>NC_135341.1:84124971-85620766 GCF_023851605.1 Tamandua tetradactyla
TGGGTTTCAGGACTTAAGACCTAGGATCAATCTGGAGGCCTTAAGTGTCTGAAAAAATTAACCTACTAAGAAACTTTTATAGAGACTTAGATAGAGCCCAGGGCTCTCCTTAGAGTTTTCAGGAATACTGTTGGTTGGGACATGGCATACAGTGTTAGTTTGAAATATCTGGCTAAAACTTGTATAAGAGTAACCTCCAGAATGACGTCTCAAGTGTATTTGAAATCTCTTTGCTGCTGAAACTTTATTTTGTTCCATTTCTTTCCCCCCTTTTGGCCATTCTCAAACCCAGGATGCCAGGGCCAGGTTTATCCCTGGGAGTCATGTTGCCAGGGAGACTTATACCCCAGGGAGTCATGGCCCATGTAGGGGGAAGAGTAGTGAGTTTATTTGTAGAGTTGGCTTCAAGAGAGAGAGGCCACATCTGAGCAACAAAAGAGGCTCCCTGGGTGTGACTCAGGCATAATCACAATGTTCCATGTACATACTCTTAAATTCACAGCTGACTTAATATCTGTAAAGGATTTTCAAGAAAAATGAAAACAGCAGAACTACCAATAGAGACGCCTAGCCCATTGCAAGGCTTGTGCTCTACAGGTTGATTTTTACCTTTAATCATAAATGTACAGCGATAATTTCAGAACAATCTCCCCAAAACCATTTGACTCAGTGAATTGAGAAGTTGGGTGGTGGGAATATCTGTATAGTAAGAAATGCACAGAAGTAAGAGTTGTCTGTATTGCATATATCCAAAATTTTGTAAATGTTAAAATTAAATTTCCCCCAAAGTTTTCTAGTTTGGGAGTATTTCCACTGCCCACCTGCTTATCTCTCTGCATCACTTAACCAAACGCTGAGAACTCTGAAGACCCAAGTAGGAACCATCACTGAATTAATTTCAAAGTTGCAAGAATACAGCAGATGCCATGTAGTGTCCTTAGAGGATGAATTCAGAAAAGTCAAAGCTATTTCTGAGAGGTCGCTGTTTTGACTGGTTCTCTGAGCTTCTCATTTTGGCCCTGAATTTTCAGGGTTTTGCTCAGTGATAAACCAACTGTCCACTACTGCATTTGGCAGCACCAAGGGTTTCCAGGATGCATGTACTGGCAAGAAGAGCAGACAGAGGGCAGAGCTAGGACTGGGGAGAAGAAATTGCTATTTCTTTACAGGGCTTGCTATTCCACATACCCCATGTCTCATAATCCTTTGTAACGATCTGGTGAAATAGATAATATTATACCCATATTACAGGAATGGAAATAAGGTTTTATTTAGGTATTCCACCTCTGATGGGAGGTAGAATATACCCCTGCAGACTGGTGATCCATAAACCCCTGCTTTTTTTTCCCCTGATGCTGACCCTTCCAAAACTGGATATCTGATGAGCTGTGTCATCAGCAGGGCTGAAAGGTTAGGGGGGTTCATACTACCTCCTCACTTCTAATGAGGGCAGGTGGTGGACTACACCACTCACTAGGCAAATGGAAGAGTCAGGAAAGTTCAGGACCAGAAGGAACCACGGAGAAATTACAGTGCCTCCCCTCCCCCATTCTACCACCTGGGAGAGAGGCCCCATGGGGAAGGGGGCGAGGATGTAAGGCTAGTCACAACCCTAGCCTCTGCTCGGCGCCCTTGCTCACCCTTCCTCAGTCCCTTAAGAAGAAAAATGACTCAGTCACCTCGCTGGAGATAATTTAACTGAAATCAACATTTCTTAATATACTTTTAGAATTGTTAATTAAAAATGCATCCCCAACAACATTTTTTTACTAACTACCCAAAATGGCAGAAAAATTGCATCTTCTGCCTTGAATTCCCTTCAGTGGGACACATTATTAAAGTCAGAGAAGCGGCGTAATGGCTCTGTAGATAAATTAGGCTGGAGGAAAGTGGCGCCCCAGAAGGCTGGGCACGTCTCCCTGCCTTCTTCACTTCTGCCCTTCTGTTGTGGAGATGCTTCTGCAGTCACCGTACTTCTTGGCTTTATCCCTTTGGGAGAATCTTGGCCATGCCATGGTCAAAATTTAGGACACCCTTCTGCCAGATAGTGGACACGCCTCAATTTTTTTTCAGGGACCTTAAATAAATCCAAGCAAAAGTCTGGCAGTAACATCCCTATGGAGCCTGTGTGGAGCTGTGCCTGTTTTCTGCTTCTGTTTGGAAATGTTACAAATGCAAACTGGATTTCACACATGGTGCCCGGAGGGAAGAGAGCCTTGGATTGTGAAGACCCTTGCTTGGTCATTCTCTGTTCTTTGTTAATGAGGAGTGACCTGAACTTCTCAGGTGATGGGGAGGAAATGACCTCTCTGTCCCTGGCATGGTTAAGGTGTTGACAGCCTAAATCTAGAGGCCACATGGAAGGTGCCAGGAAAGCGTCCCTCACAATCTGCATTCTTGCTGTCCAAATTTAGGAGATTAAAAGGTTTGGATAGCTATTTTGAGATAGGGTAGGTATCCCTTGCTGTCTAAACTGTTGTTACTTTGCTGTCCAACTTTCAGGAACTAAATGGATTCTTATAATGGAAAAGTGTCCTGTATTTGGAAGAGGCATCCATGTACCATGCAACAGTACAGGTCTGAATACTGAGATGTTTGCAGTTTCCTTCTTCCAGGCATTTCTTAACAACAAGGATGGCATACATGAATTTGCAGGACTGGGAAGGAGACAGGTTCAGAATCTGTTTGTAAAGGTGGATCCCTTTGCTACAACTGCATGGGCTGGCCTTGTCCAAGTTCGGCCATAGAAAGAAATCAGGTGGCTGGTGGCTTGTGTGATCTGAGCTGCGCTGGGCAGATCCCTGTGTCTTCAGTAGCTCTGTGCTAGGCATGGTTTCATCTGTCCACAGTCACACAGAGAGTAAGAAAGGAGAACAGCTGGGTTCATACGCAGGCAGTCTGCCTCAGTGTCCTTAACCACTGGACGGTATCCTGGTTGACTTTGGCCATTCCCTCCCGTTTCTGGACCTCAGGACCCTTCTGTAAAATGTGGAGGTTAGATTTCATGGTGTGCAAATCATTCCCCAGTCCCTCTGCTCTGTGGCTCTGGGAATACTGTGACATACTGCCCTGTACCCAGAGCTTGCTCAGGGAGAGTTTGGAGATGCCCCTCAACCTCCATCCCCCAGTGACAAAAGGAGGGGCCGTCTCCTGGGCATATGGCATAGGGCTCATGGTGAAAATTATGTCTGCGCAGAATGAACAAGCTTGGTAAGGAGAACAGATCCATAAATCAACTCACTAGGAAAAAAAAACATTAAAAAGATAGTTGACATGTAACTTTTTCATGAGTCTGCGTAAACGTTCTTCTCCTGCTCTCTCTTTGCCTCGGTTGGGAAGCCAGTGAGTTTCTTTGCTGGGCGGTCTGAAGCTGGTCTAGGGTTGCAGAGGTGTGTTGCTATCTTCTGGCCCATTGGGCATTAGATTGTTGTTTGGGATCTGCACGGCCCAGGAGTCAGGAAACCATTTGCCATCTGTGTGACCTTGGGCAAGTCACCTGGCCTCACTGCCTCTCTGATTCCCCATCTACAAAACGGCAATTAAGGGTAGCAAAATACTCCTGTGGACGCATGCTTGTGAGACATGAGTCTGTGCATGAGCTAAGTGAGAAGAGCTGCAGGGCTGGGAGATGCTTCCCAGCTCTAGGGCAGGTCAAGGGCACTGTGGCCAGACTGTTCCGGTTGACTCCAGCTGCCCAGTTATTAGCCATTGAAACAGCGTGAACTCGTGTTGTCCACATTTAGGAGATTCAAACTCACCTTCCTGAGTTTCAGCTTCCTGATTCATAAAATTGGGATAATGACACCTATTTCAGAGAGTTATTCATGATGAAGAAAGAAATGAGACCTGGAAAATAATATAAAAATTATAACATGTCCAGAGATACCTGGAAGAGAACACTGAGAGTACACAGGCTGCGAGGCCCCGGTGTGGTGGCAGCATGAAGTCAATACCCCCAGGACCAGCAGGGACCAGTTTCTGTGGCCAAAGACAACAGCTTCATGCTTACAGTCAGCGCATTTTTACAGGATACCCTGTGCCAGGCATGGGCCTGGGGGAGAAGTCTGCACTCCCATTGTGCCTTACCTTGGCTGCAGGCGTGACTTTTCTTTTTCCGTTCCAATGGTGTATTTTCCCAGCTGTCCTCTCCCGGGCCATTGCCACATTGAAAAAGCACATGTACAAACCTCATAGTTCAGCCTGGAAACAGAAAAATAGACAGAGGCTGCTCATCCTTCTGCAAGCTCCTTCACTCAATGCCAATGCCACTAATGAAGCAAATGGTCATCAGTTTAATAGATTGATGGACTGAAGAGGGAAGAGGGATGCTCTGAGGTAGACCAGGAAGTATCCAAAGTTAGGTCTTATGTCCGTACACGATTATCTTTCTCTTATGGGCAGGTCTGCAAACCTGGGTGAAAGTGTTTCTCTAGGAGAGGGTCCGTAGGAGCCCTCATAGTTTTGAAGGGCTGAGGATCGAAAGGTCACAGCTTACCAATCCATCATGCTGTTAGTTTTTTATTTTTATTTTTTAGACAGAAGGAGGCTTAAATAATTACCTGCACCATAATATATGGGAGAAAATGTCCCTCATTAGCTGTTTTAACAGCTTGAAAGGCTGCAGACTTTTAAGACTTCACCAATGAACGTTTTCAATTAATGTTGAGTAAATTTGCATTTTGCAAACGTGATCAAATTTGAATGACTCTGTATTAGAAACATTTCAAGACTCTGACAGAAAGCCCAGGGTCAGAGCGGGGGGATAATACTGACAATCCGAGTCAACTCTCTGTTTGTTTTAGAGATGGTTCTGCAGTGCATGGAAATTAATAAGTAATTTTCTTGGTGACAGCCTGAGGCGACTGAGTGAATGCTTAAATCGAAGCTATATGCAGTGTGAAAAGGAGCAAATGATTTTCATAGAGGGTGTCCTGGCAGTGGGAGGAGGACGGCACTGTGGGGAAGCGTCTCACGGGAACCCTCACGCCGCAGTCATTAGCCCAGAACTAGATGTCATCTTCCCGTCGGAGCCAGAGGGAGTGCACGCCCCGGAGTCGGGGCGCCAGGCGGCAGTCGCGGTTGGAGATGAGGCTTGTCCTGCCCGGAGGCCCCCGGCTCCCCCTGGGAATGCCACCCCGGCCGCAGGGCCTCCCACGGGCGTGACCCGCACCGCAGGGCCTGGCCTCGGAGCCTGCGGGTCCCAGGAAGCCCTTCCCGCCGCTCACCCCTCAGGGCCCTGCACCCCCCAGGCTGGAGGCCGGGGCAGCCGACGCGGGAGCTGGAGAGCAGCGGCGCCCACTTCCCTGCGCTGGGCAGCAGGGCCTCGGCCCCGGGTGCCAGCGCGGTGGGTGCCGCCCCCAGGGGCTTCTCAGGTGTCTTAGCCATGCCGGGCGCGGGGCGCGGCGAGTGCACCCTACAGAGTCAGGCCCGAGGCGCTGTCCCGTGCTGGTTGGGAAGCCATCTGTCCTCCCACCACAGGGCGTCCATCTGTCCTCCCACCACAGGTGTCCATCTGTCCTCCCACCACAGGTGTCCATCTGTCCTCTCACCACAGGGCGTCCATCTGTCCTCCCACCACAGGTGTCCATCTGTCCTCTCACCACAGGGCGTCCATCTGTCCTCCCACCACAGGGCGTCCATCTGTCCTCCCACCACAGGGCGTCCATCTGTCCTCTCACCACAGGGCGTCCATCTGTCCTCCTACCACAGGTGTCCATCTGTCCTCCCACCACAGGGTGTCCATCTGTCCTCCCACCACAGGGCGTCCATCTGTCCTCCCACCACAGGTGTCCATCTGTCCTCCCACCACAGGGCGTCCATCTGTCCTCCCACCACAGGTGTCCATCTGTCCTCCCACCACAGGGTGTCCATCTGTCCTCCCACCACAGGGCGTCCATCTGTCCTCCCACCACAGGTGTCCATCTGTCCTCCCACCACAGGTGTCCATCTATCCTCCCACCACAGGGCGTCCATCTGTCCTCCCACCACAGGTGTCCATCTGTCCTCTCACCACAGGCGTCCATCTGTCCTCCCACCACAGGCGTCCATCTGTCCTCTCATTACAGGGCGTCCATCTGTCCTCCCACCACAGGCGTCCATCTGTCCTCCCACCACAGGGTGTCCATCTGTCCTCCCACCACAGGCGTCCATCTGTCCTCCCACCACAGGGCGTCCATCTGTCCTCCCACCACAGGCGTCCATCTGTCCTCCCACCACAGGGTGTCCATCTGTCCTCCCACCACAGGCGTCCATCTGTCCTCCCACCACAGGCGTCCATCTGTCCTCTCATTACAGGGCGTCCATCTGTCCTCCCACCACAGGCGTCCATCTGTCCTCCCACCACAGGGTGTCCATCTGTCCTCTCACCACAGGGCGTCCATCTGTCCTCCCACCACAGGTGTCCATCTGTCCTCCCACCACAGGTGTCCATCTGTCCTCCCACCACAGGCGTCCATCTGTCCTCTCATTACAGGGCGTCCATCTGTCCTCCCACCACAGGCGTCCATCTGTCCTCCCACCACAGGGTGTCCATCTGTCCTCTCACCACAGGGCGTCCATCTGTCCTCCCACCACAGGTGTCCATCTGTCCTCCCACCACAGGTGTCCATCTGTCCTCTCATTACAGGGCGTTCATCTGTCCTCTCACCACAGGTGTCCATCTGTCCTCCCACCACAGGTGTCCATCTGTCCTCTCATTACAGGGCGTTCATCTGTCCTCTCACCACAGGTGTCCATCTGTCCTCCCACCACAGGTGTCCATCTGTCCTCTCATTACAGGGCGTTCATCTGTCCTCTCACCACAGGGCGTCCATCTGTCCTCACACCACAGGGCATCAATCTGTCCTCACATAATAGGGGTGTCCATCTGTCCATACACCACAGGACACCCACTCTCGAACTCCTGGGAGCCCCCCAGCAGGCTCAGACCCCGGCCTCCTGGGGGTGTGCGGGCGTCGGTGGGAGAGTCAGGCCTGTCCCTGCTGCCTGGGCGGCTCAGCCCTCGTGGCGGCTGTTACTCCTCCCCGCAGCCGCCTCAGGCGCTCCGCTGATTCCCCTTTGCTTGGAGGCTCTGGACTAAGCCTTCCATTGGCCTCCACATCCCGCAGATCTGCCCTCTGTCTGCCTCTCCTGAATGCCTCATCCAGCCACATCTTGCTTTTTGTCCCTGGAAACTAAAAGGGACTTTGTGCGTCCTCTGCCTGGCGCTGTCGGCCCAGCCCCGTGCCCGGCGGCATGGGGGGCGTCTTGCTCCTCCCACCCGTCCCTGCCCAGCCCGGAGAGCCTGTCCGCCTCTGGCACGTGCTCACTAGACTGCCTGTTCCTTGCTCTGTGGCATCGATCCCACTTGTAATTATGCATTTCTGACTCTACTTCATTAAAACCTGGCTCTCCCAGTAAACCGTGAGCTCAGTGAGGGCAGGACAATTTTCATTCACCTGTCCTTGTTTCCTGGACACCCAGCCTGACGGTTGACATCAGATGTGTCTATGACATGTGCAGATGCTGGATGGTGTTTGGTGAATGAGTGGGTGAGCATTTACCTTTAGAAGCAATAATAGGCATTTTATTTATGTTCTGTGTCACTTTTTAGAACTGTTTCCATTCTGCTGTCTAAAATAATAATCACCCTGTCCCTAATCTCTTAGGTCATTTATGCTGCTTTCGATTAGGACGAGCTCTGAGGCCGCTGGGCTCAGCCTGGGAGAGACTGGGACTCTGCCAGGCGTTTGGCGGGAAGAATCGGATGGCACTATTCGTTGCTGCCTTTTCTAATTGATACTTCTGTCTGAAGTAAGGAGGAAGTAATGATATTCTGGGGCACCGCATTACACTACTGATATTTACATAAAAAACCCCAAATCTAGAGAGAACTCAGATTGTTTGCAAACATTTGGATTTCACTTTAAGATTCCAATTTTGTTCCTTGGGCACGAAGTGAATATGGCTGGCATGTCCAAACCACGGCATCACGCCGAGCACCCCCCTCTCCCCACCCCTGGCATTCTCATGTAGTGAGACACTAACCAGGTCTGAGTATCAGATAACAGAAGGCATTTGGTCAGTCTTTAGAGTGTGTCCAATAGTTGTCGCGTATTTTCAACCTACATTTTAGATTGTATATATTTGGGAATAGAGGTATATATAATCTAATTCTCAAACACTGTGTGTACTATCAGATTTAAAAAGCAATAATACTTTTCTTGATTAAAACATGGTGTTCTAGTTTGCTAACTGCTGGAATGCAACACACCAGAGATAGATTGGTTTTTAATAAAAGGGGATTTATTTTGTTAGTTCTTCAGAGGAAAGGCAGCTGACTTTCATCTGAGGTTCTTACGTGGGAAGGCACAGGGTGATCTCTGCTGTCCTTCTCTCCAGGCCTCTGGGTTCCAACAACTTTCCCCGGGGTGATTCCTTTCTGCATCTCCAAAGGCCTGGGCTGAGCTTCAAGTGCTGAGATGAGATATGCTGAGCTGCTTGGGCTGTGCTAAGCTGAGCTCTCTCATTTAAGCACCAGCCAATTAAATCAAACATCATTCATTGCAGCAGGCATGCCTCCTAGCCGACTGCGGATGTAATTAGCAACAGATGAGGTTCACGTACCATTGGCTCATGTCCACAGCAACAGAACTAGGTGCCTTCACCTGGCCAAGTTGACAACTGAATCTAACTCCCACACATGGTAATTATAAAAAAATGCATAAAATACATAGTATAGGAAGAAAACAAAATCTTGCATAATCCCTGCACACTGAGATAATTACAGTTTGTTTTTTTGAAGCATATAATTTTAATTTTTTTCTCTTGTGTTATGCATACAACTGTATTTATGTGCCAAATTGGAATCACACAGGGCAGGCTCTTTGTAGCAAAAAATTTTTCCTAAAAATGAATGCAGGGACATCTTTTTTATTATTTTCAAAACTTTTGAAAAACTTTTGAACCTGGCAAATTTCAAATATATGAAAATAACCTGACAGTATAATAGCTCTCCATGTACCGATTGCCCAGGGTCAACACTTTTGATTCATCTGCTGCATTCTTGCCTGCCAGCTATTTTGAAACAACTCTCAGCATCGTAACTTTCCTCCATACATATGTGAGCCTGCATTTCTAAAAAAATAAAGTCTTCCATTACTAAATAGGTCACCACACTGTTATTATCTCACCTAAAAAACTAACAGTAATTCCTTATTGTCATGAGACTTTCAGTCACTGTTCACGTTTCTCCAGGTGGCTAATAAAGTACTTTTATAGTTTATTCAACTTGGAATTAAAATAAAGCCTATAAATTGCAATTGGCTGATGTTTCTTAAGGGTCTTTTCATTTAGAAGTTTTCCCCCACATTCTTTTCTTTTTTGAAGTTTATCTGCTAATTTGTTCTCTTGTAGAATTTCCCACACTCTGAAATCGCATCCCCATGGTGCAATTTAGCATGTTCTCCTCTCTGTTTTCTGTAAATGGGTAGCTAGCTTTAGAGGTTCTGGTTTAAAACTTTGGCAAAATGCTCCCATAAGTGGAATAGCAAGCTTATTTCCATCAGAGGGTGTGTAATGCCTGGTTGTCCTCACTTTGTTGATGTTGGTGACCACTGATGAACATCACTTAATTCCTTATATAATTTTGGGCTGCAAAATGGTGATATTCAAATCCTGTCATTCCTTCCACACTTACTAGCTGCAGGACTTCCATAAATTTCCTTTCGTCAACTATTTGGTTAGTAGTTTTGAAAATAATGGGTTGGTTTCTTAATATGTATCCTCAAGGGTAACTAGTAGGTGTCTATCCTTATGTGTACTCATGGATTTAGACATGTTTGAGGTGCTTTGGTCCATTGCAGTCAATGTTTTTTTTAGATCCCGAGTTTTGCCCTTGGAAGCCTCTTCAGGATGATACCTGGGCACTCTACGACGCAATTCTGGTCATCCTTGATGACATCCTTGCTTTTTGATATTGCAGGATATACTGGGCATCATACACATTTGCTGTCCTAGACCCAGAACTTACCACTTCTGCAATGAATCTCTTTTCCTTTTATTGGAAAATGTATTTTCGGATACTAAGAGTGCTCACAGCTACTGGTCATTTCATTGAAGAAAGCTGGAGAAGATGGATTATATCAAACTATAAGAAATTGTCATGTTATTGGTTAGAGTGGTTCAATATTGGCAGTTTCAGGTAGTTTAACATATTCTTTAAGAGAAAACATATTATGAGTTAATATTAATAAATCAAAATCATTTTGTCTTTATTTAACTTTATTGATTTTGCATCTGTGTTCTCCTTTCTTCCATTCTAAAAGTAATGGTTCTTAGTGATACCAACATAATTAGTCATTTGTTTTATGCCATAATAAACATCCAAGTATCTTAGAATAATAATACCAATATTATCACCAACAATATGATTACTAAAAAAGTACATTTTAGACTTTTTTGTCTTTCAGCCATATTCTATCAAAGATGAATTATTGTTAGTGTGTTTTAAAGGGCATTTAAAGTACTGCTTTCTCTCTCTGTGGTTATGCCATCCCACTCAGTACAGTTAGGTTCATTTGATTCATTATGCTTCAGGTTTCACAGATTACCTTTGCAATTTGAATTTTGTTTTATAATTATGCAAAGCATTTACAGGGATTCAAAGTTGATTCTAGGCAACTACCCAAAGTGTGATTTGCAGAGCAGTGCTGGCCCATGCCTGGTACTTACTGCTCTGGGAGGAGATGAGGATAGAAAATGAATGTAAGCATTTGCCATTTTTAATGGAAATCGGAGCATACATGCACATGGTCTTTATTTTACAGCAGTTTCTATCAGAGATGGGATAAGAATTAAAAATACACATCTCAGAGAGAAAAACACTCATTGAGTAAACCCTGCCAGCCTATCTACTGTCCCCTAGAAGCATTGGCAAACTCAGAAGGTGAGATTTGTGGATAGACAGGCTGAAAAGCCAAGTGGAAAATGGTTTCTGAGAGTCGGTAAAACTGAGTAGAGCTTTTCCCTGTTCTCACAGGTCTACAAAGACAAAGCAAAGCATTTAGAGTTACCAACACACCTAGGGGAGGGTGAGGCAAGTAGGTTAAGCAGTGTTCCATTATCCCTGGATATCTGGGGGGGGGGGGGTAGTCCCCACTCGTGGCTCATCTTCTCTTAAGGGTTTCCTGGATATTCTTGATTTGAAACTAACTCACGGATTCATTCATTCATTCATTCTTTCAGTGATTGTGACCATCATTTACGTGCACCATAACTTATTTAATCCATCTCCATTTCTGGATATTTTTGTTCCAATCTTTCTCAAGTGCACATATGGCAATGGTAAACATACTTGCATATAAATATTTGTTATAAATTATGTTTTTTTCCCTTATGATAAATTCCTAAGATGTGGGATTTCTGGATCAAGAGGTAGGGACTCTTTTAAGACTATTTGAACATTTTTCCAAATTGCTTCTTTCCTCTGCTTCCACCACTGATAACCATTAGCTTTTTAACTAATTTCCTATTCCTAAGTCACTTGGCTATTTCCAGTTTGAATTTTCTTCTTTTGCATACCAATATTTGTGTTATTAAGGCTAGTAATAGTGAGAGCATGCTGAACTCTTTGTAAATAAAATAGGAATTTTCATTTCAAAACCATGTATGTCATTCCTATAGCTAATTCAAAGTTAGAACCTGTCTTAAAAACACTATTGATTTCCTTCTCCACAACAATGCCCTGATGTCTCTTCACTGCCACCAAGTAATTTGTAGGACTGAAAACAACTCGAGGGCTGGGATTCTAAGCTTTTTTGGACACGCTCTGGGGAGAAGTCCTGTTTTGTGTATGCATGTACAGGCATGTACATTTCTATGTATGTATTTGCATGTGTGTACATAAAGTAATTATATATATATATACTACGAAGTAGTTAATTTATAAAATAAGTATACATACATGAATTAAATATTAACTAGATTATGAAACAACAGTGACAACTTCTATCAAAAATGTTGAACCACACCTAAATTATTTCGAGTTAAATTGGACCTTCCCTTCTCTTATTTTAAGCTGTTTTAAGAAACCAAAGCTCTAATATTCAAGACCATTTTGTAAAATAAAAAGCATCGTTAATCTTCTGTAAGCCTGGCATGGTACTGGGTGAGTTTGTGTAGTTTATAACATTTATTACTAAGTTGTTAAAGCCATGATGCTTTGAATTCACCTGGCCTGATTCTCCCCCTCGTTTAGTACATCAGCCGTTTCTTTCTCCGTGCCTTTCTTTCTTCAGCGCCATCCCTCTCGATACCTTTCTTAAGCACTGACGCCCTGCACGTGGCTGGAGCAGACTGTGCTGTTCCATCCTTGCCACTTTTCCTAGAAACAATCACTAAACCTTTAGTCAGCTCTTCCTGGGGACTAATATGCCAAAAGGAAAAAAAAGGAGCTGTCTGAACTTTTTCAAGGGCCATTCCATGCATTTCATAGGTTAAATATAATCCAGTGATTTAAAGAAATTGTTCCAAGCATGCCACGTCCTGGGGAGGTTCTCCCTCTCCTGGGAGCGTTGTCCTTTCCTTCCTGGGAGGTGGGAGGGGAAGGTGATCGATGCGCATGCGCAGCCTGTCCCCGCTTCATCCGACTCAGCGCTGGCAGCTTTTCCCATTGGTACAAAGAAAGTTCAAGGAGCCAGGCAAATTGAAGAGATTAAAGAAAATGGAACACTTCTTTCGAAAAGTGACTTGACTTCATATTTAGTTTGAACTCAACGACAAGAGAGAAAAGAAGAAAGTCCTGGCGGGGAGGCTGTTGACAATGCGGCGCGGCCCCGGTGCCTGCTGGAGGGAGCGAGTCCTTTTCACGATGACAAAGGTGGAGTTGGCTGGGTCTGGCTGTTCGGCGGGTCCCGCGGTGAATCAGTCTTGTCTAGCGTGATGGGGGCATGAGAAAGGAAAACCGGCCTTTCACATCCGGCTCGTGTGGCCAGCAGCTGTGATAAATGAAGGAAATAAGTATTCCCCGATCAGGCAGTCTGTATGGAGCCGAGGCGCCGCAGTAAAGATGGGCGACTTCTGCACTGGCGCATCTGTGAGTTCTCCAGATTATATATTACCCCTTCCACCTATCATATTAAATCGGAGAGCAATGTAAATGCTCATTTTTATCATCTTGAAATATATGGCTGTGATGGTGACTTTAACAGATGAGAAGCAAGTTTATTTAGAGTGGCTTCCCAAGGCCACTTAAGGAGTCCAGGGAAGGGTCTCTTGGCCATAAGGTCAGCTCACGGCTGAGATGGCTTCTGTTCTGCACATCTGGCCCCTGGGGTCACGTACTCAGGGTATTTATTTTCCAGAAATCAGAGGGGTCAGCAGAAGAGACTTCTAAGCAGACCCCAGGCTGTGGTCTCTCCCTGTTCAGGAAGTCAAGTGCCAACAAGAGAACTCAGCCCCACCTTAGGAAAGACCTTTGCAGAGGATGTTTGTGGGGGAAATGCAAGTTACTTCCTTTGTGCGTTATGGGAGAGGGTAGGTGGTGCAGGAGGAAACCTGGGAAGCTCCTCCTATCTCTTCAGACCCATCTCCTTTCACCCCCTCTCCTCACCTCCCATGCATGCTGCACAAATTCCCTGCGGTTCTCAAAGGACTCCGTCTGTCTTGCCTCAAAGCTTTCATTAGCAGTGTGCTGGTTTGAAAGGATGTGTGTACCCTAGAAAAGCCATGTTGTAATCAAAATCCCATTTCGTAGAGGTAGAGTAATCCCTATTAAATACTGTATGTTTGAATCTGTAATTAGATCATCTCCCTGGAGATGTAACTCAATCAAGAGTGGTTGTTAAACTGAATTAGGTGGAGGCATGTCCCCGCCCATTTGGGTGGGTCTTGATTAGTTTACTGGAATCCTATGAAAGAGGAAACATTTTAGAGAATATGAGAGATTTCTGAGAGAGCAGAGAATGACATAGCCACGAGGAGCAGAGAGTCTACCAGCCAGTGACCTTTGGAGATGAAGAAGGAAAACACCTCCTGGGGAGCTTCATGAAACCAGAAGCCAGCAGATGATGCCATGTTTACCATGCGCCTCTCCAGATGAGCGAGAAAACCTGACCATGTTCGCCATGTGCCTTCTCACTTTGAGAGAGAAGCCCTGAACTTCATTGCCTTTTTGAACCCTGGATGCCTTAGATTGGACATTTCTATAGACTTATTTTAATTGGGACATTTTCTCGGCCTTAGAACTGTAAACTAGCAGCTTACTAAATTCCCCATTTTAAAAGCCATCCCATTTCTGGTATATTGCATCCCAACAGCTAGCAAACTAGAACAAGCAGTTATTCCTTCTACCTGAAAAACATTTCACCCCATCCTGGACCTGACCAACCCCTACAAGCTTTTGCGGCCTGTCATTTTAGACCACCAGTGGCATTGCTTCTCTGCACAGAGGCAGGGGACTTGTCTGCATGGATTTGAGCTGCCTGCAGCGTCCCCAGCAATAGCTTCCATGGAATGGGTGTGATAAACCCTTGCTGGGAATGGAGAGCTGGCTGAGCTGCCCTTGGTCATGATTCCTCTCCCCTGCTCCGTGAACACCCATCTCCAAGCCTTTTTCTAAATAATAGATTTATTGAAGTATAATTTGCATGTCATACAATTCAGTCATTTAAAGTATACAATTTAGTGGCTTTATACATTCACAGAATTGTGCAGTTATCACCACAGTCAATTGTGAAACGTTTTCATTAATGAGACCCCACCCCTATTAGCAGTTAATATGCAGTCAAGCTCATTTGATTTATTATGCCTCTGAAACCAGAAGGAAACCCCATGCCCAGTAGCAGTCACTGCCCATTCATTCCCCCTCTCCCCCAACCCCTGGAAACCACTTTCTGTCTGGATGATTTGCCTGTTCTGAACATTTCATATAAATGGGATCGTACGAGATGTGGCCTTTGAGACTGGCTTCCTTCACTTACCACAGTATTTTTAAGACCCATACGTGTTGTAGCATGTATCAGTACTTCACTCTTTTATATGGCTAAATAATACTCAATTTGTGTCAGTCAGGGGTCTCCAGAGAAACTGAACTGACAGGACATATATATGTATGTGTTAAGTATTAAAAGATATGTCATAGCAAGTGTCTCAAGTGACCATGGAGATTGACAAGTTCAAATTCCATAGGGCAGGCTACAAGCTGGAAATTCCAATGAAGATGAGGTTGAATTTCCCTTGAAAAGATGGGTAGTTGAACTAGAGGCAGGAATTTTTCTCTCTGTCTTCTGAAACTCCCTCCAATGATAAAAGACCTCCAATGATTGTACAAGGAGGCTCCCCTCGTTGCTGAGCACAGTCTCCTTTTTGATTGTAGATGCAATCAGCCATAGATGCAATCAACTGACAGACAAAAATCCATCTGTGAAATACACTCAAAATAACAATCAGGTCAGTGCTTACTTGACCAAACATCTAGATAATCTAGCAAAGTAGACATGTGAAATTAACCATCACACCTTATATGGATACACCACATTTGTTTATCCATGCATCAGCTGATGAACCCGAGTCCTGATTCTTAGCAACAGCTCTTGTTAAGAACAGCTCTGGAATCTTTTCTGACTCACCTCTGACACAGAATTATGAAAATATCCTCTTCATGTCAGCCACTCAAGTATAACTCTCTGAGGGCACGGACTTGCCTTTTATTCCTGCATCCCTGTAACTTGGCCACAAACATAGCTTGATGTTGCCCAGCTGTCCCTCTTGTGTGATTTTTGCCACATCTGCATTATTATTTATGTTGAGAGATTTATAGAAATAAAGGAAAGAATAATTCGGCAAGCATCCATGTTTATGCATCCATCCAGATTGTGAAGATTGTGTCATATTTCTTTGAAGTAATTTCTGCTTCCTCTCTAAGAATTAAAGCTTTGAAATAAATGTGTGCTCCCAGTAATCACCTATCTTAGCTTATTCAAAAGTGCCAAAAGGTGGAAGCAACTCAACTATCCATCAACAGATGAATGGAAGAAAAAAATGTAGTATATACACACAATGAAGTATTATTCATAAAAAGGAATGAGATTCTGATACTTGTTACATGGGTGAACTTGAAGACATGATGTTGAGTAAAATAAGCCAGATACACAAGTACAGATATCATATGATCTCATATATATGAAATAAACATTTATATGCAAATTTATAAAGTCAGAAACTAGAACATAGCTTACCAGGAGCCTGGTTGGTGGGGAAAGGGAATGGAGAGTTAATGTTTATTTGCTATGGAGTTTCATTACTTGGGGTGATGGAAAAGCTTTGGTAATATTTGATGGTGAGGGGGCACAACTCTTTGAATGTAATAAGCATCACCAAATAATAAATTTGAAAGTAAATGAAATGGGAAAGTTTAGGTTGTATGAAAGTTACCTGGAAAAAAACAACATAGAGGCATACAATGCAAAGAGTGACCCTTAATGCAAACTATGGGCTGTATTAATCGTATAATTATAATAATAATGTTTCATCAGTTGTAACAAAGTCAACACACCAATGCAAAGTGTTAGTAATAGGGAAGACTGTTGGGGTGGGGCAGGTATATGGGATCGCTGTATTTTCTGAATGATTTTTCTGAAAACCTACAACTACTCTGAAAAACAAAGTAATGCATAGCTATTAAAACAATAGTATAGGGCAGGCCACAGTGGTTCAGTGGGAGAGTTCTCGCCTGCCATGCTGGACACCCGGGTTCTATTCCCGGTGCCTGCCCGTGCAAAAAAAAACACAACAGTATAAAATATAAAACTTGATCAGAAAGATCATTCCCATAGTGACTGTTGAGAGAAATGAGGGAATGTGGCTGAGGGTAGTGATCAAAAGGGATGTCAACTGTTCATTATGTTGTCATCATTTTTTTAATAGGAACCAATGTTTTTTGTCTTAAACATTAACATAAGGAAACAAAAAATGCTTGTCTAATAAAATTAAAGCAGTAGTCTCCAATATAACGTCATGGTTAACTGGAATACCACTGCTGTACACGGAGCATGCTTTGGGGATTATGGCTTAGTCTGTAGCTGAATGAACGAATGCATGGTCTGCAGCTGTACTTTCCACCCAGAGGTGAGCGCAGGTCCCTCCACCCAGGATGGCCCTTGGAGCTGTCACCATCAAGCTGGCAGGGATGGCAACTGACCCAGCAGTGGTGGCAGCTGACCTGACATGGTGGGTATCAGGGGCCAGGCACTGTCCCATGTTCTCTCTCTCTCTCTCTCTCTCTCTCTCTGTACCCCCCGACCCTCTCCTTCCTCTTCCTGCCTCCTTCCCTGTCCCCCCCCCGTCTGTGTATATATATTTTTTTATGTCTTACAACTGCCGTAGGAGGCAGATATTCTTATTATCATCCTCAGGTCACAAATAAGGAAACTGAGGCAAAGAGTGATGAACTAACTTGTGCAGGGCCACGCCACGGTGACTCGGGGTGCTGGCTGTGGACCAGGGCAGGACGACGCCAGCGTTTAGATCCGCCCCCCAGCCCTGGGGCCTTCCTGCATCAGCAGGTGTGGCTGCGGCCCTGTGCTAGAGGCCTCGGGGAGGTTGTGAGCAGACAGGGTGAGCACTGCCACCGAGGCACAACCCTCCAGCTGCCACAGCTCGCCCCAGTCTGCCCACCACGCCCTGCGGGAAAGAGCAGACTCAAATCCTGCCCAGACCTCCAGCTCTCCCGGAAGGGCCTCTCCTGTTCCCCAGCCTTACCTGTTTCGCTGCCTCATTCCTCCAAGATGGACCAGCTGCATCTCTGTAGTCAGCATCTGGTGAGTGCCCACAGTGGCCCCTCTCTCAGAGAGGCACCCGTAGGCGGCATTGACTAGAACTTGAGTTTGGGCCAGAGAAACAATCTAAGGGATCGGCAGCATGGGGAAAGGGGGTTAATTCCAGCTGAGGCAGGGAAGGCTCCTCCGGGACCCCTGAGCAGCCTGGCCTAGCTGAGACCCAGCTCCAAAAAGGAACACATCGCCCGCAACTCTGGGCCCCTCCCGGTGGCCTCTGAGTAACTTCTTTGTCTTCTTGCTGAAGGCTGTTGCTAAGGAAATCCTGGAATTTAATAGTAAAATCAAGAAAACCATCTTTTAATGTGTGTTGTCTGATCCCTGGTGCAGAAAATCAATGTGTGACAAACAGTTTTAGCCTTCCTTCTTAAACCAGTAATTATAATCTCCAGATGAGAAATATTATTTCCAGAATGAGAAAACAGGATCGGCAGTTTATTAGATGCTTATTAGGGCCTATGGCTTTTACCTCTGCTGCTGTCTTCTCAGCCCTTCCCAGAGGGGAACTCTCTCCTCCCTTACGGCAAGGACCCCTGGGTACACAGCGGTGCCCAAGGGGTGGGATTACAGGCTCCTCGTGCTGGGCCCTGGCCGTCTGTCTGCACAGCTTCGGCCCACCCCATTGCTCTGAGAGTGGCACTTTGGGATCCACTGGTGGCACGTGGATTTCACAGGTCAAAGGGAGGAGAGGCAGCTGTGCCTCATGGCAAGGCACCCCTGGTAGGGGACCAGCTCCAGCGACCTCAAGTCCCATTCTCCAGGCTGACCCACCCTGAAAGCTACTTGGGGGCCTAATCTTGTACTAAATCTGCCAGGGGCAGCCAGGGGGAGGGGCAGGCCAAGGGAAAGCAGCGGCATTACTGTTTCCCAGTGGAAGGTATTGTGGCGCAGTGGGGAAGAAGGCAGACAGAAGCAGCACGCAGGCTTGCAGGATTCAGCGGGGGTTTTGGTTAAGAATATGCAGCAGCCAACCTGCCCTCACCCTGGCCCAGGCCCGAGGCGCATGTGCTATAAGGTCTTTCACACTAACCTAGAAACCTATGCTGGCCAACCCCCTACAGTCCCTGCCCTGTGCCCCGGGGGGCTGGCTGTGGCAGCTTCAGCCTCTTCCTCTTGCTTCTGGCTGGGTCTCACCAAAGCGAGGCCCCTGGACAGTCAGGGGTGGGTTACTCTGAACTTACTCAGGCCTCATTGGTCAAAAGGGCATAATGATCCCCCTTTTTACTCCTCTCAGCGTTTTGAGAATTGTGATAATCTGTATAAACTTCAGAGCAAAGTGCCTTGCACACTGCGCTACTATTTCCTCTACCACCTGCTAGATGATCTTGACCAAATCAATGATGCTCTTTGCATCTCCAACTTCTCCCCCCCTGAGCAAATAACAGCTCCCCATGCTTGTGGCATGGGTGAGGGCGGGGGGCAGGGGCAGGAGACCCCTCAGAGAGTGCAACTGAAGACAGTTTAAGGAAGGCACTGTTGACTTTGCTGGGACCCAAGACTGCCAATAGTTGACCAGTTTTGACCTATAACACGGCAATTTCACACGGTTCAACGGTGTGGGTGGTGTTAAGAGGCACCGACAAGGTACAACTGAGGCACACAGAGCTAGCAGCATGGAAGCCAGTCCCTCCTCTGGGCTGAAGCTGGCTAGGGGGCAGGATCCTGACCGGGAGCAGTGACTGGGCCCCACCAAGAGCTGTGGTGGGGGGCGAGAGGCAGCCCACGGCTCTGCACAGGGTGCAGCCCCTGCCAGGACCGGCCCCAGCTGGGGGCAGACAAGGGGCGGGCACCCCCCCTCTGCACCTCCTGCCCCTCAAATCTCCCGTGGGTCGGACCCAGTCAGCAGCGGGAGGGCAGGGAGTCGGGCACAGCAGCTTGGAGAGCTCGGCCTGCAGGCAGTGAGCAGAAGAGGGTGGAGGAGGCGCCGGGAGGCACTAGCACAGTAGAACCCTGCTGGCTTTCGGGGTGGGATGAAACTCCGTGTTCTGCAAGGACTCTGCACTGGGCCGAGTGGGTGCTTCCTTACTATTGTCATTGCCGTCGAGGTTTTGAAGGCGGAGCAGGGATGCTCAGGGGTGAAACACAAAGGTGGAGACCCACTGCGGGAACCACCAGCACCAGAGCCGGCCCGGAGGCCTCGGGCCACGCGGAGCCCAGGGCAGCCGATGGTGGGAACGCTGCAAGGTCATTGTAGGGCCACGCGTGAGCCAGCCTCAGGGTCATGTAGGACCGCCCGTGAGCCGGCCTCAAGGCCATGTAGGACTGCCTGTGAGCCGGCCTCAAGGTCATGTAGGGCCGTGCGTGGGCCACCCTCAGGGTCATTGTAGGACTGCCCGTGAGCCAGCCTCAGGGTCATGTAGGACCGCCCGTGAGCCGGCCTCAAGGTCATGTAGGACCGCCCGTGAGCCGGCCTCAAGGTCATGTAGGGCCGCCCGTGAGCCAGCCTCAAGGTCATGTAGGACTGCCTGTGAGCCGGCCTCAAGGTCATGTGGGGCTATGTGTGAGCCGGCCTCAAGGTCATTGTAGGGCCGCCTATGAGCCAGCCGATTGCGTCAGCGAGAGGCTGTGGGGACAGCCCATCAATCCTGTGGCCTGTGCAGTGTGTACAAGTGTGCAGACCGTCAGGTCTTCCTCTGAGGAATGGAAACAGCCAGACCTGGATGAAATATTACAGCTCTTATGAGGCCTGAGAAGCCTCCAGCCTTCAGTCGGTTCCCCAGTCCGGCCCCCGGGAGGCCGCAGAGCTGCCCCGGTGCTGCCTGCACAGCTCTTGCTCACCTGACCTCGCAGGAGGGGGGCGCAAAGGGGCCTTTCCACCGGCTGCAGAGGGGCTGGGGCGGGAGGCGGGGGGCCTGCGTGCATTTGCTTCTGCACTCCCTGTGAGGGCCGCATGATCATCATTGTGTGAAGTCCCTGGGAAGCTTCAGGAAAAGTATCTCAGCCTGGGTCTTGCCTCGATTACGTCAGAGTTGGTGATGTAAGTGGGGAGTGTGGCCTGGGTGTGGGCATTTATAGAAACCCCCCCCCCGAGACTGGGATGTGCGGCAGGCGGGAGCCGTGGGCGCACTCCTACGTGTGCGTTGGAACCCCTGGGACGCTTGTTAAAACGGATGGCTGGGCCTCGCCCCAGGCTTCAGATGCTCAAGAAGGTGTATTTGTGTGAAGTTCCCAGTTGATGCCGACGCGTTGTCTGAGGAACGGGCTTTGAGAACAGCTGCCTCCCTTTTTGCAGAGTTTAAATGACTTGCTTGAGGTCACGTACCCCTCAGAGGATGGAAACTCAGAGCCTGTTTATCCCTCTCCGGGCCTGGCTGATGGAACCTGTGCAGGAGGCCAGTATTTCTTCAAAAATGGCTGTAATCCCAGGGTCTAGACGTGCTCCCTCCTCCCCCTTCAGCTTTATTCTTATAGGCCTGTGTCCGTGAGACGTGCCAGATGGTAAGGCTTGCAGGCCCGGGGCTGTGGTTTAAGGTGCTTCCAGCCAGTGGTATGTTTGGAAACAGCCGCTGAGTATACATGGAACTCCTGAGCTTCTGGCCGGAAGCCCTTTGCTCCTCCCCCTTGGGAAACCTGAGCTTCTGGTTGGAAGCCCTTTGCTCCTCCCCCTTGGGAAACTGTCATTGGACTCCTGAGCTTCTGGTTGGAAGCCCTTTGCTCCTCCCCCTTGGGAAACCTGAGCTTCTGGTTGGAAGCCCTTTGCTCCTCCCCCTTGGGAAATTGCCCCTCCCCGGAGGTCAGTGTGGAAAGCGCAGTGGCCTAGCACAGGCTTTGGAGCGCAGCAAAGCCGCTTTTCCAGGAGCAGCGTCACATGTCAAAGCTGTGGGGCCTTGGGCCCATTCCTAACTGATCTGAGCCCGTTCCTTCTCTGGCACACACCCCCCCCCCCCCCCCCCCCCCGCCTATAAAAGGAGGGTCCTGCACTCTCAGGAGGGGTGGAGAGGACTAACAGCATGCCTTGGGTGTGGGCACAGCACACTGTTTCTCTCCCCTTAGTGCAGGCTAGAAGAGAGCTGTGAGTTAGTGAGGGACGGACACAGAGCTGGCAACAAGAGACAGCCCAGCTGCCCGTGGCCTACAGAGGCGAGCAGGTGTCCTGCTGGGGGGCAGGGGCCAGCCAGGATCCCCAGTACACCGGCACGGACCAGCAGCCCTGGGCTCCCCGTGGCTCCTGGCTGCAGGGAGGACATGGGGTCTGCATACAAGCAGGCCCAGGCCCAAGAGGCCACCCCCCCGCAGTGCCCCCCCCCCCAGCCTGCCCCTGTCCCCACCATCCCCTGGGTTCCGGGTGGGGGGAATGTCATGCCCTTCACTCTCTGCGTCCTGCTGGTGAGCGTGAGGGAGTGACCTTGGCCTCCGGTGTGGCAATGATGTAATTGAATTTGTATACGTGGTGAATTTTATTAGAGCACAGCAATCTAGTTCCAATTCTAGCTGTCTGGAGTTACTGGATTGTGTCAGGATAAAGTGGCTGTCAGCGGGGCGGGGCAGAGGCCAGGACCACCGTTTCGCTCTCGCCATCTTTCTCTGGGTGTGATAAACAAACTGGGCAGCAAGTCCACGGGTGCCCAAAGCCCCCAGTGTGGTGGTGAGAGTGAGGGAAGGGGTGTGTGGGGAGGCCGCTGCAGGGGCGAGACTCCCACCAGAGTTCTGCAGAGAGGAGTTTAGCTTTGTCTTTCATTTTTGAATATTTGCTGATCTGCCCTCCTTACTCTGTCTCTCTCCCCCCTCTCCTCTTTCCCTCTTGCCTCCCTCCCTCCATGGTTCTGCCTCCATTTCTGCCCCTCTGAGCTGCAAGTCTCTGGGGCAGCATGACCTCAGTTTACTCATCTGTGAAATGGAATCAATAACAGTTATCCCAAAGGATTGCTGTGGAATGATATGATTTATATAACATGCTTGTCACACAGTTGGGACTCAATAAATGTGAGTCATCTTTCCTTCACTGGGAACCCCTTCGGGGTGCTTGCATGTCTTGTCTGGGGACCCGTATGTAATAATTGCCATAAGATTGTACTTTGAGCCAAGCATGGGCCCAGCCCTGGGGTGGGGGTCACCACAGCATGTTCTCGGGCAGCCACAGCTGGCCAGGAAGACCCAACACACGCACATTTGTGTCTCACAAACAAGGTGGTGAGTGACGGTGGTGAGAGACAGCTGCAAGGCTTCGGTAGTCACTAACGCTGCCATAAGACTCATGGGATCCCCTGGTCAGGGAAAGCTTCCTGGAGGAAGTGCGGTTGAGGTGGGCCTTCAAGAAAGGACCAGATTTGGGGAGTTTGAGCAGAGCAAGAGGCCAGGCATTTACCAAGTGCCTTCCCCATTCCAAGAACTTAATGCTGTCATTATTTTTAAATCCTTTCCTTAATCTAAAAAAAAGAAGGGCATCCTTCCCCTCTTTGATAGATGCTGAAATGTCAGGGGTACTGGAGTGTAAGTACCTGTGCAAGGCCGTGCAGCCTGGAGGTCGTAGGGACAGCTTTCAAATCTGGGTCTGTTTTCCCCCAAAGACTTCGCCCTGTGACAACCTTTCACCTCCTGCTCGCACACCTGCCCTTTCACCTGCCCCTCACATACCTGCCCTTACACCTGCCCCTCACACACCTGCCCTTTCACCTCCCGCTCACACACCTGCCCTTTCACCTCCCGCTCACACACCTGCCCTTTCACCTGCCCCTCACACACCTGCCCTTTCACCTGCCCCTCACACACCTGCCCTTTCACCTGCCCCTCACACACCTGCCCTTTCACCTCCTGCTCACACACCTGCCCTTTCACCTCCCGCTCACATACCTGCCCACCACTGCCAGAGACCCAGGTCAGGAGATAAAACCCGCACTAACCCACCAATTGACCAGCAGGCAAATCTGTCTGTAGGAAGAGCCACTGCACAAGAGACTGCAGGGTGTGTTTGTGTGTGTGTGTGTGTGTGTATGTGAGAGAGAGAGAGAGAGACAAGGGTAGGGAGAGGGGAGGGGTAGAGTCAGGAAGTATGTGTGTTTTCTTTTGAATGGATTTATTGGAGGAGCTCAATTCAGTGCGAGGTCCCCAGTGCAATCAAGCATCTGTTCCCGAGCAGGCCACGGTGGCTCCGTGGCAGAGTTCTCGCCGGCCATGCCTGAGACGCAGGTTTGGTTCCCGGTGCCTGCCCATGCCAAAACGAAAGTCTGTTCCCTGCTGTTGAATGGGTGTCACAGGGGCCCTGCCTGGGGTGCAGAGGAGGCAGAGATCTAGGAAGGAAATGGAAAGCTGATGTCTTGAGAGGCACTGTTCCCATTTAATCACATGGCGACCAAAGCAGTACTCCCTCCTGCATGTGGGAAGCAGGAGCTAATTCACTCCGAATTTGATTTCTACCCAACTTCTCAGAAACATGGCTATTTCTAGAACACACCTGGGAAATGTCTGTAGGTTTATATACTGTTGTCTCTGAACTTGACAGAAAAATTGGCTCTGATTTTGTTGAGAGTTTTCTGTTTTATTAATGTTGGGTTTTCCCTCTAGATAGGAAGGCAGTTCAGTGATGTGTAAAACCTCCATTTTCATCTCTTTTCTCAGAATTTCATTCCATTTCATCGCCCGCTGCCTCCCATTGCAGGCTTTCCAGAGATGGACGGCAGGGCCCAGAAGCCCTTTGCTTATTCTGCTTACCTTGTTTGCTTAACCCCTAGCTGGGAGGGACCTGCCTCTCCCTGGAGGAAACCTGGATTTGTGCCTGATGGTGAGTGAGCATCACACAGCCAGCAAGTCCTGTTTATCTTTGTGGGTTGCAGCATTTCCACAAGTCCTCTGGAGGTAGGGAAGGGCATGGCTTCTGGGGAAAAGCTTGATGGGGGAAGAATGGCTCAGCTTCAGGACCGCATGGCCTGCGTTTAAATCCCAGTAAATCCCAGTTCTGCAACTTGCCAGCCATAATGCCTCGGACAGGTTAACTAACTTCTCTAAATCCTGGTTTCCATACATGCAGCACAGAAATAAAAATGCTCACCTTATAGGGCTGAGGTGGAGCTTAAAACATGTGTTGCTTTAGTTCTAATCTAAGAAAGGTGGTGGCAAGGAGGACTCAGCTCAAGGAATCTGAGTAGGAATATAAGTGCATGTAAGTGGAATGGCTGGGGAGGGGGTCCATCAGACTGGCTCCATCAAGACCTGATTAAATAATGGCATTTGTCATTAATATAAAGAGAGCTGGGAAAGGGTAGGCTAACATATGGGAAGAGGCTGAACAGAAGGTGTCAGGGGTTAAATTTGGATGGGGGTAGGGAGTTCAGAATGGGGAGAACTTTGGGGGAAGAGAGATGGCTTGTTTACCCAGGAAGCCAGATCCTGTCGGGGAAGTCAGGTCAGGGAAGCGGAAGATCTTGGAACCGACACTCGAGTGAATGCCTAGAATGAGCCACTGTGGATTCCTGTGACATGGTATACAGTCAGCACTCAATAAATAGTTGCTGACTGCCAGAAGGCTAGGTATCTGGTTGGGTGGTCTAGTCTCAGCTGCAGCATCACCTCCTCCGGGAAGCCTGTCCTAACCTTCCTTCCAGCCCTGCTCTGGGCTGGGTGACCCCACTCTGTGCCTCCCGGGCCCCAGGCACCTCTCTCCATCCTAGACTCTGCCCCCCTGGGTCTGTTTCGGGTCTGTCACCCCCATGGAATTACAGGCTTCCTGAGCACAGGACTGTGCTTTGTATCCTTAGCCTGGGCAGAGGCCTGGGCTATGGGAGAGGTAGGTTGGCCAAATAACTCAGGAGACCAGGGAGCAACTGCTGGATGGGAACTGAGAGAGAGAAGAGACAAGAAGTTTATAAGGGAGTTTGTAAGGGTCATACACTGGGTATTTTGATCACGGTACGAATATGAGCATCTGCAGAGCAGAGCTGAATGCAAACAAGATAACGGAGGTCTTCTGGAGAAACTAAGGTTACATAAAATAAAATACATGTAAAGAATATGAATTATTTTATAGCATTGAACTTGAGAGTGCCTTCGAGCTTGTTGAGTGAAAAGCTGCCGTTGACAGCTGTCAAAAACCTGGCACTGGTGACCAGTATCACACGGGCCAAGCTCATAGAGCAGGGCCATGCCGGGTTCTCACTCTCACATCCCTCTTCCAGGGTCCCCTGCCTCATACCTTAGCCTCCTCCTGGAACTAGGGATTTCTCCTGCCCTCCCCACCCTCCAGCTAGTGTAGGCATTTCCCCGGGACACCTGGTCTGTTGGCCACAGGATCAGACGCTTCACCTGCTCATTCACTCCTCCTAGCCCATGGGGCAGTGTCATCATCTCCATTTACAGAAGAAGAAACTGAGGCCTGAGCAGTAGCATCGCAGACCCAAAGCCCCTCAGCTGTAACCGGTGAAGCTCACACTCGAACCCAGTGCTCCAGGCCCCTGAGTTAATGCTGTTCTGGTTGTGCTATGCTGAAAAGAATTGCTTAGAACAGCACACATGCAGCTCCCACTGCTGGGAGCATTTACAACAGCAGATGTTTCATCGTTGGACAGATCAGCTGGGAAGAAATGGGTGCTTTGCACGACTGTCTCTCTGCTCTCCTTGGCCTTTCCTAACAGCTGCAGTGTCTGTTTTTTTCCTAGATCCCCTTGGTCACTGATGCCACCAAACTGAATTTCTTAACATGTAAATGTCACATCCCAGGGATCGATTTTACTGCATAATATTTCTAGAAAAGTTAATTGCCTCATTAGTTATATTTACATTCCTTTTTAATTGCATCCTCCAGAGCAAATGTATTCATTTTTCTCCAATGTTATAGTTCTCACTTTAACAACCCCTTGACAAGGCAGAGATAAGATCAGAGCATATGAAAAGTACCTCACTTTCTTAAAATATGCCACCTCCCTAAAATGTAGGGCCCAATTATCACTGCAGCTATAAGCTAATTATCAGATACAAAATATGGATCACAACTAATTATCAAGATCTGACCTTATTTCGAAGTCATAGATTTCTATAAACTAGGTTAACATTACTAAGGAAATAGCGATTTAAGTCAAAACTCAAGAGCTGCAGTAATGAGTGTGTATGAGCGGTTATATTTCTAACAAATGGCAGGGGCAAGAGATAATTTTCCTAGGTTTATGTCTGGTGAAATTTTTAGCAGTTCCACCTTCTGCAAGGCCTTATTAATAGAATATGGATGATTGAAAGTCCATTTCATTAGGATGCTGGAATTTTCTATTTGAAAATAAAGATAGCTCTTAACATTTTCAGTTTTTAACAACTGAACCCCAAGTAACTGCTATTTACTGAGGTCTTCCATGATACAAGGTGAGGTGAGGGGTTGTGCGATGACTGAGCCTCTGTCCTGCCCTCAAAGGGTCAGTCGGGTGAATGGAAATGAGACATGGTCCCAGATTTCAGGCAGTGGGGCACTGTAGTCCCACATGGGCAGCTGCTTTTGAAAGTCATCGAAGGAGCGCGCATGTAGCCTGGCGACAATGGAACTGCGTTTTTATGGCTCTCTAGGATTTCATTAGATAGACACGAAACAGGAAACATCCCAGGTACAAGAAATGGCATGAACAAACGTTGAGACTGAGGTGGAAATGCACATTTTATGTTGGAGAAATCGATTGAGAGTAGTAAGCTTTGTGTGGCTGGAGCGCAGGTCCCCCTGTGACGTGGGGAAGCCCGGGAAGGTTGTGGGACTTTGGGAGGAGCTTGCACGTGTTTATTTCCCTAAGGACTAGTGATCTGCAACTTGTGCATCCCGACAGGGCCCATGATGCCCTAGAAGCTTTGGTCCACCGGCCTGGAGGGCTGCTTTTGTGGTCTGAGCGCTGGAGACAGAGGGAGCTGTGGCAGAAAAGTACAGAAGGCTTTGGAGACCCCTGAAAGGCAGGGTTACATGGTCAAATGTACTTGGGACTCGGCTGTCAAGAGGCACATGGGGTAGGGAGCAGGACAGAGGGGAGGGGGAGAGGAGCCAGTGGGAGCAGGGCAGACAGCTGGAGAAGGAGGCCAGAGGCCGCTGTGTTTCCAGAAGAGAAGGACCAGGGCAAGGGAAACTGCTAGGAAAGGGAGAGCAAGAGAAGACCGAAGACCGGGGGAGCTGAGAGGAAAGAGTGGAGGAAGCCACGTGAGGAGCAGGGGGAGTGCAGGTGCGGGACACACAGGAGACCTGATGGTGGGGGATCCAGTACCACGCTGCCCGGGCCCACCCGGATTGCCGCTTTCCACCCGGGCCACTTCAGCCAAGTTACTCATCCCCACGCCTCGGTTCCCCACCTGTAGTCCTGTCTCCTGCCTCAGAGCGGGGAGGACCATGTGGGTCAATATGTGCAAAGTGCTCGGACCAGCTCATAGTAAGTGCTCTAGCAGTATTGCCTGTCATTCCTGCCAGCCTGTAAACTCCATGAGGCAGGGCCTGTCGCCTGTGCACTACTTCTCTCGGAGGCATAGAGCCATGCTTGCTACACAGCAGGGGCTCCATCAGTGTGCTCAGGGTCGGAGGGGTGGCACAGGATGGCATGCCAGGGCATGAGGCATGCTGCTGACCCACATAAAGGGGCTTGTGAGCACGGGGCTGATGTGAGGTACCTGGAGAGGGCCCAGGGGGACCACAGGATCCCACCCAGATGTTCTGCTCTGCCCTCTGCTCCAAGCCCTTGCACACCCATCTCAGCCCCATGTGCCAAGCCCTTGCACACCCATCTCAACCCCATGTGCCAAGCCCTTCCACACCCATCTCAGCCCCATGTGCCAAGCCCTTCCACACCCATCTCAGCCCTATGTGCCAAACCCTTGCACCCCCATCTCAGCCCTATGTGTCAAGCCCTTGAACACTCATGTCAGCCCTATGCACCAAAGCCTTCCACACCCATCTCAGCCCTATGCGCCAAGCCCTTGCACACCCATCTCAGCCTTATGCACCAAGTCCATGCACACCCATCTCAGCCCTCTGTGCCAAGCCCTTACACACCCATCTCAGCCCTATACACCAAGCCGTTGCACACCCATTGTCTGGTCCAGTCCTCCTGGTTGCTTCCTTGGAGGGTGGCAGGATGGATAGGATTATTGTCATTTTTAGGTGAGAGAGTGAGGTCTGGAGCAGTGAAGAATCCTGCCCAAAGCTCCACACTTGGAAGCAACTGAGATGGGCCTGCCCTCCCGCTCCTTAATGCCTTTCTCCGTTCATACTGCGCTCCTGAGTTCCCGGATCTTACCATTGGAAGAGATTAATATATTAAGAAAACAGACATACCCCAAGAGAGTATTTTAAACTACAAAAATTGGGGTCTGTTAGTAATAGAGAAAGACAGGAAGGGTCTTGCTTAATGATGGATTCAAGAATAAAATCCTAACAGATTTTAGACAAAATTGGCATTATACCTCAGCCCTGCCAATGACCAGCTCTGTGACCTTTCACAAATAGCTTAATCTCTCTGAATTGCTTCCTCACCTGTAAAATGAGGACACTGAGACCCCTTCATGGACTGTTAGGAGAATTAACATGTTAATAAATGACAGTTAGGTTCCAGGCTATAGGAGTCCAATAAAGGTTTGCCACTCTTCTGTGCTGGCTTGAAAGGATGTATGTCCCCTAGAAAAGCCATGTTTTAATCAAAATCCCATTTCATAAAGGTAGACTAATCCCTATTTTGAAACTGTAATCAGATCATCTCCCTGGATGATGTGATTTAGTCAAGAGTGGTTGTCAAGCTGGATTAGGTGACGACATGTCTCCACCCATTTGGGTGGGTCTTGAGAAGTTTCTGGAGTCCTATAAAAGAGGAAGCATTTTGGAGAATGGAAGATTCAGAGAGAGCAGAATGACGTAGCCATGAGAAGCAGAGTCCACCAGCCAGTGACCTTTGGAGATGAAGAAGGAAAATACCTCCCGGGGAGCTTCATGAAACAGGAAGCCAGGGAGAGAAAGCTAGCATATGACGCTGTACTCGCCATGTGCCCTTCCAGGTGAGAGAGGAACCCTGACTGTGTTTGCCATGTGCCCTTCCACTTGGGAAAGAAACCCCGAACCTCATCGGCCTTCTTGAACCAAGGTATCTTTCCCTTAGATTGGACATTTCTATAGACTTGCTTTAATTGGGGCATTTTCTCAGCCTTAGAACTGTAAACTAGCAACTCATTAAATTCCTCTTTTTAAAAGCCATTCTGTTTCTGGTATATTGTATTCTGGCAATTAGCAAACTAGAACATCTTCTTTCTTATGTTTCTATGTCTTGTTCATGCCAGCAGCCAAGGAATAACATATGTAATGTTCTGGAAGCTGAAAGGGTAGTCCTTCAGACGATAGGAGGGTAAACTTGGTGGTGAGGGCCTGGGGTGCTATCACCATGAGGGGTGGGGCTGAGGGACCGGGGGGCTGGGGTTGAGGAGGAAGGTTCCCCACAACTAGAACCAATGGGGGTCTGACTGCTGCACTTGCCAGACTGCTGAGGCCTGCCTTGATACAACCCCAGAGTCCTCTTATATTTGAATCCCACAGAGGCAAGGGGAGCCTTGGTTTTTCCAGGTGTGTGGAATCTGGCAAAAGCACTGGACCTTGGAGCTAATCTCAGCTTTTCCATGCCCTGCCTGCCTGGGCTTTCCAAGCCTCTGTGTTGGGAGGGTCAGATGGGCTGATGGTGTAATAGGGCCTGATGGATGCCTGACCCCAAGGAGGTGCTCCGGGGTTGCTGGGGCACAGCGCCCAGTGGTCTGTGCAGTCACCGATGGTCTGACCTATGCAGGATCGGGGGTGGCGAGGCCTGTGGTTGAGATGTGGCTGGTGTAGTCAGCGGCGAGCGATACAGGAAGCATTTGAGCTCTGTAGACCTAGCTGCAGGATTCTGGATCTGAGTTTCATGCGGGTGCCGTTTCTTTCATTCGTTCACCATTTCTGCACAGCCTGTGCTAAGCTAAGGGAGTCTGGAGAGAAGACTCAAGTCACAGCCCTCCGAGAGCCCCCAGCCTGGAGGAGACAGAAGAGCAGACGGAGCACGGCCAGACACTGGACCCAGGCAGAGGGCAGCCTGGAGCGGAGGTCAGCCCGAGGACGCACCCCTCACCCAGCTTGGCACTGGCTAGGAAGATTGCCAAGGCTTTTCAGAGTTCTCCTAATCCCCAAAGACTCCAACTTCCTCAATACACATAGAAATAGTAACATTGATCATTTACTCAAAGTGAGCTTTTCTGGATCAAATCCTATTTTGTAACCAGTGCAGTCAGTGGGTCTTCAGAGGACAGGAAGTAAAAGGCAAACAGAGAAATGAATACACATGGACACGTTTCCTTAAATCTGGAGCATCAGTCAGTTCCAGAAATCCATTCGGCCACCATGCTCTGGAGCACCGTGTAATAAGGAGAAAAGCCAAACCAAACGTCCTCACTGCGGAGCCTGTGTTTGCGCCCTGGCCCCGTCCACCGCCCCTGACTTTTCAGGGAGAGGCTCTCTCCAGGCCACACAGGTCCTCTCCAGAGCTGGAGACGGAAGGCCCCTGGACCACTTTTTTTGAGGAGGCCTGATGCTCCCTCCAGGAATCCTCTCTGCACTTTTCCTCTCCTTTCAGAACTCTTGCTGTGCTTTAGCACCAGAGGTACTTCCATCTCTCCAAGACATGTCCCCAACCTCCCCCCCAGGCTCTTGCAGTCTACCCAGGACTGCACAGTTGCATCCTGTGCTGGACAGATAGAAATTCCTGCTGTGTCCAAAATGGGCCATTCCATTTCTTGCCACAGTGTCTTTGCATGAGCTGTTCTTTCCCTGGGAGCTCGTTTTGTTTCTGTATTTCTTCTTCAAGACTCAGATGAGAAGTCAGTCCTTACAGGTGTTCCAGAAGCCTGTGCCACCTGCTTCCCAGCCTGGATCCCGCAGCATGTAAAATGTCTGTGCACGCAGCAGCCTGCTCTGAACTGAGAGTTCCTCCCAGCCAGCAGCCCCCAGGCCATGGGCGTTGCTCCTCTAGTCATGTAACTATGCTATTATCGTTATTATTATGGTTGTGTAGAGAGGGGATTCCAGGTGAGCAGCATGAGCCAAGCATGGGGAGGAAACGGAGACGGTGAATGGCACAGGGAGCCCCCGGTGCCCACTCTGCAAAGTGCTGCGTCGATGTCGATCCTTACCACAGGTTATTGATTTCAGCAAGTCTCAGGTAGTAGGAAAAAGCATCCTTCTCCAAATGGAGGGCTTCCTGCTCTACCGGCCAGCACACCCACCCTTGTGTGATATTGTACTGAGGCATTCTATTATCTCCCCAGGCTGCTCAAATACAATGATAAAGAGCACATGTGTGTGATGCGGGTTCCAAGTGAGATGACAAATCAAGCCCCCCACCCTCTCCTGTGGCCACAGAAGGGTCATTTAATCGATTCCAGGGTTCCATATGAGCAGATGCCGGGAAAACAAAAAATAAATGCTTGGAATTGCTGCTCTGAGGGCCTCCCTGGATGGGCAGCAGGGCTGCAGGCTGCCCGGCCAGCTCCCCGTTTTCCCCTGGGCCCCCCTGGCCGGACCCCTGAGCCTGCAGCGTCCTTGAGTCCTCGGATGCCCGTGCTGCATGTCCCCCACTCCCCTCCCCACAGGTTTTGTAAGCTCGTGATGTGCTCGTAGGGTTGGGATTGTTGGTTCTGGGCTCATCTCTGCTTTGTCGTCTTGGATGTTCACTTCTCCTCTGGACTGCTGTTTCCCCGTGTGTAATCAGGGCTCCTGCACCTGTCCTGTGCCTGGATGTTTGCACAGTCTGCTGAAGCCTCTGGATCCCGTCTCAGAATAAGATTTTTTTAATGAGTCAAATGAAACCCATTGGATTACAAAGGAAACTAATTTTATTGAAGTAGAGTCATGGAAGTATTTAAAAACGGTGGGACTGTAACACGTATGCTTATTTACTAACACATTAAGTGGCATGATTTAGTTGTTTAGGCAGTTTAGATATAATAACTGCCATCATTCTGAGGCTAGCGATGGATGTAGATGATATTTTGAGACGCCTGTGAAAACTGTGGTCTGCTCTGCTTTGATTTCTGTTGGTTACAGGGTCTTAGGTCCTAGGTCCGTAGCTAGGACTGCTGTGGTTTGTTCCCTACAAGCGTAATGAGGGACATGCTAAAATGCTGGGAGGTCAGTGAGCGTAAGGACGTAATTGTTTCCCATCCAGATGTCAGGATCACAGTTAGGAGCCCCTGAGCTTGATGTGATGTTCTCCCTGGACTCTTCCAGCCATGGCACGTGACTCGTGTCTTCTTCTGAAGGATGGGGTGGGGGGGGGCACCATTTCCCAGCCCCAGTTCCCCTAACATAGGAGAGGAAAGAACAGCCCCCCCCCCCCACTGACACACACACACACACACACACACATTTATTAAACATTCTGCCACAGCCCAGACACTACACGAAAGCTTTCATGCACATTATAGTCTCCAGGGCTCACAGCCCCACTGGGAGATGACACGATCACCCCACATTTTAGGGAACAAGAGAGGTATGTTGGAAAAATATTTTTTTTTCTAAAAAAAATTAATGTTGGAAAAATGATTTCAAAGTTAGTATGTTAATGGGAATTGCAAACGGTGAGAATCCCATGGGTCCCTCATGAAGCAGTCTCTCCACATGCCTCCTCTGAAATAGGCATTTCACTGGGAATCTCTGCTTTCCGTCGGTCCTCACCCAGGTAACACGCCACCGTGCCCTGCTGCAGCATCTTGCCAGCCTTTGTGGGAGGTGCCTGGGTCTCTCAGTTTGTTTCTCTGTAAAGGGGGCTGATAACTACTCGATAGATTTAAGTAACACAAGTGTAGAGTGCAACACCTGGCCACCTGGGCCTTGGCTCCGCGGGACAAGCCCCGGACCCCAGGTGCCGGCCCCTGCTGTGTTACACCGGGAGCCGCTGTGCAGTCCCAGAGGACCTGCTGGGACCTCTCTCCTGCTAAGCCTGCTCTGAAAGGTGGAGCATTCACCTTTGACCACCTTACACCCCCCCAGCGGGTAGGCATGAATTAGGAGCAGAGCATTCCAGTGGGGGCGGGGATCCTGTGTGAGTATGATTGGGGGAGGGCCTGCAGACCTGGATGTGCAAAACCTTCTAAAACACCCAGATCACGCCCACCTCCCACGCCCCGAGAAGAGGCCTCCAGCTACCATGCGGTCCTTTTTGCTGAGTAAGGATCTTGGGTAGTATCTGCTGATGTGAAGGATTTTGATGCCTACCCCCCTTTTCTGCTTTCATTGCTGATGATCTGCAGTGCTTTAGGCTGGTCGCTTAACTTCCCCTTGCTTGAGGTTCTTCTTCTCTAAAAAGCGGATTAGGAATATTTTCCCTGCCTATGTTTTAGCACTTATAAATTAAAATCAAAGCACAATAAAGCCAAATCACTTGGAAAGAAAAAACTAGCTTTCTTAAATGAGTTTTGGGTATCAGTGAAAATCAAAACCGCAATTACAAACTATTAATAGAGGAATGCTACAAACCAAAACTTATGGGATGTGACCAAAGCTGTACTTAGAAGCAAATCTATAGCCTGAAATGCTTTTGTAATCAGTGAAAGGGAATAAAAATAAAGCATTCAAAATTAGTTAAAAAAGGAAAATTCTGAGGAAAGAAGAAAGAAATAAACCTTGAATTTAGTTGAAATTAATGTATCAGAAAACAGAAAAACATTAGAATTTATAAATGAATCTAAAAGCTGATTTTGAAGACATCAGTGAAATAGGCTTTTCTTAGATGTAATCAAGAAAATGAAAGAAAAAGCACTGCTCAACAAAAAGTCTCTTACATATATAACATTACAAGAAACTATACCTTATTAGATTTTACTTAAAAGGTCAGCTTGATTAACAGCCATGGAAAACATTTTAAATGATGTTAGAAAGATCATCCAAAACAGAAATGAGCTTCAGCGAAGGGTCCGAAGAGACTTTGCTGCATTTTACCTGACCAGGTGTATGGGCTCAGGGAGCAGAATGAAGAAAGGTTCCGTGGCCAAGGGCAGGGGTGAGGGACGTGAGGCCATAGACAGGGGATGGCGGTGGGGCAGAGACCAGAGTTAATCCAGAGGCCAGTCCATACAAATCCTGGTTTTCTCCCCTGTGGTCTTTTTTAAAAAAAAATTAGAGAAGTTTTGAGTTTACAGAAAAATGATGTGTGAACTAGAGAATTCCCACTTACCACCCTATCGCTAGCACCTTGCATTAGTGTGCTATATCTGTGCAATGAGTGGTGTCCTTTTAGGGCTAGGGAGAAAGCCCCTTACCACACATTCACCCTTGAATTTTGTGACTGTCAATGGGAAAAGATGTTGGAAAGCTTGAGCACTTGCACAGATGTTGTTTTAATAGTAACTGGAGCAGAAGGACGGCCTGTGACATTGTCTGGAATTCAATTCTTCACAATTGTAGGACTCTCCTATGGGCTTAAGTGTGTTACCCTAAGAGGAGACCCAAGAGGGCTGGTGGAAGGGGGAAACTCATCTCACCTTTTGTGACCCAGCCTTAACTAGACTCTCTCTGGAACTAGGAGTCAGAAGATTCTGGTATTTTAAAGGCCAATTCCCAAGGACCATTAAATGCATTGTTATGCTTTGCTTTGTTTGCCTTGGGAATAAGGGGCAACCGACCCAGTAAGCAATAAAATGCTGGTTAGGAATATTAGAGTGCAGTTGACTGCTTTACCTTCCCATGAAAGTACTAATCATATAATCTGCTCAAATATGGTGGGAAGAGAAAGGAACCAACCGTTATCAAGTTCTCATGATTTGCCGGACATTTTACTTCCATTATCCCATATAACTCTCAGCATCACCAATTGATATTACTGATGACATTATCTCCCGATTAACAGAATGGGTAACTGGGGTTTTAAGAAATTAAATAGGGCTGGTGTTCTAGTTTGCTAGCTGCCGGAATGCAACACACCAGAGACGGATTGGCTTTTAATAAAAGGGGATTTATTTTGTTGGTTCTTCAGAGGAAAGGCAGCTAACTTTCCACTGAGGTTCTTTCTTACGTGGAAGGCACAGGATGGTCTCTGCTGGTCTTCTCTCCAGGCCCCTGGGTTCCAACAACTTTCCCCGGGGTGATTTCTTTCTCCATCTCCAAGGGCCCGGGCTGAGCTGCAAGTGCTGAGATGAGGAATGCCAAGCTGCTAGGCTGTGCTATGTTGCGATCTCTCATTTAAGCACCAGCCAATTAAGTCAAACGTCACTCATTGCAGCAGACACGCCTCCTAGCCGACTGCAGATGTAATTGGCAACAGATGAGGTTCACATACCGTTGGCTTATGTCCTCAGCAACAAGATTAGGTATGCTCACCTGGCCAAGTTGACAACTGAATCTAACTAACACAGCTGGCCACGGTGGCTCAGTGGCAGAGTTCTCGCCTGCATGCTGGAGACCCGGGTTGGATTCCTGATGCCTGCCCATGCAAAAAAAAAAAAAAGAAATTAAATAACCTGCTAACCATATTTTAGCTGGAAACAGACAGTTATGAGGTTCACACCTTGATTCTAAGGTCCTTGGTTTTTCCACTCCACACTCTGACCATTTTCCAGGCAGGCCCAAACCCAAACAGAATATCTCTGAAATCTTCCATTCTTTTCTCCATGGAGTCCCCCAGAAGCCTGTCTGTCTTCAGGAATGGGTGGGAGCTGCACAAGCAGTCTCCATATTTCTTATTCTGATAAGGAGGCTGCACAGCTTCTGATCCAGAGCGTTTTCAAGGTTCTTTTCCAATCTCTCTGTAATGCCTGGAATATTATTTGCAGACACCAAAGCTTTTAATTCATAATGAGGAAGCAAGTACTCCTGGGAGAGATGTCAAGCAATTTTACATTAACTTCAAAATGTGAGTGATTTCTAGGAGATACTCTCTTAGAAGTAGGTCTAGACAGGAAGGGTTTTAGGCTGAAGATACCATGCCCTTTTTGAAGAATTTATCAGTGATTAAGGAATTGGCATAAGTGGGAAAGGATGGTGATTGTCAGAAACAGATTCTACCCTTTTACAGTTTTGCCATCTTGAGGGAAAAAAAAACTGATATTAAGCTAAAGCAGTGGGTTGTTAGCTTACATTCATCCATGACCACTATGACCTCTGGATCTCTTTCTAATGCATAACTTGCATTGCCCTTCACCTATAGATACACAGATACTTAGAAGTCAGAAAATGATGGTAAGGAAGTTGATGGCACTCTCTGCTCTTTCCCTTACCACTTGTCAGTGGTATTCTTATCACTCACGTCTCCATGTCAAGGAGTTTTGGTAATTTATCATTGATGAATTTTAATCAAAGCAAGAGATCCCTAAAGTGGACTTCATCAATCTTAAGGGAGGCATGGGCTGACCCTGTCTTCCCTCCACTGCCTCCCCTGCACAGTCTGTGACTCTATGATAGATTCTGCAAGGTAATATGGGGCAATTCAGCATCTTACTAGCTGCAGGAATGACACAATCGAGCCCCTGGGCCTCAGCCTCCCCCGCCCCAAACGGGGGACGTCGTGGCCCACTCGGCAGGATGGTTCTGAAGACCATGTGTGCAGAGCTCCGCACGCAGGGCCAGAGCATGGTTGGGGCTGAACAGGTTTGGGTTCTCTTCCTCTCTCGATTTTTTTAAAATAATAGTTATTTATACTATTTTCTGAAGCTCTAAGGTTCTTGTTCAGTTTCCCAGGTCTGCTGCTGGGTGATTCCGCAGTTCATCTGCTTCCCAGCCTTCCCAGGCAGGGCACCCGCTCCCCTCTACTCTGTGCAGCTCCGTGCCTGCAACGCCGCTTCAGCTCGGACGTGGAAACCGCCACACTGAGAAGTTACTTTGTGCTGAGCACGTTCCGTAGATGAACTTATTTCAGTCTCTTGGAGGTCCTATAAAGTAAGCACCCAATCCTATTTTAGAGGAGAAGAGATGGAGTCTCCGAAAGGGGAAACGATTTCCTAGAGACACAGTTTCAAGGTGGTGTAGGGATATAAATTCGAGTGGGCCTGACGATGGAATGGCTGCGTCGCGGGAGCTGTGGCCAGTTCTGAGCTGGCACCCCTGTGAATGGCCGCTTAGGAAGGGCAGTTTGCTGGGAGAAATGGGGCTGCTTCCACCACTCTGATGTTGATATCTTTGCCTCATTGACATCAGGTAGTAGATTTATTGAAATAACCAGTCTCCTAACCTCACCCTACCTCCTTCTTAAAAAGGATAAAACATCATGACATGCATTCGCATTCTGGTTGGCAGGGAGGGTCTTTTCCCAGGGCAGAATCACTATCTGCCCACTGCTGGAGCTGTTTGTATGTGTCTTGTTCCATTCCGTCCCCTACTCCTGCCGAGCACTCCAGGCACAGCTCTGTTCCCTGTTCTTCAAGCATCAGGAAAACTCTGATGCTTCTTGGGGAGATTGTTTAAATAACAGCCAAGAGCCCAGTCCAGAGCAGGCCTGACCTCAGTGCAGTTATACAGCAGACAGAGTTTTGCTCTTGGTGTATGTCACTCTTTCTGTTGGGGCCCCATTGTGGGAGGTAGACAAGGGACTGAGGTTTTTGGAAAAGACCTGGAGCCACCTGCTTTTGGGTCTTGGGTGTTCCACTTAGAAGCCCCAGGAACCTGGACAGGGCACCCTCTCTGGGCTCTAAGGACCAATACTGATCTGTTGAATTGGAGTTTGTCTTGTTGGTATTCGACCCCTGGACAGGCACTGGCTGGAGCCTTACATGTTGGGAACATTCTGCTAGGATGACCAATTCCGTTGGAGATGGCCAGTTCCTAGGAGGATGGCCAATTCATTGCCTGAAGGAAGGCGCAACTAAAATTCATAGAACATCTACTGTGGACCCAACCCAGGGCTTGGGATGTGTGAATTACTTGTCATTGAAAACACCCCATGAGATAGGCAAGTAGATGATGGTGATTTAAAGGCTGTGTTCTAACATCACACTGCCTGGTCCAAATTTCATTTCTGCCACTTCAAGCATGAGCCTTAACTGTTCTTGCTTCTGTGATGACAATGGACTGCCTACCAGAATTTGGGGGAAGAGTTGTGGTGATGAGTGGAGGATGCTTTGCATTGTCTCCTGTCACATAGTACGTGCTCATTAACGTGTAGCTGCCATTATGATTGTATTAGTTAGGGTTCTCTAGAGAAATGGAATCAACAGGGAACACTTACAAATATAAAATTTATAAAAGTGTCTCATGTGACTGCGGGAATGCAGAGTCCAAAATCCGCAGAGCAGGTTGTGAAGCCGACGATTCAATGGAGAGTCTGAACAAACTCCATAGGAGAGGCTCACTGGATGAGGCAGAAAGAGAACCTGTCTCTTCTGAATCCTCCTTAAAAGGCTTCCAGTGATTAGATGGAGCATCACTCATTGCAGAAGACATGCCCCTTGGCTGATTACAAATGGAATCAGCTGTGGATGCAGCTGATATGCTCATGATCTAATTCTATGAGATGGTCTCATTGCAACAGACAGGCCAGCACTTGCCCAGCCAGACAAGCAGGTTCCACCACCTCACCAAGGTGATGCATGAAGCTGACCATGACGATGATTATCCACATTTTGCAGACAAGGAAGCCAATGCTTTGGAACTAAGGGAATCTTCCTCTTCCTACCATCAGGATTTCAGACTTGTCCTAAACTCATTTTCAGATCAAACCAGCTCTTTGCAAGGTGAGGACATAACCGTCCCAATCACTGTACATCTGGTCAGGCATCTTAGCTCTGGGTGGGTTTGGCCTGGGCTAAGTGGCTGACACAGATTGCACTAATGACTGTCCAGTCATTAGCATATGCCCTATTTTAACCAGGCCATAGGTGGCATTGTGGGTGACACACGATAGCGAGATACCAGGCTACTGGCCATGGCAGACCTCTCCTGTCTGATAAGATAAGAGGACACCTCAGTTTGAGAGCCAGAGTTGACGGAGGGCTACAGGTCTTCCAGGGTGCCTCGGCCCTCACGTTGCACGCTTTTCCCAATGGACGATGGGAAAGCACCCTGGAAGCCTGGCCACCACTCCTGCTCTCAGATAACCTGGGCAGGTCTGTGACCCCTCTCTCCCTGGCCCTGGGCCACCTAGATTTGGATTCTGTTTCAATGCTCAAGTTCCTGACTTTACCCACCTTAAGTCAGGGGATCTTATATTTGGGAAAGAGTCTTGAGATTCTGGTAAAAGCAATAGACTCTCCTCCCAGAAAAGTATCTCTCAGAAATGTTGCATACAGCTTTGGAAGGTGCCTGGATGCCATGGATTTCTCTATCAGTCCCATGAAAGTCTGCAGACCTGGTTATCAACTTTACATTAAATAGAGAGTTGGACCCTGATACTTGGTTTCTTGAAAGAAATCAGTGGGAACAAACAACTTCACAAGCAGCAACAACAAGGATAAAATATCCCACATTAAGCTTAACAGGAAATGTGCAGGAGCTTTAACACTTGAACAAAAACGAAGGTGTGAATAAGTGGAAAGCAGAAAAGGTGCTCTCGGAGAGTAAGATTCAGTGCTTAAAAATGTAAATCCTCCCATTACTGATCATTAAATTTTAGGCAATCCCAAACAATATTCCATAAAGTTTGTTTGCATAAAGAAACTTGGAAAAATGATACCAGGCTTTGTTCAGAACAGGGATTTATAATATATAGCTGGCCCAAATCCAGCCAACAGCCTGTTTTTGTAAATAAGGTTTTATTGGAACATGGCCATGCTCCTTTGTCCATGTATGGTTTATGGCTGCTTTTTTGGTACAAAGACAGTTGAGTAGTTGCCATAGAGACCCTATGGCCCACAAAAGCCTTAAATATTTACTATCTACCCCTTCAAGAGCAAAGTTTGCAGACCTCTGGTCCAGAAAATTAAACACATGAGAATAACCAGGAAAACAGAAGAGAAGACTGATATAGGCAGACTAGCCTTAACAACTTTCAAAATGTTTTATAAATGCACGCTGAGATAAGTTTGGTATTAGCACAGGGATAGACAAAGAGGCCAATGCAATGAAAGAGTCCAGAAATAAATAGGTCCAAATATTGGTAGAATTTACATATCATATATGATAACCTGACATTTCAAATCAGCAGGAAAAATGGATTATTCAATGACTTACATTGATATTTGGAAAAAAATCTCAATATTTTCTTCATCCCTTAGGTGAAAAAACTCTAGATAAATGCAATATTTAATAATAATCAGTGAGATCATAACTAGACTGAAAGAATACAAAAGCCGCAAAGAAAAGAGGGTTGATATATCTTTCTATAAAATATTTAAAAAGCCTTCCCAGAAAACTTACTACAGCAAAATCCAAAGGCACGTGAAAAACAAGACATATCCTTAACATGAGACAAAGAGATAGCACATAAAGAGTTGCCAACACAAGAAACAATGTGAGAATAAAGCAATCCAATAGAAAACAAGCAAAGGGTATCAACAGGCAGTTCACACCCATAATATATAAGGAAATAAAAAGTATCAATTAACATGAGAAATGCTCATTCTTCTCTTGATTGAAGAAATGTAAATTCAAACAGTATGAATTATCTTTGTTTACCTGTCAGATTTGCAGATTCGCAAAGATTTTAAAAGTACCATGGTGTGTCATAAAAGACATTTGCATAATTTGGAAAGAATAGAGCTCAGTCTCATGGAGGATAATTTGTCAGCATTTATGAGTATTGTAAATTCATCTACACTTCGACCCAGCATCACCATTGTTTATTTTGTTAGCTGCTGGAATGTGATATACCAGAAACAGAATGGCTTTTAAAAGGGGGAATATATTACATTGCAGGTTTACAGTTCTAAGGCTGTGGAAATGTCCGAATTAAGGCACCAACAAGAGGTTACCTTCACTCAAGAAAGGCCGATGAAGTTCAGGGTTTCTCTCTCAACAGAAAGGGCACGTGGTGAACATGGCGACGTCTGCTAGCTCTCTCTCCAGGCCTCTTGTTTCATGAAGCTCCCCCAGGGGCGTTTTCCTTCTTCATCTCCAAAGCTCTCGGCTGCAGAGAGTGGGCTCTGTGGTTATCCTGGCTCTGTTGAGGCTCTCTCCAAATTGTTTCCTCTTTTAAAGGATCCCAGTAAACTAATCAAGACCCATGTAGAATGGATAGAGTCACATCTCCCTCTGATCAAAAGTTAATACCCACAACTGGGTGAGTCACAGCTCCGTGGAGAACGTCTAATCAAATTTCCAACCTACAGTGCTGAATAGGAATTAAAAGAAATGCTGCCTCTGCAGGATGGATCAGGGTTAAAATCTGGCTTTTCTAGGGCACATAATCCTTTCAAATCAGCACAAACATACTTAGAAATTTATCCTATAGGTAAATTCAGAGATGCAAAGATATTTGGAAAAGGAGATTAATTGCACATTGCTTATATTAGCAAAATAATAGGAAGCCACCTAAATATCCCTTGGTAGGGTTTGATTGTATCAGTATTTCTCAAACCTGAGCAATGTGTTGATTCCACTTAAAGGAAAAAGAAATTCTCGGAAACCCTTGCTGCTAAATTTAATTTTTATTATGTTTCTCAGATATGAGCAACCATTAACCAAGTACAAACCTCAGAGGTTTATAGTTCTCATAATTCTAAAAATAAAAAACAAATATATAAACTACATATAAACAAGTACAAAGTCAATAAAATTAAAATTTTAACATTACTTTTATTACACGTGGTGTGTTCTGCTGAGACTAAAGGGAAGACATGTTGATAGGAACACAGACTCAGATTCAGTTTTATATCTAAAATCTATGCTTTTGGTTCAGTAAAACTAGTGAAGGGAAATCCTGTTTGCATAAAGTGGCTTTAAAAATGTATTAATACATTTAGATTTTGCTTGTTAGTTCAAGATATTCAGATCCATGATTAATTGAAACCCTCAAATGCCAGTTTTAATGAGCTGTTTTGATGATTCTTTGATGCGCCCCAGTTTATTTGAAGATAAGGTTAGCATTGGTGCTCAGTTTATCTGTGTATCCCTGGAATTGAGAACAGAGACATTTTGCTCGGTGTATTTTCAGGCCTCCTCTTTGCTGATGAACTGAGACCCCCTGTTCAGACAGACAGGCACAGAGGCTGTGTAGGAGCGTGTCTCAATTCCCTTTTCTTGCCTGTTCTACCAGGAAGACTCAATTTCTCTCTTCACTCTCTGCAGATTGCTCTGAAACCTTCCTATCCACAGACCATCCTGTCCTATCCACAGACCATCCTGTCATTTGCTTTCATTTGCAGTGGTAAATGCAAGCGTTAATGGTGAGTTGAAATTTGGGGCAGTTCTTGGTTAAAAGATGGTTATCTAGCTGGTCTACCACATGACATTGGCTCATTTATTTATGAGATACCATCAGGACGAATAAACAAAGTCTCAGCTTCTGACCTCCAGGCTGCATTGTAACAGAATGAAATTTGAATGTTATAGAAAATGAGATGGAGGAAGAAAACAGAACAAAATGTAGCCCCGACTCCAAAAACAGCTGCGGTTACTGTTGGATGTGTTTCCCGGCTAGGCTGGGTCGCGTGTCTGTTGAAAAAGTGCCTGAACTTGGTACTCGGATGATGTTAGTCCACGTCTGAGTTAAGCCAGCTCGTCAGCTGGCTGATTTGGGACTTGCAGAGTGGTGAGCGTGAGAACCAGCACTCCAGGCAGCTGAGCCCTCAGCTCCGGACAGCCCACCTCCCTCAGCCAGTGCTAACTGACCTTGCTCAGCCCCTGCTCAGCCTGTCCCAGGGGGCCAAGAACTTGTCACGCCTGCATGAGACAGTAGTCGGGGCAGCGTCAGGGTCCGCTGCACAGAACGCTTCTTAAAGAGATGGGAGACGGCCACTTTGGACGGTTAAGCAGATCTTGGCAGAGAGCATTTAAAATCCTTACATCAGATGTTTTCATGCACTTCCCTGCTGACAAGTGCAAAGGGGGCTTGGTTTAACTGTGGTTATTTACAGCCAAAAGAAAGTGGCTGGCAGTTCGCGGGAAGCCAAGGGTTTTGTTTCTCGCTCCTGTTATCCATTTCTGTGATTTATGGTCCCTGGGGCTGGCAGAACTCCCCTGAAAAGCTCTGAACTCAGTCCTCCCTTCTGGCCCCCGTGGAAGGCTGGCCCTGGTCCCCGGCAGCCTGGGCAAGCGCAGGGGTGTGCCCTCTGCATGGGAAGCCCTGGCACTTTCCTGCCACATGCTGGCTGGTCACCCAGGCTGTCCTGCATTTTGGACCCTGAATGAACTAGCACCTCAACTCTTAGTGTGAAAACTGAGGTCAAAGCTGCAAGTCGCTGTTGATTTTTTTTCCGTCTTCCACTTGACCTCTGATTTTCCTTTGATAGAGTGTTTATCTTTGGAAAATCACCCACTCCTGCTGAGCCCTGTCGTCGTCCATTGTTGTCTTGATTCTTAGGCCCTTCAGTATTTGAGACTTGGCTCCCACCCGGCTGCCACGATGGAGGTGAGCTGGGGGTCTAGGTTGGAGTGGGCACAGGCCTGGGCTCTGGCCGATGGTGCCTCTCCCTTCTGAGTGACAGCCTGGCTCATGGTGACATGTGCCTGTAGCGCCTGGAAGGTGCCTCATGAATATGGTTAAGGGGATGTAGGAATGAGGATGCTGGGTTGTATGTCTATCCACAGACATGCAGGGCTGGCTGCTCGCCTGAGTTAGTACCTTGAGCTATGTTAACTCAAGCTAACATAATAATAATGAATGTAATAATAACATTCATAGTAATATTCAACACAACTGGACACGTACTAAGTGAGAGATACGGTGCTAAGCACTTAATATGCACAGCCTCTTTTTTTTTTTTTTTTTAACATGGGCAGGCACCGGGAATCAAACCCGGGTCCTCGGGCATGGCAGGAAAGCACTCTTACCTGCTGAGCCACCGTGGCCCACCCTGCACAGCCTCTTTTAAACTCGTAACAACTTTGTAAGGGAGGCACTGCTTTATCCCCATCTTACAGATGAGGAAAATGAGGCACAGAGGGGTTAAGCAGTTTGCACAGGGTCACACAGCCCTGCGGGTTGCCGAGCTGGGGTGTGTGCTTGGTTGCTTCTGGTTCCTGAGCCTGCACATGTGGGCTGACCATCAGGGGCTCTCCCTGTGGGGGCCTCAGAGGCCCCTCTGGCTTCCCCAGGCAGGGGCCCTATCCTCTGAGCTTCCCCCTGGAGTGCTCACTGGCCTCAAATCACTTCCTGACACTTTTCATGGATGCAGGTCTTGTCCCTCCCGCTGCATTTTCAACATCCTGAGGTCGGACTGGAGGGTCTCTTCTGGGAGCAGCAGCGCCCCTAGCAGCTGCCTTCAGCGCTAATCCCTGATGCCATTCTGTGCTCCTCCCTTTTTATCATCTTGCTCTTCTTTTTTCCAGCTTAGGAAGCTGGGTGCCTTAGCTCATTAATGTTTCGTTCTCCTGTTTTTCTAATGTGCATTTAAGGCTCCACGTTTTCCTCTGAGGACTGCTTCAGCTGCATCCTACATGTTTTGAGATGAAGTAATTTCAAAAGTATTCGGTTCAAAATATTTTCCTCATTATATCATCGTTTCTTTTTTGACTTCTGAGTTCTTTAGAAGTGCTTTTCTTAATTGCCAAAGCGATGGGGGTTTTTTCTGGTTTGTCTTTTGGTGATTGATTTCTCCTTAAATACGGATACACCAAAATAGAAACACCCTTCTGTTTATCACCCCAGGTCCTGTGGCAGGAGCTGGAGACTGATAACTGCAGCTCCATATACCAGTCCTGCTCAGCGGGTATATCAGTGTCTCTGTTTTACATAAGAAGAAAATGAGATTTTAGGCCTCACTCAGTGTCATGTAGCTATTCTGTAGGAGCTGGAGTTCTGAGCTGGGTTGGAAGGCAGCCCAGTCTGCACCAGCATCTCCTCTGGTTCTGAAGCCCAGCCTTCCCCAGCGTGTCCTCTCCATCACACTCCTTAGAAGCCTGAACTCGTTGGAGCTGAAGTGTTGGGATGGCGTGGGAGGGAGGGTCGGAGGGGCCCACATGGCCACCACTCAGGCAGGCTCGTTTCCCCAGCCTGCAGTTAGCCCTTGGCTCCTCGCGTTGTGCTCATTTTCACCAGTTGAAAAAAGCTTCAGCCGTGGACTTTCTCGGAGCTGAACTTCACACTCCGGTCACTGACACCCCTCATCTCAGCCACCCACGGCAAGAAGCAACGTTCCTACTGGCAGAGCAGTAGAACAGAAGTCACAAAAAAGCAAAAATAGCTTGGAGGGAAGGGCCTGGCTGGGAATGAGTGGCATGTCATTGGAGCTGCCCGTCGACGACAGCCCCAGCCTCCTACGCCCCGGCTCAGCTAGACCTGTCAGCAGGCGGCCCCTTCACCATTCCCATCATAAAACAAGCCCATCCGGTGCTTCATCCTTAGCAAATGTTAAGGAGAAAAATGAGGACTCTGATCATTATTGGACCCCAGGTTTTCATTATTGTGTTGTCCCCCAGCATATTTTTCTCTACCCTCTTGGAGGTAATCGCTTTGATGTCAAATCACTGGAAAGAGAATGTCTCTTGCAAATGTCCTTTCCATCAAAAAATAATAAATAAACTTGGGAGTTTCTGGAGCCTTCTGTTTTATAATAAGGTCATTGGAGTTTGAAGCAAAAGGGTGAGTTCTTTAAGGAGAAAGGGAGAAAAGATATGGTCCAGATATTTTGAGTATTAGAGATCTAAGCTGCCAGGGATCAGTTCTGTAAAACACTCTAAGCGATGGAGTTTAATACTCAGTCCATGACTGGCCAAGGTCTGCGTCAGGCTTGGGGAAGGCAGCCCTGGCATCAGGACTGTCTACAGCAATGGGGACACTTAGAGCTGCTGCCTCCACCTGCTCCCCATGAGCCACGTGGGCCTGTGACCCTCGTTCAGAGTGTGTATTTGGGGCTGAAGGAACTATTATTATTACTGTAACACTTTTTCTTATACAAAAATAATACATATTTACTTAGATGAGGCACAGTTGAGTTAAAAGAAACTTCTAAAATGTCAGCATTTGCAGATAATCGCTTAAACTTTGTGAGTATATTTTTTAGACTTTTTTCAAAGAAAAATATATTTGTGCTAAAATGGGATCATACTGTTTGCATTTTCTTTTGAATTACTTTTTTCTTTTCTTTTTTACAAATAACTGCACTGAAGACATATTTTTGTGTCAGTAAATATTCTGGTCCAGTATGTTGTTGGATGCATTATATTTCTTTGTATGTATGTACCACAATTTATTTACCCAGTATTCTATTATTAGGCTGTCATTCTTTTTGTTTGTTTGTATTGCTTTTTACAGTGCTGCAGTAAGTCACCTTAGAGCTGATTTGATATGCACATGTTTAATATCAAACATTTATTTCCTGAGGGTAAATCCCTATACAGGAATTGTTGGGTCAAAAGGTGTAGACTGTTCTTTCCATGCTTTTCATTTATATTGCCTTTTAGCGTTCCACCAGAACTGCCCCCGTTTATGTTCTCACTCACAAGCTTTGAATGTGAAAGGTCTCTCTGTCTTCTAGTCCCAATATTTGATGCAACAAATGAATTCAATGAATAGTCCCAGGTCTGGCAGCTCAGCACGCACGGCTTCAATATGGCACCCGACACACAAACTGGAATCATCTGCAGCTACTTGAAACAAAGCCTTCTTCTTGTTCTTTGTATCACCAGCGCCTGGTGTGTTATAGTTGCTCAGTAAGCATAATTTAATTCATTCATTAGTAAATATTTATTCAGTGCTGCCTACCGGCTGGGCACTCTTCTTGGCACCGTGGGCACCACGGTGAATGAAAAGCAGATGGAAATCTCAGCTCTTGTGGTGCGTACGTGGACCCGAGCTGTGTGGTCGGTGGTTGTGGTCTCACCAGTGCTGATTTTCCCACCCTTAAAAGGCCCAGCTTCCCTCTGCCATCCTAGGCCATGCTGGGCTGCTTGTGAACTCTGCAGCGGCGAGTGCCTGCACGGCTTATTTGGCACTTGGCCTATGCAGGGTGAGTTGCTTGCTTTATTTTAATAGCTTGGTTTGACCCCCCCAGCTTGACCAAGGGCACCCCGAAGGGGAGAGCCTCTTGGAAATGGAAGCCACAATTTCTGCAGCATGAGCTCGCGACTCCACGTGCTGCCTGGCGCACGGCTGGCTCCTGGGGCGGCCGCTGTGCACCCAATCGGGCGCCATTCTTTGGAACTGCTGGTTACCCGTCTCCATTTTGGTTCCCCCAGCACTTAATGTCTGAAGGGCTTTTTCCACCTACTACCTTATAAGAACAAGTCATTTCAACATGAGTAGAAAAGGCAAAATCCTCCCAATGAAGTGGAAAACATATAGAACTCACTAGAAGCCAACTAAAGCAAAACATTCATTCCCATCATCCACATGTGATGCTTAAGCACCCCCAGTGTAAGCAGGCATCTTAGACGCTTTGGCTAAGAGAGCTCAGGCCAATTTTTGTTGTATTACTGCTTCTTCCTCCCTTCTTGACCTCTTCTGTCCTGGCTGATTCTTCCTTTATTCTTTGCCAAAATATGCTTCCCTGTCATCGGTCACAGGCCACACTGGGCTGCTTAGTTTTAATTACAGAGCTCTCCCGTACACTGTAGAGTTCTTAGTCTTTCTGTGAGCATCTGTTCACGGTTCATTCCTGAAGGTTCTGAAAGAACCTAAGTGTTCTGTTGCTCCGGTGTTTGTACTACCCCAGTTATTCCTGTACCTTTTGGCACCACACACATCTGCAAATGTAGGAGATGGGCGGACTCCCTCCCTCAGTGCCGGGGCTCAGCTGATGCCCGCTTTAGAGGGTCAGCTGTGCAGCACTGGCAAAGGGTGTCCTCTACAGCTCCATTTTGCCTGCAGTGGGAGCAGTTTGCCCACCTCCCCTTCCATTAGCTGGGAGAAAACAAAAATCTCTAACCTTATGGTTTGAGAATACTCAAATCTAGAATTCTCTCCCACCCACTGCCGACATAGCTCTTTCTTCCAGGGTCCTTTCATCCACTTATCAAATGCCTGCCTACCTGTCGCTGCTAGCATTTGGAATGGCTGCCTAGCCCCTCTGCTGGAATTTAACAAAGTAATGATTTACAGGTAAATTATCCTGGAATTCAAATTTGATTGTGATTATTAGAGCAGTTCCATCTCAGGGGAAGTGGTCAGAACTGGAAATGAGAATATCCACCATGAGTGGTTGCTAGGACTGGTGGAGAAATTCCCCTGCCAGGGGCCAATTGAGAAGCTTCATTTTGGAGAAGATAGAGAAAAGGTGGAGAGGAAAGAAGGGATCACTGTGGATGCTGGTGGCATTTGGGGGTTCTCTCCAGCCCACTGAACTCCAACCTCTAAGCTCCCAGAACATCTCCTCCTTGGCCTCCTTTTGCATCTCATTAGGAGATGTTTGATAACAGCTTTCCTCTTACCAACCTCTTAGCTTAATTAGCTCCTGTGCTTGCCTCAGCTCCTCAAAGAGATGATAGGCACAGAGGCGCTTAAATAACTCCCCCTGGTTGTTTGATTGATTTGATAATTGGGCATTAGAATGTCGATCTACTCAATGAATAGTGTCCGGTCACTGTGGTTTTGGGGGAGGTAATCAGGGCAGAACTGAGCCATAGCTTTGCCAACATGGAACCAAAGTGTGATATAATAGACTGCAGGGAGCATTGCAAAACGAAAGGTGACTTTTTAATTCCCGATTGCAAGCTGGCAGCCTCTTGCTTCCGGAGCTACATGTAATGAGTATATTGTCTCCAGCAGGAGGCCTTGATGACTGATGGGTGAAAAGGTGAGCCACAGCCTGGAATTATTATGCTCGCACACAAAGGAGGGTGAGAATGACAGCACAGTGATCTATTAGCGCTGTCTGTGGGGTTAATGGTAAGCATTCCTGTTGCTAGTGGTCTATAAAGAGAGAGGGGAAAAAAATGAAAAGGGAAATGGTGTTGGGGAGAAAAATCAATAGTATTAACAGAGTCATGGTAATAAATGCCATCATTTATTTCTGGGATGGTTTTTATTGAACTAGTTATGAACTTGTTACTTTTTCTTTTTAATTTGAAAATTGGGGAGAATGAACATTTGAGGAGGTTCCAAATTTCTGGCCCACAAAACAGCCATACTGGGTTGATTAAAACTGGAGTTTGCATAGGTGTTGAAAAGGAAAATAAAGAAATGAGTGCATATCCATAAGGAGAAGACCATGGGAATGTTGGAGAAACGAGCATGGCCTTTATGTCAGGGAAGTCCTGTTTTTGAATCCTGTTCTGCCTGCCATTAGCTGCAGGACCACTGGCCCGTCTTTCACCTGTAAAGCAGAACAAATGCATCTCCCCAGGCACAGCTGTCATGAGGGAGAAATGGCATCGTGTGTGTTTGTAAAGGTGTCTCACAGGGTGCTTGGTACAAGACAGCTGCTCATCAAACCATGCCTGTGGTCTACTGGTGTCATCCAACTCGATTTTTCATACTTCATTGTGGTCTCCCAGTTCAGTGACCTCTAAACCATAGGACAGGAAATGGTTGAGTAACTTGTGTGACATTTTGAATCAGTTTATTACCAACACATAGTTATATACGTATTAAAACTTTAAAGAGAGAGCTTAAGTCTCTAAGAGATTCAAGTTCCTCAATGAGATGGCGCTAAGCCCTGGAAATGCCCAAGCGGAGGCTGTAGGCACCTGTCTATCATAGCCGTGGTAGGAAAGATTAGAGGTGGGGTGGAAGGAAGAAAAAGAGTCTGCACATATATTGCTTTCTTCCAAAAGTAGTTTCAAATAGTTGTTTTTAAATGGCAGCAATGAATTTGGAGCAAGAATGTATTGGTTTTCATGTTTAGCTTTGTAAGTGATCCAATGCATACAATTTTTATTTTTCTTGGTTATTTGGCAGGGAGGGGTTCACATACCTTGTGGCAGATGTGTTCATATGCATTATTTTCATAATTCAAGGATATAAGGCATTTACTGTCCACATCTTAAAGATAAGGAGACTGAGAGCAACACATTTAGACTCTCAAGTTGCGCAGCTGGAGTGAAGCCCAGATTTGCACTCTGGGCTCCTGACTTCTGGCTGCCTCCTGGGAGAGAGGACCATGGCACCTGGGAAGCCTTGCCTGAGCCTCCTTCCTCTCTGAGGCCAAGCAGCTGCCCTTCTGCTAGGCTCCTACAGCACTTGTTTCTCCCAGCATCATTCTACTTAGCTCACCACCCTGTGTCTGTCTTTTCACTAGTCCTAATCCCTAGATGGAACTCCCAAATCGCACACACAACATCCCCTTGATCTCTGAGCCTCCAGGACCTCAGTGGGGGGCAGCTGGCACATGGCAAGTGCCAGGGCCCTGGTGTTGGGATGAATGTCGGGACCGAGCACCCAGGTGTCCACCCCCAAGCTTGAGACCTTCCCATTGAGCCACAATTGCTCCCAGCCTCATCTTCTCAGGGTCTCTTTTCGGATCATATTTATCCCAGTACAATCTAATTTCCCTGCTGAATGGATCATTTTCCAAGACTATGGCTCCCCCAGTCCATGGCCAAGCCTCCAGCGACTGTCCGAGGTGCTGCCCTCACAGATCCCCCCACAGCTTGACCTCAGCTCTGGTTTTGGGGGCTATGTCTGCTCATTCCTATCTCTCAGGTCACCAGGAAACTGTCATCCTAGACATCCTCAAATCTATCATCCAGGAGGCTGGAGCTCCACAGCCCCTCCTAGCTAGGCAGTCTAAGGTTTGCTGTAAGGATAGGATGAGTGCAGGATGTGCTGCAGGAATACAGTAGTGGAGATTTCCACCCATTTCTGCCACTTAACTCTGAGCCTTTTTGCTTCTCTCTACAATACGGCTGACAGTATGTATCGTGTAGTAAGTTTGCCAAAGCACAGTTTTGATTCCGGCACTGTGAGGCTGCTGGGGACAGTGGGGACAGGTGGTGAGTCACTCTCCCAATATCCTCAACTCGGCAACATACATAATGACTCCAGTGATGTGATAAGTACACTATTTCTGTGTGGAAAATGTACTTCCAAGAGAAAGGAAGATGTTGCTGTTGGTGGCAGAAAAAAAGGTGAAGACGTGTGAGAAAGCGATGACTCTCAGCAAGAAAAGGGACGTTCGATGGGTGAAATTTTGTACTGTAGTGGCATTTATCATTTTGTCCCCTCCTCCTTAGAGAAAATCCTTCATGAATGTCAAGAGACTACTAAAAATGAACAATGAAGAAAAGATAGAGCAGATGAAAGTATTGAAAGCACTGAGAATTTCATTTGTTCCTTTGTTTTGAAAGATTGATTTCTGAGTGCCAAGCCTGATGAGTCTCCTCTTTTGCATGTTTGTCATTAGTGTTCTGTGTGAAAAGTTTACCACTTGAAATGGATAAAGATGGCCTGCCAGTGCTATCCCCATGAATCAGATTGAAAATGCAAAGTGTGACATGAGGCAGAGACATTTATTTTATTTAGTAGGGAATCAGGAGAGGAAATTGCTCTATTTCTCTGCGGTAGCTCCAGGCACTGGTAGGTCCCTGGACTGTCCCTCCCTCTTCTTCCTCTCTCCCTGGGTCTTTACTCAGATCTTCCATTTCTTATTCGCTTCTCTCCTGGCCCCTTCCTTTTCCACCCTGTGCCCTACTGTCCTTCTCCCCTAACTCATTTAGTAGCACTTCTGAAGCCCCCAAAAAGGACGATGACAAGAATCTGGCACAGGGCGTAGAGGCTTTCTCATTCTCGCTTCTGCAGTAAGCCGCCATTCTACTGGTGATCACGGCGAGCTTGGGGTTGAATTCCCAAGTTCTGCAACTTAATGACCATTTGGCCTTCAGCAATTTCCTAAATCTTGCTGGGTTTAGTGTACTTATTTATTATTATTTTTATATAAAATGCAGATATAACTGCTTATTGGCTGATTCATTTAACTGCAGTCCCCTTCTCCGTTGCTCACTATTCTCCACCTGCTTGGAGTTACTGCCCGGAAGGGCATTTCTGCCCAGTTGTTTGGAGACAGCAAGCCTATTTAGGAGTGCTGCAAAGACTGAGACATCTTAAGTTGAACAGCAGATGTGGGGGTGCCTAGTAAGGCTCTCGACTCATAGCAGATGGGTGCCTAGTAAGAGGCAGAGCTAGTGCTGTGCGTATAGTTCTGTGTCCCAGAATAGGAGAGTCACGCGGAATGTAATCCGTTCTGCTCCACCCTGTGATGTTTCTTCTGAAGTTATTTCACTGCTCCAGCCTCCTTTTCTGTACCCTGGCTTGCTTTGCCTTCTTCGCTACTCCTTGACCTCTGAGGGTTGGCAGGGGAGGTGGTGGGAATTTGCAGTGATTTTTGGACTGGTGTTTCCCTATTGAGGATCCTGGGGTGGATCACGTGGGGCCCCAAAGCAGCTCATCTAGGCTTGCTTTGCTCATGGCATGGAGAAGAGCATGGGAAATGCATCCTTGCAATGGAATCTTCATTCTGCCTCATTTATAGAATCACTTCCAGTTAGATTTGTCCTGGATTGTAAGAGCCTCCCTACCCCGGTTTACTTCTGTATGCCCCTCACTGCAGTCTGACACTTCCAGCCCTCACCGCTTACACCCACACCCTTCCAAGCACAGAAAGAAGTTCCTGGCCCCTCTCACACCCCACACTTGTGACTGCCGTCAAGCTTTGCTTCTGGCCTCAATCTCGTTCTTGAAAGCCCTTGCTGGTCTTCTGTGCCACTTCAGATCTTTTAGGTCAATCCGTATGATTCGCCATGTTTTCCTACTTATCAGTCATACTGGAGTTTCGCCTCTGTCAGAGGCTGTGTTAGGTGTTAGGGGGATGGGGAAGAATTGGACATGGTCCCTGGTGTGCACTTCCAAAGGAGTGTAGCCGTTGACATTGACCCCACCCTCCTTCCCACCCCAGGGCCCTTGAGCGTGCTTTTTTCTATGTCTGGGTTAGTCTTTCCCCTTCCTTGCACTACTGAACGCCATTCCATAGTAGAGGAAGTGTTACTTTTATAGGGAAGACTTTTGACTGCTGGGCATTCAATACAGTGCTCATGGCTTCTTGAGCTTTGCTCTTATAGCATTTATCACAAGGTCTTACTGATAGACTTGTGTGATGATTTGCTTGTTTTATGTCTCTCTTTCAAGACTGCAAGCTCTATGAGGTCAGGGTGATCCGATTTGTTCACCACTCTGTGCCCGGTACCTTGCACAGTAGCAAGTCATCTATGTTGATATTTAATTTATATCAAATAAGTAGATAGGTAGATGGATGAATAGGTGAGTGAATGAATGGGTAGATGGATGGATGAATGATTGAAGAATAAAACCAGGCTTTCCCAATCAACAACCTCTTGCCATTTAGAGATATCCAGATGTTTAACCTGTGCCTTTATTTTCCTCTCCAACCTCTGGTCAATGCTTTGTCTATCAAATCTTCCATCACCCCTAGATCTCTCATTTCTGAGCATCTTTGAATTTCACAGGCGGAACCTGTGCTTGTGCCAAGTGGTGCGAGATGAGTTAGTGTTCTCACTGTAGCATTTTCCATCCAGGGGCTTCTAGCCCTGCTGTGGGGGGGGGGGCCTCCCAGAGCACAGCGATGCCACCTGGTTCTGGTGGCAGTGCTGGCTGAGAGGCACCCGTGGGCAGGGCATGGCACTGGGAATGAATGAGAGTGAGAGCAGGAGTGGTCAGGTGTCCTAAGCACAGCTCTTTACCAGGCTCTTTACCTTGTCCTTTTTTCTTTTAAAATGTAAGCTTTGATCCTCCAAAAGCTTCAGAGGTAAACTCTTGACATGTAGATTTTCGATAGGAAATATGACCCAGAGATCCTCAGGAGGCAGTCTTTGTTGCTTTTACAAGGCTCTTGCCAAAGAGAAGTAATAGATTCTCTTGATCTGGGCATGTAGACTTTTCATGATGCTGTGCATAACCCCAGAGGAGGGGGAGGCCAAATCCCAATGAATGCACACATTTGGTGCTCTTTGCCTTTCTTATGGCAAACTGAGCCCATGTGCATCTCCCTCCTGCCCTCCAAGAGGACCCAGTTGATGCCTGTAGCGTCACTGTTCTGTGCTGGTGACTGAATGGCAGAAAGATGCGTATGTGGGGCCAGACTGGAAATACGCTCTTATTAAATGAGCAAGCATAGCCTCCTTTCTTATTGGCTCAGGCACGTGGAGGAAGCGCTTGTCGATGAATGGAAGGATGGGCTCTTGTTCAAGCGAAGCCCTGAGCCAGCTTCTTCAGCTACTTTCACATCCGTGGGTGTCACCAAGAGGAGGGTGTGCTGTATACAGCTAGGTGTGCGTTCATGTATACCACAGCTGCCTCGCAAAATCTAATTTCCTGCTTTAGCAGACGGTCTGCCAAAGTCTGTCAGAAACCAAGTCCACAGAAAACAGCTGCTTTTAGGGTTATTTCCCATGTTACAAGTTTAAGGAGGCAAATTCGAGGGTTCTCTGTGCAAGTCATCCAGACCTAGCATAAATCTGTTATTGCACTTTACAAATTCAAGAATCACAAATTTTAGGGGTTGAGGGAATCCTAAAATTTCCCTGTGTGACATCTGCAGCGAGCACCTCCCACACCCACTCACTACTACCCTGTGACAGGGAACTTAGTACCTTCCTAAGGAGCCCAGTCATTCTTTGAGTTGGGAATTAACCGATCTGTGGGAGTGTTGTGTATGTGAGTGTGTTGTGTGTGTTGTATGGGTGTGAATGTGCATGTGAGTGTGTCTGAGTGTGCATGTGAATGCACGTGTGTGTGCATGTGTGGGGGTGAGTGTCATATGTACACAGCATGTGTAATCCGTGAGTTCATTTCTAGTGTATTGGCTCTATCTCCCATCATTTACCTCATCAACATTTCCAAAGAGAAATAGAATTTTCCTAGAAATGTCAGGCATTTGGGGTTCTTGCAGCTTCCCTCCACTGGTCTAGTTAATTAAGGGTTGATTCTGTTTGCAAATGTTAGGTATGATTCATCCAGGGTCTCTGTGGACACCTCATTTCCTGCCTTCGAAAGGAAATCGACAAACAGATGGTTGTAATTGCCGGTGCATTGCTGTGCTGAAAGAAAGTTGGTGGGTTGGAACATTTTGTTGCCTGCTTACATGCAGAGCTTTTTTCCTCCCAGCAGCTGAAAGACTGACTGTCTCCCAGCGATCCTCTTTCTTGACCAGCATTGGGCCTGCTTACATAGGTTGGTGTGTGGTCATACCTCGTGCACTGCTCCAAGTCTTCTACTCACAGTCCTTTCCTCCAGGGGACAAGCCTCACCTTGAAGTGAGAAGGGACCAGTTGGGCTATGGACACCTCCCGTGAGACCCCAAGCCCTCCAGAGGCAGCCTACTGTGCCCAGAGAGCTGACACAACTAATTGACTGTGGCTTGGTGCTGGCGTTCACCTGGTAAGCTCAGGTGTCACCTTTGATATGTCCGTCTGGCTGTCCACAACCTGGCCCTGCTCGGCCTCCTTTTGCACCGTCCATTACCACTTAAGAATCTCACACAGGCTTGGGTGAATCAAGGGTCAATAAAACAATGTCTAAAGACTGCAAGCTTGGGTCCTGCAGATGCCCTAGGATTTGTAACTTGAGAGCATGTTTTGAGCCGTGCGTTTCTGTGTTTCACAGTTGTGCATTCTCCGTATCACATAAAACTGCTAAAGGAGAGATCACTTAGGGCAAACTCCTGGTGATCCCCTCCAGGTGGGCATTGATTCGCTAGTGAGAAGTGGAAAGTGTTTAGGTACATGCCTTCAACCAATTACACTTCTGTCTTGAACACCGTTCCCCTACACACAGAATTCATGTGGGCAACAGTAATAGACTTTGTTATTTATCTAAAGGATATTTGGACATAGTATGTCAATGCAAGTATGGCAAAGGGATTTCTGATGTGACAGTGTCACTAGATTAGATGCATTCCCTCTGAAGTGCTGTCTTGGGAAGAATGTTGAATCCATGTCTCTGCTCAGTGACAATGAGTGCTGGAATTGATTAGCAATGTCTGCCATGGAAATGGGCTACCAGAGAGGTAGCGCATGCTGGGTTTAGTGTAGTATATGGAGCACTGCTCTGCAGCTTGACTTCTTCAATTCAGATCCAAACTCTGACACTTCCTGGGGTTGTGTCATCTTAGGCAAATTATTTAAACCTTTTTGTGGCTCAGTATCTTCATCTGTGAAATGAGGGTATTGGGAGTACCTAGCTCTATAGCTTTTCAGTGCATTAAATAATCTAATATGTATAAAATGGCTAGAATGGTGCGTGCCATGTAATAAGTGCAAAATAAGGATTTGCTATTATTGCCAGTTAATATCTACCCCTGACCTTCAACCCAAGGGAGGAGTTAAGATTAACAGGATTTATTTGTCATCAGTAAGTCTCTCAGACTTGGGCCCTCAGACTCACCGTTTCTTTTCCAAGTGCTCATAAGCCATTTTTTAAGATGATTTTTACAATTTTCCTGGGTGTCACTGTATCTCATAGGCATGTAATTTTTGGACCCATATTTTCTCATTTCATGAATATCAGGACTTTCCGCATTGTCTAATCTTCAGGCAGTTTGCTCATTCTCCATTATTCAGCAGCTGTCTTTGACATATGAGTACTTTTATGGAGTCGTGTGGTTCCAAGAACTTCTCCCTCTTGGTCTCACTTACTTCCCGCAGCAGCATTTTTAGGTCAGCACTCTGATTATCATTTTACTGATAAGGACGCTGAGGTGTAGAGCACTTAAATCACTTGTCTGAGATTTCCTGCTGGCAGATGGCTGAGCCCGAACTTGACCATGGGTCTTTGCTCACATGGACGGTGGCTTGAAGCCCTTTTGTTTTGTGGAGAAAATGTTTAAAGAGAAGGAGGAGGATTGTAGCAGATATGTGAGGCGTGATTTTGGAGCCAAGATGAGGTTTTGAATTAGAAATCAGTGTCATGAAAGACCAAGCAGATAAGCGTTGTGAAGTGCCCATTTTGCCTTTGTTGAGCATCAGGGCAGGGGATTGTTGTCTGATGCTGGATTGTTTTTCCAGTAGGTCAAGAGGCAGGTTGAAGACAGAGGCCAGGTATGAGCAGGGGTGAAGGACCAAGCAAATGAGCTGAGTAAAGATTTAAAAACTGTGAATCATGGTCATGCTTCTCCTTAAATCCATGTGTTTAAGGTCTTAATTAAATTGCGAACACCCCGTTTTGTTGGCTGCGTCTCAGTGTCCTGCAGTTGGAAGAACCCAGTTTCTAACCTCCAGCATAATTCTATCGGGGTGAGTGCGTCCTTCTACCTCTCTTTCCACCCTTTTGTTCATCTCTCCATGTACCTGCATCTGCCCATCCCCCACTCGCCCTCCATCTACCCAGGCATCCTTTCATCCATCAAATCATCCTGGGCTACGTGTTGCAGATAAAGAGAGGAATAAGATAAACCCCTGTTTTTGAGGCAAGTCCTTTCAAAGTCAAGTAAGGAAACAAGAAAAAATAATAGAGCTTATCAAAAGGTTCTATAGGTCCCTGAGAGGAACACCTAATCCAGTCTGAAACGGAAGAGGAATGTCATCATTGAAGGCTTCTCAGAACAGGTGAATTTGAGCTAAGCAGGCTAGGTAAGTGAGTTTATGGCGTAGACAGGAGTTGAACTGAGGAGTTCTGGTTGTAGAGAGCAGCATGTGGCAAAGCATGGATATAGGGTCATATCTGGATTATTTGGGAGGCTTTAATATGTTAGTATGTGTAGAGTATAAATTTTGAGGGTAGCAGTGCCACATAGGGTCTCATAGGGCAGGTTAAGGAGTCTGGATTTTCAGGTATTTGAGCCAGTAATCCGGGTGGACTTGAAGAAAACTGAAGGCAGGAGAGATCTGTATCTCATCTGCCCTTCGTTATGCCATGACATCTCCAACATGTTGGATTCTTTCACAGTCCATTATTCTTTCCTCCCTAAGAAAGCCAGATGCAAACACAATCACTTGGTTAAAATAAGATTTAGAACACTTTTATCACAGAAGAGATGGTGCTATCATAAAAGTCTCTGTCCCACAGGCAACATTTTCTATTAACAGTAGAAGATGTAACAGATGTCCGCTGTTGGAGAATGAGATTTGTTCTAATGGCCAGACAATGAGTTCCAGACAGTTTATAATCCAGAGTCTCCTTTATTCTTGTGCAGAACACATATATCAAAGTTGACTTTTATGTGACACCTGCACATGCCATAACTTGTTGGGGAAGGCATTTTTCTGAAGGTCTTTTATTTGTGATCTAGAATCCAGTGCAGACCTGCAATGGCCCTACTCCCACCTCATTCCACATTTACAACCACAATCTACACTGACGTTCATGGGCATTTGAACTGAACTTCATAGTATCGTAGCTGCAGGACCCAAAGTCCTCCCCAAACCCAAGTCTACACTGACACTCAAGGACATCTGAACTGGACTTCGTGGTAACACAGCTACAGAAAAACAACCATCAAAACCACCTTGGCCACCCTACTCAATGTCTTCCCCCAGCCCAAGTCTCAGAGGCTCCTGGGGGGCCTTCAATAAACCAGGATGCCTTGGTCTGTACATGGGTCTAGTGATGTCATGCATCCCCCCTGGGTCTCTGGGACAGGACCTCACAGCTTGCAGTAGACCATCTGGACAAAAGCGGCAAATGGGAGTACATGATGCTTGACCCATTCTCCTATTCTCCCAGTTTCTTTAGTTTGTGTCTCAGCCCCTGGAAGACCCATCAGCTTAGAGGCACCTCCTATACTATTCAGCCAGAACTCAGTTAAACAATCCATCTGGGCCCTGGTCTCTGTTCACCCTTGCCATCTTGTACCCATTTGCCCAGATCCCTTGGGATTCTGACTTGGGCTTGTTTATCTGTGTGTGACCTTGTGCATCCCTCAGAAATCAAGCTTGGTTCTTCTGTTCTTTGGGAACTGACCTCTGGCCTCCCTCTTTTGCCAAGTACATGTTCATCATTTGATTGTATGATTTCTGAGTATGCTGATGGAAGAGTAGAGATGGTTCCCCTCAGTGCAGGCTCTTGAGTCTGTGCCCCAATCCTGGCCTCTCCAGCAGGCACCAGTCCCAGGACAGCCCTTCTGATGTGCTGGTGGTTATACTTTATCCCAGAGAGAGAAATGTGTTAGTTCAGCAGGCTCTAAGCAGAAGGCATTGAAGGAGAAATAAAGTCCTGCATTATAAAGGCTCCTCGGTTATGCTGGTCTCTCTTTTCAGCTTCTTTATATGAACCAGTGTCCTCAATTTGGGGTCCGTGAGAAAAAAACAAAGGGGTTACAACTGAATAAGCAAATAGGGGCTAAGTGCTCCCTGGGGTTTAGCATAGTACCTGATGAAATGGGGGACATGCGAGGAAGTCAAGACTTCTGCACTCTAGGAACTTAACTCCTGTTGGAGACGAATGCTGACCCACAGGAAATAATTAGGGAACAGTGAATTTTCATGGAAGTAATAGGAAAGAACAGCCAGGGAAGGCTTTTAGGAGGAGATGAAGCTCAATGCAATCTTTGAAGGATACAGCAGTCTAGGAAGGGGGGTGGGGGGTTGTGAAGAGGGAAACCAAGGCCCAGAGGTAGGCTGGACATGATATGGGCAAGAAAGATGGAAGGGAGGTAGGAGAGGAGAGGATGCTGGCCAAGGAGCTGAGACCGAGCTGGTGGCAGGAAGTTGAAGGTCTCAGACGCGAGATTGGGAAGTATGAGCTTGATCTTGACAGCACAGTGGAAGGATCTTGAGGAAGGCTTGACTTCCCAGTGGGATGGAGTGGGGGGTGCACCTGTTACAACTTGGTTACCATGGGCAGGTGTTAGTCCTCCAAGAGCCAGTTGCCATTTCTTTACTTCGCAAGTGTTGCGGTGATGCTGACCCCTACGGCTGTTGTGAAGATCTGCGGTGGTGTGAACACACACCAAGCACACTGCCCAACAGATAGTGAGTGCTTGGTAAACATGCTGCACTGGCTTGAGAGGATTTATGTACCCTAGAAAAGCCATGTTTTAATCCTCATCGGTCTTGTGGAGCCAACCATTTCTTCTAATCCCTATACGGCACTATAGGGTGGAAACTTGATTAGATTATCTCCACGGAGATGTGACTTACCCAACTGTGGGCATTAACCTTTCAGTAGAGGGACTTGTGACTCCACCCATTCCAGGTGGGTCTTAATTACTTTTCTGGAATCCTTTAAAAGAGAAAGCATTTTGGAGAAAGCTTCAGAATGATGGGAACAGCAGAGAAACGAGAACTACAGAGTCCAGCAGCCGGCCACCTTTGGAGATGATAAATACTGCTGGGGACCTTCCTGAAGCAAGACACCTGGAGAGGAAGCTAGTAGATGTCACCATGTTCCACTTGTGCCTTTCCGGTGGGCAGAGAAACTCTGAACTTCATCGGCCTTCTTGAACCAAGGTATCTTTCCCTGGATGCCTTAGATTGGACATTTCTATAGACTGGTGTTAATTGGGACATTTTCTCAGCCTTAGAACTATAAACTAGCAACTTAATAAATTCCCCCTTTTAAAAGCTCTTCCATTTCTAGTATATTGCATTCCAGCAGCAAGCAAACTAGAACACACGTGGTGCCACCGGTAGGAGGGCGGCTGTGTGCAGAGGGGCTGGGCTTGGCCCGGCTGTGGCGCGGGCTGCAGAGCACATCCCTGGGTGATGTGGTGGGACCAGAAGGTGGGCAGCTTTCTAGAGGCCTGTCCCCACCTCTGCCCGGAGCACTTTTGCCTTCCCGGTTGCTGTGCCAGTGAATCGGCGCTCACGTTTTCACCCACTCGCTGGTGTCAGTGCCCAGCGTTCCTTGGGAGAAGGACTCCTGAGACCACCTTTGCACCTCCCGGGTGGATGCGGCAGTCAGAGAGGCCTGGAGCATTTCTTTACCGAGACCTGATTACAGTTTGAAGACATTTGGAAAATGTTTATGATGATTCGCTGCACTTCTCTATAAAGTCATTTTCTGAAATCACTCAGTAAATGAAAACATTTCCTCATTTTTTGATGTTGAAAACAAGCGGGCCCTCCATGACCCTCGGGCTTTCTTTAGTTCTCAGAGCCGAGCACAAAGCCTCAGAAACAAACCCAGAAGAAACACTGTCCCATTAGGGAGTCTGTAGATGATGTGCTTAGAAGTCATATTGCATTATAAAGGTCTGTTATGAGTGGGAATCAGAGTCTCCTGTGCTCACCTTCCTTACCTTGCCACATAATAATGCAGTTTCCTTTTGCTTTATCTCATTTTCTCCATTTGTCTTGCAGTGGGTGCTCAGTAAACAAAGCTGCTCTAGCTCAGACCTTATCATGCCCCAGAATCACCAGGAGCCATGCAAAGAGATGTGGTCCTGGGCTCCCCTCAGTGGGGGGCTCGGCGGCCTCTGTGCTGTGTGTCCCGGGGGCCGCAGTGAGACAGCTTCAGGCCCGGGTGCCCTGCAGGGGCTGGGCGGCTGCCGGGGGGGGGGGGGGGCGGTGCTGGGACTGGATGTACTGGGCCCTTCTCTCGCTGTTCAGTCCACTGAGGTGTCTTCCCAGAATCCTCACCTGGGAATGTACTTTTGGATAAGCTGGGCAAAACTGCCAGGCTAAAAGGGAGCCTTGTGAGAGGATAAGGTCGATACAGCTGTCCCGTTTTGCTCTGAGCCCTGGCACTGACCGTGTCCCAAACAGTTCATGTCCATCATCTAATGTCCGGTGAGCATGTCCTCAGGGCTCCACAAACAGTATTCACTCTCCTGGGAGGAGCCTCATAGGGAGATATTATTTTTTCTCCTGGTGTTCTAGTTTGCTAGCTGCCAGAATGCAATATACCAGAAATGGAATGGCTTCTAAAATGGGGAATTTAATAAGTTGCTAGTGTACAGTTCTAAGGCAGAGGGAATGTCCCAATTAAGCAATTCTATAGAAATGTCTAATTGCAGGCATCCAGGGAGAGATACCTTGGTTCAAGAAGGCCAATGAAGTTCAAGGTTTCTCTCTAGTGAGAAGGCACATGGCGAACACAGTCAGAGTTTCTCATCTGGAAAGACACATGGTGAACACGGTCAGGGTTTCTCTGTCATCTGGAAGGGCACATGGGGAGCACGGTGTCATCTGCTAGTTTCTTCTCCTGGCTTCCTGTTTCATGAAGCTCCCCAGGAGGCATTTTCCTTCTCCATCTCCAAAGGTTGCTGGTTGGTGGACTCTGCTTCTCGTGGCTATGTCGTTCTGCTCTGCTCTCCCTGAATCTCTTTCATTCTCCAAAATGTTTCCTCCTTTATAGGACTCCACCTGCTTATCAAGGCCCACCCAAATGGGTGGAGACACGTTGTCACCTAATCCAGCTTAACAACCACTCTTGATTAAAACACATCTCCAGGGAGATGATCTAATTACAATTTCGAACATACAGTATTGAATAGGGATTAGAAAAACGCTGCCTTTACAAAATGGGATTAAGATTAAAACATGGCTTTTCTAGGGGATGTACATCCTTTCAAGCCAGCACACCTGGGGAACCCGTCTTTCAGAGGTGGGAGATCTTGCCTGAGTTTGCAGAGTGGGAGACAGAGTGGGGGCCCCACGATCTGTCGTGACCCCGGGTCTCTGTTCGCAGGCCCTGCAGTGGCCCCCACTGCCCGGGGTGGCAGGGTCTGGGAAGGTGTCGGGTGAGGTCCCTTTGTGGAACAGTGGCTGGGATTCAGATGACTTGTGTCTGATTCCCACCGTGAATGGCCTCGCCAAGTTCATGGCGACACGGGGCAGTGGTGTAACAATCAGCCCCTCTCTGCTCCCCGTTGTCCATTCAGCTCAGCACCTCAGCAGCGTGGGGACAGAGAGGGGCCCGGGCAGCAGGGGAAGCCATCCTTATGGAGTCCCCTCATCCCTGCCCTCCACGGTGTGCCTGGAGCCACAGGAGGGCTGTGTCGGGTCAGCCTGACAGGGTCACGCTCCTCCAGGCCCGGGGGCTCCGCCCTGAGCTGGCCAGGCGGTCAGGGACCTGGCACCAGGGTTGGGTGTGCACCGCCCTGCTCCCCTGGGGCTCACCACACCCATCCTTCCCCACAGTGTGTCTGCCACCCGGGCTCCTAGGAGGACGTAGGTCCTTCTTCACTCAATGCATCTAATGTGAGCTCCAGGGCTGGGGGCTTGGGGGCAGGAGCTCCTGGAGTGGGACAAGGACACAGAGCTGACCATTTTAAAGATGGAGGTGGGAAGAAACCATGGTGCCTTCCACTCTAACTGCCCCTCGAGAAGGAGTTCCTGCTGAGCAGGGTGCAAAGTGATTTTGGCTGGCACAGGGTGAACATGGCTGACTTATGCAGTGATGTATGCATTTCTTTGCATACTGAAATATATGATTAACATGTCAAACCCATTATTTCTCAGACACAAGTAATGACATCCTTAAGGCGAAGATAAGCCAATTAAGTGAGTTTACTTAAAGTCAAGTAAATAATAAGAGTAAGTGTTAAAGTGTGAGTAGCTCAGCTTTGACAAAAGAAACTGAAGAGAATATAAGAGTGGTTGGGGTGCTGGAAATATTGCCCTGGAGTATATAAAATAAAAGATTTTCTACTCCCACCCCTGAGAAGATGCAGCGCCTCCAGGAACCAGCCCAACTAGTCCATATGAGAATTCAGATCCTTCCCATTAGTAGAGCTTCCAGTCTATTTTCTATAGTTAATATCAATCCTCCTTATTTTAAAAGAGGCTCCACCGCCAAGCCGGAGTTAAAGCTGAAACTCAAGCTGCATGAATTTGCCAGTCAGCCCTTCCCTGCTAAAATAGCTTCTGCCAAATCCAGTGTGGTGGGAGGGAGGGTTGGGGGCACGGGTTTATCCTCACAGAGGCGATTTCCTTGCCTAAATTCAGCTACTCAGGAAGAGGCAGAGGCGAGTATCAAACCCGTGTCTCTGAGTCCACACCCTGTGTCCTTTCTCTCCATTTCCTAGAGGAGCTACAAACTCTCTTCAGACTCTAAGAAGTCTATGATTTGGATTAAGGGTATTTTAATTTCTCTCTGTGCCCTTTGAAAAATAAAACTGACCTTATATTTTCCTGGGGCTGGCTGATTCCTTTAAGTCTCTCAGGCATTTTAATTAGCATCAATTCCATGTATTCAAGGAAATGAATTTTTATTTCAGATGGTGCAGGAGCCTCTGTAGGAAAGAAAGGAAAAAAATATATTAGCAAATGAAATGTTCCGGGCTTACAACTCTTTCTAATTTAAAAATGCAACATCGTAAGTACCTAAATTAAGACGCTGGAACACAGTGCAATTTTAATACTTTCTCCTTCAGTCTCCAGCAGCAATCGCAGACAACTGTGGGGAAAAAGCAGACAGAAGCGCCGCTCCCCATGTCTGTGCCCCCAAGTGATCCTGGTAGGAGGCTCCCTTTGGATATGGAAATTGGTCATTTTCTGAGGTCTTCTGAACGTGCTGTCTTCTCCTTGTGGCAGGTCTTGTAGCAAAGGAACTTTTCATGAATGACTTCCTACTCCATCAGCCCCCCTCCTGCAGCCACGATTTTTTAGCCTTTGCTAGACTCAGTAGTCTTCTTAGGTTACTGCCCGTAAGTCTCTAAGTGGCTTCAGTTAAGACCAAACTGATGGCAACACCTTAAGCAGATTTCATTGCCTGCATGACCCACCCCCAAAATCTGGGAGGCCGGTGCTACCCTGACTGCTGTGAGAAAGACTTTCAGAATATTTTATGAGTGAAATTCCTCTTTCCCTTAGTTCTGTACCCCTCCCAGCGCCACACAATAGCTGCTCGTAAATTAAGGGTGTCTGGGGGACAGGAGCAATGCGGGTAGAGAGATTAGTCATAGGCTTGATGGAAAAAATTAACCTGCCATATTGAATTTCGTCCCAAAAGTTCTCCATGAATTACCACTGCGTCAGGAGGGCAGTTTCTGAAACTGTCAAGTGGACATGTCTCATGTCTTCATGCTCTAGATTCCTTGATCATATTCCTTGGGCCCTTATGCCAAACATCAAACATCGAAAATGGCTTAGATCTTATGCCTCTCTCACCTACAGGGGCACCGTGTGTGGATGCCAACACAGGTAGCCCAGCGCTGCCAGTGGAGAACTAGGGGAACCAGTTGGTGGTTCACAATGATTTCTGTCCCTGATAATGTCAGCTAATGGCGAGCGAGCAACCTGCATTTCCTGCCTTACCAAATCCTGAGTGTCAGGCCTTGTCCTGATTGTTAATATTACCCCACTCCAGCTACAAACACCTCCAGAGTATGGGGACTTTCCCTGGTGTCTGGATGGTGGGCCTGGGTCACACTGCCCTGAAATCTTGGTGCAGGTTCGGGGAGGAGGAGGGGGTGACCGTAAGTGGAGGCCTGGGGGCTTGGGACCATGTTCTGTGGTCAGTGACAAACATCGCATCTCTTTGGAGCTGTGTGTTTTCCAAGGACAGCGACAGGCTCTCCAAATCCTGTAAATGAGCTTTAGATGTGGAAGTAATTGAGTTGCAGGCTGGCACCCACACTGCTGATGGGTGAGTTGCTGTTTGTCTGAGGATAGACTCTCCCTTCAAATGGTTGTGCAGCTGTGTCAAGCTGCTATCCTTGGAGAAAAGCAGTGGGTGGGTGAGGAACTTTAAGGACACTAGATGATGACTTAGTCACCTTCTTGGTGGGGGGAAGAAAAAGCACCTTGCCCGAAGAAGGAATTCTGTAGGAAAGTAATTTGATTTTACCAAATGCCTGCAAAGTCCAGCTCCAGTGCTCTCCGGCTCTGTGCTTCATCATCTTTCCTCGTGCCTTCCCACTCCTGAAATCTCATTTTCCCTCTGGTGTCCAGGGGTTTCGTGTTGTCCCCAAACAGCTCAGGACATAACTAATTCTGCTTATAACTCCTGCCCCCTCCTTCTAGGCCTAAGGAAAATAATGTTCTAAGGAAATAGAAATATCTAAGGAAAATAACGTTCTGCTTAGGATTTTTCCAGTTTTCCCAATAGAAGTTTTCTGATAATCCAATTGGCATTAATGGCTTATAATGCATTACACCTTCCATGAGCATTTGTGACATGCCAGAGGATAAATGTCATACCTGGAAGGGGTGGAACGCTGATGGCAGAATTTGAGGCACTGGCACAGGGTGCTAGGAGAGAAAATCTTGGGTGGGAGAACTTTCCTGATCTTCTCAATTTTTATTGAATAGGTGACCCTACTCCCATGACTTCCTCTTGTGATAGGTGGACGTGGAAAAGTCTTTTAGGCCATGACCTGGGACCAAATCAACTAGACTCATTGGCCCCACGTGCTTTGGGGCTGATCAGACTTCCTTTGAAAATGCCCAAAGCTAATGTGGCTTATGAGGAGTGTGAGCTCTCTTAACCTGGGCCACGGGCAAGACAAGGGAAGGAAGGGAAGTTCTCATCTATATGGACTTGGTGTTTTGTTTGGGAAGGCGTGAAGTGAAGGCAGCAGTAGGCTGGGGTAAGTGCAGCTGTGGTCTGGGTGCAGGAGCCTTGGTTCCAGTCCGTGCAGTGCCTTTAATCCTGCACCAGCCAGGTCCTGGCTGACCTCGGGCAGGTCTAACTCCCTTCTCTGGGCCTTGGTCTCATCATCTGTAAAACGGAAGGTTGGGCCAGCTGAGCCCTAAGACATCTCCCGGCCCCAGTCTTGAGTGTAATATTAGAGGATTATTGTCTCAACCTATTATGAGCCAGGGATTTTACTTATTTTTTTCTACTCTGTTAAGTATACCATTGTCTTCATTTTGCGTGTGAGCATGCTGGGTCTCAGAGGGTTTGGGTAACTTAGTCAGGTTCCCAAGGTGGAAGCTCTGGGGATGGGACTAAGGCTTCTCTGCCTCCAAAAGCGAGGTCCTCTCCCCTTGCCACACCCCCTGGGACTGGAGGGAGACACCAAAGACTGGGGCAGAAAATCTACCAAAGCACCTCCAGCTTTATTTTGGTACTGCTGTTTCTCTCACTAGCATCATCACCATAGTACTCAGAGCAGGGCGTATTCTTCAGCTTTTACTGTGTGCTCCTGAGGAGCTTACAGTCAAGTTCAGGAGATATATATATATCCTAAAGTATATATACACTTACATACTTACATGAAATATTTGAATAAAACTGCACAAATTATTCAAGTGAATATGTAGTTGTGTTTTAAACCATGCTGGTCTGCTTCAGATGCGTTCTCATTTTAGAGAAATAATGGCCGGGGTGGGCTAGACAGCCCCCCTATGACCCCACAAACCCACTAGCCTCCATTAGAGTGCAGTTATGGGGCTGGCAGGCTTTGGCATTCAAGTCTACAGATGGAGTTCTTGTAATAATTCATGTGCCTGTGCGATTTCATTGTCACATGTGTTTGGGGTTTTCAGGAAGTGATTTAAGATCGGGAGATAAAGACTATAATTATTTCCCCCAAATGCGAATGGGCAGCTCTGATTACATTGGAAGTGAGTCCTCATTTTGTTGTTGTTGTTTTTGTTTGTTTCCATCCAAAATACAATGAAACTTTATTTGCAGCTCTTCCTCTCAGCGAAATGAATTTCCTAAAAGCTTGGCCCAAGGCAGTGATATCAGACATGGGGCAGAATATAATATCAGCTGGATAAATTTGTCTATTCAGTGTAAAGGCCAAAAATAGTGAGTGTGCAGGATAAAAAAAAAAATTAAAAAAAAAAACAGGGACCAAGGGGAAACTTCATTTTGTGCAAGTATGAGAGCCAGTCGGAGTTTCAAGAAAGCCACAAAGCAAATGATATTAAGAAGTCCAGCTCCGAGGGGTACCTACTTCTCTAGGCTCCCATGACTTTTACAACTACACCGGGCCTTCCCAACCCAAGTTAGTATTTCCTACCAACTTCCACAGAAATGCTACCATTTAGCATCTTTGCAAAGTTAGAGTAAGCCTTTTCCACACCATTAAATTTTAACATTTCACATTTCCAAGTATTTGGCTACTAACACAGCATTACTTTTAATGAGAAATCTCAAAGCTGATTTCTCGCCAGCTGTCACTATTGAATTGCTTGACGTTAAATCCTTCAGCAAGACTGAGGGAGAGGGAGAAAGAGCTATAAAGTGACATTAATGACTTAATCAAAATATGTTTGTTTGGAAATGTATAGACACTGCATATTTACCATTTTGAAGGCAGTAAATTTTTTTTGCGGGGACTTTTATTCATTCCCCTGGCTTTGGAGGCAATTACTAAATACTCTCAAATATGTAATCCTCCCTGCATGTAGCTCACTGTTTTATAATGTATGTGAAGTCCCTTAGTCTCCTCCCAGCTGGCTTCCAAGCATCTTATTCAATGGCTCTTGAGTTACTGAACTGTGGACTCTTCTCCTAAAAGTATTACCATCGTTATTTTTAACATCATGGAAAGAATTGGGAGTTTTGTGTAACCTCCCAGGAGTAGGATCAGAGGTGAAATGTCAAATAAAGAAGAGCACATCCTTTCCAGTCTAGACCAGAAAACCGGTACTGAACCACAGGTTCTTCTTTAAGGCCATCCTTAAAGAAGTAAGGTCATACCAAGATGCCTAAAAAGAGGAGAATTAAGCCTCTCGACAGACAGGGAGCTGAGTAATTGTGCACCCCACACCGCCGCCCAGAGGACATGAGATTCAGTGGTTTACACTCAACCCAGACAATTTTGTGCTATTATAATAGCACAACAGTGACTTTCTCTCCTGAAGCATATTTAATGAATAACAGCACAAATGAGTTTTAAGGTGCTCTCCCCAAAGTCTCACCAAATGACTACTGCCATCTTATTGGCAAGAACTAGGTGCCACGGCAAGTCTACAAGTGAGTGTCCCATCTTCAGGGGTGGGTGAGAGATGTACTTTTTAAGCTGGGTGCATTTCCATCACAGAATTTCTCTCAGCATGATGCTTCCAGTTCAGCCAGAGCTGGCAGGGCAGAAGAAACCTATTAGCCGATCCGAAGGAAAGTGGCTGCTGTGGGCTTCAGAGGTTATTTAGAAGCCGGTCAGTTTCTGTTTGCCAGGCTCTGCATCGTCCTGGGCAGAGGCAGACTGCTCCTGCAGCCTGGTTTCTTTGGCAATTTATAATCAGATCTTGCAGGAACCTGTCTGAAGGCTGGCAGCGTTGACTTTCCTGGTCCTCTTTCTGTTTCTCTGTCCTCCCAGAAGGTTGCACAGTGTTGTCCACTCTGTCTGCCATAGGAATGCTTGCTTCCATACACATGCTGAATTCTTTCTGTTTCTCTGTCCTTCCAGAAGGTTGCACAGTGTTGTCCACTCTGTCTGCCATAGGAATACTTGCTTCCGTACACATGCTGTATTATACTTTCTAAAATCCCACATCACCATTTTCTGTAGGGAAATTGCATTTCTTTTGTTTTAACTATACAACTTTTTTGAAAAGTCCTAACCTTTAGTTACACCACTGACTCTTCTCATTCTTTGCTGTGCCCTCAGTCCCATTATTGACTTGACATGGGGTCATTTTCTGTTATTTCCCTCCTTCGCCCACATGAAGTGGAGGTAGCTCCCTGCCCAAGCCACTTGGCTTTCTGTAGACTGTACCAAGGTATTAAAATTGCCATTCCTAAGGCAATGGCAATTTTAAAAATCTGCATTCCTAAGGCAATGCTACCTAAATCTTCCACTTGTTAACACCAGGCAGAGATCAAGGTGGGCAACTTTTTCTTAAGCAATAGATAATGATTTAAAATGTTACTTCAATACACTTTTGAGCCCAAAAAGCTATAAGAGAGGAACTGGAAATTGTTGTTCAGCTTAAATTCTCTTCAAAACATGACTTTGGGAGAAGAAAATATATATATTTGCAATCACTGAAGGCTTTACATTCTTTTTCATTTTTAAATGTGGCTTTATAATAAGTTTTAAGATTGGTGAGTGTGAATTCTCCAACTTCATTGTTCTTTTTCAAGGTTGGTTTTACTATCCAGGGCCCCTTACCCTTCCGTATAAGTTTGTTTTCCCATTTCTGCAAAGAAGGTTATTGGGATTTTGATTGGGATTGCATTGTATCTCTAAATCTCTTTGAATATGATTGACATCTTAACAATATTTAGTCTTCCAGTCCGTGAACACAGAATGCTCTTCCATTTATTTAGTTATTCTTTGATTTCTTTTAGCAATGTTATGTAGTTTTCTGTGTATGAGTCATTCATGTCCTTGGTTGGATTTATTCCTAGGTGTTTGATTCTTTTAGTTGCTATTTTAAATGGTTTTTTTTCTTGATTTCTTCTTCTGACTGTCCATTGCTTGTCTGTAGAAACATTACTGAATTCTGGGTGTTGATCTTGTATCCTGCCATTTTGATGAATTCATTTATTAGTGCTAGAAGTTTGTGTGTGTGTGTGTGTGTGATTTGTCAGGATTTTCTGTATATAAGATCATATCATCTGCATATAAAGAAAGTTTTACTTCTTCCTTTCCAATTTGAATGTCTTTTATTTATTTTTCTTGCCTAATTGCTCTGGTGAGAACTTTAAGAACAATGATGAATGACAGCGGTAACAGAGGGCATCATACTCTTAGAGGGAAAGCTTTCAGTCTTCCCCATTGAGTAGGATGCTTGCTGTGGGTTTTTCATATACACCTTTAATTGTGATGAGGAAATTTCTTTCTATCCCTAGTTTCTAAGTGTTTTAATCAAGAAGAGATCTGGATTTTGTCAAATGCCTTTTCCACATCAATTGTGATGATCGCGCATTTCTTTTTCCTTCATTCTGTTAATGTGGTGTATTATATTAATTGATTTTATTGAAGCACACTTGCATGCCAGGGATATATCCCACTTGAACATGGGGTATAATTCTTTTAATATGACATTGGATTCAATTTGCTAGTAATTTGTTGAGGATTTTTGCATCTGTATTCATAAGAGATATTGGTCTGTAATTATCTTTTCTTGTAGTATCTTTATCTGGCTTTAGTATGATTGTGATGTTGGCCTTGAAGAACGAATTAGGAAGTTTTCCCTCCTCTTCAATTTTTTGGAAGGGTTTGAGCAGAAGTGGGGTCAAGTCTCCTTGAAATATTTGATAAAATTCCCCTGTGAAACCATCTGGTTTTGTGCTTTTCATTGTTGGGAGGTTTTTGATTATTGACTCAATATCTTTATTAGTAAATGGGTTGTTGAAATCTTCTATTTATTCTTGAGTCAGTGTGGGTAGTTTGTGTTTTTCTAATTATTTATCCATTTCATGTAGGTTATCTAATTTATTGATGTACTGTTCATAGTATCATTGCATAGTCCTTTTTTTAAATTTCGGTGGGTTCAGTAGTAATAATGCCCCCATTCCAGTTTGCTAGCTGCCAGAATGCAGTATACCAGAAATGAATGGCTTTTAAAAGGAGAACTTAATAAGTTGTTAGTTTGCAAGTTCTAAGGCCAAGAAAATGCCCCAATTAAAGCAAGTTGACAAAAAAGTCCAAATTAAGGCACCAACAAGAGGTTACCTTCACTCAAGAAAGGCCGATGAAGTTCAAGGTTTCTCTCTCAGCTGGGAGGGCATGTGGCGAAGTCTCTCAGACTTCTCTCCTGGCTTCATGTTTCATGAAGCTCCCAGGGAGGCATTTTCCTTATTCATCTCTAAAAGTTGCTGGCTAGTGGACCCTCTGCTCCGTGGTTCTGCGATGTTCTGCTGTGATGTTCTGTGGTTTTCTCATGGCTCTAAAAAGGGACTCTCCCCCAGATGTTTCCTCTTTAAAAGGATTCTAGTAAGCAACCCCACCTTCAGTGGGTGGAGACACACCTCCATGGAAATCAACTAATGAAAAGTTACCACCCACAACTGGGTGGGTCGCATCTCCATGGGAACAATCAAAAAGCTCCCAGCCAGCGATATTGAATGAGGATTAAAGGACATCAGGTCCCCCACAGACTCAAACTAGCACAGCACACCTTTTCATTTCTCATTTTCATTATTTGTATATTTTCTCTTGTTTTCCTTGGTCTAGCTAAAGGGTTGTCGATTTTATTGACCTTTACAAAGAACCAACTTTTTGTTTTGATGTTTTTTTTTTGTTTTTTTTCTATTTCATCTATCTCTGCTCTAATCTTTATTATTCCTTTCTTTTGCTTGCTTTGGGTTTAATTTTTGCTCTTCTTTATCTAGTTCTTCCCATTTTCAGGTTAGGTCTCTGATGTGAAGTCTTTCTTTTTTATTGTAAGCATTTAGAACCATAAATTTGCCTCAGCACTGCCTTCACTTCATCCCATATGTTTTGGTATGTTGTATTTTCATTTTTTTTTTTTTTGACACGGGCAAGCACTGGAAATCAAACCCAGGTCTCCGGCATATTAGGCAAGAACTGTGCCACTGAGCCACCGTGGCCTGCCCTATATTTTCATTTTCATTCACATCAAGATATTTTCAAATTTCCCTTTCTCAACCCATTGATTTTTTTAAAAACTTTATTGTTTAATTTCCACATATTTGTGAATTTTCTAGTTTCTCCCTGTGTTGATTTCTAGCTTCACTCCATTGTGGTTGGAGAAGATAATTACATTATTTCAATATTTTTTAATTCATTGATAATTGTTTTGTTATCTATAATATGGATAATGAGGTCTGTCCTAGAGAATGATCTGTCTGCACGAGAGAAGACAGTGCACTCTGCTGCTGTTCTGTGTCTGTCTGGGAGGTCTAGTGGTGCAGAGTATCATTCAATCTTGTATTCCCCTATTGATCTTCTGACTAGATGGTCTATCCATTATTGAAAGCAGGGTATTAAAATCTCCTACTATTAATGTAGGACTCTCAATTTCTTCCTTCAACTCTATTAGTTCCTGCTTCATATATTTTAGGACTCTGTGGTTAGGTATACGTAGATTATTTATAATTGTTAGATCTTCTTGTCTTATTGATCCCTTTATTGGTATATAATGGCCATCTTTTCCCCCATGACATTTTTTAAATTTAAAGTCTATTTTGTCTGATATTAGCATAACAATCCCAGCTCTTTTTGGCTGCTACTTGCATGGTATATATTTTTTCCATCCTTTCACTTTTTCTTTAATGGCGAGGTTGAATGTTTTATTGTTATTTTGGGGTTCCTTCTTTTGCTGCAAGGCTGTTGCTTCTCTGTATGAAAATAGCACCTGCAAATGTGTATATATAGTGCTGTTACCCACCTGACAGTGTACAGCTAACAAAAACTTATCTCCACTCCCAGTTATTTCCAATTCAAATGTGAAAGTATTTTGACCCAAATCCAGGGACTGCTGTAAGTAACAATATCATATACGGCTTAAGTTAACAATGCTACCCATGGATTGCATAATTTTTTACAAGTAGTTTTTACCTCAGATAATTTCATGAATTCTGAATATAAGAACTAGATGCTAGTCTAAATCATTGGGTGGTGTGAAAAAGATACAGATTGTGTTTATTGGCTATCATTAGAAAGTTAAGGATTATTTTCTTTCAGTATCATAGTTGGAATGAGTAGTTTCTGTTTTCCTGTTGGTATTGCTAAGTGTTGCTATTATAAATTTCTATCCACTAGTAATTTAAAATGTTGCTGGATAAGTTGTTTCAGATTAGTTTATTTAGGGGTTCTATTTTCACTCTTCAGTAGATTGTATGCATTTCTCATATGCCTTTTCACTCCTTGGTTCAAGTTCTAAAGGATTACTCAATGTCATTTTAATCAGCCAGCCATCTTCATAACAAGATTTGTTGACAAGTCCTGGGTTTTCTGCAAGAGCTGCATTCATTTCTGTTACTTCTCCTGATAGAGGAGAATAAAGTTCACTGGCAGCTTTCACACTTTCCAAAGCACTGCACTCCTCATTTGTTCAATTTTGTCCCAACCTTGGGAAGACTACAGTAAACATCTCCCAAAGCTCCCTGTGTAAAATTGCTGACTCATACCGTTCCCATACTATTTTCTCTTATTATCCATGCATGTTTGTCTGTGTATTTCTTCACTGAGAGCAGGGTGGGCTGGTGTGCAGTGTCCACACAGCGGCTGTCCCCAGCCCCCAGGGCTGCCCCAAGAGGACGTGGCAGGCATCCAGGCCATGTGCAGGCTGCATGTGTTGGTCACATGCTCTGTGCCACGTGCAGCACTGTGTTCACAGAGTGTGGAGGGTTGCTGTGCAGTGACTCAGACACCCGGCTGGCAGGGATGGGACAGGGATCCGTGCTTTCACTTTCAGCATACTTGTGTCTTTCAATTTAAGGTCTCTCACAGACAGCACATAGTTGGGTCATGCTTTTTTATCCATTCTGCCAATCTCTGCCTTTTGACTGGTGAGTTTAATCCATTTACATTTAGAGTCACTACTGATAATGTGTGACCTTTCCTGCCTTTTTGTTATTTAACCTTTGTAAGTCTTATACCATTTTCATTCCTCAATTCTTCCGTTAATGCCTTTTTTTATATTTATTTGATTATTTTGTGTTCTATTCTTATACCATTTTCATTCCTCAATTCTTCCGTTAATGCCTTTTTTTATATTTATTTGATTATTTTGTGTTCTATCATATTAGTGCCTTCTCTTTTCTATCTGGATATATTCTTCATATATTTTCCCTGTGGTTACCAGGGGGTTAAAATTTGACATCCTTAGTATATAACAATCATACTTGGTTTGATACCAACTTGACTTCAGTAGCATACATATGTTCTTTTCATATACCCCTCTGATACCCCACCTCTTTTTTCATATGGTTACCACCTTTATCTTTGTATGTTGTATGCCCAACACTATAGATTTATTATTACTTTTTATGTTCATTTGCATCTTAGCACCTGTAGGAAGTAAGAAATGAGGTGAGATACTAAACAATACAATGCTGACATTAGAATTACCTAAATGATTACCTTTACTGCAGGCTTTTTTTTTTCTTTGCGTATCTTTGAACCACTCTCTAGTGTCATTTCCTTTTAGTCCGAAGAAACTCCCTTTAGTATAGCTTGTAGGGCAAGTCTAGTAGTGATAAACTCCCTCAGCTTTTGTTTATCTGGGCATGTCTTAATCTCTCCCTGGAAAGAAAGTCTCACTGGATATAAAATTCTTGACTGGCAGTAGTTTTCTTTCAGCCTTTTAAGTATTTCAAACATGGTCTTCATGCTCCATGGTTTTTGATGAGAAATCTGCACTCAATCTAATTGGGACTCTCTTGTACATAACATGCTGCTTCTCTCTTGCAACTTTCAGAACACTCTCCTGAACCTTTATATTTGATATTGTGATCAATATGTAATGGGTGCATTTTTCTTCATATTTATCCTATTAGATGTTCTCTGAGCTTCTTGGACGTGCATATTCACATCTTTTGCTAGGTTTTCAGATTTTTCTGTCATTACTTGTTTGATTATTCCTTCAGCCCCCTTTTCTGTTCTTCTTCTGGGACTCTCATAATGCATAAGTTTGAATGCTCGACATGTCCCAAAAATCTTTCAGGTATTTTTAATATTTACAATTCTGTTTTTCTTTTTTCTCCTCAGCCTGACTCATTTCAGTGGTCTTGTCTTTCAATTTGCTTATTCTTTTCTCTGCCAGTTGCAATCTGCTGTTGAGGCCCCCTGGGAATTTTTCACTTTCACTTATTGTGGTCTTTGACTCCAGTAGTTCTTTTTAAAATTTCTGTATGATATCTTCATATTGCTCAATCACTGCTTTTCTGATATCCTTTAATTCTTTCTCTGTATTTTCCATCATCTCCTTGAGCATGTTTAAGATTGTTTTTTTAATGTCTTTGGTATGTCCATATTCTGGTCTTCTTTGTTGGTATTTTATGGATTTTTGTCTTCTTCCTTTGGATGGGTCATCATTTCCTCTTCCTCTGTCTTATATTCTTTTGTTGCACACTGCGCATTTTAATTTTTAAAATGTTAACTCTGGGATTTATTCCCTGAGATGCCTGTTTCTTGATTTTGTTTCCAGTTGGTGATTAGACAGAGATTGTCTTGAGTCTCAGCCCCTCTCTCGGGAAGGTCTGCCCAAGGTGAGTACGGTGTACAGGGTCCTCCCACCTCTCCTGGGCCTGTGTCTCGTCCTGGGCTTGTGCTTTTTGGTTGTTTTGGAGGCCCCTGTTTCCAGGAGTTTGAATGCTCATCCCACTCCTGCACCCCCCCCACCCCCATCCCCAGTTTCACAGAAGACAGACCTCCCTTTCCTGGGTGCTTAAGGAAGGCAAGCCTTTGCCCCCTTTGTCTGCCTCTATAGTTTTAACACTTCTTTTGTTGTCTCAAACTTTTTCCACCTGTAGGGCAAATTCTGGGAGGGGGAGCTTGCAGGAAAGGAGTTTCCCAAGTCAGGCTTTCCCAGCTGAGGCTGGGCGTGGGAGCTACCAAGGGGTGCAGCAGACTCCAGAGTGCCCTGAGGAAGGGATCAGAAAGAACACCCAGAGTTTTCTCCATGGCTTTCCGAAGCTGAGCTTTCTTGACCTATGCAGTAAAAACAGCTCTTCAGCTAGCTGTCTTCTGTAGCCCTGAGGAAGCATAACTTATTTAAGTTTCCTCTTACGGCAGCCTTTGTCCCAGGCAGGGTGGAACAGAGCTGAGTCCCGGGGATCTGAAGTTGCTAATCAAATGCCATGGTCAACTATCAGCTGTGCCCCTGGTCTTGGAGAAAGGGATCTTTATGTCTCTTTCTGTCATCAGCAAGCCAGCTAGGGTCTGGACCCCACAGAGACCTACTGTGCGTGTGGGGGATGGGTGATTTACCAGTCTCTTCTTGAGACTGGTTATTTGAATACTGTACAGTGTTCTGCTGGACTCCACAGTTTCAGAATAGTTGTTTCTGACAGTTCATGCCTATTTAATACTTGTTCTGGTGGAAGGACTGAATCTTGAATCTGTCTAGTCTGCCATCTTCCCACATCCTCTAAGTGCAGTTTCTGATCCCCCATCATGGACTTAATATTAATATTAATATTAGTCATCACTGCATTTGCATTGCATTTGCTAAACTAATCCAATGTGCCAGTGTGCACGTGCATTTATATGCATCAGCTCATTTAGTCCTCACCCCGACCCAGTGAGCTATTATCATGATTCCTTATCATAGAGGAGAAAACTGAGGCTCAGGGAGGTTAAGGCATGTATCCAAGGCAATAGAGATAGTTGGAATGCAAACCTGATTATCCAACTATAAATCCCAAGCTTTTGGCCATTGAGCCTTATGCTCTGGAAAAGGTGTTGAGGGAAGTCCAAGGTATGTGAGAGTTAACCCCTCCTGTTGTGCTTAGGATGCTTGTCATATCTTTGGAGTCACATAACACTCGCCTCTGAAGAGTTTCATATAACCTTGCCTGACTCAGATTGCTTGGGAAATGAAGCAGCATGAAATGCATAAATCCATCCAATGTAGGTGAAGTGGCAATGTAAGGCATGGAATAGGAGGTCTGGGAGTCACACACAGACATCCCCTAATGGACTGGTGTTCCATAGTGTTCATGGTGGCAAGAGTGAGAATGAGGATTGACTACTGCAGCTGGCTTCCCATGATGGAGGAAAACATCCTAAAACACAGAATAGTCTTTTGTGATTATTTGATGTTCTGAGTTTAGAGCCAAAGCAAGATATCCAGTCAACAGCAGCAGTCTGAAAATTATCTGACTTCTGGAAAAGTACAAACGTTGTTGTTTTTATTGCTGTAATAGCTCATTTCCCCATTAACAGGCCAGCTCAGTATGTTGGTGTCTGTTAAGTAGATTAAGCACTCCTTTATCTCCAAGATGGATGGGATACTGGGGTTGTGGTTCACAGGCAGATTGGGAGCAAACAGACCCAAAACCACATGCTAATGAGTATATGTTATTTTCTGGTCCGTTGAGCATTATTCCAACAATAAGCTTGAGATTAATATCAATTTTTGGAATACAGATAGTGTGAAAACATCTAGGAACCCTCAGCACTTGTGCTGTGTTTCTGAGCAGAAGGTTTGTAAACGCAAATTTGGAAAGGGAGTGGTTCATCTTTTCTTGATTCGTGGTAGCATGACGTGTGGGAGGCAAGTCCTGGTAGTGGAAGGATGCCACTTCATGCTTCCCAGCTGGTCCTAGTCCCTGTGACTCACTGGGGTAACTTTGGAGAACTACCTTCTCCCTTCTGGGTCTTTATATTTCCTCATTTGGAAAATTAAGGGGTTTTAGTTAGGTTTCTTCTGTTGCAAGGAAAGAAACTCACTCAAACTCATTTCTGAGCAGGAATACAGATAATCTCGCTAAGAATTTAGGAAAAGCTAAATCACCATCATCATCAGGTTGGAGAGACCTTGAAATTACCTAAAGGTCAGGCCATACTCCTATGCCTATTTCTTTCTTATAGTTTCTTGAATTTTCTTTGTATATCTGTATCTTCTCCTCTTTCTTCCACTTGTCTTCCTTTCAATAGACTGATGACCAGAATGACTTTGGCCCTGGGTATTAGTCAGGATCAGCTAACTTATGCTGCATAACAAACAAATCCCAAAATATCCATAACTATAATACAGTAGAAATTTGTTACTACTGCAAAGTTTGGTGGGAACTGGTAGTCTTCTAAGGGAAGATTCAGAGATTCAGTTTTCTTCCATTTTACAGCTGTGCCATCTGGAACATATGGCCAAGAAAGGACAGAATAAAGAGGCACAGTGGCTTTAACTGCCTGGAATCAGAAGTGACACAATTCAGGTCCGCTTACAGTCTATTGGCCACAACTAGTTATGTGGCTCTAACAACTGCAAGGGTATCTGAGACATGTAGGGATTCACATGAATATTTGGTGAACGCTACTTTTTCTCTGTCACATTCTGGATCTATAAAGTCTTTCAGATCTAATGTCTCCAGCTCACTGGTAACTCCCCTGGTATTGCTTAGTTCAAATTATTGATAAAAGAAGCTACTGTTCCAGGTCCTCATTTCAAGCCAAATCACATTTATTATACACAGGTTGCTGGCCAGCCAATGAGCTGCCTACAAACAACTATCTGCCCTTGAGCCAATCACTTGTAGGATGAGGAGGGGTATTGTCACATGGTGTATGAAGAAGGTGACGTGGCCAGGGATGATACTCCCAAACAGAAGTCAAGAGGCTCTTCCTGATCTCCTAGTGACCATCTTAATAAGCCAACAGTCAATGATGTGGGGTTGAGAGGCCCTGTTCTAGTTTGCTAGCTGCTGGAATGCAATATACCAGAAATGGAATGGCTTTTAACAAGGGGAATTTAATGAGTTGCTAGTTTACAGATCTAAGGCTGAGAAAATGTCCCAATTAAAACAAGTCTATAGAAATGTCCAATCAAAGGCATCTGGGGAAAGATACCTTGGTTCAAGAAGGCCGATGAAGTTCAGGGTTTCTCTCTCATCTGGAAAGGCACATGGCAAATGCAGTCAGGGCTTCTCTCTCGGCTGGAAGGGCACATGGCAGACACGGCATCATCTGCTAGCTTACTCTCCTGGCTTCTGGTTTCATGAAGCTCCCCGGGAGGCATTTCCCTTCTTCATCTCCAAAGGTCGCTGGCTGGTGGACTCTCTGCTTTGTAGTGTTGCAGCATTCTCTGCCCTCTCTGAGTCTCTCATTCTCCAAAATGTTTCCTCTTTTATAGGACTCCAATAAACCAATCAAGACCCACTCAAATGGGTGGAGACATGTCATCCCCTAATCCAGTTAAACAACCATTCTTGACTAAATCACATCAACCAGGGAGATGATCTCATTACAGTTTCAAATATACAGTATTGAATAGGGATTATTCTACCTTTATGAAATGGGATTTATATTAAAACATGGCTTTTCTTAGGGGGCATATATCCTTTCAAACCAGCACAGGCCCCTTGTGCTGGGAGGCATGGACTGGCTTCCATGGACATTGCCGTGGGTCTCCATAATGACCCAGCAGGCCCTTGGAAAGCGGGAAGGGGGTAGACAGAGATGACTGCAGAGAATTGTACCTCTGATTCCAAGTAGAAACCCAAAAAAACATTCGGTTTCCTAGTAAATTTTCCTATAAGAAAGAGACAGTTTCCTTCTATAAACAACTAAAACTCACAGCTGAAAGTCATTCTCTTCTCATGACTCAGATGCAAACATTGGGAGCACAGAAATTCAGCGCCACCCAACAGGTGGTATCAGGAAATGCCTGGGAAAGAGAACTCCGATGGTGCTCTTCAGGATGGCATTTTCAGTAAACAAGGCATTACTGGGTGGTTACAGAATGACCAATTGTGGAACGAGCATTGGCCTGAGACAAACTGGGGTCCAGAACTCCCAGATCCAAAACTTGCAGTATGAAAACAATTGACTCAACTCCTCTGACCCTCGGTTTCTTCCTTGTCAAATGGAGATTTTAATATCTATTTGTGTTGTGAGTAGTTGAAATAAAGCTTTCAAGTCACATAGCCTATTGCCTGGAAGAGTATGGCTTTTCAACTAAAGGTAGCAGCTAGCATTATTGTAATAGTCCCTTTAAGGCAGACTTCTCCTGGGGCTCACCATGCCTAGGGGTCTGGGCCTTAGTTGCAGCTTCTTCTGTGGGGCTTGTACTGACTGGAGAGCACCCGGTGATATCATATTTTGACAAAATGCTAGCCTGTACCCTCATCCAAGCCAGAGTCTGCCAGCCTTTGCATTGTCTTCACCCTTTCTTCTGTGGGTTCTGCTGCAGGCATGAATGAATGGTGGCTGCTGTGAGTGCACACGTGGCAGCCACATCCTCCACCCTCCACAGCTTTCAGGGGACCCCGAAGTCCCCGCCCACAATTCCTTCTTGACCTCCCACTTGCAACACAGTGCCCCCAGTCCCATCAGCATGGGTTCGCCGGGGTCTCTGTTAGAAATTCTACACTCATCTTACTATCAGTAATGTAGATAAGTGAGTGTAGGTGAGTTTATGTATTTAAATATTTTTCCAAGGTCCTGGTAGAAAGTGAGTTAGCTGGGATCTCTAAATCTTAGTCACAATGTATCAAATGAAGTCTAAAGCTAGGTAATATGCTCAGCCATACCTGGATTGTCCAAGATAAAACACAAAGCAGTTTTCCAGGGTGGGGTGGGGGGGGGGTATAATTTCCCTGTTTTCCATGGCCTTGCTGGAGTCCTGGGGAATGACACCCATTGTGACAGGCATTTTACAGAGTACCTACTGTGCACTAGCCGCAATTGCTCAAGGAGTTTCTGGACTAATTATGAGAGAAGACAAACAAGGGGACAGGAAAACGGGCTCACAATGCAAGGTTTGTGCAACACTAGATAACAATACCAGCCAGTGTGCATTCTGATCTCCAGAGAACTGGGACATGATTGATGGTGAAAGAGGAGGGAACTGTGAGAGCTGATTAGAATTTTATCTTCACCTTGTTCTTATCAGGGAACAAGGAGACACTTGTTCACATTAAAGGCTGGTAAGTTTTGGGGGAACAGGAGGAACTGCATAGCTTTAAGCAGACTATTGCCAGCTAAAACAACTCGCTATCGTGCAGTTAGTAAGGATGTTTCTCCCTCTGCTGACGTCAACAGTGATAAGGGTCGAATTGCACCCTTCAAAGGATGTCCTAGATTCTTCCAAAGACAGTCCTGCCCTCCTACCCTCTTTTTTGCAAAGCAGCAGACTAGAGGCACCAGAGAAAGAGATAAAATCTCTGAAATATACCACCCACACTTGTAAGATCATTGTTCTTCTCCAAGCCAGAGCTGCCAGCAGCAGAAGTTTCTATTCTATTCCCAGCACAAATGGCAGAAAAGCCTCGGGATTCTTTACTGGGAACTAACTCAGCAGCCCCCAGCTGAGAGGAGCGCCCAAGTTTCTTGCTTCCCACCCCAAGCCCACTGACTCACGTATGGTGGGATTCTCCCCGCTGACTTTACAGCTCGGAGAACTCTGCAAAATGTGATACTTCCAACTCACACCAACGACCCATTGCTTTACCACAGAAAGAATAGTTGTTCATGATTGAGAAAAACCCAAAGTTAGGTAGGGTAAAAGGAGAGACAGTTGCTGAGATAGACAACAAAAGGCAAAACAGAATCTCGGATGGTTGCATGGAAGGAATCTCATTCAGGGCAAGGATTCAGAATAACGTAGAAAGAAGGGCTCTGTTTGAGTCTTGAGATAGTCCCAGATTTTGGTTAAAGTAACAACTAATAGCAGTTAATAATTAGTGGGATAAATACCAAATTTATCTGGAGGCTCATTTCTTTAAATGCATTCTCTTCAGATGTATCATCTTTAAATATCCTATTGTCTCTGACTTCAGCTGGTTCGCTCGAGTGAAAGGCAGAATGCGTTCAGGTACCTGTTGGTGGCTTAGCTAATGACGGAGGCTGGTTGAAAATCAAGCTCTTCACCGAGGTTCCTGCTGCAAATAGACACCAAGCTCCTGGAATGAAGTGATCATATCCTAAGACAGTCCGAAACCCTCAACCAAAACATTTAAAGGAGCAACCATAGCATGGCGTGCATTTGGGTGGTTGCAGTGATGATGAGCAATTGTACAGCAGTCTCTCCTCCTCACCGAGGCCCCCTCCCTGGAGCATGGTGTGTGCACATCCCCTCCTGAGCAGCCCTGCTTTGTGTCCTCTTCCCTCTGCAGAAGGCAGTGAATTCACATCTCAGGACTTGAGCTTCTGGACCAGGCAAATTTCTTAGAGTCATTCATTGAAAAATATTTATTGAGCGTTTAATCTGTACTGGGCACTTCCACAATAAGGGTGTGTTATGCAGGAGTATGAGGCAAGGTGGGATATCGTTTAATCAGACTCCCAGGTGCCTAGGATCCAGCTCTCTGGAGATGCTAAGAAGCAACAAGCCTCCATGGGCCCCTGGCCATGTGCTTCCTGTGTCTCGGGACAAGCACGTCAGCTCAGTGCCTTCCCCTTGTTCTCTGCCGCCATGGTTGCTTTGTGAACACACAGGAGCACTTTGAGCAGAAGTCATCCATCGTGACCTAAGCAGTGCTGGGGGCCACTGGCCCCAGTCTTCTGGACCCTTTGGTTCAACCGTGGGGGCCAGGGCAGTGGGCCTGTTTCTACCTGAAAATCACTTGCAGAGCGTGGCCACTGTTTCTGTGGTGCCCCCTTCCTTTTCAAACGGCCACACATAGGGCAGGCATCTGAGGCTGCTTCGTGTCCTCACACCTGTCTTTCTTCCTTTTACAAACAGCTCCATCCTGAGCAACTCACCTTTCAGCTGTGTGTTAGGTGACCAGACCCACTTCTGCTTGGAGAGAGCCCTCCCCATTACCCCAGGGGAACCTGCATCATCCTTTAAATGTGCTCACCCCGCTGGGCCAGCACAAGGAAATCTCCCTAGAGCTGCTGAGAATTCTCCCAGGACAGGACAGATCTGATAAACAGACATGCCCTCCCACCCCAACAGATAAGGCAAACACATATCAAGTCAGGGTCCTCAGCCTGGGCCCCGCAGATGAGATGTCCACCATCACCATCTTCTCAGAGGGCCACTTCCCTACTGCGCAGAGCTGAGCAGAAAGTTGGGTCTCAGTTCTCCCAACCTCCCGGCCTCCCACTGGGGCGTGCACTGCTTCCATTACCACACTGCCAGCTGCTGCCTGCAATTCAGAGGCAAACACGCCTCTCCGGGCCTGCCCACAGGATGCAGGGGCATCTGTCAGATCTACCTCAGGCCATCACCCAGGCTGTCCAGTGAGCTCACAAGGCCCCTTGTTCTTCAAATGTAATTTCTGCAGAAGATAGGCCCCTCACAAAATGTACCTTCGTAAAAGCCAGACAGCAAACTTCATGGCAGATGGTCGGCACACTTATAAAGAATAACTTAAAATTATCAAAACAGGTCATTTTTTTCTTGTTTTTAACAAAAAACATAAGTATGTGTAACCTATGTGTAACTTACACTAACAGAAGAGTTGTTGATTTTTTTCCCCAATACTAATGTTAAGCCGCAGTGTGGAATTTTGAGTGAGAACTCACTTTAAAAGTGATGATTCAGTTAAGGACATGATGACTTCTTTGCCCAACCTGAAAACTGCCAGGGCACTGATGGTAAAACTTCTTTTCAAGAGGCCCTCAAATCTCTGAGTCCTTTTGCTGGCTGCAAGGGCCAGCAAGTATGAGAAAAGGCCGGTCCCCCTACTCAGACTTACTGCAGAGTCCACAGGGAGCTCCAGCAATAATGAGGTTCTTTCTGCTTTGGGTGGGAGGGGGCAGGGGTCCCCGTCGTCTCACTACCAGCGCAGTGCAGACTCACCCTTTAATGAGGTTCTTTCTGCTTTGGGGGGGGGAGGGGCAGGGTCCCCGTCGTCTCACTACCAGCGCAGTGCAGACTCACCCTTTAAGGGCTGAACCGATTGGATCTGACGTAGGCATGCTCATCTCTCATTACAGACAGTAATATTCTGAATAAAACTATAATCTACAGCCCCTTAGCAGAAGGAAACCTCTTTGCTGGGCTCATTGGCTGTGGAGTCAGTGAAGTCTGCAGGCAGAGCAGGGGTCCTTACCTCCCTACCTTGGGGCTGATCTGCAGGGTCCTGGGGTCATGTCACTCTCTAACAGGAGCTCCCCCTGTGTCTTGAGAGGGCTTAATACAACTGTTTTGTTCTCCTGAGTCTTCCTTTATTAATCTTTGCAATACTGGAGGGAGATAGGCGTCCACCTCCCAGTTTTATCGCTAATACAAAAAAACTTGTATTAGCGATACAAGTTTGAAAAAGTTAAGGAACTTCCACGAGGCAGCACAGCTGGCCAGAAGCAATGCGGGAGCTTGACCTAAGTCTATACTTCTCATCGTGCCCCTGTGCGGAGCTGTAAAGGGGTGAGACAGTGTTCCCTAAAGGAAGGGGGCCTCTCATATTCCAGGCATCAAGTGTCCCTTCCCAGTTTGCAAGATAGAAATTAATTTTTCAAACAGCATCCTCTTCTGAAAATTCAGTGTTGACTCCTCTTAACTCTACAATAGCGGGCAGAACTACCACATTAACACATCCAGTGGCTGACCCTGGTCTTTAAAAATTTCAGCCATAACTTGCTGAAATTGGAGTGAGTTTGCAAAAACAAATACACCTGTTCTTGAAAGCATTAACTCTCAGCTTTTAGTGCTGTATTGTTACTTAGAAATCAGTCTCTTTGCCCTAATCATAGGGAGAAAGCTGTTTAGGGATTCCTGGAGTCACTGGTAGCAGTAGGGCTGAATCTCATGCACCCTTCAGCCTCCCATTTCCAGACTTCCTTCCCCTGCCATTCAGTGTTCTCCCTGTAGTTTATAGTTTCATCTCTTCTTATAAATAGGATACATCTCAATATACTCACTGAGTTCCTCTCTTTGGTCTTTGGACTTTGAACTTCCGAAGATGAGGCAGGGAGGGAAACCTGCAATCAGGGAAAAGAAAGGGAGCAGCATTTGTTTCAGCCCTGCTGGGTTCTCGGCACTGGGAGAGCTTCCTCGGTTCCCTCTCACTGAGGGTCTGCTCTGTGAGATGGGTGGCATGAGCCCATTTTAAAGGCGGGAAATTGTGCCTCAGAGGGGTCCAGCAGCTTGCTCAGACCAGGCAACTGTGAAGTCAGAGAGCTCAGGCATGGATAGAAGGGGCTGGGACAGTGGCACTCTAATGGTGGACTCCCGGGTGCTGTCGTTTATGGGTGAGGGGCCCTGTCTTACGTCTCAGCATGTCATGTTATGGAGATGGCCTCTTTCTCTTCCTTGTCCAAACATGAAAAGAAAATACTACCTGCCTCATTGCCCCTTCTCTAGTCTGAGTTTTCTGACTCCAGAGCTGCTCCTTCTGCTTTCCCAGGAGTCCAGCGTTGCTGTGAAGGGGCACGTACACCTGTGGAAAGGAACCTCGCCCAGGCCACGGAAAGTGTCTCGGCACTGCTGCCCAGGCAGGTCTGAGACCCAGGCTAGGGGGGAGGCCTTACTGGACGCGGGCTGAGGAGCCTTGGAGCTCTAAGCAGGAGAGAGGCCCCTGCCTCGCTGCTGGGGTAACTTGCCCTCGTCTTGGGAGAAATGGGTGCAGAGTCTCCTTTCCTCTTGACTCTGGGGGTTGACAGTGGGTATGGTGGGGATGTGAGCCTTTTCTAAATATACCGCTCCTTGGGCTTCTCAAAGCTGTTTGAGTTGAAGATGGTTTCTGTCCTCCATGACAGCACTGGCTCCTGCAGTGCACTTTAGAAAGGCTTGGGATGTTTCTAGGAAACTGAGGAAATTCCCAGGGTTGGTAGGAAGACCCACTGTTGGCAGCAGAAGAGGCAGCGCAGAGACACACCAGAGGGTCATCCAGCAGCAGAATGTGCCTGGGGCTTCCTGAGACCTGGTCAGGAGACGGGGGCCTCAGTTCTGGTTTTGCATCTGAGTGGCCGAGGGCAAGGCTTGCTCCTCTCTATGATTCACTTTCCTCACCAGTAAATTGAAAGAAGTTTATAAATGCTCTCCAGGTTTCCTCCCAGGTCAAACGTTTGATTGCCATCTTCTCTCCAACTCTGTTAACCCTCATAAGCCTTTCCAGGATCATGATTCTCAGATATTGGTAAAATATTTTCTTATTTTAAAGGGCTGTTGATTTCTAGTCACAATCACTGCAAAATCTGGAAATACTGGAACATTTTCATCTTAGTATTTAGATTTTACCTTGAATTTCTCAAATCTTTTATTTTGAGGCACATGCTATTAGATAGGTCAGTGGGCTTTTTTTTATTAATTAAAAAAAATTAGCAAACAAAACATTAAGATATCATTCCATTCTACATATACAATCAGTAATTCTTAATATCATCACATAGTTACATATTCATCATTTCTTAGTACATTTGCATCGATTTAGAAAAAGAAATAAAAAGACAACAGAAAAAGAAATAAAATGATAATAGAGAAGAAAAGATTATACATACCATACCCCTTACCCCTCACTTTCATTTACCACTAGCATTTCAAACTGAATTTATTTTAACATTTGTTCCCCCTATTATTTATTTTTATTCCATATGTTCTACTCTTCTGTTGATATAGTAGCTAAAAGGAGCATCAGACATAAGGTTTTCACATTCACAGAGTCTCATTGTGAAAGCTATATCATTGTTCAGTCATCATCAAGAAACATGGCTACTGGAACACAGCTCTACATTTTCAGGCAGTTCCCTCCAGCCTCTCCACTACATCTTGAACAACAAGGTGATATCTACTTAATGCATAAGAATAACCTCCAGGATAACCTCTCAACTCTGTTTGGAATCTCTCAGCCATTGACACTTAGTCTCATTTCACTCTTCCCCCTTTGGTCGAGAAGATTCTCTCAATCCCTTGATGTTAATTCTCAGCTCATTCTAGGGTTTTTCTCAGTCCCTTGATGCTGAGTCTCAGCTCGTTCCAGGATCTCTGTCCCACATTGCCAGGAAGGTCCACACCCCTGGGAGTCATGCCCCACGCAGAGAGGGGGAGGGTGGTGAGACTGCTCGTCATGTTGGCTGGAGAGAGAGGCCACATCTGAGCAACAAAAGAGGCTCTCTTGGGGGTGACTCTTAGGCCTAAATTTTAAGTAGACTTGACCTATCCTTTGTGGGGTTAAGTTTCATATGAACAAACCCCGAGACTGGGGGCTCAGCCTATAGCTTTGGTTGTCCACACTGCTTGAGAGAATATCAGGAATTCAATTTGGGGAAGTTGAATTTCTCCCCGTTCTCACCATTCCCCGAAGGGGGCTTGCAAATACCTTTCCACTCACTGATCAAATCACTCTGGGATTCATCGGGGCATCACTCTGGACAAACCAACAAAATCTCATGTCCTACCTGAGATTCCAAGTACTTATGACATTCACTCAGACTATCTACATGAGTTATATTAGGAAATGCTCTAGTCAAAATATAAATTTTGTAACAATTAAACATTTTTGCTTTAGTCTCACACATGAGGTGACATTTTAAGATATTAATTACCATCTATTTTCAGCACCCTGCAATAATGACATTCCTTTGTTTTTCCTTATACAAAACATTTTTAGAATTTGTACATTGTACATTTCGGTCAGTGGGCTTTTTAATTAAAAAACCCTGGGCTTTTTAATCAGGATGGGCTTCTTAATTTCCAAATTTATGTTAAGATGGTCAGTATCTTCCTTACAGAACTGTCTATTCACCTACCTTTAATATAGGAAATTCGGAAGATGGGGGAGGAGCCACTCCATAAGAGAAATCTCATAGTGTATTTGGATAGTCATATTTTGGCCATAAGCAAAGAGGGAAATATAAACATTAAATACCATGGGGAACCATATTATTGAACAAGGAAATTAATTTCCATAATCTTTTAGAGAGCATAGAACTTTCATTCTAAGGTAAGGATTTTTTACTTTGCTGTTGCTTCAAAAGCTTTTATTTGTTCTTTCCTATTAGAGAAAAATCAAAAAGCTAACTGAATGTTCTGAAATAATTCCCTGGGAGGGTAGATACGCTGCTTGGATAGTGGGATCATTATTATCATGATTTCTATTTTAGATAAAGGGAAGCTGAGATTCCTTAAGGTTCCGTGGCCTCACGGTCATGCAGAGAATAATGGTTTCCTGACTCTTGTCCTGGGCTCTCTCTGTCACCCCTCTACCTCTGGGTGACTCAGAGCTGCCCACTGTGGAGCCCTGCCTCCCAGCCAGACAGGAGCCAGTGGAGGTCTGAGTCATGGCTTCTCTTCTTGCTTCCCATGTGGCCCCCAGCCCACGGTGGGATCTGCAGTCAGCTACCAGGACTCCCAGCTTCTAGTCCAATTTCTGATCATGTGCCTGGTGGATCTGGAGGCTCCTCACCCCCATTCTCAGATTGTTCTCAGTGTAGGAAGTTGTACATTCAAGTCTTGGGTTGTGTCCCTCCATGAGGCCCATCTCCTGGGCTGTCATGCTTGAGGTCCCAAGGAGAGATCCCACTGGACAGACAGCTTGCAGTCGTTCTTTTCCAGCGTGCTATTGCTCGTTTTCCTATGCTTTGCATTTCCCCCTATCTCTAAAGACATAGCCTCCGTCTGCTTTGTATGTCCATTCTTCCCTACTCTGCCCTCCCCATCTCAAATTAGATTTCGCTGTTCATCTCTTTGGCCACAGCCCCCAGTCCATGCTGAAGAGCTCATGAATGTGGGCTAAGGGTGTCCCATCTTAAGCCAGAGGGGAAATCTCTCTGGTGAAAACCTGGGCCACTGGCTCAAGCCATAAAGGGAGATCCCTTTCAGCAGGGACTCCCTAGAGGCAACCCCCAAGCCTTGTGGTGGATGAGTGGGGTCCCTGTTCCTGAGCCAGGATGTCCCAGCATAGCAAGGTTTCCCATCTCCATAGAGTGGACACCTCCGCCCTCCACGAGGGCTTCCTTCTTTTCTCTGTGTGTGTATGCTGTATGGTGGAGTCACATTTCAGTATTTTTCCATATGAATATCCTGTTATTGCAGCACCATTTGTTGAATCTTTGTTTGTTGTTTGTTTGTTTGTTTTGCTTGCTTGTTTGTTTTTTGGGAAGTGCCTATACCGGGAATCAAACCTGGGTCTCCTGCATGGCAGGGGACAACTCTAATGCTGACCTACCTTACACCCTCTTTTCCTTCTTGATTTAGACAGTCCTCTCTTCCTTCTTGTCCTCATCTCCTGATTCAGCAACACATCAGTCCATAAAACTTTGGTCAGTAATTTCAGCCGGTGTGTTTCTAGGGCCAACAAGAGGAGAAATCATGGCCCATGTCTTGAAGCAGTCAAATTGTAGTTGAAACTACATGCTGGGAGCAGCTGTGATATGCCATGTTATGGCATCTGAACCCAGAGCTGTGCCGTTAACCTTACACTCTACCCCCCTCATAACACAAACGTATATGCAAAAAACACCTAGACACCAGGTGACACTGGTATGATTCAGCTCGAAAGCCCAGGGAAAGGAAGGGTGCATGGGATAGGATGCTCACCTACCACTTGGGAGACCCGAGTTAGATTCCTGGACCATGCACCCACCCTCCCCCCCATCTCCCCCAAAAAAATCCAAGGGAGAAGAAACAGAAGGGATTCTTTCATTTTATTGACTCCAATGTCTTTCTTCAAAATAGAACCTGCTTTTGCTTCCTGCTTAAGAAAAAGAGGAAGAGTCATTTTGGATGGAAGTGTCATTTCTGTTCTGTGAGGGGATGGCAAAGAAAAGAGAAAGCATTCTGTACTTGCATTATAAACAATTTCAGGAACACCATTATTTTTGGAGTTTATTTTGCTTTTGAGAGCATAAATGAAGTGAGACAACAAGAAAGAGCAACATTAAAAATGGGTTTCTCATCGCATTCCAAATAATTACTTTGTCTCTAAATCTCCAGGCATAACATACACGTTTTTAGAGCCTGCAGTAAGGGGCCTTATAATTCACAGGGGCACGTCACCCTGGGGGAATCCTGAGAGCCTGTGTGGAGTTGCAGCGTCACACACGGTGTATTACACACAATGCCATAATTTCCTTCATAAATTGAGTAAATGGGAACGATTTATTCATCTCCCTGTTAAATTTGGATGAACCTGAAGGCTGGAAATCAGTCTCCCCTCGCAGATGCATGCGTTCTAAGGGACGTGTTACGTTGCAGGCAAAGGCAGGCTTAACCCGTGCTGAGTAATCAGTGTGTGAGGCCGTGTGGCCAGTCTGCCCTTTGCATCTCTCGGCAAATTCTGCTTATTGAAACTGTGGAAAGGTAAATCAGGAAACTTCTCTCTGCTTTGCAAACACACTTTTGGAGACAGAGCATGAGAAAAACACACCGTAAAAATCCCTTTGCGACTGATTTTCATTTAACCAAACTGAAGTGTAAAGGCTTATTACAGAAAATGGCTTGTAATCTATTTGTAGTGATTTCCTGGAGAGGCCTTAAGATGCCACAGCCCTCCTTCTGATGGTGGCCTCAGCATGGGCTGGAGCCGCTCCTGCCAGCTCCTGGGAGCTGATTGTTGAGTCTTCAGGAATCTCGTTGAGCCAATTGCTAAACTGTCGATGGCTTGAACTTGGCTGTGGCTGGAGTTTTTACACAGTGGAAATCGGCAAATGCTAAAATAAAGGCTTATTTGTTTTGTAGCACGGAGATTTACCAGTATACCACTGTCTTTCGGAGGTCAAATTCAGAATGGAGGGCAACAGCCTGAGCTCTGCTCCCAGGCGGCCTGTCCCTGAGCCCTGTGAGCCCAGCGCCCAGGGGTGGGGTGCATGAACAGCTGCAGGGTTCTCCCGCCACACGCTCTCTGCCCCTCTCCTTGCCGTGAATCTGCACGTTTCACATAGGGAAGAAATGAAGCTGTGGCAGTTGAGGGTTTCAGCCATATAATTCTATTAGCCTCAGGTTAAACTGTTCAAAGGCTTCTGAAAGCCATGTCAGTTACCTGCATAATAACCCTCCAAATTAAGCTGGCCGTGGATATGGATGGAATTATGTCCCCCAAAAGATACATTCAAGTCCTGACCCCTGCTCCCGTGAACCTGACCCTCTATAGAAATGGGAACTTGGGGGATGTTATTAGTTAAGATGAAGCCAAAATGGATTAAGGTGGGACCACAACCGACGTGCCAGGTGCCCTGATGAGAAGGGAGGCCTTAGACACAGGCGGCGGGCAGGACGGAGGGAGGCGGCGGCCGCGCGACAGGGGCAGGGGCTGAGGTCTGCCGCCCAAGCCCGGGTGCCATGGGCTGCCCGCAAGCCGCTGCAGGGCCCCACAGCCTTCAGGCGAGGCCCGGCCCTGTGGCACCTCGAGGTTTGATTTCTAGCCTCCGGGATTGTGAGACAGACACTTCTTGTTGTTCGAAGCCACCCAGTTTGTGGTACCTTGTTATGGCAGCTCTAAGAAACCAAGACAAGCATGCTCATTCCTGTCTCACAGATGAGAAAAGTGAGCCAGTTGTGCAAGACCATGGCACCAATCGGTAGTAGTGCAGGACTTTAAACAGCGAGATGAGTAAAGCCAGATGGGTGTGTGTATATTTACATGTATATAGAAAGAGATGGACCATCTATATGCATATTACATTTATAGCTTCTATGTATTGTGTATATACCTCACGTGTGAGTAAGGGGCACGAAGTGTGGGAGTTCGTTCCCAGCTGTGGAAGCCCCCACCTCCCTGGGCTCACCGTGGGAGGCCAGCAGACACCAGACAGCCTGCTCTGGGGAGCTTGGTGACCTGCTGTACCCTGCAGGTGGCCTCTGAGCAGACAGGGATAGTTGAAATCCATCAAAATCTCCCTGCTGCCTGTAGGAGACAGCACAGCCCCCTTGCCCTGCCCAGCAGCCCCCAGGCCCCCCGATTGCAGCCGCCCCCCCTCACCTTCAGAGCACCTATCTCCATGGCCCATCCACCCTCCAGTGTCTCTGGGACATGTCTTGCTCGTCTCACCTTTGGCACTTTGCATGTGTTGGTGTCTTTACTAGGGACACGGCGCCCTCCCTGTCCCTGCCCTAGTCCGTGGACCGGGTGGGGCTGCCCGATGGTGCCGCCCTGCGCCCCGAGCCTCCCACCCTGACTCTTCCAACCACACGGCCCCCTAACTGCCTGGCCGCTAGCCTGTAAGATCCTGGGGAGCCGACTTGTGTGAGGCTCGCAGTTATCAGCTTCTCGTTAAATTTGCATGGGGAGAAGGTACGGATGGGCCTAACCAAGGCGCAGTAACTACTGCTGTGAGATTCCACGGCAGAAGCTGTGCACTCACGTGAGGGCTTTCCTTCAAGGGTCACCACGCACCTCTCCCAGACGGGCAGGCCGCTCCCTTCTGTGCAGCACACAGCGGGTTCACAGCAGTTCACCCATTTGATGGATGAAGAAAGAAACGATTAATGAATAGCAAATGCACTGATAGCCTTTGCACCCTCCCTGCTGCTCAGAAACCTCGCTCATGGCCCCCAGTCCCTCCACTGTGAACACGTGTAATATTCTCAGTTGCCTGGTGCTAGCTTTTCCAGGAGCTGTCCCAGGAGCTGTCTCGGTGACAGCTCAGTCCCCGCTCTCCTGCCCTGCTGTGACTTCCACTTTGGCTTCTCCAAACCCGCTCCCGTGCCTGGCTGTATCTGTTTCCGAGCTTTATAACAAGGCCTCTTGTTTGGACAGCACTTCTTCCCTTTAATACACTGTCTGATGAGTCCTTCAGTTGTTCCCTGGAGGGAGGGAGCACTAGCCTGTTTCACAGCTGAGGAAACTGAGGCTCCAAGGATGATAAGACTTATTAAAAATCACATGCTGTGAGCAAGTGAGACGTGGATCTGGGAGCGGCGCCTCAGTCTTCTGTCCCTAAGCCTGTTTGCTCTCTTTCCATGCTTCTCTCTGTCTTCCCAGTAATCAGACATTGTAGTGGCGTGCACATCATTTCCCTAAAACCTCCATAACTTCTCTACGTGTGTGTTTGCAGTGCTCAAAGCTATAAAATCATGAAGTGCTGTGCAGCCTTTCTTGCTGGGACTGGAGGGGGGTTATGTATTTCGAGGTCTCTCACGCCTTCCTCTGTCTCAGCAGGGCTGGAAAGAGTCCTCACTGCACTGCCCCTGCTTAGCCCAGGGTCTGAGCAGGGAAATGTGCACAGATGTCTGCCTGCAAAGGGCAGGTGGTAAAGACCCTGCTTCTGATTACATCTTCTCCCCAAACCTCCTCTTCATCTTCTGATCTCTGCACCTGGGCAGGACAGGCTGGCCCCAAAGCCTTTGTGCTTGGAAATCTTCTCAAGTGGTGGCACCAGTGCCCCATTTACATCGTTCACCAAGGAGTCATGCCCCGAAGGGATGGGCTGAAATATTAGGGGAGTCCTTACCAAAAACTGCCCCATCCTGCTGTACTCATTGAAAAGCAGTGAGGCAGAGTCTCTCATTCTTCAGGATATAAACAGTGGCTTCCTAGGTTTGAGGAGAAATCTGTGCATGCTGAAGTAATTGCAGGGCAGGCTCCATAGTTAGGCTGAGACATTCTGGGAAGCAGCAAGCACTGGGCCTTATAATTTGAAGGCTGGGTCATTTCCATGTGAAATGTAAACCCAGTGTCTGTGCTGGAAAGGGGGAGCCTGCGTGCTGCTGCCCTGGGGTCACCTGACGGAATGTGGGTGCTGCAGCATTCTCTGCAAGGCGCCTGGGCATCCCAGCAGCAAGAGGCTCCGTCTTGGCCCCACTCGGATGAGCATCGCTGCATTCGTCAAACAGCTGAAGTAGAAAACTCTAGTGTCTCCCAAGCTTGGTCGTGCACATTCCACTTTCACGATTCTTGCCTCATCTGCATGTCACCTATTCTGTTATCACTTACTATTTCTCTTCAGAGAAACTTCATTCTTTTTGCTAAGCTAAATTTGTTTTTAAAGGAAACATCACATATCTGCCAGAGATGGAAACCTCATGTCACATGCTATGAACTTATGGAAGTAAATGCCGTGAAGTCACCGTCATGTGATTAGGTTGCAACTTCACACTGCTGCTGCAGGGAGCTCTGGATACGCAGCCTGCTTCCAGCTGGGCCCAGAGACATCAGCCTCCTCCTGCCGGGAGTCACAAGCCACAAGCCACAAGTCGCAAGTTGGAAAGGGCTGAGTCTTCCTCTGGGAGCAGGGCCGAGACCGGGGAGGGGAGCGGACGTGAAGGAGGCCCAACCTGAAGACCCCATGCGTTCCGCCTGCCGAGACCACCTTGCCCAGCTGGCTTCGGCCCTCTTCCCTCCAAGCCTTGGCCGGTGCCCCAGACCCCCTTAGTGTCCCCTACCTCCAAGGCAGAGACCACCTGCTCCGCCAGTTCCTGCTCTCCGAAGTTGAGCATGGTGTTGGGGTGGCCTCCTCGGGGGCAGGATGTGTCTTGCCCACTCCACGTGCCCAGTGCCCGTTGCAGTCCCTCACGTAGGCTGGGGGGGCTGGGCCAGACGTTCCCCACTCCGGGGCCTGCATGCCCACCACCGCTCCCCCACCCTATCCCCGCGGCCCCCCTTCCCCGTCGCCTGGCTGCGGTCTGCACTGGACCATGCTGAGGCAGAGCTGGCAAACCCCTTGACCCAGCACCAGCGCCGATGTGCTCCCATGACCGCCGGCTCCCGTGGACTGAAGGACTGGACCCTTTGAGCAGAGATCAGGTTTTCCATAAACAGCACTTACCATGTTAGGCACTTTTTCCCAGAATGGAAGTTTTAATAACCCCATAGGGCCAGTGCTTTGGGCTTCTCTGAGGCCCATATAGCCACAGATTTATAGGATTAGCAGAGAAACCTGAGACAGGAAGGGAAAATGCACTCAACGCCCATTTACAAATAGGAAAATCGGAAGGGAAAGTGACTTGGCCAAGTAACAAGAGAAGCTCAGGGCAGGCCAGCCCTGGGCCTCGGATCTCCTGACCAGGCACCCCATCGATGCATTCGGTCCCTGTGGCACTCAAGAGCCCTGCTGCCTGCTCCTCCTTCTCAAGCCCTCTGCTGAAACTGAAATGCACAAAAGAGGTAGACATCTGGGCAAGGAGAATGATGGCAAGCGTCTCAGATGGAGAGAAAACCAACGATTCCGGATGTGGTGTCATCACTGCTGGGGCTTTCTGAGGCATTTCAAAGCTGAACACCCTGGAGGACGTTGGCAAAGCTGAGGATTGGGAAGGAGCTATGAGGCTGGGTGTTTTCATAGTCTGCAATGGTAAGTAGGGACAAAACTGGACATAATTCAGCTTGGAGTAGTCCTGTCTCAGAGTATGGGGTCAGGTGCTCAGACTGAGGGGTCATCAGATGTGGTGTGAGTTCAGTTTGGAAGTTTGCATTATACGGGAACATGGTTCAGTCTCAGACACACCTAGATTTGAATTTCAGACACAAGACAAGTTACTTAGCCTCTGTGAGACTCAGTGGCCTTATCTTTGGAATATAGACAATGCACGTGCCTGGGACGTCGAAGGGGCTCCCCAAGTGGAGGCTGCAATTATTGTCAACACGTTATCAACACTGTCTTTTTAAACAACTCCTGTGTTGTTGGTCCTCCATTCTCTGGATGCAGAGAGAACAAGCAGTGAGGCTGCAAGTGGGGAAGAAACCTCTGAGGTGTTAAGACCAGCACAGCAAGCAGGTCGGTGCCAAGGAGAGTATAAGGGAGAGGGTGAGAAAGAAAAGACCTGACTCCCACCCAGTTGTGTGAACCAAAGGGGCAAGTGCTTGCTCAGATCCTGGAGTGAGGTGGTGTAGCACAAAGCTTTAATAGGCCCTGATGGTGTTTCTTCTGCCTTTCCAAACTGCCTTCTCCTGGATTAGAAGCGGAAAAGACTTAAATGACATCATGGCCTCCACTCAGTAGAACCCTGGGGTCAGATCAGCCCAGGGTCAATCAGTAATTAGACATGAAGGAAGGTAGGGAAGCTTTGCTTCCTGCTGGTGAGCTGTACAGATAAGAGACAGTTGAGTGTAGTAATGGATGTAAAACACCTAGCACATAGTAAATGCTCAGTTAATGTAACCATTAATTAGTGCACAGTTTATTGCTCAAATGTGTGGGAGGCAGCAGAGCGTTCTGCTGTCTCGGAGAAAGCACTGACTCTGAAGTGTCTGGACTTGGGCTGGAATCCTTACTGCCACCCAGCTGAGGGAAGAGGCTACCTGAGCCTTGCTTTCTTCTCCTGCGAAGTCAGTATCTTCAGGGCTTCCTCACTGGGCTGTCGGCTCTTTGCAGTGGGAGTGCTGCTGATTTCTGGGTGGAAAGTTCCTCCTGGAAGAGGCCTGTCCCCCACAGTGCAGGTCATTAGCCATCCATGTGTCCTGACCACCAAACACCCTGGTGGCCTCTGGTCTTTGTGACTGTATTAGTTTCCTAGGGCTGCTATAACAATGCCACAAGCTTGGTGGCTTAAAACAACAGAAACTTAGTCTGTCACAGTTCTGCCAGAAATCCAAAACCCAGATGATGGCAGGGCTGTACTCCCTTCAGAGGCTCTGGGCTTTGGGAGCTGCCAGCACTCCTTGACTTGTGGCCACATCACTCCCATCTCTGTCTTCATGGTCACATGGCCTTCTCCTCTGCAGTCTCTGTTAAATCTCCTTGCCTCCCTCTTATAAGGACACTTGTGGTGGCATTTAGGACCCTCCTGGACAATCCAGAATTATCTCCTCTTCTCAACATCCTTAACATGATCACATTTCCAAATAAGGTAACATATGCAGGTATCAGGGATTAGGACCTAATATCTTAGAGTCTTATTCAGCCTATCACAGTGACACATACGCACATTTCCAAAATCCCATAAGTGTTTGGGACTCATCTACCAGCTGGACACTGGGACAAAGTCAGCATCTCCGTGGGGAATAACACACACAGATGAGTGCAAATAGGTGGGCAAGGGCTTGGGAAACCACAGAAAAACTGTGCAGTGTTTTCAGGACTAGTTGTGGCAAGGTGTTGCCACCCCTGGGCCAGAAGTGGCAAGTGGATGAGGTTGTGGGAACCTCAGGTCAAAGAGAAGGGATGGAGCTAGCCAGAATGTGACACAGAAAGCTAGCTGGAGACAGAACACCAGGCTTGCCTCTCCTCCCTCCCCCTGATGGCCAAATCCAACCAGAAGCCAGAGACCAGGGAAGCTACTTATGTGGTCTAGAAAGGTCAGCATCCTGGTAGCCAGGGCAGGTGGAATGGGACAGAAGAGGATCTAGAGGGCAGTGTGAACATGCCCAGGACAAGAACATGGTGCCTGATACACAGCGTGGAGTCAGCAAATGCTAAGTCCTCGCCCCCTCTCGGTAGAAAACCTTGGGGGATTCAGAGAAAAGAGGGACCCTGAGAGCAGGAAGAGTTTAAGGATAAGCTCGGCTGAGCCACAAGTCTCAGAAGTGAGGGCCCTGGTAGGCTCCCCACCCCCTTCTTATCATGTCCTCCATCCCTTCTCCACTCCTCATGACTGTAAATAGAAGCTGTGGCAGGGAACGTTGTGGTCAGGGAGAAGAGGTCCGAGACCTGGCTCAGATGCTGCCCAGTGGACGCAGCAAGAATCAGCACCTGTCTTGTCACTGGAACTGTGCCAGTCCTCATGAGGTCTGACTTTGAATTTGGGGACACAGACAAGCCTGGTGTTTGAAGTTGACGGCACTGACAGCTTCAGGGGAGAGTGAAAACGCAACTCAATGGGGGTGGGCTGTCATTAACCTCAGTTTTGATCCTCTCAGGGGCAGAGCGAGGCCAAGAGTGGCCACCTCTCCCTGCATGTCTCTCTCCTGTTTCACTGATGCTGGATGGAAGCTGCCATGCTTCCGACCGCACTTAGGTTTTACTCCAGTTCCGCCTGTGATGCTGCACACAGGTTTCCTGCTCACGTTTTGCAGCTGAAGGACGCCTCTCCTACTGCACGAGCTGGCCAATGCATCTTTAACTTTATGAATCTATTAGCTGTGCAGGCTTGGCATTTATGAGGAGGGAAGCCTGGATGGTCCCTCTTAACATCAAACCAGCAAAATGCAATGGATGGATGTGAGGAGGAGCACATTCGGTGCACAGGAGAAGCTAAACCGCGAGGAGTGGTGATAACGGCTAATGGAATCACGTTAGCTGAATCATGGACTTTTGATTCACAATATAACTATTTTATTAGATAATAAAAAATGTCTTTACTCCCAAGAAATGGGTTCTTAGAGAATTCCTATGAAGCAACCTCTTGAGTGCTCTGCTACGTACCACATTAGCTCCCCTAATGGGCTGGAAACATGGTATTAACGGCGTAGGGAGATTGTGCACCCACCAGGGTCAGGCAGGGAGAGAGTGTTGAGGTGGCAAAGCAGCATGCATGATGCACTCACAGAGGCCCCTGAGATGCTACCTCCTGTCCCCTCTGTCCCCTAGAGCAGCGGTCCTCGGACCCTTTGTGTAGCACACCATCCCTATTCCGTATTCTTCCTCCTCCAGTTCCTCCTCTCTTCCTCCTCTTCCCCTCCTCCATTTCCTCCCTCTTTTCCTCCCCTCCCCCTTACTCCTTCTTCTTCTTTACAATGCTTTAAAAATGTTTTAAAAACCACTCACAGGCTGAATGAAAACAGACCTGGGGCTGGGATTGCCCAGCCGGCTGTAGATGACTGAGCCTTGTCTTGGAGGCTTAGAAAGGCGATCAGTTCAGGAGCCCTGTGGGCGGGGGACACAGCACTGAAGCATGGTTTGGAAGTCGGTCACTCAGACAGTGAATTTCCACGGAGTTCCTTCTTCATGCCATGCCCCCAGGACACGTCAGTAAGCAAAAGAAACAGGGATCCCTGCCAATGTGAATCTAATAGTTTAGCAGAGAGAGGGGAGACAGTAAAAATAATAATAAATAAACATGTAGGGGGGAGATAAGTGATATGGAGAAGGGGAATAGAAGGATTAGGTCCACCTTGTTGCAAACTCTAGCCTGACCAGTTGTAGGCTGTGTGCATGTGAACAACCTTGTTCTCTGAGTTTTCTTTCTTATAACAGGAGGGTAATCTTCAAGAGCAGTTGGGGAGTTCACATGAGTATGTTAAGCACAGGGCCACAGTAGAAGATGTCCAACAACTAGCAAACATCATCATGGTAGCCATGGCGGTCATGGTGGTGTAGGGGTGGGTAGAGTGGGGAAGGGGATGGGGAGGGTTGGGGGGTTGGGTGCTGATGTAGTGGAGGGGGGGGGTGGTGGTAATGAGATGGTGATGGTGTAGTGGTAGGGGTGGGCTGTTGGGTGTTGGGTGTTGGTGGGGAGAGGCTGGTGGTGGTGGTGGTAGTGGTGGGATGGTGGTGGGGTTAGGGTGGAGTGGGTACCGAGCAGTAGTAGGGTGGGGGTGGTTTGAGCAGTAGTCATCATCATCTCAGCTAAGCTCCCAAATCATCTAACCCTTCATGGCAAGGCTGCCAAACAATTCACGGGTAGAAGGCTCATGGGAGTCATCAAGGCCGAAGTCCTCATTTCACTGATGGACTGAAATCCAGAAAAGGGTGGGGTTTGCTCAAGGCCACACAGGGAGTCTTGGAGCTCCTTCTGCTCCCAGCCTAGAGCACTCTGCATCACTGCCCTACATGCTAATATCCTCTCTTCAACTTTACCCCCTCTCCACAGCAGGGCCCCTAGAAGGCATATACTCAATTCTGAACTTAATGAGATACCTGAGACACCCACATATAGATGTCAAGTCAGCAGTTGAATAATCCAGTCTGATCACTGGGGAGAACTAAGGTCCGTGAATGAAATGGTGACAATCGACATATGGAGGCATTTAAAGTTCTAGTACAGGACACCAACCTGCAGGAAGTGGATGCAGACAGAGAAGAGGGCTGTGAACTAAGCCAGTGTGGCCGATGTTGAGGTCCAAGAGGGGGCAGCAGCCAGGAAGGAGGAGCAAATCCAAGAGAGTGTGGTGAGGTAGAAGCCTAGAGAAGCTAATGCTCCAACAAAGCTAGTGTGGTCCTCTCTGGGGTTAGTAAGATGAGGCCCAAGAACTGACCATTGGATACATGCCATGGGTGGCCTTGGTGGGAGTGACTTCAGGGGCATGTGAGGGCAGAAACCTAATTGGAGTAGGTCAGGAGGGACAAGAGAGACGAAGTGGGAACGGTGGATGTTGTTAACTCTTTCAAGAAAGGTTTCAGTGAACAGAAGTGTATGGAAGGGGTGGTAGCTGAAGGAGGAAGTGGAATCCTAGGGTGGAGGACTGTTCCCCAGAGTCAATTTTAAGACATGTTCATACATGAGAAAGAAAAGTTGAGTCTTCAGGAGGGAGAGAGGAGCGAAGTCCTTGAGCAGGCAAGAAGGATAGGATCTAGGGCCTAGAAGAGGGATCAGCTGTAGGAGCAGGGGAGTGCCCAGAGTATATGAGAACAAATGCCAGTGAGTTGGAGAATTTAAGGATGGGAAAATGAAGCAGTTCTTTGATTTTTATCTGTTTTCTTTATGAAATGTGGGTGTAGTTATCAGCTGAGAATGAGGAGGGAGAAATGTTAGAGTTTAAGTAGAGAGGAAACGGAAAACCCCTTGGGGAATGAGTTGGTGAATTTACTGAGGAAATGTAGTAGGACTGTCTGCAGTGCTGACCCACTCAAGATCTGGATGTAAACATTTAGGCAGAGCCCCATCAGCACCATTTACTCAATGTGCTCTGGACACAGTTGCCTGGATGAAGGGTCTGAGATGGTGAATACTTAGGTTAAACCAGGAATGAATGGGGTTTTGCCTGGAGAGAAGGAATGAGACAGGGTGTGGGCAAAGGAGTTACGCAGGTCTGCAAAGGAGTGATTATAGGGCTGGGCAGTGGACTCTATGCTGAACAAGAATGAAAGTAGACACAGGGACGTGATTATGATGGTAGTGTGGTGAAGGCATGGGCTGAAGGGCCCTTTGTGATTCAAATAATTGTTAACGTGTTTGTCCTGGAATGAATGAGCTGGAGAGTTAGGAGGTGATGGTTGGAGGTGGATTATTGAAATAGGCGTTGGGGGTTGGGTCAGTGATTTGGTGATGATAATGGCCTTAGGAGTGAGTGCCAGAAGTGGAAGGAAGGAAAGATTGTTTGGGGTTGATGAGGGGAGGAACTGAGCTGCCATGGTTATGGAAAGACCATTATCATGGATGTAGGAGAGGTGGGAGGAAGGAAAGATTGTTTGGGATTGATGAGGGGAGGAACTGAGCTGCCATGGTTATGGAAAGACCATTATCATCGATGTAGGAGAGGTGGTGGAGAGGAAGTCAGGGAACCAGGTCCACAGCCATTGGTGGATGGCCGGAGGTAACCAGGAAGGGGGCAGGTGGCAGCAATGTTAAGAAATGCTGGATATGATAAAGGGGCTGGAGTTTTTGAAAGAGGATGGCAGGGAAAGGGTTTGGAAGTTGTGATGGAGATCCAAGAGGACAGCTTCCTACCCCCAGACCCAGAGCTGAAAAATTAGCCTCCAGTACTAGAAGGGCTCTAAGGGACCTCTGGGTTTCCATTAGAACAAGAGGGTGAAGAAGCTGCACAAAGCTGACCAGGAAGAGAGGTGAGCTTGCTTCCAGAGGGCCCAGCAGAGAGTTATGGGGACCAGGAGGCACATTTGGTGGTGCAAGGGGAGACAAAGGTAACCTGGTCTCCATCACAAAGGCCTCTCTGCTGCCCCCTACGATGCCTTTGAAACAATTAGAATGTTGCTTCTAATTACCTGGATCCTTGAGATTTGAGGGCCATCCCTACAACTTCATTAATTCATGCATCCTTGCATGCATTCATTTCAGTGTTTACAGAACATGCATTGAGCCAGAGTCGAGGCTTGGGGCTGGGGACACACAGTTGTCCCTATCTGAACCCACCATAGCAGCTTCGGTCACTGAGTGCTGGAATCCTTCAGCAGGTGGGTTGTGGCCACAGTTTGTGTTCCTGACAATGGTTAAAATAATACAGTTAGCAAATTGTTGACTTTAAAACATTTAGACAAAGGTAAGGATAATCCCTATAATGTCACTGTTCTAGTTTGAAAGCTACCAGAATGTGATATACCAGAAATGGAATGACTTTGATAAGGGGGAATTTACTAAGTTGTGAGTTTACAGTTCTAAGGAAGCAAAAGTGTCCAAATTAAGGCACACACAAGAGGTTACCTTCACTCAAAAAAGGCTGATGGGTCAGGAGCACCTCTGTCAGCTGGGTAGCTGCATGGCTGGCATCTGCTGGTCCCCTGCTCCTGGTCTCCATTGCTTTCAGCCTCTGTTTCTGTAGGGGCTCCTCACTTTGCTTCTCCAGAGCTGGCTTTCCTCTCTTGGCTTCCCTTGGCTCTCTCCAGGTTCTGACTTGCTTAACATCTGATAGTGATGTCTGCTGGGCTCCAAGCATCTCCAGACATCCCTGTCTGTGTTCTCCATGTGTCCACATCTATGTCAGCTCTGCTCTGAAGTTTCTGTTGGCTCTGATATCATTTCTGTTATTGTCAGCTCAGACTCTCTCCAAAGTGTTTCCTCCTTTAAAGGATTCCAGTAAACTAATCAAGACCCACCTGGAAGGGGTGGAGTCACATCTCCATTTAACTGAAGGTCACACCCACAATTGGGCATGTCACCTCTCTGTGGAGATAATCTAATCAAAAGATTCCAACCTGCAACATTGAATCCCACAAGATTGGGTCAGGATTAAACGTGGCTTTTCTGGGGTACACAACACTCTCAAACCTACACAGTCACCTTTCCTCGTTTGCATACCAGAATGCATTCCTAAGTGGAAGAGAATAGGGTGCCTTAGGGCTGGCGGGCTGGGGTTTGTGGGATCACCCCACAACATCATCTTAGTCCTGGCAGAGCAGTGCTCTGGGGACAAACCAAAAGGTTCAGATCCCAGATCTACGACTTTTTAGCCATTTGACCTCAGGCAAATTGCTTAATCTCTTCAAGCTTCTGTTTCCTTATCTGTAAAATGGGAATAGTAACACTTCTAAAAATAGAAGTTTTAATTTCCATAAAATTCTCAACACAGGGCCTCTCTAGTACATAATAAGCTCTTGATAAATGCTAGGATTAATAATTCCTACCGATGTGCTACAGCCTGTATTCTGGATGCATCTTTATGGCAAAGCTGTTGCAAGCCCCTGGTCTGCAGGCAGAGGCAGTGCACAGACAAGTGAGAAGGCAGAGCTGGCTGAGGGAAATCATGGCAGAGGGACAGGGTGAGGTGGAAGCGGGAATGAGGGCACTGTCAGAAATCACGGCTCTCTCAGGCCATTCCTGAGCTTAATTTTCTGCTCAAGAAGTGATTTTCCTGACCCTTACAGAAGGAAAGAGCCAGGCTAATCTGAGGGACCTGCAGAGTATAACTGCAGAGTAAGAGTAGACTGAACCCCATGGGTGCTGGAATCCTGTGAGTTGATAGTTGCAAAGCGGTTAGGACACTGCTGGACTCAGAATCAGGCCTGTGTAAGGGCTCCTGTACTTTTTTCTCTTCTATTGTTTATGAGCTTCTAGAATTTATTCGTGTCACACCAGATCCAGAATATGCCACAGTGAATTATAAATCCCAGTGTACTCTCCATTTAAATAAAATTAACAATTGATAATAATAAAGCTTGTAGAATTGAGTGTGTCTTCGAATCCACAGGCAAACATTTACTTTGTGATAGGATTATTTTCTTTTAATAAACAGTGGATTCGTTGCAGGGGTTCTTGTCCTGTGGTTTATGAACTGCCTGGAAATACACACAACTTTATGAAAACATACACTTATATATTTTCTAGGTTCAGGGTTTATAGCTTTCATCAAATTTCCTAAGAGATCTATCCCCAAAATACATTAAGAAACATTGAGCTCCTCCAGTTATACTAGAATTCCATTGGTAAATAAAAAAATCAGTTTCAATCTATTTACCACAAGCCCCATTCTTGGGCATCCTAGGAGATACGCAGTGAGGCAGGTCTCACCACTGGGCCAGCCCCTGCCCTGTGGCAGGTACCACAGGGAACCACGCATTGAATAGGGCTTCTGCTCTCCAAGATGGTGTCAGAAGACAGTGTCAGTGTCTGGGTGGGAGACAGAGGGCACGTTTGAATTAGGTAGTCCGAGGAGAGGTTAATAAAGGGATTATTTGCAGAAGTCTGGGCAGGAAGTTGGAAACACAAGAGGTGGTGCCGTACCCTGAAGCTGCAGCTGGTGGAACCCAGACCCCAGCCCAGGAGTCCCAGGGCCCAAAGGGGAGGGGATAATTGAGGGCGTCTGAAGATGAAGCAAGTGAAAGTGTCCAGACGGGCGTGGGGCTGCCCTTCCCTCCATTCCTGCAGACCCTGCAGGGTGCCCCATTGCCAGATCCGGTGGAGGGGTAACAAGGAAAGTCCCGGATGGCCCACCCTGGGGCACGGAGCAGCGTGGAGCAGGGAGCGTGGGCTGGAGGGGCGGGTGGAAGATGTTCACCTCAGAGACCCTGACGGGAAGGGAAGGAGGCCGAGTGGTCAGGTGAGATTAACACCTGAGATAATCAGAACTGCAGGCGTGGAGCATAATTCAGTTCCCAGCTGGGAAGAGTAGCTAGCTAAGAGATTTGAGAGCATGAAGTTACTATATTCTTGAAACTTAATATATATAAGTAATTTATTTTTTTTGGTGTGTCTAAAAACTTATAATCCTTACATCTTGGAACTAGAGTTGTCATCTCAGTTTCCCCTGAAGGCAGCACAGATCTGAGTCCAGTTTGAGTGCTCAGCAAGTATTTGTCAAATTGAGTTGATTTTGTCACTTAGTTTTTAACTTTTACTTTGGACTAACTATAGACTCCTAAGAAATTGAAAATACAGCACTCAGAGGTCCTATGTACCCCATCCTCTCTCGATAGTGATATTGTTTTTTTAATTTTTTATTAATTAAAAAAAAACAATTACAGGAAAGAAACACAAACATTCTTAGTATATGCTTATTCCAGTCTACATATATAATCAGTAATACACAATATCAACACATAGTTGCATATCATCATCATGATCATTTCTTAGAACATTTGCATCAATTCAGAAAAAGAAATAAAAAGACAACAGAAAAATAAAATGAAAACAGAAAAAAAATTTTTTACATACCATACCCCTTTCCCCTCCCTTTCATTGATCACTAGCATTTCAAACTAAATTTATTTTAACATTTGTTCCCCCATTATTTATTTTAATTCCATATGTTCTACTTATCTGTTGACAAGGTAGATAAAAGGAGCATCAGACACAAGGTTTTCACAATCACACAGTCACATTGTGAAAGCTATATCATTATACAATCATCATCAAGAAACATGGCTACTGGAACACAGCTCTACATTTTCAGGCAGTTCCCTCCAGCCTCTCCACTACATCTTGGATAACAAGGTGATGTCTACTTAATGCGTAAGAATAACCTCCAGGATAACCTCTGACTCTGTTTGGAATCTCACAGCTATTGACACTTTGTCTCATTTCACTCTTCCCCCTTTTGGTTGAGAAGGTTTTCTCAATCCCTTGATGCTGAATCTCAGCTCATTCTGGGATTTCTGTTCCACATTGCCAGGAAGATCCACACCCCTGGGAGTCATGTCCCATGTAGGAGGGTGGTGAGTTTGCTTGTTGTGTTGGCTAGAGAGAGAGAGGCCACATCTGAGCAACAAAAGAGGTTCTCTTAGGGGTGACTCTTAGGCCTAATTTTAAGTAGGCCTGACCTATCCTTTGTGAAGTTAAGTTTCATATGAACAAACCCCAAGATTCAGGTGTCAGCTTATAGCTTTGGTTGTCTCACACTGCTTGTGAGAATATCAAGAATTCAACTTGGGGAGGTTGAATTTTCCCCCATTCTCACCATTCCCCTAAGGGGACTTTGCAAATACTTTTCCACTCACGATCAAATCACTCTGGGATTCATCAGGGCATCACTCTGGACAAACCAACAAAATCTCATGTCCTACCCAAGTTTCCATGAACTTATGTTGTTCAACCAACTATCTACATAAGTTATATTAGGAGATGCACTAGTCAAAATATAAATTTTGTAACAAATAAACATTTTTTGCTTTAGTCTCACACATAGGTTGAAATTTTAAAATATTAATTACCATCTATTTTCAGCACCCTGCAATAATGGCATTCCTTTGTTCTTCCTCATGCAAAAACATTTTTAAAATTTTTACATTTAGTCACTATCATTCTACACTCTAGGCATTCCTAGATTATACCAACTCAATCTTTATAGTCTATCTTTCTTTGTGATTTCATTTATGCCCCCAGCCCTCCTCCCTCTATCATTCTCACATTCAGCTTCATTCAGTGTTTTCACATAATTATATTACAGTTAGGTAGTATTGTGCTGTCCATTTCTGAGTTTTTATATTCAGTTCTGTTGCACAATCTGTATCCCTTCAGCTCCCATTACCTGATATCTTACCCTATTTCTGTCTCCTGATGGTCTCTGTTACCAACGAAATATTCCAACTTTATTCACTAATGTCAGTTCATGTCAGTGAGACCATACAGTATTTGTCCTTTTGTTTTTGGCTAATCACACTCAGCATAATTTCCCTAACGTCCATCCATGTTGTTACATACTTCATAACTTTATTCTGTCTTACAGCTGCCTAATATTCCATAGTATGTATATGCCACAGTTCGTTTAGCCACTCCTCTGTTGATGGACATTTTGGCTGTTTCCATCTCTTGGTAATTGTAAATAATACTGCTATAAACACTGGTGTGCAAATGTCCGTTTGTGTCCTTGCCCTCATGTCCTTTGAGTAGAGACAATAGATGGGTCCTGTTTTTTAATCCATTCTGCCAGTCTATGTCTTTTGTTGGGAAGTTTAATCCATTAACATTTAGTGTTATTACTGCATGGGTAGTACTTTCTTCTACAATTTTGCCTTCTGGATTTTATATGTCATATCTAATTTTCCTTCTTTTTACCTTTACTCATAGTCTTCATTTCTACACTCTTCTCCACACCTCTCTCTTCTGACTTTTCATATCTGTCTCTAAGTGCTCCCTTTAGTATTTCTTGCAGAGCTGGTCTCTTGGTCACAAATTCTCTCAGTGACTTTTTGTCTGAAAATTTTTTAATTTCTCCCTTATTTTTGAAGGAAAATTTTGCTGGATATAGAATTCCTGGTTGGCAGTTTTTCTCTCTTAGTAATTTAAATATATTATCCCACTGTCTTCTTGCCTCCATGGTTCTGCTGAGAGATCTGCACATACTCTTAATTGGGTTTCCCTTGTACATGATGGATTGTTTTTCTCTTGCTGCTTTCAAGATTCTCTCTTTCTCTTTGACCTCTGACATTCTGATTAGTAAATGTCTTGGAGTACGTCTATTTGGACCTATTCTCTTTGGGGTGCGCTGCACTTCTTGGACCTGTTGGGAAATTTTCAGTGATAATTTCCTCCGTTAGTTTTTCTCCTCCTTTTCCCTTCTCTTCTCCTTCTGGGACACCCACAACACATATATTCATATGCTTCATATTATCTTTCAATTCCCTGAGTCCCTGCTCATATTTTTCCATTTTTTCCTTATATTTTCTTTTTCTTGCTGGATTTCAGATGTTCCATCCTCCAGTTCACTAAGCCTATGTTCTGTCTCTCGAAATCTACCATTGTAGGTTTCCGTTGTTTTTTTTTTCTCTTCTACCATGACTTTCATTCCCATAAGTTCTGTGATTTGTTTTTTCAGACTTTCGATTTCTTCTTTTTGTTCATCCCTTGCCTTCTTTATATCCTCCCTCAATTCATGTATTTGGTTTTTGATGAGATTTTCCATGTCTGTTTGTATATTCTGAATTAATTGTTTCAACTCCTATATCTCATTTGAATTGTTGGTTTGTTCCTTTGACTGGGCCATATCTTCAATTTTCCTAGTGTGATTTGTTATTTTTTGCTGGTGTCTATGCATTTAATTACCTTAATTAGTTTATTCTGGAGATTGCTTGCACTTCTTTTACCTAGGGTTTTATTGCTAGATTAATTTGTTGTCTATCTGTTCTTTGACATTGAGTTCAGCTTTATCTGGACCTCTAGCTTAAGTTTTGTTTAACAGAGGAGAATTTTTCAGTTCTTGTTTTCTTGTTTCTTGCCCTGCTTGTATGGTGCCTTCCCCCCACCCCACCCCCGCACACTTAGGAGGATCTACTTAGGTATTATAGACCCCAGCCAGATTTTCCCAGACCAAACTGGCCTCCTATCAGGAGGAAGGAGTCACCTGTATTGGTTTTCCCTGAGGGTGAGACCCAGCAGGTTGAAAGACTTTCCTGTGAAGTCTCTGGACTCTGTTTTTCTTATCCTACCCAGTGTGTGGTGCTTGTCTGCCTGTGGGTCTCACCAGCATAAGATGATGCAGTACCTTTAACTTTGGCAGACTGTCCCTGCTGTGGGCATGGTGGAGACAGAGGAGGGGTTGTAGGCTGGTTTTAATGCTTCAAATTACCAAGCTCTAGTGTCTGAATTCCTTGAGGGAGGGATTCCACCTGAGTTGGGCTTCACCCCTCCCCTGGGGAAGGCACAGGCTCCAGACAAGCCCTCAAATGAGCTTGTTTCTGCCTGTGCCTGGGGCAGTTGCAGCCTGGGAAGCCCTGCTGCTGTATCCAAAGGCAGCCAAGCGTTTTTGGAAACACAGCCGCAAAAACCTCTGTTTCCTTTTTTTTTTCCCTTTTTCTGTCAGCCCTGCCCCCTTGGCACCGGGGCAAAAATGAGTGACCTCCGTTTTGACCAGGTTCACCTGAGCTGGGGGCCTATTTTTAGTAGTCAGAATTTGTTAATTAATTCCACAATTGGCGTTTGGTTGGGCTGAGCCCCTGCTGCTGGTAAAGTTCCTTTCCTTTCCCCTCTGGGAGGCTGCCTGTGGGGGAGGGGGGCCGGCCGCCATGGCTTGGAGAACTCATGGTTCTGGGGGTGCCCGCAGCCGGTCCAACTGTTCCAGACTGGGGTACGCTGTGTGTCTGGTTACTGACGTGGCCCCAGGAGCTGTTCTGTACTGTTTCTGGTTATTTAGTAGTTGTTCTGGAGGACGAACTAAAATGTGCACATTGTTAAGCCGCCATCTTGGCCCGGAAGTCCTCAATGGTGATATTTTATATAACTACTCTATGTCATCAAAACCAGATTTCTCCCACGTTTAAAGTGTAACGTGTGCCCTTGTGTGTGTCACATTTGGAAAGGGTGTCTATTCAAAGGTGCCCACTTTGTAGACCAAAGGCCCTTAAATACCTCTGCCTCCTGGCACTGTCCGGGAAGCTCAGTGGGAGAATTTCTGGTGCCAGCATAGAGTTTCCAAGCCCTTGACAAGTTGAGTGTCTTTGGCCAAATGTTATAACCCCTTTGAGTCCTGGTTTCCTCATTGGAAAAATTGGGAAAATAATAACCACCTCATGAGGCTACTTTGAAAAGAAAGATAGACAAGTACATAGCATGTTGGATGTGCCAAAGCTGCCACTTTCTGTAAAGCTGCAGAGGAGTTAATAGCAATGACTCTGGGGTTTGGTGGACCTGAGTTCAAACTCAGATCCTTTTATGGATTAGCTGTGATGATCTTGAGATGGTTACTTATTCCTTCCCAGTCTTAGTTTTCCCATTCTTTAACTGAGGATTGTATCTGTTATACAGGGAAGTGGTGAACATTTGATGAGAGAGTGCACCTAAAGCGTCTGGTACACAGGAAGTGCTCAATAGTTGAGGCTTTCATGATTAGCATGTGGGTTAAGATGAAAACTGTATCTTTCTTCTGTATCTGCAGCACCTGACAAGTGCCTGGCTCAGGAAAGGTGCAGAATAGTTGACAAGTGAGTGAAGGGGTGAGTGCTGGCTCCTGAAAGAGTTTGTTCTCTTGAGCTGCTAATGGGGCACCAGACCAGTGGGGCCTCGTGTGTTAGAGCTTGGCACCATCCAGGGCCCTTCCTCATGGAGCCCCACTCATCATTCCTGCCTTCAACATGCCAAGCCAGGGAGGATGTGTCACTGAGCCCCAGTCACACGCAGGAGGCGTGCCCTCCAGTTACTCTCACATGGGAATGCAGTCGGGACCCCGTTCATCAAGGGCATGCGACATTCTCCTGGTAAACAGAACCACCCGGTGTACAGGGACTGGGACCCCCTTCCACAGCACCCTGAGCAGCCTTGCGAGATGCCCGGGGGGGATGGATGCAAGATTTGGCCTGCTGACATCCAGGAGATACTCCTGTGCACCCTAATGTCATCGCCTGTAACACAGGTTTCCAAATGCAGAAGAGAGAAAGGGTGAGAAAGTGGAGACCGGAGCCAGAGACATCCTAACTCCATCCCTTACTAAGTGTGTGTGTTAGATTCAGTTGTCAACTTGGCCAGGTGAGCATACCTAGTCTTGTTGCTGAGGACATAAGCCAATGGTACGTGAACCTCATCTGTTGCCAATTACATCTGCAGTCGGCTAGGAGGCGTGTCTGCTGCAATGAGTGATGTCTGACTTAATTGACTGGTGCTTAAATGAGAGAGTGCAACGTAGCACTGCTAAGCAGCTTGGCATTCCTCATCTCAGCACTCGCAGCTCAGCCCAGGCCTTTGGAGATGCAGAAAGAAGTCACCCCGGGGAAAGTTGTTGGAACCCAGGGAGCTGGAGAGAAGACCAGCAGAGACCATCCTGTGCCTTCCCACGTAAGAAAGAACCTCAGCTGAAAGTTAACTGCCTTTCCTCTGAAGAACCAACAAAATAAATCCCCTTTTATTAAAAGCCAATCCATCTCTGGTGTGTTGCATTCTGGCAGCTAGCAAACTAGAACACTAGGTCAGCTTGGAAACGTCTCACCACTGTTGGAGCTTCAGTTTCCTCATCTGCCATGTGGCAGTGGCGCCAAGAAACCCTCAGTATTAGGAGAACCATAGCATTTCGTGGACTTCCTGCAATTGCAGCTATAATGGACAGAGCTGTTTGTTTAGGGAGACACGGAGGGAAACTTTGCTGACACTCAGAATAGGTACGAAATGCACATTCCAGGAAGATGTCACTGGTCCCCTCTGGGAGGAACCAGAGGGCATGCCCTTATGGAAGATGGCCTGGGATAGAATGAAGGAACATTCATATTTTTCCTCACTCATTCTTTCCGTAAATATTTACAGTCACAGACTATATGCCACGTCAGAGGAACAGCCATAAATAAAACAGCCTCTGCTTTCTAGGGGCTCATGCTTTTCCAGTGGCAAGGAAACCACGAAACAAGTTTAATACCGGGCAATGAGACGTGCTTTGATAGAGAGAAGCACAGGGGGCTGGGAAGAGAGAGGAGGAGCTTGACTCAGCCTGAGGGGTCCTGGAGGCTTTCTCCAGGAAAGCGGGAGCAGAGCTATACCTTTCAAGTGTAGATTCAGATTTTGTCTTTTGTATCTTTGTTTTCAGGAAGTTTTGACATTTGAAATTTTGTATCCTAATTCAAAGTGATGTTTGGACCTGGTGTTTAACTGGTTTCAGCACTGACAGTCCTTTTACACCATAGTTCCCTCTTCCTGAACTTTGAATTCTGCTTCTCTTTGTTTTGGTTGGATTGGATTCATTCCCACCCCCCACCTCACCCCTTTCCTACTAAACCCAGAAGAACCTATCAGGGGCCTGCTTCTGAGCCTTGACAAAGCAAGGAGAATCTTTCCACTGCCTTTGTAAATGAAGGACAGCTTGGCTGCTCTACAGCCATTTGTCCCCCCAAATTTGATAGATCTCTGTCATGGCACTTAATGTACCAAAGGAGAAGTCTGAGGGCAGCTCAAGCCTATTTCTTTAGTAGTCACCGCGCTTTATTATTTCTGTGTGGTTACTTACTTGACCATGTTTGGTCCTTGAAAATCAGAACTTCTGCAGAAGATATGGCTCAGCAAACTTTCCATCTTCTTTATCTTTATTTATTCCTTAAGTACACACGCTAATGGTGCTTTCTTCTGGGATACAAATTGTTTGCATGCTGGATATTTCTAATCTTCTGTATTTATTTTCTCTATCATGATATTACCTTTTTTGTCCTTTACTCCTGTATTCTGACACAGGCTGGCAAGTTTGCAGTTCAGGTCTGCACCTACTTTTACCTGTCTCTAGCCTGATATTATCTCCTTCCAGTGTGGGCTGTAATTTCTACTCCGGCGTCCAGACGGTTGGCTGGGCAGGCGATGGCCGGGCCTCGGGTTTGCATCCCACGGGTGAGAAGGAGCCATTCCAGGCCTTTGGGCAGGGCAGGGTCGCAGTATTTATGTGTAGGAGGTCGCCTCTGGCAGTGGAGGAGAATGGATTGGGAGGGGGAGAGAGAGAGGTAGGAAGACTAGCACAGGGGGACCTAAAGTTTCGCCCGGTTGACCAGCATCTTGTCTGAAGTGGCTGGTGGGTAGAGAATGAATGTAGACCCAGGCAGCGACATTTAAAACATTGAAGACTAAATAGATCATTGCAAATATGCTTGCATGTGATTTAAAAGCAGGTGAGACAACACCCTCAAAGTCATAAGCTTCTCTCGGAGATGAATTAGGATTTAGTCTGGCAATTACATTAAGGTTTCTGATAGATAGTGTACATGGAGAGCCGCAATTATGATATGTGTCTCCATTCTGCATGGCGGGCTTGCGTAACTCATGTTGGTCTGAAGTTTAACAGGAGGAGAGAATGTAAAGGACTCCTCACTTAAAGAGGAAATGCCTTTCCCTGATTTTCATGATTTTATTGATAGCACTTAAATAATTAATTCTTTTGTTCCATGTTTGAAGATAAGTAATAAATAGATCCATATGCACCTTCCTTCTTATTTTGTCAAACTGCTACATGTAGCCTCACTTAGAATGAATAAATCTCATAAATGTTATTTGTAAATCAGCTTCTATTTCCCCACACAGGGAAAGAAGAGAGAACAATTCTCTGGCCTAAGAAATATAGAGGAGAGGAGGTACATAACAGGAGAAAGTGCCTGGCGCATGGGCTTTGGTGGACCCCATTATCTTCCAGTGGTAAGCACTGGTGGTCCCAGTGCTTCCACTTTCCAGGTATAGAGAATTATCTAGTTTGTTTCCTCCCTGGAAGTTGCACACAGTAAGGGTGACATGAGGATTAAATGAGATAATACACGAAAGTGTAGCACACAATAGGTGCTCCAGAGATGTGAGTTCTTTGAAAATATTTTTATATTTTGTATTTCTTTAACTTGAAATCCATTGTTTATGACACAGAGAAACCAAAATAGTTCTCACCAAGCACAACTCAACTAATTTACAGATAGAAGATGATTGATCCCTTGTAATTACACCTTTGTCCTTAATGGGAGATTGCCTTTAGACTCGCCCCAGAGTTCTCCATATCTAAAATACTGTATTGGGAAGATGTTTCCAAAATCTTTAGAGAATGACATATTTTAGTCATCATCTTAAAGAGATTTTAAATGAAGATGGTACATATTCTTAAAATGTTGGCTTAATGGACTAGGCATCTCCTGACTTAGAAACCCTGCTTCTTCAGTGGTATCACAAGCAAGGTCCTACTCCATGCTAGTCTCCTTGTATTTACATCTCCAACTCCTCTGGAAAGGCCTGGAGGTAGCTGGCACTTTGTAAATTTACAAGTAGGGACCTGTGGAAATATGCCCACCATCACATGGTGGCAAAGCCCAGACCTCTCCCACACACAGCTCAAGGGCAGACATAGGGCAGCCAGGAGCCTGCCTTCGTTGCCAGATTCAGGAGCATCCACGGCTAATGTTGTCAAGTAGGCCAGCCTCACTGCAGAGTTCTGGGAAGGCTCGGGAGGTAGGGGTAGTGGTGCTCAATGCCGGGCAGAAAACATGGGGCATTTTCCCTGGAAATGAGAGAATAGGATGTGTGCCCTCTTTATTAGAGTATCCATGGCACACTTCGGAGGTAATAGGACAGATCTGGCTGCAGTTTGGAACTTGGAAGGTCAGAGCTTTAATGGGGTATCCTCCCCCATCATGATCTTTGGAAACTGCTTGTAGTTAGAGTGGAATGAGCAACTAGTTGAAACTAGAGCTGACTTCACTTGGCTTGGAGTCCCAACTCCATCACTGACTTGTGGGACCTCCAGGAAATAACTTCATCTCCTTGGAATCTCATTTAACAATTTATCATATAATGGTAGGTGGTGAAGACACCTTTTTAAAATCTATTGCTTATGCCCTGAGCTGAATGCTTACCATTTGGGCATGGAATACATCTTGCCACTGAAGCTGCAGAGCTCCATGTTGCCTGCGACTGTCCGTCTGCTGCTCACCTACTTGGCTGGCTCCCTACCCTCTGGCTGCCACCACACAGGGCAGGGCTGGTCCTCTGCATGATCCAGGACTCGTCCCCAGCCCCCACCCCACCCAACTGGCTGATTGCTTAGAACAACCATGTTCAGGGCTCATAAGGCCATGCAAGCGGTCTGGAGAGCTAAATTAAGACATTCCCTTTGAAATAATGTTTCCATAGAAACCCGGCCTGTGCCAAAGCTGAGAAAACTTAGGTTTTTAATCAAGCTCTTTGGGCAGAGGATGTTATCGCTTGGGCATCAGCTTAGAAGAAGATAGCTTGACACTTGCTGAGCATCTCTTTACCAATTTCTCCCACTGCAGTGCAGGGGCCACCGGGCGGTACCTCGCATAGCACTGATCCTTAGTGTACAGCTGGGCTGGGGGGAGGAAGGTAGAGTGGAGGGCATGGCTGACGTTCAGTGTCCAAGGGGCATGGGTTGTCATCCCGTTAATCCATCAGGGACAACACATTCATCAAAAGCTCCAAAATACATGCAGGAACATCCTAGGTGATGGTTTGCAAAGATTTGCAAAGTGGGATTATAAAAAGAATGGTGACTATAAGAACATACTTACTTTTCCTTTTAGGATGGTGAGCTCTTGGGATTCCTTGCCATGAGACGTTTATTCCAACTGAAAAAAATAAAGGGTTTCAAGAACTATTTAATAGCTGTTCTAAGAGCGTATTTCAGATAACAAGAGTCCTAGGTCATGCTTCTTGAATGTGTGACATGTACTGGAGTTATGCTGTGTATGATAGTCATCTCTTGGAGATGTATATTTGCATATTAAAGCCTCTGTAGCAGAGACACGTGCTTAGTTTTGTTTCATCCACTGTTTCCCAAATGTATGGATTCTGGAACCCTTTTGAGGGATCTAATAACATTACATCCCTCTGGGGCTTTCATTTTGGGAAACCCTGGCAAGTTTCTATCACACTTTTCCTCTGTATAATCTCTGTGATCATCCTTAAATGTAGGATCTGGGGATGAATAGAGAATAAGGTTAACCAGTCTGTATCTTCGCATGCTGTAAAGCAAATTAGCTTGGGTAGGAGAAATTCATGAGTACCTAAACTTCTAGGAACAGGCAAGAAAACTGGCTGAGGGGAAAATGAGAGCAGATGTCCAGGGCCCCAGGGACAGCCTATAGCACTCTGCTTTCCCACACATTAAGAGAAGAACATAGAGGAACACATTTGATCCATTCATGGAGCCATGAAGCTTGCCTCTGGTGACAAATGGAGATGATAATCTGGTGGAAACATGTAATGGGTATTGGGGTTAGAGTACATAGCTCAAACTTTTTTGCAGGATGCCTGTGTTGGTTGAATCTCTCCCTCTTTGAGCCTCCTCCATTTTAGGAATTGGACTTAAATACTAATCTTTAAAAGCTGGTTACTCTAATCCAAGTTATATTTGTGCTATTCGCCATGAGAGCATTGGTGAATGCGTATATACATTAGGAGATTTGGGTCTCTATCTTAGAGTATTAATATGAGTAAGTCATTATTTATCTTGGACTTAAGAAAACGTTTCTTACAGCCAGGACGGCAGAGGGAGGGTGACTTTTATTCTTAATGAGCAGAGGCTTCAGCGTTTATTAAACAGAGTGAGGCTGTTCATGCCTGTCAGTCACAGCATCTCTGAAATGATTTGGATGGATAAACATGCTCTAATAAATAATATACATATGCCATATAATATATGTATATATACATATTACTCTTAGTCATTGAGCTCCAATAGAATCTTGGATTCCTACTGGAGACAATAGCAAATCTCCACCCTCCCCCATGTCTTGCTACACTTCCAGTTGGCACTTGTGATGGTTAGGTGCTGATGTCAGCATGGCCAAGTGATGATGCCCAGTTGTCTGGAGGGGCGAGCACTGACCTGACCTTTGCTGTGAGGATATTTAGTGGCTGGTTGATAATCTGGAAGGCTGGTGTATTAAATCATCATTCAGTTGATTGCATCCGTGGCTGATTAAGTCTGTGATCAATTAAGGGTGTCTCCCACAGTGAGATAATCCAATCAGATGAAAGCTTTTAAGGAAGAAGAGAGATTCTTTTACTGCTTCTTCAGCCAGCGAGCCTCTCCTGTAAAAGTTAGCCCAGACCCTTCATCGGAGCAGTCAGCTTCACAGCCTGCCTTGCGGATTTGGACTCCTCCATTCCCATGGTCACATGAGATACCTTTATAAATCTCATATTTGCTGATTTCTCCTGTTGGTTCTGTTTTTCTAGAGGACCCTGACTAACACAGCTTGAGAAACAGAATCTTAAAAGTGGGTTTTTACAATTGGTTTTCTATGCTGACAAGACTCAGAGGCATTAATCACTCTGGTTCCAAAAATCAAGATGGCATTGACAGTCCATGAGATGAGTTGGCAAAAGAGATATTCAAAATATCACCATTTGATTCTGCTAATTATATGCCTATATGAGGCAAGGCTCTGGGTGAGAATGTTTTTGACACCTTTGTGTAGTTTTATGGAATTAAGAGGTATCATGATATTGGTTGGTTGTTAGATATGCTGGACACAGTATTGAGAGAAGGGGATGAGTTGAAGGCTTCAAATTTGCAACTTCAGCACCATATGAATGATATAAAAGTTTCCATGTTTACCCTGAAAGAAATCTTATTTCCTGTGGTCGCAGACTTCAGATCTCTGAAAACCAGACACAAAGCCTCATTGTGCAAGTAGCAGATTTATAACATAAACTAAAATTTCAACCTTGCAGGGTATCTGCTGTTAAAATAAGGGCTCTGGTTGGAATAGAATGGGGTCCGGAAACATGGAATGGTGATATATGGCTTGATAATGATGGCGGTGGGAAGACGGGATCCCTGGAATCTGCTGAGACTTTGCTAGATAGATCTGTAATGAACTGCCCTGAGGAAACAGCTTCCCAGCCTCCAGTCCGCCCAGAGGAGTCTGCCATCCAACCTCAACTAACAAGATTAACGCTTCACTGCCTGCTAACCCTGTAACCAACTCCCCTGGGAAAACAGCCCTCACTCCTCTGTCAGGAGCAGTTAATCCTGTTTCATTAGATGAAGCTGCAATGGAAAGTCCTGAGGTAAATGACTTGAAAGACACTTCTGTTTCTTTTCATGACCCACCCACACCACCCCTCTTTCTTCAAGACCTATAACTAAAGTCCCAGCAGGCCCCAAAAGATGAGGTACAAAGTGTGACCCATGAGGAGTCCACACTCCAAAAGAAGTGCACAAGTTTTCCAATTTACATAGACAGTAATCAGGGAATATGTGTGGGTATAGATATTCAGGGTATGGGATAATGGTGGAGGGAATACAAAATTGGATCAAGCTGAATTTACTGATATGGGCCCACTAAGCAGAGATTATGCATTCAGTGTTGTAGCTCAAAGAATTAGAAAGGGCATTAACAGTTTTATGGATGCTTGGCTGAAACAAGGATCCAAATATGACCGACATTAACTGAGGTTGAAATGCCAGAATTGCCCTAGTATAATGCAGATGAGGGGATCCAGAGGCTTAGAGAAATTGGAATACGAGTGGATTTATCATGGAAGAGCTGCTCATATAGCCCAGGAATGTCCAGGGGACACATCTTTCACCAGAACCTTGAGAAATAATTTCATGAGACTAGCTCCATCATCCCTGAAAAGCTCTGTAGTTCCCCTTTTCTGTAGGTCAGATATTACTGTGGAAACTGGTGTCACTGAGCTGGAATCCTTAAACAGAATGGAGATGATCAATCCCGAGTTGGCAGAAGCCAGGTGGAGACGTTAATCACCATAGAGAAGGTGGGTGTGGCCACCATAATGGACAGCAGACTGAAAGCAGCAGCCACAGTAGTCTGACTCATAGAGACATGTGGCATTGGCTAGTAGATCATGAGTACCTAGAAGTAAAATAGATGGGCAGTCTACTAAATTCTTGTTTGAGCTGTAAAAGCAGAAGAGTTCTAGGTCAAGTGAACAGAAGTTTAGCTCAAATTACAAAAACAGAGAGTCACAGCCCTTTAATCAATTCTCACACTTGAGACAGTTTACAGATCCAGAGCCCCTTGAAGGAAGGAAAGGCCAGGTATCCTTGGGGAAGGATCCTTTTACACTGCCCCCAATTATACTGCTAACCTTCCTTCCAGCCTTCCCCAGGGAGACCTATGGCCTTTTACCAGGGTGGCTGTGCACTGGGGAAAAGAAATGATCAGATATTTGGGGGATTATTGGACCCTGGCTCAGAAGTGACACTAATTCCAGGAGACCCAAAATGTCACTCTGGTCTACCAGTCAGAGTAGAGACTGATGGAGGTCAGATGATTGATGGAGTTTTAGCTCAGGTCCATCTCACAGTTGGTCCAGAGGGTCTCCAACCCATTCTGTGCTCATTTCCCTAGTTCTGGAATGCATAGTTAGAATCAACACACTCAGCAACTGGCAGAATCCCCATATTGGTTCTCTGACTCATGGAGTGAGGTATATTTTGGTAGGTAAAGCCAAGCAGAAGCCACTAGAACTGACCTCTGCCTAGCAAAATAGTGAATCAGAAGCAATATAGTATTCACGAAGGGATTGCAGAGATTACTGCCACTCTTAAGGACTTGAAGGATGCAGGGGTGGTGATTCCCACCATAACTCCTTTCAATTCTCCTATTTGGCCTGTGAAGAAAGGAGATGGGTCTTTGAGGATGACAGTGGATTATCCTGAACTTAACCAGGTGGTGACTCCAGTTACAGCTGCTGTTCCAGAGGTTGTATCATTGCTTGAGTAAATCAACACATTGCCTGGTATCTGTATGCAGCTGTTGAGCTGGCAAATGCTTTTTATCAATAGCTCCCAGTCAGGACCACCAGAAACAGTTTTAATTCAGCTGGAAAGGCCAGCAGTATACCTTCACTGTCCTGCCTCAGGGGTATATTCACTCTCCAGCCCTATGCCACAATCTTGTTCACAGGGAGTTTGACCATTTCTCCCTCCCACAAGAAATCACACTGGTCCATTAGATTGATGATATCATGCTGATTGGACCTAGTGAGTAAGAGGTAGCAACTACTCTAGACTTATTGGTAAGGCATTTGTGTGTCAGGAGATGGGAGATATATCCAACAGAAATACAGGGGCCTTTTACCTCAGTGAAATTTCTAGGTGTCCAGTGGTGTGGGGCATGTCGAGATATCCCTTCTAAAGTGAAGGATAAATTGTTGCATGTGGCCCCTCCTATGGCCACAATGCCTAGTTGGCTTCTTTGGATTTTGAAGGCAACATATACCTCATTTGGGTGTGCTACTCTGGCCCATTTACAAAGTGCTGGTTTTGAATGGGGACTGAAATAAGAGGAGGCTCAGCAATGGGTCCAGGCTGCTATGCAAGCTGCTCTGCCACTTGGGCCATATGTTCCAGAAGATCCAATGGTGCTGGAAATGTCAGTGGCAAATAGAGAGCTGCCTGGAGCCTTTGGCAGGCCCCTATAGGAGAATCACAACACAGACCCTTAGGATTGTGGAGCAAAGCTTTACCATCCACTGCAGATAACTGTTCCCCTTTTGAGAAACAGCTTTTAGCCTGCTACTGGTACTTAGTAGAGACTGAATGCTTAATCATGGGCCACCAAGTTACCATGAAACCTGAGTTGCCTATCATGAACAGTGTTGTCTTACCCACCAAGCCATAAAGTTGGGCGTGCATAGCAGCATTCCATCATAAAATGGAAATGGTGTATTAGAGTTAGGGATCAAGAAGGTCTTGAAGGCACAAGTAAGTTACATGAGGAAGTGGCCCAAATGCCCATGGCCCCCACTTCTGCCACATTATCTTCTCTTTTCCAGACTAGAACTATTGTCTCTGGGGAGTTCCTTACAGTCAGTTGACTGAGGAAGAGAAAACTCAGGCCTGGTTGACAGAAGGTCCTGCATGATATGCAGGTACCACCTAGAAGTGGACAGTTGCCGCATTATAACCCTATTCTGGGTTGTCCTTGAAGGACAGTGGTGAGGGGAAATCCTCCCAGTGGGTGGAACTTGGAGCAGTGCACCTGGTTGTTCATTTTGCTTGGAAGGAGAACTGACCACAGGTGCATTTGTATACTGACTCATGGGCTATTGCCAATGGTTTGGCTGGATGGTCAGGGACTTGGAAGGAGCATGATTGGAAAACTGGTGGCAAAGAGGTCTGGGGAAGAGGTATGTGAATAGATGTTTCTGAGTGGTCAAAGAACATGAAGATATTGTGTCCCATATGAATACTCACCAGAGGGTGGCTTCAGTAGAGGAAAGTTTTTAATAGTTAAGTGGATAAGATGACTCATTCTGTAGATACAAATCATCCTCTTTCCTCAACCACTCCTGCCAGTACCCAGTGGCTCATGAACAAAGTGCTCCTGGTGGTAGGGATGGAGGTTATGCATGGGCTCAGCAACATTAACTTTCACTCACCAACACTGACCTGGCTACAGCCACTGCTGAGTGCCCAATCTGCTAGCAGCAGAGATCCATACTCAGTCTTCAACATGGCACCATTCCCTGAAGTGATAAAACTGCTACCTGATTGCAGGTTGATTACATGGACAAGTTCCATTATGTAAGGGGAAGCAATTTGTTCTAACTAGAGTAGAAACATACCCTGGATATGGGTTTGCCTTCCCTGTACACAATGCTTCCACAAAAGCTATCATCCATGGACTTACAGAGTGTCTTACCCACCATTATGGTATTCCACACAGCATCACTTCTGATCAAGGAACCCATTACATAGCAAATGAACTGTGGGAATGAGCACATACTCATGGAATTCTCTGGTCTTACCACGTTCCATCATCTAGAGGCAGCTGGATTGATAGAAGGATGGAATGGCCTTTTGAAGACCCAGTTACAATGCCAACTAGGTGACAATACTTTGCAGGGCTGGGGCAGTGTTCTCCAGGAGACTATGTATGCTCTGAATCAGTATCCACTCTACGGTGCTGTTTCTCCCATAGCCAGGATTCACTGGTCCAGGAATCAAGGGGTGGAAATTGTAATGACACCACTCACTATCAGTCCTAGTGATTCACTAGAAAAAATTTTGCTTCCCGTCCTTGAAAATCTTAAGCTCTGCTGATCTACAGGTTTTAGTTCCAAATGGAGGAGTGCTCCTACCAGTAGACATAATAATGATTCCATTAACCTAGAAGTTAAAACTGCCACCCAGCCACTTTGAACTTCTCATGTCATTGAATCAATAGGCACAAAAGGGGATTACTGTTCTGTCTGGGGTGATTGATACTGACTATCAAGGGGAAATAGTACTGCAGCTACACACTGGAGGCAAAGAAGAGTTTCCCTAGGGCATCTCTTAATACCACCATACTCTGTGATTAAAGACAATGGAAAACTGCAACAACCCAATCCAGGCAGGACTACAATGGCCCAGAAACTTCAGGAATGAAGGTTTGGGTCACCCCACTTGGCAAAAAACCATGGCCAGCTGAAGTGCTTGCTGAGGGGAAAGGAGCATGGAATGAATGGGTAGTAGAAGACAGTGATAACTGTGAACTATGACCATGAGCAGTTGCAGAAATGAGGACTGTGATTGTATGAATACTTCACCATTTTTTAAGAGTATGCTTGCATTTGTACATAAGCAAATATCTTATTTTTCTCTTATATGACATAAGTTGTTTTGTTCATGTTATAGTATTTAAGTCATAGGATATGAAGTGAAAGAGTGAACGTTCCCTAAGGACTTGCCCTTATTCTGGAGAGAGGTGGTGTGTTTCCAGTTGCATGCAGGACAATTGAGTATTGTTAGGTGAAACGTGTCTGTTATTGTGTTCTACTTGGAAATCAAGCATGTTTTAAGATGTGTATAGCTCCCAACTTGACAAGGGATGGGCTGTGATAGTTAGGTTCTGGTGTCAAATTGGCCAAGTGATAATGCCGGTTGTCTGGTGAGGCAAGCACTGGCCTGTCCGTTGCTGCAAGGATATTTCATGCCTGGTTGCTAAATCAGAAGGCTGGTGTATTAAATCATCATTCAGTTGATTGCATCTGTGGCTGATTACATCTACAATCAACTAAGACATGTCTCCCACAATGGGATAATTCAATTGGCTAAAGGCTTTTAAGGAAGAAGGAACTCTTTCACTGCTTCTTCAGCCAGCAAGCCTCTCCTATGGAGTTCCTCCAGACACTTCAATGGAATCGTCAGCCTCACAGCCTGCCCTGTGGATTTTTTGGTCTCTTGCATCCCCACGGTTGCATGAGACATCTTTATAAATCTCCTATTTACAGATCTCTCCTGTTACTTCTGTATCTTTAGAGAACCCTAACACAGCACTAATCTGGTATTGTGCTGAAAGGACAAACGGGCTTTGGAATTAGGTAGATTTAACTCCACAATATATTAGCTGTGTCATAGAGGAAGTTGCTTGACCTTCTCAAACTTCAAGACCCATATCTGTAAAATGGAAGGTAGTGATATTTATCTCACAGGATCGTTCATAAGATTAAGTAAGATGACCATTTGTATTGTGCTTTGTCAGTGAGAGACATGACACTCAGCTATTTTTCTTGCTGTTATTGGTATTTGGCCTGTGGCCCCTTCCCCATACCTTATCCTAGGTGGAGCCTGACATGTCATGCTTCAAGTGTGGCATGACAGAAAGAACACAGACTTTGGGGTCAGAGGGATTTGGGCTGGAATCATGTCTTTTATTTATTAACCAGTTGTGGGACTTTGGGAAATTCACTTGGCCTCTTTGAACTTTGACTTCTTCATCTGTAAAGGGAGGTGACTGTCAATCTCCTTGCAGTATTTGGGGAGGACCAAATGAGAAAACTTAAGGCAATCCGTGTGCACAGTCCTGGCAGGGAGCAGGTGGTCGGTGATCAGTGGCCGTTCTTACCCTGGGCTTAGGGGTCGCGTGTCCTGGATGCATAAAGCAAGGGGAGCAGGGTGGAACTTGAGGCATGGACCTTGGAGAACGTGTGGCAGACACACGGCAGACTCTGGAGCAATGGCTGAAGTCGGCTTGGAAAGCAAAATGTAGGACTTTTTCTATCTGGGTTTTTTATCAATAGCTTACTGTTTCTAGCTTGTACTAGTAGATGAAGATGAATTTATTCAACAAATAATTATTGAGAATAAGGATCTGGTCTAGATATTGACAATACATTGATTTATTGTGAAGAGGGGAATCGTGGTTGGGGCTGCCTCTGTAATCAGGGGAGAGGAGAATTCCACCTTTTTCCTCTCTCAGCTCCACCAAGGCCTCGGAGCCCAGCAACATGAAGTCACTTAGCCAGAACTGAGGACCTTTGCAGATAACGAATGAATGACGTTCCAAACAGAATGCTGTTGTTTCAGTGCCCTTGCAGTTCCTCACTTTGCCTGGAAAGTCCCTGCCATCCCCAGCCCCCCAATCCACATTGCTCTCGTATGTCCTTCTGCACAAAGCTCAGGGATCACCTCCTCCATGAAGCCTTCCTGGACCACAGGCTGGGTAAGGTGCCCCTCGTCTGGAACCTGAGGCCCCTGCCCTCTGCATCGTTCCCTCTAGTTTAGCACCTACCACCCAGTGATATCATCGTCTCTGGTTCTCCTTCTCCTGGACTCTAAGCTCTTGATAGAAGAATCTGTGGTCACCCAGGGATTGGAATGTGTTAGTGGTGGTGATCATGTGGTGTGAATGTGTGTGGCGTAGGATACTTGCAAATCCTAGTGATGTAAGGATACTGACTGTTTATGATGACTACACTATACGTACAGAATGCTTTGCAGTTTATAAAGCAGTGCTGTGGTTCCTTCCTCCCTTCTCTTACCCAGCCACGTGAGTGGTACAAGGTCAGTAGAGTGGTACAAGGTCAATAGCACTGCTCCCCTATTCCACTGCCTTTCCAACGAAGCAATGTTAGAGTGGATTGTGTGGCTTATGCATGGTTAAACATAGCAGGGCTGGAATTCAATTCCAGATCTGTGTGATTCCAAATCCTTTTGCCTTCTCTGCTGCAATAGGTATTTTATTTTACTCACTTCCACCAGTCCTAAGGAAAGAGGGACATATACGAAAACATATGGCACAGCCATGTGCACACACAGTCATACTGACCAGGGCAGCAAGTGAAGGGGCTTTTCAGTTAGGAGGGTCCTAGTTGGGGAGCTTTCACTCCCCTAAATTACTTACCCTTGCCCAGCTTCCTGATACCTAACATTTCTTCACAGATACAAAAATCTAATATAACATAATTGGGTTTAGATTGCAAATATTCATAATGGCAGAGAGTGGATTTCTCCTGAGACTCATGTACTTGCACGGAGGGCAGAGTATCTTGTTAAAAGGCACAGGGACATACAGAAAGGGAAATAAACTTTCCAGCCCTCACAGTACTGCTTTCCAAGTGTTCTTTGCTGTGTTAGTCTACTGGCTGGTTTCTACCTGCTGCACTGGGCCCAGGAGGTGGGTGCCCCATCAGGCACTTGACCAGTGCTGGAGAGAAACATCCTTCATGGGTCAGAGGCCACCTGGGACAGGTGAGGACACCCAGGTGCCCTGCGGCAGCACCGATGGAGAAAAGGGCTGAGCGAAGCCACTTGGGTGTAGGAATGTCAATCTGAACCACGGATCCAAAGGACAGATTTCCCCAAGGGCAGCATCGGGGGGCCTGCTGTCACCTGACACTGTGACCCCTGGAGCTTGGAGAGCCCTGAGAGCACGTGGATGCTCCCTCTTAGTGCTCGCCCCTGGGCTACCTGCCTCCCATCGAGGCCAGTATGTAGAAAAGTCTGAGGAATGCGCAAAATTTGAATAGCAGATGATATGCCTTTCTCTGCTCTAAGTTACTTTGTTACAGTGGTTCCAAAATAAACTCCATCCTGAGGTTTCCTGACATCCTGTCTCCAAGAGAGGCAGTGCCGTGTAGTGGAAGTAGCACTGTATTTAGGATGGGGAAGCTCCAGTCCCAGCGCCATCCTTTATTCTCAGTGTGATAGCCAGGCACACTGCTCACTTCTCTGTGTCTGGGTTTCCTCTTGCTGAACTTGTGAGTAATCCTATTTCTCTTGCGAGGCTGTTGTTAAGTATAAGGGATAATGTCAGGTGCCTGCTCTTTCATCAGTGCTCAGTATACAGCAGCTCTGTAGGCAGAAGGGAGGGGGAGAGAAGGTTACAGTAGGGACAATGCTAGAGGACAAGGTGTCAAGTCTCAGCTCAGGCCCTGGGAAACCTACGGTTAAGGAGAGCTACAGAGCAGGTTGCAGAATCCCAGGTGGTAGGTGTTTCCTTTGTGCACAAGACTGAGGGTGCAACATTTGCCCTTCCCTTTCGCTGCCTCCTCACTCTGCAGTGAGAATGGCTAGGTCTGAGGAGGGAGGGCTGGGATCCACGTCCCCCCTGCCTGAGGCTTACCTGCATTGCAGGCTGAGACACCTTGTGCTGTGGTTCACAGCCCTGGGCTCACGGGAGTGTCCCCGGGGAACTGTTAAAACTATTTGTGCCTGAGTCTCACCCTCTCTGCAGAGATTCTGATGTAATTGGTCTTGGGGCTAGCTGAGGTCATCTAGATTTTCAGAACTCTCCAGGTGATTCTAATAGGCAGCCAGGGTTGAAAACCCATGCCTCGGGGAAAAGCGGATCTAGAGAAATGTAAGTGGCCGTCCATATTGAATATCTGACTCTATGAGCATGCACCGAGTATCTGTTTTAGGGCAAGTTCACTATTCTGTGTAATAGCAACCACTCCAGCGCTTGATTCCATTGAATTGGATGTGCTCTTGGCTCTCGTTCAAGTCAGTGAGACCACACTCAACCCCTTCACCCGATGGCTCATCCCAAATGACTGTGCCCATGGCCAGTCAGCTGTGGTCACTTCCTACCTTCACCTGTCTGAAACTCATTACATGTGAAGGCAGGTTCTTCATTTCTGGCTGGGGAGAGAGGACAGCAGCATCTATCGAATGCCTCAAAGTTTTGCATAGAAATCACCCAGAGGGCTTGTTAAAACACAGGCTGCTGGGCTCCACTCCAAGGGCCTTGAGTGAGTGGGTCGGAGGTGGGTGCCGGGAGCCTGCATTTCTAGCAGGTTTGCAAAGGTGCAGGATTTGCAAGCAGTGGAGACAGGATTTGACATCAGGGTCGCCTAACTCCGAGGTGTGCGCTTCTCTTTGAAGCATGTCTGGTGCTTTGCCTCCAGACGGACAATAAAGTTCCCACTGTATCTTCAGCCCAGACCCAGGCCCCACCAACCGAGACAAGAGACCCCTCCCTAAACTTAAACCCTTGTGGTGGCCTCCACTGTGGAAGAAAACGTGAGAGCTGCTCCAGATGTGTGCCAAAACCATGCACACGGAGATTGCCAACGACCGGGGCCCAAAGACCAGCACCTTCCGGAGGGGTCTGGCGCCTTCCGGAGGATTCCAGCACCTTCCGGAGGGGTCCGGCACCTTCCGGAGTATTCCGGCACCTTCCGGAGGATTCCAGCAGGACGACGCGGCTGTGGGAGCCGAGGGCAGAAAGGGCACTGAGAGGAGGCGCAGGGCAGGCCTCGGAGGCCCTGGTGAGAGCATGCAGTTAGGCTTTCTGGGCTCTCCAGGTGAGCCTGAGAGGAGGGTCTGTTTCCGCTTCGGGTCTTACCGCCAGTCTCTGGGCCTGGATGGGGTGGGTGCCTGGCCCTGCCCTGTGCAGTCCTGATCTGTCTTTTGCTTTGAGCCTTTGTCCCCAGTTCCCCAGTAGTAGAGTTACTTGGTGCAGGGACGGCAAAGGCAGTCAGGAGTGACAGGGAGGGGTTTATCGGGGGCCTGCTTCCGAGGAATCTGGCTGCAGCTGGGTATTCCAGAAGGCACTGCCATTGGCCTTGCGGGAAACCTCCTGCCTTAGGAGAACAGTGGGCCTGATAACAAGCGAGAAAGTCCCCTGGCCTGGCCGGTGGAGGAAGCAGCTGCTAACAGATTCCCCAGTGACCGCATAAAAGTAAACGGCGTGCTGGAGTGAAATCAAGCCAGTCAGCTCCCGAAGCTCCTGCTGCCTGGTCCCCAGCTTATAACCCTGCTCAGACTTGGCAAGTGCATGGCTTACCTCTGTGCACCACTGATGGGCCTGTATCTGTGACCTTTGCCTCGGCTTCCCCACCTGGGCATGAGAAGCCCATGCTGGGTGCAGCCCTGCTGTCTCAGGGACTTTTTCCTGTCTCCTTGGTGTGAGTTCCATTGCTTCAAGGGCTGTGCTCACCCAAGAAGGGGACTTACCCTGAGTGGTTTACCAGCCTTGTCTCCTCCAATTAACATGCAAAACAAAACAAAAAACAGAAGAGCTCTTCCATTCAAATAGAATGACCCAGAGACCCCAGGTTCTAAAGCCCGCTTAATAGCATTGATTTCGATGCTATTTCACTTAATTCCTCTTGGACTCAGTTGCCTTGCTTTTCAGATTAATATAATTGTTTGATTTGCATGAAGAGGTAGATAGGCTGGAGAGTACATATTAGTCAGTAAAATTTGGCATCCTGGCTGTGTGTTTGCCAAGTCCCAACTATACTTATTTATGTTGCTTCCCTTGTTTTGACAGTGAGGGCTGAGCTTGTGCCTTCAGTATTGGCATCATCAGGACTGATGGGGGCAGGTGCTGGAGATGAAGGACACCCAGGGTGCTGGAGCAGGAGGGCCCCATGCACAGGAAGCCCAACCTGACTGAGGCTAGGAATACCATAGGACATTTCAGGCTGTCCTGGCTGGAGGGGCTGATGAGTGAGAAGGCTTCAGCCCAGAGGTGGGGGAGAACTGAATGTGCTTGGCAAATCCTGAGGCATTGTGCAGAGCTGAGCCCGCCTATCCAAACCCACACCGAGCCTCAGACCCTTTTGGGGTCCATCTCCATAAAATATTGCAAATAGCTTGAGTGACAGTTCTTGTCTGCAAGCTGCCAGAATGTGACATACCAGAAACAGAAAGGCTTTTAAAAAAAAGGAATTTATTAAGTTGCAAGTTTAAAGTTCTAAGGTTGTGAAAGTGTCCAAATTAAGGTACCAACAAGTGGTTACCTTCACTCAAGAAAGCCCGATGAAGTTCAGGGTTTCTCTCTCAGATAGAAGGGCTCGTGGCGAAGTCTGCTAGCCTTCTCTCCTGGCTTTTTGCTTCATGTTTTCCTTCTCTGGCTGCGTGGGCTTTCCTAAAGCTTTTTCCAAAATGGTTCCCTCCTAAAGGGCTCCAGTAAGCAACCCCACCTTGAATGGGTGGGGACACATCTCCATGGAAACCACCTAATGAAAAGTTACTACCCACAATTGGGTGGGTCACATCTCCATGGGGATAATTTTAAAAATCCCACAAGCAATACTGAGTGAGGATTAAAGGACATGGCTTTTCTGGGCCCACCACAGATTCAAACCAGCACAGTGACCAGGTTAAGCACCAGGATTTCTGTGATAGTTTTTCTTCTTACCTTCAAGTTCCTTTTCACGTGACGGGATCGTCATTCTGTCTTGTCGCTGGGCTTTCCTGTTCAAGAACTGACCGTCCTAACGCTACTGGGCCCTGGGCCACCTGAAAGGAGCTCTTCTGTTGAAAGGCAGAAGATGGCTCCCCAGTCCTGGCATAGCCCGTTGTGATCTATTAAATGAGGAGCCGCCTTATTTCTCTGGGCCTCCATCTCCTCAGCTGTGAAATGCGATTAATAACCCCTCTCGCATCCACCTTGTGGGAAATCGGGGGCAACGCCCCATTTGAAAGGGCATCAGGACATCGTTACACAAAGTTAAACTCTCAAATGTAAGGGGTAGCAGATTAGTGTGGATCCGAATCCACTTCTGCCATTTACTAGCATTGTGACCATTGAGGTCTCAGAACCCTATTGTCTCATTTGTCTGATGGGGATAATAATACCCTCAGCACAATGGGACATTGGGGCTGATATGAATTAATGTGTGTAAAACATCTAAAACACGGTTGGCATGCAGAATATAAACCTGAAACAGCAGCTGCTGTTATAATAATTATTATCATCATAATGATTATAATCATCATGTATTTAAATATAGATATTTCTGCCAGGTGGACCCAATTCTTTCGTGAATTCCCTTCCCTTCTCTTTCACTACAGTGGTTCTCAGAACCTCTGCTTAGGCCCAGACCAACTCTGCTAAGCCTTCCTTCTGCCTAGCCCTGGGCGTCGTCCTCTCTGCAGTTCACCCCATCCCTTCCACTTGGGGGGGCGTTTCTGCCAGCTTGGTGTTCCCAGCTGTAGTGGAGATGGTTCTGTTGGGAAGTCTGTCTAATCATTTCAGTAGGAACTTAGAATGCTCTTATAAATTTCCAAGCATTTCTTTGCCTGAAATCTTTGAAAGAAATGTGCGGAAAGACATGTTATGATTCCAGCTTTCCTAACAGGTTAAGGCACGTGGAGATTGCTGGCTAATTAGCATGATGTCTCCGTTCACAAGTGCCTTTGTGCTCTCTGTCAGCTTCTGCTTGGTAGACACTAAAGACTGTTAAGGCAAATGATATCATGACTGACAACGTAATAGATGTCTTTTTGAGCCGAATGTGCCCCCCAGTGCTCCAGACAGATAAAATTAATGGAAGCTTTCAAGATCGTCCTTTCTAGACTGAGGCTTATGATAGAGATGAGCTAGCAAGGGCCTCCCTCGTCCTGTGAGAGGCTGCAAACTCAGTGAAAGGGAAGATTAGGGGATCAGATGTTTGTTGACTGGCTGCCTGAGAAGTGTTATTTATGTAGGAAAGCTGGAATCATAATATGTCTTTCTGCAAATTTCTTTCAAAGATTTTGGCAAAAAAAAAAATGATTGGAAGTGTATAAAAGCGTCCTAAGTTCCTACTGAAATGATTAGATGACAGAGGAAAATTATGTAGGGTGGAGGGAAATGGGGCGCCTGTAAATGTGAGCAGTCCCCTTAGGAGATTGTGAGCCTATTCTGATTACAGTGAAAGCTTCTAAAAGGTCTTTAAAAAAGAAAGATTGCTTTCATAGCCCATAACCTCCCAAATACTAAAATAATGCAGCTCAACCAGATTAGGTTCAAAATGCTATTTGTTTTAGAAGTTAGTGATGCCGAACTCCTGTTCACTTCCCCAGCCCCATACCACCTTGTGCCTGAAATTCAGGTCACACTTGATCATTTTCCTTTGCCCAACAGGCCGTGCCTTTTCCTGGCTAGAGGATGTTGCACATGACTTTCTGCTTGAAACAACTGTCCTCCTTCTTGGAGGCTGATGACTCCTTGTCTGTGAAGGGTCACTGAAACTCATGCCTTCTGTGAACGCGGTCTGTACCTCTGACCTCCCCCTATGCACACACCAACAACTTTTCCTGCTCCTGTACCCGCACTGCTTCTTGTCCACGACGTGGTCATTTTCTCATGTTGGAGCCGTCTAATTATGGGACTGTCTCCCATTCTCTAATATCTTTACCCTTCTGTCACCTGGCTTCTAACAGAGCATCTGGCACCTGCTTCTGACAGCATCTGCCACAACGTGCCACCTCAGTAAATATTTTTTCGGTGGATGTAGATAGCTGTAAATAAGAAGCATGGGTGGGCGGAAGGAGTTCAGGCTCTGCCATTAGAGCCGTGACTTCAAATTCCTTCCCTGGCGCTAGGAGTGTAGGAGCTGTGGGCAAGGTCTCAGCGTCTCTACTCCTCATGTCTTCTGATCTGACTAAAGGAGAACATGATTCCTAATGCATAGGGTTTGGGGATAAATTAATCACACGGGTCAGATGCTCTTCCCAGCGCCTCTGGGCCCTGTAGAGTATTTGCTGAAAGAACCACAGCTACCATGGCTTCTGAAGGGGGCCCTCAGAGAGAAGCACTCCAAGTGGTCTGAGCAAGGCTGAATCGCTAGAATAAGTGTATAAAGTCCTAAGGGACTCCTTTGAAGAAATCCCTCTCCATTGTTCAGCAGACACTGGTGTGTGGTGAAAACTGCAGCATTGTTTTCCAGGAGTTGAGACTCATAGTCACGTAAGGCTCCATACACGGTTGCTTCAGCTTCAGCCAGAGGACGCTGATGGCAAATTCTAACCCATTTCCAGCTTCATCTGCTTGCTCTGCTCAGCCTTCTGCAGTTTAACAGGTTCCAGACAAGATTCCAGGGCCTCTTCCTAACGCAGGAAGGTGTCTTGGGTTAAAAGAATGTCTGACACATCCCCCTATGTGGGCCAGATGGCGTTACAGGACAGTCTGCCCAATCGAAGTCATGGCCCATGAGCAGGATTGCCCTGCCTCTGTGATGGTCTCCTGTTCTAAACACCTTTCCCCCAGAAGCCTGCCATATTTTTGTGATTGGTTGGATGGGCTTGGATGTCTGATGCCAAAATGAGGGATCCCTAAGTCCCAACAAGGTCCTTGAACCACAGCAAAGACTTGAGAGGTCTTTTTTTTTGACCCCTAAGCCCACCAGTCACTCTCTGGTGAGATACAATTTCCCTCTGTTTTGTAAAACCTGTAGTAAAATATATATATGAAATGGCATGAATCCATTACAGAAATAAAAATAAAACCAAAGACAAGTAGAATTTCATAAGTTCCACTAAGCATAAAATAACTTACAATAGTTGAAATAGTTGAAATGCTCCTTACATGATAAGGAAGGAGAAAATTAACTGTAGTTGAAATACAGTGTGCAAAGCATTATTGGGATGTTGCTGAAAAGTAGGAGGGCAAGAGAGCTCAGACAAAGCAAGAGTGAGAGCAGCCAGTGCACAAGGAAGAGAAAGGAAAGGGTTTTGTGGAATAGGTGGTGCTGTGGAGACACTTCTTCTCAAAGGCCACTTGAGGCTTTGCTAAATAAAGCAGACAGGTAATTCAGAGAAAGAGCAATTGAAGGAAACCAAAATTACAAAGAACATTGTGTTGTATCTAGAAAGTGCGAAAATCATCTAGTGAGTACAGCCACCTAGAAACAAAGCATGTCCACAGAGCATGTCCTAGGACATCCATGTTTTATTCATCAACATTTATTTAGTACCCACTCTGTGCCCAGGTCTGTTTCAGGTTGCTGGACATACAAAGACTGTGTGAGCACCTGGTGCCATGAAAGGCACATGTTGACTCCCAGTCTGTTGAATGAATTAATGATTGAATGAGTGGATGGATGGATGGATGGAGAATGCAAGAATGGATAAGTGAATTGATGTGGACACTCCTCTTCCCTGGCAGAGGTCACACTCCAGTAGATGGAAACGAGGGAATAAAAGAAAACTTCCATGTACTCTATTAGGAGTCCATGTAGGACCCAGTATGTCCCGGTGGGGAGTGGGATACTCACCCTGGGAAGTCAGAGAGAACTTCCTAGAGGAAGACTGAAGAGATACTGAGGCTGAACCTTCAAAGATGACCTCCTGCTTCACGCCTGCATTGTTCTTTAGCTCCAGCTCCTGATGCAGACCCCACCCTTGAGGGAGTCGTTGCTCCCAGGGGTGAGTTCAGCTTCTCTGCGGGATCCTTGATGCAACTAGTTGCACAGTTGCCACTTTCCCAGTGACTCAATCTGTTTCTGACCACCCTGGGGTGGTGGTCCCACCTGATCCAGCCCTTGGCCAAGGATCTGGCCATGGTGCCAGACCTTGTATCTAGCCCATGTGATTGACTAACACTCCCCGTGGACCTGACAGGGTCCCCTGTAACATGACACTTTAAAATTGCGCTGGATTTGTATCTGCCTGGTTTGTTCTTGAAGGTAAAACCAGGAGAAGCAAATGGCAAATGTAGCTCATTCCAGAATCATTTGGAACTCAGAAAGAGGATCACAATCAGGTGAGTGGGAAAGTGGGAAAGGACAGGATAGGAGGAGGAGTCGGGGCCCACCACATTCTCATTTGGCTGTCCCTTGCCACCTGCCATGGCCTCTGAGCTACCTCTGAGGGACCCAGAGTGTATTTATCAGGTGTCTTCAGAGAATCAAAGAGAACCGACAAGATATACATGTGAATATTAAGAGATTTATTATGGGAATTGGTGAATTGGCTCATGCCACTGTGGAGATTGGCACATCTGAACAACATGGGCCAGGTCACAAGCTGGAAACTCAGTGAAGATGACAGTGAATTCCCCAAGAGAAGCAGCCTGGTGGAAGCAGAGATAAAAATTCTTCCTGACTGGTGGAAACCTCAGTTTTCCCTTTAAGACCTCAAACTGATTCGATGAGGCAATTCCTTTCATTGCCGAAGGCTGTCTTCTTTGCTGATGGTAGATGTAATCAGCCCCAGATACAAAAACTGACCAATGATTTAAATCCATGAAATCCCCTCACAGTAAAGAGAGGGTCAGTGCTTGCTTGACTAAACAGCTGGACATCATAACATGACATGAACTTAACCTTCACCCTGAGGCTTCCTGGGACCTTGTGGGGCCCATGAAGTGTCTTTTTTTCCAGCTGGAGGCTGGGTAAGGAAGGGAAGATGGTGGGAGATGGCAAGAGAGATGCAACCAGACCTCTTTTTTTCTGTAAAACCTTTAATTGCTAATGACTTTGAGTGGAATTAGTTAAAGAGGTTCTTTGTGTTCAGTCTTTTTTGTTCAAAGTCGTTATTCACTGTGGTTAGTAGGGATGTTTGAGACAGCCCAGCCTGGCATAGTCCCCATCATGGCACTTTATAAATGTTCATGCTGATTTGAACTTTTATTTTTCATAATGACCCACTAATGTAATGATAATGCAAGTAATAGTCCATATCTAATGGTTTCTTGTTCAAGGGCTGAGGGAATTCATTTAAAGTATTTAGTGCCAAACTCCTAAAAGAAAACTATTTAAGCTGCTGCATTTACTTATGCATTTTTATGAATCTCTGATAATAAAAGGGAATGATCCGTCTGGAAAGTTGGGAATAAAGGAAAAAGTTCAGGTCACTTGTGATGGCATTTTGATGGTCTCTACACCATTTCTTTATGGGAGAGCTGCTAAGAAACCTTGAGTTTTAGGCCAATGACAGGGCTAGGGAACTCTGAGTGGGAAGCTGGGTTTTCTGCAATACATGGAGTTGTTGCAGGGTCAATGGCACTGGGCTGCCAGACTTCTTGGTGACCCATAAGCAGGCCATGGGTAAGGCTGGTGGGTAATGGGCAGGGAGTTATAGTGGAGACAGAGATCAGAGTGCTACCCTTCAGGCCAGAAGAGAGAGGAGTCTGTGAGTTTGCTGAGCAATCCTGAAAGATTGGAACCTTCTAATGGAATCAGACTGAGCAAAGTGGCAAAGCTACGAAGGCTACCCCATTCACTGTCAGCCTTCTCTTCTCATTCTGAGCCCTTTGCCCCCTAGTCTACTTTTGGCCATCCCTCCCCCATCTGTGGTCTCTTGTGTATATTCCTTGAAGCCTGCTCTCAGTGACACCTTAAAGGTGAATAAGTATAGTTCCTGTAACCACTCTGGAGTGCTGGCACTCTGTTAGTTTGAACTGTTCATTGAAAAACTCTGAGTGCTGTTAAAGAATTTCATATAGCAGATTGGGAGTTTGGTCTAAGGAACCTTTAGACAGGGCATACATCTTCTTCCTCACGCATGAGTAGGGTTGTCAGGTGAAATACAGGATATCTAATTGACTTTGAATTTCAAATAAACAACATGTGGCCTTTTAGTATAAGAATAACCCAAATATTGCACAGTTACACTAAAAAATAATTTATTGTCTATCTGAAATTCAAATTTAACTGAGCATCCTGCAGTTTCATTTGCCATATCAGAAGACCCTATCCATAAGCCCTAGCCCTGATTTCATCTTGGGTTCCTGAATGTGACATAGGACAAGACATTTCCCAGCAGCAAAGGTATCGGTGAGTGAGTGCACGTGATGGAGTCCTCCACTCATTCCCTCTCCTGACCCCCTTTTGTCATCTTGGTTTGCTCAGGTAAGCATAGGCACTCACCGTCTAGCCTGTGTCCAGTCTGTGCCAGGTGAGAGGGTGCAGTGTGAGCCCTTCCCACTTGTTGGAGATGATGGGTGTTGCACAGTCACACACATAAGCTGTGCCATCAGTTCTGAGTTCAAGTCCAGAGGTAGGACTTTGGTCAAATGACACACTCTCCAAACCTCAGTTTCTCGTTTGTAAAACAGGCATTATAACCACCTCATTGGATTGTGAAACATCTGGCTGGTGGACCCCTGCCTCCCAGGCCCAACTTCACAAAAGTAGTAATTGTCACAGCTGCTGGAAGAGCTGTTGACAGGAACAGCCTCCAGCTGTCCACCCTTTCGGGAATTGCCTCAGCTGCCAGGAGGCCCCTTGCCCAAAGTTAGACTCCTTCCCGGAGTGTTCCCCACACAGTGACTGACCCACACAGGATTATAAAGGCCCGTCCATCTCAGCCCCACTCAGGACAGCTCTGGCAAAGCCATTTGAACTCCAGAGCATCCCTAGGGTTTGTTGAGGATGTGGTTGGGCCTGCATCACAGCTGTGCCTCTCCCTCGGCCTGGCCCTGCACTCCTCCCACAGGGACTGATCCCAAGGGCATCCTTTCAAATATACCCTGCTCCGTACACGAGGTTGGAGGATCTGATTCCCAGGGAATCCAACCTGTGACAACATGATGCTGTTCCTGGCCCAGAGTACAGGTGCCTACCCCATGGAAAACACTGATAGAAACATCACAGAATCACAACAGTCAGACATTAACCTCATTTTCCTCTGGCACCTCCTGAACCTAAATATTTTGACAAATATTATCTTGGGATATTTGGCAATTCCCAGACGATTTATTGAAGGGAAACACTGATTCCTTAGGCCCACCTCCCTTCCCCTTTTAGAGATGCGCAGACCCAATAAAGTGTGAACTGGCCTCACAGGCTCACATCACTAACACCTATGACAGCGTGTGTGGAGGATGACTTTCAGGAGATAAATTTTGGAAGTCTAGAAATCATATAATTAGTTCAACATCATATCTCCATCCACCTCAAGTGTGGAATGGAAGTTTGATCCTCATCATCATGATAAAGTCCCTTCCTTTTATCTTTGTGGGGCATAACATAAATAAATATCTTGTGCGTGTGTGCAGGGGAAAGCCTGTTCTCTGAACGGGCTTCCTTCTTTATGGTGACTTCACTATCATCTGTTAGATTGTTGTCTTCTCAGTGGAAGGTCTGTGCCTGCCGCTGTGCCCCTCTTGGTGGTTGACTTAGGGCTGGGAACACAGCAGGTGCTCAATAAATGCTTGAGCACCATTGAGCTACTTGGCCTCAGAAGACCAGATCCTTTTTGTAAGTCATAACAGCTTCAGGAAGGTTTGCTTAGAAGCTTGAGTACAAGGACACGGGAGCAGCTGTAATGGGAAAGGGTGAATCCCTCTCCCTGTCCTGAGACCCATGCAAGCCCAGGGGGAGAGCAGCTCTGAACTTGAGGCAGGAGTGAAGAGAGAGCGGGCACAGCCAGGAGACTGGAAATAGCTCAGAAGATTACGCAATAAATGGGAAAAGAGGCAAGTGAGGAAGACATAATGAGAAGCCTGCATGGCAGGCAAGGAGTGTTGTGTTTATATACAGGCTAGGGGGGAATTACTGGGAGGACTTACGCAGAGAGGTGGTGTGGCCTCACGTGTGTGTGAGAGAGGCTGCAGTGTGGAGGATGTGGGGGAGAGTGCAGTGCTGGGGAGACTCTGGAGGCAGCAGCAGCTCTCTAAGGAAATGACGGGGGCTTTGCCGAGGCAGTGGAGACGGAAATCAGACACTCAAAGGAGATATTTTGTAAGGTACAAACAGTAGACATAGTGAAAGATGAATTCACAGAAAAGGGAGAAGAGAAGCTTTTAGATGGTTCTCCAGGCTTTCCTGTTTTACCTTCTTTCACCTGTCTGCCTGCCCAGATTATCATGCAAGACCTAGTAGAGGTCCAGCTCCACTTCTGGGGGCCTAAAAGATCGGACAATGACCAGCCCCTGCAGTGACGTGCCTGTGAAATCGTATCTGAGTGAGCCATGACGCCATGGGAGCTCTGGGTCCTGCTCTCAGTTTCAGTCGTGATTGGGTGCCTCTCCGGGCCTCCCCTTGTCTCCTTCAGGCCTCTGGACACACAGTAGATTGAGTCTTTATAGTTATTTCTCAATGGACCAAACTCGCTTCTCCCATGCAATTTCCCCTGCCTGGAGCATTCTCCCACGCCTCTAGCTGTCAGGTCTCAGATCACCTGTCACTTGTGCAGGGTGGTCCTCCCAAGCACCCCAGATAGTCACTTCTCTTCAACGTGTGTTCTCATTGGGTCCTGTACTTCAACTTCTTAGCACTATCCCAATTATAACTATTAGTGTGGTCACGTTGTGCTGTGTCTCTATTAGCTAGCATAGTAACCCCCCCCCCCCCCCCCCCCCCCGGAACACACACACAACAGCTACTCATTAAATAAATATCCATTCAATGGCAAAGTTGCTTGTGGACTGCAAGGTGCAGGGCACGCAAAAGGGGTCAGCATTCACAAAAAGTTATTTTCAGTGGGAATGAAGCCATGGCCTCTCTCAACAACCTTTTCTAGGATTTGACTGTACCCACACCATACATTTCTGTTGTACAGCTAGTCCCCTTCCCTGGTGCTAGAGGAAAACCCATTTTCTCCTATTCCGTGCTCAGTGGAGTTGGAGATAATCTACATATCCAAGACACAAGTCCTTCATGAATCCAGGAAGTACAGAGAGAAGCTGCTATGCACAAGCCCCAGGGGCCAGCCTGGAGCCAGGGTCCCCCCACAGGCACTGCATTCGGCTCAAACACGCCCCGAGGAAGCCCGACTTGCCTGCACAGTACTCACGTTGGCCATGGGGTTTGGGTTGTGTGGCGTCTCCATGAGCTAGATTTATGGGATTTCAGGATTGAATGCCAGGGCACGGGCTGGGGCTTATGAAACTCGGTGGAGGAGTTGATGAGCTTTTAGCTCCCAGTGTGGAGGGACGGGGTCCAGGCATCTGGTCTGCTTTGGGCTCCCTTCAGCTCCCTGTCTGGACCCTGTCACTCAGTCTGTGTAGGTAGGGGCTGCTCTGTGAAGACATGGGACTGGGGGGCAGGTGCACCCACTGGCACATGGACTCTCAGGGCTGAATACGCTAGCTGCCGGAATGCAGTATACCAGAAATGGAACAGCCTTCACTAAGGGGAATTTAAAAACTTGCAAGTTAACAGTTTTTAGGCTGTGGAAATGTCCCAATTAAAGTAAGTGTATAGAAACGTCCATTCTAAGGTATCCAGGGACAGATACCTTGATTTGAGAAGGCCAGTGAAGTTCAGGGTTTCTCTCTTGGCTGGAAGGGCACATGACAAACACAGTGTCATCTGCTGTCTTCCTCTCCAACTCCCAAGGAGGCATTTTCCTTCTTCATCTCCAAAAGTCGCTGGCTTATGGACTCTCTGCTTTGTAGTTCTGCAGCATTCTCTGTTGTGGCCTTCTCGTGGCTCTCTCGTTCTTCTCTGCTCTCTCTGAATCTCCCACATTCTCCAAAATCTTTTCTCTATTATAGGATTCTGGTAAAGTAATCAAGACCCACCTAGAATGGGTGGAGATACATCTCCACCTAATCCAGTTTAATACCCACTCTTGAGTGAGTCACATCTCCTTGGAGAGACTCTAATTAAAGTTTCCAACATACAGCATTGAATAGGGATTAGAAGAAATGGCTGTCTTTATGAAATGGAATTAGGATTAAAACATGGCTTTTCTAGGGCACATGCATCCTTTCTGACCAGCACAGCCAGGTACCTTGTCTGCTATTGGCTCCTCTCAGCTCCCTGTGTGGACCCTGTCATCCAGACTGTGTAGGTAGGGGTGGCTCTGTGAAGACATGGGGCTGGGGGGCAAGGTGCACCCACTGACACAGGGTTTATAAGGGGCTGCCAGACATTAGGAAAAATAAATCACCCTCCACAAAAGCCTGGGAAGACTCTGCCATTGACTGTGTGACCCTTCATTTAGCTGTGGGGGAGCATGGCGAGAGCTTAGGCTTCAGGCTTTGGCACTCAGGAGCAGCAGTGCAGAGCCCCCCACCCCCACTGGGCTGGGCCACCCTTCTAGCTGCTCCCCATCAGCTCAGGCAGCTAGTGGTGTGGAGTGAGCATGGAGGGCTGGGTGCACCAGTGTGTTAGGGAGCGTGATGGGGGGAGGTGCACTCAGAAAGGAAATCCAAGACCCACTGGATCAAAGGGGCCATTTCAAAATTGTTGCCTGACCCATGAAATCCTTCTTTGAGGCTGTGGTAGATGGAGTTATGTTCTCTAGAAAAAAAAAACAGGTTCTGAATTTTAATCCTAATCATGTGAGTTTGAACCCATTGTAGATAGGACCTTTTGAAGATATTATTTTTAATTAAGGTTCAGGCCAGCTGAATGAGGGTGGGTTTTAATCCTGTGACTAGAGGTCGTGGGGAAGGAGCAGGCAGCCAGAGGTCGGTGGAAACCAGAAGAGCAGGAAGGAAAGGATGAGGTCATGCGACAGGAAGGCCAAGGAACCCCAGGACGGCTGGCCAGGCAGAGGAACCCCAAGTCCACAAGGAAGCAAGCCCTCGGGCCTCCAAAACCCGTACATTCCCATTTGTTTACGTAACCAATAAATTCCCATTGTTTAAAGCGACCCATTCTGTGGTAGTTTCCATTGCAGCCAAGAAAGTAGGACAGAGACACTCATCCCTTTATAGGTTAAAAAGCCTTTGTACTTCTCAGATTCCCTTTGGGGAAATGGAGAGTCTCTGAGCATGCTCCATCATTGATGCCGTGGGGATGGAGGGAGCAGAGGGCTTGGGTGACAGCCAGGGGAGGTCAGAGAGAACTGCTTGTTGGGAGTGAGAAGAATCTGAGCTAAGCCAGGAAAATGCTTTACAAAAAATAGGGTGCTAGTATCGAAAATAAACTTTTCTGGCAGCCATTGGGCCACTGAAACAATGGGTATTTGTAGGTACCTACCTTGGGTCAGGCACTGGCTAAGCTCTAGGGAGACTGATAGATAAAACAGAGGTCTCCTGCTAGCAGGGCTTCCATCCATCCTAGATGAGTGGGACAGACAATAAAAAAGAAAAGACTTAAAAAGGTAGTTTCAGATGTGATCACTGGAATGAAAAGAGTAAAGATGTGACAGGCTGAATCGTGGGGGCAGGGTGAAGATATTTCAGCTGGTGTCTTCAGGAAGAGGTTCCCTGAGGTTTGTGCTGAGGGCTGAGTAATGATAAGGAGCCAGGCCCATGAGAGTCTAGGCAATAGAACAGCTCCTGCAGATGCCCCAAAGTAGGCCTGAGCCTGGTGAGTTTGAGGAATAAGAAGGAAATCAATGTGATTAGGTATATAGTGGGCACAGAGAGATTAACTGCAGGCAGGTCTGTTAGTCCATGGGTAGAGATTGAATATTATTCTAATAGGGTGAATTTAGAGAGCTTGAGCAGGAATTGTCATAGCCTGCTTTATGATCAGATTTCCTTTTTGAAATAACCACTCTGGCATCTCGGTAGAGAAAGGTGTGTAGGGGATAAGAGTGAAAACATGAAGCCAAATTAGGGGGTTCATGCAGAGGTTAAAGCAAGAGATGGGCTTGGCTGAGTATGGATGTCACCAAGTGGGGTGAAGAGAAATTACATATTTTACCATGTTGATGTAAAAATGGCAGAATTTTCTGGTGGGTTGCATGTGCTTGTGGAAGAACTAGTAGTGAAAGCAGGAGTCAGGTACCTCTTAAGGTTTTTAATTTATTTTTTAACTTTTTCTTTTGAAGTACTTTCTAAGTTACGAGAAAGTTACAAAACAATACAAATCACACCCACTCAACTCTAGCATGTCAATACCCCCTTCCCCCATATTCCGAACCACCAATTTTAACATTTTGTCCCATTTGCATTATTGTTCTATCTATCCGTCAACCTATCAATTCAATCCATCTATCTATCTATCTATCTATCTATCTATCTATCTATCTATCTATCTATCTATCTATCTATCTATCTATCTATCTATCTATTGGTCTCTCTATCTGCCTATTTATCAATCTGCGTTCTGAATGCTTGAGTTTAGGTTGTATGCATCATGCTACTTGAACACTTAACCCTGCCATGTACATTTCCTAAGCACAAGAATATTCATTTATATATGTACCTTAAGTGCAATTATTAAGGTCAAGAGGTTTAACACTGATATAAAGTTTACAGTCTATATTCCAATTTTTCATATGTCCCAATAATATCCTTTTGAGTCTTCTCTCCTCCTTTGTTGGTTCCCTTCCAGGATCATGTATTGTCTTTAATTGCCAATGTCTTTTTAGTTGTTGTTCTTCTTCTTTTATTGTGGGAACATATGCAATTTAAACTTTCCTAAGCATACTGTTCAGTGGGATTAATTACAGTCACTATATTGTGGTACACTCACCACCTTCCTTGCTAAAACTTTCCCATCTCCCCAAATAGAAACCCTACACCCCATTCCCTCTGCCCCCCACCCCTGGCAACTTGAACTCTCATTTCTGTCCCTATGAGCTTATATTTGTCCAATATTTTCTTAGTAGTTTCTGTGGGGCTTAAATTTAATACCCTAAATCTATAGCAATTCTGTATGCTTTGATATTGACTTAAATTCAATAGTATGCATAAGCTGTGTTCCTTTACTCTCTGCCCCTCCTACCTTTATGTAATTCTTTTTTTTGAATTACGTGTTTATACACTGAGTCCCAAATCTCTGATTTCTCATTACACTTTAGACATTTGCCTTTTAGATCCTGTAGGAAATTAAAAGTGGAGTTACAAACCAAAAATATACTACTACTGGAATTTATATTTACTCCTGTTGTAACCCTTACTGGAAATATTTCCTTTTTTGGCTTCTATCTATTGTCTATCGTACTTTCCTTTCAACCTGCAGAATTCCCTTTAGCATCTCTTTAGGGCAAGTCTAGCAGTGAAAAACTCCCTCAGCTTTTATTTATCTGGGAATGTCTTAATCTTGCCCTCATTTTGAAAGACAGTATTTTTGGATATAGAATTCTTGGTTGGCAGTTTTTTGCTTTTAGTACTTTAAATGTGTCATCCCAATGCATTCTAACCTCCATGGTTTCTTATGAGAAGTCAGCAGTTTATCTTACTGAGGTTCCTTCATATATGGCACATTGCTTCTCTCTTGCAGCTTTCAGAATTCTCTCTTTATCTTTGGCTTTTGACAGTTTGATTATAATATGCTGCAGTGTGAGTCTATTTGAGTTTATCCTGTTTGGGGTTCATTGAACATCCTGGATGCATATATTAATGGCTTTTGATAAATTTGGGAAGTCCTCTACTATTATTTCTTTGAATATATTCTGTCCTTTTATTCTCCTTCTGTTTTTGGGTCTCAGCAATGCACATATCAATATACTTGATGGTGCCTAACAGGTCCCTCAAGCTCTGTTCACTTTTCTTCATTCTTTCTTTTTCTGCTCTTCAGTCTGGATGATTTCAGTGGCCTTATATTCAAGTTCAATGATTTTTCTGCCAGCTCCAATCTGATGTTGAACCCCTTTGGGGAATTTTTAATTTCTGTTCCTATGGTCTTCAGCTCTGGCTTCTTTTCATAATCCCTGTGTCTCTGCTGATACTGTGTGTTCATCGAATGTTTTCCTTTAGTTCTTTGTTCTTGTTTTACTTTAGCTATTTGAGCATATTTAGAGCCATTTTTTGAAAGATTTTCATATGTCCCACATCTGATCCTCCTCATCAATGATTTCTAATGCTTTGATCATTTCCTTTGTCTGGGCCATAATTTCCTGATTCTTGTGCAATCTTTTGTTGAAACCTTAACATTTTGATATTTTAATGTGTTATCACTGGAATTTAGACATTGATGTGTCTGTTCCTTAAGCTTGTATCTAGTCAATAATATGACTGAGCTTTCTTTGAATTCCAGTGGTCTCCTTCAGGACTTATCTGTGTAATAAGTTTAGAGAATAGCTCCAGATCAAAGCATGGGGACAGTCCTGAATCATTCTGTGCATGTATTTTATCTTGGGTATGTACATATGGCCCTGAAAATTTCCCCAAATATCACCTTTTACATAGGGAAGAGTTCCCTCACCTTCCTGGGTACAGCAATGTATATCTTAAACCCAGAAATCCCTTGCAGCAGATAGCCACTTGACTGCTCTCCCACAGTATTCTGTTGGAGAACTTGGGTAGCTGCCTTCTACCTGCAGGCAAGTCCCTCAAACTGCTGCCATAAAGACTGGGTCAACCATACATGCTCCCACAATGTGTATGAAGATTATTCTGCTTTCTCTGGAATCAGGACCAGGGATATGCACTGGGAGCCTGGGCCGTCTTCATGCCAAGCCAGTGAATTGGAACCAGCCAGGGTGCCATGAGATCATACCACTTTTAAGTGGCCTTTTGCTTGATTTGGTGTTCAACTGTTATTGCAATGCTTTACCTGTTTTCTATAGCTTTGAGAAGTATGTTTCTGCCAGTTTTGCATAGTTGTTCAAAACGTCTACTGAGGGATGAATCCCTGAAGCATTTTCCTACCTCATAGGGTTTTGACCTCAGCAGCAATGGTGGTACCATTTTCTTCTTTCCCAGGAGCAGTTTTGGAAAAGAAATCTAGTATTTCCTTCTGTTCTAAAGTGTCAACTACAAGTGAGGTGTTTCCTGAACATTTGACTAGGATAAATAAATTATACCTGCACAGGGTTTTATCTTTAATGAAAGACCTCGTAACTCAGATTGAAAAGCTGAACATCTTTGCTTTCCCTTTCTACCACAGCCATGGGCTGAGTCTAGGGACATAGGGAACATCTTCTGAGTGTGCCCAGCATGCTTGCTTTCTTGGGTCATTGGAAAATTCTAAAGGATAATGTTCATATGGCCACCCTACAAACATGCCTTTGATTACTTTCATCACAAATATGCTTTGTACCCATTCTTAGCTGATTTCTACCATCAATGATCACCACAGTGATGTATAACCAATAAGTCAAAGGATTCCAAAATTCCAGAACAGATTCGTGACTGTCCACTGCATTGCTATTATGATCTATCTCAAAAACCATATCCCAACTAGTTAGGCCCGAGATATAGAAATCAGAAGTGGGATTTATATCTTATTCATTTGTTTTCTCATTTTTCTCCTTAAAGAAATCTATTCCTAACCCTCCTTACCCTTCTTTCCCAAGATAGACACTTAAGTTCAGATACAATGTTCCTCACAATCTATATCTACCCAATCGTAGTCTCCACCACTTCTCTTAGGACAGGATGGCAAATATATTTTGCCTTAAGATTAGTAGAGGCTGCCCAAAGCATTGTGTTGAGAAAGCATCTGAGGCCACATCCAGGTTTGGTGGGGTTGATTACTCACATCTGCCACGCGTATGAGAGGAACACTGGGTCTGTCCCCTTGTCCCAAGATGTATCAATTACATTTAGTCTATGCTGACCATCCCCAGCCTTTTCTAAGATTCTGCTTCTTTTCTAATTAGTTTTTTAGGTCTGAAACAGGGTCCTGCACATCATAGATTTTCAGTATGTATTTATTGAATGAATGAATGAAAGCATGCTACCTGTCAATTTGCATTTTTTGTAAAGTTAACCTTAGGTAAAGACTTTGAAATGTGGGATCTGAGGGCATAACCAGGCACCCTAAATAACAGCTCTGAGAAAGCACCCCACAGACCTCAAACTACAGGGATTGTAATGAGTATCCCAGTTGTTATGCTGTGGGCTGTTTCCAGCCAATAGCTAAGTGTGAGGATACTAAGGGACATTAAGGTAGACCCACTCCTGGGAGAAACGAGACTCTTCTCACTGCCATTTGACTTGAGGACTCCCTGAAGGCTTTGGTTTTGCTGAATCTTCCTTAGACTACATGGCAATCTAAGACATTTTCACCTAACCTTCTCTGTCTCTCTCTTTTGCATGACATTCATTTGCATCAAGGTCTAACTCCCTCCCATGGCCATTTTCCCTAGTAAAATCCTTGCATGGTTACTGCTGTCTTGGTGTTTGCTTCTTGGAAGACCTAGACTAACACCTACTGATATCAGAGAGGGGCAAGGGATCAAGTAACCTTGTAAGATGGTCCTCTGGGGAGCAGAGGGAGGTCTTGCCCCTGCCCTTTGTAGAGGATGTAATATGGACTGGACTGGGCTCATGGAAAAATCCAATGAGTGGAGGCATCACAGCTGACAAATTCTATCCTTGTGAAAAAAAAAAATAAAGGAAAGAGAGAGAGAGAGACAAGGAAGGAAGCGAGGGAGGGAGGGAGGCAGAGGGAAAGAAAAGAAGGGAATGAAGACTTAAAATTTGAGGAAATAATGGGAATTAGCTTACAGTTGTTTTCGTAAATATTTCCATTTCATTAAAATACAGTATGCCCAACAAAAAGACAATCAATGACGTGGTGCCCATTTTTAATTCTGCATAGTAAATTATACTTATCATTCCTTGTTCTTAAGAATAAACTCTCCCAACCCTAAATCAGTTCATTGCTAGTCTCTTTGTGTGCTTGGTTAAGATAATAGGCATATTTGGTTCTCCACCCATATGTCCATTGACATTCTGATTTCAGGAGAGAAATTGCGTTTCTTCCTGGGACTTTCTCATCCTGCCCCTTAGATGCATATCTTATTCCATGTTGTACTGTTCCAGGCCAGTGTTCACCCTTTGCCAATTTCCTTCATCCTTGTGCCTCCTTTCTCTTTGTTTCTCTTTTCCCTGCTTCTTCCTGGTTTAATTTTCCCCAGAAGTGTTGGTGTACATGGAAACTAAAATTCTCTTCATCAACCAAAAGTTATTAGGAAGTAAATATATTCAAACCAGAATTCCTGGTTAAGATAATTTATATTTGGGGCAAAAATCACTGTACCTGGACCTGTGCTCAGATAATTAACACAAGCAGTAAGAGCTTGTTCATTCATTTATGACACTCTGTTGACTGCCTATCGCATGCCAAGGATGTCCTTAGTTCTAATGAGATTAGGGGTCTCACGCACTTCTTTTGGGAAAGATGCCTTAGGCATTAGAAAACTTTCTAGTTGGAGAATGCCGATTCTATTTCCCTCTGGGAGAAATTGACACCTGGAAGAGTGGAGTTACCTATTGAATCACCAAGATGATTTCTCTTTCAAGACACAATGGTTGTCTCCCAAACACCCTGGAAATTTGGAGCCCAGATTTATTTCAGAAACTCATCACGATGCTTTTAACCTTTGATGCCTTTTGCAGGAATGATTTATGACGTTTGTTTCTTTTTATGGCAGTTTCTCCAACCAGGTTGCAAGAGATATAAGAACTGTAATTTCAGACAGTTATTCTCTTGACAGCATGCACTCAAATTCATACAAGAGAAAAGGCTCTGCTCTCTTTTCCCAAAAGAATCAGAGGTTCTATTACCTACACAATGTTACAACAATCGGTGTGCAAGTTATTCAGTCAAACAGTTGCTTTTCCTTTGCAACCAGAAAAATGTTTGATTTTTGTCACTACATTGATCTACTTTCTACCAGCTTTGGTTTTGCTGAATTTTCCTTAGACTACATGGCAGTCTAAAACATTTTCGTCCAACCTTCTCTGTCTCTCTCCTTCACGTGGCATTCATTTTCAGCAAGGTCTAACCTCTGTTCTCCATCACATGGGCATCTTCCCTAGTAAAATCTTTACATGGTTAATGCTGTCTTGGTGTTTGCTTCTTGGAAGACCTCGACTAACACCTGCTAATCTCAGAGTGTGGCAAGGGATCTAGTAACCTTGTAAGATGGTCAACTGGAAACCGTTATACACACATTATGTGTCTCACTTGATGACTTTAGATAACCTTTCTTTCCTTCTGTCCCCTGTGTCCCATTTTTCCATTCTCCTGCTCTATTTCTCCACTGACCCCCTTTCTCTTCCTTCCTACTGAGTATTATGTACTGTATTTCAAATCCTTTGCCAGGTCATATCGTAAACTGGTCTCAACCCCTTTAAACTCTTAAATATTACTAACAGTCCCAAAGAGCTTTTGTTTTTGTGGCTCATACCTATTGAAATTCATAGTGTTAAAATTAAAATAGATAAGATTTTTAAATATACATTTATTAATTCAGATAAAAGCACTAATAAACTCATCACATATTGACAAAATAGCATATTTTTAATTAAAAATAAAATCCGAAGTGAAAAAAATTAGTGGGAAAAGTGCCTTTTTTTTTTTTGACATTTCCACAAACAACTTTAGTCTGGTTTAATAGAAGATAGCTGGAATCTCTTCTCTGCTTCTGCATTCAATCTGTTGTGATATCATGTTGTATAGCCTCTGGAGAGCTCCCCAGAGACAATGAGGGCAAAAAAAAAAATCTAATAGTATCTTAGTACTTGTATCATAACAGTTTTGTCCTCCTGAGCCCCTGAAATATCTCCTGAATCCACACTCCCTGAGCCATACTTTGAGAAATGTTATGCTGGGGCTAGGGATGCATACCTGAAGAACCAGCAGCTTCCTCTACCATCTGATAGCGGAAAGACACAAAAGAATGTTTGCATCCTAATGTGGTCCTTACTAGGTTGGAGACAAGCAGACGGGTCTGTGGGACGGGGCGGGGGGTCAAAGAGAGAGACATAATTCAGCCTGGGCTGTGTCTTTGGAGGGTCAACACAAACTTCCCTGAATTAGTGTTTCCTGAGCTGACTCAATAAACGAGTAGGTGGCATGCAGACATTTCAATGAAAAGGGAGCCATCTTGACTGGCAGCTGTATCCTCGGGGCTGGCTGTGAGGGTGAGCTTTGGTATTTGGCTCGCAGCTTTATTGTAAGTGTGTATTCGGGGGTAAGGGCAAGGAGAGGCTATTTGTGCCCATCCTCTACCTCTGATATTCCACAGCCTCCCAGAAAAGACCAGACTCTGGAGAAATCCAGGCAGCAATGCACATAAATAAAAAGTGAAATTGGCCTACTAGTACTCTCTTTCTGAAGCATGGAGAAGCAGGTGAATGTTTTGCAATGAATATACCGTAAACCTGATAATTGCCATCCATCATTCTAAACATCTTGGGATCTAAGGCATGAAATGGAGTTTACAATCAAAGTGTATTGCCCGTTTGCTACCCTCCAGAACAAAGCTGATAGCTTGAGTCACAAAGGTTTTGTTTATTAGTTTGCCAGTAGAGAAGCAAAAATATGGTGTTTCTGAGGTTAAGAGGAATTTGCACCATTGCATCAGGTCTTCTAATTCATTTTGCATTTAATATTTTAAAAGATTCTTCCATGCGTGCAGCTATTTTTGTCTTCTCATACCTTATCTAGAGGACTTGGTGCAGGGCTGGACTCTCATGGTACAGAAATGAATGCTCACTGTTGCATTGACTTCTGGTCGTGGAGAAGGACTGACCAGGTGAAAAGCTCAGGTCTTCCATCGTGCCCTGATGTCACACAGTTTCCCTCACCTCCCTGTGCCTCTGTTCCCCATCTGTGAAGTGGGGCACACACTGCCCTCTTGCAGGGGGCGGTGAGGATTTAATGTGTTCACATGGCACATGGAAGGCCCTCAGGCGTGGCAGCTCCTGACTGGACAATGGCAACTGCAGAAAGAATTTTTACATGATTATGTTCAATAACATACACTCCAAAGTAAGCTAAGGGCTGGTTTTAGGGATTAAAAATGTTTAAAATGCAATGAAGTATAAAATATTAAAGTAATAACAATCTTGGGAATTATAGACATAACAATTTAGTGCACCCTTCCGTCCGATAATGTTGTTCGGTAGGTAAGGCTTTTTTTTTTTGGTGGGAAAATGAGTTAGATCCAGCAACTGAATGGTGACATTAAACCTTCACGGTCTTTGGGTTTTTTGTTTTCCTTCCCTAATCTAAGTGATCTTTTTTTCTAAATGGCTCCCGATCTCGTCCACAGACGTAATGTAATTGCCCCAGTCCCTGGGAGTTAAGCCTCAGCCTTGGTCAGGTCTTCAGCCCAACGACGGATTTGTTGGGTAACGCGGGAGTTGTCCATTTGGGGTGCTCTGGCCAGTTGTGGGGCCCGCTCCCCACCTGTAGAAGTTGGGAATTGAAATGCATTTACTGGGGCCTGCAAAGTGCTGGTCAGCCCCGGCCGGCCCTCACTGGGTCTCCTTTTATCCTCCTCAACAGCCCTGTGGAACTGGTCTCACCTCCATTTTATGAAGGAGAAGCAGAGGCTCTGGAAGATCGAAAGATGTGCCTCATATCGATTAATGTAGGTGGTATCAGAGCTATTAAGCCTGGCACACCCCTGGCGCCCGACCCTAGGGTGTGTCTTCGGGCACGTTTTAGTTCTTGGCTTTATCCAGACAGCCTGTGTGGAGCCCATTTAAAGCCTTATTTCTGTAGCACTATAAAACCCTCCATGCATGGCCCCTCGTCGCCTCGCTGCTGTCACATACCGGCACGCGATGGGGTGATGGCACCTGGTCCACTCTAGGCTGGAGGACATTTAGTAAATGACTTTAAGAATACCCGAACGCGAAACAATCCAGTCTTGATGTAAGACAGACGGCAGCTGGGGATGAGCGGGGGAAATCGTGCACGGTGGGTGGATGCAAAGGATGCAGAAATGGGAAGAAGGAAGGAAGGAAGGAAAAGGACAGGGGTCTCCTGCCCTCGCTGAAAGCACCTGTCAAGCAGCAAAGGACTAATGACTCAGTAATAATTTCCTCGAACACATTTGCAGTCAAGTTGAAGCAGTGGAATGTATGCCTGTTCTGAGAACCTTTGCATGTCTGGGACACACACACGGGGGATTTGCATTTAAAACTCTCTAATTGGAACCTCCAGTGCAGGACATACACGGCCCAGAATTAAGAGAGGTTATCATCTCCCTAAGATTGGGGGGCATTCCCGCTTTCCACCTGGCTGGCAGAGGAGTCCCTGCTGGCTGGAACCGCAGCCCTGGCGAGCAGGAAGGCAGGGGTGTGTTCCCGCCGCTGACCAGCCGCTCGCTGTGGCGGCGCTGCGCTCGGGGCTGCTGCCTCCCCCTCTGGGGCCTCACCAGTGGAAAGAAGGACAGCACTAGCCAGTGGCAGCTCAGCGGGTCTGAGGCCTGAGGGCAGGCAGTGCAGGGGGCCCTGTCTCAAGGGAGGGAAACTGGAGCAGGGACTGGAGCTAGATTTGCAAGGATCTGTAGGCAAGAGCTGAGAGAAGGGGGTATGTGGAGAGAAACGGACAGCACGCTGAGGACAAAGGCACCCAGGACTGCAGGCGCTTGGGGCCTCGGAGGTCCCCATCTAACCTTATGGTGCAGGGTAGGGGGAGCTACTGAAAGACCCCAGACAGAGGAGAAGAAGCAGGTTTGCCTTTTAGGTGGTCTTACCTCTTGCCCTTACTCTGGAACGAGGAATTAGCACCTTTTCAAGGCGCTATTGTAGTGATTGAAGGTAGGAATCACTTTATTGCAAGTAACCACACCCACGCAGACTTGTGCAAAGAAAAAGTGACAGCTGTTGGGAAGAACTATTGAAAAGCTTCAGGTGGCAGACTGGTAAGTCCACGAAGGGTGAGGAAGGCCTGGGGTCAGAAAATAAGGGTGGCGGGCCTGTGACTTCTTTCACTGCTTTGGGTGCATCTCTTCTGGTCTCTCCCGGTTCCTGTCCCCTGGCAGATTGGCTGTCTCTGATTTTCATGTCTTCCCAGTTGAAGACTTACGGCACTGACCCAGTCCTCACTCCTTGTAAACTTCCAGCGTTGCCGTCTGACTATAGCTTCTGGGTCTCTGAGATGAAAGTTCCAAGACTCAGTCTCCGGGTGCACCTACCTCCCCCATCTGCTCTCCCAGGGGCAGCTGTCTGCCGTGGTCAGCTCAGCTTTACCAGGGATCAGGTCAGGGGGCGGAGATCGGGCATGGCAGACCAAAGACCAGGAGAACAACAGAATATTATATTTATTCGAGTGCCACTAACCTCACTGGAGCACTTTGCGATTTTTTAATGTTTTTCATTCGTAATTTTTTTTACCCGGGGCACAGTATGGGACTTCTAAGGATCATGGAGCTGGCAGTACCCATAAGGGTCAACTTTAGGATAAAAGCAGAAGGATTCAAAGGGTAAATCATCAGCCACTTGGCCCTGCAGTTTGGATTGAACATGAATGTATTTTTTCAGAGGTGGAAGCAAAAAGAAAAGAGCCAAGGAGCTCTCCTGAGAAATGCATCTGTGCTCTAGTTAAAGGCGTATTGGGTGGCAAGTCCTAATTTCTTGGTAAATGGAGCAGAAATATCACACTGGTGTTTCCTCTGCATCAGTGCAAAGACATGGGCCTTTTCCAGACACTGAAACATCATGGAAAAGAGACAAGGCAGAGGCACGAAGTAGCCCTAAAGGGGCATGGTTTGACAGAGCTCGAGGAAGAGTGCACAGCTAATTGGGACATTGTCTTGTGAAAAGCTGATAAAAAGTCAGTTCTTCTAAAGTTACATCCAAATAGAGCAAAACATGGGCTGGCTGGTCGCAGTCTCTTGGAACAAATGGCAAAGTATTTGTCTGGGGAGAGAACAGATTAAGTAAGAAATAATAGCTAAGCAATGGACATCAACACCTCCCGCTCTCCCTGGAAAGGGGATGATTCCCCAGGGCCCCATGAAGCCAGGCTTTGGGATGGCTCTTGGATGATTTCTGTACTTGATGATAAGCCCTGGTTGATCTGGATGCTGTCCATCTGTCCAGCCTTGTGGCTGGCCTTGCCCAACCTGAGACTGTGTTCTCTGGCCAGGTCTAACTATTTGCATTTCCCTCATCATATGCCAGGTGCTTTTACCTTTGAGCCTTTGCCCATCCCAGTGTCTCTGCCTGGAACCTTTCACATCTGTCATCCCCGATGAACTCCTTCTGCTCAGGATTGAGCATTGACTATGGCTGGGTTAATGCCTCTCCCCTCCCTTTTTCCATAGCAGTCTGCTTTTTTTCTTACCCCTTACCACTGTTGTGGGTGAAACTATGTTCCCCAAAAACTTATGTTGAAGCCCTAATTTCCAATTCTAATCACATAATCCTCCGTACTTTAGAATGTGATCTTATTGGAAATAGGTTCCATTACAGATGGAATTAGTTGAGATGAGTTCATACTGGACTAAGGAGAGCTTCTGACCCAATATGAAAGGTTTCCTCACAAGGAGGGGAAGAGAAGTAAACACACAACAGAGAACATGTGAAGATGGAAGTCAAGATTGGAATCCGCAATTACAAGCCAAGGACTACTAGGGATTGCCAGCTGCTGTGAGAAGCCAAGAGAGAGGCATGGGATGGATTCCTTCCTAGAGGCTTAGAGCATGGCCCTGCCCACACCTTGGTTTCAGATTTCTAGCTCCAGAACTGTGAGACAGTACATTTCTGTTGTTTTAAGTCGCCTAGTTTGTGGTACTTTGTTATGGCAGCCCTAAGATAAAACGAAGACACTGGCTATCCAGGATCCCTTTCTCTCATCTGAGAGTCATTTGAGGATAGAGACTGTTCTTTTGCCACATTTATTAAGGTAGAATTTACACATCATAAAATTTGCCCTTTTTAAATTGAGTTTTGACACATGCAATATGGAAGTGTAACTGCTGCCACAAGATACAGACTTCCTATCACCCCAGAAAGTTTCCTTGATCCTCTTTCCTGTCACCCCCTCCCCCCACCCCAGACCTCGAAAACTCCTGATTTGTTAGGTCTCACTACATTTACATTTTCTAAAATGGCAGGAATGGTCCCAAACAGCACAGTTCTTTGTATCTGACTTCTTGGACTTAGCAAAATGCTTGGAGACCCATGCATATGGTTATAAAGAGTGGTCCTTGGTACCTTTATATTGCTGAGTAGGTGTCTGTTCTAGTTTGCTTTCAGCTGGAATGCAATATACCAAAAAATGGAATGGCTTTTTAAAGGGGGAATTGGTTAAATTGCAAGTTTACACTTCTAAGCCCCTGCTATGTCCAAATTAAAGCAAGGCTATAGAAATGTCCAATCTAAGGCATCCATGGAAAGATACTTTGGTCCAAGAAGGCCAATGAAGTTCAGGGTTACTCTCTCAACTGGAAAGGCACATAGCAAACATGGTGATGTCTGCTAGCTTCCTCTCCAGGTTTCTTGTTTCATGAAGCTCCCCCAGGGGCACTTTCCTTCTTCATCTCCAAAGGTCTCTGGCTGCGTGGACTCACGTGGTTCTCAAGCTTTCTTCCAAAAATGTTTCCTCTTTTAAGGGATTCCAGTAAAGTAATCAAGACTCACCTGGAATGGGGGCAGTGTATCACATCTCCCTCTAATCAAAGGTCAGTACCCACAATTGGGTGAATCCCATCTCCGTGGAGATAATTTAATCCATTTTCCAACCTACAGTGCTGAATAGGGATTAAAAGAAACTTGCTGACTCCACCAAATGGATCAGGATTAGAACATGGCTTTTCTAGGGCACATGATCCTTTCAAACTGTGACAGGGTCCATCGTCATATGTATCTACTACAATGCATTCTCCATTCACCAGTCGATGGCCGTTTGAGTTGTTTCCAGTCTGGCTCTATTCTGAATAAAAGTTCTGTGAGCACTTGCATATGAGGTTTTTTGAGGAAATTATGTTTTCATCTCTCTATGAGTGGAATTACTGAGTCACCTTATGAGAAAGAACTGAACTCTTTTCCACAGCAGCTGTGCTATTTTACATTCTTACCAGCAATGTAGGAGAGTTCCAGTTGTCTCAGGGCCTCACCAGAACCTGGTATTGCCAGTTTCCTTATTTGAATCCTCTGGTGGAGGGTAGTGATAGCCCACTGTGGCTTTAACGGGGTCATCCCTGATGACTGTAGATGTTAAGCATATTCTAATGCTTTTATTTGCCATTCATAAATTTACTTTGAGGACAGGTCTGTTCAGATTTTTGCCTATTTTTAATTGAATTGCAAGGGTTTTTTATGTATTCTGGATACAAGTCTTGATGAAATATGTTTTAAAAATATGTTCTCGTAGTCTATGGCTTTTTTTAATAAAAAAATTCTCAAGAGTATCTTTCAAGGAACAGAAGCCTATAATTTTGATAGTGTAATATTTCAACTTTGCCTTTTATTGTTTATGCATTTTGTATCCCTTCTAAAAAAGCTCTGCCCAACCTAAGGACACTAAGATTTTCTTCTTTGCTTTCTTTAAAGGTTTTATAATTTTAACTCTTACATTTACCATCATGATCATTTAGAGATGTTTTGGGTGTGATGTGCTGTAAGGATTGAGGTGTTCTTTTTTTGGCATATGCATATCCAATTTTTACAATTCATTTAATGAAAAGATTATCCTTTCCACAACTGAATTTGTCAGAAATTAACTGGCTAAATATATGCATCTCTATCTGTAGACTCTTTATTTTGTTCTACTGGTCTATATGTCTATCTTTATCTTGATACTAGACAATCATGCTTAGGGTAGCTGTCCTGAAATCAGATAGCGTAAGTCCTCCAACTTTGCTCCTATTCAAAATTATTTTAGCTTTGTCAGGTCTTTTTTCATTTTCATAAAGAATTTAGAATTAGCATACCTGCTGAGGTTTTCATTGGGGTGTATTGAATCCATAGATAAATCTGGGAGAAATTTATGCCTTATCTATATTGGATCTTCCAAATCATGAATACTGTCTATCTATGAATACTATGTAATTTGGGACCATTCCTGCCATTCCATTTATTTACGCCTTCTTTAAATTCTATTAATGTCTTAGAACAATGTAAACATCTAGCACATATTTTTTAAAGTTATTCCTTAGTGTTTCCCAATTTTTGATTATATATAATATTGTGCATAGTATTTTTAATATAAGTTAAAAAACGTACACTACTAGTGTATAGAAATACAATTGATTTTTTTATAGTGATTTCTTATCCTATGACCTTCTAAATCACTTATTAATTCTAGTAGCTTTTCTTTGTAGAGTCTGTGGGATTTTCTATATTGATGGTCATATTGTGTGCAAACAAAGACAATTGTACTTTTCCGTTTCCAGTCTGGATGCCTCTTATTTTTCTCTCAGTGTATTGCACTGGCTAGAAGCTCCCGAACAGAGTGAACGGAAGTGTTCATTGAGAGACTGGACATCCTTGCCTTGCTCCTGCTGTTAGGGGAAACACTTTCACTGTAAAGCATGATATGCAGGGTCTGTATTTTGTAAAAGTTCCATATCCGGATAAGGAAAGGTCCCTTCTATTCAAATACTTTACTGATAGTTCTAAGTACAAATGTATGTTGAATTTTGTCAAATGCTCTTTCTACGGATACATTTTGTTATTGTTGTTGTTTTGCTTCCAGTTTATTCTTGATACTTAGAATGTTTTCTGCACAATTTATACACTTCAGAAATATTTGCGGAATGAATGAAGCTAAATATCTCTGAGATTATTCAGCACCCAGGAGCGTGAGATGGCTGTGGGGGCTAAGGTGGGGGCTAAGGTATTTGAACACTTACCCTGGGCCAGGGGTATGAGGTCTGAGATAATTGATAATTGAGATAATTCTCATGCTGGCCTCACACCAGCCTTTGAGATGAGTGTGTCCATTTTACAAATGAGGAATGTGTAATAAATGAATGATTATTAATGTAGTAAAACGTGGTATGTGGGGAAGAAGTCTTGTGTTTCATTGCTCAATAGAAATAAAAAAAAGCAATAATTAGGTTCAGGAAAAAAATGCATATCTATTTATATACAAAAGAGTCTAGTCCCAAACATGATGCAAGCTAGACTAGAGTGTACTTGGGCCGTTTGGTGGAGTGCAAGAATAAAGGATTTTGGACAGTTTGGATGCAAGGAACATTGTCCTTGGAATGTATGCTCGACCACTAAGAAAGAGAAGTAATGCTTGCACAGTGCCCGGCGCAGCTATGAATGATACCCTCGTGGTTAAAATAATATAAATTTACTGTCTAGATTTGCAACCCTGAGCATTTGATCTGTTGACAAAGCATAGAAGACTTGATCTTCAGTCCACATCAGAGCACAGATGTGTGTGAAATTTGACAAAGAAAAAGCAGAGACGGAGCTGAAGGATGTTAGTGGGCAAGAACTAAGAAAACTGGGGATTTTAAACATTCTTATTTTCCAAAATAAGAACATTTAACCCCCTGTGAACATCAGTTCCTCTCCTAGAAAATGAGATATAGAGTCTTCTCTAATGGGGCTATTGTGAGGATTGATTAATGTATGTAAGGAGCCTCCTAGGTGGTAGGCACTGAAATAACTAGTATTGGTGGAGAGAGTAAGGAGAGGAGATAGAGGAAAATAAGCCTATCCCCACTAATGAGGGGAAAAACCTCTCCTGCAGGTACTATCCGTGCCCAAGAAGCAGAGTTGTGAATCTGAATAATGAAAGGGAAACACAGGGTCTCTGAATGACATGAGAACCCTGTGAGTAGTGCCATCCCCATTTTACTGTTGAGGGGGTTGAAACTCTGAGAAGCCAACTGGCTTGTGCGGGACCCATCAGGAAGTGTCTAAGCCACGGCTGAGACCCAGAGACTGTGACTCTAGATTCCACTGTCTGCCACGGAGCCAAGTGGCACAGTGAATGTGAAGGCTGGATGAGCTCCTGGCGTATGCTCTGTACACATTTCTAATGAATAGGCTCCAAGGTTTAATTAAGGGGGAGAAAAGATTAATTGTTTCTCCCCAACAGCTGCAAATTATTTACATTGCGTTTGTGTTGATGACTAATAAAAGAGCAAAGGAGTGTGGGGACAGCCACGCATGGCTGTAATTCTTCCAAGGTCCATAATGAAGCACCTGTTTGCTGCCAAAACGTGAGCGTGGATGAGCCTGCTGTTCCCCGTTCAGACCGGAAACAGGCAGCTCTGCTGTCCACCCTGCACATGGTTCAATTAGCAGAAATGGGTCTCAGAGGTCGAAGCATATGCCCCTGCCCCAACTACCTCGCAGTTAGTTTGAAGTTGCTGCAGGGTGGGTGAGAAGGAGAAAAATGGTAGCCCCGACTGAGCTTACAATCCTGGATGCTGAGCAGCCCTCTGCTGACCTGCTGAAGACTGGTGGGGAGGAGACAGCAGCCACTGCAGCTGAGCTTTTTTCAGCTCCATAAGCTCTGGCTTTGGGCATGGCTACTGGATAAAATGTCATACAGTTAAAAACACGCACATGCGCATATATATTTGTGCTTTTTGAATATCACGAAGTATGAATGGTTTTAAAAATGGTTCTCCCAAAGTGGGCCACAGTGGCTCAGTGGCAGAGTTCTCACCTGCTATGTTGGAGGCCCAGTTCAATTCCAGGTGCCTGCCCATGCAGAAAAAAAAAGGCTCTCCCAATCATTAATTCCTGATCGTGCAGTCTCAGGGAAGTCACACCTGGTAAGAAGCAGTGTCTTCATCTTCATAATGGCGCACCTGCCTCCCAAGTTGCTGGGAGGAACATTACGCATTGGGGGCACCTGTCCAACTGCAAAGCAGCATGTGAGGGTGGCCTCAGGGCACCTCTGACTGTTCTGGGGCTCCCTCTAACCTGCTATTTTTATTCTAAAGCACCTGTCCTTCACCTCAACTTCTGTGAGAGTATGTAGGGGAATAACATGAAGAAGAATCCAAAGAGCTACCAGTTGAGGGATCAGATCAATATTTTAGAAAGGTTATTGATTTTGTGTGGACCATGGAATTGGGTGGAGCAAAAGATTTGATACTGGGAGGCCAGTCAGGAGGGGACCAGACAGGAGGTGGCAGGGCCAGAACGAAATCCATCTAGACACACCAGAAGAGTTGACAGAAATTGGGTATTTACCGGATAAAATGCTCACATAGAAATATTACACCAATTTAAGATCAAGTCTCAGTCTGATTCTCTTCCTTTCATTATTACTTGTTGACAATAAGTATATTCCGTGTATTGAAGTGTATTAATTAATCATTAGGTGATAGAATCATTTAGGTGGTCAAAGTATTGAAGTACAACTTAAGGTGCCATATAATTTAGACCATTTAGATAGACACAGTTTTTAAATGATCACAACATATTCGAGTGTTTGTTAGATATTTAAAATAAATGAATGTATGTACATATACACACACACATTATGTCTGTATGTATATATATAAAATGCAGTAACATCTCCCAGTGATGGATCAGAGATTAGATCAAGATCAGAAATCCCGACACACGCATCCATAATCTGCTAGTCAGTTGATTGTTAATGAACTTTAACTCTGAAATGGTGATAACCTCCAATGGATAATAGAACCTGAGAATTAAAGCTGTAAATCTATTTTTAACAATATCTGCCTGCACTAGGCACAGGGAAATGAAAATGATGGAAAGTTGGTGAGGTGGAAGACTGACAGCATTTGAGTCTTGGTGCTGCCCCTTCCCCGCTGTTTGCCTCGGGTGAGTGGTTGGAACTCTCTAAACTTCTCTACATCTTCCCTGGGTGTAAAATGGGATTAAAATGGTCTAGGTCCCTCAGGCAATTGTTGGATAAGAACTTACGATTTGTCAGATATACACTATTAATGATATTATCATGGATTATTTAGTGAAGTGACCTTAAAGTCAATGTTTTTGTTTTGTTTTTCCCACTATTTTCTAGTCAACAAGCACAAGCCCTGGATTGAGACTTCGTATCATGGAGTCATAACCGAGAACAATGACACAGTCATTTTGGACCCACCTCTCGTGGCCCTAGACAAGGATGCACCGGTCCCTTTTGCAGGTAAGATGGCCGCTCACTGTGAGTGCACTCGGCTTCCAGTGGAGACACATCGGGAAGGAAGCCCAGACTAGACTTTGTGGCTTTGTTGCCACCTGTGCGTCTTATAAACCAACCTGTGGTTGTAAATCTTGTGTCTCTTCTGACTTCTGTGGTGGACTCTGTATCTCCTTATGGTTTTCCTCCTTCTGTAGCATTTGACACAAGACCCTGTTTCTTCTTCTTGTGAGAAATAGTAGATTGCTGAAATGATCCCTGGAGTTGGAGGTGGACTGGTGACGCTGAGGGGAATTTCTCCTAGAAAGATGACACAAATTAAGATGTGACAAAGTTTGTAACCCACTGTTCCTACTGCCCACATACCAGGGACAGATTGGAGGCATGTAGCTTGGTAGATTGGCAAGAGAAAAGGAAAAGGGAGAAAAAGGCCAAGAGAAACTTGCCAAGCCTAGGCAAGGGCACTGCCCATGAGCTTCTAAGTCGTGTTGCTTCTGAAGGAGGAATTAGAAGACTGAAGAGCCTTCTTTCTGTCTAAAAGTTGTCAAAAGTACCAAAGTCACCAGCATAATCAAAGCTGCAGGTTTACTGAAAGAGAAAGTGCGGGAGCACTCAAGCCAGGGAAGTGGAGTCAGTCTCATTAGCCATCTGGCCCCAAGTGCTTGTAAAGGCATCTGGGGAATGTCCAAGTGGGGGGTTTACAATGACCACTGAGATTAAAGTTCCTTGTTACATAGGAGGGTCTTACTAAGTGGTGAGCAGATATGCACTGATGAGTTTGGTATGCATGTCCATTCTGATAAACTCTCTCTTTTGGGCAGAAAGTTTATCACCAGATGTTGTTTAACTGCATTTCTGTAAGGTACTTTCCATTATTCCATTGTCTCAGAAAGCCCCTATAGGTAAATTGCTTTTGTTTTCTGGAAAATTCTTTCTCTGAAAGGGCTCCCTCCGGGCAATGCCCGAAGCCAGCAGCTATTTTATTTTACTCAGCAAAGAGAGACCCTACTTCCTCCTCCACCTCCTCCTGGAAGGGCCGGTCCCAGGGCTGTGTGGAGAATGTGGATACACCGCGGGATCCCAACGCCATTCCAGGGATGGTGGTAGAGAGAAAGGGGTGGCGGATGGCAGGGAGGGGAGGGATTGAGCCAAGAGTTTCTGAAGGTGCTTGCGTCATGGGTGATATTGTTAGCATTTTATAACTGTCAGAAGAAAGACGGGAAATTTAATGAAGGTTTTCAAGATTTCTAGAAGATTGCTTTATGATGGATGGGTGCCAGGCCGAGGTTTTCACCATGGTGAAGTCGATTTTTTCTGACAGGTTGTCTACTATATTATGAGCTACTTGGGCAAGGGAAAAAAAAAATTAGCTCTTTTGCACTTCAAAGAGATAAGCTCTCTGAAGGCCGTTTTTTCATTACAGAACATTATAAAGTAAGGAGCGAGGGGGGTGGGTTCGATGGGGGAATTCAGCCTCATGTGAAGATAAACCCATAAGCATTCTTGCAGAGTATGGGGGAGATTCTCTTGGCTCTCAGAAGAAAGTTTTATCTTTATTTTAAGTAAATGGTGACCACCAAAGGCATCTAACTGCGACTTCCCATGGTGTTTAAGGTTGGAGTGTTTCCACCTATCATCACCGACCCAGCTCAACCAGACTCCACTTGGAAATGTAAATCCTGCACTATCCTTTCCACAGAAGATGAGGTGCCTTCCCCAGACCTTCTCTGCAGCCTAGGAATACTCCAATTTCTCCCTTCTTTGGCATATCTAATGTGGTCCTGGGTTTAATCAACAATCCTTAGTGTCATTTTGGAAGTGAGACTATAAAACAATTATTAACCAAAATGTTTGGGTTGTGGAAATGTCTGGTATGCACATGGAAGTGAAACCAACAGCGTCAATGTTTAGTATATTGGGAGACGGCATAAATAATCAGGATTCTGGTTGACCCGGGTGCACTCAGATTTGAGGTACAGAAGAGCTGAGAGGAGTCTCCCCTTTACTGAGCCAAGCCTCGCAGCTTCCCTTAGTTTCTCGCTTACAGCCTGTGTTCAAGGGCCCCTTATTCACCTGCTATGGCGTATGTGACCCCTCTTTACATCGTAACGCAGACAAAATCAGTGACAAATTAAATGGAAGTAAATGGATACCATTAAGTCGTTTCAGTTAGTGAGGCTAACACTTTAAAAGATGAGGATGTGTCAGATTGTTCATTGTCTCTGCCCCTCCTCATTATCTCTGACTTCAGGAAACTGAAGCTGTTGAATAAGCTGTTCAATGGTTAGTTATAAGCTCTTTAATGTTCAGACCAGAATGTGTGTGTGTGGGGGGGGGGGGGGCAGATAGGGGAGAAGCGTTTCAGGCAAACCTGATATTTGAAATTGTAGATTTATACGAGGTGGCTTAACTTCCTGGACTGTGGGGCTGAAGAGCAATTAGTTGTTTAACCTGAAAATTCACCAAAGGATTTCCTTAAATCATTGACCCGTCAAATGCACTTAAACCTGAATTTGTATTTGAGCCACCGGATGTGTCCACAGGTTCTACAAAAGCTAAGGTTGGCATCTGAGCCAAGCCCCTAATCATCATTTCCATCTGAAAACAATTTCTATGGTCTTCCTGATATTTACAAGAGTATTAAAAAAAAACTAGCTTAACGCATCAAAATAGGTCAAAAATTTTCTTACTGTTATTTATGATCAGCTCTAAGAGAGGACACAGGCACCAGCCATCCATCCATGCTGCAAGAATTTATTATTTTAAAACATTTATCTTGAAAAGAAAATTCTGAAGATTTATTTCAGATCCCTATCATTCTCATAAAATTGAAAAATTCATATCTGCCAACTCCATCCCTTCTAGAAGTCAACTGAAGCTTTTATTCACCCCCCCAACTCCTCCCCTTATCAGCTGCTCTTGGATTGTGACACTTTTTCTGCCCCTTACCCAGTGACCTTTATTCCCAATTCAACCTGTGAGTTGAGCTCTAAGCTTGTTAGAAAACAGTTCCATCCATATCATTTTTGCTCCATTTTGTTTCTTCTTGCCTTCTTCCCTCTTTTGAAAACTTTTCTAGAAGAAATGCCCTGCACATGGATTCTGCTTGCATATCATTCAGAAATCATATGCGATCGCAAGTAATTTTCATTTAAATAAAAATCATGATTGCATTTTGTACATAAATACAAAATTCAGAGATAAAATGGCTTTTATTATATCTCTTATGACCATGACAGTAAGTGTTTAATGTAGAAAACATGGAAAATATAGCAAATCACAAAGAAGAAAGTACAAAGTATACGTTTTCCTACCCCTAGAGAGAGCCACCAACATTTTAGTGCATTTCCTTCCAGTCATTTTTCTATTCCTTTTCTCTAAAATTGAGCTAATCTCATATTTAATATAATAATTTACTTTTCCTCCTAAGCTGAGACATATATTCCATTTTATTAAATGTTTCTCTGGAACTGTTTTAAAAGGAGGGATAACTTTCTATTCAGTGTCCTATACCTGACCATTCTCTTATTGATGGGCAAATTGTCTGTTTTCCAATCATTTTTCAGTATAATATCTTCACATTTAAGATTCTATCTTTTGGATGGATTTCCAGAACTGGATTAATTAATGAAAAGCTATGAAAAGTTCCTTAAACATGTTAAACTGCTTTCCACAAACGTTCCCTGGGTTTGCCCTCCCATCCCCTTCACCATGTCCCTTCCCCCATCCCGGGTCCCCAGGTGACTCTTCCTAACGGTGTGGCTGCAACATGTGGAGCAGCTGATTACAGTTGTTTCATCGCCATCATCTATAAAATAATGTAAGTGGCCCAGACTTGTTGTTTTGATCCCATTGAAAGATTGGCTGACTCATTCCATGTGGATTCAGGATGTAGTCAAAGTTTCATAAACTTGAATTTTCCTTTTCCAGACCCTCCTCCCTTCCCATTTCCTAGGTGAAACAGCCACTTCCCGGAGCAGCTAAGTGATCTGCCCGGCATCCCAGAGCAGGCCAGCAGTGGGGGACTGGAGCCCAGGGCTTCTCCCGCCTGCTTGGCATCCCCTTTCCCCGGGAAGCTGTGTTTTGGTCCCGGCTCACCTGCTGAGTAAAGGTAGAGACTCTCAATCGATGGTTCCTCCCTCAGCCCTCGGTCAAGTCCATTAGATTTGACTAAATTCTCAACCCCGTGTCTGAGCCCTATAGACACGACCTTCGGAGAGAGTCAGGTCGGGAAGAATCCTTGGATGATAATGAAAATCCTGTCCACTGCATGGCAGAAAAAAAGACAATGAAAGCAAGCTGGGCATACCGTGAACCTATTAATTTCCACATAAGTCCCACTGAGGCCTGTTAGGAAACTGTGGAGACTTTTAAATTTGAAGAGAATTAGATTGCCTTTCAGAGGTAATAGAACTGCTCATTTGTCTACATTGGGCCAGTCTGGACTTGTCTCTTTTAAGGACAGAGCTGCAAAGACTGATCAGGCATAATTGGCTGACTTCTCAGGCTGGGTAAGTCTCGGAAGGCTGCCCAGAAAATTGCCTGGGACACGATTTGGCCTGGTTTGATAAGCTGGTTACAGTGTTCATTGCAGCATAGGCTGCCCTTTCCTCCATGACTGAAATGGTTTGTCCCCCCTGTACACTTCGTGTCTGCCTCTTTGTTTTTGGACCTGCCCAGGGACGGATTCATGCCTCAGAGTGTGTAAATATCTAATGGTGGAGACCCTCCCAGAGGGCTTGGCATAACCATGGCAGCGAAATGTGAGAGGGGGATGGGAGGTTGTGAACCGCTGTAGGCTTTGAGCTGTGCCACTCATTAGCTGTGTCATCTCAGATGAGTTGTTCAACAACTCTCAGACACCGTTTCCTCATATTCAAAATTAGGTACTTTCTTCTAGGGTTAATATGTAGGTTATATAAGACACTAATGCAAAGTGCTTATGCCCAATAAATCATAGCTCAAGTAATCATTGCAAAGATAGTAGTGATAGTAGTTGCAATTCTTACCATCATCAGTAATTTACAAGTGTTTTCTTCATTTTGCATTGATTACAATATGATAATCATGTTGAGGAAAGAATAAAAGGAAGTTTGAAGTTTGTTCTAAAGGCTTGATGTAACCACTCACTTGTACCATCAAGGTACATAACTTAGATTGTTTGATTATGTGATAGTTTGGGGATGAGCAGTTAAATAGTGTTAGGTGAAAGTGATTATAAATTGTACAGCACTCTATAAATCACTAATTATGATGATTAGTTTTAATTAGTTATTGGGACCAAATTTCCTTACATTCTACATGTAGTTTATCCTTGTGGAATGAAATATTATTTATAAGATAAACTTTTAGATGATTACAGGTCATGTGCTGTTTCATCATAAACATGCACAAAATCATATCCCAGCTCGCACCAACCCTGTGAGACAGCTCGGTCAGCTGTGATGATCCTGCTGTGCAAATAAGGATATTGAGATTTAGAGAAATTAAGTAACCTGTCGAAGGTTGTTTGACTGATGGTAGATGGACCCTCAGACTCCAGACCCTGTGCTGTTTCTCCTCCCTCAACTGTCTGGTGTGTGAGATAGTTTCCAATGAGCTAATAATAGAAAGTTCACATGGGACCCAGATGGGGTGTTAAATGATGCTGAATCCCATGATGAGTAAGTTCTTCCTTTTAAGTTATTTTTCAGTCTTTCTGATTATGTCGAGGAGAACGGTGCACTTTGAGAGGTTCAAGATGCCTCAGCACCTGTCAGACATGTGCTGATCTCTCTTTTGGACAAAGCAGGGGCAGGCTCTGTCTCACACCCCTCTGTGGGCAGCGTCATTAGGCTGGAATTTTAATAGTATTCTGTTGCATTTTTTTGAGACAAAATTGGAGATTTTATTTTTCTCTATATTCTATGTTGCCCAGTTGAGATTACACTGTACATATAACTTTGTATCAGCTTCTTTTTCCACTCCAGGTAAATAATAAACATTTTCCCTATGTCATTAAAAGATTGCCATGCATGTGATTTTAATGGCTGCATCAAAAACCATCCTGTGGCTGTACTATAATTTATTTTGCATTCTGTTGCATTTTATTTAGATTGCTTTCTATTGGAGGCCAGTCTTGCTGGTTTTCAGTTTCATTCATTATCTTTTAAAATAAATTCATTTAACTTTTTTAAAGCATCTCAATTTAAATAAAGAAATTGAATAAATAAGTAGGTAGTATACGGCAGTGGCATAAACCATGGAAGAGGTGTGTGCCAGTACTGGGTGAGACCCCATGCAGTGACCGCACGTGGGCCTCATCCACCATCGGACCTCAGGACGTCCAGTACTGGGTCCAGCCAGCCTCCACTGACCTGTGCAAAGCCTGTCTGAGCTCTGCTCCCAAGAGGAGATGCATCATGTGGGCCAGGCTCACGGGAGATGCGCCTTTGCAGTCACAGGTGGTTGGCATGGGGGTCACTGCCGAGGGCCGGGAGGACGCTCGTGGTCTCAGCCAGAGGCCAGTCCATAGCTGTCCCTCAGAGACTTTGCTCAGGCCTGCTGGGGAGTCTGGGCTACAGCATCAGACCTTGCAGAATTGGAATCAAGAATGAGCAGGAAGCCGGAAGTTTTATATCAACGTCTGTTCATTCCAGTACGTGTGAAAATCACTGAATAGGAAAGAGTATATGACAGAATTCACTCACATATATAAATATGTATCTATATATGAAGAGAGTCACTGTTAGACACTCTTCATATGTAGATACTTATTTTTTATTAATTGGGATCACAAAGTACATTTGGTTCTATGCCTTTGTGTTTTCATTTATCACAAATGTTTTCCAAGCTCATTAAACTTTTTCAAAAGATTACTGCCAGCCTAATTACTCATCATATACCATAATTTTTGAAACCTGTTCCCTTTGGTTGGGTATTTAGATTGCTTACAATATTTTACAATTGCTAAAATAACAGTACAATGGCCAATTTTGTTTGAATGACTTTTTGAACAAATACGTGAGTCAAGATTTTATTTTGTGGTTTAGTTCAGAGACAGTAGGTAAAAAACAGGCGTGTTCTTTTAGCGGCAGATTGAGATTTTGTTGTTAAATGTTTTTGCGACATGACCCATGATTGCCCAATTTCAGAGCAGGTCGTGGGATTCAGATTAGTCCAGGAAAGTGAGAAATGGCCTCCCGTGACCACACCTGCATGCCACCTGTAAGAGGCCCTAAGACCCCATATCCTGAGGCCTCAGCCCTTCATTGCTGTGAGGGTTTCTCATTGCAGTGGTTTGATCTATGGGGTTTCCAGTTGTAGGCAAGGTGTGATTTCAGAACTCATAGGAGCAAGGACAAAATTAAGGGTTGAGGAAACTGCAACCAGTAAATACCTAAGTTGATGTGTGTGGTTCCTGGGAAGAATGCCCAAGGAAGGCTCCATTTGTAGGTCTACAGGAGCTGCCAGGCTTATTGGGCCATGCCAGGAACCCAACTGCATTGGTGCTGGAGGGACCTGCCAGGCAGGCTGGGGAACCCCCATGCATTTGTCACTCTGGAATTAAGGTGAACATTTGGCCCTCTTCCCTGGCTCTCTTTCTTCTGCTGGTTTGCAGCTTCAATCCCGGATGGTAATTGCTGTGGGGTGGGGGCCCTATTGGGGTTCTCTCTTGGCCAGTCCACCAGGGGCTCTGTAGGAGCAAGGGTTAATACAAGACCTGTGGAATTTATTGGGAGCAACTGACTTCAGAGTGGCTGCTGCAGTAAACTGTGGAAATTGTTATCTGCTTGATGGAGAACAGTCTGGGAGCGAGAGAATGTTTGTTTTTTCTTAACCCCAAGTTCTTTATGGCTGTCTTTAGTATGTAGGGAGTGAACTCTGAAAAGTAAGCACTCTGTTTTCTCATGAAATGCATGCATGCTTTTTGTCACATAAACCCTGCAGTATACAAGCAGGAACTAGTTAAGAATAAAGTTGTCTGTTGTCACTAAGCTTCAGACCCCCTGATCCCATCTGTCTGTCTCATCATTCCTTAATATCCTTCACGCTCTGGTCCCGTGAAAGTAACAGGGCTCTGCATTCATTCCAACTTCTCCCTTTCACAATTTTTTTTTAAACTTCTTCCTCCTCTCTGTGGTTCAGGAAGCAGCTCTCAGCTCTGCTGGCGTGGACAGGGAGCAGTCACATAATCCTCAGATCCCTGGGGCCTGGAACACAGAGCCCTCGCTTTGCTGAGAAGACAGCAAAACATTTCTCTGCCATGGAGAGGGTGACTGGCCCCTTTCTGGGGTGGAGGTGCTGTGTGGGAGGGAAAATAAGGGGCTCCCGAGACCCTTTGTTGCCCATGAGTTTGGGGTCCTTTGCCCTAATCTTTGTCTGTTAGTTATAACAAATATTTTCTTCCCATTAATTATGCCGTTTCCTTCCACAAGAATAACGGCTTTCCCTACCCCTGAAGGTGTCTTGCCCTTTGGCTTTTGGTTTCGCTGTCCTGACGTTGAAGGCCGTGTGTATCTTTCCCGTGTGTCAGCTCAGCCTTGGTAGGTTTAGGACGGTGTGTCTCATCTGAAATAGTGCACTGTTCATTTCCCCTCCATCAGGTTCTAAGCTTAATCCTGGAGGTGCAGTTCTTTCTGAACCCCTCTTTCCAGATGGGCGTTCGGGGGTGCCTGACTGCAGGGGTTCTTTGGGAGCAGTGGAGAGGCTGTGGGTGTCGTCGCTGCAGGGCTCGGGTGGGCAGAGGCATGTGCTGAGGGCAGAAAGGCTGAGAAGAGACCAAAGGGGATGCTCCCCCAGGGGTGACTGGGGAGGGAAGACAGGAGCAAGCAGTTGTCAGCCAGAGAGGAAGAGGAGGGTGAAGGCTCCAGGTCAACACCACAGCAGGGGTTCCATGGCCTGACAGGTGGTAAGGAAGGCCAGCTGCCTTTAGGAGGCCAGGAATGGGGCAGGCAGAGACTGTCGCTGCCTCCTGCAGTGACTCAGACCGAGCCTATCGGACCTTCTCAATGAGAAGACTCTGGTCAGGTCCTGCTCTGGGCCAGACTAAATGTTTAAGGAAGAACCAGTGGAAACGTATGAAGTTTGAAGGGGAAAGGGGACTCAGGCAGGCAAGCCATCCCAGTTTGTCTGGGACTGCAGGAAAGTCCAGGAGACAACACTTTCAATTTTAAAACAGGGGTCACCCTGGTTTGCCTGAAACGGAAGGGCTTCCTGGGACGTAGGACCTTCAGTGCTAAGACCATGGAAGTCCCAGGAACACCAGGAGTTGGTCACCCTCACGTGAGAGGTGTGGCATCCCAGGTGTTCTAGTTTGCTAGCTGCCAGAATGCAACACACCAGAGATGGATTGGCTTTTAATAAAGGGGATTTATTTCATTAGTTCTTCAGAGGAAAGGCAGCTAACTTTTACCTGAGGTTCTTTCTTACATGGGAAGGCACAGGGTGATCTCTGCTGGCTTTCTCTCCAGGCCTCTGGGTTCCAACAATTTTCCCCGGGGTGTTTTCTTTCTGCATCTCCAAAGGCCTGTGCTGAGATAAGATATGCTGAGCTACTTGGGCTGTGCTACGTTGAGCTCTCTCATTTAAGCACCAGCCAATTAAATCAAACATTATTCATTGCAGCAGGCACACCTCCTAGACAACTGCAGACGTAATCAGCAACAGATGAGGTTCACATGCCATTGGCTCATGTCTACAGCAACAGAACTAGGTGCCTTCACCTGGCCAAGTTGACAACTGAATCTACCACACTGGGTTAAAGAAGCTTCAGTGCTGGTATCAGTTGAGTAGTTCAGTGAAGACCTTGAACTTCAAGTTTTCTGGGATTCTGAGTTAATGATAGGACTATACTAAAATTACATAGAGTAAAAAGTGAAGTCAATAACAAGATCAATACTGTTGACAGCCCAAACAGTAGCTGTGTAAATTAGAAACAAGTGCCCCTTCTTACAGAGGAAACACATGCATGCCAGGGCACATGTCTGGGCAAGTGGGGAAGGGACTGTACACTAGCTCCCCTGATTGTACATCCTTATAAAGAAATCAATGAACAACAGCACTGAAAAATAGATATTATTTATTAAGCACCTACTGCTTACTACACACCATTCTAGATATTTTTCATGCATCAGACCATTTAATTTTTAGCACAATCCTCTGAAATAGGCATTTATATTATCCCTATTTTATAGAAGGAGAAATTATAGCTAAGCCAAATAATTTAACTTTCTCACAAGACAGAAGTAATGATTAAGTTGTAATTCCAACTCAAATGTATCAGCTAAGCATTGCTGTGTAACAACCACTAAAACTTGGGAGCATATATGCATTAATTGTTCCTTTTCGTTCTACCTGTTAATTGGGCAGCTCTGCTTATTTGAGACAGGCCTAGCTGGCCCCAGCCAGGCTTGTTTATGTGTCTCCAGGTAACTGGTGGGTAGGCTGTAGATTGGCTGGTCTAGAATGGAGTCTGCTCCCTACATCTGTTTCTCCCGTTCTTCCAGGAGGCTAGCCTAATCATGTCCTCATGGTGATTGAAGAGAAGCGATGAAAAGAACAAAAATGTGCAAGCACTTTTGTAAGCAGTTATTTGTACCAGCTTTGCTACTGTCCCATTGGTCAATGCAAGTCCAATGGCCAAGCCTAGCGTAAGTGTAGAGGTGGGCTAGCAAAAGGCATGGAGGTGTGGCAATGATGCAATCATTCTATCACAGCCTGCCCTTAGGGCACAATTATTCACATCCCTTCCACATGCAAAATATGCTTGCTCCCATCCCAGGACTGACAAAACATATTTCTAATTATGGTATCTGGCTCAAAGTCCAAGATTTTAGGATGCTTATCAAGACTGGATGCAGATACTGAGTCCAGCTCCTCTTGATCCAGAGTTCTATCAGATGAACAACAGGTTATCTCCCCAACAAAGCCCAGCAGGGGCTGGAAAGTCTCAGTAAATGCTCCCATTCACAGAGGGGAGGCACCCAGCAATCAGTGATTTGGTTCACAGCAGTTCTGATACCCTGCAGAAAAATGTCTGTTTGCCCCATCCTGAGGGTGATTCTGCTCTCTAGAAGGGGCTCCCCAGTCCATCTTTCTCTACTGCTCCCCATTAGCCACTCTTCTCTTTCGCCATATGTTTACCCTAGCCCAGCTCTGGTGGGCTCAGCAGAAGGTGGCACAGGGCTCCTGACGTCAGCTTACGGGCCCAGCCCCCAGGGATCCTCTTGCCTTCCTTGATCTCCACATCCGTGTTCCTGACTCTGTCCAGCCTTGGGGAAAGACAACAGGCAATCCTAGAACTCCCAAGTCAGGACTCTACACAATAAACTAGGGAACATAAAACCACAAACAAAGAAAACACCTTTATTTGTTAGGGAAAATAATTCAGAGGGCTCAGACACCCGTCAAGCTCCAAGCTTGAGGCCATCATGGAACGTTCGGGAATCTAAATCTATCGTGTGCCTTATCGACAGTATAGCACAGACACTTGATGTTGTTTGCTCACTCACTGTCCCAGCAGCCTAATTGCGAGCCACAAGACCCAGCACTCCTGACCATCTTTGATCTGAGCTGGATGGGAGGTCCCTGACCCAAAGTGGCTAGTCTATGGACTAGTCAAAACCCATGACTTGCCACCTGGCTTGGGGAGCTCATGTGACCCAGATGACTTCCTGTTTTAGAAGCCTGGCATGCTGAGAGGCCAAGTTGGAGGGGGTGAGATTGCAGATGCAGCTTTCAAGACCTATGCCTATTGCAGATGTGAGCACTTAGTAAGAGCAGAAAAGGGGAGGCAGCTGGTCCCCAAAAGAAACAGACCTGCCAGGAGGAAAGAGAGTCCAAGTGGCCTCTGAGGGCAATAACAGCCACAGTCCCTGAGGGGTCCGGGTGTCCTGGTGATCCTGAATTTCTAGGAAATTCTCCTCATTGCCACACCATCCTGTCTCCTGAGATGACTTAGTATGTCTCTACACCTGGAAACTTGAAGAGGGTGAATGAAAACCATCTTGGGAGCAGGGGGCATCATTTGAATTACAGAAGTAAAAAGGGCCAAAGAAAACTTAAATAAAGGGGCAGCATAGAGAAGAATGAATTGAGAATTTGAAAATATGAAGGAAATCCTCCTAAAAAGCCGTATGTGTGAATGGGATCAAAAGGGGAAATGTTATATTGTATATATGGTATCAGAATGAAATTTTTTTAAAAATCCAGGAACTACCGTACATAAACAGTGACCCCGAAGTTAAACCATGGTCTGTAGTTATTAGTGCAATTAAAATGTGCAGTCATCAGTTGTAACAAATGTTCTACATCAATGCAAGGTGTTAATATGGGAATCCTGTGTTTTATGCGTGGTTGTTTTGTAAATTCGCAACTTCTCTAATAAAGAAGAAAAAGGCCGTTAACTGGTGATCATGACAGTGAAATCAATGATGACTGGAAACCAGCTCCACCTGTCAGTAATTGTACCCTTTGATAGCTGAGCTTAGACAAATTAATGCTGACTCAAATCCCTTCTCCAGAAGCCATTTCCATGGCTTAATGCAGTGGCCATATTGTACAGGCATGGAATTGGAGCCCACCACAAATATTAATTATGAACATGAATTTGTCAGGTCAACGGTTTCACTTTAAAGGGACTTGGGGACCTATGAATACACGTCCTAAATGCCTTAGACTTGTTTGAAATTCCAAATCAAAGAATAGGACGACAACTAGGCATTTATAGTGCATCCTGCTTGGCAGAGTGTCCAGAGAGAGAACACTGAGTACCTTGGCGTGGGTTCAGAGCTCGATTTTATTATCTTGTAGCTGCCTGTAATCACAGATGCAGCATCAAAGGCCAGCTGTCCCCATGAACCTTGACAGTCTATATAAACTAATTACTTTTTTATGAGCCATCCTTTCCGAGTTTGGAGAGAGGGCCTATTAAGCCAAGTTCACTGTGATATACAAACTTTAAAAATTATTATTATTTATCTAAGTTCCAGCTGAGCGCCGTGGTAAATGACATCCCTTGCAGCGCTTGGCTTGGGTGGCCACGGACTTAATTAAAATACAATACTCCTATTATTTCTTTAAAGGGAAGGTGAAGCCCAGTGTGACAGTTTTTTTCTACACATTAATGATGCTAATGGCAAATTTGGGGGGGGCAGGGAAGAAAAAAACAGATTTGGAAAGTGGGGGCACATGAGTGAATGCCCCCACCCAGTCCCACCCAGCCACGGAGACTAAGGACAAAAACTTTAAACTTTTTGTCCCCAAGTCCACTGCACAAAGAACAGTCCTTGGCCCTTCTGCTTTCTTGCACCTCTCCCTCTTTCGGGAAAGAGGTGAGATGCCAGGTAAAGCACCCGCTGTGACCTGCGCCTCTGCCGTTCCTCCACCTAGACTGCTCCCAGGACTTTCCTCTCGGCCACCATCCCTTGCTGCCTTTACATCTGCAGGGAAGCCTCCCTGTCGGGGTCCACTGCAGCCCCATACATGCTGTGCTGAGCTGACCATCTGTGGTGTCTTCTCTCCCAGCCCCTGCTGCCTGGTGCTCCATCACTGCCTGCATCTGGAGGGTTGTCACTTGAACTCTGTCCTCACTGGCATGATGCTGACATGTCCTGGGTCAGTCCACATGGTGGGTCACCGAGCCACACTGACCTGCCTTAATCACCTTTCTCCCTAGCCTAGAAGAAAGTGGTCTTTCTCTTTTTCTGGCTCACTCTAACTCAGGAGTTTCCACAGAACAGTTCTTTGGACTCCTCATGATAATAGTTCTTTCTCTTTTGCCATGAAGTCCTTCCTTTCCAGAGCTCAATGAGTGCCCTAGGACTTTAGAGGTAAGTGACTGGTTCAAGTACAGGCCCAAGCTACACTATGTGATAGCCTTGCACTCAGGTCTCTGCTGCTGATTCCGACCTCTAGCATCTCAATTCTTCTCATTTATAGTGTTTTACTGTTCTCTCGAGAACTCATATATTCCTGTCTGCAGCCTGGTTTCCACCCTGTCTGTCCATTGAGCTCTTCACTCCTGCCCACACCTCATGTCCATCCACCATACATGACTGTGTATGTCTGGACCTGATTTGCAAAAAGGGTCCTGAGCCAAGTGCAACCCAACATGCAGCTGGATAGCAAGGAAATGGTGAAAGGACTCTTACAGCTCCACTGCCCATGGCAGAGTCACACTCCACTCCACACAGGACCTTACAATGGCATCGTTTGAAGTTGACTCCTGTCTCCCGAGCGTGGCAGCCCCATGGCATCCTCATGCTGGCTCACCTCCATCACAGCACTTCTACACTTGGGCCGGGTGTCTGTGCAGGAGCCACCTTCTCACGGGTCTTGAGTGGGCTATGTTAGAACTGATTTTGTGTCCTTAGCACCTAGCACTGAGTAGGTGATCAATGAGTTTGCTGAATGAATGAATGATATTATTTCACAGGCTTATCCCCTTTGACATGATTTTTCACCCCAATTTCTACTTTACAATACCATAAAAATTGCTCCTGGGCTTAGCTCCAGATAGTGCTGCACTTTCAAGGCTATTTAAGTGTTTGCCCTTCGTACCAAGGTGGATTTGTTTATCCTCACATCTTAGCCCACAATCTAGCTTACAGGTTCTCAATAAATATTTATTGATTTCATTTAAAAGAGCTGTGTGGCTTGCAGCCTACTGTGAGCAGGGTGAGGGCAGTGATGGAGGGTGGAGGTGTAGGGTGCAGGGAGGGCTTACCTGTGCTGCTTCTAGTGTGTCCTGCAGGGACTACAGCTGACCCCCATGTTGAGGTTCGTTCTTTTTTGCCAATGGAGGTCCAGTGAGTCCAGCACCTTTGTTTGAAACATACATCTTTCATCCACTGGGTTGCTTTTGCACCTTTGCCAAAACTCAGTTGGTCATCCCTGGGTCTATCTCTAGGGTCTCTGTTCTGTTCCATTAGTCTATGCATCAGTCCTTCCTCCAGTCCCACCCACTCTTGGTTGCTTTAGCCATGAAATATTTGGAATATGTAGACTGATTACTCCCAATTTATTCTTTAAGAAAAAATCATTTTAACCGTTCTAATTCTGTGGTGGTTGGAAACTGTATGTTTCCCAGAAAACCATGTTCTTAAAGCTAATCCATTCGTGGGGGCATAAACCTATTGTGAGTAAGACCTTTTGATTAAGTTACTTCAGTTAGAGTGTGGCCCAGGGTGGGCCTTTATCCTCTTGCTGGGGGCTTTTGTAAATAGGATGAATACAGGAGGAGAGAGGGGAAGGCAGGGGAGAAAGCCACAGAAGCAAAGAGCTGGAAGCAATGAAATCCAGAAGAGAAGGGAGAGACCGGCAGACCCCACCTTGTTCCTCATGGAAGAGGAGTCCAGGGTCGCCGGCAGCCAGTCTTCGGGAAGAAAGCAGCATCTTGACAATGCCTTGATTTGGGCATTTTTCTCAGCCTCAAAACCGTCAACTTGTAAGCTAATAAATTGTCATTGTCAAAAGCCACCTCATTTTATGGTATCTCCTTTCAGCAGCCTAACAAACTAAAGCAAGTTCCTTTGCCTTTCAATGTAAATTTTAGAGTATGCTTGTCTATATCTACAAAAATCCTGGGGAGATTTTGATACGAATTGGATTGAGCCTGTTCATCAGTTTTGGAAGAACGTGGTATTTTTACCGTGCTTATTCTTCCGGTCCATGAACGTGGCATATGTATCCATATATTTAGATTTTCTTTGATTTCTTTCGTCAGTGCTGTGTAATTTTTAGCATGCATATCTTATACATACTTTTTTAGATTTATACCTAAGTTTTCTGTTTTTAAGCAAATGTAAATGGTATCATATTTTTAATTTTCGTGTCCATGTGTTCATTGCTAACATATATAAAATTTATTGCTTTTTTTCTCTTATACCCTGCAGCCTTGGTGACCTCACTTATTAGTTCCAGAAGCTATCTTATAGATTCCTTGTGATTTCCTACATATATAATCATCTCTTATTTTCTGAGCTGTATGGTTCTATTCCCTTTTATTGGCCTTATTGCATTGACTAGAACTCTCAGCACTGTATTGAATAAAAGTGAGAGAGAAGGCATATTTGCCTGTTCCTCATCTTAGGGGAAAACATTCCATCTTTCGCTAGTAAGTATGATCTACAGAGATGTTTTTGTAAATGCTTTTTATCAAGTTGAAGTAGTTCTGCTTCATTTTGGGGGCATCTGAGAGTTTTTATCATGAATAGGTGTTGAATTTTGTTAAATGCTTTTTATTGCCCCTTTTGATATGATTATGTGATATTTTTTTCCTTCTGTAGACTAGTGGATTGCAGTGATTGACTTTAAAATATTCAACCAGTTTTGCAACCCTAGAATAAATGCAGTTTAAATACATTGCTGAATTCTATTTGCTAATATTTTGTCAGAATTTTGCATATATATTCATGTGGGTTATTAGTCTTTGGTTTCTGTGTCACTGTCATTGTTAGGTTTTGTGTAGGGTAAATGTGTCAGCTCCATTAAAATGAATTGGGGGGTGTTCCCCCTTCTATTTTCAGTACGAAATTTTGGAGAATTGGTGTTAATTCTTCTTTAAGATTTGGTAGACTTCTCCATTGTTACCATCTGAGCCTGAACATCGCTTTTTGGAATTTTTAAAGTACAAATTCAGTTTCCTTGAAATATGTAGACTGATTACTCCCAATTTATTCTTTAAGAAAAAATCATTTTAACTGTTCTAATTCTGTGGTGGTTGGAAACTGTATGTTTCCCAGAAAACCATGTTCTTAAAGATAATCCATTCATGGGGGCGTAAACCTATTATAATTGAGTTTACAATTATAATTATAGGGCTACTCAAATTATCAATCTCATATTGGGTGAGTTGTAATAGTTTGTGTTCTTCAAGGAATTTGTCCATTTCATTTCAGTTGTCAAATGTAAATGTGTAAAGTTGTTTGTAGCATTGTTTTACTATAATTTTTATATCTACAGGATCTGTGGTGATACACTTCAGTTCATTGATGATATTAATAAATCTCTGATTTGGTATCGGTCTTGCTAAAAGTCTGTCAATTGTATTTATCTTTTCAAATAATTAGCTCCTTATTTAATTGATTTTTGTTCTTATCTTTATTGTTTCCTCCATTCTGTTTGTTTGAATTTATTTTGCTCTTCTTTTTCTAGATTTTTGACTAGGAGCTTAAATTATTGATTTGAAACATCTCCTCTTTTCTAATTTACGCATTTAGTGCTATGAATTTCCTTCTCAGCATTGCTTTAGCTGTTAATCATGAGTTTTGATGTATTATATTTTCATTCAGTTCAGTTCAATTTTTAATTTCCATCGAGACTTCCTCTTTGACCAATGGCTTATTTACAGGTGTGCTGTTTAGTTTCCAGGTGTGTGAAGACCTTTCTATTATCTTTCTGGTTTTGACTTCTTGTTTGATTTGATTATGGTAGGAGAATACACTTTGTATGATTTCAATACTTCTTAATTTGCTGAGGTATGCTTTAGGGCCCAGTAGATGGTCTATCATGGTTTATGTCCCACAGGCACTTTAAAAGAATGTGCATTTTACTAGTATTGGGTGAAATGTTCTATAAGTGTCTAACAGACCCTGTTGGTTGATAGTGTCATTGCCTTAGTTTATATCCTACATGCTTTTCTCTCTAGTTGTTTTATCAGTTGTTTAGATAGGAGTATTGAAGTCTTCAACCATAATTGTGGATTTATCTACTTCTCCTTTCACCTCTAACAGTTTTCTTTTACGTATTGCACAACTCTGTTGTTTGCTGCATACACGTTTAGGATTGCTATGTCTTCTTAGTAGCTTGTCTCTTTTGTCACTCTATAAGGCCACTCCCTATTTCTGATAATTTTCTTTGCTCTGAAGTTTACTTTATCTGATACAGCCATGTCTACTTTCTTTTGACTAATATTTACATAGTAAATCATTTTCCATATTTTTACTCTCAGCCTGCCTGTATCATTATATTTTAAGTAAGTTTCTCATAGACTGTATGTAGTTGGATCATGTTTTTACCCTGCTTTGCTAACCTTTGTCTTTAAATTGGTGCCTTTGAACCACTTACATTTAATGTAATTATTGGTACATTAGGCTTAAGTCTTTCATTCTGTTTATTGTTAACTCATTGTTTTCTGTTTTTTTTTCTACCTTCCTGTTAGTTACTTGAATATGTTTTCGAATTCTTTCTTGACTTATCTATAGTGCTTTTGTGTATTATCATTTTTAAATATATATATTTAGTGTTGTTCTAAGTATTATATTATATATACATAACTTTGCATAGTCTATTGGTGTAATCATTTTATCAATTTGAGTTAAGTATAGAAACTTATTTCTCTATATGTCCTTTTATCCTCCCCTGTTTATAGTTGTCCTAAATATTTCTTTTATGTACATTTATAGCCACATCAGATGTTGCTATAATTTTTGCTTCAACTGTCAAATATTTTGAAATTTCAAGAGGAAATGTAAAGACTGCCTGTATTTACCCATGTTTTTGTGCTGTTTCTTCTTTCCTTGTGTTCCAAGGTTCCTTCTTTTTTTCCTTCCTGTTCAGAAATATTTCAGCCATTGTTTCAGGGTAAATCTGCTAGTGACAAATTATTTTAGTTTTTCTTCAGCTGAGAATTTCTTCATTTCCCCTCATTCCTGAAGAATATTTTTTGCTGAGTATAGGAATCTGTGTGGACAGTTCTTTTCTTTCAGCATTTAAAATATATGTGCTACTTCCTTCTGGCCTCCATAGTTTCTTTCTAATTGTTTTTCCATTGTAGGTAAGGTGCTATTCTGGTTGTTTCAATATTGTTTTATTTGTCTTTAGTTTTCGGAAGTTTAGTTATGAGGTGTGTTGCCATGAACTTCTAGATGGGTTCACTCATATTCTTTAATCTTTAATGTCCCTTGCCCAATTTGGAAAAGTTTTCAGCCTTGTAGCATGATTTGTTGTGTTGGTTCAGTCCAGCTCTCTTTCTGGCACTCTCTTCCTGGGACTCCAATGACACAAATGTTAGAACTTTTGTTATAATTCCAAAAACAGTCCCTTGAAGCTCTTTTGTTGTTGTTGTTGTTGTTTAGTTTTGGCTTTTTAGTCTGTTTTCCTTCTGTTATTCCTATCATATAATTTGTATTTCCCTATCTTCGGTGCGCTGATTCTTTCCTTTGTCCACTCCAATCTGCTGTTGAGTCCAACCAGTGAACTTATTTTTAGGTAATTATATTTTTCAATTCTGAAATTTCCATTTGGTTCTTCTTTATGGCTTCTATTTCTTTACTGACTTTCTACTTCTTTAGTGAGCCTTTCTGTTTTTTCTTTTGGTTAATACAGTTTCATAATTGATCATTGGAACATTTTTATCATGGCTGCTTTAAAAGCAGGTAATTCTACTATCTCTGTAAATCTCAGCAGTTGTATCTATTGATTGTCTTTTTTTCATGCAGTCTGAGATCTTCCTGACTTTGGTATGATGAGTGATTTTTAATGGAAACATGAGCACTTTTGAGTTATGTTCAGAAACACTGGATCTCATTTACACATCCTGTTTCACTCGGCTTTCTCTGATGCCAGTTTGGAAGTGGCAGGGGAAACGATGCCTCTTCATTTCTGTCAGAAGGAGGGAGAAGTCCAGATCCTCTGCTCAGCCTTGTGGACACCGCTGAGGTGGGGGAGAAACCACCTCACACCTGGTAAGGGTGGGCGGTCAGGTTCCCATGTGCTTCCCCCTGGCACTGGCTCTGAAGTTGGATATGTGTTTTTTGAGTTCCCCGGAATCCTAATCTGCATAAATAGTTAAGGCAGGAATAGAAACAGAGAGAGGTGGCCTGAGGAACAAAAACCATCCAGTTCTCATCTTTGTACAATGTTGGGGTTTGGTCCACCATGTTTTGTGAGAACCCTAGAATTGAAATTTCTGTTTACCTTCATATCTGAACATTATCTGTGATCAAACAGCATCATGGTTATTTTGTTAGGAAAAAAAAATTACATCTCTTGTCCTCTAACACTCAGGCCTTTTCTATCTCAAAAGCTTGAAATCTTCAGAGGTCTTTCTCAGTTCCCCATTTTTTATGAGTTCTGGCAATAAAAGCAGTTGACTTACTCGGCTGGGAAAAGAGTGATAAATACTAATTGAATTTTAGTTTACAGAATCCTGCAGCTGGAGATAAGGAAGCTTAAAGACATGACAAAAACAAACAAATAGCCCATAGTTTGTTTTCCTCCAGACAAATACAACCCTGCCTGACTTGTAAGCATTCCCCCTTTTTTACAAATGTGAGGAGACTGCAGTCACAGCTCCTTGACGCCATGGTAGCTGCCCCCACTATGAAATGATTGTTCAGTGGCATTTAGAGCAAATTGCAGAAAGGAGAAGGCGCTGGTTGGTTGTAGACAGGCTGGGACTTGGTTTCAAATACCATGTCTCATAAAAATAGCAAAACGAACAGCTACTACTAGCCTTCTGTGTGCCTGGCATAGTATTGAAGGATTTACATATATAATTTCACTGGTGTTCACTTAATCTCAGGAGCTTATGAAGTTGGAATTATTTTTGCTTCAAAGATGAGGAAGCTGATGATCAGAAAGATAGAGTGACTTACCGAGAGCCATAAAAGCATCTAGAACAACAGCATAAAGGATCTAGCGTTCATTCTCAACCCTAGTTTTCAATCAGGGGTGATTTTACCTCCCAGAAAACAGTAGAAAATATTTGGAGACTTTTTTTATAGTCACGACTAGGATTGGGGAGGGAGATGTGCCATGGACATCCAGTGGGCAGAGGCCACGATGCTGCTAAGCATCCTGCCATGTGCGTAACAGCCCCCCACAACGAAGAGTTATCCACCCAAAACATCAATGGCGTTGAGTTGAGAAGCGCTGGTCTAGAAGGCAGGAGGTCTGTTTTAATGTCTATTCTGTATCTAACACAGGATGTGTCATTGGTTCATCCAATGATCATTGGTTCATCACAGAGGCTCTCTGTGAGCCTCTCAGTTTCTGCAGGTATAAAATAAAAGGGGCTGGACTGCATGTGTGCTGTGAAAGGAGTTAGCCTACTAGACGATCTCTAAGTTAATTCCAGCTTTAATACCCTACAGAGCCTGGGAAACTAGAATGTCATCTGGCTCTTGAAGTGTTCTTCAAAGTCTCCATGAATTGTTCTGATATTCTGAGCAAAGGTAGTGGAAAGATTTTGCAAGGACTGGTGAATATTAAAGAGGATACGCACAGATTATCTATGCACCCTGCAATAGGAAAAGTGTCCTCACATCTCTTTGTCGCTGGTCTTAGTTGATGTTCCTGTGGAGTGTTTTCTTCTTACGTTAATTAAGCTGTCCAGAAAGAGTGTGTGTGGGGGGGCTAACCCCACTGGGAAATTCGTGGTGTGGATGTGTCTTTGGGGAAAGCAGATCAGCCAAGGGCAGGACTAAGATACTTGTGTTACCAACGGTTGTTTGTGTCATGGACGTACAGACTCTGCTCAAGAAAAGCTGAAGCCTCAGCGTGGACAGACCACATACGCCTTCCGTGGTTCTGTTCTCCTGGGGTCAGCCTGGCTCTCCCGTGGAGATCCAGAAGGAATAACAGTTTGGTCAAGCTCCTTGGACAGCGCACGCACACACCTCATCTATATGGATTAACCCACACATCTGGCAACTGGTTAAATTTCTGAACTATTTGTGTTGGTTTTATGAGGATTTACCTCTATGCAGTGTTTTCTGATTGTGGAGAACAGAACTTCAGCGTTTTCAAGATTCAGTGCTAATGCTTTGATGAAGATCAGTGGAAGCAAAGTGAGTAAGAATTTGCTGGAATTGTAGAGAGAGGAGGGCATTCGAGAGTTGGTAGGTTAAATTGGTAAATTAAGTTCTGAGCCATCTGCGAGTGCGGGGTAGGGATGTAGGTGTGGGCATGATTCAGTCCCTGCCTTGAAGGACCTGGCAATCTCTTGGTGGGGAACACGCTAAAACTGGTTGGGAGATAGAGGATAGCATTGCAGACCAGGAGATGCCATGAGGCTGGACCTGTGACACAAGGCTCGTGAGGTCTGTGAAGGCTTAACTACTTCTGCATCTCCCAGGCTGAGACGGTCTCAGGCACACGAGGACCTGGGCAAATGCTAGTGAGCACAATGCTCCAGCACAGCCTTCTCTCGCAGCTCTCCTGGTGCTGCACTGCAAGTCCTACCATGACCTGCTCAGCTGGGGCTAGGAATGCTGTGAAGAAAGAGTTCTGCTTGTTCATCTCAGAATTACCTGCCCTCGCAGAGCAGGTTCCTGAGGAATCCATGACTCCATGTGCCAGTGAGGGGCACCAACAGGCCCCTGTGTGCCCAGGCCTGCAGGCTCATGGACGGGTGGGCTTCCTGGGCCATCAGGAACCTGAAAGATGAGGCAGAGAGAGGTAGGGAGGGATTTAAGATGTGAGGTAGAAACAGGAGTGCTTTCACCTGGTGAGACTTTGTAAGAATCAGCTTTTTCATGTCTGAACATTTGTATGACTTTCATTTCTTTTGCTGTGTAAAAAATGACCACAAATGCCACTACTTTCACAACACCATCTTTTCATTATCTCACAGTTTCCACTGGATAAAGAGTCCAGGCCCAAGTTAGGTGGGTCCCCTGCGGGTGGTCCACCAGGCTGAAACCAAGGTGTCCGCCAGGCTGCGTTCTCCAGCCGTCTCATTTCATCTCGCCTCGCGTCCTCTCCCGCGCTCATGGGAGCATGGTGGCTGGCAGAATTCAGTTTCTTTTGCCCGTAGGTCTGAGACTTTTGCTTTTGCTTTTCTGCTGATTGTTGACCAGGCACTGGTCTGAGCTCCTTGCCAAGTGGTCTCCTCTCCAACACGACAGGTGGCTGCTTCAAGGCTGGTGGGAGAATCCCACCCCAGGCTGCCACACAACCTAATCACGAGAGTGGCTATCCAATCCCCGTGCCTTCAGCAGGCTGTTCAAGAGATAAATAACCCATTGTATCCGCAGCCTCTGCCTGTATTCAAGGGGAAAGGTTTATAGAGATCAGGTACACCAGAGGGTGGGAAACTTGAAGGCCACCTTAGAATTCTGTCTGTCATACTCCGCACTCTGGCTTCCTCTGATATGCACATCCTGATAAATCCCCTCCCTTTGAGTGTGGGCATGTCTGGCCTAATCAGGTGGGCTCATTAAAAGGGGCTAGAGATCAGAGACAGAAGAAGTCAAAGAGATTCTAAGTGTGAGAGGGAAGTTTTGCTGGCCTTGAAGAAGCATGTGCCATTTTGAAGAGAGGGCCACATGGCAGGGACCAACCAGCAGCCTCTGGGAGCTGAGAATGGCTCCTTCCTGGCAGCAAGCTAGAAAGTAGGAACCACAGTCCTACAACAAGAGGGACCTAAATTCTGCAACCAGTGAGCTTGGAAGAAGATGCCTCTGAGGATGCAGCCCCATCAACACCTTGAATGCAGCATGGTGCGACCCTGAGCGGAAGACCTCACTAACCCATTCCTGGATTTCCAGTTCACAGAAATTGTGAAATAAACAATGGGTCTTATTTTAAGCTGATAAGTTTGTTGTGATTTGTTATACAGCAGGAGAAATCTAATAAAACAAGTTTGCAGTTAGAGAAACTGGCTCCCATATGGAAGAGGATGGGAGGGTTGTTCCATGCTGAGCCCTTCAAGAGTCAGATCAGAGAAAATGACTCCCCTCTTTGACAAGGTACACACACTTAATCTGCAAAACAATCCCATTTTGCAGATGAAGAAACTGAGGCACAGAGAGATTAGGTAACTTGCCCAAGGTCGTGTGGCTAGTACAGCCAGAAGTTTCAAACCAGGATTTAGTTGATTTTGTATTTCTAAAAGAACTATAAAAAAGGACCTGAGTCTGGCCCTCAAAGAAATTATGTTTGAGTTACTTGGCGAGAAAAGATTGACATCACTGGCAAAAGGAGATCAGGGACATGAGGCACTATGGCCAGTCTTTTATTTACAAGTACCTGTGGTGCGTTAGGAATCTGTGCTTGGTGATACATGATGCCTAAGCCTCTCTCTGACTGAGCTTCATAGGAATTAACTATTGTTTTCCCAGCATCTATATATTTAAGGTTCATTCTGGGCCTCTTACTTTGCATTCTGGATTCCGCACAGTGCGCTATATTTGCAATTTACAGATGCAGAAACAGGCTCAGGTGGCCAGTGCAGTACACCCAAAGTCACCCAGATAGAAGGGCATGAAGCCAAATACAACCCAGATCTCCCCAGCGCCAAGTCCCTGCTTCCCCTGTAATACCAAGTCGCCTCCTTTTATAAAGATAAAAGCATCGAGTAGCTTCAAGCACTTCCCTACATTATTTCATTTAACCTTGCAAACTTTCTTAAAGAATCAGAGAAAATATTTTAGGCCTTGTAAGTCAAGAGGCAGCAGGGAGGCTATTATGTAGGTACTTAGTATAGCCATTTGAAATGCGATCATTTAAAAATGTAAAACCATTCTTAGCCCCCAGGTTGTCAAAAACAGATGGCTGGATTTAGCCTACCAGCGATAGTTTGCCAGCCCTGCTCTAAACAGCTCCATTTGGCTGACTCTATTATCCCCATTTAGAGATGAAGAAACTGAGAGATGCAGGGCTTTTAGGTGACCTGCCTAACTCTCGCAGCACCCAGGTGGGTCCGTCTCCAAGGCTCACCTCCTAAAGCGCGTGTGCCGCAATTACCTTCTGCTCAATTCGCCATTCATCTGATGGTACTTTCAGCTCCCTGTGTGGGTGACAGGGTGGAAGGTGGGAAATCACAGTCTCCCGTTGTGTGGTGTTGGCCACTCGTTCCGTCTGTCTCAGTTGCCTCCTCTCTAAAGCAGCCAGAGTTTTGCAGTCTGCAGAGTTGTTTTTGCCCCTTGGGCAGGCTGTGAGGCTGCAAAGGGCTCTCGCCAGGAATATATGGGAGGAGGTCTTTGCAGATTTCCCGCTGACCTTGTTAGAATAATCGTGTATCTAGCCGTCTGTGTTAGTGACGCCGTCCTCTCCCGAACATCAGAGTCACCTGGGAAGTTTTCTTAAAAAGCGACAACAAAAACACTCTGAGCCTGCATTCCCGAAGAGTTTGATGAATTATGTCTGAAACGGGCCTGGGAATTGGACATGCAGAGCCAGATTCAGAAACCTCCAATAGATCAATGTTTCTCAAAGGCATCCTCTCTGGTGATAAGAATCATCAGGGGGCTTATCAGGCTCCCAGCTGCGCAGGGCATGCCCAGGGGCTCATTGTCATTGGGACAGTGGGGACACTGGTTGTCTTTTCTCCCAGTCTTCTTTCATCCTACATTCCCCACATTTGCCTGTAGTTGGGCTTCTCAGAGAGTGGTTCAGTGGGCCTCGGGTGAGTTATGTCTAACCAGCATGATAGAGGAATCTGATGTTCTCAGAAGTTTTGGAATCACCAGGATGAATAAATCAAAAGATTGCACATGGTGTGAAAGCTACACATGGTGCAAGCCATCACACAGCCATCGGATTCAGTAGAGTTTGCCTCTAGCAATTACTCAATTAGACTTTAATGACATTTAACCTGAGTGAAATAGTGGGTGTTAAAAATTGCAATGATCTTTTAAATTTAGTGACACTGAACTCAAACACCTTGCAGAGGTAGAGTTCAGATTCTGGCTAAAGGGCATTATTTATGCTAAGACTGGGGTCACTGGAGTCTGTTTGCAGGTACCTCCCAGCAGCGTTTGGTCCAGGCACGAAGGCCGACTGGCTCAGGGGAGTCTGCACAGTCCCTGGAGCAGCATGCGTCTTCCCCTGGGAACTCCCTTCCAGGCAGCGGCTGTGATAACCAACCCTGAGGTTGACCTTAGTCGAGGTCATCATGAAAGTCAAAATATCTTTGGTATTGGTTGCAGTAAGGTGCAGTGCTTTGTAAAGTCTTTAAAAATCACAGTCCCTTTGAAAATCTAATGAAAGATGCAAAAGAACTCGGTGTCCTGAAAACTGCCTGGAGAACTTCACAAGTTTCAGAGGATTCATCAAGTCCCTAAAGCACTTCTGAGCCTCAGGTTCCAGGTAATGACCTCCAAATGTACCAGGAAGTCTTAGGAAGGAAAGAGTGGGCCCTGTGCTTAACAGTAGACTTAGCCAGCTTCTCAGTGGTCATCGAGCCATGTAGCAGTCCCAGGCTTGTTTCTCAGTCTATGAAATCAGAGCATTAATACCACGCTCATTATACCCACAGGATAGCTGAGAAAACAAAATAGATCACAGATGTGAAAACATCTGGAAGCATCAAGAAGGCCACTTTGACATACAAGATCCTGTTATTAGCTTTTAGAGAAAGTGTTTATGGTTCTAAGGAATCCGAGGCTTTTTCCCTCATTTCTCATCAAGGCATTGTACGTGTATAATCAAACATTTGAAGGAGCAATGAAGGCAGGACATTTCTCAGTGACTCAGTTGATTTCACCAAGTGCTCCACTTCGGAATGCCTCCCCACCCCCACCCCTGCCTCTTCCTGCGCACGCCTACCTATTCTTGAGGCCTTCCCTCCCGCGTCCCCTCCTCGGCTGAGCTCTCCCATGCTCGTCCCCTCCTGTCCAAGGGGGCGTGGTGCCCAAGACTGAGCCCGCAGGGCCTTATAACATGGCATGGAGGCTGCTTCTTCACCCAGTTGTTTTTTCTCCTCCTGCGAGCGCCCTGAAGTCAGGGAGGATAACTGACCTCTCGGTTACGAATCCTTGCAGAAACCAAAAATGCCCATTACAGGAAAGGCTCGATGAGAGTGTCCAAATCCCTACACCCACTGCGTAGGACACAGAGATGGACATAGCACAGTCCCTGCTTCAGCTCCGAGGAGGAAGCTGACGTGCGAGACACAGAGCCCCGCGGCAGTGTGTCATGGCCGGTGTGGACTCAGTTCATTTGGGGACGTCAGGGAAGGCTTCAGGGTGGGAGATGATGCTTGATGGTCACTGGAAGCTGATAAGGCTCCAAGCGGCCAGAAACCAAAAGAGAACAAAGTCCGAGAGCAGGGCTGCGGGGAGGAAGAGCAGCGTGGCCACGTCACGGCAGCTGCTGGCAGTCACTGCCTGGCACACAGGTCTCGTGTTTGGGGCAAGTGGGAGCCACGTGGAAAAAGAGCTACTGGGGACAAAGTGTGGGGCCCTGACTGCCAGCCTGGGCGTGTGCATTCGGGGGAGAGCCAGAGAAGGCTTTTGAGCAGAGGAGTGACATGGTTGGAACAGGGACATGGAAAATCAACACGACACATCTCAGCTGCTGAGAGAGTAGCAGTGAATACTCTGTGTAACTCGCGATGGTGCAAAATACTAATTCTTCATTCAACAAACATTTGTTGAGCACCAACCATGTGCTAAGCTCTATTCTAAGCCTAAAATGCATCAGTGAACCAAACAGAGGTGTCTGCCTTTGTGATGCGTTCTTCCTAACAGGGATGAGAGGCAGGTGTGGACAATGAACAACAGAAAGAGAAAACTAAATTATAGAGTGGGTTAGAAGACAATAAAGGAGAAAAAGCAGAGCAGGGAAGGAGGTTGGGCGCGGTCAGGGTGGGCCAGCTGTGAGAGTTGTATTGATCAAAGACTTGAAGGAAGAGAAGAGAGGGGAGTGTGTGTGCCACCCGGGGCAAGGAGGCACCAGGGCAGGGCCGGAGGTGGGCATCTGACCCTGTCTCCCACTTCGAGGCTGTCAGAGTGGTGATGGTTGGGGGCAGGTCATGTGGGGCTGTGTCCCATGGCAAGAACTTTGACTTTTTCTTGGAGTGAAATGGGAGCCATGGTAGGCTTCGGAGCAGAGGAATGACCTGATCCGACTTGCATCTTAACGGGATCCCTCTGACTGCTGCATTGAGGATGGATGGTAGGGGAGCAAGGACAGGGGCCGGGAGCCAGTTAGGAGGCCACTGCAGTAATCCCAGGTGAGAGGTGCTGCTGTGTTGGACCAGGGGCTGAGGGTGATGGGATTCTGGCTGTGTTTTGAAGATAGTGCGGACAGGCTTTCCTAGTACATTCGATTGGGGGCGGGGAGTGCGGGGTGAGTGCAATAAAGGCATCTAGTGTGACTCCAGGGTTCTGAGCTGGGGAAGGTTGTGGGTGGAAGTGTTTTGGAAAGGAAGAGTAGGCAGTCACTTTAGTAAGTCCCATTTGCTGTGTCTTCTAGACGTCCAAGTTGAGTTGTCAATTAGGCAGTTGTTTACTCTGGTCTGGAGATTGCAAGGAAGTTCTTACTAGAGAAATAAATTTGGAATCCTTGGCATGCAAGTCTTTTAGCACATTGCCATTAAGATTTGCAGAGAAGAAATGGGACCAGCAGAGGAGATTGAGAAGATATGGCATGTGTGATAGGAGGAAACCAACAGAGTGGAGTGGCTGGAAGCAAAAGGAAGAGATTAGTGAGAGCTCACCAAAGCAGTTTTCCTCCCTGGACACATAGTTACTTGATATTTCCACCCACATCCCCCTGAGTTTCTGGACAGTGGCATGTGGGTGGAAGTGATAGATGCCTCTTGCAGCCCTGCCCATGAAACCCTCTGCTCCCTTAGTGCGCTGGAGGGCCCAGGGCTCTAGGAATGGTGGAGACTGTGGGTGAGAGTGTCCGGTCCTTGAATCACGGAGCAGAACCACCACCATCACCACTGCCCCTTAACCCCACCCCTCTTGAATGTGTCATGTGTGAGATTTAAACCTTTGTTATTTTAAGCCATTGAAATGTGGGAACTGGTTGTTATAGCCGTTCTTGTCCCTGGCAAAAATTAGGTGTGTTCAGATGCCACCTACAGGTCAAGTAAAATGGGGACTAGAGTGGATGGGGTAAATTTAGCAACGCGGAGGACGTTTATGACCTTGGAAAGTGTAGGGTCAGTGGACGAGTGAATGAAAGCCTGATCGGAGTTGGTTCAATAGAAAGGACGAGAAAAATCGGTTACAATGAGTAGGGACCCATTCCTTTGAGGAGGATGATTGCAAAAGAGAACAAAGAAATGGAGTGCTGGCTTATGGGGCAAGAAGAGATCAAAAGAAGGTATTTTTTTTGGATGGGAGGAAAAAACGCTCTACCATTTGTTGGTGGACAATATCAGCTCTTTTCCTGAAACCATGGCCCCATTTGGCACGTGGCCCATGTCTCTGAGCTGCTCACCTGGTTATTTGTTTCCGCCTGAGCGGTGAATGATATCATTTTGAAAGGCCTCTTGGTGCGTGATTGATTTGTTAGGGAGCCTGGCAGCCTTAATGGACTTTCCTGACAAGACAATGGCTTCTCTGGGTGGTTTGTCTTGGAGATGTTCCAGGCGTGGTAATGACCAGCATTAAGACAGAGGAGAAGGAGGAAGGAGAGGAGGAGGCTGTGAAGATTTTTTATTTTTTTGCATGGACAGGCACTGGGAATCGAACCCGGGTCTCCAGCATAGCAGGCAAGAAAGCTGCAAAGATTTTACTTAAAGTGGATCCTGGAGCTGAGAAGGACATTAGCACTGATTGTCGGATGTGGGAGGAGGGAGCGAAGACTTGGGAGACACCCGTGTCTTCAGGGTGTTGGCCTGTGGGGAGCAGGTTGGGCCACTCCACGAGGTTAGTCCTCTTGCCCTAAATCTCACTGGCTCTCCCCTTTCCTTCTGCTCCCATCTTCTTGACATGTCAGTGTTGCATGGTAGAAAGGTTGGACTTTCCATTTCTGTTTCGTTTTCTTCCTGTCTGATCCTGAGTATGGCACTTAACTTTTTGAGTCCTCCTTTTTCCTTTCTGGATGGAAATAATAATATCAGAATTCATTTATGGCCTTTGATAGGTGTTCACAAGTGGAAGCTTTTTTATTTGGGACCATCTGAGGAGACATGAGGGCCTAGAGAGGCAGCCCAGGGCACTGGTCAGGGGCTCAGAGTCCTGCATTGTCACCCTGCGCCTTTCTCCTCGTACCAGTTACTTAGCCTCTATGTGCCTCGGAGTCCTTGTCCGTAAAGCGAGGGGAGTCACATGCCTGCCTCACAGATTCGATGGAAAGCATTAATGAATGAATGAATGAGTGCAAGACACCCCGTGCCTGGCACATGTTAACTTCCCAGTAAATTAAATTTGCACACATGTATGTGGCTTTGTGTTAATTTGGGAAAAGACTCATTCCTTGGCTAGTTGGTTGTGAAAGGCAGACTTACTTGCCAAGGGCAGAGCTTTTGGATGGGGTGGGGGCTCTGGAACTAAGGACAATGATTTGGTGCTCAGTCTCTCCCTCCACATATGTCCATTTGTCCCTTCCCGGGGACGCTGGGCGTGCTGAGAGGAGCTGCCACATTGGAGGGGCAAATTGAGCCACTTTGAAGATCCTGCAGAGCCTCCGTGCCTTAGTCCCCCCATGGCTGCCCCCCCCCCCCACAGAGGCCATGGGGGAGTTTTTGGCAATCCCGAGTGACCCCACATTGGTAGACCTCATGTCATGTTTGAACTGGTAATGCTTATTAAGGGCTGTGGTGGGGTGTGGGGAGGGACTGGGGAGGTGGGAGGTGGGAGATGACTGCATGTGAGAAGAGGGCAGCACTCTCTATATGTTGTTGGTTTTATTCTGCCCATGAGAAGGTAAACTTTATTACGTGCATTTCAGGTTGAGGAAATCAGAAGTCAGAGAGGTTAAGTAATTTGCCCAAGATCACACAGCACCCAAAGTCATTTTGCTGAGATCTGAACCCAGGTCCTCTGCCCTCTTCTGGGTTTTGATTGTTTTTCCTTGTCGTTATGCCTATATGTGGTTCAACTCAGCTCACATGCTTATCCAGTTCACGTAATGTTCTCAGTGCTGGAAGGGGGAATACACACACGAGAGGCAGAGATGAGGCCTGCCTGTCAGGGGTTTGTGGTGTGGGCAGAAGACAGAACAGACCCTGCAGAAGCACCGAAACGTGCAATAAATGTCCAGCTCCCAGGTCAGCCATGCCATGAAACAGGAGTGCAGAGAAAGGTGATTTCTTGGTGCTGCATTGCTCGCAAAAGGTGAGAATATTGGAGTGACAGTCAACCGAGTCTGGAGAGCAGACAGGGCTGGGAAGGCCCCAGAGGAAGGAGAAGGAAGCCTGAGGGCTGGGGGTGGCTGCTCTTCGACCCTGATCCCACGCAGCCCTGTTCTGTGTGTCGTGGACAGCAGGGCTTGGCGAGTCCACGAGCCGGTCAGACCGGAACTGTGCTCCGGGCGCCGCCCGCTGGCTGCTCAGCTCCTGGGTGCCAGCACCGAGCCTGGTCCACGCGGACAGCCTCGCCCACCTTGGAACGGAGGCCCGTGGGCTGTCGGCTCCCTTGGGTGCGGGCCGAGGGTGTACTCTTCCCCGGGGGGCCAGTCCTTCTCTGCTGTCCCTGAAGAGAACATGCCATAATGCATGGGGGTAAGGGCTTCCATTCTAGATATAACCTTGACTCCACGCCTACGGGAAAGAACAGAGACAGACTCACTCACAAACTTCAGAACCTTCACTTTTATTAGTAACACTTTACCGCCTGTGGAAGTATTGCTGCCGAGCCCCCCTATGGTGAGCAGGTCCAGCTGCATCTTCTCCTGGGGGTGGGGGGAGGGCATGCTGTCCGGGAGTGGATTCGGGGGTGTAAGAGAGGCCTGAGGGGTGAGGATGAGCCGGGGGGCCTCCTTCTCCTCCGGCGGGAGACGGCAGCCTGGAGGGAGCCCCCAGCTGGGGCAGAGGCCAAGGCGGCGCTAAGGAATGGTGGCAGGACAGGGAGTGGGAGAAGTGGCCCCAAAGGACCTGACTAAGGGATGGAAGCTCTGGCTGGCAGGAGTGAACCTGCCATCCTTCAGGCGGGCTCCGGCTTCATCAACACCTGTCTCCTCTTGCCAAATATGAGGACCCCTGACGCTGAAAACCAAACCAGCGCTAGTCCTCCAGCCCTGACTTAGCTCCCCGAACCAACTCCTCTTTAAACACTGAAGTAGCTGATAAATGCTCTCCCACGTGGATTCGGTGTGGCCGAGGAGAGAGGCTGAGGTCGGGTTTGACATCTCCCAGTGCCATTCCCCACGGACTCTTAGGAAGACATTTGGGCTTGCTCTGTTGAGAGAGGGTCTGATGGGTTCCGTTTCTCTTCTCCATGCCCGCAGAGCTCTGTCCAGGGTCCTTACAGAGAATGCTTCGAAACCAATGCATAGATGTCAGCTGGGGGACCCCTGACGCAGCCCCAGCCTGCTGCCAGGCCTGGAATCCCCACCCAGCAGGGGTCAGCGCCCGCCCTGCCCTGCCTGGTGGATCAGGCAGTTGGCATTGGGTCCTCATGCTCCTGTTTTCCCCATCCAAGCGCTCCCTGTCTGCTCAGCCCCTCCTCGGTGGAGGGGGAGGTTGGGGAGAGTCCCAGACCCCTCCTGAGACCCCCTGAAACCCCTGGTTCTCCATCGGCTCTCACCTGTTGCGTGGCCCCTGGCAGCTCCTAAAGCACCAGCGACTCCGCTAACGAACCAGCAGACAGCAAAGAGAAGACCCTTGAGGGGAGGGTCACGTGCTGCTCCTTCCCGGGGTGTCCGCGTTTTAACAGGGACCCATGAGTGAGTGCAAAGGGATGGACAGTTAGTGACCCAGGAATGAGATGAGGAGAGATGAACTGGAGCCCCAGACTCCCCATGTGAACTTCAGTACGAAACACCCCCTCCCCCAATGCCGGTTCTTGATTTTGTAGGAGGAAGAAATTGGTCTAAATAATTCACCCTTCCTGTGCTACAATTACATTTACATGTCTACCTGGCATAATTTCAGACATTATGGAAAACTTTCTCTTACCTTCAACGCAGACTCCACTTGATTTACTTTTTTGGTCTTTCACCGAATTTAATGGGGAAGGTAATATTGCCTTCCTCGGGAGTTGTTTTTTTGTTCCTACATTTTTTATTGTGAAATGTAACATATACACAAAAAGCAATAAATTTCAAACTACATTGTATCAAGGAGTTATAGAACAGATTTCAGATTTTGGTATGAGTTACAGTTCCACAATTTTAGGTTTTTCCTTCTAGCTGCTCCGAAACTTTGAAGACGGAAAAAAAAATCAATATAATGATTCAACCATCATACTCATTTGTTAAATCCTATCTTCTCTGCTATAACTCCTCCTTCTCCTTTAATCCTTCTCCCACTCTTTAGGGGTTTTTGAGCTATGCCAATTCTAATTTTGTTATGTTGGAAACTGGTGTCAATAATATGGGATAGAGGGATGGAACGAGTTGACGTTCATAGAGAGGCTGACCGCTCTGGGCTTCAGGACTTATCTGCCCCTGGAGGTTGTAGGTTTCTGGAAAGCAATCTTAGTATGTGGAACTTTTGTAGAATCTCAGATAAAGCTCTAGATGTTGGCAGAAATGGTTTTGGTTGGGGTTTGGTAAACCCTAGTAATTAGCAGTGTGGCTGAAGCTAGCTTAAGAGTAGCCTCTCCACTCTGTTTGAACTCTCTGGGTCACTTGCGGCTAATTTTGCTACATTTCTTTTTTTGTCAGGAAGTCATTGCCCATCCCACGGTGCCGGTGCCAGGCTCATCCCTGGGAGTCCCTGTTGACAGGGAGACTTTTGCCTCTGATGTCATGTCTCAGGGGTTGTTTGAAAATTTAAGTAAGATGAAACTTATTATGTACATGTCTATAAATTCAGAAATCAAAAACATCTGTGGGGACTGACATTGCTGATGGTTTATAAAAGAATATGTCCAGCTGAGAAAAGACTCATCAAGCATCTGTGTTTGGTGAAAATCCTCCTGCATATGTCTTGATGCACTGGTTTGACTGTTGCAAAGGATAAATTCCTGGAAGTTGAATTGGTGGGTCAAATCTATGCACTGTTAGTGCTTTTAGTGCAGAACTGGTTTCCAAAAAAGAACTGGCTTGCCAGCAGTTAAGAAAAAGCTGCATCTCTCCACTGTCTTTGCCAAATTGATAAGCAAAATTGCTCTGAAGTTTCATTTGCATTTTATTGATTATTGGTGAATTTAAACATTTTCAAAATGGTTATGGGGTATATGTGTTTCTTATTTTATAAGTTTCACATTCATATATTTTTATAAATGAAGTGAATGTTGCTTCCTTATTAAAATGCAAAATTTCTATTATCTCTAACTTGTTTTCAATAGTAACTTATTGTCTGCTGTATTTTTGCAAAGCAAATTACTATTTTATACTTTCAAATGTTTATTAGGTTGTTTGAGATATAAGTTTTTTAACTGTAGTAGTCAAATTTAATGCTATTTTCTTTTGTGATTTTTCTTTTACTTTTTGCTCTGAGTCCCCCATTCAAAAATCTAATATTAACAGTTTTTTTTCTCTAAGTTTATATGTGGTTCATTTTTAATTAACTCTGTAATCTATTTGAAATTTGTTTTCATGTAGGATTGGAGGTGAGGATGTACCTTAATTTGTTTTTATTAAAAAGAGTTCACTGTCTTAAAAATACTTCTTAATCCTATTTTAGTGAATTTACCTGGCTGTGTCTAAGAGAAGATTTTTTTCACTGCTTCATTTTCTTTTTCTATGAAATACAATGAGATCTTTTAATCTTTATAATTAGGTCTGTTTTATCTGTTTGTTTTTATCCAAGGGAAACTTACCCAGCCTTTGTTTACTGATCCTATTCCATTTTTCTGGCTTCCCACAAATCGAGCTAATGCCTAGAATCTCTGTGTCCTGTGTCTGTCATGTATTCTGACATTGTAGTTTGTTGCTTTGGGACTTTCTTGTCTTTTTAGACATATTTTATTTTATGTGCTCTTTTTGCTTTTGTGTGCTTCCAATGCAGATTTTAATTCAGATGCTACATTTTGGAGTTCTGTTACAGTCCTTTTTATTTCACCCATCTTTTTTAGTTAACTCTGTTGTGTGCTTCTGTTATTTGTTGTCTTTTAACCCAGCTTTGCCATTTCTGGGTCTTGTGACTTCTAGTAAGTTGGTTAACTTCTCTGTGCTTCTCAGATGGTAACTGGGATAATGAAATAAGATAATAACTCACAAATTACTTGTAACCATGCCTAGAACAAAATAAAGACTCAGTGCATCTTAACTATTATTATCACTACCCTCCCCCGCACCGTCTGGTTATTTCACACTCTGAAAAGATACAGTATATGGAACATGACCATTCCCAGTTTGGAGGGTACCTTTTACTTCTCAGCTTTGCCACCATCATGGCACCTCCCTATGACAGCCATACATTTAGGAAAAAATGTGTCACTACCAGTCCATCGACTCTGCACCCATTTCTTGCTCTCAGATTTTAGAAACGTAGAGACTCCAACTGTCTATAGAATGAAAAGCCATGATGGTTCTGTGGTTGTCGTCGGAAGTGGGGGTAGAGAGTTGGGGGGAACACTGGGGTTGGGGGGTGGCACTCTGGCTGCTCAAACCAGTGTCCACTCTGTAGAGAAAAGACGGCTCGGTATTTGAGTAAATTTTACCTTGCATTTCTGGATCAGGGACCAGACAAGGAGAATCTTTCCGCTTGGCAGGATAACTTCCTTTCAGCCACATAGCTTGGTGGCCATTGATGGATTTTTCATTTCTATTCTATTAGTAGGAAATGGCATTTTCCTCTGGATTCTGAAAAGTAGGTTAACTGGCTAGGGCCGGATTTTGGTGTTTGGCCAGCAGTGGTCCTTCCTGGGGCTTCATGACTACTTCTGTGGGTGCTACAGGAGACTCCTCCGCCAGCTGCTAATCAGAAGGCAGGTCCCTGATGAAGTGCAGACTGCCCGAGGGCACAGAACACATGAGGTTCTGTGGCTGAGAAAGTGACAGGGCCCCTCAAGCTCTTTCGGGAGAGCTTGAATCTAAAGGTGACAGGTGGCGTAAAGAGGTGAGCACGGTGGAGGAATGAGCTCTCGGTTCAGGTGGCAGTGGAGGAGAGCTTTGCAGAGGTTCAGCTTCAAAGCGTTTCTGACTTTCGTGCCCATGTTGGAGCCTTCATTAATCTGTTCTCATTACAAGCATAGATTCCAGGGATCTTTTTACTGGGCTGCAAATCAGAGGCCATTCTGATGCACATTCATTTTCGCCCTTATTTATATTTATTGAGCTCCTGCCACATACTAAGTGCTGGGGGTAGAGTGGTGAACAAGACAGAACTTCCCTGTCTCTTCTGGGAAAATCTACTGCTCATTGTACACCTACCATGTCACCCTCATTTATGAAGAGCCTTAAATTCATCATCGCAACTGGGTAATGTCTCCGGGAGGTTGCTGTCGTTGTCCCCATTTCGCAAGTGAGGAATTGAGGCTACAGAACTTGCCGTTTTATCAGTGGAGGGCCAGGATTCAGCCCTCTGTGGGCCTGACTCTAAATTCCTCGGCTCATTCTTCCTAAATCCACCAAGTCCCATAGCCACGCATGACCAGAACATGTTGGTGAGAGTGGGACTCCACAGTCAGACACAGTGTGCCGCCTGCTACAATGCAGTGCTCACTGGAGCATGTTGCACGGTTGGATGCTAGAAACATCGGGAGGAGTCACACCCTTTGAGACAGGTGTGCGGTTCAGTGAGCAAGTCAGCCACACTCGGTGCACCCAGCAGGAAGGAGGCGTTCCCAGCTGGCGCACTGACTCCCGAAGTCTGAGAGCCAGGGTCAGTTTTTTTCTGGTAACCCTCACAAAAGCATGCAGTTGCCTGAGATGAGATCCGAGGGCCTCAGGGAGACATCACGCTCCTTCTCTGGGTTAAATGATTCCCCCTGGGGAAGCCACATTGTGTCCGGATCAGGCTCCCCCCCTTTACTGAGGGAGTACACCGCTTATCTGGGTGTCTCCTCTCAGGTAGACCTTGGTGGCGCAACTGGACGGCAGGTTTGAGGGAGCAGAATCTTCACAGGACCCTGCAGGATGGGCCGCCTTATAGTCGTTGAGGTAGGATTTGGGGACAGGGTGTGGATGGTGACACGAGCCGGTGCTAACTCAGCATGCCCCTCTGCTGCCAAGGAAAATTCAAGTCTCCAATTCGTAATACCATTTACCTTCTCTCCACAGACTTTTGCACATGGTATTCAGAGAGTATGGTCAGCAAATTAACACGCACATGAATTTTTTAAAAGGTTTTGTAGAGTCAGGGTCTGGGTGTGTGTCTTATCCTCTGGACAGACAGAGCCAGGCTTCTGTGGAGGAGAGCCGGCAGGGCGCAATGGAAGCAGCTCTGAACTGGGTGTAGGAGACTCGGGACTGAGTCCCGGTTCTGCTGCTTGCCCCTCCTTGGCCTTGGTTTCCACCTCTAGAAATTGAGTTCTTCAGAGCAGGCTATTTTAAAGTCTCTTCCAGTTCTAATATTAAAAATTCATTCTAGTATGACTGGTTTGCAGGGATGAAAAACCAGTTCTCAATTATTCGTGTCAAAATCAGCAGAAGGAGAAGCACCTAACATACAAGGCGCGATGTATGCCTACATATGGACATAATCATGTAATTCCCACAACGTTGTAATTAGGTCATTGTAATAGTTTCAGCAGTAGAGTGGAGTTGAATTGTATGGAAACTGGAGATACAGGTAGAACATGATCATCTCTAGCTCATCTCACCATTTCTCGTACCTTCCAGAAGCTGCAACACACACTGAATGCTCTCAAACAGGCCTCGTGTGCCTGCTCGCTCCAGCCTTGCCGGCATTGCCCCTGGTGCTTGGAATGCTCAGCCTCCCCTAGGGCATCTAGCCTTGCTCACTTCCTCTCACCTCCCAGGACTTGGCCCTTGTGCCCTGGGAAGCTCGCCCCGGTGGCCCTGCCTGAGCTGTGTGCCCCCCGCAGCCTCCCTCGTACGGTGGTAACTGCCGGTGCCTCTACTATAAGCTCCTGGAGGGTAAGAACTCAGTCTGTCCTTCCACCAAGCCCCGTCTCCTTACACAGAGCCTGCTCAATGGTTGTTGACAGATAAGTGAGCCAATCATCGATCAATAACAAACTTCAAATTCTGTAACTTGGTGAAATAGCCTCGTAGCCATCGGCACTTTTCCTTACATCCTTAAAACCAAGAGTAAAATATGATTATAATTGTCTTGGAAAAGAAAAGGAAGAAAAAGGAGAAGACAGGAAAGGGGAGGAGATGAGAGGAAGGGAGGTAAGAGGATTAGAGATTCATTGGTCTGGAGAGGAAGTCCAGTTGGCCTGGCCCCTTGGTTTCTAGTTCTAATCTAAAATAAGGAGCAACAGGTGCAGAGAAGCCCAAATGCAACCATCCTAGGTCTGTCTGTTAAGGTTGTCCAAGCCTCAGCTTCCTTAGGTACAAAATAAAGATGACCATGCCTACTTTAAAAGTGCTTGAGGTGCCAGCAAGAGTAGGTAACCTCTGTTCTCCAGCTTCAGGGGACGAGGTGTGTGTCTGAGTCATCTCCGCATGGCCTCACCTTGAACTAGCCTACCTGACTTCCTTCTAGCACATTCTTACTGCTTGCAGCCCTTCAGTAGAGTCTCCTAATTATTTAAATAGTATTTGTGAGGATCATTTCCAGAGAGCTAAAGAAAATTCCCACCCCAGTGATTGTTCATGTGGCAGAGAGCTTTGAGAACAGGGAGAGAGTAGCAGAGGGGGAGAAATTCAATAACCGCATAATTTAATGAAAGCAATCTTTTTTGACTGTCTCCAGCCTTATCTGTTTTCTTACACTTTGGAAAAGCACAGGCGCCATATATTTTTGAAGTCTTTATACAACATAATAAAATTAGACTATTTATTATACGTGCGTTAATCAGAAAGAATCAAATTTTTATCAAGCAGCCAAAATAACTAACACTTATGGATGGTGCATTATGATGTAAATCTAGGGCAAGGGAATGAATATTTTAGTAACTGCACTTAGTGCTCGCAGTGACAGAGAATTCCTTGATAAAACGAGAAATAGGGAGATTCTCTTTTCTGCCTTTCCTCTTGCGTAAAGGAAATTAAAGTTGTCCATTGCTTTGGCCTCCTTCTTCCTCCCCCTGCCCCAACTCTGGCTTTGTCTTTTCCTTCTCCTTCTCTTTACCTCTCTTCCGCCATTCCCTTCTCTTCCCTTCCTTCTCCAACTTCTTCTCATTCCCTCTCTCCTTCTCCCCAGCTTCCTCCTACTTCTACTTTGTGTGACAGTATCAGTCCCTCCTTGACCCTGAAGACCCACCATTACAGGCTCATTCCTTGGAATAGAACATTTCCTTGGTAAAACATAAAGAACATGCTATAGAGGAGACAGTTAACTTTTTATTAAGCAGATTCCCATAACTAGAGCAGTTTATCTGTCCTTTCTTCCGTGATGGTTATCTCTGTGCAAGGAGCATCAGAGATTTTAGAGGAGGAAATATTGGATGTGGGGCTGCAAAGAGGTAGGAATCCCTGCTTGGCTTTGGGATTTTGGGACCTTTAGAAAATCGGAGACTCATTTTTCATTTAAGCATTTTTCACAATGCCTGGCATATAGCAAATGCTCGATACACTGCGAGAGTCAGGAGAGCACAGCAATAATCCTGGACATGTAATTTACCCTCTCTGTGCCCCTGTTTTCTCATCTGCAAAGTCAGAATTATAGGGCCCCTTTTTAAAATGGAGTTGTAAGAACCAGATTAATTAATTAATATGAAATGTTTTCCAAAAAGTGCTTGGCATATAGTAAATTCTCGATGGGTATTACCTAATAGAAAGTGGGTGTATAAATTTGGATTTGGTCAGGAAAATGAAAAACACTCTAGGTATTTCGAACAGGAAAGAATTTAATAGAGGGAATTGGAGGATTCAAGATTTTTAGAGAAGTTGAAAAGATGAAGGGAAGGGAAAGCTGTTGCTGGCACTAGGGAAGTCAAGAATTGCAGCACAGAAGTAGGCGACTCTCAGGAGGCACTCAGATGCTGCTGACGTCACTTCATGCCATCTGCCTTCAGGTGAGGAGCCGTGAGGCTGCCCACCATGGCTTAATGAGCAGTAATGGGTCTGCTTCTCCACCTTCAAATCTACACGTGGCTCTCTGCTGTTGTTGTTATGATAATCAGAAAACCTGCCAGTTGCTGATTAGAGTTCTAGGAAATCTCCTTCCCAGGAGTATTATTCAGGTTCTCTAGAGAAGCAACTCACAGGAGAGATATGCAAATATGAGATTTATGAAAGTGTCTCACAGAACTGTGGGGATGGGAAAGTCCACAATCCACAGGGCAGGCTGTGAAGCTGGCAGCTCCGACGAAGGGACAAACTCCACAGAAAAGGCTTGCTGGCTGAAGAAACAGACAAAGAGTCTTCTTCCTTAAAAGCCTTTGCTGATTGGATTATCTCCTTGGTGGGAAGCACGCTTTAGTTGATTGCAGATGTAAACGACCACAGATGCAATCAACTGACTTATGATTTAATACACCAGCCTCTGGTTTATCTACCAGCTGCAGAATATCCTTGCAGCAACGGTCAGGCCAGTGCTCACCTGACCAGACAACTGGTCATCATCACTTGGCCAAATTGACACCAGAACCCAACATCACACCAGCCTCCAGGCCTGTGATGCAAGGGAAAGCATGGAGAAGAGAAATTAGTGCTGCTGCCGAAAACAGCCAGGCAGGGTGGAGATAATTCTCAGGGCAGGGCTGATGTGAAATTTAGAGTGCAAAAACATTTTGTAAACTTCAAGGTACCATGCAGTTATTGCATTTTGATGGTAATGGGAGGGAAGAGGAGTAGCAGGCTCCGAGAATGGATGGAACACCTGGGACAGTAAGTGACACTGTGGTGACAGGAAGTTCTGCACGTGATTTTATACATTCAAGAATTTACCATATGCCAGATTTGTTATAAATGCTTTACTTGTGTTAACCCATCTAACCCCTGCAAAGCCCATGCAGTAGGTACCATCATCAACCACATTTTACAGATGAGAAGACTGTGGCTCAGAGAAGTTAAGCAACCTACCCAAGGTCAGGTTGCATGTAAATGGTCAAGCCAGAATTTGAATCTCAGCAGTTTGACTCCAAGGTATCATTTCTTAAGTGCTGCACCATGGTGAAAGGAAGGGATGTTCAAGCTAAAGTTGTCAGTTTCCCTGGGAGCTGGGCTGGTTGTTGCTGAAGTTCTGTTAACGTCTGATTTTCAGATCTCCAAACAAAGACTATTTTAAGGTTCTTACTTCACTCTTCTACACGCAATTCTATGCAAAGATTCAGGATGTTTTCTCCTATCGAGAATAATCTAACGAGGTAAATAAGCAACTGTGCCCCAGAATGTCCAGTCCTTGGAGCTGTTAACCTGCCCTGGAGTACTGGATTTTCTTGTCAGAACTCATCCTCATTCAACCCACAGTGCAACCTCCTCCTTGGTTTTCTGAGATCCAGGAAAAACTGGTTAACAGTCAACAGTCAGCCTCCAAAAGTTAAAAAAAAAAAAATAGTTTTCATTACTTCGTGCACAAACAAAAATAGGAAAATGCATTAAGCAAAATAATCTTTGTCCTACCATATGATTGTGATATTCTCTGTACCTTTTCAAGATCCAGGAGAATTATAAATTGTCTTGAGAGAGGGCTGTGGGCCTAGGATTTTTAGCACATAGGACACATTTCTTCTAATATTCTTCTCCCAGCGTTGGTTTTCTCCTAGTCAGCTGCTTTTACAGCAGAAAGGGTCATTTTTGCCTTCAGAAGCCAGAGCACTGTTTTTGGGTAAGAAAATGAACTACTCAAGAAATGTCAAGTATAAAGGAGGCTTGGAAATTATGGCTTTAAATTTTTAAATTTCTCTAAAGCAGAAAGGAGGGAAAACCAAGCCATGTTATACTTCATCTCAGAAGCACATTAGCAACTCCTGTGGCCTGGAATGAACCATTTCCTGCTGGAAACCTTAATTTGCTGACTCAGCACACGTGGGCTTGTCCATTTTCTGTCTGTCCCAGCAGAGGGATAACCAGGACTGGAACCCTGTGGTCATTTTCTAGAAATGCATCGAAGGGACAGAACTCAGGTTGTAAAAGCAAAGCTAAATAAATGGTGATAAGAAAACATAATGGGTAGCATTAAAAATTTTTTTCTGATTTTAAGCTCCCATTAGCAGAAATTCCACAATTCTTCCCAGACACAAAGGCTACCCCTGTTAGCCGAGAGATTCCAGTTTTCAGGAACTAAACTCTCCGGAGTCACTGCATTGTTATTATTTTACCTGTATTTATCTGCAAATTAGGTTAGCAAGTCCCATTTGCCCTTTTTTTGCAGCACTTTTGTGTTACTGCCAGCACAACCCTACTGATAATAAGCATTTGCTCATTTATTTCATCTTTATTCCTTGGGTTGAAAAGATCCATCCAGGGGCTAAGCAGGGAATGAAGATGAAGTATACAGAAGGCTGTATGACATTACTAGCTGGTGGGACTGTGGTGAACTGAAGAAGACCTGTTCTCACCAAAAGGAGAAGGCAACCAATTGGTATCTTGGAATGTTGGCTCATAGTTGCCAGATATTGTGATTGTCAAGAGATACCTGAGTTAATATATAGAAATCTCCTGATTTCTAAATATTAGCAACTAGTTTAAATTTTTTAAGACAGTGTGGCAGTCAAGCAAGTATGTCTTTGGGCCAAATTTAGCCCATGGGAGCATTCTCCTCAGGAACATTTCAAGGTGGGTGGAAGCTTTATAAAATAATTAAAGCGTGATGAAATCTGGAGTAAAGATACTGTTTGGGTTGGGAAATGATCACTTCGAACTGTTCCTAATAAGAGGGTACGTGGGACTTCTGGAGGGACTGGGATGTAAGAACAGCCTTTGCAAACCTGGCCCTGTGGAGCAGGGAGTGACAATCCAACCATCTGAACCATCTCATTGGACAACACGAGCAGAAGTGATGGGGCGGGAAGAAGGGAGAGCAGCCTGGATGGAGCAGAACTTAACAGGCAGGTTCACACACAACAATGTACGTGGCACATGATCTGTCCTTTTTATTGTGATTTTGTAATAAATAGGACTTGATTTTACTGCAGCCAGCCCATCGACTCCACCCATGCCATGGCTCCTTGGGGTAGCTCTCCAGCAATCATCCTAATGTGAACTGCAGGAATGACAGGCATCATGCTCAGGGCACTGTGTCTGAAAAGTGGGGTGCACTGCCTTTCCATTTATATTGAGTGGATTTGTCAATAATAGCATTTGAGTGCTCTGTGGACCAGAAAGGGAATGGCTTCCCAGAAGGCTAATACACTCAAACTTGTAATCCCTGTCCTCAAGTCTTTTCCTGTGTCTTTAATACTCAGTTGTCACCCCAGATGCTCCCCAGGTGTGTTTGCACCTGAGAACTAACCATCCCATCAGAATATGGGGCAAATGCCTGCTTGGGACCTGTGGAATTACAGGAGAGCAGGCCAGATTTGGAGTTCCCTGGGGGATTCATTCCACTTTCAGTGGACTCTGAGGTATCCAACCACACCCGCACCATCCAGGTGTTAGGTGATTGCGTGGGCTGAAGGTTGGCTGCTCTTTGCAGCTGGAGCCAGGTGTCACTGGGGGAAGGCTGGCTGGTTAGCCGGCTGCTAGAGCATCCAGGACTGGGACTCAGGCACTGAAGCTCCAGAAACTTGAATTCATCACTGCTCTGGAGTTGATCCAGTACAGAGAGGCTGCCTCCCATGACTCAGACACACTGAGACTCAAGTGAAAACCAAAAAGGCCAGCAAGATGTATAATCACCAAGATAAGTGTTTATATTTGGCTTGACCAGTGAGTGGTCTCTTGTAAATAGCAAAAGTGTGACCAGACAGTTATGTATTTGAGCTCAGAATCGGAAGGAACAGCTAGACAACTCATAATTTTGGTACTTTTATTCATTTTGAAATTCTGATGTATCATCACCACCCTAAGAGCAGACCAGCCATGTGGGCCATGGAGGGCATGTCCTTGGGTGGAGAACCTCTCTCCTGGTTATTTTTGGGTGGGCAGTGCCATTTCTTCATTTGATCCTTTTTTTTTTCATGAGGAAGGGTTTTTCTCTGATTTGTGGCTCCAGCTCAGGAAGGATTGTGTTATTAAAATGCCTCTTGCATTGCTGTGATCTCAACAGCCTATTGCCGTAATTAGTGTCAGACTCAGGGTGCCTTGTTGTCTCCTCTGTTCAAAGCCTGGATCTATGATAGATTCTCCATGGCCATCACTATCATGGCTGAAGGAAGTCCCCGAGACACCTACAGACCCCAACATTTGAGGGGGGCCTCAGGGCATCCTGGGGCTCAGAGCAGCCACTGTAGCTCCTAGGCCACGGCTCCACTCAGGCCCTGGAATGAGGATTACCAGCCCTGGTAAGTGACCGTGAAGGTCCAAGCTCTGGATTCCCAAGTCTCCATGTTCTTTGCCAGCTCAGAGACAGTCAAAACAAAGGCTTTGCACTTCAACAATTCCAGTTGCAAATCCCAGCTCCTCCACCTAACACCCACATGTCCTTGGATATGTTGCCTCAGTTACTCAAATACTTCTCATTGTCCTCGTGCATAAAATGAGAGTAGCACCAACTTTGACAGGAAGGGATTAGATGGCAAGCTGCATCAAAATGCCTAGCACAGCGCTGGGGCTCTTTGTGATGTCAAGGACAGCCTTGGGACTCCTTCTCCAGCAGCTGGGAAAGCCCCTTCGCTGTGTCTTGAGTTATCACAGGAAAGGATGACAAATTGCTGGGTGGGCAGCAGGCCGCAGAAGATACCAAGGAAAGCCCCCCCGCCTTCCCTGCCACCCTCTCTGCTTCTCTCCTCTGTTTATCACAAATTTTGCCTGAGAACCCCAGGCCTCCCCAGGCAGGATGACCAGTAGGTGGTCCTGGGCACAGGAGGTCCTTATCACTCTAGGCTGTTGCTGCAGAAGTGACCACATCCTGGCAGCATTCTCATGTAGTTGGGGGAGCAGAATTTGACAGATGAGCCCCTGCTTTCCATTCCAGCTAACCTTAGGGGTGCTGTGGCCAACCCCTGCTTCATGCCTTATAGACTGAGAATAAATGCTCTTTCATGGAGCATGAAGAATCTCTCAGAGATTACTTCCCAGAGCTTAAGAGCTAGAACGGCAGAGTTGTCAGGATAAAGGGTTAGCCCACCGCCTCTATTGGCCTCAGGGAGGAGGGTGGGAGGGGTCAGTCTGCTGACTGGTAAAGCCCTGAGCACAGCGCTTGGCATCGCCCCATTCTCGGTGCTGGACACTGCTGTGATGCTCTGGGCCCTGGCACAGAGGAGGCCCTGCATAAACACCTTCTGAGTGATCTCCACTCGGCCCCCACTCAGCTGCCAAGTCTCTGGAATTCAGATCCTTGAGAGAGAAGGTGTGTCTTGACCCAGGTTTGATTGTAACTCCCTGTGGGCCTGTGACAGCGTCAGGCTGCCCAGGCAGCTTCCCAGGGGATCTCGGTCCAGGGAGCAGCGGTGCGCTGGGACCCGTCACCCGTCCCGGCACTGGCCCGAAGCAGAGCTGCTCAGGCGGCAGGCACAGGGCGCTCGGGACAGCCCGCCATTCCGAGCTCAGGGCGGAGGCTCCATGGAGGATCAGGGCTGACTCTAGGCATCCATTGGAGGGACACGGGCAAGCCGGGCCAGCTTTCCTCATCCAAAGCCCAAAATGCTCTCAAAGCTGAAAGTCTTTTCATAAGTTTGATACTAAGAGTCATTTGGTGGGAAAACCTGACTGAGCTGAAATAAAGCTATTTAGAGTGTTTGTTTACTCCCACTTAATGCAAATGTCCCTCTGTTTAGTGACAGAAGTGTTAGCGTATCTGATTACAGGCGGCTGCCTCCAGCCCCGCAGGAGGTGCTGTGTAATAAGCTGGATGCACATTTGCCTTTCTGAGTGCCAGAACCTTCTGGATTCCAGAGCACGTTTGACTGCAAGGGCTCGCGGTGAGATGTGAGCCTGGGGTGCCAATAACAGCCGAAACTTAAGTGCTGGGCCCTGCATCCCTGTGCCCTACATCCCAGTCTTTGAATCCTCCCTGTGATTTTGACAGATGAGTGCTCTTGTTTTTATCCCTCTTATAGAGATGGGGAAACTGAGGCTTGCAGAAATAAAATAAATTGTGTAAAGTCGACACACTTATTTGATGGCAGAGTTAAGAATCAAACCTAAGCAGTCTGGCTTGGAAATCTGCCTCTTTAACCACTGCCCAGTGCTGGGTTGAGACAATAGCAACCGAGAAACCCCCTACTGACCCAAACGGTCTGAGCCCCTGGACAAGAGTTAACCTCTCCCCTGGTCTCCATGTGAGGCTTAAACATAAGATGTATAGGGAAGTTGTCAACAGGACAAAGCAAGAAAACAATCATTAGAGTGTCCTTGCAGCACAATCCCTAATGACAGCTATAATTTATGTGCTACTCAGGCTGCCTCACATTGAAAGTGGCTACTTGTCCTCAAGGCAGCTCTGGGCCTAACCACGTCTTGGTTGAGAGGAGCCCCTCCAAGCAGCCAGCTCACAGAGCCCCGGCCAGCCCCCCACAGGGACTGGGGCCCATTGCCAGCATTTGGACAGGGCTGGAAGAGGCCCCGTGTGCCGCAAAATTAGCCCTCTGCAGACTGTGCCCCCAGTTTCCAAGGAGGGTCCTCAGAAAGTCATTTTCACCTGGCTTTTCATCCCGCCAACATCCATTTTCCTAGATGGCTTCATTGTCTCTAGTCTACCATGGTGCTGGGTAGAATCTCTCAGATTTGCTAGGAACATAAAGAGATTGCAAGACTCTCTTTGCTGGACTAAGCTAAATTTCCTCCCCATTTGGAATTGGAGCAATTACACGATTGCTTCAAAGGTCTTTATGCCCTCAGCCCCCAGCCCCTTTTCCTCAATTCCTTTATTCCTAAGGCTTCCATGTTCAATGTTGACACTTTCAAAAGGAACCCAACATAAGTAAATGAAGAGCAAATAAGCGTTTTGGGTGAATCTTTCCTTGGAAATGTTGCAGCTTCCACAAGGGTGTGCCGACCTCTATAGACGGACGGGGGTTCGGGAAATGAGTGCTCTCCCCGAGCTCTCCGGAAGGCCACTTCTCAGGATGCAGTGGCTTTGGAGAATGGCATGTTTGGTGGGGCATCTTGGGCTAGTTCCCTGACAGTAGCTCCTGGATGAGACTTGAATTCATTTGTTTACTAATCCATTCCTTCCTGGAAGTCATGCAGTTAAATAGTTACCAGCGTGGGTGTTGGGGTCACTATATCTGGATTCAAGTCCCAGCCTGATGAGAAAACCATTCACCATTGTAAACCTGTTTTCTCCTCTGTAGAGGGGGTGGTGTGAGTTGTCAGGATTGTTTTGAAAGGTAATTGAGCTACCCGAAAAATGTTTAGTGGAACTCCTGGCATGCAGGAAATAGAAGTCATTATTTTTATTCATTTAGCCAACATTTATTGAGTGCCTACACTGAGGCACTGGATGTGGTTATACGAGTGGAGACATGCCAGGGAACAACATGGAAGGTCAGCATGGGGCACGTATTCTTAGGTTCTTGTGTGCACGGACTTAATTGGCATGAGCCAAGCAGCTCAGCAGTTCTCAAAGTGTGACCCAGAGAACTTTGACCTGAGTGAAGCTTCACCAAAAAATGAGGCCCCCTGGTCAAATAAATTACAAAAATTCTGGATTGTTAACTCATAATCTTGTAGCTCCCCAATGCACAGTTCCATTAGGGTCTGAGGCACTGAAGGCCGTAAAGATGCCCATTTAACTTGGCTTAAATCAGCATTCCCCAAATATAGATGACCACAAAGTCCTTGTGTGCTGGTTCCTATTAAACTTCCATGGGCCTGTGTCCCAAAGGACACACGAAGGTAAGTGCTGAGGAGGCTGGAGATTATGGAGATTGCTGGAAAAGGAAGCCCACCGACTAGTGAGAACCCTCAGGTAGTCTGTACCTCTGTCCAGCAGCCCCAGTGAAGGAGAGCCATGCAAAAGGAGCTTTCTCTGTTCCCAGGGACAGGAGGCTCTGTCCACCCAGGAGCCACCCTCCAACCTGTCTGCACTGGGCCTCTCCCAGGCTGATCAGCTGTGGAGACTCAGAGGAGGCCTTGGCCTTGGCCAGCGTGGGTGAGCAGCCCACTATTGTGGGGCACAGGCTCACACCCCACGGTGCAGAGCTCTCTGCCCTTGGCCCGTCTGTGGCTTTGTGTGAAGGGCTGTGCAACCCTATAAAGGAGCCCCCTCTGCTCGGGATGTGGAGATGCAGAGGGCAGGGCTTGAGCTCTGAATGCCTAGCTTCCATCCTCACAGGGAGAATTCCATAAATCTCCCACTGGTGTTTACCCTCTTTGAAATAACCTCTTGATTGATTTCTAAAGATTGCTGTTTGCAGACTAGGTTACACTTCCCTTATATGTTATATAAAGAAGCATAAACCAGTCACCTCTCCTGGGCGCACATCTCCTCTGGCTCTGGGCTGTGATTACATTACTTCCGTTGCACTGCTTCTTTTCAACCCAAGCTACATGAATTGTTTCTCTTGCTTGTTTAATTGCCTCTGTCTTATTACCGAGATGATTTATTGTTTTGGTGTAGCATAAAGTTCAAATATTTTATGCAAGATGAATATGACCACTGACATATTTATGGCCTTCTCGAATTCATATACACAAAAATCACACTGGAAACCTTTCAGAATATTTGTGGCCAACAACCTCAGTGTCCACACCTCCTTAAGTGTATTCTTTTAAAAAAGTAAAGACTATAAAGAATATACTTTCTTCTATAGCATTTGTAGGGATTTTAGTAGGTGATTTTCACTAGTTCCTGGGGGGTGAAAATGCCTTTGAAAACATTTTAGAGAAGAACTATTGATTCATACACCACCTGTTTGAGCATCCAGAAAATTAAACTGAGTGACAAAATCCAGTCCTAAAAGGTTGCATCTGATATGATTCCATTTATATTAACACTCTTGAAATGACAAAATTATGGAAAACGAGAATAGACTAGTGGTTGCCAGAGTAGAGGGGGTTTGGGAACAGGAGGGAAGTGAGAGTGGCTATAAAAGGACAGCATGAGGGATCATTGTGGTGATGGAAATATTCTGTATCTTGATTATATCAATGTCAATATCCTGTTTGAGATATTGTAGTATAATTTTGCAAGATTTTATCACTGGTGAAACTGAGTAAAGGGTACACAGAGCTGTCTGTAGCATTTCTTACAACAATGTGTGAATCTATAAGTATTTCAAAATGAAACATGTAATTAAAAAACACATTGGAAAATAAGGCAGATTGATGGCTAGATAGAGAGATGGATAAACATGTGATAAAGGTGGGTGTATGGGTATTCTCTGTATAGTTCTTTCCATTTTTCTCAGTGTTTGAAGATTTTCATGCAATTTTGGAAAAAAATATATATTGGAAATTGGAGCAATAGCCTAAATAGATGCAGGATCCAAACTATACAGTGCCGGAGATCAAAGCTGATGACCTGGCCACTGGCAGGGACAGAGAGAGAACTCATGGCCATTCTGTGTGTACACAAGGAAGGAAACCCGAAGGTGATTGACCAGGGCTTCAGAAGGTGCAGATGTCTCCCTGGCCCTCCTGTGAGCAAGAGAGAAGCCGGAGCCACAGGAAGGAACTGTCCTTGATGAATTTGGAGGGGCGGGGCCGTGAGCATTGGCAAGAGTTTCAGGGGTGCAGGAGTCTGGACAGATCCAGGGCAGGGACCTGTCTCTTTGCAGGATTCCTAGAAACTAAGGCATGTGTAAGAACAAACCACAGTGCTCTGGGTATTCACATGCAAACAAGGTAGTCAGTCAAAATGGCGTTCCAGTAATTTCTCAATAATGGTCGTTCTGTTGCTTAATTGCCAAATTAATAGAATCCAGTAACAGTCTGCTGGCCCCCCACTCTGTGGCTGTGCTCCAACCAGTCACTCAGAGACTGGGGCTGCTGGAAGGTCCGAGGTTCCACGTTCCCACATTCCAGGAGCCGTGTGGACCAGTCCCCCTTTTTGTTTTCCTGCCACACCAGGCCAATGGCCTCATCTCTGAGTTGTCTTTATTTTGACAAAATATGTATATATTTATGTTCCTTGCTTGGTCACTCAAGAAAGCTAAAACCATTCAGGTAAGTAAGCACATCAGTCTCCCAGAGAGTGAAGGGGTTGGGGGGAAATGGAGGAAGCTGCCATGCTCACTCTAATAGCTTAAACGTACTCTACCCACTCCCAACCCCTCTACAGATTCCTCCGGGGCTCCTCCAGACTGAGCTTTCCAGTCTTCTCCCTCTCAAGATCTGCTCTCACAAAGACAAATGAAACTCCTGCTCTCTGAAATGTGAAATACTGACAATTGAAGGGTTCTTTCCTGCCCTAGGGGACACAGTCAGAGCCTTCACTGGCTTGCTTTCCTCCACACTCTCTGTGAGGAGATGGCTCAGTCTGTTTCTTGTTTTTTGTGTTTCGATGTACAACCATTATAAAATCTATCACAGTTATTGAAATTATTGCTTTCCCATCTGTCTTCTCTAATAAGCTGTGAGCCACTTGAAGACTGTGTCTGATTCATCTCTCTACCCCCAGCAAGGCTCAATAGAGAGAAAATTCAGTAAACATTGCTGTATATTAAATGACTTTATGTGAATGGCTGGTGGATGGATGGATGGATGGATGGATGGATGGATGGATGGATGGATGACTGATGTGTGGATGGATGGATGGATGGATGGATGGATGACTGATGTGTGGATGGATGGATGGATGGATGGATGGATGGATGACTGATGTGTGGATGGATGGGTGGACGGATGGATGGATGGATGACTGATGTGTGGATGGATGGATGGATGGATGGATGGATGACTGATGTGTGGATGGATGGATGGATGGATGACTGATGTGTGGATGGATGGATGGATGGATGGATGGATGGATGGATGACTGATGTGTGGATGGATGGGTGGACGGATGGATGGATGGATGACTGATGTGTGGATGGATGGATGGATGGATGGATGGATGGATGGATGGATGACTGACTGATGTGTGGATGGATGGATGGATGGATGGATGGATGGATGGATGGATGACTGATGTGTGGATGGGTGGGTGGACAGGACACTGATGAAATATCAGGCTGCTGTGAACAGCTACAGGAGGTAGTTTTGGCAGTGTTTTTTTGATATATGGAACATTACATACTGACAGCAGTGGCATGTAGTGAATGTATTTGTTGGGAAGGTTTCAAATAGAAGTGTAGTGTGATCCAACAGGCAGCCAGCCTATGATAAAAAAAAAAATACCATGGGTATTTCAGACCTACATTTAATACCCTCATTGAGTAGAGCCAGCCCAGTGCATGACACATGCCTCAAACAAAAAATGTAATCACTTTTTGAAAAAAAATGGAATCATTTAGAAACCACTTCTGGATGTCATGTGAATTCTACTGGTGATGCCAAATGGTATCTGTACAGAGATTCCCTCCAAAGCCATCCCCAGGATATTGTGGCCTCCGTGGGGGTTCTATGAGGCCCAGAAACGTGAAAGTTCTCAGGAGACTTCATTGGCAGAGTGAGGTCAGCTCTGCAGTTAATGAAAGCAATGGGATGTCTTAAACTTATCTTTTAAAGGGGTAAGTTTTATAAGACAACTAGTTCTCCTCATTGAAGCATCTGTAGACCCCTCCCTATTATTCAGACCTTTCTCACTGTCATGACAATCAAATCCCATGGTGAGCACTGGGGAGGGAGGAGCACTGCCTAGAGATAGAGGGACAGTTGTTAAAAAGTGACTGTGGTCTCCACTTCTCCTGGAGGACTACAGCTTTCCCATGAAGTCACCCAAAAGTCCTTCCCTCTGAATGGAGGCAAACACACTCTCCTTCTCGGCACCAGAGCTGTCAGTAACTCCCCACTGTCTAGCGCTGGATGAACCTCAGGCTTTCATAAATTCTCACCTTCTAGGTCCTGGATTTCTAACTCTTCCCATCACAAATGAGATTTTAAAAAGGTTTATAGTTAAAAAAAAAAAAAGAAAAAAGCAAACTTTCTCTTGAGCAGTGAATTAACCATCACAAAAATACCTTCCACAGGAAAACACAAGGGGAGAAAAATTCAGCTCAAGGCAAGCCTGAAACTTTTGACTATTTTCCTTAATGTAGTTTGCCCATCACAGCTTATCTCAAGTCCAGCAAAGTACTTCAAATGAGGCATTCCATGAAGGCGCGTATTTCCTTTGACTGGTCCCCAGTGCGAGTCTCCTGTACATTCTGTTATTCTTGTTTTCTCTTAGTTGTTTGCCTTTTCTAGATAAGATTGAGAATCAATTCTAGGAGCACTGAACTGTAAGATCTATTTGGGTAAGGACCATGAATTTTTAACTTGTTCTTGTATTGCAGCACCTAAAGCCTATGCAATAATTACTCCATTAGCCTTTGCTGAATGAAAGATTACAAATCAATTCAGGTTGTCTGTGTGTTTAGGAGCACTAACTTGGGAACCAGACCGCAGTGTTCAGATCCCAAATCTGCCGTTTTCCAGCAGTGTGACCTTGGGCAATTTGTTTGTGCCTCAGTTCCCTTCCTAAAAATGGTACTTACCTCACTAGACGATTGCGAGGATGGGATGAGTGCCTGTATCTAAAGCGTTTAGAGCAGTGCCTAGAGCACGGTGCGTATTTTAAAAGTTAGGTATTAAGTTAATTATTGAAATCTGCGAGGGAATTTGTGGGATGGCAGTGGGCTTCAAAGAGAAAAGCAAAGAAAAATAGACTTCAAAGAGAAAAGCAAAGATGTTTCAATTCCATCTGCAAAATTCACTAGCATTGCAAATGTAGTCAAGTCACCTTACCCTACTGATTCCCAGGCCCATATCTGTAAAGTAAGAATAATTGTATCTACCCAATTACGGCTCTCGGAAGGACTGAGTGAGAGAGTCTATGCACTTCCTTGATAATTATGCCATTCTTTCCCGGTCTTCCACCTCTCTTCCTTCTCTGCTCATCCTTCGAATCCTGCTGCTCCCAGGCGTCCCTCCTGGACCGTCTTCTCTTTTTACTCCATGTACTCTCTTACTGTGATCCTCCCCATACCAGGGTTTTACTCAAAATCACATAGGCTAATATTCGGAACCTCTATCTCCTGCCCAAATCTCTCCTCTAAGCCCCACTCCCATACACCCTCCTGCTTTACTCCATATCAGTGCTGGTCTTCCCCATGGACACTCAGAGTCAACGCATCCAAGACTGAACTCATCACATCCCCTTCAAAGCTGACCCTCTTCCTGTATTTAATATCTCAGCGAATGGAACCAACACCCAGCCTGTTAGCCTGCACATTGCAGTATTCACCAAGCTTGATCAGTTAGGCCTCCGTCATTCGTTCAGATGCTACTCCCTTCTCTCTGACCCCTGACACTAGCTTGGTGAGGACAGCACTGTTTCCTGAGTGACTGCTAGAGCTTCTTCGCTGGCCTCTCCCCAGTCTTACCCACCCAGTCCATCCATTTCCCTAACGTATTAGTTTCCCTAGATTTCTCAAACAGAAATCCAGGCATTGTTTCTCCCTGGTTTAAAAGGCTTCAGTGCATCCCAGCTCCCTAAGAATCAGGCCTGACTCCTTCAGAGGGTGTAAAGGTCTTTCATAAGATCCCAGATGTGCCCTCTCCATTTCTCTCTCACACTCAGTTCTCTGGTTCTACACTTCCATTGCCTTCACTTCCCAGGCTTCCTCTAGCCTTTACACATGGGTCCCTAGTCCCTTCCTCCTTTACTTGGCTGACTCCAATCCCCAAAGACTTCAGGTCTCAGCTAGGGCTCCCAGGAAGGCAATCCTGGTCCCCTGCCCTTGCTGTGTGTCAGATGCCCTCTTCTGAAGTCACGCAGTGCTCCTTGGCTGTCCCCATTCCATGCAGTACTGGTTTAGGCTCTCCTTTTACATTTTCCTCCCCCATTGGACAATGACTTCTTTGAGAACCAGGGCACTGATTATTTCATCCTTTATTCCCAGCACCTACTACAAAGCCTACTGGACATACAGCAGTCACTCAGTAAAGATAAATGAGTGAAAAAGAACAGGTGGATGTTAGTTGACATTTCCTTCTACTCTGAAGAGTCTCGTCAATGAGAGTTTGATATGAAGTCTTCCTGGCCATAAATGCTCTGATACTGTTCTTTATTCTGTCAGTACTTCTGACATTTGTCCCCGACACACAGAAGTCAAACCTTTCTCACCCCCTCACTGCCGTTCTCAGCATCCCGGTGGCCATAGGGATATCCATTCTCCTTGAAGCGTATTTTCTCACCTGTACCTTCCTTCCACAACCCCTCTTCCAAAGGGAAGAGCTGGTGCTTTGGAAGGAAGGATGGCAAACTATGTCCCAAGGGCCAGAAACGTCTGCTACCTATTTCTGTAAATAAACTTCTATTGGAACCTAGCCACATTCATTCATTTATGTATCGTCTATGGCTGATTTCATTCTGTAAATCAGAGTTGTGTACTCATGGCAGAGACCATATGGGCTGGAAAACCTAAAATATCTCTCTGGCCCTTTACAAAAAAAAAAAAAAAAATTTGCCAACACCTGCTCTAGAGGCTTACTCAGGAGCATCTGGGCCCCCTTGATGTCTGAGCGGAGATTCAAATATGCAAGTCACAACCCAAGAAAGGGTCACAGCCTCAAATCCAATTTCTATGGCTGAAAGGCATTTCAAATACCTTCGCTTTGGTAATGCTGTATGTTTTCCTAAGTACTTCCATATTCATTAAAATAAAGACCTTTCACTACAAATAGTGCTGCTCCCACGTGAGGCAAAGCTGCTGCTCTGCAGCCCACACTTTGGGTGGTGAGGCCGAGGCGACAGAGCACGGGCCCTGCAGCCGACTGCCCAGACCTGCTCTGCCCTGCCACTTCCCCACGTGTGGACTTAAGCACATTGTTGCTTGACCCCTCTGTGCCTCAGTTTCTTCCTCTCTAAAAACTGGTCAATGATAATAACATGGATTACCCCAAGGTTACACAAAAGTGTAGATGGAATCATGTAAAGCTCTTATCACAGGGTTGATTATCCTTAAAATGCTTAATATATCAGCCATATCGTCTTGTCCTGCCATGTACTAGGACCATGGCAAGGAATTCCAGGGATATCTTCTTGATTTTTAAATTCCCTCTCACAGCCATGCTGCCCAGATTCCTAAGACTTTCTTTCCTCCCTGCTATCCCCCTGCATAAAATCTATAAATCTCAGTTGTAGGAGAAGGTCAAGACTGCGCTCCCATCCTTTCCATCCATTCGGTTGTCACTCAACCTCCTGTGCCCATCAGTGGGTCTTGTTCTCCCTGCTGCCCTCAGTAATCTTGCCCTTAGCTTTTCGATGCTGTCGCCAAGCTGGCATTTCCTCACCCATCTTCTCTCAAGACCCAGCAGCAGCCCCCCCCCCCCCCGCCGCCGCCCCACCTCCATCAGGAGCCACCATGCACAGAGGTCTCCTCTTTCCTGGAGCTCATGTGATCCTAAGAAGAGACACCTGCCCTGCCTGTGAAACTTGGCTCCTCAACTTTTCCATAGCTATGTCACTCAACCTCTCGGAGCCTCAATTTCTTAATTTATGAAACTGGAAGAGTACTCATCTTTCAGGGTATTGTGAGGATTTGATAAAATGTTTATGTTTCTTGCACGTAGTAGTTTCAAAATGTATTTGTTTTGCCCTCCCTGCCTTTACCTCCTGGCTCTGAGAACGCTGCTGGCATATGGACTGATTAATTGGCCTTGCCCTAGACAACAACAGTGCCCCCGTGATCGGCCTCTGAGGACCAGTGTGGCAGGGTGGGGTGGGGGTCCTGACTGTCCCGTGGCAGCCCCTGCTCTTACCCTTCCAGGTCAGCTCATGTGATCCCATAAAGAGCTGATGTGCTGCTGAGTATGGAAGTAAAGGGGTCTGTTTAGGGAAAAATGTAAGTGCATGCTCAACGATAACAACATTAACTGGTAAACCAGGGTCTAAAACGTGTCCTGTGCTTTGCAGCTCAGTGGGCTCACCTGTTGGTCTGTGGCTCTAACTCCTCTGCATTGCCGTGAGTGACAGCAGATCTGGTCTTTGTCTGGCTTCCTTTCCCACTGTGCTCTGGCTACTCAGGACCCCCAGTGTCTGTCTCATTTTTGTAAGCGGGCTCTGGAGTTGCTTTACCAGTGGAGCTGAGAAAGGTGAGGGGCAAGAGGGGAAGCCCCAGGACATCCCCTGTGTTCCTAAGTGGACGGATGTTGCCTTCCCAAGCGGAAGGTGAGTGAGCGGCTCATCTTCAACCCAGGGTTAAAGCTGCCTTGAATTAGATGATTAAAGAGGGTGAAGGCATTTTGTTTAATGGAAGGGAGGGGATGAGGAAGAGTGAATTGCCAGAGAAGCTGCAGACATGGGGAGCTGACCGTGAAGAGGAGCAGTGGAAACGAGGCTGGAGAAACCGGGTCATTGGTGGTGGATGATGACCGTGGCATGTGGTGCCGAGTGGCAGAGGAGCTGCTGGGATCCCAGGGCTGCCTCTATCTACCACTCATCTGTCCCTGGGTCAGTGCCAATCCCATTCTGAGGTCAGGTGCCAATTTTGTGAGGTCCCGGATTCGGATTTTATCATTTCTAAGGACCCCTGCACACACCGAAAATTCTGGGATGCCTTGGAAAAGGAAGCTACAACCATGGGTTTTCTATTTTGTTTTTTTATTTTTGAAATTTACCGAACACTTAAGTCGCACCTACTTAAAAATAAAAATTTTACTTTTTTAAACCTTAATACAGGCCAGAGTGAAAATAGAGTCCCATTTTCTTCAATTGTACTTTAAAGATGCTGTGCCACAGTCTCTTGACTTGTATTGTTTCTGATGAGAAGTCAGAGAACATTCCCACCATTTTAATCTTTGTTTCTCGATGTGAAATATGTTTCCTCAGGCTAATTAAAAATTTTACTCTTTTAGCACCCATTTTAAGCAAGTTGATTAAGCTCTGCCTTATGTATTTTCCTTATTTCTTCTGCTTGAGGTTTTTGGTTCTTTATTTGGGTTTATGAGTCTCATCAAATTTGTTAAATTTCCAGCCATTATTTCTTCAAATATTGCTTCTGTCTCCATCCCAATTTTCTGGGATTCCAGTCACGTGCGTGTTAGACTTCTCGATGTTGCCCCAAAGCTCACTGATGCTTTGTTCATTTTATTTTAAAATATTTTCCCTCTGTATATTTCATTTTGGATAGTTTATTGCTATCTTCAGTTTGCCACTTTTCTGCAGTGTCTAATCTTCTGTTTATACAATCCAGTATATTTTTAATCTCAGACCTTATTTTGTCTCTAGAAGTTCAACATTTCTTTCTTTATCGGTTTATGCTTCTTGCCTCTACTTTCCTGAACATATGGGGAGTATTTATAACACTTATTTTAAAGCCCCTGTCGACTAATTCTGTCAGCTGTGTCACTCCTGGGGTCTGTTTCTATCTACTGATTTCTCTCCTCCTATGAGTCATGTTTTCTTGCTTCTTTGCATACCTTGTGTTCTAGTTTGCTAGCTGCCGAAATGCAATATACCAGAAACAGAATGGCTTTTAACAAGGGAAATTTAATAAGTTGCTAGTTTATAGTTCTAAGGCCAAGAAAATGTCCAATTAAAACCAGTCTATAGAAATGTCCAATCAAAGACATCTGGGGAAAGATACCTTGGTTCAAGAAGGCTGATGAAGTTCAACATTTCTCTCTCAGCTGGAAGGGCATGTGGCGAACATGGCGGCATCTGTTGGCTTTCATGTGGCTCTACCAAAAGGGACTCTCTCCAAAATGTTTCCTCTTTTAAAGGATTCCAGTAAGCTACTCCACCTTCAGTGGGTGGAGACACACATCCATGGAAATCATCTCATAAACAGTTACCACCCACAGTTGGGTGGGTCACATCTTCATTGAAACAATCAAAATGCTCCCACCCAGCAATATTGAATGAGGATCAAAGGGCATGGCTTTTCTGGGGTCCACCACAGATTCAGACCAGCACACATTGTAATTTTTTAGTTGGATTTTGGGTATTGTGGATTCTGCATTGTTGAGCTGCTGGCTTCCCCCCGGCTCCATTCCTTTAAGTATTTTGAGCCTTGTTATGGGACACAGTTAAGTAACTTGGGATCAGTGAGCTTTTCAATACTTGATTGTGGTCACAATTAGACAGATCAGCCATTAGTCTCGGGACAGTTTGCTCCCACCACTGAGGCAGTATTCTATGTCTCATGTATTACAAGGTAGGAAAATAAACTATTCTTAGCACCTTGTGAGCTCCAAGGATTGTCCAGCTTTTTCAGTAGTTCTTTCTCCAGCCGTGGCATTTCCTCATATGCATACTCAGAACTCAGTCAGAGACTTGCAGGTGAATCTTCTGCAGATCTTCAGAGCTTTCTGTGCAGATGTCTCCCCTCTAGTCCTCTTCCAAAATTATAACTGACTTGGTCTTTCCAAACTTCAGACTCTAACTCCTTAAGTCAGAGAGACTCCTGAGCTCTGTGTGCGTGCTCTCCTCTGTGCTTCACCTGGAACTCGCCAGGCCGTAAGCTGGAGCAATTGTAAGACTCATTTCATTTGTTTCTCATCTTTCAGGGTCACCGTCCTGTGCTACTTGTTTTAAAATGTCTGAAAGCCATTGCTTTATATATTTTTTCCCAATGTCCTGGTTCTTTAAATCTGGAGATTCTGATTATTCCATCAAGGCAGAAAGTGGAAGTCCCATCAGATACTATTTTTAATCTTTATTTTATGAATGATGAAGCCATAGCACAGAGAGGTTGAGTAATTTGCCCAAGGGTTACACATTTAACAAAGGGAGGAACCGAGGACCTGAACCCAGTCAGGTCTGTCTCCAAAATCTGTGTTCTTAAAATCTAGGCTCTGTGTCTTAAAATATATTTCTGGGAATCAAGTAAAAATATTTACATATGCTAATTTGGCATTTCCCATTTACAGAGAATGGAAAATCAATATATGTTTTCACATAAAACCATCTGTTACAGGGACGGGCCTATGCCCCTCGCCCGTTCTCGGAGCTAAGCACGGATGCTTTTCCAGGAATCAGCCATGGTGCTGTACTTGCATCCCGTCTCAGATCCGAGGACAGAAGCCATTTCTCCTGACCCCCTGGGGCCACAGGATAGATTGCCAGACCCTCCGGTTGTGACAGACACTTGTATCAAATAGAAATATAATCTGACTTTCCACTGCTATCTGGAAAATTCCTGTTTTCAGAGCACAAACCATTTACCCTAACAGTATAAAGAGATTACGGTTCTCTCTCTACACTGAATCATGCATGGTTTTCAGCTAGGTGAAGTTCTTTATGTTCTATTTTGGGAATATTTCCTGCACGGAATAGAAAAAAAAATCTATAGTGTCTTGAAGCAACTGCTCCTGATATATTTTACTTCTGCTAGGAAAAATAATAAGTCTGAGCCTCATCCATTTTTTCTTGCATCTTGTTTTAAAATTAGTAATCAGAGATTTCTCTTCATTTTCAGAAGTGGATCTTTCCCTCCATGTTCCAAGACATTAAAAGAAAAAAAAAAAAAAAAAGAAGAAAATTCTGCCCAAATTTCAAAACATCTATTTTGTCATACTCATTATGACATCTTTTTAGAATTACGCGGAATAATCCTCCTTAATACATGAGGAGTATTTGCTGTTGAATGTGAGGCCTTCTCAGAACAGCATGTCAAAACCATTTTAGTTTGTTAGGAATGATTTAAAAATGTTAGCTTTTAAAGGACTATTTCGACAATGCCTGAGAGCCTTGGGTTCAGCTACAAAGAAATTTGTGATGCATTGAAATAATAGAATAATTAAGGCATGAGAGGATTTGAATTCTAGAGTTTTAGTTCAGCATTTATGATGTGAAATAAAATGAATATTTGCCTAAAAGAGAAGTTAGATTGCCCAACTAAACTAAATACGTTTATTTGGTGGGTGGGGGCAGATTCAAGTGATACGTGGAGGGAATATTTTTGTACATTTCTCAAATATACCCTGCATCTCATCATCTTGGTTGCAAGAAGACCTCGGGAGCTGCAATTTTTTCTCCCACACTTCCCAAATATTGGCTCTGAGAAGGGTGATTGGCATAAAAAGCAAAATAAGATAACTCCACCATTTTGATTCTGTACAAACCTACAATTCGGTTTTTTGTGTTGTTGTTTCAGATTACACACACACATACACACACACTTGAAAACACCTATATACACATAATATATGTGAGCTCTATTCATTGAATATAAGATGTCATCAATTGTAAGATGCTCCATTAATTTATGTACCACTAAGAAAGGAAAAAATATTGCTAGCTGAACTATGATGCAAGGCTTTCTTAGTATTTAGAATTTTTATTTTATACTTATTTTCAAAGATTTTTAAAACTTAAGTATTACAATGTAGTAGTCTTATTCATACATAAAATGTATAATGTAGGAAAAATTAGATGGTTAAGGTGTTCCTGAATCATTTCCACATTCAGAGGCTGAATTTTCTAACTACCTGTAATTAGGGTTCTCCCAGCCCTGTGTTTTTCCAAAAAGTGCCGTCCTCTGTGCCATTAAGAGCATTGCTAATGCAGCATTTCTTAAAGAACTCTCTGGTATTGGGTCCGGGACTTTTTCCAAGTGCTAAAAGCCATTCCACAAATTTTTATGTTTTTGCGTTGGCAACGACAATTACATCACGACTAGAGCTGGGCAGAGATCGTTAGATGCCGTTAATTCATTGATTGTAAGATAAATTCTGATTTCAATCAGAAACTATGAAAGAAAATATGCATTTGAGAACTGGTGAAGTTACATATATATGTGTACACAGTATGTTGAACATATGTGCGTATCTACATGGGATTATATATTTATGTGCGCGCACACACACACACACACACACATATACCATTTTTTAAAGAAATGAAAGAAAATTCTATCTTATGGGATCTCACCCCAAAAGATACCTTTCTACTTTGCTTGGGCACAGGTGTATTCCGTCTGTGCAACTGCCTATGACCTTAGCATTTCTCCAAACCCTGGACCCCATCCTGGCCATAGAACCCTACCTCAATTGCACCTGGATGGCCTACTCTTTTTACGGTAGTTTTTCCAGAGAAAGTTATAGTGAGCAAAGAAGATAAGCAGAGTAGAACACATGGCATTGTGGGAAGAGAATGAGAATGAGGAAGAAGATTTGAACCCCGCCTTGCTCTGATATTTTCCAGCTCTGAGGTCATGGGCAAATCACATAGCCTTACTGAGCCTTATTTCCTCATCTGAGAATAACAATGTGACAATACCAACTTGTCAGGCTTGTTGAGAAGCTAAATCAGATAACAGTTATACAAATGTAAAACAATACACATGTGAGTCTCACTTATGTCTCTGAAATGCTGGCACACTTCCTGCAGGCCAAGATAAGGGGCGTTTGCTGCTAGTAAAACAACAGAATATAGGGTTAGGGATGAGAATGTTAGAAGGAAGTGAAAAATCGAAGCAGAGAACACCGACCAGAGGGTAATGAGTGTCCTGGAGCTGGGAGTGAAAGAGGAAGCCAAAGTTTTATGTGACACTGCTAGGGTCCCTGCCTGTGTCCACCATCTCTCCATCAGAGCACCTTTCACTTCCCAGATAACATGCCAGTCATCATCTTGGTGTCCCAGAGTGCAGGAAGTGGTATGTGACCCCTGTCTTCAGGATGTAATGTGCCAACATTCTGGGAGATGAGGGGTTGTAACTGTTGACAATGTGACAAAACATGAAAACATAATAACAGGTGATATCAGCTGTAGAAATTGTGGTTTGGAAGTTATTTTCTATGTGTTCTCCTTCTCAATATATTTTTAAAGATGGTAAAATTTAAAAAGAAAAGTGCCATCTCATGGTGAAGCATGCCTATTTTCCGGCTGTGCCTCGCCATCCCTACTGCTCTGGTCAGGATGATAAATAGATTTCATATCTCCTGCTACCTCCAGTCAATGGACAGTGACTTCTGGGAATGGTCTTCTGGAAAATATTCTGTGTACATATCCAGCAGGAATGGGTTCTGTGAGGACCTAAATATTAGTATTTGCCATATATGAGGAAGATGTGTGTGGACTCAATGTTCCATGAGTCTGCTGACCCTAGCCTGTAGGCCCAGGCCCCTGGTTCACAGAGGGTTGTGGACAATCAGCTTCTAAGATCTGGCCTAGGAGGAGTGGATGCCGTGCTCTGCTCCAATCTTGATACTGATGTCCTATGACTATCACAAAGCATCTTGTCTGGATCCTGGTTCCCCAGATGTTCATGCTCAAGTGATCAGACTGTGTATTCATTCATTCACTGATTTAACAGATGGTGATTGAGCGTATGCTGTGTGCAGGGATTGTGACATACCCTGGGGATACCTCAGTAAGCAAAGCACATGGAGTTCTCACTGTTGGGGGGAAGGTAGGCCTACACGAGCACACCCAGTATTTAGTACGGTTGCCTTACGTGCCATAGAGAACCTGCATGGTTTGTTATGAATCCATATTCTAGGAGCCAAGGAAGAAAGATCCATGGAAACCATTTTGCCCTTTTTAAAAATGCATCTTTAATACTTTCCAGGAAAATCTGTCTATGAGACATATGAGCAGAAATACGAAGAAAGCATATTGAAAATATAATGTTGGAAAAGGAGGCCCTGTGTCTCCCGTAGGCCAACATCTGGGATTGCTTTTTACTTAAAGAGACAATTTGGAGACCCGGCATGACTCATCCTGGACATCCATTCTCTACGCTCTGGCCTCTGGAGACCAGGGAGATGCACTTCCCCTGCAGGACACACAGACGTGTGCCTGCTCTGACACAGGCACCCCACCTGGCTGGGAACTGCAAGGTCTTCACGGCCCTCCGGGGTTTTGACCCTCAGCTGTTGCCTTTCTGCAGGGAGACCCGTAGGCAGGGAGAGCTCAGGCACCCCAAGCTTTGCGAGAGGACATAGCTCCCTTTCCCCAGGTGCCTGGGTCTGACACGCACAGAGGCAATGAGGCCTGACCAAGTCCTCACTGCCAAGCGGCCCGTGGAGGGAAGGGCTCCTGCTCCAGGCACCTCCCTCCCCTGTACACTGCAACAGGACTGCTGCATGCCTGGGTGAAGTGCCTCGGCCCACCCACGTCGTCCCTCACTTTGGACTCACATCCAGGAGCTGCCGCATTGCCTCCATGGTTGTCTGCACTTTCTCTGTGCTTGTCTTTATCAGCACTCCTCCTTTCCTTGCTCGCTGCCTCATTGTCAAGCCCTCCCCAAGCTACTCCAGCCTGCTGCGCTTCTCTCCTTCTCGGAACCCATGACATGTTGCTTGCTGATTGTGTAAGTCCCATTTCCAAACTGCCCGCTGGGGGCTAGGTCTTCTCCAGTCTAATGCCCGCCCTACTCCCATTACGTCGCAGCACAGCCAGGAGGTCGAGATCGTGGGAAATGTATGCAGCAAAGCTCATAGGAATGGACAGGGACAGAAAAGGGCGTTGGCCTTCCCTTCCCAAGTTAGGATACGGTTCCTCACTAACAAGGGCTAATTTGAGATTCAGTATTTTGATCCAGGCTTTAGAGAAGAGCCGCTGAGGGGTCCATGACCAGCTGGTGGTGAGCTCCCCACACATGGGTCATGGGGGCATCTCTAGTGCTCCCAGGCATCCTGGGAAATGTTGCTCCCAGTGGCCTATTATTTAGCAGAAAAGGGGAGTTTGGATGAACACAGGGTGGGGTGATCCGGAAAGGGTGCCTATTGCACGGATGCCTATTTGTTCTCCATGTGAGAGCGTGGGAATGAAAGTGACTGTGTGGACTCAACAGCCAAGGTGCACAAGTAGCAATCACCACTGTATACGTGCAGCCCCCCCAGGCCCCATGGATTCGCCCGTCCCAAGGGAGTGCTGAGATCTGGGGGCTGGAGGGGAGTTTAGAGGCTTGCTTCTCACAGTGTGGCCCAGGGACCGGCAGTATGCAGCATCTCAGGTCCCATGAGCTACAGAATCAGACTTTGCAGTCTGATATGCTCTCCAGGTGATGCATAAGCATGCTGATGTCTGAGGAGCGCACGCTTAGAGTTTATCTCCTGCAGTGCACAGGTGAGAAGATGACGGCCCAGACCTGGGTCCACAACCCACCCCCTGAAACTCTGAGCATGCCTGTTCCCTCCTCCTGGGAGCCATGTGCGCGTTCCTCCTGACCGCCCTGGCTTCTCTCCTGTGAGGAGCCAGCTCTGCCCATCTAACTGCCAGGGGGAAACGGAGGGGAGGCCACCTGGGCTGGGTGCAAAGAGAAGCAGCGCCAGCATCTAACTTAGTTGCAGCGGAGGAAGCCGAGTGGGGAGCCTGGGATTAGGTGTTCTCCATGCCAGGGCTTCTTAGTGATTCCTCCCCTTGGATGTCACCTCGGGGAGTGCACTGCCTGACTGCTCTGGGGCGGGGAGGGAAATGGGGGCAGCGAGGGGCTGCCTGATGGGGATGGGACTTGCGATGCGATGGTTATCAAGGAGGGAATGGCCTTAGTGGGTGTCCAAGCTCACATAACGCCGCTCTGGGCGCTGCCAGGTGGGCCCCTACCCCTCACTCTCTAGGAAATGCTGAGCCTCCTCTCTTTCCTTCTGTCCACAGCAGACCAGCAGGCACTCTGTGTTAGGCATATCACACGCACACTCCAACACACGCAAAACACCCGCACACACTCACACACTCGCAACACCAGGTGTAGGCTCACACTTAGTTCAGTGTGTGCCCTCTGTCACCCCAGCCTCGAAGCTCCCTGCCTGGCACGTAATAGCTCCTTTGTAAATACCTCGCTGCGGCCAATTCCACTGGAAAACTGCCGCTTTCCAAGACAGGTCTCGCTTACCCCAAGGAGAGGTGGGTCTGGCAAAGCCCTTCCACAGCAGATTTCCTTTTCTGTCTGTGTTTATACTTGATTAGGCTTGTAGTTCTAGTTTGATGTTTCCTGTAGTTTTTCTCTGTAACTCCGTTCCCACAGGATGTGGATTTTATCTTTAGTTTTAAATAAAAGCTCTGTAGCCCAATGCATGTCAAAATGTAAGGATTTAAAAATGCAGCGGTGCATCTTGCGACAGAACTTCTCAGGCTTTTGCTGTTCTGACTTGTGGGTATTTATCCGAGAAGGTCCAGAGGACAGGGCCCCAGCCTGCCTGACCACGGAGCCTCTTTTTCAGAGAAATGGGTTTCTCAGGACAGTCTTTGGGAAACACCATTCCTGTTGCTTCTGGCGTGCATGCCATGGACCTCCAACCTGGCAGCTGTGCAGTGCAGGGCTAGCAATGCGTTTTGCACTTGACTTTGAGTCCTCAAGGCTGGGGAGATCAAGGAGTGCCACTTGAATAAATAACCAGATAAAAGTGTGCCTATTAGAAAGTCAGATAGGCGTGCATTCCAGGAGCAAATCAATTCAATCAAGTCAATTCTAATTCAATCCAATGAACATTATGGGTCCCTGCTTCTGTGCCAGGCACTGGGGTGGGCATGGTAGAGACAGAAACCCCACGCCCCATGCTCAAAAAGTTCAGAGGCTGGAAGGGGAGGCAGGCATTTAAGGAAAGAAATTGCCCATCTGTGGAGAAGTGAAACAAACGATGGATGTTCAGAGGCCCAGAGTTTGCAAAGGAACAGGAGTGCTTGATCCTTTATCTAGACACTGACTAAAATAGGTTTTGGAGATATCAGTGAGCGCACCAGGCTGACAAAAAGGGGGGCACCGTGCTGCCGAGAGCTTGGCGGTGCAGACCCTTTGTCACCTCCCGGAAACTAACTCCCCAAAATTGCATTCACAAGTCCGTCCCTTCTCCAGAGGTAATACAGCTCAGCGGGGACAGTGTATACTCTGATTTGGGACGGCGCCACATTTCCCGAGCTCCAGGGCCTGTGGTTTTGGACAGAGTGGCCTCACTCTTTAAGAATAATTGACAGTTCTCCTGGGAGCCGAGAGAGGTTGGCCTGGATGCCCCTGCCCTACCGGAGTAGATGCCTGCTGAGCCTCACTAGGGCACGTGTGTCACAGGTGCTCTTCTCAAAGTCATCTTCTTTTTGTGCAGCACAGATATGTGCAGGGTGTTTTGTTTTTTTTCCTGTTTGTTTAAAGCCTGCAATCAATAAACTGTGAATCTGTGACTGTAAATAAGACAACTTGTAAAACTGCATTTACATTGATACTTCCAACTTAAAATTTATTTCGCTTTTACTTTAGCTTATTTATGAGCCCGGAAAGACACTGATGGAGAATCTGTTTCCACACTAATAACACTAAAATAGATTTAGATGCAGATCAGATAGAAGCTGAGTACCATTTTTAATTATGATTGAGGTGATGTTTTATTATTTTCCCCAGGAGAGTCATGAATTTCGACTCTGCACAGAATGTTAATTGAAGGCACCTCCTGCCCTTTCAATCAGAGGGTATCCCTGGTAAATAATTGTGGTTGTTAATGGGCATTTGCTACTAGGGGAACTTTCACTGCTTTAGTTCAAAGAAAGGCACTTGAGATGTCTTTCCTCTTTCTTGCCTCTCTGAGCCAGAAGGAGTGGACTCATGTGGTTTTGAAACTTGGCTGTACCATTTAGAAGATAAATGCAGTTAAGTTATTTAACCTCTCTAAGTTTGAGTTTCCCCAGCTTACAAAGGGCACAATACCTCCCTCATAGGAGGATTTCATGAAACAATGTTGTAAAGTGCCTGGCAAAATGCACCTAGCACTGGTGCTATTGCTATCATTATCCGTTATTATTATTATTACTTTTATTATTTTATGGTTATTGTTAGTCTCAAACTGGAATACCAGTTTAAGGACTGGGCAGAGGGCAAGGAGGACTACACCTGGTAGGGAGAAAGCTGAGGGGTGAGTCTGGAGAAATTCCCGTAAGGCGTGTTGGGCTCCATGGCAGGTCTGTGGGGCTTTCTGCGTGCTGGGACATCCTCACGTGCTTATGAGAGGCAGCATGGCACGGGGAAAAGGGCATGAGCTGGCAGTTCAGATGGGCCTGGGATCTAAAATGGGTTATAAAATGGGAATAATAACACCATCACTAGTTATTATGTGTTTTCGTTTGCTAAATGCTGCCAGAATGCAACACACCAAAATAGAACAGCTTTTTAAAAGGGAATTTATTAAGTTACAAATTTACAGTTCTAAGCCCTTAAAAATATCCAAGCTAAGGCATCCAGGGAAAGATACCTTGACTCAGGAAAGGCCGATGCCTGTCATGTGGGAGGGAACGTGGCTGGTGTCTGCTGGTCTGTGTTCCTGGTTCCATTGCTTTCGGCTCCTGATTCCAGGGCTTCCTGTCTAAGCATCGTGGGCCCTCTCTTAGCTGTTCCCAGGGCAAAACTCTGGATACTGGCTTGCTTTGCATCTCATAGAAAGGCACATGGTGACGTCTGCTGGTCTCTGCATCTCCAAACATCTGTGTCTAGGCATTTCTCTGTGTGTGTCAGCTCTCCACGCATCTCTAAGTATCTGCATCTGTGTTGGCTCTGGAGCAACTCCAAAATGTTTCCCCTTTTAAAGGGCTCCAGAAAACTAATCAAGGCCCACCTTAGATGGGTGGAGTCACACCTCCATCTAATCAGGAGGTCATACCCACAATTGAGTGGGTTGATCTCCATGGAAGCAATCTAATCATAGGTTAGGGTCCGTATCTGCCCTGGTGGGTTTGTGAAGGGGCCTCTTCCAGGGAAGGAGGAATGACATCAAAACTTTGCTTTTACTTTTCAGCAAAGTGAACTGAACATAATGAGAGCATTCAGCATAGACCTTGGGGTCCTGATTTAACTGTCAGTATTAGCTGTCACATGAAGCTCCAATTTTTAACCTTGTGTCTCTTTCGTGGGCCTGCTGAGAACCCAGCCAAGTACTAGCAGCAGTAAGGACCTGATTCCTGGGTCACCGACTCACCCAGGATTTCTAAGGACTTTCCCAGATTCAGCACTCAAAGTCCTGCATCCCAGGAAATCCCTCTGACCCAGGTAAACTGGGATGGTTTGTCCCCCTCCTGGTGAGGCCAGGTGAGAGGTGACCCTCAGAAAGCTCTGGCCTGCTTGTGATGCCCAGAACTGTATTTGTTTGCATTGTGCCACTTTCAGCGTAAGCTCTGCTCACTCCCCCAAATCAACCCTTTCAAAATGGTGCAGTAGAACAGATTTCTTTTCATTTAAAAAGCAAACATGTTATCACAGAGCACCTAGGTCTCTGAAGTGACTCAAAATGATGTGACTTGTTTACTTTATTCCAGTTCTCCTCTTCTAGTGGTTTTTGGTGTACTTGCTTGTTTTCCTGGACATTGTCATTTGATTGGGAAATGTAGGAGTCTGAGTGTAAGCTTTAGGTGTGGTGTTGAGGTGGGGCATGTAGAGTGATGGCGTTGGCCCCTTATGACTTTGTCATAACTGATGTGATAACATCATATCAAAGTAATATCTTTATACCTTTATGTGGCAAGAGTTTCAGAACACGGCCAGTGCCTGTCCAGTGATGTGTGATTGTCTATAGGGCAAAGTCAGGGCCCAGTGGGCACTGGTCAGGGTCTGCCCAGAGCACAAGGAGGACACAGGTGGATGTTTGTCTTCAGTGCTTTGTCCCCCCATTCTTTCTCTGTCTTTCCCTTGAGCCTCTAATACCTTTTCAAACTGCTTATAAAACTGAACAGTGTAAAAGTTCTAACCTGCCATTCCCAAGACCTGGGTTCAATTCTGGTGCCTGCCCAGGCAAAAAAACAAACAAACAAACAAACCGAATAGTGTAGGGGTGCACGGGTAGTTCAGTGGTTAGAATGCACCCCTGTCATGTGGGAGACCCCCCACATGGCGGACAATGAACCTCCCCCCCACCAAAAAAAAAAAAAAAAACCACAAAAAACAACTGAATAGTGATTCGGGCCTTTTAGCTCTTAGCTCTCTCAACACAGAGGTATCTCCTCCCTCTGAAAGGGGTCTTTGGTTCCTTACTCCCAGCCGCAACCCCTGCTCCCTCCCTCTCTGCTTCACCTACATGTCTCTCCTGGCCCTGGTGCCATGCAGGGCATGAGACACCACCAGCTTGGCCCAAGTCCTGCTCTACCTCTGTAAGCCATGGCTCCAGCAAACAGGGCCTGGAAAGTGACTGGACTGCCCCTCAAGTTATTCCCTAATCAAGCAACTCTAGCTGAGAATATGAGCCTAGTTAAAGGCAGATGGATGTTCTCACTGGAACAGTTGCTCTTTATTTCATCTGAGAGCATTCAGTGGACATGACGAGCCGAGAGTCTGGGTCTCACGGCATCGTGGTTTGAGCCAGGGCTCTAGAGGGATGACCTGGTGCCGTGTTGCTATTCAGACTGGAAGGGTCAGGAGAAAATCGTCATGAAAAGTCAAGGGTTGTAGATTCTGGGCTGACCAGCAGGCGTTACCTGGTCTAGGTGGGCTGATGCCACATGACCTGGGCTGGGACTTCCATATCTCTCCATGTGGATCTTAGATGCTTTGCACCTTTTATCTCATTTAATCCTTTTACCAACCCTGTGGCATTATTTTCACCATTTTACAGGTGAGAAAATTGAGGCTAAGTGGGAGTAGATATGAAAGTCCATTTCTCTCCACTATCATATTCTGAAAACTAGCTGTCCCCATTTCACACACCATTCTTGGAAACCACTATAATCCGTGGTGCCAGCCAAGAGAACCTGGGATTGCAGGAGGTTAGAGATATCAGGGATGGGGTTGGAAAGGTATAAATGTAGGATAGTAACCAAGCAGTCCCCCCAGCGGGGCAGTGGTCTGTGACAGCATCAATGCGGTCTCAGTTTGCCAGGACAGAGGAGAGAAGACTGGCCTTGGTCAGCAACGCCTGCCAGCAATGATGTCCTGAGAGATCGATCACACATTACTCACAGGATCCCCGCCGCCCATTCTGTGCCACGCACACTCGCAGGGTCTGGGAAGGCGAAGGGAGCCAGAGCCGAGCCCTGCCTGCTGTGAGCTTCCACTCCCTCAGGCTCCTTGCAGGAATGTCAGCTCTCATGGCGGATGAGTGCGGGTCTCTTGAGAATAAGCTTGAGAACATTTCCGTGTCAGGTGGTGACTGCTGAAACTCACAACTCCTTGGCTGTGCTGTTTTTGGAAATTGGGACTAATGGTTCATAATTTATTTTCATAAGGAAAAAATAAAAATACATTTCAATTACTTTTTAGAAGTCGAGTTTACATGACCATTTGATATAATATCTTTTGTTCCAGGCTTCCCTGCCTCTGTCCCCACAAGCGCCTCCTCTTGGGGGAACTTACAGACGCCTCTGGGCTGCAATTCCATAAGTCACTGACCAGTGATGATTAGGCCAAATGGGTGTGGAAACCCACCCAGGGGAGAAAAGGGAGAGAGAAAGCATTCTCTAATTAACCACTCTTTTCCCAAACTTGAGAGTAAAACAGTCAAATCAAAATCCATTTTAATAATGCAGTCTTCATTAATGTGAAATGTAGTTTTAGGCAGACCTTCATTCAAAGTTCACATTTCCAGTGGAAAGGACTATTGCTTTTCACGTGACCTTTAATAAATCCAGATCTGAGAATTTGGTTTTGTGAAAGTGTTTTTTTGTTTGTTTTGAGCAGCTTAATCCCAAGAAGAGCCTTTTCCCCCTGATGGGTTTTCTCTGTGTGGCAGGTGAGTCATGCTGTGACATGTGCTAAGCACATGTGGGCTGTGACTCCTGCAGGCTGGGACGGGGACATGTGAGAGCGGGGTCGCCTCCGGGGATTGTGGCGGCCAGGCTGGGTTTCTGTGCATCTAATGCGGTAGGTGTGCCGTCACTGTGGAAGGCAGGAAGGCATGAATGAGTGATGTTAGAGATAACTTCACTATTCTAAACTCTAAGGGGAGTTCTAAAACTCCCCTTGGACAAGGCAGCCATTGAGTTTGCCATTTGTAGAATATTTAATACAAAAAGAGTGATCATATTATGCATGTCTTCTATAAAAAAAAAAAAAGCTCAATGTGCTGGCCTGCATGATTTATTCAGCATCTGATTCTATACTTTGATAGTTTTCCTAGTCTTTAAGTGATTGTTTTGTGACTAAGAGCCTGAAGAGCTAATTTGCTTTCCTTGGCAGGAAGAGCTAAAGAGATTTCATGAAGTTTGGAGACAGTATCTTGTCTCTAGCCTGGTGATGGACAGTTTGCTCCTTAAGTGGGATGGCAAGAAAAGGAAAAGGAGTAAGGGCAGCAATGGTTCCCCTCCCTCCTTCCCTACCTCCTTCCTTCCTTCCCCCTTTCCTCCCTGCCTCCTCTCCTTCCCCCCTCCCCCTCCCCTCCCTCCCCTCCCTTCTTTCCTTCCTTATACCATTACTGAGACCTGCTCGGAGCCACACCCGGTGCCCAGGGCAGTGCATGACACGCCTTGTGTGTGACATCTGGCCTCTGCCTTCATGGGGCTCAGCCAAGTGGGGCAAACAAAGGAGCAAAGAGACCATGCAAAGGAGTAGGCCATGCAGTCTGAGGAACTGAAGTATGTCCAGCCTGGAAAAAGGAATAAGAGTACTTGAGTGGAGAAAGAGTGGCAGGAAAAAGGAGGCTTCAGAATGTGGAGCGACGTGCTAAGGTGTGGAGGCAGCCAGCATGGCACGCTGGGCATTGCAGGGACTTGGTCTGGCTGCGGCTTGGGATGAGGTGGTAGCAGTGGAGACGCATGAGGCTGCAGTGAGGAGTTTGGGGCTGAGATTATAACAAGCCATAATGCCATATTAAGAATTTTGTTTTTTTAAGTGCAGTGGAGAAGCCATGAAGTTTTAAGCAAGGGAGATACAGTGAGATGTGGGTGTTATTTATAAAGAAAATTTTGGAAAGTAAATTGAGGAGAGCAGTGATGGATTAAATTAGGCCAGAGACCAGGAGACCAATTAGGAGGCAGTAGCAAATCCAAGTATAGGGGAGGCACGGGCGGGGGGGGGGTGGGGGACAAGGAGGAGCAGATTCTAGAATGATACCCAAGGCTTCAATTCAAACCTTGCTTATGGGTTGTTAGCAGCTGCCCCCGCTGGAGCTCCCAAACCAGCCTTTGGGGTCTCTCACTGCTCCAATTGTGGTTGGAGCAGCAGCATCGGCCACACCTGGGGCTTGTTAGAAACACAGTCTCAGCGCCTCATGAATCGTCATTTTAACCACATCTTTGGGTAATTTGAATGTACGTTCAAGTTTGAGCAGCCCACTGTAGAGGCTGTGGACGGCATGGGGTGCACGCACTGAGAAGGGCAGTTGTCTAAGGTGTAAGCGAGTTATTTGAATGGGTGCGCAGATGTATCTTGCTGAGTTGTGTTGTCCAAGGAAGGAGGCAAAGCTGTGGCGTGGAGACCTGAAGTGGCATGAGGGCAGCTGAGATGGACCTTGAGCCTCTCTTCAGCCTTGACCTAATGATGTTTCTGAAAGTCAGTAATTTCTGGGTCTGCTGGTCAGCGTGGCTCCATGGAAATCAGGAAAACCCGGCCAATTCGCTGAGTTAATGCCCATCCCCAGATATCCCTCCAAGCTATCTCACTGTAAACCCCATGTGCATCTTTGTCTACAAAGGCTGTCTAACAGGCTCGACGTGTAGGGGACGTTGACTGGATCAATCTGACCTCCTGCACAGACCAGAAGCATCAGTAAAGAGATAGTGAGAACCTAAATAAGGCCGAGGCAGAGGGATGGAGAACCTGACAGCCTTCTAGCCAGTTGTAATGACAGTGAGAAAAGCAGTTGTTCCCAGGCAGGACAGAGTAGTAAGGTGAGGGCTAATCAGGGTCAGTGCTTGTACCCTGCCATGGTCACTGCCAGTGTCTCCGGGTCGGGTGCTCGGTGGGTGGGCCGGCCATGGGCGTTGTCTCCATACCCAGGGAACCTGTTATCAGATCTTCCCAATTCAGCGGTGCTGGGCACTTGGCACCTGAGGAGAGGATGTTCCATAATTAGTATTGGCAGCAGTTACATTTGTTTATGATGTTACATAATCAAATGTGTATACTGCTCTTTTGTAACTCACTTAAAAAATTGAAAGCAGCACAGGGCAGGCAGGGAGCGCGTGAACAGGTCCCCCTAGCATGTTAGTGCACCAGTCTTCCTGATGGAGGAGTGTGCTGGTAGAGAGGGAGCACGGTCAGAAAGTGCTAAGTGGAAGAGCTTGTGTCTCTGAAGCAGCCAAAATCAGGGGTGCCTCCCTTCTCTGGGACTTATCATTACAAGGAGTTAGAAATTTCAAAGTCCCCAGAGATAGGGACCTATCAGAAGGTTTTGGTCTTCATTTTCCCCTCTCCACATCCAGAGAAGACCTCACCATTTGATCCTCTGACGGATGTGGGGCTCTTTGATTGAGTGACACCCCACTGAAGAGCTCCCAAAGCTGCCTGGTGTTGAGGGTGGACATCAGGGTTCTTTGCAAAGCCAGAGGCCGGGGCACCTGGGTTAGCACACATCACACTTGTCGCAAGGGTCAAGGACACATGGCCAGTCCCTCCAGAGAGTTCCTTGGGGTAGCAATTGTGAGTCCACTTCTGGCCCCCCAATACCTTATCAAATTTGGGCAAGTTCCTCTGCATTCTTTTATAGAAACTATAAAATAACCAAGAACGACTCTTTTCAAGGTATTTGCAGACATCACATGTTCTCACCTCTCATGGTAGATGCATGACAAATCCCCTAAGAAAGGTCATGAATTTCCTTGCTAACCTTGTTCAAGATCTATAGGAAATAGTCAATTACTGATGCACTCGGCTTTCTGTAAAGGAGAAGTCATCATGATTAGGAAACAGGAGGCCTTGGGCCCCATGTGGGGGACTTTTATAGAGTTTCTCATAACAAATTTTCAGGAGAGGGTCTTATATTAGGATTTGTCATGGCTGTAGGTGTCCTATGAACTCTCGGAAATGGTGTGCACCATTTTTGTATATGTGCATTTGTACATTTAATAGGAAATGGGACCATGCCATTCATCAAATTTCAAAGGCTGCGGTTAAAATAGCGTAAGAACTTAGTGGTTCTTAAACTTAATGGTTTCAAGTTTAAGATTTTTAATGATTCAAGTCTTCATAAACTCACGTAACCATCTTGCCATTCCTATCATGTGGTCAAGGCAAAGATCATTATCTCCAGTTTAAAGGGAGGTAAACTAAGTATGGAAACGCGAGAGCTCCTTGGGCACGGACCTACTGATCCTCAGAAGCTTGATACATGTCCACAGTTTGACTCCTGTTCTTTCAACTGTAGCACAAGCTTTCAGAGCAGAAATTATTGGTTCCATCTATATAACCCAGGACATTTGAACATTTTGAAACATCGATATCCTTAAATTCCAAGGTGGAAAACTGATGACTGTTTGTATAATTTTACCAAGTTGGATTTCTGCCAAGCCAAATATTCCTTTCCCCGACATTTTGCTGAAGTGAGAGTCATGGGCTGTGTGGGTTGACAGAACTATTTCGAGGTCACAGTTAGTCCTGGGAGAAGCAGCTGAAAATGAGAGACTTATCCTCAAAAATAAAACAAAAGCCGCACCAGCTCCCCTCCATTCTTTGCCCCAGTCCTGGTGAGCTGGGTTTCCTCCTTTCAGAATGCAGATGCCTGCTCTCCTTTTGATGAGGGTGGACTTTGAACTACATTTTGAGCCATATCATTCCAAAAAGAAATCTTAGAGAATTTTGTGTGCTTTGTTCATGATCAGACAAATTCCTTAAGGAAAATTTGTATTCAGATAACTTCTAACTGCTGTAGTGTGTAGCTAGAAGTCTGGCAATTCGTTCCATCAAGCTGTGGTTTCTATAAAATGGGTATCACATGTCAACATCACTGGGTTGTTCATGAGAATTAAATGAAATAAAATGAGAACGTGTCAGCACTGGGCCTGGCCCAGAATTAGGAACTCAAAAAATGATCATTTACCTTTATATCCTTTGTAATTAGGTTCAAGCTATTATTTCCATTTTCTATTTTCCCCACTTTACAACCTAGAAAATAGGTGGGCCTTTATTCCATAAAAGGAATGTTTCTCAAGGCTTTACAGCCCCTCCTTTTTGAGTTTGGCTGGCCTCAGTTAAAATGTTCTGATTGCTTGAATCTGTTACTTGATTGAAGAGTGTCTCTAGTCCAACAAAAAATAGCCAAATAAATATTAGCTAAAATATCATCAGGACTGTTGCACAAAGTTTGTAATGCATTAAGTTGAGTTTTATTTTAAATTTGCTTTCTGATTCTGATTTAGAAACCAAGTCATGTGATTTTTGAGCAACTCCACACTGGGCATGTGCATGCTCAATACCGGTTGGACATTGGCCGGGAAGCTGAGCTCAACACCCAGAAAACATTTTGAGAACAATGCTGAAAGTAGCACATATGATGCAGCGAGGCACATAGTGAGTTCTTAATAAATATTTTTAAATAAATGAATTTATTCATGTACCTGAATTCAGTGTTCCCTGAACGGTTGAAGAGGGGTATAGGGGATCGGTTTCAAACCTTTAAAGCAAAAATAGTTCATGCTAATGAAAGACCTTATGATAATTAACTGTGTACCCCATGAATAGCTTTTTTTTTTATTAATTAAAAAAAATTAACAAAACATTTAGAAATCATTCCATTCTACATGTACAATCAGTAAATCTTAATATCATCACATAGTTGCATATTCATCATTTCTTAGTACATTTGCATCGATTTAGAAAAAGAAATAAAAAGACAACAGAATAAGAATTAAAATGATAATAGAGAGAAAAAAAAACCTATACCTCACATGCAGCTTCATTCAATGTTTTAACATAATTGCATTACAATTAGGTAGTATTGTGCTGTCCATTTCTGAGTTTTTATATCCAGTCCTGTTGCACAGTCTGTATCCCTTCAGGTCCAATTACCCCTTCTCTTTTTTTTTTTTTTAATTAACGGAAAAAAAGAAATTAACCCAACATTTAGAATTCATACCATTCTACATATGCAATCAGTAATTCTTAACATCACCACATAGATGCATGATCATCGTTTCTTAATACATTTGCATCGGTTTAGAAGAACTAGCAACACAGCCGAAAAAGATATAGAATGTTAATATAGAGAAAAAAATAAAAGTAATAATAGTAAAAACAAAACAAAACAAAACAAAAACCTATAGCTCAGATGCAGCTTCATTCAGTGTTTTAACATGATTACTTTACAATTAGGTATTATTCTGCTGTCCATTTTTGAGTTTTTGTATCTAGTCCTGTTGCACAGTCTGTATCCCTTCAGCTCCAATTGCACATTATCTTACCCTGTTTCTACCTCCTGCTGGACTCTTTACCAATGACATATTCCAAATTTATTCTCGAATGTCCGTTCACATCAGTGGAACCATACAGTATTTGTCCTTTAGTTTTTGGCTAGACTCACTCAGCATAATGTTCTCTAGGTCCATCCATGTTATTACATGCTTCATAAGTTTATCCTGTCTTAAAGCTGCATAATATTCCATCGTATGTATATACCACAGTTTGTTTAGCCACTCTTCTGTTGATGGAGATTTTGGCTGTTTCCATCTCTTTGCAATTGTAAATAACGCTGCTATAAACATTGGTGTGCAAATGTCCGTTTGTGTCTTTGCCCTTAAATCCTTTGAGTAGATTCCCAGCAATGGTATTGCTGGGTCGTTTGGCAATTCTATATTCAGCTTTTTGAGGAACCACCAAACTGCCTTCCACAGTGGATGCACCATTTGACATTCCCACCAACAGTGGATAAGTGTGCCTCTTTCTATGCATCCTCTCCAGCACTTGTCATTTTCTGTTTTGTTGATAATGGCCATTCTGGTGGGTGTGAGATGATATCTCATTGTGGTTTTGATTTGCATTTCTCTAATGGCCAGGGACATTGAGCATCTCTTCATGTGCCTTTTGGCCATTTGTATTTCCTCTTCTGGTAGGTGTCTGTTCAAGTCTTTTTCCCATTTTGTAATTGGGTTGGCTGTCTTTTTGTTGTTGAGTTGAACAATCTCTTTGTAAATTGGCTGTCTTTTTGTTGTTGAGTTGAACAATCTCTTTGTAAATTCTGGATACTAGACCTTTATCTGATATGTCATTTCCAAATATTGTCTCCCATTGTGTAGGCTGTCTTTCTACTTTCTTGATGAAGTTCTTTGATGCACAAAAGTGTTTAATTTTGAGGAGTTCCCATTTATTTATTTCCTTCTTCAGTGTTCTTGCTTTAGGTTTAAGATCCATAAAACCGCCTCCAGTTTTAAGATTCATAAGATATCTCCCTACATTTTCCTCTAACTGTTTTATGGTCTTAGACCTAATGTTTAGATCTTTGATCCATTTTGAGTTAACTTTTGTATAGGGTGTGAGACATGGGTCTTCTTTCATTCTTTTGCATATGGATATCCAGTTCTCTAGGCACCATTTATTGAAGAGACTGCTCTGTCCCAGGTGAGTTGGCTTGACTGCCTTATCAAAGATCAAATGTCCATAGATGAGAGGGTCTATATCTGAGCACTCTATTCTATTCCATTGGTCGATATATCTATCTTTATGCCAATACCATGCTGTTTTGACCACTGTGGCTTCATAATATGCCTTAAAGTCAGGCAGCGCGAGACCTCCAGCTTCGTTTTTTTTCCTCAAGATGTTTTTAGCAATTCGGGGCACCCTGCCCTTCCAGATAAATTTGCTTATTGGTTTTTCTATTTCTGAAAAATAAGTTGTTGGGATTTTGATTGGTATTGCATTGAATCTGTAAATCAATTTAGGTAGGATTGACATCTTAACTATATTTAGTCTTCCAATCCATGAACACGGTATGCCCTTCCATCTATTTAGGTCTTCTGTGATTTCTTTTAACAGTTTTTTGTAGTTTTCTTTATATAGGTTTTTTGTCTCTTTAGTTAAATTTATTCCTAGGTATTTTATTCTTTTAGTTGCAATTGTAAATGGGATTCGTTTCTTGATTTCCCCCTCAGCTTGTTCATTACTAGTGTATAGAAATGCTACAGATTTTTGAATGTTGATCTTGTAACCTGCTACTTTGCTGTACTCATTTATTAGCTCTAGTAGTTTTGTTGTGGATTTTTCCGGGTTTTCGACGTATAGTATCATATCGTCTGCAAACAGTGATAGTTTTACTTCTTCCTTTCCAATTTTGATGCCTTGTATTTCTTTTTCTTGTCTAATTGCTCTGGCTAGAACCTCCAACACAATGTTGAATAATAGTGGTGATAGTGGACATCCTTGTCTTGTTCCTGATCTTAGGGGGAAAGTTTTCAATTTTTCCCCATTGAGGATGATATTAGCTGTGGGTTTTTCATATATTCCCTCTATCATTTTAAGGAAGTTCCCTTGTATTCCTATCTTTTGAAGTGTTTTCAACAGGAAAGGATGTTGAATCTTGTCAAATGCCTTCTCTGCATCAATTGAGATGATCATGTGATTTTTCTGCTTTGATTTGTTGATATGGTGTATTACATTAATTGATTTTCTTATGTTGAACCATCCTTGCATACCTGGGATGAATTCTATTTGGTCATGATGTATAATTCTTTTAATGTGTTGTTGGATACAATTTGCTAGAATTTTATTGAGAATTTTTGCATCTATATTCATTAGAGAGATTGGTCTGTAGTTTTCTTTTATTGTAATATCTTTGCCTGGTTTTGGTATGAGGGTGATGTTGGCCTCATAGAATGAATTAGGTAGTTTTCCCTCCACTTCGATTTTTTTGAAGAGTTTGAGGAGAGTTGGTACTAATTCTTTCTGGAATGTTTGGTAGAATTCACATGTGAAGCCATCTGGTCCTGGACTTTTATTTTTAGGAAGCTTTTGAATGACTAATTCAATTTCTTTACTTGTGATTGGTTTGTTGAGGTCATCTATGTCTTCTTGAGTCAGAGTTGGTTGTTCATGTCTTTCCAGGAACCCATCCATTTCATCTAAATTGTTGTATTTATTAGCGTAAAGTTGTTCATAGTATCCTGTTATTACCTCCTTTATTTCTGTGAGGTCAGTAGTTATGTCTCCTCTTCCATTTCTGATCTTATTTATTTGCATCCTCTCTCTTCTTCTTCTTTGTCAATCTTGATAAGGGCCCATCAATCTTATTGATTTTCTCATAGAACCAACTTCTGGTCTTATTGATTTTCTCTATTGTCTTAATGTTTTCAATTTCATTTATTTCTGCTCTGATCTTTGTTATTTCTTTCCTTTTGCTTGCTTTGGGATTAGTTTGCTGTTCTTTCTCCAGTTATTCCAAGTGAACAGTTAATTCCTGCATTTTTGCCTTTTCTTCTTTTCTGATATAGGCATTTAGGGCAATAAATTTCCCTCTTAGCACTGCCTTTGCTGCATCCCATAAGTTTTGATATGTTGTGTTTTCATTTTCATTCACCTCGAGGTATTTACTAATTTCTCTTGCAATTTCTTCTTTGACCCACTCGTTGTTTAAGAGTGTGTTGTTGAGCCTCCATGTATTTGTGCATTTTCTGGCCCTCCACCTATTGTTGATTTCCAACTTCATTCCTTTATGATCCGAGAAAGTGTTGTGTATGATTTCAATCTTTTTAAATTTGTTAAGACTTGCTTTGTGACCCAGCATATGGTCTATCTTTGAGAATGATCCATGAGCACTTGAGAAAAAGGTGTATCCTGCTGTTGTGGGATGTAATGTCCTATAAATGTCTGTTAAGTCTAGCTCCTTTATAGTAATATTCAGATTCTCTATTTCTTTATTGATCCTCTGTCTAGATGTTCTGTCCAATGATGAGAGTGGGGAATTGAAGTCTCCAACTATTATGGTATTTGTGTCTATTTCCCTTTTCAGTGTTTGCAGTGTATTCCTCACGTATTTTGGGGCATTCTGGTTCGGTGTGTAAATATTTATGATTGTTATGTCTTCTTGTTTAATTGTTCCTTTTATTAGTATATAGTGTCCTTCTTTATTTCTTTTAACTGTTTTACATTTGAAGTCTAACTTGTTGGATATTAATATAGCCACTCCTGCTATTTTCTGGTTGTTATTTGCATGAAATATCTTTTCCCAACCTTTCACTTTCAACCTATGTTTATCTTTGGGTCTAAGATGTGTTTCCTGTAGACAGCATATAGAAGGATTCTGTTTTTTAATCCATTCTGCCAGTCTATGTCTTTTGATTGGGGAATTCAGTCCATTAACATTTAGAGTTATTACTGTTTGGATATTTTCCTCTACCATTTTGCCTTTTGTATTATATATATCATATCTGACTTTCCTTCTTTCTACACTCTTCTCCATGCCTCTCTCTTCTGTCTTTTTGTTTCTGACTCTAGTGCTCCCTTTAGTATTTCTTGCAGAGCTGGTCTCTTGGTCACAAATTCTCTCAGTGACTTTTTGTCTGAGAATGTTTTAATTTCTCCCTCATTTTTGAAGGACAATTTTGCTGGATATAGGAGTCTTTAGTTGGCAGTTTTTCTCTTTTAATAACTTAAATATATCATCCCACTGTCTTCTAGCCTCCATGGTTTCTGCTGAGAAATCTACACATAGTCTTATTGGGTTTCCCTTGTATGTGATGGATTGTTTTTCTCTTGCTGCTTTCAAGATCCTCTCTTTCTCTTTGACCTCTGACATTCTAACTAGTAAGTGTCTTGGGGAATGCCTATTTGGGTCTAATCTCTTTGGGGTGCGCTGCACTTCTTGGATCTGTAATTTTAGGTCTTTCATAAGAGTTGGGAAATTTTCAGTGATAATTTCTTCCATTAGTTTTTCTCCTCCTTTTCCCTTCTCTTCTCCTTCTGGGACACCCACAACACGTATATTTGTGCGGTTCATATTGTCCTTGAGTTCCCTGATACCCTGTTCAAATTTTTCCATTCTTTTCCCAATAGTTTCTGTTTCTTTTTGGAATTCAGATGTTCCATCCTCCAAATCACTAATTCTATCTTCTGTCTCTTTGAATCTATCATTGTAGGTATCCATTGTTTTTTCCATCTTTTCTACTTTGCCCTTCACTTCCATAAGTTCTGTGATTTGTTTTTTCAGTTTTTCTATTTCTTCTTTATGTTCAGCCCATGTCTTCTTCATGTCCTCCCTCAATTTATCGATTTCGTTTTTGAAGAGGTTTTCCATTTCTGTTCGTATATTCAGCATTAGTTGTCTCAGCTCCTGTATCTCATTTGAACTATGGGTTTGTTCCTTTGACTGGGCCATATTTTCAATTTTTTGAGCGTGATCCGTTATCTTCTGCTGGCGTCTGCGCATTTAGACAGATTTCCCTAGGTATTGGATCCAAAAGTTTGGAAGATTTTTCTGTGCAATCTCTGGGTTCTGTTTTTTCTTATCCTGCCCAGTAGGTGGCGCTCGTGGCGCACGTTTGTCTGCGGGTCCCACCAGTAAAAGGTGCTGTGGGTCCTTTAACTTTGGAATACTCTCGCCGTCCAGGAGGTTTGATAGCCGAAGCGGCTTGGAAGAGTGCCAGCCGGCCCGGGGTCCGAACACGGGGAGGGTCGCTGGCCGCCGCAGCCCGGGAAAACGCCCGTCCGAATTTCCTAGTCAGCCCGGGGCGCCAAGCGTGGCGGGAGGGCGCCAGCGGCAGTGGCCCGCCCGGGAGAGTGCACATTCCCGGGGAGTCACGGGCTTGGAAGGGCCCCCCCCATCACCGTTCTCCGCGGCCTGGGATTTCCAATCCAATTCTCTCAGTTGGTCCGGGGGGCCGCGCGTGGTGTGAGCGCCAGCCGCCGCGGCTTGAGGGGACCGCCTGTCCAATTCTCCCAGCCGGCCCGGGGAGGGGGAAGGGAGTGACTCCGTCCGCTTGCTGTCCGGCCCGGTGAAGCCCGCGCCCCTCGGCGATCTCACCAGAGCGGGTTCTCTCAGCCAGCCAGCCGTTCCAGGATGGGGTACGCTGTCTTTTTTTATCTCTGTCGTGGCTTTGGGAGCTGTTCTGTATCATTTCTACTCCCCTAGTAGCTGTTCTGGAGGAGAAACTAAGATCCGCGTGTCTTACTAAGCCGCCATCTTCTCCAGAAGTCCACCAGCATCCCATGAATAGCTTTTGCCACATGCTGCACGTGGCAAAGTCTCTGAGGATCACGTAGGATGTTAACATGTAATAAGGAAAAGTGTTTTGGTGAAAATGGAAAACCATGATCTAGGGACAAAACATGATCACCTGTAGCACAGCCTGCCTTGTGCAATGAGGAAAGTCATCTATTTAGAGGGGAAAAGTACTTGGCAAAAGGATGAAAATAATTTACCATAGATCATATGTTTCATGACAGTATGTCCCCTATTATTTTAAATTCCTCATTGCTTATTTGTTTATAAAGAAGTTAAACTCACCTGTAGTCTCACTGGCATGGCATGGCAAACACTATTACCATTCCAGGCTCTTTCACGTTCTCAGAAATTGTTTGTGTGTGTATGTGTGTTGTTTATGTGACATATGTGTCTGCTGTGAGATCACATTCTATATACAAAATTGTTTTTCTATTTTATATTGTATTTTAAAAGTTCCCATGCATTAAAGAAACCTTGAGAATATGCATTTAAATGGCTGTGAAACATTCTGAAATATAGATGTGTCATAATTTAATTAAAAGTTCTGCTGCTGGGCATGTAAGTTGTTCCCAAACTTTGCTGATATAAATATAAATATAAATATTGAAAATAGTTTCACAACTTCTGGTCGAACAAGATGGTGGTGTATGATGCTCCAGGATGCTGTTCCCACAAAGAATGTTTGAATGACTAGAAAAGACTGGCAGAACCATCTGCCTGAGATTTCCAGAAAACAGTTAAAAGGCTGTAGCAACTGGAAGAGTGCTGCATAAAGAAAGTGCAGCTTTTAAAAACAGGAGGAGAAGCTCATGGTGCCCTTGCTGGCCTTTTCCCCCACACCCTCCCCAGTGTGGTATAAATTCAATCTGTACCCCCATTGTGGGTCCCTGGCTCTGTTCTAGTGGGAACAAGTAGCATAGTGAGGTGCCCGTATGTCAGCGCCAGTCTATCAGGTGGCAGCCTGAAAGACTGAGCCAGGAAACTCATATCTGGCTCACCCTTTCAGAACTTGTTCTGCAGGCAGAGGTAGCTTGAGAACAGCTAAAACACTGTACAAAACAATCAAGTCAAAATGGCCTGGGCAAAGGATTACCTGCTTTAAGACATAACATAGACTTCTAGGCTCCAGGGACAGGATGAAAGTTTATTTCCTAGGGAATAGAGGAAATATTTGAATTCCTATAACTGGGAGAATTCCTGAAGTCAAGAGTGAATACAAGCCCAGGACAAAAGACAGAATCAGAAGAGACAGAGAGGACCCTGAACTTCACTTTCACCTTGGGCTGATCTTCTTGGTAGGAGAATTAAACACTAAAGGAGAGCACCAGCCAATACCGAGCCAATTTGCAAAGACTGTGAAAAAATATTTTCTGGCATTTGTTTGCTTGTTTTTGATAGCTCCTAGCTCTTAAGGAAATCTCTTTCATATTACTAGCTGACACAACTTAAGTAACAGACAGTTCAGGGAATAAATCCCAGAGGAAATGCAGTAAGACATTAAAAGTATAGTGTGCAAGAAAATATTACAAGACAAAGAGATAGGATATTAAATCCCATCCAAAAGAACAACATAATCCAGAAACTATCAGTGAAGAAGACCAGACTTTGTATATACCAGACAAAGATTTTAAGAAAATTACCTTCAGTATACTCAAGGAGATAAAGGAAAACACAGAGAAATAACCAAAAGATATCAGGAAAAGGATTCATGAACAATATGAGAATCTCAATAAAGAGACAGACATTTTAAAAAGGAAACAAACAAATACTGCAATTGAACAGCACATTAACTAAAATGAAACAGTCCCTAGAGGCTTTCAACAGCCAATTGGAGCTGGCAGAAGAAAGGATTAGTGAACTTGAAGACAAGACTGAAATGATTCAGGCTGAGGAGCAGGAAGGAAAAAAAAATGAGAAAAAGTAAACAAGGCCTAAAGAGACCTGGGACATGATGGATCACATCAGTGAGCACATTAGGGAGTCCCAGAAGAAGGAAGAGAGAGAGGGGAAGAAGGAATATTCAAAGAAACAATGGCAAAAAAACCTCCCAAGTTTAATGAAGGATGTGAATATACACATCCCAATGAACCCAAAACATCATAAACTCAAAGAGAACATGCCCAGATGCATAATAGTCAAACTGTCAAATGCCAAAGACAAAAGAGAGTCCTGAAAGCTGTAAGAGAAAAGCAACATGTTATGTACAAGAAAGTCCAATGAGACTAAATGCCAGTTTCTTCTCACAAGCCATGGGGGCACAAAAGTAATAGGAAGAAATTTTGAAAGTCCTAAAAGAAAGCAATTCTCAACTAAGAAATTTGTATCTGGTGAAACTCTCTTTCAACAGTGATGGAAAGACTAAGCCATTCTCAATAAACAAAAGCTGAGGGAGTAACAGCATTGGTAGACCTACCCATCCAACAATGCTAAAGGGAATTCTTCATTCTGAAAGGAGAAACATTAGACAGTGGATGGATGCTGCATAAAAAAACAAAAACCACTGATAAAGGGAATCATATGGATATTTATGTATACATATTTTTGTATGTAATGCTACTTTTTTACTTTTTATAAGTTCTATAATGCAAATGCATAAAATGTAATGATAAATCTATGATTTGGGATATATAATTTACAAAAATATAATTTGTAACAAGTACAACAAAAAGGTAGAATGATGGAAGAGTATAGAAACAGTGTTTGTGTGTGCAACTGAAATTAAATTGATATCAAATTTGACATGTTTGCTGTAGATTTAGAATGTTAGATTTAATCCCTATGATAACCACAAATAAAATAAGAACTGAGGAGGGACTCAAAAATCAAAGAAACGTGAAAGTAGGTAGTAATGGAAGAATCAATGGACAACATGCATAAGATGTAAAAAGACCAAATAGCAAACCAGCAGAAGAAGGCAGTGTGGTATGCAAGTTAATTAAATGTAAGCGGAATAAACTCCCCAGTCAAAAGGCAGAGATTGGCAAAATGCATAATAAAGCATGACTCAACTATAGGTTATTTACAAGAGTCTCACCTGAAATTTGAAGAGACAAGTAGGTTGAAAGTGAAAGGATTGGATGGGAAAAAATATACCATGCAAACAGAAAGCAAAAGACAGATGAGGTTGCTGTTAAATATCAGATAAAATCAATTTTAAGTGAAGCACTATTATGGGGGACAAAGAAGGTCACGATATACTGATAAAGGGGTCAATGTAACCAAACAGAATTATAAATATATATAATTTTTTACTTATTTGTGCCTAATTGCAGAGCCCCCCCCCCAAAAAAAACAAATACTGATAGATTAGAAATAGACTATTCTACAGTAATAGTAGATGACTTCAGTACACCACTATCAATAGTGGATGGACCATCTGGACAGAAGATCAGTAAGGAAATAGAAGATTTGAGCAATACTACTGTGATGGTTAGGTTCAGGCGTCAACTTGGCCAGGTGATGGTGCTCAGTTGTCTGGTCAAACAAGCACTGGCCTAACCATTACTGCAAGGACATTTTGGGGCTGGTTAATAAACCAGAATGTTGGTTTATTAAACCACCAGCCAGTTGATTGTATCTGTGACTAATTACATCTACAATGATTAACTAAGGGGGTGTGTCTGTGACAACAAGAGAATCCATTAGACTGGATTTAATTTGATCAGTTTAAGACTTTTAAGTGTGTAAAGAGAATTTTCATCTTCCTCAGCCAGCCATCCTCTCCTTGGAGTTCACTGAAGACCTTCATTCGTGTTGCCTGCCTCACAGCCTGTCCCATGGATTTTGGACTCTTGGATCACACAATTGCCCAAGATGCTTTTATAAATATCTTTTTTACAACAGAACCTGTTAGTTCTGTTTCTCTAGGGAACCCTAACTGATGCAACTATAAATGTACTCGACCTAACAGACATACATAGAACACTTAACAGCAGAATATGCATTCTTCTCTAGTATACATGGATCATTCTCTAGGATGAACCATAGGTTAGGTCTCAAGTCTCAATAAATTAAAAATGTTTAAATGATACAATGTACATTCTCTGAACACAATGAAATAAAGCTAGAAATCAACGACAGAGGGAGAACCAGAAAGTTCACAAATATGTGAAAATTAAACAACAGAATCTTTTTCTTTAATTTATTTATTAATTAAAAAAATTAACAAACCAAATAAAACATTAAAATATATAATCAGTAATTCACAATATCATCACTTAGTTGCATATTCATCATTTCTTAGAACATTTGCATCAATTCAGAAAAAGAAATAAAAAGACAATAGAAAAAGAAATAAAACGAAAACAGAAAAGATAAGAAAAAAAGTTTATACCTACCATACGCCTTACCCCTCGCTTTCATTGATCACTAGTATTTCAAACTAAATTTTTTTTAGCATTTTTCCCCCTATTATTTATTTTTATTGCATATGTTCTACTCGTTTGTTGACAAGGTAGATAAAAGGAGCATCAGACACAAGGTTTTCACAATCACACAGTCACACTGTGAAAGCTATATCATTATTCAATCATCATCAAGAAACATGGCTACTGGAACACAGCTCTACATTTTCAGGCAGTTCCCTCCAGTCTCTCCCTTACATCTTGAATAACAAGGTGATATATACTTAATGCATAAGAAAAACCTCCAGGATAACCTCTGGACTCTGTTTGGAATCTCTCAGCCATTGACACTTTGTCTCATTTCACTCTTCCCCCTTTTGGTCGAGAAGGTTTTCTCAATCCCTTGATGCTAAATCTCAGCTCAATCTAGGATTTTTCTCAATCCCTTGATGCTGAGTCTCAGCTCATTCTAGGATTTCTGTCCCATGTTGCCAGGAAGGTCCACACCCCCTGGGAGTCATGTCCCACATAGACAGAGGGAGGGTGGTGAGATTGCTTGTTGTGTTGGCTGGAGAGAGAAGCCACATCTGAGCAACAAAAGATGCTCTCTTGGGGGTGACTCTTAGGCCTAAATTTTAAGTAGACTTGACCTATCCTTTGTGGGGTTAAGTTTCATATGAACAAACCCCAAGACTGGGAGCTCAGTCTATAGCTTGGGCTGTCCACACTGCTTGTGAGAATATCAAGAATTCAACTTGGGGAAGTTGAATTTCTCCCCGTTCTCACCACTCCCCGAAGGGGGCTTTGCAAATATTTTTCCACTCACTGATCAAATCACTCTGGGATTCATCGGGGCATCACTCTGGACAAACCAGCAAAATCTCATGTCCTACCTGACATTCCAAGTACTTATGGTAACTACAGAATCTTAATGAACCAATGAGTAAAAGAATAAATCACAAGGAAAATGTAGAAATATCTTGAAATATAAGAAAACAAAACACAGCATACCAAAATTTATGGGATGGAGCAAAAGAGTGATCAGAGGGAAATTTGTAGTTCTAAATGTTTACATTAAAAAAAGATGAAAGATCTCTCATATCAGGGACCCACCCTCAAAACTGGAGGATCTCCAAAAACAAGAGCAAATTACATCTAAGACTAGGAAAAAGAAGGAAATAAAGTTAGTGCCAACAAAAATGAAATAGAGAATAACAAAGAATAGAATCCTCAAAATTAAAAGTTGATTATTTGAAAAGAACAATTAAAAAATAAATAGGACTCGGAGAGACAAGCTTCCCAGCCAAGGCGGCCGGCGCCACACTTTCGCGGGCGGCTTCGAGTCCGTGACTATAAGTCTCGGATCAGAGGGCTATCCAAAGTCTGGGCTGGCAAGTCTGATTGTGAGACTTGGCTGCGGCGAGACCCCCGAGCGGCCGCAGCTGCGGCGGTCCGAGCTAATCCCTCCCTCCTTCCCGGGCCGGCTGAGAGTATCAGAGAAGTAAGTTCCCCAAGCCGAGGCAGGCGGCACCCTTCTTTTACGGGCGGCTTCGAGTCTCGGCGTTAAGTCCGCGGCTACGAGTCCCGGATCAGAGGGCTATCCAAAGTCTGGGCTGGCTAGACTGACTGCGAGACTCGGCTGCAGTGAGACCCCCGAGCGGCGTGCGATCTCCCGATCAGCGGCAGCTGCGGTGGTCCGAGCTACTCCCTCCCCCCTTTCCGGGCCGGCTGAGAGTATTGGAGAAGCAAGTTTCCCAAGCCGAGGCAGGCGGCACCCCTCTTTTGCGGGCGGCTTCGAGTCTCTGCTTCGAGTCCGCGGATACGAGTCTCAAATAGGAGGGCTATCCAAGCCGCGGAAGCCCCCCCCCCACGGGAGGCTTCCTGGTCCGGTGGGGAATCCCCCAGGCCCGCTGCGGCCCGCAACCAGCCACAGGGTCCCCTCAAGCCACGGCAGCTGATGCCCCCACCACGCGTGGCCCCTGAACCAACGGAGAGATTTGGATCCGAAAGCCCCAGGCCACGGAGATCGGTGACTGGGGGAGACCCATTCCAAACACTTGAGACAAACGTGTGCCACGTGCGCCACGTACTGGGCAAGATAAGAAAAACAGATCCCAGAGATTTCACAGAAAAATCTTACAACCTTGCTGGGTCCAACACCCAGAGAAATCTGAATAAATGCCCAGACGCCAGCAGCAGAAGATAACTGTCCACGCTCAAAAGATTGAGAATATGGCCCAGTCAAAGGAACAAACCAATAGCTCAAATGAGAAACAAGAGCTGAGACAACTAATCCTGAATATACGAACAGAAATGGAAAACCTCTTCAAAAATGAAATCGATAAATTGAGGGAGGACATGAAGAGGACATGGGCTGAACATAAAGAAGAAATAGAAAAACTGAAAAAACAAATCGCAGAACTTATGGAAGTGAAGGATAAAGTAGCAAACATAGAAAAAATAATGGATAGCTGCAATGATAGATTTAAAGAGACAGAAGATAGAATTAGTGATTTGGAGGATGGAACATCTGAATTCCAAAAAGAAACAGAAACTATAGGGAAAAGAATGGAGAAATTTGAACAGGGTATCAGGGAACTCAAGGACAATATGAACCGCACAAATATACGTGTTGTGGGTGTCCCAGAAGGAGAAGAGAAGGGAAAAGGAGGAGAAAAACTAATGGAAGAAATTTTCACTGAAAATTTCCCAACTCTTATGAAAGACCTAAATTTACAGATCCAAGAAGTGCAGCGCACCCCAAAGAGATTAGACCCAAATAGGCGTTCTCCAAGACACTTACTAGTTAGAATGTCAGAGGTCAATGAGAAAGAGAGGATCTTGAAAGCAGCAAGAGAAAAACAATCCATCACATACAAGGGAAACCCAATAAGACTATGTGTAGATTTCTCAGCAGAAACCATGGAAGCTAGAAGACAGTGGGATGATATATTTAAAATACTAAAAGAGAAAAACTGCCAACCAAGACTCCTATATCCAGCAAAATTATCCTTCAAAAATGAGGGAGAAATTAAAACATTCTCAGACAAAAAGTCACTGAAAGAATTCGTGACCAAGAGACCAGCTCTGCAAGAAATACTAAAGGGAGCATTAGAGTCAGATACAAAAAGACAGAAGAGAGAGATATGGAAAAGAGTGTAGAAAGAAGGAAAATCAGATATGATATATATAATACAAAAGGCAAAATGTTAGAGGAAAATATTATCCAAACAGTAATAACACTAAATGTCAATGGACTGAATTCCCCAATCAAAAGACATAGATTGGCAGAATGGATTGAAAAACAGGATCCTTCTATATGCTGTCTACAGGAAACACATCTTACACCCAAAGATAAACATAGGTTGAAAGTGAAAGGTTGGGAAAAGATATTTCATGCAAATAACAACCAGAAAAGAGCAGGAGTGGCTATACTAATATCCAACAAATTAGACTTCAAATGTAAAGCAGTTAAAAGAGACAAAGAAGGACACTATATACTAATAAAAGGAACAATTAAACAAGAAGACATAACAATCATAAATATTTATGCACCGAACCAGAATGCCCCAAAATACGTGAGGAATACACTGCAAACACTGAAAAGGGAAATAGACTCATATACTATAATAGTTGGAGACTTCAACTCACCACTCTCATCAAGGGACAGAACATCTAGACAGAAGATCAACAAAGAAATAGAGAATCTGGATATTACTATAAATGAACTAGACTTAATAGACATTTATAGGACATTACATCCCACAACAGCAGGATACACCTTTTTCTCAAGTGCTCATGGATCATTCTCAAAAATAGACCATATGCTGGGTCACAAAGCAAGTCTTAACAAATTTAAAAAGATTGAAATCTTACACAACACTTTCTCGGACCATAAAGGAATGATGTTGGAAATCAATAATAGACAGAGTGCCAGAAAATTCACAAATACGTGGAGGCTCAACAACACACTCCTAAACAACGACTGGGTCAAAGAAGAAATTGCTAGAGAAATTAGCAAATACCTCGAGGCGAATGAAAATGAAAACACAACATATCAAAACTTATGGGACGCAGCAAAGGCAGTGCTAAGAGGGAAATTTATTGCTCTAAATGCCTATATCAGAAAAGAAGAAAAGGCAAAAATTCAGGAATTAACTATCCATTTGGAAGAACTGGAGAAAGAACAGCAAGCTAACCCCAAAGCAAGCAAAAGGAAAGAAATAACAAAGATTAGAGCACAAATAAATGAAATTGAAAACATGAAAACAATAGAGAAAATCAATAAGGCCAGAAGTTGGTTCTATGAGAAAATCAATAAGATTGATGGGCCCTTAGCAAGATTGACAAAAAGAAGAAGAGAGAGGATGCAAATAAATAAGATCAGAAATGGAAGAGGAGACATAACTACTGACCTCACAGAAATAAAGGAGGTAATAACAGGATACTATGAACAACTTTACGCTAATAAATACAACAATTTAGAGGAAATGGACGGGTTCCTGGAAAGACATGAACAACCAACTTTGACTCAAGAAGAGATAGATGATCTCAACAAACCAATCACAAGTAAAGAAATCGAAGCAGTCATTCAAAAGCTTCCTAAAAAGAAAAGTCCAGGACCAGACGGCTTCACATGTGAATTCTATCAAACATTCCAGAAAGAATTAGTACCAACTCTCCTCAAACTCTTCAAAAAAATCGAAGTGGAGGGAAAACTACCTAACTCATTCTATGAAGCCAACATTACCCTCATACCAAAACCAGGCAAAGATATTACAAGAAAAGAAAACTACAGGCCGATCTCTCTAATGAATATTGATGCAAAAATCCTCAATAAAATTCTAGCAAATCGTATCCAACAACACATTAAAAGAATTATTCATCATGACCAAGTAGGATTCATCCCAGGTATGCAAGGATGGTTCAACATAAGAAAATCAATTAATGTAATACACCATATCAACAAATTAAAGCAGAAAAATCACATGATCATCTCAATTGATGCAGAGAAGGCATTTGACAAGATTCAACATCCTTTCCTGTTGAAAACACTTCAAAGGATAGGAATACAAGGGAACTTCCTTAAAATGATAGAGGGAATATATGAAAAACCCACAGCTAATATCATCCTTAATGGGGAAAAATTGAAAACGTTCCCCCTAAGATCAGGAACAAGACAAGGATGTCCACTATCACCACTATTATTCAACATTGTGTTGGAGGTTCTAGCCAGAGCAATTAGACAAGAAAAAGAAATACAAGGCATCAAAATTGGAAAGGAAGAAGTAAAACTATCACTGTTTGCAGACGATATGATACTATACGTCGAAAACCCGGAAAAATCCACAACAAAACTACTAGAGCTAATAAATGAGTACAGCAAAGTAGCAGGTTACAAGATCAACATTCAAAAATCTGTAGCATTTCTGTACACTAGCAATGAACAAGCGGAGGGGGAAATCAAGAAACGAATCCCATTTACAATTGCAACTAAAAGAATAAAATACCTAGGAATAAATTTAACTAAAGAGACAAAAGACCTATACAAAGAAAACTACAAAAAACTGCTAAAAGAAATCACAGAAGAACTAAACAGATGGAAGGGCATACCGTGTTCATGGATTGGAAGACTAAATATAGTTAAGATGTCAATCCTACCTAAATTGATTTACAGATTCAATGCAATACCAATCAAAATCCCAACAACTTATTTTTCAGAAATAGAAAAACCAATAAGCAAATTTATCTGGAAGGGCAGGGTGCCCCGAATTGCTAAAAACATCTTGAGGAAAAAAAACGAAGCTGGAGGTCTTGCGCTGCCAGACTTTAAGGCATATTATGAAGCCACAGTGGTCAAAACAGCATGGTATTGGCATAAAGATAGATATATCGACCAATGGAATCGAATAGAGTGCTCAGATATAGACCTTCTCATCTATGGTCATTTGATCTTTGATAAGGGAGTCAAGCCAACTCACCTGGGACAGAACAGTCTCTTCAATAAATGGTGCCTAGAGAACTGGATATCCATATGCAAAAGAATGAAAGAAGACCCATATCTCACACCCTATACAAAAGTTAACTCAAAATGGATCAAAGATCTAAACATTAGGTCTAAGACCATAGAACAGTTAGAGGAAAATGTAGGGAGATATCTTATGAATCTTACAATTGGAGGCGGTTTTATGGACCTTACACCTAAAGCAAGAGCACTGAAGAAGGAAATAAATAAATGGGAACTCCTCAAAATTAAACACTTTTGTGCATCAAAGAACTTCATCAAGAAAGTAGAAAGACAGCCTACACAATGGGAATCAATATTTGGAAATGACATATCAGATAAAGGTCTAGTATCCAGAATTTATAATGAGATTGTTCAACTCAACAACAAAAAGATAGCCAACCCAATTACAAAATGGGAAAAAGACTTGAATAGACACCTCTCAGAGGAGGAAATACAAATGGCCAAAAGACACATGAAGAGATGCTCAATGTCCCTGGCCATTAGAGAAATGCAAATCAAAACCACAATGAGATATCATCTCACACCCACCAGAATGGCCATTATCAACAAAACAGAAAATGACAAGTGCTGGAGAGGATGCGGAGAAAGAGGCACACTTATCCACTGTTGGTGGGAATGTCAAATGGTGCAACCACTGTGGAAAGCAGTTTGGCGGTTCCTCAAAAAGCTGAATATAGAATTGCCATACGATCCAGCAATACCATTGCTGGGAATCTACTCAAAGGAATTAAGGGCAAAAACTCAAACAGACATTTGCACACCAATGTTTATAGCAGCGTTATTTACAATTGCAAAGAGATGGAAACAGCCAAAATGTCCATCAACAGACGAGTGGCTAAACAAACTGTGGTATATACGTACGATGGAATATTATGCAGCGTTAAGACAGGATAAACTTATGAAGCATGTAATAACATGGATGGACCTAGAAAACATTATGCTGAGTGAGTCTAGCCAAAAGCTAAAAGACAAATACTGTATGGTCCCCATGATGTGAATCGACACTCGAGAATAAACTTGGAATATGGCATTGGTAACAGAGTTCAGCAGGAGTTAGAAACAGGGTAAGATAATGGGTAATCGGAGCTGATGGAATACAGACGGTGCAATAGGACTAGATACAAAAACTCAAAAATGGACAGTACAATAATACCTAATTGTAAAGTAATCATGTTAAAATACTGAACGAAGCTGCATCCGAGCTATAGGTTTTTGTTTTGTTTTGTTTTGTTTGTTTTGTTCTTATTATTATTACTTTTATTTTTTTTCTCTATATTAACATTCTATATCTTTTTCTGTTATAATGCTAGTTCTTCTAAACCGATGCAAATGTACTAAGAAACGATGATCATGCATCTATGTGATGATGTTAAGAATTACTGATTGCATATGTAGAATGGTATGACGTCTAAAAAAAAAAAAAATGGTCAACACAATACTGCCTAATTGTAATGTAATTATCTTGGAACGCTGAATGAAGCTGCATCTGATCTATAGTTTTTGTTTGTTTGTTTGTTTTGTTTTTTTTTCTCTTATATATTTTTGTGCTTTTTATTTTTATTTGTGTTTTCTCTCTGTGTTATCACTTTATTTCTTTTTCTGTTGTAGTGCTATTTCTTTCTCTAAATCGATGCATATGTACTGAGAAATGATGACCATACACCTATGTGATGATATTAAGAATTACTGATTGCATATGTAGAATGGATTGATTTCTATTGTTGTGTTAGTTAATTTTTTTAATTAATAAAAAAAAAATAAAAAATAAAAAATAAAAATAAATAAAAATAAATAAATAATTAAATAAATAAATAAACAAGCAAAAGAAAGCTTTTAGCTAGACTGGCAGACTAAAACAAGACGGGGAATATAAATACCTACAATCAGAAGTGATAGAGGGATCATTACTGCCAACCCCACAGAAATAAGAGGGCTTATGAGAGGATCCTATGAAGAACTGTATGGCATATTCAGATAACCAAGATGAAGTGGACAAATTCCAAGAAACACATAAACTACCTATACTGAATCAATAAGAAATAGAAGATCTCAACAGACTAATAACAAATAAAGTCATTTTATCAGTAATCAAAACCCTGCCAACAAAGAAAAGTTCTAGAGCAGATGGCTTCATTGGTGAATTTTACCAAACATTCCAAGGAGAAATAACTTCAATTCTCCTCAAATTATTCCAGAAAATTGAAGAGGAGGGAATACTCCCTAACTCATTCTATGAGGCCAATATCAACTTAATAAAAAGTCAGATAAAGATATGACAAGTCAGATAAAGATATGACAAGAAAATCACAGACAAATGACCCCCAGAATGTAGATGCAAAACTCCTCAACAAAATAAAAACAAACCAATTCAACAGCATGTTAAAAGGAATTAAACACCATGATCAATTGGGATTTCTCCAGTTATGCACAGTAATTCAACATAAGCAAGTCAGTTAAGTAATATACCACATTAATAGCTCAAAGGGGAAAAACCCAAGTGATCATCTCAACTGATGCAGAAAAGGCACTTGACAAAATCCAGCAGCCCCTCTTGATGGAAATGCTTAGACAACTAGAAATAGAAGACAATATCTTCAATGTGATAGAAGGCATATATATGAAAAACCCGCCATCAACATCACACTCAATGGTGAAAGACTAAAAGACTAAACGTTTTCCCTCTATAATCAGGAGCAAGACAAGGATGCCCACCGTGACCACTGTTCTTCAACATTGTATTGGAAATTCTAGTGCGAGTAATTAGGCAAGAAAAACAAATAGAAGGTGTTGACATTGGAAAGGAAGAAATAAAATGTTCCCTGTTTGCAGATGACATGACTCTTGTGTTGAAGTTGTATGTACCCCAGAAAAAAATCGTGCTGTTAAAGCTAATCCATTCCTGTGGGTGTAAACTTATTGTAGGTGGGACCTTTTGAAAAAAGGTCTCTCTCTGGAAAGAACACATCATCTGTTGATAGCTTGATTTGGACATTTTCATGGTCTCAAAACTATAAACTTGGGAGTTAATAAATGTCCATTGTAAAATCTAACCCATTTCTGATATATTGCATTTTGTCAATATGGATATCCATATGCAATAGAATGAAGATGGATCCCTACCTGCCACCATGTATAAAAATTAATTCAAAATGGATCAAATACCTAAGTATATGAGCCAAAACTATAACACTTCTAGAAGAAATTATAGGAAATCATCTTTAGGATCATATTGCTAGGCAGTGGTTCTTAAAACTTACACCAAAGTGTGAAAAAAAGAGAAGCTAGTAAATAAGACTTCATCAAAATAGAAAACTTCTGTGTATCAAAGGACTTCATCATGAACGTGATGATAAGCTATACAATGGGAGCAATATTTTGGAAACTACATATCTGAGAAGGGTTTAATATTCAGAATATGTAAAGAAACCCTACAATTCAACAACAAAATCACAAATAACTCAATTAAGAAATGTGTGAAAGACTCATTTCTCCAAAGAAGATATGCAAATGGCCAATAAACACAATATAAGACACTCAACATCATTAACTTCGATGTGTAGATCAAAACCATAATGAGATACCATTTCACACACAGGACTGTTCAAAAAATGGAAAATAACAAGTGCTGGAGAGGATGTGGAGAAATTGGAACTCTTCCTCATTGTTGGTGGGAGTGTTAAATGGTGTTTTTGTTGTGGAAAAATTTGGTAGTTCTTCAGAAAGTTAAATATAGAATTGCCATGTGACCTGATACGGTAGATAGAATGGTTTACATGTTCTTGGTTTTAGTCTGCCTTTGGGTGGGTGTCAACCCATCGTAAATAAGATCATCTCAAGATGTTATTTCAATGATGATGAGGCCCAGCTGAATCCATCAGGGTTACTGGGGTCCTTTATAAGCAGAGTGAAAGTCAGACAGACAGATAAGCCACAGGGAGCAGCAAGAAGCTGGAACTGAATGGAAACAGGAAAAGAGAGGAGAAGAGGCTGCCACATTGTCATGTGACAGAAAAACCCAGGATACCCACTGGACAGCCAGAAGACATTGACCCCAGCAGGAAGCAAGACCCTGAACCAATAAATTTCTATTGTTAAGCTAACCCATTTTATGGTATTTTTTTTAGCAGCTAGGAAACTAAAACACCAGCATTCCTATATCTAAATATATACCCAAAAGAATTGAAAGCAGGGACTCAAACAGATATTTGCACAATAATGTTCATAGCAGCTGTATTAGCTAGGGTTCTCTAGAGAAACAGAATCAGCAGGAAATATCCGTAGATATAAAATTTATAAAAGCGTCTCATGTAACTTTTGAGGAACGTTAAAGTCCAAAATCTGTAGGGCAGGCTGTGAAGCTGATGACTCCGATGAAGGGTCTGGATGAACTCCAGAAGAGAAGCTCATCAGCTGAAGCAGGAAGAGAGACTCTCTCTTCTGAATCCTCCTTAAAAGGCTTTCAGTCATTAGATTAAATGTCACTCATTGCAGAAGACACTCCCCTTTGGCTGATTACAAACGCAATCAGCTGTGGATGCAGCCAACATGATCATGATTTAATTCTGTGAAATGTCCTCATAGTAACAAAGAGGCCAGCACTTGCCCAATCAGGCAAATGGGCACCACCATCTGGCCAAGTTAACACGGGAACCTGACCATGACAGCAGCATTATTCACAATTGCCAAATGGTGGAAGCAACCAAGAATCTGTCAATAGATGAATGGATAAATAAAATGTGATGTATATTGGGGCGGGCCGCGGTGGCTCAGCGGGCAAAGTGCTTGCCTGCTATGCCGGAGGACCTCGGTTCGATTCCCGGCCCCAGCCCATGTAACAAAAACGGAGAAACAGAATACAATAAAACAAGAAAATGTTTAAAGATGTTTCCCTTCCTTCCTTCCTTCCTTCCTTCTATCCTTCCTTCCTTCTCTCTGTCTTTCCTTTAAAAAAAAAAAAAAAAAAAAAAAAAAATGTGATGTATATGTACAGCAGACCATTAATCAGCTGTAAGAAGGAATGATGCTCTGATACATGTGACAGCATCTATGAACCCTGAAGACATGTTGAGTGAAATAAGCCAGAAACAAAAGGAGAGATATTATAGTATCTGGCTTACATGAAATAATTAGAATAAGCAAATTCATACATTCAGAAAATAGACTGTAGATTACCGGGAGCAGGGTGAGGGTAGGGATTAAGGGGTAGTACTTAATTGGGACAGTTTCTGTTTGGTGTGTTGGCAAGGTTTTGGTAATGTGTGGCGGTAATGGTAGCAACACATTGTGAGTATAACTATTACCACTGAATTATAAATGTGAACTTAGTCAAAAGGGTATATTTTAGTTTGTATATATAGTGCTAGAATAAAATCATACCAAAAAAAAAACATAGAACTGTACAATGCAAACTTATAGGCCCTAGTGTAAAGTATTATCTATAGTTAACAGTATAATATACTAATATTGTTTAAGCATTTGTAACAAAAGTGTCACACTAATGCAAAGTGTTAATGATAGGGAAGGCTGTGTATGTGAGGGGGGTATTGGGGAATTCTGTATTTTCTAAATGATTTTTCTGTAAACCTACACCATCTCTAACAAAAAATAAATTAAAATATAAAAATAGTATTTTGGTAATCACTTTTGTGCTGAAATACCAGTCCCTAGATTCTTTCCTTCAGACGAAGTCCCAGTAGATAAATTGCTAGTTCAAATGATATAAATGGTTTTAAGGTTGTTTGCATATATTCCTTTCAGGTTTGTGATTTTAAATCTTCACTAACATTGTGCAGGTGCCCTCCCTTTCACCAAATCCTGCCAATATTGAATATTATTATATTATCTTCTATTTTAGTAGAGAAATTACCTCGTCTTTGTTTTAATTTGTTATTCTTTAATTATTGATTGAGCACTTTCCCCAATGCTTAATAGCATTTCTGATTTCCTGTTTTAGAAATTCTCTGTCATTAGCTCTTTCAGCCTCCTTTTTATTGTGCTAAGGTCCCTTTATTGAAGTTATTTGAGCAGACTTTGAGATTAAGAAAAGAAGGTTCTTTGTGAAAATTTCCATCTACAAATTTGCTAATTCCCGATTGGCATTGACTTCCTCATAGACAGATGCCGCTGAAATTACTTTAATACTTTGTGCTGACGTCAAATATTTATGCATAGGTATTTTATTGGACTGCTAATCCATGACCAAGATTCGGGAAGGCATTATTTCCTTCATGTGGGCAGAGATAATGTATGAAGTCATTTCCAATTCATTTGTCTTTTCCTTTTTCTTCTTCTGGCTCCCTTTCATTAAATCCTTAGAAAAGCTGTAACTGTGTCATAATGAGAATGAGAAGCCATGGTTCTGATGGGAGGTTTGTCATTTCCCACTTGCCACTGTGACACGTATTCTATTCCAAGCTGAAGCGAGGATGAATTTTCTACTTGCAGTTAAATTCTATTACCTCCTCCATACTCATCTGGTTTTTTCCTCCCTTTAATGTCTTTTGTGGGATCTTAGTATGTTTGAACTACTTTCTATGAGGTCTAAGACCTCTTGGGTTTTAGCAATAGGTTGGAAGTTTCCATCATTCTGACATTTGCCATATGATTGCTAGAAACTGTAGAAGTCTCTGATGAAAAGGCATACTTAAGAAGTGTCTTCTGTGTAATTATCTTTATTTTTAAAAATTACTCACAATATCCGCTTTGTCACTGATGGGAGTCATGATATACATGTGATATCATGACTGTTTATGTGAAGGAAACAGCAAGTAGCACATGGATGTGTCCATGGTGGTAACTATGAATGTCATAGAGTTGGTGTCTATACCGTGTTATTGATTCACACATTTAGGTTAATCCCTTTTGTAATTTTGTTTTAGCCTCCGTGTATTTTTTATGGATTATCTTAGCTACCAAAATGTTATTAGAGCATGCTTTACTAGTTATCATTGCTATTGAGGGTTGTTTTAGGGCCCATCATACAGTCAGATTAATTGGCATGATGCATTGAAAACTACATGGATTTTTATAATCATACTGTTCTGCCTGATGAGCTGTTTAACTTCAGCCAGGTTTTTAACCTCTTTGAGGCTCAGTTTCTTGATTTATACAATGGAGAAAATAATAAAAACTTTGCATGGTTGTTGTATTTTATATGTTATGTGCATATGCCTTTGGAAATGATCCAGCAGATTATGAAAAAAAAAGTTTGACATGGAAGCAAGAGTGAACACAAATGGGACCAGATTCGGGACCAGATTCGGGACATCGAGTGGTGAGACCGGCCTTTAACAAGGAGCACAGGCTCATCTTCCCATCTCACAAGACACCAGTCAGCAGAGCTATAGGGCTTTCTCATGCATGTTCAGCTTCTCCAGTGGAATAGGAGAGATGTTTATCTGTGGCTGGAATCTGGCCTGGCAAGAATAAACAAGAAGGAGATATAACAGAATTAAGGATACTGAAAATAAATTATTTTACTAGCAGATTATTAAATTTAAGTGGTTAAAAATGGAAGTGAAAAAATAAGATTGGTGATGAAAAGTGAAGAAGTGGCAAAACTGATGGATTGGGCATTTGTTGGGGTCCTAGATTCATAGGAAATGCTCTACTAGAGAAAGTGAAGAGTTTGTACTGGAGGTGGTGTGGAGGGAGAAAACGGCTGTGTACCCAGAGTGTCGAAGTGGTGCCTTTGTCAGTGAAGACAGGACCTTCGGTGTGAAGATGAGAATGGGTGGCTGGGTTGGGTGAAGGTCAAGGTCTTTAGTGCAGCAATCATGACGAACAGGCCAGAGGTAGAATGGATCCTTCAGAAGGATAGTGTCATCATCAAGAATGGGGATAGTAAGAAGTGTGGCAAGGAATACAGCAGGGTAAGCCAGGAGCTAAACTCTGTGAGAAAGAGGGAGATCACCAGAAGGTCGTTATACAGCAGCCTCATGGAGATGGTGGGTTATATAACCCACTGGGACAGACATGAAAGAAACCAGGAGCTTTGAAGAAGGAATTCAGAGAATTGGTTTGGAGCTGTCCTTAAGATACTTAATAAAAATCACCCCCCAGTGAGAGGGCTGCAGAGGCAGTGTTGCCCTCAGAAGACAACCTGACTCAGAAAAAGATGAAAGAGTCATCGGAGATTGTGGTAGTTAGATTCAGTTGTCAACTTGGCCAGGTGAAGGCACCTAGTTCTGTTGCTGTGGGCATGAGCCAGTGGTACGTGAACCTCATCGGTTCTTGATTACATCTGCAGTCGGCTAGGAGGCTGCCTGTGGCGATGAATGACGTTTGACTTAATTGACCGGTGCTTAAATGAGAGAACACAAGGTAGCACAGCCCAAGCAGCTCAGCAATCGCAGCTCGGCACAGGCCTTTGGCAATGCAGAAAGAAATCACCCCGGGGTAAGTTGTTGGAACTCAGAGGCCTGGAGAGAAGGCCAGCAGAGATCTCCCTGTGCCTTCCCATGTAAGAAAGAACCTCAGTTGAAGTTAGCTGCCTTTCCTCTGAAGAACTAATGAAATAAATCCCCTTTCATTAAAAGCCAATCCACCTCTAGTGTGCTGCATTTCAGCAGCTAGCAAACTAGAACAGAGATGGAGGAGTACAGGGACTCCAGTGATGAGGGAGCCTGAGTAGCAGAGGCAACAAGGAGAAAGTTGGAGAGGATGGAAATTTGGCTCAAGTTAGAGACTGTGTGGAGGCTCCACTGGGGGAATAGGGTGGCTAATGAGAGCTGACCTGGAGGCTTGGGCTGAAAGAGGCAAGGTGGGGTGGATTGGCAGGTTTGGTCCTGATAGGTTAGGGTGCCCAGCTGGGAGATGTGGTAGGGTGCCTGGGTCAGGCTGCCTGGGGAGGTGTGGAAGCCTAAAGGGAAAGTACAAGGCCTTTGGAAATCAGGTCTCTGTGGCTTCATCTGTTAAAAACAAGAAGAATAATAATCAATTAACCAGATTTAATAAGAAAGATATATAAAGCCAATTACTACTTGTACCGCAGAGTACATGCTCAAAAAATCTTACTTCTCTTCTTTGACTGTGAGTATGTAGTGCGAAAACCAGGAACGAGGCCACAGACCTCCAGAACATTCCGCGAAATTAGAACAGACTGAGACTAAGGATCCGTAGTTTCGGGAAGCAGGTTTTATTAGCTCGTGCACACGGGGGCCCAGCTGAGTCACCTCAAAAGTCTAGAGCCCTGAACAAAAGGCAACCTTAACTTTTATAGACTGTACAATATGTTAAAGACAAGGTAAACAATTGACTGATTTAAGTTGAGAATGGCCCAGAGCTGAACCATTGAGGGTCCCCCACCCCAGGAATGTCTTCTTTTGCCTATGTGCATCTTCACCAGTTCCTGAAGGCCAGGGGAGGGGGTTTCTGTACCAGGAAATGTGCCTTATCTCACTTGCCTGCAAGGAGAGGGGGTTTGGGGATTTTCTACAGAGAGCACAGCTAAACCAGAAAGAGGGGTAGGCCTGCCTGCTACAAGTAAACAAAATCACCCATGTCTGGTGACTTAGAACAATTGGCTCAATCTAATTAAGTATTCTGCTTCTGCAAAACTGGCTCCATTTTAAAACGATGGAACATCCATATTAGCTACTTACCAATAACTCCAGGCAGATAGAAAACTCTCTGAAAGAAGGTTGAAAGTTGAACTCTGATCATTCAAGGACATTTGCAGATAGGGTCTATTCTAGTTTGCCAGTTGCCAGAATGCACTATACCAAATGGAAACAGCTTTTAAAAAGGGGAATTTATTAAGTTGCAAGTTTGCAGTTCTAAAGTAGTGAAAATGTCCAAACTAAAGCAAGGCTATAGAAATTCTCAATCTAAAGTATCCAGGAAAAGATGCCTTGGTTCAAGAAGGCTGATGACGTTCAGGGTTTCTCTCTCAACTGTAAAGGCACATGGGAACATGGCGGCATCTGCTAGCTTTCTCTCCAGGCTTCTTGTTTCATGAAGCTCCCCCAGGAGCATTTTCCTTCTTCATCTCCAAAGGTCTCAGGATGTGCAGACTCTGTCTCTCTCAGAATCTCAAGCCTTTTCCAAAATGCTTCCTCTTTTAAAGGATTCCAGTAAAGTAATCAAGCCCCACCTGGAATGGGTGGAGTTACATCTCCCTCTAATCAAAAGTTCATACCACAATTGGGTGGGTGAGTCACATCTCCATGGAGATAACCTAATCAAGTTTCCAACCTAGAATATTGAATAGGGATTAAGAGAAATGGTTGCTCCCACAAAATTGGATTAGGAGTAGCATGGCTTTTCTAGAGTACATAAATCCTTTCAAACCGGCACAGGGCCCCACAGGCATTCATTACAAGCACAATGCGAAGTATTTTCCTTCCATGTCGCATGAGCCTGTGGTTGATGATGGTTCCCTTTGAGGACGGTGCCCACGCATGCCTTGCACTGACCTCTGAGAGGTCATCTCTAGCCTGTTAGGTAAGTGAACTAGGGCTGCAGGGCAGAGAGAGGAGTGAGAACTGGCCAGTGATTTTAGGACAGCTGAAATAATGGTGGTTCTTGTTGAACAATGGCTGTTAATTGAGAAGTAGGCCTGTGAGGGAGACAGGCCAGTGCTTCAACACAGTAGTTATTTTCTCTGTGCCAGACTAGATTGGGGTTTATGAAGGTGATTTAGAAAGGTTCCTGCCCTTAAGTAACTAATTGTCTTTTATCCCCACCTACTATGCCTTCTAGTGAAGAGGGGGTGCTGGCCATCATTGTAGCTCCTTCTAGAGTTTAACCCTTTTAATCCTTACAGTGAGGCTGTACTATTACATCGCCATTATTTAAAGAGTATAACTGAGGTCAGATACATTGCCTGAATTCACTCACTACATGGCAGAGTCAGGAACTGGACTCAAACGGGAGCCACAGAGACTCAGTAAACTCCACCAAAGCTCTGCATTGCCTTTCTGATCTGGGAGACAGATAAGGATACGAAGAGGGGTTCAGCTGACAGACACTGTCTGCAGATGGAGCACGTGAGGCCCAAGGGACACGCAGGAAGAGCCTTCATTCCAGGCCTAGAAACTAGGAGGGGACAGGTGTGAACTCCACTCTCAGAGCAGAGAAGACTCAGTGTCAGGAGGACTGCACAGGCTCATTCCTGTACAAGACCCACTGGAGACGCCACGAGCCCAGCCTTCAAGAAAGCAAGCTTTGTCAAAAAGACAATCACTCAGGCTCGCCGTTCCCATTCAGTATGATTATGTGCAGTTTGAATGCACTTTCCGTCAGCACTCACTTTTAAAAGTGATTCTCCTACTGCACATATGAAATAAAAGCCGATTTTATCTGGAAGAAAAATGAAACTATCAATGCTTTTATTTTTCTTAAATAAGAGCTAGATTTTTATCTTTCTTACCACTCCCGTACAGAGCTCCGAAAGAGAAGTTTGTAAATCTGCAAGAATATTAGACATCAAAGGGATCTTTGGGGCTAGAGGCCAAGGAAAATTAGGCAGATAGAGGATTGGGGCCAGTCTGAGTCTCTCTGCTGTGATGAATGGCGAGGAATTCAGAGGGCATTCCAGCACTGGGGAAATTAGGCTTGGAGATTCTGGGGCCATTGCTGGTGGTGGGACAACACTGCAAGCCTCAGCTCAACCAAATACAGACAGAGGGCAGTTGTGTGAGTCACAGGGGCTCCTACCAAACCTGGCAGTGCTGCTCCTGGTGTCCTTTAATAGCTCAGTGCCAGAAACAAGGGCTCTGGATTGCCGAGAGTAAATCAATCCTTTATCCTATTGTCTGTGTCTCTTTCTGTGCTCATTACTGGCTTATCCCCCAGTGTCCTTTGATTCCCTTCATTGCCCGAAGGAACAGCGAAAGTTACAGAAAAGCTTTCCCTGATCCTAAATTCTTAATCTTACATCTTATTGGTGAATGAAACCAATAGAATGGTGAATGGGCAAAAAATGGAGTAAAACAACATTGGGAATCCTGTAGCCACAAACCTGAAAAATTATTGAATTCATATTATTAGGGAATAATTTTGATGTCCTTATGAAACTAAGATAGCAACCTCCAACTTTCCCTTATTTCAGTTATTCTCCACAGCCATGTGTGTGCCTGCCTAAAGAACAGTTCCCATTCTCAGCTTCTAGAGAGCAATTTGAAGATGTATCAGTTGGTATCCTGCTTACATATCCATTGCTGAAACCCATCATTAGTTTTAAGTAGGTTGTTTTGCCTTGAGTAGCAGCTGAATAAATGCAAATGTGTCTGGATTTCCACTGGTGTGTTTTGGTTTCATTAGTCTTCTTTATGCCAGGCATTAGAGCTCAGACAAATTACTGTTGGGCTAATGCATGTCACCACAGAAGATCTTGATTAGTCTAACAAGTGATCATCCTCCACAGGAAGTTTAAATAGAGATGCAATCCATAGATCCACCAGTGATTCTGCCTGCTGTGGGTGTTAACCAGTGATTTGTCTCTAGCAGTGTGGCTAACATGAACAGAGCTAGGTTATTGCATGCCCCAAATTTGATTGTTGGAAAGAATTCCAAGGGATTCTTCCAAGGAAATTGATACAATAGGAAACAGTATCATGGTCAATTAGCAATGTCTGCCATGAGTACAGGTGGAAAGAATTGAAACAAGTGAGACCCATGACTTTCATGGATTTCCTGGATTACAATGGCAAGATTTGGAAGCCATCTGTGACTGGGAACCCCAAGGATGGTGGAGAATGGACCACATTCCTCCCAGGCCATGAAACGGAGTATGTAGCTGGGGGATATTGTGTATCTTCCTATCTGTTACAGCACTTGAGTCCCTGCCTTCCATCCACTAAAGCTCTTCTGAGTATTTATCACACCAGAAGGCTCAGGCCTTTCCTTAAGGAATAAAATGAGGAGAATACAACCTAAGGAGCAAATATAGATAAATGATGTTTTGGAGCAACCCCAGCTTTACACTGCTCTTCTGAAAAGTCTCTCCAAAGTGGAATGCCTCTGTCATGATCTAACAATCATGGTTCACAGATTCCAATCCCTAGGCCTGCTGGAAATTCATCCCAGGATCCAAACAACTTGCTGCTGATGCTTCTCTTGAGCTCCCTTGCTGGCCTCAGTAGTGTCTCCCTGACTCACTTTTTCCTGGCTCAGTGACTGTTATGGGTACTCACCTCTTCTCATTTCCCTCGATTCCTTGCTACTACCCAGCCCCCATACATCCTCGAAAGTTTCTGTCCCTAAGGCCTCTTCTCCTTGAAGTTTTTGGAACGCTTTGATGACCTGTGCCCTATACTAGCCCACGGGAGGTGGTGTTGAGGTTTCCCCCAGCATCGATCCTTCCCCCAGCTTGCCACTGACCAGTGAGTTGATCACTTGGGCCCACTTTGTTTGCTAATGGCTGATGAGTGGAGCGAATCAAATAGAGAATATGAATACCCAGATGGTGAGGATAGCAACCTAGTCCACCAGCACAAACATTTCCTGATTTCTGTGCTCCTTGTAAGGTGACCTCAGATGGCCACTCCAGCTTCATTGGGCCTCTCTGGAAGACCTTAGCAAGCAGGATCTATCTGACATTGTCACCCTAAAATCTGGATGAATCTATAGGGAAGACATCATTGGCCAGGTGAGATTTCAGATGGGTCTTAAGAACACGATAGAGAAAAAGACCTGGGGGGAAAGAGAGCAGCCCACATTAAACCCATCGGTGGTTGGCAGAATGGCCCCAAGGTTACGTGAAGCAATGAAAGAGAAATGATATAAGGGAAGGAGAGTCTATCTGATCTCTGAAATTTTTGGTGATTTTTCAAGAACAGGGATCTATAACATCAGATTCTCTATCTGGGGTGAAATAGATGTGACTTTCTCTAAAAACTAGGGTCATGTCCATAGCTGCCTAACTACTTTCAAGTGGCCTTCTAGGTTGGGCACCCAGAGCCAATGCTGATCTAGAGACTCATTTGAGATTTGGGGGGAACGTGCCATTTGTTCATGAGTTGCAGCTTGTGGCTGGTGAATTCCTGTCCTCAGAGCTGCCCTTGCCTACAGCAAGAGCTAAACATATTTGTATGACCATGAGCTGAAGCCCTGCTCTCCTGACCTCTTGGAGGGTTTGCTGGACCATGCCTTCAGGGAAGATGGGCAGTTGATGAAATTCCTGGGTTCCAGAACAAGGTCAGAGCCTAATATAGGTCTTGAAGGAACAGTGAAGGTCAGCGAGCAAAGGTGAACCTCACTGAAGCAGAGGGAGATTGAGACCACAACAGTTACCAAAAGAAGCTGAGGATAGGTGAACACATCCTTTGAAAGCCAGTGGCACTCTGGGCAGTCTTTTGACGGATGCTTTTTCCAGTTTTGAGCACTGGGGACATAGAGATGAGTAATGTGCAGGGCCTCCCCTCGCGAAGTCCAGGAAGTTCTGGAGGAGAAGCCTGCATGTGGAGAAAAGCATGCATTCTATAAGTGCTATGCATGCTGTGATGGATCTAAGGAGCAAGGGGGTGGCCAGGCAGGACTGACTTCTGCGAGTCCCCATGGAGCAATTTGGGGCAATTTAGAGAAGATCTCTGCTGGGCAGATGCCAACTCCAGGCACATGGCTTGGCAAGCACAGGCACGAAGTGGGAAAGCGGTCCCAGCCTCCTCACTGACCCAGTGACCAGCTGTGGTGCTGACTTGGCCAGTGAGCCACAGGAGCACCCAGGTGCTCTTATGCAGAGGACAGCTGTGCACAGTGGCCCGGGGCAGCCTGCTAGAAGCTGACAGCCCACGTTCCAGCTCTGATGCCGTATCAGGCGACCCACTTGAGTGCTCGGAGTCTCATTTTCTATAGGTGCAGGATGGAAACCACAATATGTGCCCACCTTGCTTGCTGTGAGCAGCAGTCAAATGACATAATCTAAGCAGTAGTTCCCTGGGCCCTAGAAGGCTTGACGCTGATGTTAAATACCATTATTCTATGAAGATGTATTTATTGATTAATTGACCAGCAAAAGGTCTAACACATCTGCTAGTGGATAAACCTTACATTTCACAATCTATTTTCTTCTTTTCACACTCATACACAAATGCCTACCCTCCACCATCAGTCCTGCCAATTAGCAGGCTTAGTCCACTCTTTGCTGAGAGACACTGTTTTCAGGATTTTAGAGTAGAGCCTGATTTTCCACAGAGTTGTAAAAACTATAACTTAGAACCTAATAGTATCCTTTAGGCTATACCTTGCTTAGTTTCTTACAGAAAGGACTTTTTTAAGAGGGCATAGAAAATAAACAGCCATGAAATGTTTGTCCCCAATAGCTTTATTGGAAAGCATTATTGGGCCAAATGAACCGAGCTGAGCATTTGCATTAATTAAATTGACCATAACCCCAGCTTAATGTTTCATTTCACCTTTCTCCTGGCATGATAATGCCTGAGTGGTTTGGAACTCAGATACATATCCTCTGGCAGGGATGGCTGAGAGATCAGTGACAATCAATGTTTGTAATCAAAGAAGATTAAACTTGGTATTAATTAACAGAAATCTAATGGTCAACACTGAATTGGGACTCTGTGGCCCCCTGTGGTGCCTTCGCAGAGGTAATTAAAAAGCGGCTCCTTCTGGAAGAAAATACCCAATTCTTTAATGAGTGGGAGAACAAAGCAAGCATCTGAGGAAATTGGGACTATGTGAAATGCAACTTCCAGCCTCCACTCAGGGTGCATCTGGCTCCAGGTGAATTTGGAGAGCTAAGAGAGGGAGTTGACTCCGGAATTCAAAGCCCACCTCCATCATTTACTTACTGTGTGATATCAGGACAGTTACTTAACCTCTCTGAGTCTCAGTTGCTTCATCTGTAAAGCAGAGATAGTAATACTTGTATATATCTCATAGGATTTTATGAGGATGTGATGAGGTCTGAAGCAGTTGAGACAGAAAGCAAGAGGGAGGATATACAGGCTTCTTGAGCAAGTGTTTCTTGTTGGTACCAGACAGGTACATGTTTAAGCCTCAAAGCCAGCATATGAGATGGCTAAACCCATTTTCACCGATGAGCATGCTGAGGAAATTAGGTAAGAGTAAATAGCAGAACTGCCCAGATGCCTAGTGAGTGAGAATTTAATAGCTCCCATTTACTGGAAGGACCAACTATGGGCCTCTGCCAAAGACTGCTCACTCGTTGCCTTGTTCACTCACCAGCAACACTTGGAGTCTCCTAATACAGGGAAGGAGATGGAAACGCAGGGAGGTCAGAGGTGGAGTTGGAGGTATCAGACTTCAGAGCCCAGCCCTGTCCCTCTCCGCCATGGGTCTGGTTACCTGGGAATGTCGGGAGAGAGAGGAGGCTAAACAGAAACTGGTATTTATCCACGTTGGATGTGAGCCATCTTCATGACAAAATGAAGACAAGGCCCTGTTGGGAAGGTGCCTGCAGTCCGGCTGTGGTGACAGCCTGCACAGGTCTGAGACAAGCCGAGGTCCAAGGACCCACTGTCAACTCTGCATCACCCCAGTGTCTCCCCCCCCCAGGGATGCACGTGGTGAACTGGAAGGACATGAGTCCCTGCTGCGAGACTGGTTGTGTACATAGGAAGCGGAAGAGGCTCGATAGGCTGGTGGCAGGAATCCCTATTTCCCTTGTGGGAATGTAGAGCTGCAAATGGAACCTCAGGTGGAGGAGGTGGCAGGTGACACAGCATTCCCAAGTGATGTCAGTGTGGCCCATGGAATGGTTGGGGTTTGACTCTGGTGCGTTATCACCTGGCCACTGATAGCAGAATTCTGGAAGCTGTGAGCCAGAGTAGTCCCACCCTCCCAGGAAGGCCCTGCAGCTCCCTCTCCATCATCTCTCCTCTCCAGTGGACCTGGGAAGAGATCTGCATTTAACCTCTCACCCTCACACTGAGACAATGGCCTGCAACAAAGTAATCATTTAAAAGAAGTTACTCCTTAACATCTCTATGCAGGATAATTCTTTAGCAGCTTCTCTGGGTGATTTCCTTCCCAGGGAGGGCATAATCACTTTGCACTGCCTCACCAAACAGCTGATGGCTTGGTGCATCATTGCCCCCAATCGAATGGATTTAGAGCGCCACTGCATTGGGTGATCATTTATCCCAGGATCTCTTGGAGGTCACCCCTGCTCACCAGGGCCCCCATGCACAGGTGAGGCCAGAAGCCTACATGACAGCTAATGTCCAGGCAGGAAAGGACAAGTGGCTGGTTATCAGGTATGCTTCTGTTTGATCTTCTTTCCTCTGGACTAATCATTTAATTGAAAGATCTGCTTATTTATTAGCATGCCAAGTTGCTGGCTGGGCCTCACTACTTCCAAAAAAAGAAAGGCTTGTGAAGTTCAAACTAAGTGCACACTGAATGTGTATGCATCCCCAGGAAGGCACAGTGTGTTCAATCAAAGCACACTTAGCTTCTAGAAGTACACTCAGAAACCAGCTCTGAACGATTTAACCTTCCATATGCCTTCTCTCTCTCTCTCTCTCTTTTTTTTCCTTATAAAGGTTATCTTTACCGCAGGTCTTTACTCCTTGAGACCGCGTTGATCCACTGTCTAGTTTCCTTTCCATTCGGTCTGAAGAATCCCTTTACATTGCTTATACGGCAAGTGTAGTGGTGACGAACGCCCTCAGCTTTTGTTTAGCTGAGAATGTCTTAATCTGTCCCTCAGTTTTGAAAGAGTCTGGCCAGATACAACATTCTTGGCTGGCGGTTGTTTTCTTTCAGCACGTAGTGTTTCAACCCACTGCCTTACTGCCTCCCTGGCTCCCGAGGAGAAACTGGCACACAGCCTAGTTGAGACTTCCTTCTGTGTAACACTTCGCTTTTCTCTTGCAGCTTTCAGAACTTTCTCCCTGTCCTTAGCATTCGACAGTGTGATCAATATATGATGGGGTGTGTTTTCCTTCCTGATTCTCTTGGTGTTCTCTGAGCTTCGTGGATGCTCATTTTCATGCCTTTTGCTGTTTTGGAAGTTCTCTGTCATTATTTCTCTATTTCTTATACCCCTTTCCCTCTTTCTCCTTCTGGACTCCCATACTGTATATACTGCTGTGCCTGTGAGGGTCACAGAGGTGTCTTAAGCTTTTTGCTTTTAGTATTTCATTTTTCTTTCTGCTCCTCAGCCTAACTCATTTCAAATGTCCTGTCTTCAAGTTCACTGACTCTTCTGGAAGCTCCAAGCTACTCTTAAAACCCTCCTGGGTATTTCTCATTTCGGGTATTGGGGTTTTCACCTCCATTGGTTCTGTTTGGATCCTTTTTAAAATTTCTGTATGTAGACTCTCAGATTCATTCTCGTTCATTGTTTTCCTAATATCTTTTGTTCTTTCTCTGTATTTTCCTTCATCTGCTTGATCATTTTTTTTTTTGGAGGGGGACATGGTCCAGGAATCGAACCCTGGTCTCGTGCATGGAAAGTGGGCATTCTACCACGGAACCTCCTGTCCTTGATCATTTTTAAAGTCACTTTTTCAAAGGCTTTGGTCGGTAAGTCCACGTTCTTGTCTTCCTTGTAGTGTTCTCTGGGTTTTATCCCCTTCCTTTGGATGGGCCATCCTTTCCTGTTTCTTTGTTTTTCTGTAGTCTTGTTGCACATTGTACATTTTAATATTTTAAAATGTTCACTCTGGGATTTATTCCCTGAGATGTCTGTTTCTAGGTTTTGTGAACAGTTGGTGATAAGACAAAGCTTCCTTGCGCTTCAGCCCTCTATTGGGAAGGTTTGCCCAAGGGGAGTACAGCGGGAAGGGTCCTCCCTGCCTTTCTGGGGGATCTTGTCCTGGGCTTTTGGTAACTGCTTTGGAATTACCGAAAGAGTCTGACTGTCCCCTGTGCTTCCCAGACACGGACCTCCCTCTCCTGGGTGTTTACAGGAGTCTGGCTGTCCCCTGTGCTTCCCAGGACATGGACCTCCCTCTACTGGGTGTTTGAAGCCAGCAGGCCTTTATCCAGACTGTCCTCCTTTATAGTTTCTTACACTCCTCTCCTTGTCTCAAGCTCTCCTGCCTGGAGGGTAGATTCTGGAGGAGAGCACCCCAGAGAAGACTTTCCCAAGTCAACCTTTCTCAGCCAAGACAGGGCTAGAGACCCGTGAAGGGTCCAGACTGGCTCTGAGCTGCCCTGGGGAGGGGGTCAGGAAAGGAGCTAAGAACTTCCCCCAAGGCTCCCCAAAGCTGAGCCTTCCTGGACTGTCTGGCAAATGGGGCTCTTCTACTAAGTGCCCCACAGCCCTGGGGAAGCAGAACAGCTTTCAATCTCCAGGGCATCGCCCCTGTTCAGGGAGGAGCATGACAACGGCTGTCCCAGTCTTTGTCCGGGTCGTGTTGAAACGATATCTGCCGTGAGAGCCGATCCCCAGCTCTCTGAATCTGCTAACCAAAGCCATGATCAGTGATGGGCAGTGACCACCCCTATTCTTGGGCAAGGTTTTTATGTCCCTTTCCATTGTCAGTGAGTTAGCCAGGGACTGGCCTCCACAGCAGCCTGCTGCTCAGAGAGAGCAATTTACTGTTCTTTACCATAATTTCTCAGCCTCTTCCTCCCGCTCTCTCCTGGGTGCTGGACAGTGTCTTCTGGCCTCTGGAGTTTCTAAGTAGTTGTTTCAGACACTTCCTGCCTGTGTAACAGTTGTTTCGGTGGAGGGCTGAGCCCTAGAGCTCCCTACTCTATGTCGTCTTCCCCGAAGTCCTCGTTCTTTCTTATTAGTTGGGATAGTAGGACACGGTTTGGAGTGGCTCCCAGCTGCAGTGTTTAGGGCTGTTTCTCAAAGTGAATCCCATTAGCTTTCTGCCATTCTAGAAAGGGGGGAGTATGGGTTCAAGGGAGAAGCTGATAAAGGCTGGCCTTCCAAGGCTTTGTTAGCTCATCCTTCAATCATCGTAGGCTGTGGAGTGATGTGGGGAAGAAAACAGTAGGTTTTCTCCATCAAGTTAAATCTAGGTCCATATCCCAGCACCTCCAAGACCAGTTGAGTGACCTGGTAAATTACTGAGTAGAGCTCTCCTCAATTTCTTCCTCCGTGGTGTGAGGCAGAGTTACAGTTTAATCCATATTTCTGGTACCTGACTGAGGTCAACAATTAATCCCTCCCAGGAAGAGTGTAAGAAGAAATAAGCTTCTATATGGGAAGTGACGGCTGCGGTGTCTAAAATGTACCGATCATTAGATTATAATCATTAAAATGACTACTTAACTTCTACTATTTGGTATTCTACATTTCATGGTGTTAATTATTAGATGGGGAAATTATAAAATATTTAAGGAAGTTTGTTACAGTCTTGGCTTGATTTTGAAAACCTTGAAAGAAGAAGCCTTTGTCCACACCGCCCAAGTCTGTTGGGTTTCAGACCCCCAAATCCCATGTCTGCAGTGACGCTCTCATTTTCTTGTCTTTTGTGACATATTTAGATGCAGATAAAGAGGCACCCAAGACAAAGGAATCATCTTCTTTGTGTTTTGAGGGCAAACTTCCTAAAGAGCGACTTTGTCTGACATCAGACTCGTTTTGAATTTCTGCTGGTGAGAAAATATACTCACTTCTAACTCCTTCCTAAGAATTAAAAATGAACATTCACCATGTTGTGAGATATTTTACTTGTGTTACTATTAACTAATTGTCACAGCCATGCTCCTGGAAGCATAATAATTATTATCTTCACATTATAACTAGGAAACTAAGCTTCACAGGGATTACACGGTAGCTTCAGTATTTTTAAATTCATTTTTTTTTCAATCCCTCAATTGGATAGGGTTGATAATATTAAGGTGCAGAGAAAAAATATGTACAAGCTGCTGTATGCATTGAGTCCCACTCTGAAGCTCCAGGGCCTGGTATAAAGCGGGTGGTTCTTGCATTTCTGCCCTTTCCTTCATTTGTTTGTTTGGTCTTTGGAGTGCCTGATATTCTGCCTAACACACTGTGTTTTCCCTTTCTCCATGACCCTTAACCGTCTGCCTCTCATTTGGTGGCGGATAATACCTTAGGGCCTGTATCCTCTTCCTTGGTGCCCACATGCCACCCGCCCTGTGCTCTCCACTTTGAGGAAGATATCCTCCTTTTAGCAGCTCTGCAGCCTGCCAGAGACCCTTGAGAGGAATGGCTTCCAATCCCCGGCACTTCTAATCCTCCTCATGTGGTTTACCTGTGCCCTCACCAAGGCGTTTTTGTTGTTCTGTTTCTGTAAAGCTCTGTGCCTAGTCCTTTGCCTTGCATGTCTGTACTTACACATGTGTGTGTGGACATATGCATGTATTTCCTTATGTTAGAGCAGTTATAGATTTACAGAAATATTTTGCAGAAAGTTCCCATAAACCCTCACTCATACACACTGTTTTTCCTTTTGGTAACATCTTGCATTAGTGTGTTAGCTTTCTCACAATTCATGAAACAATATTCTTATGATTATGCAATTAACTTAAGCTCTGTTTACATTAGGATTCACTCTTTGTGTTGTATGGTTCTATGGGTGTGTGTGTGTGTATTGTAACTTATACAACCTAAAATTTCCCTTTCTATTCTCTTTCAAATATATGATTCTGTGGGGTTAACAACATGTGCAATATGTTGCCTCCATCAGCATCATTCATTTGTCAGAATTTTTTGATCAAACCCAACAGAAACTCCATACCCGTTGAATATTAACTCCCTGTTCCCCCTCCCCGACTCAGCCCCTGGTAGCTTATATTCTGCTTTCTAACTTTAGGTATAAACACATTCTGCTAATTTCACAAAGTAGTGTCATATGGTATTTGCCTTTTGTGTCTGGCTTATTTCACTCAACATGATGTTTCCATCCGTGCTGTCACATATTTCACAACTTCATTCTTTTTCACAACTGAATGATATTCCATTGGATGTATATATCACATTTTGTTTATCCATTCATCTGTGGCAGACACAGGTTGTATCTGCCTTTTGGAAATTGTGAATAAGGCCTCTATGAACATCATTGTGCAAACCTATCTGTGTCCCTGCTTTCAGTTCATTGGGGTATACAACTAGAAGTGAGATTGCTGGGCCAGGTGGTAACTCTATATTTAACTTTCTGAGGAACTACCAAACTATTTTCCATGGTTACACCATTTTGCATTTCCACCAACAATGCATGAGGCGTCCTGTTTCTTCACATCCACTCCAACACTTGTCATTTTCCTTTTTTTATAATAGTAGCTATTTTAATGAGATGGTATAATGGGATGGTATCTTATTATGGTTTTGATTTGCATTTCCCTAATGGCTAGTGACTTTGAGCATCAATTCATGTGTTTACTTGACATTTGTTTACCTTCTTGGGAGTGATATCTATTCAAGCCTTGGCCCATTTTTAAATTGAGTTTGTCTTTTTGTTGTTGAGCTGAAAGATTTCTTCATATATTCTGTATATTATGTCCTTATCAGATATATGGTTTACAAATATTTTCTCCCATTCTGTATTTTGCACTTTTACTTTCATGATGAAGTCCTTTGCAGCATAGACATTTTCATCTTGGTGAAGTCCTGTTTGTCTATTTTTTCCTTTGTTGCTTGTGCTTTGGGTCTGATGCCTAAGAAACCTTTGCCTAACGCAAGGTCCCAAAGATGTTTCCCTATGTTTTATTTAAGAAGTATTGTAGGTTGGTTTTTATATTTAATTCATTAATGTGTTTTGAATTAATTTTTTATGTGGTGTGAGGTAGGGGTCCACCTTCACTCTTTTTCACATGACTATACAGTTCTCTCAATACCATTTGTGGAAGACACTATTCTTTCTCCATTGAGTGAACTTGGCACCTTTATAAAGATCAGTTTGCTAAAGCTGTGAGGGTTTATTTATGTGTTCTCAATTTACATTGCGTCCATTGGTCTATATCTGTCCTTGTGGCAGTGCCATGCTGTTATTAGTACTGTACTTGGTAATAAGTTTTAAAGTCAGGAAGACTGAGTACTCCAGTGCCCTCCTTCTTTTTCAAGATGGTTCTGGCTATTCAGGGGCACTTGCCCTTGAATTTGATGATTGGCTTTTCCATTTCTGAAAAGAAGTCAATTGGAATTTTGATTGGAATTGCATTAAATCTATATATAGTTCAGCGTACAATCAAAATCTTAACAAAATTTAATGTTTCAGTCCATGAATATGGAATGTCTTTCAATATATTTGGATCTTTTCTAATGTCTTTCAGCAATGGTTTATAGTTTTACATGTAAAAGTCTTTTGTATCCTTGGTTAAGTTTATCCCTAGATATTTTATTCTTTTAGTTGCTATTGTAAATTGAGTTTTTCTTGATTTCCTCTTTAGCCTGTTTATTATTATTGCATAAAAACACTACTATTTTTTGCTTGTTGCTCTTGTAACCTCGTTTTGCTGAATTCATTTATTAGCTCTAGTAGCATTGTTGTAGAGTTTTCAGGATTGCCTCTATATAGGATCATGTCCTCTGTAAATAGTGAAAGTTTTACTTCTTCCTTTCCAATTTGGTTGCCTTTTACTCCCTTATTTGCCTGATTATTCTGGCTAGTTTTCAGATTGTTTCTGATCTTAGTGGGAAAGCTTTCAGTCTTTCACAATTGGGTATGATGATAGCTGTGTTTTTTTTCATTTATACCCTTTTTCATGTTAAAGATGTTTCTTTCTATTCCTAGAAAAAATAGAATAGAATAGAATAGAATAGAAGGATGTTTCTTTCTATTCCTAATTTTCTGAGTGATTTTTTTCAGAAAAGGATGCTAAATTTTGTCAAAAGCCTTTTCTGCATCAATTGAGATAATCATGTTTTTTTTCCTTCATTCTATTTATATGATGTATTATATTAATTGATTTTCTTACATTAAACCAGCTTTGCATTTACCTGGAATAAATCCCCCTTGATCATGGTGTATAATTCTTTTAATATACTGTTGTGGTTGGTTTGCTAATACTTTGCTGAAGACTTTTGCATCTGTATTCATGGAGGGTAATTTTCTTTTCCTGTCATATCTTTATCTGACTATAGTATTTAGGTAACGCTGGCCTCATAGAATGAATTTAGACATGTTTCCTCCTTTACAATTTTTTGGAGAGTTTGAGCAGTGTTGCATGAATTCTTCTTTGAATATTTGGCACAATTCATAAGTAAAGCCACCTGGTCCTGGGCTTTCCTTTGTTGAGAGTGTTTTAATTACTAATTCCATCTCTTTATTGTTATTGGTCTGTTGAGATCTTCTCTTTCTTCTTGAGTCAGTGTAGGTAATTTCTGTGCTTCTAGGAATTTTTCCATTTCATCTAGGTTATCTAACTTGTTTTCATATAGCTGTTCATAGTATCCTCTTATGGTCCTGTGGGATCAGTAGTATTGTCCCCTTTTCCTTTCTGATTTTAGTTACTTGTGTCTTCTCTCTTTGTTTCTTTGCCTGTCTGGTTAAACTTTTGTTTATTTTATTGATCTTTTCATAGATCCAACTTTTGGTTTTGTTCATTATTTCTACTGATTTATTATCTATTTCCTTTATCTTTGCTATTTCCTTTCTTTTGCTCAGTTTACATTTAGTTTGCTGTCGTGTGGTCAGGTCTCTGATTTGTTTAGGCCCAAAAATATCCCTCTTAGCAGTACCTTTAGGTCTAGCTGGTTTAGAGAATCATTCAAGCTTTCTATTGCCTTATTGGTCATCTGCCTAGATGTTCTACCCATTATTGAAAGTGGTGTATTGAAATCTCCTACTACTAATGTAAAACTATTTCTCCCTCCAGATCTGTTGAAATTTGCTGTATTTATTTTGAGGCTCTCAGGTGCATATATATTTAAATTATTTCTTCTTGTTGAATTGACCCTTTATCAGTATATAGTAGCCCTAATTGTCCCTTATGCTAGTTTGAAAGTATTATTTGAAAGTTTGAAAGTACCCCAGAAAAGCCATGTTTTAATCCTGATCCAATCTTGTAGGAACAACTGTTTCTTTTAATCCTGATTCAATACTATGGGTTGAAAACTTTTTATTACATTATCTCCATGGAGATGTGGCATGCCCAATTGTAGGTGTGACCTTTTGATTAGATAGAGATGTGACTCCACCCATACCAGGTGAGTCTTGATTAGTTTACTGGAATCCTTTAAGAGAGGAAATATTTTGGAATGCGTCATAAATGACAGACACGTCAGAACCAACAGAGAGAGCATTGCTGACAGAAACTTCAGAGCCCAGAGCTGACACAGATGGTGACATTTGGAGAACAGAGACCCAGATGTTTGGAGATGCTTGGAGCCCATCAGATGTCACCATGAGATGTTAAGCAAGCCAGAATGTGGAGAGAGCCAAGGGAAGCCAAGAGATGAAAGCCAGCCCTGGAGAAGCAAAGTGAGGAGACTCCACAGAAATAGAGGCTGAAAGCAGTGGAGCCCAGGATCAAGGGACCAGCAAGGGAACAGCATGCATTCTCAGTTGACAGAGGTGTTCCAGATGCATTGGCCTTTCTTAAATTAAGGTATCTTTTACTGGATGCCTTAGTTTAGACATTTTCATAGACTTAGAACTATAAACTTGTAACTTATTAAATTCCCTTTATAAAAGCCATTCCATTTCTGGTATATTGTAATCCAGCAGCTTACAAACTAAAGCACCCCTCATAACAGTTTTTTACTTAAAGTCTATTTTATCTGACATTAGTATAGCTTCCTTTCCAACTCTCTTTTGGTTGCACTTACATGATATATATTTGTATCTGTCCTTTCACTTTCAACCTACTTATGTCTTTGAATTTAAGATGAGTCTCGCATAAACAACATATTGTTAGGTTATGCTTTTTAATCTATTCTGCCAATCTCTGCCCTTTGACAGGGGAGTTTAATCCATTTATATTTAATGTAACTGATGATGATGCAAGACTTTCTTTTGCCATTTTATATTTTGTGTTTGTGGATCTTACGCCTTGTTTGGCCCTCAATTCTTCTATTAATGCCTACTTCCATATTAATTTGGCATATTGTACTGTACTATTTTGAGAACCTTTTCATTTATTTCTGAATGTATATTTCATGTGTTTTCATTGTGGTTACAATGGGTTAAATTTAACATCCTAAATCTATAATAAGCATATTTGCTTTGATACCAACTTTTCTTCAATCACATGCACATAACTATTCTTATAACTCTCCATTCCACTACCTTTTTTTGAAACAGGTAACAAATTATATCTTTGTACATGGTATGCCCCAAACCATTAATTTATTCTAATTTTATGCATTTGCATTTTAGCAACTATATAAAGCAAGAAGTAGAGTTACATACCCAAATATAAGATACACTAGTACTGTCGTTTATAATCATCCATAGGTTACCTTAATCAGAGGCCTTTATTTCTTTATGCTGCTTTGATCCACTGTTTGGTGTCCTTTTCTTTCAGTCCAAATAATTTCTTTTAGCATCACTTGTAGAGAAGGTCTAGTAATGACAAATTTCCCCAGCTTCTGTTTATCTGAGGATAACAAATGAGTAATCTCTTATTCATCTTTGAAAGAGTTTTCCTGGATATAAAATTCTTGGTTGACAATTGTTTTCTTTCAGCACTTTAAATATTTCATACCACTACCTTCTTGCCTCATGGTTTCTGATGAAAAAAATCAACACTTAATCTTATTTGGATTCCCTTGTACATAACTTGTTGTTTTTCTCTTGCAGCTTTTAGAACTCTGTCTTGTACTTGGCATTGGACAATTTGTTTAGCATGTGTCTAGGTATGCTTCTCTTTGAATTTATGCTGTTTGGGTTTCATTGGGTTTCTTGAAAAATGCATATTCATATCTTTCATCAAATTTGGAAAGTTTTCTGCCATTATATCTTTGAATATTCTTTCTGGCCCTTTCTCTCTTTCTTCCCCCTCTGTGGAAGAAACCTCAAACCAGGAAGGCCTGGTGCCCTGGGCTCTCACTGGGCTGAATACAGAACCTGAGTACAAACTACAGAGACCTGCCCTTCATATTTCATTCAGAAGCAAAGGAGGTCCCTCTCTCCTCCCCACTGAGCTCACCTCCCAGGAGAAGCACCAGTGCCCATGGGCGTGGGGAACAGTGTGGGATGTTGAAGGAAGAAGCTAACCCTAAAGACTGGAAAATGGCCAGCTAACAGTGCCTTGCCCATTCGTGGAAATTGAGAGTGAAATGGAATATGGTCCCATTGGCTTCCCCAATATGACGGCCTTAAGATGTCCCTAGCAGGTGGACTCTCCTTTGATGTTTTTATTATCATGCACTCCCCACTTGCCTTCTGAGAGCACACTTGTAACAACCCAATTTATGAGGAAAGGGCTAAATAAGTGAGAGTAGAGGAAAGGGGGCCACCATATCGTCTAGTACTGTTTTAGCTTGGGTTTCCCCAGGAGCAAATCCTGAGACAAGGACTTGGGTTCAGGCAGTGTATTTGGGAGATGAGTCCAGGAAACTCAAGTATAGGAGAGAACATGACACAAGAAATGGAGAAATGCCAGTCCGCGGTGCAGTGATGGATAGGTTCCTGCTGTGGGCATTTGGTTTCCAGTCCACTCGGATCCTCTAAGATATAATTAGGGGAGTCAATTATCCTGACCTGCCAAGCCTGACCCAGTTTTTGCTGTGAAAACTAAAACCACATCCTGGGAATTCCCTCAGTCCCTGGCAAACTGGGATGGTGGGTTACCTGTCTGTCATGTAGAATGTGCACAGGGAATGGGAAAGTTGGAACAGCTATTGATTCCTATCCCTTATTGATTGAGTGAAGCCCACCTGGTTGTCATTGAACTCAGATGTGGGCACAGGGGATATGGGGCAAAGCTTCAATAGTGTCTGCTATGAATACTTGTAATTCCTCAAGTAATTTAGATAGATGGATAGAGAGAGAGAGAGAGAGAGTAAACCATCTCATTCTCCCTGTCACTCTGCAAGACAGGGATAATAAGGGAAGTTTTGTGTCTGAAGAGTTACTTCCCCAAGGTCACTGGCTTTGTATCTGAGACAGGCATGTCAGGCATCAGAGCCCATACTCCTTGCTTTGTGCCTGCTACCTCCATTTATCTATTTATCCTCCAGCAATCTTCAATTGCATCTGACTGAGACAGATTTCTTCTGAATAGTTCTGCAGTTGACTACTACAAAGAGAGGCCAACAAAAGCCATTCTAGAATTTAGTTTCTCATAGCTCAACTTGAAAAATAGCAAGGTTACGACTGAAGAATGTTCTATTCAATTCTGTTGTAATTAAGAGAACTTTTCTGCATTGCATGCTGCATAATTGAATTATACCACCAATTAATTTTTTTAAATAATTATTTGTGGATTTGTTTTCCCTACCGGTGCACTTTTAAAAAAATAATACACTTTGCCAGTTAATAAAGCAGATAGATGTTGGGGGAGAGACCATGGAGGAGATATTGTTCGTGCTCAGTGATTTCATCATTACTATTGACCGCACAGCCTTATTATTCACCTCAAAGACACTGCAATTAATAGAAGTGTAAATGAAGGACTATCTGTGTTCTGTGAGTCTTTATTGAAAGAGGAAATAAACAATACATGTCGACAAGTAATAATTCTTTGTTGGCTATGACAGCAGTGTTTTCAGAGGAAGGATTAACCCACCACTTGAACAGGCAGCCGGACTTTCTCCCTGCCAGTGTTGGATGATGTTAGCTCTGCCTCGCGGACACCAGACGCCAGGCATGCCTGGCTGGGAAGCCAGCTGTCCACTGAGCTGTCCACAGCCTGCTACAGTGAGGCCATGAGCCGGCTCCTAGTAATCCAAGATGACCCTTCCTGTGCTCCTGCTTCCTACTCAGTATTCAACACTGGCAGATCTAAATTGGATCTGCCAATCATAGTGTTTCTCCAGATCCCGGGACACTCGTGGCCTGAGTACTGAGATAAATGGCAGCAGACCCAGCTGATGCTCATGGGTGTTATTCACCATCTGGACCCAGCCTCTTCACTTGCCTCCTTCGCCAACACTGCTTGCTTTATGGCCAGCAGCACCGGGTGCCTGCCCCTGGCTTCCCAGCTTCCCTGCCACTCCCTCTGCCCTCTCTTGGCCGGGAAGCCCCTCCTCCCTCAGTCGCCCCGGCCAGTCCCTTCTCACCCTCAGGACTCAAGCAGCTGCCATCTCCTTACCTCCTCCAGCCTTCTCTCCTCCTGCAGTCCTCCTGCACAGCCGCCTGCCCACTGGACTGTGAGCGCTGCAAGGACGAGCACTGCATCTCTTTATTTTGGTGTTCTGGGGCCACAGTCCAGAGTGTAGCACAGAGTAGCACCAGGAAAAATCTGTTGATTTGAGGAGAACTCAACTGAAACGATCTATGCACATTTGCAATGACCTCTTTGCCAACATTCTCAAAGATGGTAGTGTTTTGTTGCGGCGTAAAGTGTACCTAGTCCTAAAGGCATAGAAGGCTGATTTTTCCCACGTACACAGAATGTAGCCACAGTACAGGTAAAGTTATAGGACCTTGTTCCTTCTTACTCCTTCGAGCCTCAATTCCTTCCATCCCCATGGCAATTATTCTTCTAGTTTTTGTCATCGTTGACCAGCTTTGCCTTTCCTAGGATTTTATATCAAGAGGATCATACAGCGTGCACGCCAATGCACAAGCTTCGTTCCCTCAATTTAGGTCTGTGCGATTCACCGCCATAGCCGTGTCTGACATGTGCTGAGCCCGCCTTCTGCAGGACTGCCACCCAGGGGCCGTGCTCTGGGGAAGACAGGGCAAGCCCAGGGCTGTGGACAGAGCCCCTCGCAGACTGATGCAGCTCAGCACCCAGTGAGGGGCCAGACAGCCAGGGCTCAAGGAGCCTGAACAGTGGTGAGTTCTGTGCTTGGTGCCCAGGGTTCCTGCTGGGATCCAGCTTGAGCAACTGAGCTAAAGCTGGAGCAGGTGCATTGAGAACAGGCTGCACTCCAGGAGGTGTTACAGGGGGCAAGGAGATAAATGGGGGAGCAAGCTGTCAGTGATAGGTGCAGGCGGAAGGCTGTGCTTTCAGGAAAGCCCTGCTCTGCGCTGAAATGACCTAGCTGCAGCAGGTGGGAGCCTCTCAAGGTCAGGGACCCGTCTTATTTATTCCAGTGTACCCAGCAACTAGTAAACTGGCAAACGCCTGGTGCAGAGTATGTGGTCAGCGAAGTTACTGTCAAATGAACAAAGAAGGAGATAAGTGGGTACACAATCCCACCCCCACTCATTCAAAATGCATTTCCCTGAGAAGACAATCAGGGCCCATACTGGCCCCGGGTGGGGTGGGGGAGTGTCAGCGCCGCTCCTGGCCTGCCCCCGAGGTGAGCTTGACCTCGCAGAGCCTGCTACCTGGACCCCTGCCGCAGCCCCGTGGCCTGTCTGCCCCCTGCAGTCGGCTCACTCTGAGACCAGGCTCCTGTCCTACTCCCTGCATGCCAGTGGCTGCAGCACAGGCCTGGCCCAGGGAAGGACTGCGGGTTGAACAGTGGTGGGCACCAAACCGAAATGTCCCTGTCGTCTCTTACATATGGGGACGGTTAGGCAGTGGAGAAGAAGAGTTCAAAGGCATTTGCACTCTGAGATTCCTGAATCTTACATTATCGTAAAATGCCTGCATAAACAAAATACTGCCTGTTTACTATCCACACTTTTGCCCTATCCCGTCCCCATGAGTAGAATGAAGCAGAGCTTTGATTCTGTCGCTTCAGACCCAGGTACATTTTCATGCAGGATCATGATAATGACTAGGTGGGAGAATTGAGTCAAGGAAAAACTGGGTGGATTTATTTGCTCTGAGAAAGGCATCGAATTACAGATGGAACAAAGTAGGAAATATCAGAAAGTGAGAGGAGAGCGGACAGCTGGAAGCATTGAGCGCTGGTCTGAAGAGAAATTTTGCACATTGGGAGAATGAGGAAAATAAGGGTGAAGCAGAAGCCATGCCCAGAAGGGACTGAGAAAGAGAATGAGAAGGCAGTTATGCGTTGCATTGGAAATGAACTCCCCTATGGACAGATCCAGAGGGCTCAGTGGAGACTTGAATTTCTATTCCGTTGTTTGGGGTGTGGAACTGGAGCTCCTTCCAGTGCTCCCTGTGGCAAGACGGGGTCGTGGAGCAGATGGGCTCTCCAGCTGCGTCCAGACTCAGCATGTAATAACATGCTGGCCAGGCCAGGCGTTGGGGTGCATGTACTGGAGACAGAGACGCAGCTTTGTTCCACAGGAGCTTTGAGAATTCGTGCAAGTGACCTAATATGAATGGGGTCAGCCTGAGCCTTTGCAAAACAAGGCCTCGGGTGCACTAAACGTGATCTGAGATGACAAATAACTTTCTTTCCACAGCCAATTCTGATTCATTGGTAGACTCTTTCCAGGGCACTGTGTTGAGAAGGATTTTGAAGTAGGATCTGGGGTCGGTAAGAAAGAATGACATGATTGACATAATTGATTAGCAGTATCTGTCACGGATGCCATGGAGAGCAGAGTGATTCTAAGGCATCCGTCAAGGCTGAGGTCTACTTGTGAGTGTGAGCCCATGTGTTCTTTGTGTGTGCGGTGGATCTTACAAGGAGTGGGATGATTAAATATTTAAAATCTCCAGGAGCGCTTCATACAAAATAGGGACTCTGTAAATGCTTTTGAGTGAATTCTTGAATGAATACAGATGGCTTCTGGTTTTGTCAGAATATAATATGAACAAATTCTTTTCATTTTAACGAATATTTATTTAGTGGCTATAATGGGGCAGGTGCAGGGGGAGGTCCTGGAAATAGAGAGTTTATAGTGAGAGTGTTCCAGCCCTCGGCAAACATGGACTCGGAGGAAATTCCAGAAATGAAAAAACACTGAACTCACCCTGTCCACAGCTGCTGTGGGGTGACTTATACCTTAGAAAGTGTATCCAGGTGGCCTTTCTAAGGTGGAACAGGGCTCAGAGCTCTGTCATTGCTGCTATTTTGCTCTCATCCCTTAATCCTGAAACTCACGGAGGAAGAAAAAACTAAAACACTTCCAGTTGCCTAATTAATTTATTCCAGGCCCTAACTCTCAGTCCATTCATTGAGATTTTAAGGTCTTTGATTTGCAAGCCTTGGTTGTCTGATTCTTCAACCTGTAGCTGGTAAGAGGCAGAAAGTTTTGAGACCGGTGGTGGGGGCGGTGGGGAGTGGAGAATCCTAGAAGGAGCCCTGTGGGCGCCATTAGGAATGAAATTATCAAAGAGACCTTGAAAGAGGAGCCTAAAAACGACAAGCAGGAAAGCAGAGACAAAACCACTGAATACCCAGCCTTAGGGGTAGCTCAGCCCCTTCCAACTCCTGACCCTGCACCACCAGCTGCTGTACAAGATTAGCTAACTAGTCCAAAAAGGCCAGGGGCACGGGGCCAGGGGCATTTCCTGGAGGAGGCAGGCCACTGTCCATGTTATCCCAAAGAAATGTAACTGGAGAGTGGGCTTATTTCGGGCACAAGGCACACAAGCCAGAAACTACATATATAAGGGGTTGTAGATGTGTGCTCACTGTTTGGGTGATGCCCTGCTTAGTCCATTAGCCAAACCAGGTCTGAACAGATAATCCTTGCAAAGAAGCCTGGCTCAGAAACTCCTGGAAGCACCAGTCCTAACCTCTTGGTGAAACAGGAATTAAGCCTATTACACTTCCTGCCTGATGGGAAAGATCGGTGGGCATGCACTGCTGGGCTGGGCCCTTTCGCGTGTTCTCTTGAGGCCACACAAGGGGCACCTCAAGCTTTAGCGCTGCGTGCCCAGGCGGGCAGCAGAATGGTGGCAGCGGGCCGAGGGGGTTCAGGACGGCCTGGGGGGCATGCCGCGAGCGCCCACAGAGCCGGCCTCTCCCCGCAGCCTGCTGCGCATGTGGGAATGAAGGCCCACTGAGGCAGAGCTCCTGATTCTCCGAGAGGCTGGAGACGGGGCTTTCTGGGGTTTTTCCTGTGTAAAATATTGGCAATGGATTCCACTTTTAAAAACACTCTGTGGGTCAAAAAAAAACACTCGTGTGACCTTATTTTTTTTTTTTTGGTCCAAGGATCCGTTCATCCTCTTCCAGCAGCCTTGTTTGATCTCTGTCTCTCCTCCTGTGTGCACAAGGAAACCAGTGCATGGAGCGGTGTGGTGATCTCCCAAAGGCCCCAGACCTGGGGGCCAGCGGCGCTCAGAAGCTGTGCGCCCTCTCTGTACGGGCTGTCTTACAGGGTATATGTAAAGTTTCAGGATCGTTCAGTTTTGCCATCTGTAGCCATCCTGGCCAAGCTGAGCTATTCCACTGCAAAGCAGTCTCTGAGCCGCTGTGCCCCGGGGGAAAATGAGCGTCACTCCTCAGAAGGGCTTCCTCCCCAGGGACCCATCTGGGCGCCCCAGCACTGACATGAGTCAGGGCAGGGGGTGCTTGTCGGAGTCGGGAATGTGGTACAAGCCCTGAGTCATGGTGCTCACAGCTCTTATGTCCCCATCACAAGCGGAAATTCATCACCTTGTCCTTTTTATTTAAAAGAAAAAAGACATTTCATAATACAGAAGTTTCAAAAGACAAATACAGCAAAGACTGTTTGCCTGTTACTAAACTTAAGATATGAAGCGTCTTAAATTTAGTAAGCTGCAAGCCCTGTGTGCCTCTCTCTGACCATATCTTCCTCTGGAAGTTGGTGCTGCATTCCCTCAGCTAAGAGCCATTGTTTACACACCCTCAAGTGTGCACAAGTGCGTGTGCAGCCATAGCCACGCACAGAGCTTCCACTTTTCCTCACAGGGCGTTATTTGCACCTTCGCGTTCAGTCCCTGGTTTCGCCCAGTCTCCTCTGCAGTGAGCCCTTTATGCAGGAGAAGCGGGGCCCTCCCGGGGGGTAGGGAGTGGGCCAAGGTCACCCAGCAGTGGCTGAGCCGGGCTTGCACCCCGGGCCTCGGTGTGCTCCGAGGCACCGTCTCCCCACGCTTCGGGCCCTCGGCTCCCGCGCGCTTAGGGCTGCCCAGTCACAGTAGTGGACGAGCCGCGGCGGGGAAGCCGTTCGTGCCTGCACCGAAAAGATCAAGGCTCTGTTGGAATTTGCTTTTCCGATTGCCTTAATGTATTCTGTTTCCCTTTAAAAGTCTCTCATTAATTGACAGTGCTCCCTGCCCAATCAGTTTCTTTGAGTGTTTCCCCCTTTAAAGCTGAGGGTGGGTGGCATTTACGTTTTGACTTGTTTAGGAAATTGGTATTGGCATTTTCTGCGAGTCCTGCCTTCTTCAGTGAGTTTCATTGCTCTGCTAGACGCTCCGACTGGAAGGGAGATGCGGCCTAATTAAAAATTGGAAGCTGGCAAATTTCACTTTAGGTTGTTCCTGTGTGCTTTTGGCAGGAATTGATGCAATTATTGATCAAATAAAATTGCTGTCCAAAAGAACAGTTTCTTTTCCTGTTTTTTAAAAAGAAAGCAGCAAGATATTTGTCATTGAAATAAACCGTTACTTCACAGATGTAGGAATAACGTGAAAACCAGGTAAGTTTTGTCAAAATGAAGAATTACATGTATTTTAAAATCTAAATGCTGCTGTTTTTTTTTTTCTTAATGAAAGAATAAATTGGACTTCTAATTTATTGCTGGGCTAAAAAACACTGTGCTAGACTCAGTTATCATTGAGTAATAACTCAATAATGCTTGTCAAATTGAACTGAATTGAAAAGATGTCAAAACACAATCACCCTTAACCAGTCTTTACAGTAAAACAGCCAACTGTGGAGCTTTCGCACGTATATAATATTGATGGAGTCCTCAAGAAAACGTAAGAGTGCTTTTTGTCTTTTCTAAGAAAATCGCATGATTCACAAACTGTGGGGAATACTGGGGATCAAGTTCTCAAGTCAGGGTTGTGTTTTGCGTGGTGGATTTCTCAGTCCAGAGCCCCTCCATCAGGATGCATCTTGGCTCAGGTGCCTGTTTCCTGGGGCAAGAAAAGCTCCAGAATCACAAATCCTCTGTCCAAGTCAACCCGAACCTTGACCGAAACGATTCCCTCCAAAGGTTTTGTTCTCCAGTCATCTTCAGGTTATGCTTTTCTACATAGAGATTCCCTCTGCCCTCAGCCTGTGTTTCTGGACTGGCAGCAGAGCCCCCCACGTGCTCTGACCAGGAGGAGGGAGGGGGCGGAGTGGGGTCAGGGGGCAGGGGCTGGTAATTAGGAGGGGACTTGCCTCCACCAGCCCCATCTAGAAGCTGCTTCCCATGCCAGCCTGCCCCTTGCACCCTACTCCAAGAAAGCAGAGCCTTGCATGCAGATTTACTTTGCCAAGTGATTCCAGAAAACAGGTTTGGGGGGCTGGGTGGAATGAAACAGGAAGGAGGAAAAGCCAATGCACTCTTAAGTGTGTCCCCATGGAGGGCAACTGGGGCTCAGTTTCTCTGGGATCTTCTGAGGAGCCATGGAAAAGACATATCCATTACAACTTTCTGCAGTGCTGGAAGGGGTCTCTGTATGTCCAATACTGTATCTACTAACCACACGTGATTAGTGGGTGCTTGAAATGTGGCCAGTGAGACCAAGGAACTGAATTTGCCACTGTATCTAATTTTAATTACTTTAAGCTATTTAAATAGGCGTGTGCAGCTAGTGCTACGATACTGGATAGGGCCTGTGTAGAAGGTGCTTTCAAGTTGTCCGCCTGAGGCATGGAAAAGGGTGGCAGCCCTGGCTCCTGCTGCCTCTGGGGGGTTAAGCCTCCCACTTATAGGTGGGCCTGCGAAGGTGCAGGTGGGCCCTTCAGGAAACCTTATGCTACTCCCCTGCATCAGAGTAGCCTCCTGCAGAAAGCAAGAGCCCTGGGGTGCAGCTGAGGCAGAAGCTGGCAGGACCCTGCTGCATGAAGATGATGGCAACAGACGTAGCCAGAGCTGGGCTTCTCAAATGTGGGCACGTCCTCAACGTTGTTAAAATGCAGCTCACTGATCCCTGCCCATAGAGCTTTTGATGCAGTGCATCTGGAGTGAGGCCCGAAAATGTGCATTTCTAACATGTTTCCTTGGTGCTGCTGGTCAGCTGACCACATTTCCAGAATTGGCCAGCTGGAAGATGGGTGTCAGAGCTAGTGACATCAATCATCCACTTTTGCCCAGGGCAGAGGGAGTTCCCAGGACATGAGAATTTCAGTGCTAAATCCAGAATAGCCCCAGACAAAGGAGGACAGGTCTGTCAGCCGTTTGGGTGCGGTCCCACTCACCTCCCACGGTGTTTATGGAACGGGGGTGGGGGGGGGATTGCAATGCTTGTAGAATTGTAGCGGTGTTGCTTTGAGATACGCTGTTTTGCCAACAGCAGGGAGTTCAGAAGGCCCCTGGTGTGACAGCCTGGAGCCAAGTCCCCTCCCTGCAGGCACCGAGTGCTGCCCCTGGTGAGGAAACCAGCCTCTCTGTCCGGGTCCTGACTCTACTCGTGGTGACACTGGCAACCCGTGGGGTGGGCCATAGGTCAGAGGCCTTTTATTTGTACCTGGCTGTGGGTTTCTTTCTTTTTCAGGTGGTGTTTCTGAGGAGAACTGGAGACAGTTTGGACTATTTCTCCTTCTTTACAAATCTTTTACTTATTTTGTTGATTGTCTTCTCTGTTCAACCTTACAAAGATGTGTTTGATGGGGAATGGGCAGGCAAGAGGGGCACAAAGCTTGCTGCCTGCTCCCAGCGATGTCCCTGACAAATTGGGGATAGAAGGATGGTTTGACACTGTCCGTCCCCAACTCCCAATCTGTCAGACAGACAGATACACATGCAGCCTGTCTACCGGTGGCCCGGCAGTGTGTCTGCCCATCTCCTTTCTCAGCCCCGGGCTGTTGAGACCCTGAGGGCAGTGTCTGTCTCATCTCAATCCCTGTTTCCAGCATTCAGCTCAGAGCCTGGAGGCCAACACAGGTGATTGCTGAAGGGGGCTGGGGGTGCAGCAGGTCCTGGAGGCTGCTGGGCAGGCACTGATCCTTTGGGATGGGTCGGCTTGGTGGCGATGGGGAGGTAAGAGGCAAGCTTTCCACACCAGGAAGCAGCATCAGCCAGGGCATGCAGGTGGAGAGGTCTTGGAGGGATGAAGATTAGGGACAATAAAATCTGTCCAGCCTCCTGAGTTTTGAGGCTATTGTATGATTTGTTAAGGCGTTCTTTAAAATCTGTCCAGTTAATGAAATATTACTAAATGATACAAAGCAGTAATAATCAATGCACACAGCATGGATGAGTTTCCAAGTCATTTATGCTCAGTGAAAGAACTCAGGCCAAAAGAAAAGTACTAACAGTATGGTTCCACTTACATAGAATTCTGAAAAACACAAACTAATATCTGAAGCCAGAAAGCAGATCGGTGGCTGTTTAATAATGGGAGCAGATGGGAGCGATGGATTACTTAGGGGCATAGGAAACTTTTGGGAGTGATGGAAATGCTTACCTTGATTGTGGAGATGGTCCATTAATATAAAGCGAAACCATAACAGTGATAGGAGTTCAGGAAACAGTTTATTTTCCTAAGTGAAGGGAAGGCTGAACATATGCCAATCCATGTAATCCTCACACAATCCAGTGATGTCGGTGGTAAATTCCCATCTTACAAATGCTGAACTAAGGTTCAGCGATGTCCAGTGACTTCCCCAGGGTCATACAGCTTCTGAGTGATGGGAAGAGCCAGAATTCAAACCTACGGCTGTCTGACCTCCCAGTCTGTGAGACCGGTGCTCCATCGGTGCCTCTCCAAGGCGGTCCTCCAGCCGAGAGCAGGTCTCCCTGCTCAGGAGAGAGGAGGAGGAACTGGCAGGTCCGGAGGCCCTTCAGAGCCTCAGAGGACTCAACTTCTCATTCTTCAAAGGGCGTGCGGGTGGGGGAGGGGTCTGCCTTTGATTATCAAAGTGACTTTAGCTCAAGTGTTTTAACCCAGCCAACTGATCTCCAGTTCTTTCCTCTTCTCATAGGTGAGTCTCAACCTTAGTTTGAAAAGCAAGCTTAGTAGAACAGGAGGCAGAGAGTGGAAAACTTACATTGGGAGACACACCTACTGTAAGGCTCGAACATTCAATCATGAACATGTATAACATGAACAGAAATTTGAAATTAAGGAATGTAAGAAAGGAGGGTGGGGAAAAGGGTTGGAATAAAGGAAAATAAAAGGGAAGAGATGGAAGGATCAGTGTACAACCAACCATTCTCCTGGACCTTCCTCTCCCCACACCAGCCCCCACAGTCCTAGCAGGCAAGGACTGATGGTTCCATCCATTCCCTAGGGTCTCTCAAACATCCAGTTGTTCTGGAAAGGATTTGGTTGCAATCACTGGACACAGCTTCCTAGATATTTTAGAAAGGGTCTTCATCAATGCTGGCTGACATAGAGTGCAGCTGAATACATTTATTCAGCCTCCCAGGGCCAAGACATAATTTCTTAGGCTTGTGTAGTGGATTGAGGAAATGATCCATTGTGTTGATTTCCCTTCTGCTCACTGTGCCTCAGTTAGCAGCCCCTGGCTCCCACCTACCATTAATCAGACACTGATTAATCCATAGGTGGGGAAGGTCCATCTGGCTCTGAGGAGGGTGTGGCATTCTCCAGAGTCGCCTGAATGAGCTGTATGACCCTGGGGAAGTCACCTCTTTGTGATGCCGTTAGCAATGCGGTGGAAGGGCGGTCCGTGGGCACCTTCCAAAGGTTTTATATGAAATGACTGTGAACCAGGTTTGGACACTGATTAATCCGTAGGTGGGGAAGGTCCATCTGGCTCTGAGGAGGGTGTGGTGTTCTCCAGAGTCACCTGAATGAACTGGATTCTTTCCTTTCCATCCTTCAAACCCACCTCTCTCATCACCTCTTCTGGGCACCCTCCCCACACACACCTCCTCTCCCACCCCATGCCCTGTGACTCCTCACTGGGTCGTGCTGCCACTATTCCACTGCTGCCCTGGTCACAGTGGCTGAAATGGTCTGGAATCTCCACTGGGCACCCCTGAGAAGAGGGATCGGGTTATTCCTCCTTCTGTCCACAGACCCCAGCTCAGAGTAATCCCGAAACAGCGCGTCTTGGTCGAGTGCTCACTCTGTGCCAGGCGTGGTTCCAAGGGCTTCGCCTCTATCCCATCCTTTAATCTTCAGAAATGTATAAGATAATCTATATTATTATCCCTATTATATAAATGGGGAAATTGAGGCACATAGAAGTTCTTGTACGAGTTTACACAGAAGTCAAAGGGCTGGTAATTCAAACCTCCATTGGGTCAGAGTTCAGTTTCATAGTTTGTTGAGTTCCACTGGGCTGTAGTTTTAGAAATCGTGGTCTTTCTTCCATGTACACAGTTCTGTTTTTAGCTGGTCAAAAAAGTGAAGCCAAAGGAACAGCACACACTGGGGTCATAGTCTACTCCATGGCACGGTCCCATCTGTCGCACAATGCCAGCTGGTGCTCCATCCTACTTCAGACCTTTCTGGGGCTCCCTGTTGCCTTCTGAGCAAAGGCCAAACTCGGTAATAAACCTTCAGATGCTTCTTCAACAGATGCAATGACTGGCACACGCTGGTGGACTTAATACTTGAACAAATGAATGAATGAATGTACCAAAATGATGTATTTGCATGAGGAGGCAGAGTTCATCATTGGCTGCTTTTCCAAATCATATCTCTGTCAACTTGATCATGAACTAAAAATACAACTCAGTCAATAGTCTCATAGGTAGGATTCTTAAGCACCAGATAAGATTTAAAAACCCAAAACACAGGATTTTATCAGGATCTTCACATATTCAAAATAATGTCCAAATTTCCAATTGAGTCATGTGAACTTGTTTTCAGATCGGAAACAGGACTTGTGAGGCATGTGAACTTGTCTCCCAAGTATCTTTGACTGATTAGATCTAAACAACATTTTAAAGGCTTTTAGAACTGGACTTTATCTAAAACATGGAGAAATAAGAATCAAAAATCTCTTAGTATTCTAATTTTTTTAGTAGGTGTCAGAAAAGGTATTCATCCTCTTTTTTTTTTTTTTGGCATTTTAAAGGTGACAGTAGATTCTGGACTTGCCTCTGAACACTATTTGTTGAAGTGTTTTAGTCTAGTTTTGAGCATGTGATCGAATTCAATCAGGTACCACCAGGTACCCCCCGGGGAGGGAGTGGGGTGCTGGGACTGCAGGGAACTTCACGGTGAGTAAAGAGGACAGGTCTCTGTCTTCAGGAAGCTTCCCGTGCTTGGAGAAGACAGGTGTGAAAGAGGGTGGTAACACAGTGAGAGGGGCTGCAAAGTGCTTCAAAGCTTCAGGAAGGAAGTGACTGATTGGGCTGTGAAGGACTAGATCACCTTGGAGGGGAGGCATTGAAGGACAGAAGGAGACATTTCTGCATGTGCAGAGAAGGAGGAATGGGGGAAGAGAAGAGCATCCCCGTGACTTGTTCTAATAAGTTCACGGTCTCTGGGGGAAACAGACACAGACACACTCAATCATAGCACAAACCTACAGATGACAGAAGAGATTTCCTGACTGAGGTCTTCCCAGACCCTGGCTCAGCCTGCACTTCCAGGCGGAGAATAGATACACAGTGTATAAGGTTCACACCTTCTTCCCTGGTCTCAACCCCACGTTAGCCTCTACTCCTCTAGCTAATGGCCCCACTTCATGTCATTGTGGAAACTGAAGCCATCTGAAGACAGTGCCCTTATCTTCCTGTCTCTTTAGGGGAAGGAGTGTCCCTGCTGTTGTCTGGCCAGTGTCTCCACCTGAGTCTGCAGTAACACCTTCATCTTCATCCTCGCCTCTTCTGATCATTCCCATCAGCTTGAAGATAGGCTCGACTACCTAATAATAAAATTAATTTAAATTCCTCCTTTCTTCATATCACCCACCCTTCAGCTACATCCAAAGTTCTCTACCTCTCTTCTCAGCCAAACGTCGCTCACCTCTCGGTACCCAGGTTTCTCTCAGTGAAAGGGGACTAACATTAATAATCAGCCCCTAAGGTTGTTGAAAACCTAAATCAGTTAATCCATGTAAAGCTCATAGGAAGTGCTTGGCCCACGATAGGCTCTCACTGTATGTTATTTGTAAATCTTCAACAAGTTGCCTATGCTTGTTGCCTCTACCTCCTTGCTTTATCACTCCTCACTCCCCTCTGCCCTGTCCTCCCTTCCTAACACAAAGTGGAAATTGCTTTTACCAAGGTCATCAGTGAAATACATGAAGCTGAATCGGATCAGCGCTTCCCTGTCCAAACCCCATTGAACCTCTTCCATCATTCAAAACAGTGACTGCTCCATTTGTTTGAAATATTTTCCTCTCTTGAGTTCTGTGATTCTATTGGCTCATTGAAAGTTCCTTCTCAACCTCCTGCACTCCCTTCTTTTTTCCACCAGAAAGCCAAATATTAGTGAGTCCTAGAGCTCACTTTATCCACTGCTTAAATTATTTTCCTCAAAGTTATCATTTGGTCCCATCTACATGCTGACCATTTTCACCACTCTCCAGGCCAGATCTCTCTTGACAACTCCAAACTCATAGATCCGCCTGCCAACTTGACATCTCTACCTAGCTGTCTCAAAAGCACCTCAAATCCAATTTATCAGAGCTAGAGCTATGTGCCTTCCTCTACCCCAGATGGCTTTCTACAGTCCTCCCATCTGAAAAAACAAGCTTCCAACCACTCAAATTCAGTATCATTCTAGATTCCTCCCAACCCATACATACCCTCCATGCCCATCTTATCAGTTCCAGTGTTAAACATATCTCAAATCGGTGCACTCCTCTCCATCCCCACAGCCAATCCACCCACGCCTGAATGGCCTCGTGAGCCTCCTAACTGGTCCCCCGGCTTCCACTCTCCCCCTCCTCAGTGCATTCTCCACTCGAAGCTGGGGTGATCTTTTCAAAGCAAAAATCAGATCACTTGCTCCCCTGCTTCAGTATTTCAAAGACTTCTAAACTTCACCTCCTGAAGGGCTGCCTCTACAGACTCTTCTCTCACCACCCATCCTCCTGTTCACTGCACTGCAGACCCCTGGCCTCCTCTCATCCTTCCCGCAGGGTTGGTCTATACACATGATGCTTCCTCTGATGGATGTGGTTGCCTCATTCTTCTCTTGGCTGGCAGCCGGTTCCTTCCTGCTATGAATCTCATGGCTCAAACATCTCCTCTTCAATTAGACTTTCTCTGGCCACCCTTCATAAGTGGCCTTACCCATTAACTGTGGTCTATATTTGCTTGTTTCTTTTCTGTCTGTCCCACTAAAATAGAGGACTCCTGTATTTCCGAGCTCTCCAGGGAAACAGAACCCACTGAAAATTTATAAATTTTGTGTGTATTATAGGAATTGGCTCACACATTTGTGGGGATGGGCAAGTCCAAATTCCATAGAATAGACCACAAGCTGGGAACTCCGAGATTTCAATGAATTCCCCAGGACAAGCTGGCTAGCTAACTGAAATGGCACTGGAAATTCTTCCTTCTGACCACTGAAATAATCAATTCTCCCTTTAAGGCCTTCAGCTTATTGGATGCTACATCTCTCATTGCTGAAGGCAATCAGCCATAGATGCAATCAACTGACTAATTACTTAAATTCACATAATAGCCTCACAGTAACAATCAGGCCAGTGCTTGCTTGATGAAACACCTGGATAGTGTAACCTAACCAAGTAGATACACGAACTTAACCTTCACACACCTTATGTGCAGGAACATTATATTCCTTGAACACCACTGTTCAAGCATATAGCATAACACTGGACATGCAACATTTCCTACTTGTTGAAGGGTCAACAAATTGATGACTCTTCACTGAAGCTGTAACCTTCATCTCTATTTATCCTAACATTTCTGAGTGCCTATTTGAACAACTGCTTACTACTAAAGAATAGAATCATATAGGATTCAGAGTCAAAAGTCTTCTCTTCAAACACATATTCCAATCTTTATTAGCCAAGTTGCTTAACCTCTCTCGGGCTCAGTTTCACCATTTGCCACATAAGGGTAAAGAGTAATGGCATATCCCTCAGACAGAGGCTTTATAAATTACAGAGAACTTTTCTAATAGTAGTTATGACTGAAGAAACCAGTGTTTGGATTTCACTGACTACAAATTGTTTAGTCTTTCATGAAAACAAGTGAGACTGGGCCTCTGGTTGGGGGTTGGCCTGGAGTCACCTGTGTCCTCAAGGCCCAGGCAGTTAGAAAACTGTTCCCAGAGGTTTAGAGTAGACATGAACTGAAAGTTGTTGGACTCAGAACCAAAATGGAATATTTATAGGCAAACCAAGCTGAGAGAATTGGAATCAAACTTTATTTCTCTTCTCCCTTTCTCCTTAACAATACCATTTCTAGTCAATTTGCTCAAGCCAAGTCTTCAGGGAGAAACGATAATTAGGGTTTCCTGAATGAAGTAGGTTTTGAACAGGTATTCGAAGGTGGTTCATTGGGTTGATGAGACGATGAGCTCTCTAGTCTAGACTGAAGGGACAGAGAGTGAATAGAGAAGAGAAATTAGGCAGCACCCAGTGGGCTGAGGGAAGGGAGTGGGGTGGGGCCACTCCTTGGTCTGTCCAACTTGAGTAGCCCCTGTGCATTCCCACTCTACCCCCAAGTACAAATGTGTGGCCTCCAAGCTGCAGAGTCCTCCCCAGTCTCATGGGTGGGCTGTGAAGGAGCCATTCCCAGGGCAGGGAATCTATATTTCATATGCATCTATCACATGGGCTTAACCCTGGAAATGTCAGAAGGCCCACAGGCTGAGCTGAGCTGAGCCATGATGATCGTGGCCTGAATGAGGAATAGAAGGGCAATTGAGGGTCTCTAGAACTTTGATGATGAGTGGATGAAGGAGAAAAGAAATCGAGAGGGTCCTAGGACTGTCATCCTGAGAGGTGAGGAAAGTGTTGATGTCATTTACTGAAGATGGGAACCCCAGGAGGCCTGACGCTCGGGTACCCTGACAATTTTCTTCTTATCTCATTGGGTCCAAAGCATTGATGCCCACATCTCACATGCCTTGAGCCAGTACCTGCCTGGCTCCTTCTTGGTCAAAGACCAAGGTCGCTTTTTCTTTTCTCTTCACTGTTCTCTCTCTTTCCCTTATCTACATGGCTTTCCTCAATTTTATGAATGCTCAAGAGTTTCAAGAACTAGAATAGTGGGGAAAATATAAGATCCAAAGTTAGGAGACTTAGGTCCACTTTCACCCTATAAAAGCACTGTCTTTGGGCTCCATTTACTGATTTCTGAAAGGGGCAATTGGACCGAAGGGTCTCAGCAATGCCTCTGATATGATTCTTGGGCTATAGCATGTTGGAAAGAATGGACCATAGTCTGTGAAATCAGAGGTCTTGAATCGGTCACTAACTATGACCATGAAGGAGTTACCTAGTCTCTGAGCTTTAATTTATTCCATTGGCAATTAGAGAAATAATACCTACCTAGTCGAGTAATTATGATGTGTAAATAGAGGTATCCTTAGTCACAATGATATTGTAGTTGCAACGAAATTGTTCTGTACTACCAAACAACCCGCAAATCTCAGTGGATTAAAATAACAGAAGTTTATTTTCCATTCTTGGCCCATGTCTGCATTGGGTTCTGTTCCTAGTATTTCTCCCTTGGGACCCCAGGCTGAGGTCATCCCTACCTGTAAGGACACCATGGCCACCATCTTGTGGAATGGGGAAGGCAAAGTGACACATTTCTCCCCCACTCTCTAGGCTTCTGCCTACAAGTGACACCTATCACTTCTGCTTACATTTCATTGTCCACAGTTAATGGCCACCACTAGATTCATGGGGGGTATAAAAATATTATCTTTCCATGTGCTTAGAAGAAGGGGAAGCAGACATGCTTTGTGAGCTGCCCTAGCGACTATGCAAGGGAGGTTAGGAAAATGCAGGCACGTGTCTTGTGAACATGGGGTACAGAAGCTGGGCTCATCCCTGCGCCCTGGCCATAGGTGGAGATCCATCTGCAACTCTGGAGTCAGAATCCCAGGGTTTCCATCCCAACCCCAACCCCCTCACTAACTAGATGTGTGATTCCATGCAAGTTCTGAAACCTCCCTGTGCCTCAGTGTCTTCACTTGTAAAATAGGAATAATCAAGGTGCCCACCTTACAGCTGCTGAGAATTAGCTGCAAAGGGCTTAGAAGAATATCTCGCGCAGTGAGTGCTCAGCAGTGTAAGCAATCACAGGCTGCTGGGAGCCTCCCCTGAAAACTGCAGACTCCCCCAGGAACTGCAGCTACTCGTGTCCACCTCAGAGCTGAGAGCAGGTTGGATACAAGAGAGCAGTTATTCTTGAAGGAGAGGTGCTATTCCAGGGGTTCTGTTTGTTCTCTGAGCAGAAACTTGAGTGGGATGAGAAGGGGGTGATCACAGGAGTATCTCACCGATGAGGGAGAAGGCAAGTGCAAAGCCGTGGGAGGCTGAAATGAGCTCAACTGACCCATGGTAGGAACTGCTATGAAAAAACGTAATCCTAAGAAATCTGACTTTAGCTAATCTATTGCACGCAACATGCCCATAGCAGTAACGGTCCTAATCCATTGCTTATGCAAACCACTTTACAGTTTCCCAATAATTTTCACAGTTATTCTGTCTTTTATCCCTCCTGATAATTCTGGCAAGTAGCTATTGTCATTCTCGTTTTTTAGCCAGTGGGGAAGCAGAGATTCCATGGGGTCAGGAGACCAATTTTCACCCCTACATTTCATACAATGTATGAGTGTATAAACCCCTCGCTATCAAAGCATTCATTTTCTTTCTCCCTCTCTCTCTTTCACGCTGTCTAAAATTTTCTAGCCATGCCTGTTTTGCCAGTTTTCTAGGAAAAAAGCAATATCTTGTTTTTTATATATTCATTTTACTACAAGCATAAATGGTCAAATGTTCATATTTTCAAATATTTATTGGCCATTCATATTTCTTCGGTGAACTGCCTATTTGTTTTCTTTAACTACTTTTTGTTGCTGTTGTTGTGATGGTGTTGAACTTTTCCTCGTGGCTTTGAAATCTGACTGCACATGAGGGATTTTAGCCTTTTATCCATCATGTCAGTTAAAATATTTCCCCCGGTTTTGACATTTGTCATTCTTCCTTGTTTATCATAGTTTTCCCTGTCCAGATCTATACTGAAATCGATCAGATTTTTTTGTGGTTTTGCCTTCCTTACTTCAAAATTGTACAAATATATATGTTTATGTACATATAAATCTTTGGTCTATCTGAAGTTTGTTTTGGTGTTAAAAAATGACAGATCTAGCTTTATTTCCTACGCCCTGCAAAAGTGGTACAACTGACCCCCCTCTGTTGTCTGGTTCTTCTCTGCACCTGCAGCCCCTCCAAGCTCATTTACAGTTGAGAGTGCAGCCCTTATACTGGATGCATTTTTGAATCCTCCGTGCTCTTCCCCTGACCTACAGACCCCTATTTTGAACACTGCAGCTTTAACTGTCGTAGGGTCTGCAAGGAGAATCACCCTCCTTTCTCTTCCACTTCTGTAGTTTTCTGTCACTTCTCATATATTTATCTGTGAAGATGCTTTTTAGAATCACTAGATTGGTTCCCAAAAATATATCCTGCGGGAAAGTCGATTGAGATGGGGTATATGGATTTAAAATGTAGATCCCTACTGGTAAATTGCCCTCTGGAAAGTTTGAACTAATTTTCATTCTCACTGTTTTACTTCCTCTTCTGCCCACATCAGGCATTATCCCTCTTTATCTGTTCTCACAGTGAAAAAAATCACAATCCCACTGTCATTTTAATTTGCATTCCTTTGATTACTAATAAGGTTGAGCATCTTTTCAAATGTGGATTCCCTGTTCATTTCCTTTCCCATTTTAACTGCAGTTCCCATCGTTTTCTTACTGATTTGTAAGAGCTCTTTATAAATGAATGATATCAAACCTTTGTCATATACAATGCAAATACTTTCCTTAATTTATTTGACTTTTAAGTTTGTTTTCCCTGCAGAAGTTTTTGAATGTTTATGTTGTGCCTGACGCATAATAGGAGCTAATAAATACTAGTCGAATTGAAAATGTCACAGCCACCTGCATATTCCTTACGGAGTCTGGCTCTGAGCATTGTTCCCGGGTGGGCTATATTTTATTATTTTTCTAGGCACGGCAAACGCTGTACTGTCACATTGTGTTTCTATTAGTTCTTCATAATCCCCGTGTTAGGTACAGAGGAGAAGTATAACCTCAGCTAATTTATAGAATTAGTCCCTGAGTTTCGGGGGGCAGCAGGAGTAGGGGGGGGGCAGGTGCAGGCAGGACGCGGCTGCCCTGCAGGGACTGGGCTGTGCGTGACTTTCCTGCCCGCGTAACTCAGACCTTCCAACTGCTCCCGAGAAATGCGCCTGGCATGACTCAGAGTACTCACTTTCCTTTAATTAGTTAGGAAAGATTTGGACTCAACTGGTTTGTTTGCCAAGTATTTCAGGCCGAGTTGCGGTTGTGAGCCAGCCCCAGCCCTTGCAGTGTGGTCTGCGCTGGCCCCGCGAAATCCTGCAGGGAAACCCCCAGCCGCACTGGGCATGTCACTCAGCTGCGAGGGGCGTGGGCAACGAGGGCCACTTCTGGCATCGAAATGATCATTAAGAGTAATGATTATTCATATGAATGCCTCGGGCAGCTCCATGTTCCTTTGCAGAAGCCTTCCGCCAACAGCGCCCACTTAGTTCCTACAATAACCTTGTGAAGTCATTACCACATTATGGCAGATGTTGGCAAGCTTTTCTCATTAAAAGCCATAGAGTAAATGTTTAAGAGTTTGCAGGGAAGGGGCAAAATTGAGCAACCATTCTTTTCCATTTTGCATTGTAAAGGGTAAAAACTGTTTTTAGCTTACCGGCCATACGAGGTAGCGTTGGGGATTCGGTACATGGGTGGCAGAATTTGCTGATCCTTTCCAATAAATAATATTGGAGATATAATTTACTGGTTAACAGATGAGAATACTGGTTAACAGATGAGAAGCTACAGGGATTATCTTTTCAGCCAGTATAGGATAATATGCGGGTTTGTTGAGTTCCATCATGATGGTCAAGTTCAATTCTCATTCACTCACTCATTTATTCACTCATCAGCAATTGTGCTAAGAGGTAGAAGGATAAAATGGGGATGATGTAATGAGTAGTGATTTTAAAGCTTTGGCTTGGTTTCAGGCAGTCCTTTACTCGATCCCTGATCCTGACACATGCATGCTGCGTGAGCTTGGACAAGCCACTTAATATCTCTGAACCTCAGCTTCCTCATCTGCAAAATGAGTACAATATGGTTGTAAAACGCATGTAATAATTCTCAGGACTGTTGTAAAAGCTTAAGGAAATAATGTAGGTAAAGGCTTTAGAGCAATGCCTGGAGTACCGTGTCCATTAAATAGAAGCTAATAGTGACACTGGCAGCAGTAACCGGAGTTGACGTTGGCCTGTGAACCTTGCAGGAGCTCACATGTGGAGAGGCACAGAGGCAGAGAGGTGCAGGGCACTGTGCTAAGAAATGGTGAGAGCACAGAGGTCAAAGGCATGTTGGTCTGGAGGAGGTCAGGTGGGCGGTTGAACGGGAAGACCTCTTTGTGGCATGTCTGGTGATGTGCAGAGAAGTGGGGAGCATGGAGCAATGAGGAAGCTCTGGCTGAGCCGACCTGCCTTGGCTGGGCCGAGGTCAGTGCTCAGGATTCCTGGACAAGGAAGCTGATGCCCAGGAAGAGGAAGTAACTTGCCCAGGCCACACAAGGAGACTCATTCAGGTGTTCATTCATTCATTCATCCATGAAACCTTTATTTGATAGGCAAAGGGCATTAACCTTCCTTAGAAAGTTCATTTGTCCAAGAGAACAGCAGCTGAGGGGTGACAATCACACAAGGAGCATAAGACATGACATGAAGGGAACTGTGAGCAAGCTACATTGGGAGTGAAGAGGCGGGAGAGTGGAAAACCACTGGGGCAGAATGGGGAGAGGGGTGCATTGGAGCTGGGCCGAAAGGATGGGCAGGGTTTGCGCAGGTAAGGAGTAGAAGGAGGGTGATTCTACCTGAGCAAAGCTTGTGGCAGAGGGCCTGAGATCTGGGACTGGCTGAACAGAAACATTTGCAGCCTTTCCAAGGATGAAGAGGCCCTGTCCGAACACGACCTCACTTGGTGGTGGGTGGAGAGGGGCCCCCATACAGGGGGCCCCGGACCTTCCTCACCTGATCCTTTAGTACCTCCTCATCACCTGGCCTCCCCGCAGAATGCCATGCCCACTTTCCACCTTCACTACGCTGAAGGCTTCCGATTCCTATCAGCCCGCTGATCAGTGCTGCAGCCTGCAGGAGCCTCCCCAGATGACTCATATTTCTCCATAAACTGTCATATGCTACCCAAATGAGTGAGAACCAGCTTGTTCTGGCAGCCGGGGACAGACAGAGGCTGCTCCTCTGGTGCACGTGCTTGCCAGACCCCAACTTCAGTGATCGCCTGGGAACCCCAGCTCCCAGGCCTCTTCCTTAGTCACACCGAGTTGTTAATTAAAGCCTTTCTCCTTTTTTAAAGATTAGCTTAGAAGTGAAACTGTATCATATAATAAATTCTATTTAGTTTAATAAGCCATTATTCCTAATCGTAACATTTGTATACTATATGAGTCATCCGCGTACATAATCACAGAGACAATTCTTATTCAGAGCTCACTGTGACGGTCTTGGGTTAACTGTAACCCCTGCTTAGCAGGGAGGTGGGGAAACCCTTAGCCAGGCATGGGGAGCAGTGTGTCCATCCTTATCCTGCTCTGATTCCCGTTTTTGTCTTCACTTACTGTGAATGTGTGCCATCCTTTGGTCTTTGTCTCTGTTCTATGCTGACCTACACCCCACCTAGCTCTGTAGCATGAAGGGTGCTGCTTGCATGAGGATGGGAAAGTGGTTTGCAGAGACTTTTCAGGCTTCTTTGTTAGCTGTGTTGCATCATGCTAGCGATTCTGCCCGCACCCCCCCAATTTGGTCTGCACAGACATGTGCAGTTCTAGAACTTGCCATGAGTTATGCCCCTTCGCGGTCCTGGAGCTCTCACTGCCGCTGTGATGATGATGTTTCATTGCAGAGTTGGCAAAGTGCCACGCGGGTTGATGGCTTTGTGCCGTCTTGCCTCTCAATGGAAAAGAACAACTTCCAAATTATGTGCAACCTGAAAATGTTTCCTCCTAATGCTCAGAAAATGACAGCTCCTGGCTTCTTCACTGGGAGCTATTGCCCAGAACGCACGTCTGCCCTGGGCTTCCGTTCCCTAGGATTTCCTGTTTCCTTCCCTCTGGGGTAGGACCTCAACTCTCCAGTTAATGCCTGATAACATTTGGTAATCCAGATCCTGATACAAGGCTGGGCAGAGATTAGGCCCTCCGTGAATCGTTGTGATTGAGTGCTCTGTGGGTCATACAGATTAATATTCTTCAATCTGGAAATCGCCTGTTCACAACCAAAATCCCTACAAGGCTGCCCTCCTGCCTGCCTCCTTTCCTTCTTCCCTTTTGTTTTAGTTTCTTGGCTGCTAAAATCACCATACAATGGATTGGCTTAAACCACAGGAACTCTATTGGCTCATGGTTTCAGAGGCTAGAAGGCTTGCCTCCTTCCAGGGCTGGTATCTTCTGGCTGGCCGGCACTCTTCGGGGCTCCATGGCTTCTCTGTCACGTGGCACTGCTCAGGGCCCTTTGTCTTCTGTGTCCCATTGATTTCCAGCCTCTATTTGCTCCCCATGGCTTCTCTGTCTAACTTTCACCCAGTTTATAAAGGACTCAAGTAATCCGGATGAAGACCCGACCTGACTCAGTTGGGCCTCACCTTAACTGGAGAACATCTTGGAGAGATCCTGTTTACAGTGGGGTCTACATGCACCAGAATGCAGACCAACATCAAGAGCATGTCCACACTGGGACACACCGTGCTTCCTTCTTTCGGCACTCAATGAGCTCTTCCTGGGTACCTAGCTTTCTCCTTGGCATTGAAGATGAAGAAGTTCAGACTATCCAGTCTTATCTGAAAGAATTGACAATGGGGATATAGAAGAAATCTATGAATGCCGTACTCTGTAGGTGGAGCTATTATAGAGACTAGGAAAGTGTTCGTTTGGGGTGGGGACTCTGAGGTGGCTTCCCATAGAAGGTGGGAAGAAGGTGGCTTGCATATGGGTTGAAGGGATGAGTAGGAGCTAAGCAGGCCAGTGCAGGGTTGAGGAGGGCCCCAGAGCTCAGGTTCTCACCCTTTGTGCCCTGAGGATTCCATTATATTCTTAAAAATTATTGAGAACCATGAAGAATTTATTTATGCAGATTATCTTTATTAATACCTATCTTATTAGAAACTCAAAATGATCTGTTTTAAAAATATATATTCATTAATTATTTTTAAAATAATAATAAATTTCTTACATATTAACGTAAATCAGATATTTTGGGAAAAGTAACTATTTTTTTCCATTAAAAAAAATCATCCATTAAAAAGGGTGGCATTGCTTTACATTATTGCAAACCTCTTAATTTCCAGCTTAATAGAGGCCATTGGATTCTCATTTCTACTTCTTCATTCTATCTGCTGCAATATTATACCTCATGTAGCCTTTGTGAAGTATCAATGTGAATTCATGAGAGAATAAGAGTGAAAACAGAAAATAATGTTTTAGTATAATTACAGAAATAGTTTTGACTCCATGGATTCTTCCCCAAAGGAATCTTTGGGAATTCCAGGCGTCCCTGAAATATACTTTGAGAATTGCTATTTTAGAGACAAGGAGCTCAAGGATTTACAGATGGAGAATTTTCCAGGCTCTGGGTCTCTGCTGCTAGGTAGGGAGGTCGTGTGTTTTTCCCAGAAGCAGCAAACAAACCTGCCCGCCCAGCACTGCCAGCTACCTGTTGGGCAAATGGGAAATGTACGAGGGCAACCTTAGGGTAGGAGTGGAATTTTCCCAAATTCTCCCAGTATTTTTTTGGAGAAGAGTCATTGCTATTAGTATGCTCAGATTTGTGGAGAAACTTCAGGTCTTTTTTTTTTTAAAAGAAAAACAAAAAAACAAATATATTTTTAAGAAGGTAAATATGAAAGTATTCTGTGCATGGATCAGGCTTTGTTTTCCATCAATAACATGGTTTTTATGCTATTATATGGACCAACATTAGCACTTACTTGATTAAAAAGCCACTAAGCCTGCATCTTAATATTTGGAACACTGTGATCATTTGAGGCTTGGTTGGGTTTAACTATTGCCTTTTGTGCTCTTAAAACAAATTCTGGAGCCAGAGCTATGACTCTGTTATTGGAAGGCTGGGTGAGCTGTCAGAGGGACTCTGACACTGGAAACCACTTGTTAGCCATGCTGACATAAGGGGGCCATATTTACGAGCTACATAATTGAATAAAGATGGGTTTATGGATAGAAAAAAACAAATGAGAGAGAAAATGGTAAATAACTGTGTTCATTTGGCTCCCTTGGGATTGGGCTTGGTTTCTGCTTCCTTGCTATTAATGAAAAGAAATCCAATTTGTTCTACATGGTGAGATTTGTAATTTAGATGCTTATTAATTCTGGGTTTGTGTAGGAGCTCTTTGAAAAATAAGGTCTTCAAAGCATTTACTCTCAAAGGCCAGCAAACCTTGGCTGCAAACAAGCCAAAAACATGTGGTTAAAATGTTTTCTGTGCTTAACACAGGTTTATTGAATACCTGCCGTGTGTGAAACCCTGATCCAGGTGGAGGTGTAGAAAAGGTGAAGCAGACATGGCCTGCCATCCGCTTGAGGGAGAGAGGCAGGTGTAGAGAGCAGACAGAAGCGTTGGCTGTGGCAGGTTAGGCGGTGGAGTTGGGGATGGGGACAGGTGGCTCGTAGAGGGGGAAGTAAACCCAGTGTGGATGGAGGCAGGCTCAGGGCTCCACACGAGGGCTTTGGCCTTCTGGGGTGGACCTCAGGTGGGCCAGCCTCAGGGAGCCTTAGAGGGGCCAGCGCAGCAGAGACGTGTGGGACTGCAATTCTGCAGCCTTTGCTGAGTCCAGAGGGGCCAGCGCAGCAGAGACGGTGTGGGACTGCAATTCTGCAGCCTTTGCTGAGTCCATCCCTGAAACGCACACAGGGTGGACGCCCACGAGCAGGGCCCGCGTTTCTGTCTCTGAAGAGGAGACAATATTGTTGGAATGCAGACGAACACAGGGGAGGTGATGACAAGGAAGAATTCTTGGATGAATTCAGGACCTCAGGAGGCATTTTCAGTTCTAAATGCTCACAAGAAGAAATAAGAGTATGAGCATTGATCTGCCATTCAGTTATTTCAGTTCATTCAGCAGGTATTACGTGCTTATTTGTACCAAGCATACCAGTAGGCTTAGGGAACCAGAGATCAAGATGTGGTCGCTGCCATCCAAGAGCTTGCGTCTTCTCTTCTCCTGCATGCTTGGGTGCACAGTAGATGTTCACCTAGTAATACACCTGCTTGGATCCTGCAGAAAGCTCAGTGGCTCTGCCTCTGCCCAACCTTGTGATCACTGACAAGTCACCTGGGTTCTTTGGATAGATTTTTCACTTGCAAAAAGGGGGATTCATCTAAATAATCTCTAAATAATCCTTGCAGGAATTTTTTTCTAAGAGTCCTCTGAGCATGGCGCTTTCTCAACATTTTACAAAACAGTTTTACTTCCTAAATTTAAAATGAATCCAGCTGAAGATCAGTTGGGGCAGATTTGAGCCTGAAGGGACAGTTCAGGGTCCCAGCCTGCCCCTCGGCCATGGTGACCCACTTCAGTAGCGGGGGCCCTGCAGGGGCAGGCGCTGCTCTGGGTCCCTGGGTGGGTTCGGTGGCTGGTGGAGCCGTCCTCCATCCTGCTCTGTGCAGACACACCAGGAGACCCGCCACCACCAAGAACCCCACACAGTGGACTTAAGCGGTGTCACTGTCCCCAGGGCAGAGCTTGTGACCTGGACACTTTAAGATCTGGAAGTTTTGGAAACGTGAAGTCCGAGGCTAAATGGTGCCACTTTTTCTCTCTGATCTTAAGTAAGTTACTTCTCTCTGGCTCTCCTTTTATTTGTCTTTGAAGTGGTGATTGGAAACCCACCCACTGGGGTGGAGGTATGGATAAAGTGAGACTATACATATACGTATTTATACATGTTTATATAAAGCACTCAGATGAGGACAGGTGTGAACTCGGTGATTGCCTCTGAAATTGACAGAGTGAAGATTAAACAACTCTGGTTTGTAACTACATGAAACTTCCTTTATTTGAATTTTCTGATAACTGAAAGCTCTTGATGTTTCTTTCCTCATCAATAATAATCTTCTAACATGCTGGTTCAGTCCCAAATGGATCCTTTTCTGACTATGGGGCTCAGAGTCATTGTGTGAAGTGTGGACACCGGCTGAAAGCTCTCCGGGGCTGTGGTGGGGTGACGTCAAGGAGGAGGTGTCTTTTCTCCCGGAATCAGTGCCGGGGGGAGAGGTGTGCAGTGTGAAGAAAGTTTGCTTTGGGTCTGAGCAGCTCTGAATTCCTCTCCTAACCCCACCCCTTACCAACGGTGCCAGCTTAGGCAAAATCCTCCACCTCTCTGTCTCCTCATGTAAGAAAGTTTGACAATTGTTCTTCCTTACTATTGCTTTAAGCCCAAAGTAAAATAATCTATAGCACATGCCCCCTGCCCTGCCTGTCGTGGGAGAGTTGCACTCTTCGTGAGAGTTTGTGTCTGCCCAGACGACAGAATTGGGCTATCACGTGCACATGCACTCATGCACACACACGCGCACGCACACTCTGTGGTGACGCTTCTTTCTCCTTACCTGCAGTACTAATCCCTGGAAAGCCTCTGCTCTGTGCCGAAGACCCTGCCACTGGCTTCAGGCTGTCACCACCGCAGGAGACAGGGTCAGAGAGGGCTGCATGCATGTATTAATAGCCTGAGATTGTTCATCTCCAACAAAGAGTTGAATTCAAAATTGCACCTCTTCATACTTCTAGAAAAACAAAACAGGTTATTCTGAATTCCATTATCCCTAGATGGTGTCTTCTAAAATCCTTTAAATTCTGTTGGGTCTGTGGGTGTGATGGTGTGTGATGGTGTGTGATGGTGTGTGTGTGTGTGCGTGTGTGTGAAGGCATTTTGGCCCCTTGCCCCTGGGAGGAAAGCAGCCTCTCCCTTTTGCCCCCTTTAGATGGCCCCTTGCGAGGCAGAGAAAGGGAGCTCAGGGAGCCGGGAGGTCTGGGCCCTTTGGGGCGCCGCCAGGTCCCCCACTCTGCTCACCTTGCTCACAGGATGGAAGGAAGGCCATTCCCGGGACGCCGTGTAGCCACAGAAATCCAGGTTCTTAAAGCATATTTTAGGAGACCGAAATATTCCCAATATTTCAAGTAAAAAAAAGCAGACTGTGGGATGGTAGACAGGATCGGATCATGGATTTGCTTAAAATGAAAAATGCACAGAACGAAGCTTGGCAGGCTAGATGCCAAAAAGTAAACAATAATTATCTCCGGATGGGGGGCTGAAGGGTGGCATTTTATCTTATAACCAGAGAGAAAGTGGCATTTTGAAGTGCTCATCTCCTTAGTTTGAATCAGAACATGTCACGTATACTGTAATCATCTTACCCGGTGACTGCTGGCTTCCCTGTGGTGTGTGCCTGCATGCGTGCACACATACACACACACACACACACACACACACACACACACACACGCACACACACACCAGTCCTGAAAAGTTCTCTTCCAGACCCTTTCCATCTTTCAAGGCCCATCCCCTCCAGACTGTCGAATGTGCTCCCAGCCCACATCCCGTGGGCCGCCTGTATCCCCACGCGGCTCCCACAGGGGTGCTCTGTGCACACAGCCGGCGCTCGTCTGTAGTTGTGCATCATTCACTCACCTGCCACGAAGACTCTCTCCTACTCTTACTGCCTCCCTCTGCTACACACAACTCGTCGTGATGTCTCCCATGGGACGATATGACCCTACCCTGTGTCTTCCTAATTCGAACAGGAATTTCTGGCCGCCCGAGCCTGGCTCCCCACATTGTGGTCTCCGGCAAATTGTGAAACTGAGTCCTGGTTCCCACGTCGGCAAAATGGAAGTGAAGCGCAGGTGTGATTTGCAGGACTTGAGAATAAGAGAAAATGAATATAATAAGAACAATGCCTGCCACGAAATAGCAGCGTCACTGGTCTTCGTTCCAGCCTTCCTCGTTGGCCGGCTCTTGATGTACTGAAAGACTGGCTTATCTCGAGTCACCCCTTGCTTTTCAGATGCAGAACCCTGTTAGGTCCTGCCTGCACTCTCCGGACTCAGCACCACATAACGGGACTTTTCTGGCAAATTTATGTCTCAGTTGCCGAAGTGATTTTCTACCTACTCAGGGCAATTTGTTTCGTCCCCACCAGATTTCTGGTGTCTCAGAATCCAATTTTGTATTTACTTCTTCCTTCCTTCCTTCCTTCCTACCTTCCTTCCTTCCTTCCTTCCTTCCTTCCTTCCTCCCTCCCTCCCTCCCTCCCTCCCTCCCTCCCTCCCTCCTCCCTTCCTTCCCTCCTTTCCTGTTGTTTGCTTATGAACAACCTTGAGTAACTCAGGACCTCTTTCTCCATAGGACATGTTTCAAATTGTGTCCAACCAGCTTACTGCTGCATACCCTCCAAGACCCAATGCTGGTCCCACTCCCACCCTCTCTGCCATCCTCGTGGGGTCTCCTGCCCACTGTGTCTCCATGACCCCATCAGCAGGGGGCATGACCCCATCAGCAGGGGGCATACATGGTGTGGCTGATGGTTTTATGTCCATACCTCACTTCCCCACTTAAAGCACACAGAAAGGGTCTAATCATCTCTAAAGAATCCCCTCAGAATTTGGTGTGTGGTATGTTCAGAAATCTTCAGGAACTCAGAGACGGTGCTTGGCCATCTCCTTTTGACTTATTCAGCCATGAAACATCGTAGGTGCCAGGAAATGTGTGTTGATGTTTATTTTTTTTTTGGTAACTGGTTCTTTGTTTCTTCTTTTACTCTTCCCAGAACTCCCTCCATCAGCTTGAGATCAGCTCCTTCAGATGACTGGACCCTATTGTGTGAACGTCCTGCTTTCCTTAGTCTGAAAGCTAATCTCTTGCCTTTAAATCTCAGCCATTCATGTGGCAGAGGGAGCTGAGCCATTTCTGTTTGTTTAGGCTTTATTAAAAATTAGAGAAGTGTCAAGCCAGTTAGCAACACCGTGCTTCGTTTCAGTGTTTACATTTGACAGTTAGAGTTATATGGTAAAGGCTCCGTGGAGGTCTGTTGGGGTATCCCTTTAATAGGGTCTGCAGATACAACCCGTACAGACAGAAGAGCAAGTCTCAGTACGAGGCTCCTTCTGAAGAGCCCCCACCCCCACCTCCTTCCCCACTGCGGTTGATCCTGCCTGCATTTGCTGAACTTTGAGCTGTCAGGTCCATCTCAGGCCTTTGGGAAAGTGCAGCCAGGAGTGGCCAGTCGCCATTGGAATTGGGCCTTGGCATTTATGGAGAGCTATGGACCCCTTGGTTCTGGACCACCGATGGTGCTGTCAACCCAGGAGCCAGGCAAAAGGGCACCAGAAAGCGAGCATGGGCTTCAGGTCCAGGGGCTGTCAGGCGCCCAGGCCAGCTCCACTTAATATTAGATGTGGGGTCCCAGCAAAGTCATGCGACCACAGTGTAAGTGTAAGGGTTGCCAATTCAGGGGGGTTATCACACGACGCCGAGGAAGGAAACGGGTGTCACAGATGGGCACAGTGCCGGCACCCAGCACAGCAGGGTTTTGGTGAACGATCCTGGCTGTTATACGCCCTTCGCAGGCTCCCCCTGAAACATACTCTACATTCTGATAAATAAATGCATGCTGTTTATTGAGGGTTCTGCATCTCCTTTGGGAGAGTCCACCTAGTTAATTCCAGCAAGTACATTACTAAGTGAACACGTGCAATTCCAAGGCGTTAAAATCAGATTAGTTGGCTTTCCCCAAGAGAACTGGTGAATTTTTCAAAACCACCCCTGCTCATTTCCCAGCCAGCTGGAGTGCTGCACATTTGCTGTTGTCAGAAACCCCTCATTGTACACTGCCAAATTATTAAACAATGTTTAACATTGCACAATCCTTGCTCCAGTTGTATACTAAGCTATCTAGTATTCTCAAAAACCAGCATTTGCTGGCAGGTTAACATCCATTTCCATCTCTCCCAGCCAGAAGTCTCCCTAAGGGCAGCTGTAGTGTAGAGCCAAGTACAAATTTTCCCTTAGAAATCATTGCTTAACCAGGCTCTCCTAAAGCTGAGGCAGAAGAGGGGATTCGAATCCTGATTCAACATTTTGCGAGTCATGGTTACATCAGTCATTTGTTGATTTGACAAATATTTATTGATTCTGTTATGTGCTTGGCCCTGTTTTAGGGCTCTGGGCTGTATCACTGAGCATGGCAGAGATAGTCCCTGCCCTCACAGAATTTACAGCTAGGTGGGAAAGTCAGAATTGTGCATGTGGTTAATCAACTCGTCATTCGAATTGCAGTCTTGCTGAGTGAGACAGACCAGGAGCCCAGGATACAGGGAGCATGTACCTGGGGGGCCTGGTTTAGCCAGGGTTCAAGGAGTGACTTCTCTGAGGAAGGTCAAACCTGAAGGGTGAGTGGGAGGTGTGGGCAGGAGGGGCCGTGAGCACCGGTGAAGGGACTTGGGCCGCAGGGTGCTCGGAGCACGTGGCGGTGTGAAGCTGTGTGCAGCCCAGTAAAACATGCTCTTATATCCAATCCATCACTGTGAGCATAACCCCATTGCAAGCAGGACATTGGATGAGGTTACTTCGGTTAAGGTGTAGCCCACCTCCGTCATCCTGGGTCTGAACCCCATACCTGGGAATGAAATGCAGACATCGAGAGAGAAAGCCACAGAGGCAAGAGGCTGAGGGGTGCCCAGCAGCCAGCCTTCAGGAAGAAGGCGTCACCTTTTGATGCCTTGATTTGGACCTTTTTCCAGCCTCAAAACTATAAGCAAATATGTTCCTGTTATTTGACATGGCCCATTTCATGGGATTTGCTTTAGGCAGCCTAGGAAACTAAAACAGGGCGTGAGTAGTAGGAAGCAGCCTGGCCCAGCTGCGTCCCGGGGCGGGAAGGCGGTACCAGGCGAGACTGCAGAGAAGAGACCAGGCTGCTCCCCTGGACAGGAAGGTGGTGCCAGGTGAGGCTGCAGAGAGGAGGCCAGGCCGTGCTCCTGGCAGAACTGCTCAGGGCTCTGAGCGGCATCTGCATCTGTGAGCTGGCTCTGGGGTGCTCCGAGATAGGGGAGGGTGGAACAGAGCCCTGATACTGGGTGTCTCCACCAGGGCAAGGGGGCGGGTGCCCCCAGGAAGTCCTGGAAACTAATCTTACAAAGATGTCACAAAATCCTGGGGGGCCCTGTTCCCAGCAAGGCATAGGTGAGGCAAGGCAGGCAGGCCAGAGGAGTGGGACCTGGCGAGCCCAGCAGACCTGTCTGAGCCTTCAGGGGATTCAGGTCACAGCTAAAAAGGCAGACAGCTGTGAGAGTCCCTCCCCCACCCCCCAACGTGCCCTACCAGGTTGTCCCCCAGTGACTAAGTCTCTTCTAGCCCCACCACTCCCTCCCCGCATTGTGGAGACTTAATGTCTGCACCCTGCTTTGGGCACTTGGCCCTCTATTCTCCGGCCTGGGGTTCAGTCACCACATCCCCCTCCCAGTTCACACGGACTCGCAGACCCAGTCCTGCCAGCACCGAAGCCCCAGGCACCTCTGACCAGGCCTGCCCACTGCCCAGCATCCCGCTTGAGTCCTGTCTTGGATTCCTAGGTCTGATATCACAAGGCACTACAAATTGGGTGGTTGAAGATGACAGAAGTTTCTCATCTCCCAGTTCTGGAGACCAGAAATCCAAGGTCTGGTGTCAGCAGGGCCAGGTTCCCTCAGAAACCTGCCGGGAAGTCTCCCCCTGCCTCCTCTAGCTGCGGGCATCCTGGGCCATCCTTGGCTTGCAGAGGAGATGCACCCCCCAGGCTCTGCCTCTGTGTCCACAGGCCTTCTCCTCCCTGGTCATTTCTCTTATAAGGACACCCGTCAGCCTGGGCTGGGGTCCAGCCTAAGTCAGCATGGAATCATCTTAGCTTCATCACTTCTCAGGTACTGGGGGTTAGGACTGAAGCCTATTGTTTTGGGGGAACCAGTTCACCCCCTCTGTCATGGCCTCCCTGTGTCCCTCCCAAGGGAGACCTGGACTTGGGGTTCTGACCTGCTCTCCCCTTTGGAGGTGATGTGTCTTCAGCTGCCTTACATGTGTGCTCTGCTTTCTCCCCTCAGCCTCCCACCTGTTGCCTTTCACAGCTGCTTCCCACATCCTGCCATGCTGGTGACACACCATAAAATTCACCATTATAAAGTATATAATTCAGTCATTTTCAGTATACATACAAGGTTGTGCAACCATCACCATCTAGTTCCAGAACATTTTGATCACCCCAAAAAGAAACCCATACCCAGTCATCATCCCTCCATCCCCAGCCACTGGCAACCACTAATCGACTTTCTGCCTGTCTGGATTTGTCTGTCCTGGAAATTTCACAGAGAAGGAATCGATCATACGTGGCCTTACATGTTTAATGTTCTCAAGGTACAACCAGTTGTAACATGTGCCATTCCTTTTTACAGCTGAATAATATTCCACTGTATGGAAAGAACACGTTTCATTTAGCCATTCACCAGTGACTGGACACCTAAGTCATTTCTCCTTTTTTGGCTATTGTGACAATGCTGCTATGGATATTTGTGTAAAAGTTTTTGTGTGAACAATTCTCTTGGGTATATCCCTAGGAGTGAAATTGCTGGCCATGGGCTAACTCTTTGTTTAGCCTTTTGAGTAACCACCTGATTGCTTTCCAAAGTGGCAGCCCCATTATACATTCCCAGCACCAGTGTTCGCATGTTCCTACTTCTCCACATCCTTGCACACACTTATCATTGTCTGTGTTCTTTATCTTCACCAGCCTGGGGGGTGTGAAGGGCTAGCTCATTGCTGCTTTGATTTTCATGTCCCTATCCCTGCTCGCTCTTCTCAGACAGCCCACTATCTGGGGAGGCTGGAGTGGGTATAAGGCCATGGCAACCAGCCTGGTGCACATACCCAACTGTCTCTTCAGTCTGCTCCTTCAGAAGTCATGCCTGCATGCCTAACAGGCCATGTCCAAAGTTGAATTCATCATTACCACCCCCAGCTCTGCTCCTGGGCTGCATTCTCTCTTTTTTGAGAAATATTGCCTTTATTTTCTCACTCAGTTGTCCAGGCCACAGAACTGGGATTTGTCTGAGACTCTGCCTCCTTATCTTCTTCAATTAACTTGTGGCCAGGTCCTATCGAGTTGACCTTGGAAGTGAATTATTTATAGTGGCAGTTTATGTTTTGGGGGTTAATGTTTTAGATTAGTGCATTAGTTTTCTAGGCTGCCATAACAAAGTACCACAAACTGGGTTGTCTAGAACAACCGAAATTTATTGTCTCCCATTTCTGAAAGCTAGAAGTTCACGATCAAAGTGTCGGCAGGGCCATGCTGATTCTGACACCTGTAAGGAGAATCCTTCTTTGCCTCTTCTAGTTTCTGATGTTTGCCAGCAATCATTTGTTTTCCTTGATTTTTAGCTGCAGCACTTGAATCTTTGCCTCCATCCTCACATGGCATTCTCTCTGTGTCTGTCTGTGTGTCCAGATTCCCTCTTCTTACAATACAAGTCATACTGGATGAGAACCCACCCTACTCAAGTTTGGCTTCATCTTCACTAATCATATTTTCAAAGACCCTATTTCCAAATAAGGTCACGTTCATGGGGTCGGGGCTTAGGAATTGAATATATTGTTTTGGGGAACACAAATCAACCCGTAACAATTAGTTATCTATTGCTATGAAACAAATCACCCCAAAACTTAGTAGTTTACAGGAACAATAGGCATTCATTATAGCTCACATTTTCTGTGGGCCAGGAATTGAAGCATTACCTGGGCAGTTCTGACTCCATCTGTCACGGGGCATCATCTGAAGGCTTGCCTGGGGCGGGCAGCCCTCCCAGAGTAAGTGATCCAAGAGAGAGAGCCAGGCGGGAACTGCATCCTCTCTTGACTTAGCCTTGGAAGTCATATAGCATCGCCTCCTCCATATTCTGTCTATTAAAAGCAAGTCAGTCTGTCTAGCTCAGGTTCAGAGACAGGGTAAGTAGGCTCTAACTTTGCAAGGTAGGAGTATCAATTAATTAGAACACACATTTCAAAACCACCAATTTTCTTCCTCTTCTCCATCCTTCCTCTCTCTCCCTCTTCCTCCTCTACCTGCTCCTTCTCTACTTCTTGTAATTTGAGCCTTCTTGCCATTACTGTTACTGGGCCATTATAGTCCAGTATCTTTCTCCCTGTCTCCTGCCTTGTCCCATGCATCTAGACTCAGTGCTGCAGCCAGAGATATTTTTAAGAAGTAGAGATCTGCCTGGCCATTCTGAAGCCTTCAGTGAACCCTCAGGCTGGCCCAGGGGCCCTCCTTGACCTCACTGCCCCACCCATCTCCCCAGCCCCTCTCCCAGCCCTTCAGAGTGTTCACCCTCTTGTCTGGCCTCATTTGAGGTACGTGTGTACCTCTCCATGCCTTCCTGCTTCTGCAGGGGATGTTCCCTCTTTGCAGAAAGGCCCTGCACAGACCTTCCACAGAACCTCCCCTTGTCCTCCAGTGCTCGTCTCAGTCTTCAGCTACTCCGGGAAACCTTCCCCACTGTCTGAATAGTAGGACGGGCATGTGAGTTAATAACAGTAATAGTTACAGCACACATGGCATGATGTATTGGATATCTACTGGTTTAGGCACTATCGGAAAGGTTTTATATGGAATAACTCCTAAGCCTCATGGCAACCCCATTGTAAATGCTATTTTAATAATTTTCTCCTGCTTAGGAGAAAAGAGAGATACAAGGAGTCAAGTAACTTACTCAAGTGGCACAGCTGGTGAGTGTGGACCAAGATTTCCACCCCAGCGCAAACCTTTGCTAACAAACCACTTGGGGAATGAAGGCTTATCTTCAGTAGCATCTCTAATTATGAAGATTATCCCGGTTACTTCTCTTTGCATGTGTCCTTGCTGTTCTTCACTTCTCATTAGAATCGCTTAATTAGAGGTAATCCAATTAAGTCTGTTTCTGCTTTATGCATTTCACTGGAACGCACAGCGCTTTCCCTTTCTCCCCTGCAGTATGTGGGCAGCTCTCCCCAATGCTGGGAAAAGAGGCAGACATCTATTTTTAATGAGAGAGCCCAGAGGTTCATTTGCATGTGAATCTAACATCTCACCCGGCTAGCTGTTTGCTCTGCACTAGTTTTCCTAACAAGTAATTGGTTTCAGATCACTAGGTGGGCACTGCTTTACAAATCAGTATCCCAGTTACACGCAAATAAATGATTTCTTCTCTTCTGGCCGGTGTTCCCCGCAGTGAGATCTTCTCAGCCACAGCTGGCTCAGGGCGTTGCAGGTTGGCACAGGCTGAGCACCGAACCTGTCACGGAAGGAGTGTGACTGGTTTTCTCTTGATTTTTCTTTCAAGTAGTTTTCCCTCAGGGAAATGAGCAAACAGCTTTGACAGCCACGATTATCACCCTCCACCCACAGCTCTTACTGCAGAGTTTGAACTGTGAACTTGTGGGCTGTTTTAGGAGCATGCGAGTAAACCCTAAGCTGTCTTTCGAAATAATGACAAATACAGAGACTGGACACCTTCTGAGTGTCTCCTCCTGTCACCTCGTTGGCACGTCAGGGGCCGGGAGAAGCCAGTCTGGTTCGATCAGTAGTGAAGTGAACTCTGTAAACCATAATGAAATTGTAATTAATTGGAGTCAAGAAAGAAATTGGGGGTTTTCAGAGGAGCACTATCTGGTTTGCCTTGGTTTAAGAGTCTGACAACAGGTACATGGGGGAAAGAGAGGTGGAACTTCGCATTCGAGTTGGAAATTGAGAACAAACCTTATTAAAGTTGACATTTTCAGCAACTGGAGTATTTTAAGCTTGTCTCCACAGGCTTCCGTGCTAATCCAGGGCAATTTCTATTTTGTGTTATTGGCATATGTGTTCATTTCTTTTGGAACATAAAGAAACATTTTGAAAAGAAATGCAGGGGGTGCACGCGTGGCTTGGTGGTAGAATGCTCACCTTCCATGAGGGAGACCCGGGTTCGATTCCTGGACCATGCACCTCCCTCCCCACCACCGAAAAAAAAAAAAAAGAAATGGAAGTACTCCAGGAAGAAAAAGTTCATTTGGTCTCATTTGATGACTCAAATGATGTGCCATTCATGGAGTAGCAGGACAGACAGACAAGTGCAATAAATCATCATTGAACCCCTCCATGGGACGGGTGCCATGCATTTTATGTTTCTTGGCCTTTATAATAACCCTAAAAATGAGGAACTATCATTTCCATAAGGAAACTGAGGCTTAGAAAGATTGGCTGGTTTAACACGGTGAAATACTGGGTGCAGGACTTTGTCCCTGCAAGGTCCATAGCTCTTCCCACTCTCCAGTGCAGCCCCAGTGTCCTAATAGGAGGCCCAAAGGGAAGGAATCCTTTCTACCCAGGAAGCGGCCTCACAAAAGGCTCCTTAGAAGAGATGGCAGTTCAGTGGAGCGCAGTGTCATTTTGAATTATATGACGCATTACTGCTGAGAGGTGCTGAGAGCAGAGGAGAGCTGAGAGTGCCTAGAGGAGGTGGCAGCTGAGGCCAGTGTTTTGGAAGAGCACAAATGGGTTATAAAGTTGTAGCAAAGGGGCATAATGATGCCAGGAGTGGATGACTCGGAGATTGACAGGGAGACTTTTACAGCTTTAAATTGCATCTGTACCAGCCACTCAGAGGCCATTTCTGTGAGCACGAACTGAAGTGTGTCACTGGTGAGAAGTCCAGACATCATAATGACCACATGTCACAAAGCACCGTGCACTGATCTCCAAATCACAGCAAATACACAATCGGCTTTTCCTGCCAGTGGTCCTTGGACCTCGGGGGTACAGGCCTCTGCCAGTCAGGGAACATTGAAAGCAGGTCCAAGTGGGAAGAACAGGCCCTGGCCCCACTTTCTGGGGACTCCTTCCCTTTTACCCCCACCCAATCCCGGTCCTTGGGTGGCGGTAGGGCCAGGGGACTAGATTTGGAAGTACAGGGCGGTCCAAGGATGTGCTTTGGACCAGTGGGGAATTTTGGGCGTCAATAAGGGCTACCCCTTGTAGGGCATGTGTGAGCAGATGGCAGGCCCCGGACTTCCCTGTCCATCATCTCACGGAGTCTCACGGTGATCTCATGAGGTGTGTTTTTATTCATTATCTCAAAGCTATTCTCAAAGCCTAGTAAGGAGTTGGGTAGACATAAGATCTCAGAAGTTTAATTGAAAGCCAAGCACTCTTCCACAATACAGGAAAAACCCTAGGCCTTTCAGCAGGTGGGTCTCTTAGTGGCTCTCCTTGTGTTGCTCCCCGAAACCAAGGGGCCTACGATGCTAGGACCCCTGAGAAGGGAAGGCTCAGGTTATCTCTGGGTCCCGGGATTGTGCTTATGCTTTTCCTTGTGCCTGGGGTGCCCGTTCACTCCCTATTCCACGCTCCATAATCTGCAGGTTGACAAGACCCCACTGTGGGTCATCTCCCCAAGAGCTGTCATGGGACCACCTGAGTGAGAGAATTTAGGCCTAGCAGTGGCCAGTCCCTTAAGAAGGAGGATATATTCTCCAGTTTGCCTCAGTTCCCCTGTTTTAGTTAGTAAGCTGCCAAAATGTGATATACCAGAAACGAAATGGCTTTTATAAAGGGAATTTAATAAGATACAAGTTTACAGTTCTAAGCCCATAAAAATGTCCAAACTAAGGCATCCAGGGAAAGATAACTTCACTGAAGAAAGGCTGATGGATCAGGAACACCTCTGTCAGCTGGGTCGTCACACGGCTGGCACCTGCTGGTCCCCTGCTCCTGGGCTCCGTTGCTTTCAGCCTCTGTTCCTGTGGGGGCTCCTCACTTTGCTTCTCCAGGGCTGGCTTTCATCTCTTGGCTTCCCTTGGCTCTCTCCAGGTTCTGGCTTGCTAACATCTCATGGCAACATCTGCTGGGCTCCCAGCATCTCCAGACATCCGTGTCTCTGTTCTCCATGTGTCAGCATCTGTGTCAGCTCTGCTCGGAAGGTTCTGTCGCTGTCTCTCCAAAATGTTTCCCCTTTAAAGATTCAAGTTAACTAATCAAGACCCACCTGGAATGGGTGGAGTCGCATCTCCATCTAATGGAAAGGTCACACCCACAACTGGGCATGTCGCAGCTCTGTGAAGGTAATCTAATCAAAACTTTCCAGCCTACAGTATTGAATCAGGATTAAAACCTGGCTGTTTTCAAATTGCACAGCACCCCTCCCCCTTTTTTTCACACTGGCCCATTTCTAGGTTTTGTCCTGCCCTGGCCCCCGGGGACATTTGAGTAACTACCCATGTAAATGTCTGCCAGCCTAGAGGATACAAATGCGGGGCCCCCAAAGAGGGGTCCAGACTCTCAGCCATGCCCAGCCCCGGCAGAAAGCAGACAGGAGAGAGACAGCGCCAAGCATGAGAGTGAGTTGAATTAAGTTTCTATCATCTCCATTAGATCAGAGACTTAGATCACTTCCCAGACTATGCCAAGGAGCTGGTGGAGTGGCCGAGAGCTGTGGGTCCTGCGTGGGGAGAGATGGATGCATAGGACAGACGGAGGAGAAAGCAGAGAAATGGGTGCAGAGCCAGGAGGGCCCTCCCCCGAGTGCTCGCTGCTGCAGAGTCCCTGCGCCACCCCACACGCCCGCAAGACTCCCCTGGACTAAATAGATGGAAGCAGACATAAAATTAGGGGAAACCCTTTGTATAGACCTTACAGAAGTTCAGTTCTGAGTACCTGCGATTTCCCAGCCAATCCTGAATCCCGTAATTGGGAAAGGTGTGTGCCAAGAGGACTTGCTCGGAAGAAATCAGGACAGGCAGACCTAATTAAAGGCTCCAGAGCAATCAGCCTGGCTCCCCTGATTTAAAGCCCCATAGACCAATCCTCGTTAATTGGATTTGATTGTATTTGCTATTTTAATTAGTAGGCAAATTAAGAAAACGTTTATTTGTTTATGTGACTGCTGTTACCCTTTCAGTAGGGTGGCTTTTTTCCTTCCACACGTGCCAATGTAAGAGCCTTCCGTGGTTTCCTTGATCAGATCCTTGATTTATGCCACTGGTTTTCAAGGAGTGAAAAGAGATTAAAAGGCTCAAGTGTCCGAGGCGACTGCCCGGAGTGGCTATTTCCTGGATATGGGGGCTCCCCCCAAGCAACTTGCCTTCGGGGGGCCCAGCTGCTGTTCCTTTCCAAGCAGAAGTCCTAAGCCAGAGCCGGCGCCTTCCGGCATGGTCACAGCCCACTTGTTGGGGTCCAGTCCTGGAGTCTGTGCTGTGGGCGCAGCCTCTACCCCTGCTCGGCGTCCGCAGTGGAGGGTGGGGGAAAGACGGAGAGCGCCTGCCTCCCTGAGGCACTGGGCACGTGTTTTTAAACTGGCCATGGCTGCATGCCTTGCCTTCTCTGGACTAACAGTCCCCTGCACATGCTCCCTTTGCCCTTCCCATGTCCCCCTTCTTTAAGACCCAACTCAGGGACTACTCAGTGTCTGACCCACAGGGGAGGTGGCAGAACAAGGGGGGTTGTGCATCTAACAGGCCAAGTTAGGCCAGTTCCAACTTTGGCGAGGGGTGGGGTCAGGCTGAGCCTCTGTGACTCGTGCCCCTCTCTGAGCCTCAGATATCTCTCATCTAGTTGTGATCAAGTCTCAATGTAGGAGCAGATGTCAAGCGCCTAGAACAGTGCTAGCATGAGCAGACCTTTTAAACTGCCTACATGTGTGCAACTATTTCATTTTGTCTTCTGTGTGGAACCCCTGAGCCTCGTCTTCAGCTCACAGTCATCTCCTTTCGCCGGTATCTCCTTGGTGCCTGTGTCACCCCTGTTTGAAGATCGATGGGATGGTACTTTAATCACCACTTAGTTCTGCTAGTATGTCAGTACCATAAGCCCGGGGACTGGGTCTCAGCTCTCCCAGGACAATGCGGGACACAGCACGGGCTCAGCCGATTCCCGCTGAGAAAAGATTGACAGAGGGGCTCCCCCATGTCCCAGGGCTGGTGGCGAGGGGTGGTCAGAAGCTGTAATTGCCTTGGAGGCGAGTGGTATTTTCTGACCTGTCACCCCATTGGTGAAATAAATTTTTCATCTCCTGTGGTAGTGCAGGCACTGCTAAATTGTTATACTCCATGTTAACAAGACACCTCGTACTGAGCTCATCAAACTACTCCAAGTTTTGAACTCGCTGTGAATATAGATAAAGCCTGCCACTGAACCTGCAGGGTCAGCTGTCGGAATGCCCGTAGGAAAATTGTCCAACGCTAGAGACAATTCAAGGAAATAAAGAAAATAAGTTTCCCGGTGTTAGGCAGAGTCATACTCAAGTGAATTATTAGGGGCATTTCCATTTGAGAGTTTTACTGATTTCCCTGATTAGTGGATCCTCTGGGAGCAAGGCTTCTTTAAAAATGGAGCTGAGCCTTTAAGAAAACAAACAGAGGCCAACCATCTCTGTAAATTATACCAAAGAAGTGTCAGGTGGACCATATGGCTCAATTATAAATTGGGTTGTTGTTCTTTGCATCATCCTTTGAAAGCGCAGGTTGTAAAAGTTCAGGGAATCTTCTGGGACTTTCACCTAATAAGTCACCTTAGGCGGTTAGAAGCCAACACTTTCTGCTGCAACTGTCAGCCCCGCGGGGAAGACCAGGGACCTGGGGGTGAGGCTGGAGGGGCACGGATCTCTGCTGGCAGCCCCCAGTCAGCCTGCCCCCCCAACCCCAGGAGATGCCCACCCAGTTACTATTAGCAACTATAACAATAGCAGTGATGATGCATAAAACATGACATTTATGAACTGCTTGCTACCTGCCAGGCAGGGCCACCGTGTGCAGATGTGCAGGCTGTGCAACACGTCGGTAGAACCCTCTAGAGTCATGCAATGCACAGCCATACATTGTGACCCTGGTGCAATGCGTGGTACCTGCATTTGGGATGGGGCCTACTACTCCATGTTAGACGAGGACAGCGGAAGACAGGGAGATGAGGTGACCTGTCCAAAGGAACTCATGTCCTAAGTGGTGGAGCCACATGATCTGTCTACAGCACACATGCTCTCAACACCTGTGCTGTATCATCTCCCAGGTGATGGCCCTGGATACGTGCTGCCGAAGCTGACGTGCCTTGGGCGCAGAGGATATGTGGTCTAGAGACGCCTGGGGGCACAGGGACATGGCCCAGGGTGAAGGGGTGAGGAGGGGCTTGGGAGCTAAGTGATGAGATGAATTCCAACTGCTGTGGGGAGAGCAGAGGGCAGGGTCAAGTTCAGCAGAGCCAGGGCAGGGAACCAGCAAACCAAATTGTCAGAAAAGGGCAAATATGAGGATGCCGGGTTGCTGCAGAAGCTGGCTGCTGGTACCTGGCAGATCAGGGAAGCAGCTGAAGGGGGCCTCTGTGTGGTCCATTCCTGGGAGGTTATCGTGGGTCCCTGAGTCTCAGGTTGTCATCTAAAGACTGGATTTTGACTATTGACTGTGAAAACTGTGCTACTGATGTGAGCTCACGATTGTTCTCATGCTGCTGAGTAAACAGGCCTTGGCATGAATGTCTCCACATGCTGAAATTCCAGGGGCTTACCCTGATGCGAGAAAATGACCTGAGAGACCACCTCGGAATGCCACTCCCTGCTGGGTGACCTCACTGGGCCATTTCATAGGCACACGTGGGTGTGTGCTCTACCCCGCCTTGCACTAAACGCTGGGAAGGAAACGGGAGAAAGAGAAAAGTGGAAGATTTGAACTTTAAAAGAGTTATTTAAAGCAACTCGCCATCAAAACGATCTATGTTCTGAGTTTTGTGGGGACAATACTCATTTAGTGTATTTTTCTTCCCTTCAATAAAGACCAACTGTAAAGTATTCACATATGATGGAAAGAACCGATATGCAACAGTAGTTAAGAGTTTGGACTCTGGAGTCAAATTATCCCTGAATTTTCCATTGTTTACTAGCTATATAATCTTGGACAATTTAATTAATCCCTTAGGCTTCAATTTCTTCACCAGCAAAATGAGGATAATAATAGCCCTAGATCAATTAGGACTTCTCCAGGCATGAGCCAGAGCAATTCCAGCTCACCATGAATTAAGAATTAGGGAAACATTCCATCTCGTACCATAGAAAGCCCAGGGGAAGGGTGGATGGCTGCAGCAGCTCCGTCGTGGCGTCCGCAACCCAGGCCTCCCTGTCTCTCATCCGTGCTCCGCATTGCCATGCTCTGCCATCCTCTGCACAGATGACATGTTAAGGCCAGTTGCCCCGAGATCTGAGTAACTGGTGGTGGCTGCTGGTGGTACTGGGGTCGGTGTGTCACTCTATCTCCACCTGGTGTTAGAAGGTAAGAGAGCAAATCATTCCCTGCCCCGACCAGGACACATACATCCTTCTCCTCAAACTGACTGGACCATGGCACAAGTCTCCTCCCATTTGAGTGAGAATACCATGCCCTGACCTGCTTCTTAAGTCCCTCAGGGGCTGCGATGTGCTGGCCGCAGAGCAAATCAGGGTCCAGCTGGGAAGCAGAAAGAGAGGCTGGGAAGGCAACCCACAACGGCATCCACTGCAAGTACCATGACAGGTTTGCGCGGAGAATCGGAGAATAAAGAGATGGTACATAGAGAGTTCTGAGCAAGGTGCCTTAGCACGATTGCAGATCACTGGAATAGTAAGAAAAGGTGCAAATCCTTAGAGGAAAGTCTGTCTGTCTCTGTTTCAAATAATAATCGCTTTGCTCTTTTGAAAAATGCCCCAGGCACAGCACTCTCTGCAGATGTTTTGCAGAAGTGGCAACTCAGCCATCTCTGCTCAGAGAAAAGACCTCTCTGCCTGCAAACACTTCACTGCTGCTTTATGCTTTTCTATTTTATTGTAAATGCATGCCCAGCAGTTCCGAAACCCTGTCTTGCTGCCTCCTAATTAAAGGGTCTTGTTCCAGCCATGAGATGCATTTGCATCAGAAGCATCCTCTCAGAGCATGATTATGTCCAGGCTCGGACCTGAGCCAAGACGCACACCGCACCTTCCTGGCCCCTGCCAGGCACACAGCTCTTGTGCTTGGGTTTCCTTCAGGAGCCCTGCCAGGTGCAAGCCAGGCGCTCCTAAGCTCCAGAAGAGCGTTGCCAGGACAACTGCCCACGGGAGCATAGCACAGGCTCTGGGCATCGAGGCGCCTTGCAGAGTTCACCTCCATTTGGGAAACCAGATAGAGGAAAGACAGTAGAGGAGTGTCAGCTGCGGGTCCCCAACTGAAAATTAACCCACTCGCCTTCTCGTGAAAGAGAGAAAGAAGGCATGGTGGAAATAATGAGGCAAACGATGCAGTAATAAAAGCCAAGTTCCTGGTTCGGCAGCTGTGGGTACAGGTGTGCTACTCCTGGGCACTCTTCTCCCATTGCCGTGGGTGGACACCTCGGGCTGGGCCACCGTGTCACCCTGCACCGAGTCCCTGAAAGCAGGGCAGCACCGACAGGCAGCACCCCAGCCCGGCGGTGCCGGTGTTTCTTTGAGGGAGGCTCCATTTTTGTATTTTTCTGGGTGACACAGGATTCAGGAGTGGGCTCACTATTGACCAGGGCCCTAAGCCACATCAAAAGAGGGAAAGGCCCTTTCAGAGATGCAAGTGCATCCTCCAACAGCTTCTGAAATGCAAGCGCAGACGGCAGAAGAGGGGAAGGCATAAACAGAGCAAATTTGCTTATTTGACGGGAGGTGAAGAGAAGAGACAGGAAATAGAACCCAAAGTCATTTTATTGGGTTTCAGGAGCCACATTCCCCCAGGAGGTACTCTCAAAGGGTTTGACGGCTTCTCAGAGAATGCCCCCTCTTCTCTTGTGGGCACACAGAGCTGAATGAATGGCCTCAGCTATGGAGGGGCAGCAGGCAAGTGTGCCCTAGATGGCTGACTGTGAGGTTTTCAGTGAGTAGTTGTGGAAAATAGTGAGGCTTGGGCAAGGTGGCTTCCCTTGGCTGGGTGGGTCTCCCTTGGGCAGGTGAGCACGCGTCTGCCCCAGGATTCTGCAGGTTCTTGGCTCAGACCATGTCCAGCCTCCTTACTCAAGCCTCCTCCCCTGCCTCTCCACTCTGGCGGCACCTCAGCACGTCCCGATTGGCTGAGTCAATCTCGTATGCAATTGTCTAATCACTGGGTTCTGGTCCAGCCTATTGGTGAGCCTTCTCCCCACAGCCCCAGGACCGTCTCCTCCTTTCCTTGGAAACCTCCCAGCTCCCCACAGCGGCCTGTGCTGTCCAGTCTTGCCCCCTCCTGGGTGGACTTATGCTTAGGCCTCCACCTTCCCTCAGCAAGGCTAGCTAGAGACGGGGGTTCTAGGTGCTAATAACTTGGCACCTTTTCAAGCGGCCCATCCTTAACACTTTCTGCACACTGATTTAGAGGTGAGGATAAGGGCAGGAAGGAGAAACGCAGGGCCCTGCTTGCAACCCCACTGAGAAGCAGGAGCCCTCCCTAGGAGGCAGTGAGATGTCTGTTTCCTCAGCCCCTTTCCTCCCTGGAATTCACCCTGGGGAACACGTTTTCCCACGCCTGTTATTTTAGTGTCCAATTCACATGGAACCTGGGACTGGAGGAGGGCCACAGGCCTGAAGCCTCGGACAGTCCACAGTCAGCACATGAATCAGAGCGACTGCAACTTGTGATCGGCTCTACGACAGACTCCAGGGTCCTTCCTGTCACTCTCTACCACCCTCTGTGGCTCCCTCACTCCAGCCTCCGGACACCTAGGAGGAGGGAAGCCTTGGGACAGAGAAGCCCCAAGGCAGGGACTGTTTTCAGGACATGGGAAGGAACTGCCGTGGTACTGGGGGGCGGTGGGGGCTCCCCTGGGACTGTCTCCATCAGGCTCACCACCCAGGATCTGAGATGACCTTGCTACAGTTTCCTGAGCTGTGAGCCGACACCGAGTCATCTTCCTGTGTGCTATTGAGGGATTGTTGAGTAAATATGTACTGAGCACCTATCCCCATGGCAAGCGTCATGCTTGAGACTGGGGAAACAGGCAGGAGAAGAATCTAGTTGCCGCCTAAAGGACCTCAGAGTCCGAAGAGGGAGATGGACACCTGGTGCAGAGTGATAGATGCCAAGTGGGCTCATTTAGGCAATTACAGGAGTCTGGTGGAGGAGTCCCAGATGAACCTGAGCGGGAGGGGCGGACGGGGGAATTTTTTAGAGCAGACGGCAGTGGGCTGCGTCTTTTAGAATGAGCCCTCTCATGATTATTTCTCATCGAACCTTAAAAATAAATTAACAAAAATATTTTCTCAAGTGCATATTGTGAAAGACCCAGAGTACACGAAAAAGAAACACTGTGCATGCCTCCATCTCACACATCTACCAAATGCTATTACTCCTGGAATTTCTGAGTCCCAGTTGTAAAGCCTCCAAGGGATTCTGGGTTACAAAGTTCTGACGGAATCTGTGATTCAAAAAATAAATCCCCTATTTGCAAACAAGCATCCCTGCCATGCAAAATTCCGTTTCCCTAAGCAGGGGTTTCTCATTCCCCAGAAAGTCACGCACAATATCTGAATTAAAATCTGAAGAAGGAATAAAAAGCAACACCTCATGCTGGGTTGATTTTCTATAATGATCTGATCCATGTCCCCTTTTGGGGGTGACAAGTTATTATACTCATAAATATTTGTAATTCCTTCTCTGATGTATTATATCTGTTAACATTGCCGCAGGGTAGGTGCTGCGCTTGAGGAAATAAGGACCTCAAATGAAGAGGACTAAAGAGAGAAAACCAGGAAAGGAGGTGGGGCTCTCTCCCTGCCCTTCCCCAGGGGTGTGGTTCCTGGATGTTCCTGAGGGCTTGGGCAGCAGTTTTTGGTGGAGAGGACCCTGGAGCACTGGTCAAGGAATTTGGGCTCCAGTTGAGCCTCCAATGCCAGTTAGCAATTTGCCTTGGGACAGGGAACTTCGTGTCTGTAGGCCTGTCTGCATTTCCACAAGGTCTTTGGGAGAGGCTCAAACAAACTAACAGAAGCGAAAGGACTTGACAAAGCAGGAAGTTCTAAACGGGCACATCACAACAAAGGAGACGGGAGATGGGGAGGTTACCAGCTTCCTCTTCAGCCTCCCAGACAGGGTTCTTAACATTTTCCACTTTTCCAATCTGCTTGTCGGCAAGGCGCCAGACTCACACAGAGCCTGTCCAAATCCCAACTTGTGATTTGGGGTGAATCGCGTAGCTTTTCCAATACTTGGTCTCTTCGTCTGTTCAATGAGGAAAGTTACTGTTCAATGAAAGATAAAGTCTATAAAATACTTCATAAATTGTAGCCATTATTATATGCCTTGGTTTTACTTCAATGGCTGATGCTTGTAGTTGCAATTAACAAAAAAATTTAACTCAATTAAAATAAACAATGAAGAAAATATGTGTATTCTCTTATGCAATAAGATGTCCAGTGGAAGGACAGCACCAGGATGAGTTGAATAAGGAGCTCAGTGGTGTCACCAAAAATCCAGGTTCCGGTGTTGGCTTCTGTCCTGAGACTGGTCCCTTGCTCTTCTTCACAAAATGGCTGCAGCAGTTCCCAACATCACATCCTGAGCCCACAGTGCTCAAAGCCAAGAGGCATAGTCCTCCTGACCTCACTAAGACAGGAAACCTGTGAGCAAGGGAGACGGGTAGATCTCTGAGAGACACCCAGATAGAAATGTCTACCTACCACACCTCTTTAAATAAAGCTCTAAGGGAAGTACATGGTATTATACCATCAAATCCCACCTACACTACCTTGCAAAGTATTTTGCACACATTAGGCCTTCCCTAAAAGGCTGCTGACTAATTTAAAGCAGTTATTAAAAAATATTCATACTTAGCAATGTTTATTTTTTTAATCAAAAGCTGTCCAGCCTGTTATATTTTCTAAAAGGAAGAAAATTAAAGGAAACAACTTAACTGTCCAGTAATAGAGGAATGGTTAAAAATCAATGATACCTCTCTAATTCTTCAGTATTAAGAATGATTTTTAATGGCATATGAGTATCTAATGTTGAGTGGGTAAAATCAAAAGTCACACATGCCACATGTACAAAACATATGTACAAAACAAAATTATGTATAGGAAACAATCCACCCAAAGAAAGTCAGTTGAAATGTTGACAACAATTTTTCTAGGGTTCTGAAGTCTGATTGATTATTTTCCTTTTTTTATTTCCTGCAGTGTTCCAAATTTTCTATAAATCACGTTTAGCCTTAACAGAGAGGAAAAAAACAATTTAAAAACAACAGTGCCTAGCCTGACGCAGAGAATGCCTTCCTGGCATGGATGTGCATATATATTTATATATTTCTATTCTATCCAAATCAATGTGAAGAGGCAGCCCAGACTGTGTGGGAAAGTCCCTGCATCTCATGCATTTTTAACACCTTTATTGAAACAAGTGTGAGACGAGAGAGAGGCTGCTGTGCCCTGAGAACAGGCTTATATAAAGTAGAAGTGATCCTACGGCAATGGCAAACACACAGACGTGGGCTAGGGACCCTGCCGGACTGCAGGTGCTTAATGTCGAGAAAACACATAGATGTGGGCTAGGGACCCTGCCGGACTGCAGGTGCTTAATGTCGAGAAAATACTGAAGACTTGGAAAACCACAGTTAATATCTGTAGCAAATTAAAGAGGATTGGCATGTATCTTTATTAGGAGATTTATTCTGATGACAGAGAGATTGAAGAACTGAAACTGCCTCCAAATACAGGCTGTTGGATGACGTAGGTCAGGAAGCATAAGGGGGGGGGGGGGTTTGTCAGAAGACCAGTTACTCTGTAAATGGGCAGTGCAGTCCAGCTCAGCAGTGGGGTGCTCATGAGGACCCCCCCCTTTTACCAAATACTCCCCCATCACTTATTAGTGGATCAAAGCTTTTAGAAAGCCACATGTGTACTTTTCCTCCTCATAGCCCTAGCATAAAGTGCTAGCCACAATTGAGAGGTACCATTTTGATGAATCGTCATATCCAAACTGTGCCCTGCTGCCTGGCACAGTGCCTGAAATGCCACCATCGTGCCTTAACTTTTTTGAGCCTTAGAGAGTCCCTAGCTTCCTAAGGTTTCCCAAGCAAATGATACTTTCCCTCTGGGGGATAAATCTTTGTGTCACTGTCAGCAGCATCTTGCATTAAGAGTTGACCATCAATAAGAAAGGCTTCTCGTGAAGTTGAGAGCACAAGACAGGAGAAGGAATTGGGCCCCAAGGGTAGGATCTCCACAGTCATTGCATGTTTTGAGATCATGTTCTTAGGTTGTTGTAGTCATCTGACGCTGTGGAGTCCCTGACTCTTCCCTGGGACTGAGAGGACGGGAATCTAGAATGTATTGGGTATTTCCATATGCAATCTCATTTCATCATCACAACTCTTCATGGTTTTCAGAAGCAAATCAACTCTAATTAGTTAAGTAATTTGTAAGTTTACGTATTACATATTATGGGATTCAAAACCGTGGTTTATTGCTACAACCCAGATTCTTCCCAAGGATCCAGGAGCCCAAGAGACAAAATTCTCCAAAAGCTACAACCCTTTCCGTCCAGCTGTCTCCATCATCCAGGCAGGACTTGCAGTGTTCTTGTCCATGGTTCTGAAAGTAATGGCTTCATAGCAATGATAAAGGACCTGGGGGAATGAAATCTTAGGGCCTCTTAGAACCTACAGCTTTCTTTTTGCTCCTGCATGTCTAGGTGAAATTCTCTCATTGACCTGTGCAATTTGGTGTTACATTTCCCCAAAGTACCCTCTACAATGTCCTTGCTTTAAACATCTCTTTTAAGAACGAAAGGTCGATATCCTGGATGTGAAATATTTTATACATGACCTTTTATTTCTCATTGCCAAGATTGATATAAAGTGTGTTTGCCCTGGAAAATAACTAAAAATGTAATCAAATAGGATCATCTATTGCACGGGAAAAAATAACACCTCATTAAGTGATTGTGCATGTAGCTCTTGACACACAGGTTAGTATCATTAAACCAGTGCTGGAAAGGACATGGGAGACAAAGAGGACGAATTAGCACATCTCATCTCTGAATCAGCCAGGGTTAATCATTGGGGAGGAAACTATGAATCATTAGAGTTGAAGCCAGTCTTACTGGGATCCATTCAAAGTCAAATGCTCTACTATGCACAGTATTAACAAATACTTTTATTGCTCTTCAAACATAGTTATTATCCTGAACTATGAAAGAATAATAACAGAGAATAAACCCAAACCCTCACAACTTGTCACCTCTTCATCAGCAATACACATAGTTTATGAAGCACCTTTGCATGGGAGGGCTCCCAAAGCCTTCTTATATCTGCTTGGGATCAGTGCCCTGCTGGACTCAGGTTTAAAATGTAGGTCTCCTAAAGACTGCTAGCCAAACTTACCTCATCTCCTCAAATTTTAGAAGAGGAAAGAGAGAGAATCTCTAGATGTGCTACCTGGTATACTCAAGGGGATATAGCCTTTGGGGTCAGATAGCTCTCTGTCCAAGTTCTGGCTCCACTAACAAACAGCTGTGTGGTCATATGTGTTTTAGTTTCCTAGATGCTAAAAAAAAAGATACTGCACAGTGGGTTGGCTTAATAATGGCAATTCATTGGCTCCCAGATTGCAGAAGTCCAGAGATCAAGACATCAGCATAACAATGCTTTCTCCCTGAAGACTGGTGTTCTGGGGCTGGCCGCTGGATGTCCTTGGCTTTTCTGTCACATGGCAAAGCATGTGGTGTGTCCTCTCCTTTCTTTTCCAGGGTCCATTGACTTCCAGCTGCCAGTCGCTGACTCTGACTTCTCTAGGGCGTCCAACTTCAGCTTGTTTGTAAGGACTTCAGCCATGCTGGGCTGAGGCCCACCCTCACTCAGTCTTGGCACACTTAACTAGTACTATCTTCAAAGGTCCTATTTACAAACGAGTTCCCACCCACAGGGCCAGGAGTTAGGACCTGATCATACCTTTTGAGGGGGGCATGTTTCAATCCCCAATATTGGGCTAGGCACTCACCTCCGTGAACCTCAGATTCCAAATCTATAAAGTACGTGTAATCTAACATCTGCCTCCCAGTGTTTTGAAATGAGTACCATGCACTCAATAAACTTGTTTCTTTGCTGCCCTTCCAAAGATTACTGTGGGATTTGAGGAATCCCATTATAGCATGATAATTTCAAACTATTTTTCAAACCTATTTAGCCACAGGTCCATTTGGTTAATGAGATTGTACTTAAAGAACCAATATGTAAACTAATTAAAAGCGGAGCTAGGGTGGTGGAACGCCTGGAGCCCCCACACCTCAGCTGACTCACCTTTAGCCCCAGCACTGTGCGGGATTTCCAGAAGCCCTCTGGTGGCTCACCTGTTGTTCTGGGTACCCACTGTGACCTCTTCACTCACACTGGCATTGCCATGAACTGGGTGGCTTCTCCAACCCCAAACTAGAAAGTTCCTGGAGCTGGACTTCCAGTTTTCTACCAAGCTGGTACAGACAGATATTTTGTGGCATCCTGAGAAATAGGTAAATGGTGTCTAGATCTTCCCCACAGTTCCCAGAAGGGGGCATATACATCATATAATCATCAATAGACCATCCCCTTAAGGCAAGTACTGCTCATCCTTCAGAACACAGGGAAAACCCTGCATTCCATGTTTTCCTTCATCTTCCCGGTCCAGACAGCCCTCTTCCTTCAGTGACTTCCTCACTGGATTTTAAAATATCTGGGATGTTTGTGGATCATGTATGTCCGTTGACCTCCCATGGCGCTCACGCCTTTTGGTTTCCTAGTTTTGAATGAGCTGGAAGCCCTGGGAGAACTGAGCGCATGTGCAATGAAGAGAGCTGACGCCTTTTCTCACAGCACGGTTGTTCACGTTGTCTGGAGGTGAGGAGTCTCCTCTCGACACAGGGATATGGAGAAGCCTAATGAGAGACAATGTAATGGAGTGGTTAAGAGACTGGAGACTGTGGGACTCTGGGTGAGTCACATAACCTCCCCTGCCTGATTTTCCTTAAATGGAGAATAAAAATGATAGTAGTTCTTTCTTCATAGAGTTACTGTGGATATTCATTAAGTTAATACGTGGAAAGGCCTTAGAACAAGGCCTTGTACATAGTGAGTGTTCAATAAATACCTCATTGGCCCTTTGCCTGAATGTTTTGTAATGAAGTGGGTAAACGCGGGCTTATCAAAAGAGCACTTGGCTGAGAGAGGTCTGAACTCTAGTCTTGATTCCTCCACAGAGTCAATGTGTGATTTACCTTCTCTCTTTGAGTCTCACTTTTCCCCAGTTATATCATCAGTGGGTTAGAATATCTGTATCTATATAGCTATATCTATGTAGATATATTGATAGATTGGAGTATCTATATATCTAGATAGATAGATAGACAGACAGACAGATAGATAGATATGTATATATAGATATAGATGTAGTGATGATATAAAATCATCTCTAAGACCTTCTCTCATCTATATATTTTGACTTAATGGTTTTGTACTTGATGCAGCAGGAGTGTCTGCCTCTGGGGTCTAGTGCCCAGCCACCCACTTTTTGCCTCTTTCTCATGTCTGCTTCCTACACTATAGATTAAATAATCACAGAAAAATCTTCAAACCTTTATTGAAAGAATTGTGATTTGACTTATAAATACATGTGACACATACCTTGGATTATAAAGAAATTTGGGGCAACTTCATTAAAAATCAAACCCTTTCCTTCAATTTTATAGGCATAAGCACTTCAGGTCATATTTATGGGGTTAAGATGCAAGTTCTGCTTGATGGCCTCTCCACCCGCTTCCTGTACTCACTGTTTGGCCCCAGCAAAGCAGACATGGGCAATCTCTGGCCAGGTGCCACTAAAATATAAACACTCCTTCATTTCTAATGAACACTGAAGAGGGCAGCTTCTTATCATTATGTCTGCCATAAAATATTAAATGTAAGTACTTCAGTGTTACAAAAAAAAAGAAAAAGAAAAGCTTCTTCTTCCCCTGTTCATGGAGAAATTGCCCCGAGTACTTCCTTTCTCAGGATCCCTTGAAGCTGCCTGCTGCTGTGGGAATGAATGACAGAGGGCCAGGCCTTCACCCTACGTTTTTGGCTTCTCGTGGAAGAGAGGGGGTCAGAAGGACCACTCCTCTTCTTGGACTCCTTACATAGAGGAGATTCTCAGTGTCTGATTTGACTTAAGGCTAAGCTTCAGCAATACTTTTGCACCCTCCACCATTCCCCCTGTGCCCACCTGATCTCAGCGCAGTACTGATGAGGAGCTTAGCATACGTTCTCCACCTCATCACATCCACTGGAGACCTCTGAGGTCGCGCTCAGGCACTGCTCAGAAGTGTGGGGAGTTAAGTTCCCAGTGGCAACCCTCAACTCATAGGGGATGAGAAGTCATCCACGAATGACCCAGCTGCTCAGCCTTTGGAAGGACAGTTCTGCTGAGCATTCCACATGGTTCTTAAAAGGGTCTCCAGCACGGTTGCACCCCAGTTTTTGCAGAGCAATAACTAGCCCAATTGCATACCCTTCAGTGCTTCCCTGTCTTCTCTCCCTTGACCTCTCATCCTGACTTCCTCGCATTACCTCCCTAATGAATTACCTGCCCCAAGTCTTTGTCACAGTCTCTGCTTTCAGGGAAACTCACACCAAGATACAGGCCCAGAATTGGGGGGAAATTTCCAGAAGGGAAAGTGAACTTCAGAAACCCAGGGACTGATAAGAAAGCTTTTATGTTTTTATGAAAATAATTAGGCTTCGACTGTGCTGCTTCTTTTCTGCACATCTTTACTGTCAAGGCCAGTCCACCGCCTGTGGTTGTGCAGATGGGGGACTGCACACGAGCACCTAACCTTGAAGTGTGAAATCCAGTGCTTGTTCTGCTCCCCAGGCCACACACTCTAGTACTGGACCACAGCCACGAATAAAAGAAACTCCTTTTTCGTAGCATAAAGATACTGACTATTTTCCAGGGTTGGCCCCTGCCCAGTGGGTGTTCTTTCCCCAGTTCACACAAGGAAAGCTTGTAGGCTAGCAGGGTGAACCCTGTGTCTGGCAATTTTTATCCACAAACCCTAACTCTGTGCTCAGGGTACTTTCTCTGCCATGCCTCATCTGGCATTTTCATTTCTGCATCTGTTCATAGCCAGTGCCGACTTCCTTCCTCACTCTTCATCCTGAAAGGTGCTCTCTTATTCTCCGGTACTTGTTTTTCAATCTCCACCAATTCCAGTAAGCTTCCAAGCTCACTTTTGTCTCTCCCTTTAAACCACAATGGCATTTATTGGAATTTGTCCATTTTTTTTCTATACTTATTCTTCAAGAATATATTCAGTATTTTCTAATAATGTGCTTGGCTCAAGGTCTGTAGATATGAATCAATCTTGTCCTTGTTCTACTTGTGGGAAAAAACAAGAGACAAAAGCAGCACAGTTATGACTGCAGTGCTGTGGAAGCCAGGGCTGTGGGAGCATGGAGGGCTCCCTCTCCAAGCATCAACTTGCTGTGAAAATGGTAACAGATAACCTGAGCTGTCCGACAAAACGTGACAGGTGAAAGATGAGAAGATGTGGAAGGCGTACCAAAGAGAAAGAACACTAAGTTCAAAGGCAAGGAGTCAAGGAATGTGCACAGAAGACCCTAAGCTGATCAATGTTATTAGAATACAAAAGTAGAGTTAGGGAAGAAGGAGAGATGAGGTTGGTTGGTAAACAGCCCTAGAAGGAAGGCTCACTATGTTGCTTATACCCAATCCTCTATGAACTGGGAGACATGTCAGAGTATTCAGCAAAGACTTTGTTCTCACTTATGTTTTATAAACAATGAAAATCAATTTTTTTTAATCTACTTGAGTTTCAGGATGGAAACCCATCTGGAATAGGGGCTCATTGGGCTGGGGTGAACCCTTGGCTGTAATAAATGGATGGAAAATATCAGGGGTGTGGACTTGGTCTCCTAAACAGAAGGAGCTGAGTCAGTGGAGAAGTTCAAATGCTGTGATTGCTGAGCCAAGAGCTCAAGTCAATCCCCCGTCCCTTCTGCACAGAGGACTCTGGGTTTTCTGGTCTGTACACCTCTCAGGGAAACTCTGTTGTCTTTTCTAGTGGTAAGGTCTATGGGAAGTATCCCTTTGCCTTCGTATGGAGACAGGCGGGAGTACCAGGATAGGAGAAAGAGGTAAAGCAGGCAGTAGTTTAGCAATAGATGGGGAGAAGGTTCGACACCTGTTCCCTTCTTCAGGCAGGACTTTGTAAACTTTGGGAAGCCTCCACTGAGCAGGAAGAGCTCATCTTGACATCTTACTGACCTGTATTCATTGCTAGGTTGTGCTCAAGCAAGTTAGCAAAGCTCTGAATCTCAAGTCTCTGCAAGAAGACTCGCGGATCTCCCTCCTTAGGCTGTTAGGACGATTAAATGAGACAATACTATGCAAAGGTCCTGGCACAGAGCCTGACTGAATGTGTCCTACTTGGTGCTCACTGAGTGTGCTCATTCCTCTCCATCTGCCCCGCCCCACCCCCTTGGGAAGCCCCTCCCCTGCCTCTCTTTCTGTAAATGCCTGAGCTCGCTGCCAAGGCATGCTCACGTCAGCCTGCTCATCCATCCCCCTGCAGATGAATTCGCTTCCATGCCATCGTGAGGATTTCCTGAATCAGAGCTCTGATTCTGCACTTCCTTTACCAGTAACTCACTCTGTGACTTTAGGCAAGTCACACCCCCTCTCTGTGCCTCAGTGTGTCCATCTGTCAAATGGAAGGGTGAGCCAAATGATCTCTGAGGTCTAACATTATGTGACTAGATCCCCTAGCTCTAATATTATATATATATATTCTATGATTCCGTGGTTCCCACAGCCTAGAAACCAAAGTCCAAATGCCTTAGCATGGCACGTAAATTCTCCCCGAGCCTCCACCCCCGTGCTCTGACTACAATTTTATTCTCTTTACCCCCTGATTCCACTTTCCCACTGAACAGTTCCCTGCCTCCTAATCCAAAAGGAATTCTCTGCTGCCACATTGCCCCCTGCCACACTTTGTATCTTATTGTCGCTCCTCCCTAGTGTCTTCACAGAGTCTTCAAACTATTAACAATATTGGTCAGAGAGGAGCCAGGTGTAAACTGTTTGCTGAATTCATTCACATCTCATTATGAGTGGGAAGGACTTGTGGAAGACAAAAATAGTCTTATTTTCTAAAAAATAAGTTGGGGAGTTAATGGGACCAGACGATATAGACAGTTCTTAGGGCAGAAACTGGCCCCGTGAGTACTTACAGCTCCACATTAAGTCTGCTGTTGAGGTTGTTATGAACAGATCAGATAACAGGTGAGGAGAATGTAAAAAAATTGCACATGGATTTTATGTCTGGATGATATGTCACTTTGGTCAAGGAGCAGCAGACTGATGCTGTAAAAAGAAGCAGAAAAAGTAGGGGCTAGAGGCCTCAATTTGGCTTTACTTCACCTTTCAATGTGAACTTGAGCACAGCTACTTAACTTCTTGAGCCTCAGTTTCTCATTTGCAAAAGAAGATGTCTTAACCTTGAGTGGTGTGATGCCCTGATTGTGATATTACATGTAAAAATGCATTGGGGAGAAACATCCAAATGCCACCCAAGGGAGAAAGCGTTATCATGAAGTCATTGCTTGCCGTCCATTACAGAAAAGCTTTCTGGAAGGAGCAAAACTAGTCACTTATTCCAGCCACTGAGAAATGACTCATTCCCATGGACGTGACCTGAATAAATGGAAGACGCATAGCAGCTCTAAATACTAAAATGTGAGAAGAGCCTGGTGGCCTCATTTGTCACTGCCCAACGGAAAGTTTCTGTTACTCATGCATTTACTATTCCAGGTTCATTCAGTGAGCACACAACAAATATTTGCTAAGGGCTGCTGAGTGCCAGGCCTGGGCTGAACTGTGAAGACACAAATGGAAGGGCAGGGTCCTGCTTTAGAGAACCTCACAGCCACATGGGGGCCCCTCATGAACAAAATCAGTTCTGCTCTGTATGTGACAGAGTGAAGGAATATTCCATATGTGCTAAAAGAAGGATCACGGAATCCTGAAAGATTCAAGAAAGCTTCCCAGACAAGGTAACGTATAAGAGGAGACTTGAAAAAGGTTGGTGACAAATTTGCTGATGGAGAAGAGGCAGAAGGTGGCACTTGAAATGAGCTTTGGAGTTCGGGCTGAATGTCAACAGGCAGAAAATGGAGAGAAGATATAGGATTCAACTCATAAGCATGCTGAAAGCCAAACCAGCCATCTGTCTGGGAAGCACCCCTGAAAATTAACCTTTTGTCTTTGCTGTGGCCTCAGAGATGTGCCTCCATTGTCATCATTTGTCACTGTCTCTTAAGCAGGAGGGCACAGGGCCCGCATCTCCAGGGAAGCTGACTGAGGGCAGGAGGGGACTGATGCCCATAGAGAAAAGGTAAAGGGGACTTCCAGGTGTCTCTTTTGTCTGAAGACTGCCATGGTGGGTATGTGAAGGCTAGGACATCTCTGCCATCTTGTTGGGGAAATGCTGCTGAGCTTCCTGCTCTGTGAGTAGCAAACTGCATCCTTTCCTTAACAGAAGCCTCAACCCTGCCTGTGTGCAGCGGTGGTTTGCTCATCGAGCTCTCAGAAGACTGAGTGTGTTCCAGCTGAAGGGCACAGCAAGGATGGAGGCCGGAGGCTAGAGTAGGAGGGGGCTGCCAGAGGAGGGGGACTCCCTTGTAGCATTGACAGATGACCCCATTTAACCACGGTTTCCTGGACACAAAAAAGGGTTGTAGGGTCAGGAAAAGGAACTACAGTGGCCCCAGGGAAGGACACATGCCTAACGCAGGTGGGCCTGGGTTTTGGGCCTCAGTTCCACCTCCTGCCCTTTGTCCTCCACCGCAGCCATCACATGGGTGGGTCACCAGGTCCCAAGGACCCACCTGGCAGAGGTGGGCCGCCTGCCCCACGGCTTGGATTCTAATCAAGCAGAGACCACACAGCCTGCTGGTGTCGGAAGTGGACCCCTTGGCTCATGTCTGTGCTGAGAGTCTTGGACACTGAGGAAATCCAGGGTTCTAAAGCTCCACAGACCTGCATGCAAGTCCTGCCTCCGTGATGGACCTGTTCTGTGAGCTTGGTTGGGACATTGAGCCTCAGTTCATACTTCTGTAAAATGAGGAGAAAAATACCTATTCTCTGTGGTTGTCATAAGGATTTCATGAGATAAAATATTTCAGGTGATTTCATAGTGCCCAACACATAATCAGCCCTCAGTGGTAGCTATTATTGGACATCATTAACTCATTCATCAATAACCTATTTGACCAGTATTCAATTCACAAATAAATCTACCAACTGACAGTAGATATACCAACAATCAAAGGAGCAGTAACTGACACAAGCTTAGCCCCCAGTTTTTTTCCAAAGCCCCATCCATAACCCAGTGAAAGACTAAAGAGCAATTTTCATCTTAAACTAGGTGTCTGGTTTAACTTAAGCTGTGCAATGGCTTGGGAGCCTCAGTTTTGTGGGGGGAGATTGTAAGGAATGAAAGTTGGAGGGGAGGAGGCCGTCCAGGGATTCCCCACCCTCTCTGCACCACACACCTGCACACGCGGCCCTACCTCCTGTAGGGGCTTTTTTAAATTTTTGCTCCTGGAAGGATTGCTTTCCTGAAGCGCATGGCCCAGAAATTAAGGTGTATGATTGAATTAATATCAGCATTGTGGGAACCAGCAGCCATCTGAAAAGTCTTTTGCAAGCAATTATATTCTTTTCTTTCTTGACTACAAATAACGGTAATCAATGAGAAGTGCCATCTCGAAGGCATCCAATCTGATTTATCTTGGTTGTAACTCTCTTTGAGACCCCGGCTGTCTTAGAACAGGGGAATTAGACTGCAGGCTTTTGTATCCTAGAGCCTTATGGATGCGGGGCCTGTGGAGGAAGGGAGGGTCCCCAGGCCACCGAGCCCTACGACCCAGGTCAGAGCTCAGCCACTTCCCGTCTCAGTGGGGCGTCATCCGCCTTTCACATCTGAGCGAGGGCACACAGCTCTGTATCTCCTCAACCGCTTCTCCCATGCCTGCTGCTTGTGAGAACGGAGCTTTTTTAAGAACTAGAAGACTATACCTAAATGTGTATTTCTTTAACTGCTAACACCCTAATAGTCTATGTCCTTGCAAAGTTGAGTATTCCTTCCTGCTTACCTACTTTATCTTGAAGTACCATTTTATAAAAGCGTAATGGGTGGGAAAACATCATTCCTCATGGGACACCACACTGCTCCGAAGCTGGACTGTTTGGACAGAGGGGCCGTAAGTCCCCTTTGGGGGCATGGACAGAGGGGCTGTGCGGAAGAAGCAATCCTCTGATCCCCACCAGTGAACCCAGATGTGATGGGGAAATAGTGCTAAGGTTGTGTGTAAATCCCATACACGCTTAACATGTATCAACATCACTCCCTACTTACAAGGAATATTTGGAGGATATTTGTAGGAAAATAAGAGCGCTCACCCCATACCTTTCCCCCTACATGATCTGAGGTCAAAATCAGGCATTTGAAACCAGAAACAAGCTTCCATTGGAGTGCCGTGGCCACACTGCAGCTGAATTTCCTCCCTGGGCTGACTCGCCAGAACTGTTTTGCCTGGTGGGTTGCCAGGATGGTTTTGAAAAGAGTTAAAAGTTATTCTAAGCACCACTCCTCAACCCCTGCTCGCTGCTAAGTTCTGCTCTGGGATCTGGAGGTAGAAGCCAGCAGGGCATGGCACTGTGCTTGCTGATCTCTGTCTGCAGTAGATGACAAGGCAGAGACAGGAATCAGCTTGTGGAGCAAGAAGAGGAAGTAACCAGGAAACCAGGAGAAAGAAGGATGTGGCGAGGTAGGGGAACCAAACAGAAAGGCAGAAAAGCGGGAAGTGGCCTGGCACGGTCTACTCAGTATTTCTGAAGCCTGAAATGTGGGGTGAGTTTTGACAGGTCTCGAGTGCCATCCTTGGGGCTCAGACTTCCTCCTTTCCAGTTTTGCCGGCTCTGTCCCTGGACCAGCCTCTCTGGGGGTGTCCGCGAGCTGCAGCCTGGCAGAGGCCCCCACATTGAGTGCACCCTCACTTGGCGGGGGGAGGCTGTATCTCAGTCTGGCCCGAAGCACTCCCCCTCCCCCTCCAAGTGAGGGGTACTTGGGAAGAGACCCTCTGCCAAGTGCACAGCCACCCCAGCTTTCATCAGCCTGTCAAAGACCCATGTAGACTTGCCAAGGTTTTGTCGGAAGCCACCTGCTTTCACTGCATTAACAGCTCTTGGGTCCTGTGGGGGTGGGGAGCTTTTGTGTTTCCTTTCATGGAAGCCTTTGCCGCTGCTCTGTGTGAATTGTGCGGCAGTGACTCAACTGCCAGTGGCTTCAATTGTTGGCATTACTGGACAACGGGCTGACGGGGCTGCTGAGAGCATCCCTCAGTCATGCTGACCCAGTCGCGCAGCTTCGCAGGCACGGGCGGGGCCGGTGGTCCCAGAGAGAAGGCACAGGACCACGCAGCTGTGCGCGCCCCGCCGGTAGCAGCGTGGCTCCCGGCCGAGGGGCGCTACCCCCGTCCTGCTCAGCAGCTCACATTGTGGGTTCAGAGCTCAGGAATTGGGGGCTTACTTTTTGCGAGCTGCCAGTCAGTTCTGAAGTTCTAGAGCCCCAGCGGCTGCCCCATCTGGGTTGGCTGAGATGCTGCTTTTACGTGTGAACATGTGGGGGAGGCGTGGGTGCTGTCAGCCGAGATGCACCCAGCGCGAGGAGCTCGCCTGAAGCAGAGCATGTGCTTCTCTCTGATTTCTTAGGCTCTGAACCGATCCCTGTGCCTGAAGCTTCTCTGGCTTCTCTGCTGCGGTGGCACAAAGCCTGGGACTCCACCACTTGACTTTTAGTTGGCACTGTCCCCGCAGAGGCCCTTGGTCACTAACGGAGACCTGATTTGTGGTCTGCAACTCATTTAAGGAGTTTCCATGTATTAAACATCTTTATAACCTCCAACGAGGGAGATACTTGCATAGTGACCATTTTACAGACGGGGCCATTGCCTCTCCTAAGGTTCCTGAGCTGGACACATTCGAACACTGATGGCCCACGGGCCACACGGTGAGACACGGTGTCCTCCTGTTTCCGTGGGAATGGCCTTCTCCAGCGGGGTCCGTGTCCCGCAGGCCTGGGGCCACACTGTGCCCCCCTTGCTTCCTACTCCTCTAACTGCTCTGTCCTCCCAGCACGGGGTGAAGGACCCTGCCATGTATCCGCCCCACCCTCTTCTCCATCCAGCACCCCCGGGAGTCTATTTAAGGTACAAGTCTGGGCCACAGGTCTGTGGTCTCACGGCCTTAGCATGAACCTGGAATCTACAACGCGACATCACCGTCCTTGTGAACCGACCCCGCTCAGGTCTGGGTCCGAGCCGCAGCGCTGTCGGCGCTCTGGAGCAAGCATCTTCATCTCCATGGGCCCCGCTATAAAGCAGGACCGAGGGCACCCCTCCCCCCAGGAAGGCAAGGGTGGAGCGACCAATGCACAAAGGGGCCCAGCTCCACTGCAGACCCATAGTGGGGCTGTCCGAACCTGTGCTCCGTGCACTGCATGAACACATCAGAGAGCCCTGGGAATTGTGCAAAAGTCGCGTCTGGACGCTCATGCCTGAGGGGTCTCCCTGCAGGAGCCCCGCTAATACGCTCCTTGTGAAGAGCAGGGCAGTGAAGGCCGTTCTCTTCCAGGCGTGGGGTGCTGCCTGAGCAGAAACAGAGCCCCCCCCCATGTGCCAGGGGCCCCCACTACTGTCCTCAGCCAGTGTGCAACGTGCTGCCAGTGTTTCCCACACACGATGGGGCGGGCTAGTGGGCTCGGGTCTAACGAGCTGCAGGACAGAAAGGAGGGTTTTGGCCAACTGGCACTGACCCATTCATGCTGCCGTCTTGCGGGGAAATGGGAAAGTGTCACCCAGCAGTGGCTCATCTCGGCGATGCTGCTGGTGTCCGCCAGCATGGCTCACAGCTGCGCCCTCTGCTCCATGGACGGTGCTTTAGGCGGGGAGTCCAGGTGGGCAGGCCCGGATACTTCCTAGGGACCTCCAGGCCTTGTGTGGACCACAGGGGTTGGGCACAAGGGGCCTTTTAGACCATTTGTGCTTTTTTTGAAATCTTAAGAGGAAGTCTCTCCCTTCCTCCCCCCCCCCCCCCTCTTTTTCACTCTCGCTCTTGAGATCAGTCTTTTTCCCGCTCTCCAAGGAAAAGGTATTAAGAAGACCAGAAAAGGCTCTTGGAATTACAGTGGGATTTGTTAAGACTAATTTCATGGATTTAGTTTGCTAATCAATTCCCCTAGAATCTCAAAGCTGGAAGGGACCAGCCATCTCAGGGTTTTCCAAACCCAGCTGGGCATCAGAGTCACCTGGTGAGCATTAAAAGGTTCCCAGGCCACTAGATTTACTAAAGAGAAACTCTGGGATCCACACCTGGGAATCTTTGCATCTAGCCTTGTGTGCCACAACCTCGGGGCCTTGAAGAAGAGGCTGAGAAGTTTTATCCTTAGCTGAATTGCATTCACCCATGACATTCAGAAGCAAGTACTGGGGGCGCCTGTACTTAATGAGCATTGCTGTGGCTGGCTGAGCCGTAGCCGGTCATGACAGCGCCTGGCCTGGGCTTCCCCGCTGCTGCAGTCTAGACCTGATCCAAGCAACAGCGTGGCCCACGCAGAATGGGTTAGACCCCGGCCCCCCCACTCACCGAGTGAGTGATCTTGAGCATGGCACAAATGTCTCTCTGAGCCCAGCTTCTTTTCCTGAAAACGTGATTATATTGATCTTGCAGGATTTCTGTAAGAATTTCAGAAATTCACCTCTCTGAGAGAGAGAGTCTTTGTGACTTGAGTAGCACTTAATTCAGGGTTCAAGCTTGGCTCTCACGGCCTTTGCTGCAGGGTGCACTATCGCCTTAAAGCAGTTCCTGCCTAGCAAATGTCCCCCTAACACATGCACTTTGTCTTTGCCTGGGTTAATCTGTGACAGAGCCCTGACTTTTAGAAGTTCTCATGTGTTTCTTCCCCATATTTCACCTTCTCCTAGATATGGAACCTGTAAGTAGTACACTGACCAGATTTGTGAATGAGGGCCAAAGTGGGAATGAAAAGGTTAAAAAACAGTAAATATAGAATAATGTTATTTTTTTTAAAAAATAGATAAGTAAAAATATGTGCGCATATAGAATGACTGGCTATATTATGAGATGTAGTTTTACCTGAATGATGCCATTATGATTTTCATTTCCCTTTTGCTATTCGATAAACTTTATTTTTTAGAATGGTTTTAGATTCACAGAAAAATTGCACATGTTAGTACAGAGTTCCCATAAACCCCACTCCTAGTTCATTATTAATATCTTATGTAGTATGATATATTTGTTTCAATTAATAAACTAATATTCATAATTATTATGAATTAAAGTCCACGCTTTATTCACATTTTCTTAGTTTTTAACCTGCTGTCCTTTTTCTGTTCCAGGATCCCATCTAGAATGCCACAGAACATTTAGTTGTGACGTCTCTCTGAGCTGAGATAGCTTCTCAGATATCCCTAGTTTTTGATAAGTTTAGCAGTATGGAGAGAGTTCTGGTCAGATATTTTGTACACTGTTCCTCAACTGAGATTTGTCTCATGGTTTTCTCATTATTAGACTGAGGTTATAGATATGGGGGAAGAAGATCACAGAATTGCATTGCCATTTTCATCACAGCTTTTCAAGGGTGCATGCAATCCATCTGATTTATCAGTGTTGATATTTTTCTTGATCACCTGCCTGAGATAGTTTGTCAGCTTTTTCCACTGCAAAGTTACACTTCACCCCGTGCCCCACCTTTCTGTACTATTCTCTTTCATTGGCTTTTTCTTTTCCCATATTATCAAAGTTTTCCCATATTATCAAAAGCATGATTGCTTTTGAAATCAGGGAGAAAGCTGTTTGCATTTTGAGAAAAAAGATTGCCATGGTCTTGTAGGACTTGTTCTTTCTTTACAGTTCGGTTTGGTTTTAGGGGTATTGCGCACTGCTCTGGGATCAGCACTGGCAATCTGCCTGGTCCCCAGCCCTGGTTGCACCTGAGCCCGACTCTGAGCTCGGCCCCAAACCCCTCTTGGAGAGTGTAGTGTGCAGAGTAACTTCTGATGGTGCGGCGGGAGCAGCCCCATGCGTCAGCCAGGGAGGCCTCCCCGCGCTGTGAAAGGGAAGGAGGCTTTGAGCAGTGCTCTCTCCTTACTCTGAAGGTAGACAAGGCGCCCACTTCGCTGCAGGAGAAGGTTCTTATCCGGCCACCTGAGATCACCCCAGCGGTCGGAAGGGTACTGTGGCCCATGCCTGCTTCCACGCAAAGCACCCAGCACTCAGCACGGGCTATACAGAGTGTGCAGTGATCCGTCCCACAGCGTGTGGATTGAAGCTGTTTTTCTCCCCGTGACTTTTTTGTCCGAGAAGCTAGTGAGAGTGAAATTGGATGGCTTCTACTGTAGAAACAGCTTTGCAGCAGGCACAAGGTCCTCCAATTTACGATTCTCTGTGGATGTTATATTCCCCAAAAAGAAACCGTTCTCCAGAGTGGAGTCAGAGCAGGCGGCCCATTGTTCTGGTTTAAAGGGAGCCCTGTGCAGAAGGGGTTGTTCAGAGAGGGCGTCGCGGGCGCTGGGCACCCGGGGTAGAGGGCTGCAGGACGCGACTTCATTCACTTACCACCTGAAAGAGGAGAAAAGAATCTTCAATCACACTGTGTCAGAGCCTTGTCTTCCTGGCCCAGAAAGCGTTCCTCTGTGAAAATGGAACATATTTCAGCAAACCGCGCAGCTGTGGGTGGCTGGAGTCTCCTAGCGCAGGGTTCCTCAGCCTGGGCCCTGCGGACGTTGTGGCCCCGGCAATGCTTTGTGGTGGGCGAGGGGCTGTCCCCTGCACTCTGAGACACTGAGAGGCACCCCTGGCCCTACCCACCTGATGCCGTTGACATGGTCCCCCAGCCGTGACGATCAGAAGTGTCTCCAGGTGTCGCTCGATGCCCCTGGGACGTGAAATGGCCCTCAGGTGAAAAGCACTATTTTAAAAGGCTGACTGCTTCTTTAGGCCTTGTGAAACGGGACATGTGCGCACCCATTTAATACACTAGACGTGGGGAGTCGGGGAACTTCCTGCCCACGCAGGGCAGCAGCACCCGCTGACCAGTGTCTGTGGAGGGTGCGAGGGAAGCCAGGGGCCCAGTCCCCACTCCTCTTGTCCTTCGCTGTGTCATAAACCACCCGAAGCTGGTGGAGCGGAGCCACCACCGTTCTTAATGTCCCTGGGCTTTGTGAACTCACAGAAGGGGCATCGCAGGGACAGGTCTGTCCAGGACGCCTGGGCCCTGACTGGTGGAGGGTGGCCCAGCTCCTGGGACCAGAACCATCCTGCGCGATAACCTTGGCTCACATGCCCAGCGGCTGATGGTGAGCTCCATCTGGATCTGAGCCGGGCTGGGGCGGAGCACCCACCCGGGGCCCCGCCACGCGGCGTGGTCTGCCCCAGCCATGGCGTCTCAGGGCACCCGTGTGCTTGCACGGTGTCTCGGGGCCCCAGAGGCCAGTGCCCCAAGGGAACGGGGTGAAACTGCATCACTCATTATGGCCAAGCGAGTTCTGGAGACTCACTTCCGCCATAGTCCAAGCTGTCCCAGCGGGCGGAGCTGAGGTCACGTTGCCGGAGGAGCACACGGCACGAGACATGCTGTCGTGGCTGTTTTTGAAAAACCCCATCTGCCGCCGCCCTCTGCCCGGTGTGATCTTCCTGGAGGGGTGGGTGAGCCTCCTTCGCCCCCAGCCCTGGGCCCTCTCTCAGGCTCTCTGCCGTCCTTTCGTTCACCACGGAGGCTCCCTCATAACCAGAGGGACTGAAGGGGAAGTCAGGACAGCTCATTCCTGCTTCTGCACCCACTGCTGCGATGGAGGCTTGGTCATCTTTGCGCAATGCGTGGCTGCTGTGGGCCCAGCTTTGTTTCAGGCACTACCCGGGGCAGCGTTACTGCATGGCTGAAAGAGAGTAGATGTGTATGGGGCATGGGGGACAAAGACAGCTTGGGGTTCAATCCTAGCTCTACCACTCACAAGCTCTGGGTCTTGGCGAGTCACTTTATCTTGCGTGGTTTTTTTTGGCATGGACAGGCACTGGGAATCGAACCTGGGTTTCTGGCATAGCAGGTCAGAATTCTGCCATTGAGCCACCGTGGCCCACCCAAGTCATTTTATCTTAAAAGGGATGTTTCCTAGTTCACGGAGTTAGAAGTAAAGGAGATGGCACGTACGAAGTGCCTATCACATGTAGCGACCCGTAGATGCAAGTTCTCTTCCCTTGTCCGATTCTACACTAGGAAATGTGCCATTGCCGATCTTGGAGCTAATGCTGCCCACACATGTGTCTGCAAGGCCCTGGTTTTATTATGCACTGCCCTGGTAAGAGGGAGCTTTTACAGTGTCCTTTGTAGCATAGGATCTGCTTGTGGTTAGAGGCATGTCTGTGAAATGGCTCGTTGGAGTTGATGTCATCCAGTCTGTGGTCTTGGCTGTGGGCAGGGCTAGGGGCTTCCTGTGTCCAGAGTCAAGGTTAGGGGCTCTCGTGTGACCATGGCCAAGGACCATGGAAGGGAATGGAACCAAAGAAAGACACATCCAAGGCTCTGGGCTTGAACTGTCCCTGCTGCCCGCTCACATGCATGCACCAGTGACTCTGCCATTACTCACACTAGAGAACGCAGAAGCTGTTCTTACTCGGGGCTGACTTTGGTGGGTCCCAGCAAGTAGATAAGCCAGTCGTTAAGCTGAGCTGATACTGAACCTTCTCCCAAGGCCCAAGGCTCCCCTATACCCATCGACGAGGTATTCATGTCCAGATGAGGTGGAGATGCCAACCGCTTCCTTTTCTTGCTGGCCTCAATCCAAGGCAGCCCTCTACAATGAACCCCCAGCTCTGCCAGAAGAGAATCCTGGGGTTTTGTTTTTTATTTTATTTAGTTTTCTCCCTCTATTCTCAGTGACTTTGAGAACCTTTTGATTCTCAATTCTGAAGATCTTATGAATAACTAATTCCACTTCACCTTGAGAAAGCCCACTTCAAGGCAAAACCATAGCCTTGGTTCCTTTGCTATCAGGTTAGCACAATAAAGTAGCGTGCTGCCGGTGCGCCTGAAATAAGGTGGCACACAAATCTTTCCTTTTAGGAGAAAGTCTTAAAGAGTGAACGGTGTCTTTCAGGGTCTAACAATGTGTAGACCTACTAGGTCTGCTATCATCATTAATAAATGATTAATCATGAATAAATGATTACTGAACAAACGTTTCTGATCTGAGCAACTGGGCATTTTATTGAACCCAATATAGTCTGAACTAAAGGATTCTGAGATATTTCTTGAGCCTGAACGTTCTAGACAACATATAACTAGAATATGAGTATTGATCCCTATTTAGTCGTCATGCAAGTTCCGGTTTCATTAAGTACATTTCTATGATTATTCTGTTAACTTTAAAGTGTTTCTAGGGTGGGCCACAGTAGCTCAGTGGCAGAGCTCTCGCCTGCCATGCCGGAGACCCAGGTTCAATTCCCGGTACCTGCCCAAAGGAAAAAAAAAGTGTCTCTAGGCTTTGACATCAGCTAAATATTTGATAGTTTTGTTCCAGTGCTGCAAATTGTCTATCACTGCTGATGTATGTGCAGACAATTGTTTGTTCCTGGCTAGGAACACAGTAGCTTTGGTCATTCGACTGTCTTTCCTGAATAGATGCTGTGTGTCCAGACTTGTGCTGGGTTCAAAGCATGGGTGATCGTCCAAAGAGAAGGTCATCCCTGCCCCCCCAGCCTCAGGGCTGCTGTGTTTGTTTCCAGCTGATTATAATTGACAGATTCTTCATTTTCCAGCCCCCTCTCTTCCCACTCCTTGTCTTGCCCAATGTATCAATCTGCTATATTTGCAGTAATGCTGCATAACAAAAACAGACCATCCCAAAGCTAATTGATATTCAATGATAAGCATTTATTTACCGCTCATTTGTCTCTATCATCCGATTTAGGTTGAGCTCTACACACACCTCATTCTTGATGCCATGCCCTTCCTGTCCCCCTGGGTCTCGATATACCATCCCCTCTGTTTGAAATGCCCTCCCTTTGGGGTGAAACTCCACTCCATGACTAATCCCTACTCATCTTTTGAGATTCCAGTCAAAGACCACCTCCTCTGGGACTCCTTCCCTGAGTGGTTTCTTTTCTCTCCTCTCAGTCCTCATAATATCCTGCCCAAAGGGAATTTATCTGTTTGTCTTTATCTCCCCACCTTTCCATGCATATTGAGCCAGGACTATTCACCACTATTCCTCCAGCACGCGGTACAGGACTGTAAAGTTCCGAAGGGCAGATGCACACTGTTTGTGGCTTCGAGTGAGGGGGTTGGGACCTCTCTGCGCCGACGGCTCTGAGAAAGCCATGGAACATTGGGAATGAACTACACAAGTCGTCTGGGCGCGTCTGACTGTCCAACAAATGCCATCTGCTGTGACGGCATGTCAGGACTGGGAATCAGAGTAGACCATGTGGCTGAGGATCTGTTCCAGGTGGCGTCATAGCTTCTTTTGCCCTTTTTGCCTCTTGTTCCCCCTATTTTGCCTTAAATGAGGAACACGTCCTAGCAGCCTCCCAAGCGGTAGTTTGGGGGATCCGAGGCGGGGAAGCATCGGGTGAATATGGGCTCATTTGTTCAGCGTTTGCCTGGAGTCCGTGTATTGACTCCTTGGTAAAGGAGGTGGGGCTGGAAGCATAACCCAGAAGGGAAGGCATCTGTGTAGAGGTGATGACATGTGTAGCTGCCACTCCACTCTGTCTGCACTTTTCAAGAAGCAATAGGGAGGGTGGAGGGGACAGACATACAGGCTGCTTTCAACCCACTCCAGACCCCGGATTCTTCAGAATGGGGCTAGAAATGGGAATTTATATGTCTGCCGGGTGGTACATTCAAGTCACACCTGCTCCTCATTTGAAGGAATCCAAAGCCTTTCACTCTGAATGATCATTTTGAAGGTAACTCAATTATCTTCAATATGTTTGCTGCTCCAGCACTCTGAGATGTCATAGCCCACCGTCTCAGCTCCCTGAACCCATGCATGGCTTCCCAGGCCAGATCATCATCCAAAGAAGTGAGTAAAGAGACTCAGAAGCCTCTTCCAAATCAATACCCAGAAAATGAGAGATGATGTGGAATAGCAATGCCCCAAGCCCTGCTATCTCTTCTTGTGCTATTTCTAATTCCCCTTGACCCCCAAGCCTTCAGATGAGTCTCCCCATCACCCAGGTGTATTTTCCAGACCAGTTGAATTGGCTGTAAATTTCATGAGATTATGACGCCATTTATCAAAGTTCAGAATTTCACATTAGCCAAGTCCACTAAGTAACCCCACCCACAATGTCCCAAACTGGTTCTCTCGGGTGTTTTCGTACGGAGGGTCAAAGCAGTGAGCACGTGCAGTGTGGGCCTGGGGCCCCCGCGTGTCCTCAGCGGTTCATCCCACCACCCCTCCCCCAACCCTCCCCCACCCCTCCGCCCTCAGGCTGTGCCCCACCCACCGTGTTACCACGTCTGCCCCTTCCAGCGTGCTCGGGCACTGAACCCTGCTGGCACAGACGCCGTGCACAGAGGGGATGCCCAGCACATATGTGGGATCGAATTATGAGAATGAAGGAAGCACAATTAGGAAGGAGGATCAGATATGTGGACGCTCTGAACTGAGTCATTACCCATCCCTGCTCATCCCAAACTGGTGCTGAGCTGTCCCTTTGAGTGTCCTTGCACAGTGAGGGCTCCCCTGTCCCCTGGACTCTGTCGTTGGGACCTCTAGGGCAGCCACAGCAGACACCTGCTCACCGGCCTCCTGACCCACCTGCCCCCGAAATACAAGGGCTCAGCCACCTCTGCCAGCAAGCGCCACTGCTCCTTTTCTCCCTACTTGTCTCACACTGAAACTCTGTCTGATGTGTGGTTTTCTACTTATTTTCTACCAAGTTAGGTAGGTTCTTGTAGGGCTTTAATGGCTCTTCTCCCTGTAGTACCATTTTCCTCCTTATCCACGACAGAAGTGCAAAAAAAGTGTATTTCTACAATTTCCTGGTCTCTGCCTTCTGGAAAAGGAATGGGGTTTAGCATTCAGTATGCTTTTGTTTGTTTGATTTGACCCCAGTGCTGCCCTCGCTAGCTTTGGGATCCTGGCTGGTAACTTCAGGCGCAGCATCCAGTGTGCTCGCCTCGTGGGGTGGGGTGGGGTGGGCTGTGGGGGCAGGGCGGTGAACAGGCAGTGAAGTTCTCTGGGTCTGGGTGGATGCTTCAGATTTGGGAATAATGGTTACTATTGGGACCCAGCACCTACCGGTCCCATTGAGTAGCGTAGATATCCGTCTTCTGGTGCTTACTCCCCCATGTTGGTCTTTTTTTCATTTCTCTAGTAAATAGTAAACTCTGGAAGAATATCTTTTCTAAACTTTGTTTTCACAACTTCTCTCTCCTGGAAGGGATTTCACAGCTCCACTAAGTTTTGTTTTATTTCCTTTAAAGGGGCCCAGATTCTGTTTTCTCCTGAGAATCCTACACACATTTTTAACAGAATCATTCTTCTTGATAGTTTTCTCGCAAAACACCATTGACTGAAACACTGGACAAAATGTGTTATTTGGCATCTCCTCCTAGACTGAAAAAAAAGTACTTTTGCTATTGGAAGGTTTTCTTGTAGAACAAGAGGAATTTGGTGATTCCCGGTGGCATGGAATCGGGGAGCATTGACGACCCCAGGACGGCTTCATGGGACTGCCAAAATGGGAGCCCTGCGTCCCCTCCCCAGTCCCCACTTTGCCCTTGTTTAGTGGCTGGTCACAGTGCCTCAGGGTCAGCCCTCCGGGCGAGCCCCTCTCTCTCTCCAGGAGGCCCAAACCAGAGGGAGAGCGATGGTGGACGAGCCCACTGGCACAGACAAATGAACTCATCAAGGAACCCTGTTTCTTGTGAGACAAGCATTGATTCATGGTTGAAACGCAGGCTACAGCACTTCTTCCTTGCTGAGCGTGTCTGGAGCTCTGTGTAGATAAAGGCTTAATGGATTACTTCTCTTCCAAAAGTAAGAGAAAGTCAGGAACCACAGAGTAGTTTACCTCGCAGGAATTGCTATTAATAGGCAGACAGTGTGTCCTTGTTTACCCCATGAATTTTCGTCACACGCTCATAGACTTACTACATATATGCTACAGTACTCTATACCCTAAATTGCCTCTTCAAGGGAAAAACAACAACAACATAGAAATGGCACCTTTGAGGTATTCATGTGTGAACCTCTTCATTGCTATTGGACAGGAAAGGAAAACAGATTTGGACCCAAGAGCCAAGTCTAACCAATTAATTTTGGAAGCCTGGAGGGTTGAGTTAAGAAGGATTCTGAGGACTAATAGTTCAGTGAGAAAGATGGGCTGATAAATTAGCATTGGCTGCCACTGACTAGAAAGAGAGAGTGGTGGCATAGATGTCAGTTAAGAGCTCTGAATCCTTCCTTGACTCACAAAGTTAACCAGTCATAGTCATTGTAGAGCCCTGATCTTAGGAAAGTTCTTCTCCCACTTCTGAAATGTAAAGTTACTAAAACGGAGGTGTGATTTTACTTCAGTGTCAAAGTCTCAGCTAGAAAGCAAATCATTCTAACACCTGGGTTTGGATAGGCTGAACTCTGTGGTTTCATTTCTTTGTGCACCAGAGCCAAAACCCAAGTTTTTTTCTAACATTTTTAAAACCTGTTCCAAATTAGAAGTGCTTTCTCTTGCTCTGGTCCCTCTTATATACGTTCCCAGTTTAGGGTCACTGAGCAGTGTAGTGTCTCCAGCTGCCTGGCATTCCCCTGTCTCTGTCTGCCAGGGCTCTTCTCGCCTCCTGACACCAGTGCCCGCCTGCTGTCCAAGAGGCTCTGTTGTCAGGCATTTACGTCTCAGTGTGAGTCTCACTATCTTTCTTCCTCTCAGAGAGTCGCAGTTTAAATTTCTCTGAGAACTGAAAGACTTCCCCGTCACAGGAGCAGAGACCACTGTAGAGGGTTGGGGACAGAATTTCAGAAGGAACAAAAGTCTTTGCATTCTGCTCTGAGCAACGCCGTATACATAATGACCTGATCTGCCCAGTACACAGGGGCAGAGCTGCTGCTTTTCAGACCTGCACTTAGCAGTGATCGTTCATTTCCCCATAGGATCCCACTGCGCCAAGGATACCACATACAGGCACACACACACACACACACACACATATCACACACGCCTGCACGCTCCCTGAAGCCCACCCGGCTCCCTCTCTTCCCTCCCCTCACTGAGACACTGAGAGGGACCCTGTGACTTTGCCAGAAACAGCTGTCAGTCATTTCTGTGGTGTGTTTTCCTTCTGTTATGCTATGAATGTGCAGTCTTCCCTGTCATTGGGTCAGAATGTTATTACTTTTAGAATGCACTGAAGAAATTTAGTGCAGAAAATAAAATCAGCCCATGTTTCCTCTTTGTAAAAGGAAAATCCTTTTTGCAGTGGAGTAGTCCATTTGTTTATACTAGAAACATTTGTTGATTGCTTTTTATATGATTCCTGTATATGCACCAAGCAGACAGGGGACAGCATCCCAGCGGTGCACAAAGCAATAGCTGCCTTAGCAAGTGTGGCATGAGGGGGTGGGAATGGCTGCACCTGAATTCTGTGAATCGACAAATTCTTTGAAATGGTTGCCCAGACGTTTAAAAGTTCAGGTGCTTGAATCTTGTTTCAAGGCAACAGGACCCAAAACCGAAGCAACAAATGCCGATGTGCTCTGTGCTTACTATTTTCACACCTTGGTTCCATGGACAAGTTTTCTCCTCCAGCAAGACTCTGCCAATGCATATCTAAAGGGGAGTGAGCGCTCATCGCCCTGTGCCGTTGAAAAGCATCATGCCCCATGGGGTCCTTCTCAAAAGCCTTTCTGCCTCCCACCTTGTTGACACCTCCCATGTGACTGAAGGGGTCATTTGGATGACAGGTTTTGAAACTTTACTTGAAGTCCAGGAAGGAGAGCCCAGAGTCAGGTGCAGGCTGAAGGCTAATGAGCATCCTTCTTTACAGGGAAAATGAACTATTGTGACAGCAAGCACAGTTCTGTTCTCAGCTTGGTGGCAGCTTAAAGTGGGGGTGGACAGAACAGAGATAATAACTTTGGAAAGCTGAAAGGAGTGCCTTCCAGAAAACGAAATATTTCTTTAATGATGTCGAGAACGCTACCTGCCAGAAATCCACACTAATCTTACAAGGTAACAAGAGCTGGAGGAATTTCCCTCATGCAAAAAGGACTTAAAAATGCAGATATTATGGAAGCTGAGCACCCAACTACAGATTTCTCCTTCCAATACAAACCTTTGCCATAGCATTTGAGCTACTTTGGTGCAGGAATCAACCTAATGGAGATGATGGAGTGTAGGGTATGTATGTTTGGGAGGGTGGGACTTGTGAAAGCCATTATACATGCTTTATTTTTCCAATAGCAGAACATTGAAGGACACCCTGAAAAAAGTATGTTATATTGCATCTCAAAATGGTAATAGTGGGTGCTGTATGATTGGGTTCCATTTACCCATTTACCCCTTGCTTGCTAGAAACTTCTTCGACTCTCCTTTCCCATATGTTTTTGGTAGGATGCTCCTATGTTCATGTTTGTTTTTAGCAGATGGTATGCATATAATGAAGCTTTTACTTTAGTCTGTTCTTCCATCCAGGTAATCAATGATTTTCTGCTTTTGACTCTGAGTTACAGAAGCTAGGATCTAGTTAATTCTGCAGAGTTAAAGATTAGATGCTTTAGATGGAGAAAGTCATTAAGCAAATTTATCAAAAGACTGATTAGGTGTGTATGAGCCAGAGTTCTCCAGGGAGATAGAACCGGTAATGTGTGTGTGTATTGATATTTTTTATAGAAATTGGCTCAGGCAATGTGGGAAAGGCCAAGTCTCAATTTCCTAAGGCAGGTGGCTAGGTGGGAACTCCCATGAAAGTTTTTGATGAATTCCCCTGGAAAAGCTGGGTGACTGAAATAGAGATGGAAATTCTCCCTTCTAACTGCTGAAATCATCATTGCTCCTTTTAAGGCTTTCAACCGATGAGTTGAGACTTCTCTCATTGCTAAGGCAGTCTCCTTAGCTGAGTGTAGATGTTTTCAGCCATAAATACAATCAGCTATGGTAGATATTATCAGCCATAAATGCAATCAACTTACTGATCATTTAAATCCGCAAAATATCCTCACACTATGGACCAGCCCAGTGCTTGCTTTGAACAGACAACTGGACGTTGTCACCTGGATGCCAAGTTGACACATGCACTCAGCCATCACAAGATGTTTCACAAATCCCTTGACTCCTCAACATCAATGCTCATCCCAGCCTCCCCTGTGTCTACCTGAGCTCTTTTCTCAGATTCCTCTGAAGGTTTGGTCCTTCTTCACTCAGCATCCCTTATTTCACTTACAGCCTTGGAGAAGTAACACTGGGGAAAAATACTCAGGATGCAGAGAGAAGCTAGTAACAGAACACTATCAGTTCTGTTTCCCTGGAGAACTCTGACTAATGCATACCTAATCAGTCTTTTGATAACTTTGCTTAATGACTTTCTCCGTCTAAAGCATCTAATCTCTGACTCTGCAGAATTACCTAAATTCTAGCTTCTGTAACTCAGAGTCAAAGGCAGAAAATCATTGATTACCTGGATTGAGAACCATCAGGGGACACTTCCCAGAGAAGGGAGCACCCAGTTAGATTTTGAAGTATGGTTAGAAATGGATGGAAGAACTTGTCAAATAAAATTTTCAAAATAGAGAGAGATGAGAGAGCCTATATCAGAGTTTTATTTAACTTTTTAATGAGGGAACCAGCAGAATGATAAAATCTATACAAAAGAGAATATGAGAACTGGGTTTTTTATAGTCTATGAAATAAAAAGAAGTGCTGAGAAGAGATACAAATCTAAGTGATTCCTGTGGGGCAATAAAACTATAACTTTTGAGATTTCCTTTTCTACTCGCATCTCCCCTTATAAATTAACCTCTGAACTTTTCAGAGTACCAGATGTCTGGGTTCTAATTAATAATGATTGTAAATCAGATATTTTCTAAGTAAAATTTTGAAATTTGGGGGAGCTGTAAATAAGTAAAAATTCCCAAAGCACCAGTGTGGGTGTGTGAGATACTGAGCAGGATAACGCTGAAAAGGCGAGATAAAAAAAAGTCAGCCTCTTTTTATCTGGAGTGTATCTGGGTGCCTCGCTTGGACAAAAGAATGGCATAAGCCTGACTCCTATCCTACCTCGAATCCCAGAGGGTGGCCTGAGAGGACTAAACCTCCACTCTCCTTCCTCAAGAATAGGGACAATAATTGTACCTAGGCAGAGGGTTGTTGTGAAAGTTTAAAGAGACGATGCATTTTCCAACACTCCATAAATGATAGCTTTTAATTATTAAATTGTTATTAATATTCTTTTTCAATCACAGCCAAAGAGAGGTCCCAGGACTCCAGATAAATCCACCCTCACCAGTGGGGAAAGGGAGGTGCAGTTATGAGCGAGTCTTGGTCGAAAGTCCTACTGCTAGCTCTCTTCCCATCTGAGGTCCTTGCATGGCCGGACAAAGGCGTGGATTCTTCTGCCCCAGTGCTAATGAAGCCAGCCATTAACTAGCCTCAGCCTGGGACATTTGTAAATCACATCAGCTAGATTCTGCTATTGAGAGATAACTTGTCTCCTCACTCAGTAACCCATTCCTGAGACCCCGGGGTTTCAAAGAGGAAAAGAGTTTATTACTAGGCACGGAGTGGGAGAGCAGATGGCCTAGTGGCCCAAAATCTGTCTCCCTGAGTTTAGGAGGTTCCAGGTTTTTAAGGATTTTAGCAAGGGGAGATGAGGTCATTTCAGATAGTAAGTTCAAAGCAGAAAAGGAGACAAGTGTTATCATTATCATTTCAATAGGAGAACAGAAGCTGAAAGGAGGGGAGGCTGAGCTATCACTTCAGTACTAAAGGTGTGAGCCAAAAGGAGAGGAGACAAGTTATCTCTCAATAGCAGAATCTAGCTGATGTGATTTACGAATGTCCCAGGCTGGGCCTAGTTAATGTCTGGCTTCATTAGCTCTGGGGCCTTTGCTCTAGGTGAGAATGACCAGATAAAGGGTGTAACAGCTCTTACCTCACAAAGGCACAAGATAAGGGCTTTTACACTCATTTCAGATATCTAGGCAGCTGAATTATAGTTTAGGGATTTTAGATATTCTCGTCTACTCCAGTGTCCCAGAAAGCAAAAAGGAATATGATTCAGTGATCAAAATCATCCCTTAAATCCTAATTTCTCTGTTACACTTGGTCCTTGAAACTTTGTCCTTACACTTGGTCCTTGAAACTTTGTCCTAAAACACACTCAGCCTTACCCCTTCAACATCCAGCTGGGCTCAGCAGCCCAGGGTTTCCTGGAATTCATCTTAAGGGTCCCCTGACCCCCGCCCTGGAAGCAATTAATAAACAAGAAGTGTTCTGGGGGCAATTACCTTGTATACAAGGGCACAGTTAGTGTACTTCGAGGGAAACTGCTCTGGTCAGCAGGCACACTTGCATTCCAACAAGGGGTGTGCTAATTAACGATGATTCCTACCTATTCATTAAAGCCTTAAAAGTTTCTCTAAGAAATATAGCAGCCCCTCTCCATTGTGCCCCTGTCAGCACTGCCCTGTGCTTGCTCAGTGCCTTTCCTTAAAATGTTATCTATTATTGGGATTTTTTTGCTAATTGGGGCCAGTTATCTCCTTTAAAGCAGGGACATTCATCTCTCACCACCCAGCTTCTGGGTATTCTCAGCCAAGCTCCATCTTTTCCAGAAACAGCTTTGGCTTCCTTCAAATTGCTAGTAATACTTGCCCTAGGTAGCAGCTCTAAAGCTTAATCCATTGGTCACCTGAGGACTCAGGAGCTGCCTTTAGGAGTGGGCCAGGCTGCCTGTGGTCTGAGTAGATGGCTTTGTAAGAGTCTATCTTTGGGGGTTAAAGAAACAGTACAGGCTTTAATTGTCAGCGGGTGGCCCGGGCACAGTGCTGCCCCGCCCTCACCTGCGGCACCTCCGTCCTCGCACTGACCCCCTGGGTCTGACGGTGTCTCCTCCCCTGGGGAAAAGCCGGGCAGCAGCAGCGAGCGGAGCCCCAGACCGCAGCTCAGTAGCAGGAAAGTTAAAGGGAGGATAAGCGCTGTCACAGAGGGTCATCAGAGGAAGCAGAAAGTGGAAACAGGGCCCTGGGAATTAGCGGAGGGAAAGATCCATCGGGAGGGGATTCACACCCGAAGGTGTCCTGGAACCAAAGCTTCTGTGACTAACAACCGTGCCCTCCGCCCACGCCACAGTCACCTCCCCGCACGCACGCTGCCCGCACGCTTTCCCCAGACACGCGCCGCGCGCGCACGGTGGCCGCCTGCACGTCCAGACACGCAGCTGAGCAGACAGACCAGCGAGGCCCTCTGGCGGGGGTTCCCCTCTCCCCTCCCCTCCCCCCGCCCCCAGCAGACGGCTCTCTCCGGAGATCCAGCAGTAGACAGGGAGCTGGACAGACCCTCCCTGGGGCACGGTGGGCCCTGCGTGGCCATGCCCGCTCACTGCCTGGGGCGTCCAGACGGGGAGTCAACAGGGCCGCCTGCTGCCGGCATCAGAGGCCCAGCCCGAGGAGGGACGCGGCGGGGAAGGGCCTTGCAGCCCTCCTGCACACACAGGCGTATATTCCTGCTTTTCAGCAGGCCGGCATAAAACCTGAACAACCCCAAAGAGAGCAAAATCCAGTATAAACCCAGCCCCTAGGTTGCTGCAGCCCACTTCGGGGTGCGTCCGCAGACCACCCCATGCACAAAGTCCCAGGGCCTTCCGAGCCCGTTGACCCACCCCAGACTCTGGCTCCATCTGTGGGTCCTAAGACAGGATGGGAACCCATGGCATCTGGTGGGGCTGCTGCAAAGCTGCCGACCCCTCCCACCCCTCTTCCACCCCACCAGTGTTCAAGCAGCATCTCCCTGCATTCCTTCTGGTGCCCAGCTACCTTCTCCTCCTAGGCTGGGTGCCCCGGGTAGGGGCTCTCACCACACGGGGACTTTCATTGTTGGTGTCATTTTAGAACTTGCCTCTGTGACCCAAGATGGTCTCCACGTGCTCCAAGAAGGGCAAGCCAGGGACACCCAGCCCCGGCAGGGCGGGGGCTGTCAGGAGACTCAGCTTGTAGGGGGTGGAGCTGAGCAGAGAACCTATGGTCTGCCCTACTCTGTACTTTCTCAGTGTGCCTTTAGATGAGGTTGATGGAAGGGATATTTGGAGTTCAGACTGTCACGTGCAGAGCACAGGGGACTGTGGCTTGGGGGCAGCTTGGCCAAGAATGTCCAGTGTGCACCGGAGCTCTGATTTCTGTGTCTGAGCCTTTAACCCATGCTCAGCCTCATCGGCTTAATTCTCAGGGGAAAAAAAATGGTGAATTTCTGGATTGCGTGGCAGAAATGCAGACTCTTTTGTGGATTCTGACCACCCACTAGCCAGTAGCAAAGGGTTAAGGGTAAGGTGTCCGGGCCAGGCCAATGCCGGCCGAGTCTGCTCCGGCAGCTGCAGTGGAGGGAAGTTGTCTTTGATGCCCCATCAGAGCAACTCAGCGGGCAGAGTGCCCGATGGGCAGCCGCGGACCCCCCAAGCCCTTCGTGTGTCTGACGTGACTGGCAGATGGGCGTCCTGCTCGGAAGTCTGTGAAACTGGCTCCCTGGTCTCTGTGTTGGAAAGACACCCCACCTAGTCCCCTCCCCTCCAACAATGGGGAATTCCCCGGAAGCCCAAGGCTTTAGGGGAGCAGTTAGAGCTCCCAGAGACACCTCCAGGCTGGGTTCAGAGCCTGGGTTCTGTCCGCGGCATGTGGCTAAGTAACTGGTGACCTTGGGAGACTCCGATTTGCCCCTTTTTGGGTGGGTTTTTCATCTATAAATTCCTACCTCACCATAATATTAGTATTCAATGATCATTTCCTTAATGAATGTGAAAGTACTTAGAAAAACACAAGGCATTATCAAAGCCAAGATATTAGAAATGCCTTTCAGCTATGGAAATGTGATTCGAGACTGTGACCCTTCTTGTACATTTGAATCTCTGCACAGAGCTGGAAGGGATCCAAGAGATTGTTCTAGACTAATTTTATTCTGGTTCTCTAATTTTATTCCGACAGCTCATGACAATCACCCAGGGAGCTTTTTTCAGAAATATCCATTCTCTACCACTACCCCAGCCCCCAACTCCCCAGGTGTTGTTTTTTGTTTTTTATTTTTATTTTGGTAACGTACGCACAACATAACATTTCTCATTTTAACCGCTTCCGAGCCTGCGATTCAGTGGTATGCATTACACCCACAGTGTTGTGCTACCAGCACCACCCTCCATCCCTGCACTCCACCCCCCACCCCACCCCCGCCGCAGGCCGGCCACTCAGGGCTCTTCTCCTGACTTCCAAGTGCGAAAGTCTCTTCTCCATAGGCGTGTCTCCCAGCCTGAGGTCACCCCCGGCGAACCCGCAACATCCAAATCTGCCACTAAGGCTGCCAGACACCGGAAGCAGTTCATTCTTGTGGCATGGTGGGAAATCAAACCCTTTTGTTCTGGCTGCCCCTGTAGATTCCAAGCTCTTCAGGGCAGGGCCTGACTTTCCTCATCTCCGCATATCCTGATGGAAGAAACCAGAAAAAAGCAGCAGTGCTTGGTGTGCGGGTGACTGAATGAACGAACAAAAGCATTTGCAGTGCTTGAGTGCACGGCCTTCATCTCAGCCCTGTGTGCCATATAATGAAACCATTTCTATGCTCGACTCTCTCTTCCGCCCAAAATTTTAATTGAGTCAGCATAAAATACATTTTGATAGTTAGCCAGGGCTGCGCTGAGGGTAAACATTATGTGTGCTTGCTTTAAGAATGGAAAACGAAAAGAAATGGGGCTTTTGGTTCTCTGCCTAACTCACAATAAACCGACTGTGGTGTTAATTGTTTATAACTTAATGGCAGAATTACTCCTGGTAGGTTGCCCAGAGAGGTGAAAACCCAGGATTTCAAATCCTTTGAACAAGATTTAAAAGGAAAGCTGGCTCTACTCCTTGCCAGCTGGAAGAGCTTGGACTCATCACTTAACCTCGGAAACTCAGCATTCTCATCTTTAAAGGGGGAAAATAGTCTCCACCATGCTGAGTTATGACAGGAGAGACATAATATACTCACTTCCAATTATGCTCTATTGGCCAAGACTCGTCATTTGGCCCTAACCTAACTGCTAGGGAGGCTGGGAGGTGTGCAGTGAATGCCTCTACCTCACTGTTACATATTTGGGCACTAGAAGCTCAATATACATTTATGTTTCCCTCACACTGCTTCACCTACCCCACCCAGGGGACATATTTATAATTTAGGAATTATCCTGGAAACCACTGCCCTGGAAAGCACGCGACCCAGGTTTGAGGAAGAAACACTTCCTTTCTTCTTTTCTTTATTCCTTCCTCAGCACTTGTGCGTGTACAGGTCCTTATCAGGTACTCTGTGCCCCAGTGGGGAGTTGGGGGCTTGTCTTAACTTCCTAGCATGGCTGTGACAAAGCGCCACACACCGAAAGGTGTAAAAGAACAGAAATGTATTGTCGCAAAGTTCTGGAAACTCGAAATCCAAGCTCAGGGAGCCCCTTCTCTGCCTTACTCTGGCTTCTGGGGGTTGGTCAGCGGCCACTGGGCTTCGTCTCTGCCTCTGTGCCCAGGTCACTCCCCCGTGCCCGTCTCCATTCTCGTGACGACACCGTCCTATTGGCCTTAGGCCCCCCTTCTCTGTGACCGTGTCTTCGCCTGCTCAGTTCCATCTGCAATGACCCTGTCTTTACCTCAGGTCGCATTCTGGGCCTGGGGAGCAGGACTTCTGTGTATCTTTTGGGGTCACAGTTCAGCTCAGAACAGTGTAGGAAAGACAGCTGAGGATAGCCTCTGCTTCATGGGAACGACATGCCGGTGAGGAGACTTGGTGTGTAGGTCCCAGGGGTGAGGTGGGGGAAGAACCAGACGATAAACAGGTGAGAAAATGACTGAATAAATAGAGTAAATTCAGATAGCAGTAAGCCCCATGACAAAATAAAACCGGGTGATGTGATAAGTAGCTTGGGGTAGGGGTAAGCGTTTTGGATGAGAGGAACCAAGGAAGGCTTCTCAGAGGAGGTGTCATTTGAATAGAAGATTTGAATTAAAGAAGTCATCCATGCAAAGTGACCTCCACTGAGAAGTGAGGATATGGTACCCAAATCAGAAAAAAAGGATGTGATTGCTGGAATGGAAGAGTGAGCAGCTCAGCAATTCTTCTCCCCCCAAAAGACCAATAGCAGCAAAAAATAATAATAAAATCATCAAAGCAGCCATTTCAGGACTCCAGAAATTGACGAAAGAGAAACAACAATCTGAGGAAACATTATGAACAATTCTATGCCAATAAATTAAACAACCTGAGTGAAATGGAAAAAATCCTAGAAAGACCCAAAAAACTAAAGCCAACTAAAAAAGAAATAGAAAATATGAAAAGACCGATAACAAGCATAAATTGAATTAGCAATTAAAAGTCTTCCTACACACACAGAAAAGGACAGGCCCACATGGCCTCACTGGTGAATGTTATCACATATTTAAAAAAGAAATAATGCCACCATTCACAAACTCTTCCAGGAAATAGAGGATGAGGAAACACTTTCCAGTTCATTATCTGAGTCAGTATGATCTTGATACCAAAGTCAGAAACAGCACAAGAAAACTACAGACTAATATCGCTCCTAAACATGAATGCAGAAATTCTCGACAAAATATTGCAAATTGAATCCAGCACCATATAAAGAGGATAATACACCATATCCAAAAGGGATTTATCCCAAGAATCCAAAGTTAGTTAAGCATTCAAAAATCTAGTAATGTACCTTATTATTAGACTAAAGGACAAAATTGACTGCATGCTCGTATCAGTGGAAACAGAAAAAGCAGTTGAAAAATGTAACACCAGTAACTACATTTTGCATGGGTGGTTCAGTAGTAGAATGCTCGCCTTCCATGCGGGAGACCCAGGTTCGGTTCCCAGACCATGTACCCCCCCAAAAAAAGACCAGAACTTCCTCAGTCTGATAAAAAGCATTTACAAAACTGTTATAGCTGACATTATATTTAATGATATAAGCCTGGACGCTTTCCCGGCAAAATGGGGAAAAGGCGAGGAAGCCTATTGTGAACACTTCTATTGAACATTGTACCCAGTGAAATTGTAAAATATATATATATATATATATATATATATATATATTAGGGGTATTAGGGGTATTCAGATTGGAAAGGAGAAAATAACAATTATCATTATTCATAACACAAATCTGGATATAGTAAATCCTAGGGAATACACAGATCCTGGTAGAACTAAGGAATGAATTCAGCAAAGTCATGGATACAAGACTAATACACAGAAGTCTGTTGTGTTCCTATAGTCTAACAATGAGCAATCCAAAAATAAAACTAAGAAAACAATTCCATTCAAAATAGCAACAAAAATAATGAATTGCCTGGGAGGAAACTTAGTCATTGCTGAGAAAAATTAAGGAAGACCTAAATAAATGTAGAGACGTTTCAAATTCATGAATTAGAAAATTAATTATTGCAATGGTAATTCTCCCAAATTGATCTTTAGATTCAATGCAATCAATATCAAAATCCCGGTGGACATTTTTTTTTTTTACAGAAATTATTAAACTGATGTGGAAATACAAAAGAATCAGAAAAATCAAAACAATTTTGAAAAGAAAAAACATGATTAGAAAACTTAAACTTCATGATTTCAAAACTTACCATGAAGTTATGGTCATCAAGACAGTGTGACACTAGAGAAGGATTGGCGCAGAATTGAAAGTACACAAATGAACCTTTACCTTTGTGGTCAAGTGATTTTCAACAAAGGTACAAAGTTAGTTCAATGGGGAAGAGGTAAGCCTTTTCAACAAATGAATATCTCACATACATGTGGATATCTGCATGGAAAATGATGAATTTAGAGCCTTACCTAACAGCACCCATGAAATGGATCAACAACCTAAATGTAAGAGTTAAACTATAAACCTCTATACTAAAACTTAGAAAAAAAATCTCTGTGACCTTGGATTAGTTAAAAGTTCTTAGATAAGACCAAAAGCATAACCTATAAAGAGAAAAATTGATAAGTTGGACATCATCACAATTTAGAACTTTTGTATTTCAAAGACAATACGAAAAGACAAACAACTTGGAGAAGATATTTGCAGATCATATATCTGATAAAGGACTGGTATCCAGTGTATAAAATATCTTTACAACTTAATGAGCGGAACAAACAGGTTGGGTAAAAGATCTGAGTAGATGTTTCAGCAAAGAAGATATAGGAACAGCCAAAGGACATGAAAAGTTACTCAAAATCATTTATCATTTGCATTATGGAAATGCAAATAAAAACCACAGGAAGTTACCACTTCAGATTCACAAGAATGGATAAAATGAAAAGACAATAACAAGGGTTGGTAAGGATGGTAGAGCAACTGTTACCCTTTTTCATTGCTGGTGAGGAAGTGAAATGGAACGGCCACTTTAGAAAACCGTTTGGCAGCTTCTTAAAAATATAAACATTAACTTACCATATGACACAGTAATTCTACTTCTGGGCATATACCTAAGAGAAGTGAAAGCGTGTGTGTAGGCACAAACTTGGATATGAATATTCCTAGCGGCACTATCCATAATAGCCTAAAAAGTGGTGACAATCCAAAAGTCTCTCAACCAGTAAATGGGGAAACAAAGTGTGGTATATCCATTCAATGGAGTATTACTCAGCAGTGAAAAGAAATGAGCTTCTGGATGAATCTCAAAAACATTCTGCTAAGTGAAACAAGCCAGGCACAATAGACCACACAGTGAATGATCCATTCATATGAAATGTCCAGAAAAGGCAAATCTATAGAGACAGAAAGCTGGTCATTGGGCTACGACCCAACCTGTCTAGGTTGATGGAAATGTTCTAAACTGGATTGTGGTGATGGTTGCACTACGCTATAGAATAATTTACTAAAACTCATGAAAATGTAAATTTGCAATGTATGAATTTTGAAGTAGATAGATTATACTTTAATAAAGCTGCTCAAAAATGCAGAGGTCAAAACATCTCATTTTCAAACCATTGCTGATAAAATAGCCAAGTCTTAGGTTTTGTGGCAGCTGATGGTGAAGACGCCTCGCAGTCAGAAGTCCCTAGAGGCACTTTGGGTTCTGTCTCTGGGTGTGTGCTTCTTTCTGCTTACTTTTTGCCCATGTAGGGTTCCTGCATGGCAGAGTGGAATGGTGGAGTAAAAATGTGGAGGGACAATAGTTTGGACTTTATCCTGGGGACAATGGGCAGCTACTCAAGACTTTAAGCTTAGGGGTGACAAGATCAGAACAGGGTTTTACAAAGACCTTCCTGATTGCTCAGTGAGTGATGCACTGGGAATGGAAAGCCTGGAGGGCAGGAGCCCAGCTGGTCACTCTTGTGATGGCCTGGGAGTCTTGGCCTGGCCCTGACCTTCCCTGGCTCTACGTCTCTGATTGACTTGAGGCTCCCTAGGTTTTCTCACTGCAAACTGGGAGGGAGAGACCATGGGGTCCCAGTGCCATTCACATGGTCAGCACGTACTCCAAGTGTGCTCAATAACGAGTGTCCCTCGAAAGTCCTTGTCTACGTCCTGAGTCCAGAGCTCAAGCATACATTTTCAAAGAGCTGTCCATCCAGTCCATTCATCCCCATAAATCATTTCCCAGGAGAGGTCTTAGTTGTTGTTTTTGTTGTGAAACAGGCAGTCCAAGGACATCAGACACACTCCCTCAAAGTCCCCCGGAAGAGCCCCTGGAGACTGACTGGCCTAAGTGTCCTTGGAATATGAGCCTGGAGTTTGATGAGTTCTGTCCTAGGGCATCAAACATCCCCACCCTCTTCCCCTCCATCCTCCATCCCCAACCGAGGGAAGCTAGCAGTTACATGGAGACGGCCTGACGTTTCAGCATTCTGCTGCCTTTTCCGTTGCCTGCCTTGTGGTGTTTTGTCTGTCCCTCTAGCAACCAACTTGCAACTCTCATGGGTGGCGCTGGTACTTGTTTGGAATTCAGTTAAGCTACAGCAGGGAAAAGCCTCTGGCCTTGGGGCCAGGAGCAGGAGGTAGGGGTGGTGCAGGGAGTGGGGAGCTTATGGGCATAACAAAGACCAATCCCTGGGGCCTGTGGGGGCTAAATAAGGTGGGCAGGGGGGCAGGATAGAGGCAGAGGCTGCCTCTGGGAGAGCACACACACAGTCCTTGATTAAAACCACATGCCATCTCTCACCATTTTAGTTTCCTAGCTGCTAAAACATACCCCACAGGCTTTTTTTTTTTTAATTTTTAAATTAATTTTCAAATTTTTTTTAAAAATATGACAAGAAAGAAACACAAACATTCTTAACATATGATCATTCCGTTCTACATAAATAATCAGTAATTCACAATATCATCACATAGTTGCATATTCATCATCATGATCATTTCTTAGAACATTTGTATCAATTCAGAAAAAGAAATAAAAAGACAACAAAAAAAGAAATAAAACAAAACAGAAAAAGAAATTATACATACCATACCCCTTACCCCTCCCTTTCATTGATCACTAGCATTTCAAACTAAATTTATTTTTGCATTTGTTCCCCCTATTATTTGTTTTTATTCCATATGTTCTACTCGTCTGTCCATAAGGTAGATAAAAGGAGCATCAGACACAAGGTTTTCACAATCACACAGTCACACTGTGAAATCTTTATCATTATACAATCATCATCAGAAACATGGCTACTGGAACACAGCTCTACATTTTCAGGCAGTTCCCTCCAGCCTCTCCATTACATCTTGACTAACAAGGTGATATCTACTTAATGCGTAAGAATAACCTCCAGGATAACCCCTCGACTCTGTTTGGAATCTCTCAGCCACTGACACTTTACCCCACAGGCTTCTGACTTAACAATGGGAACTATTAGCTCATGGTTTCAGAGGCTACAAGGCCTCCTTCTTCCTTAGGTTGGTATCTTCTATCTGGCCAGCAGACTTTGTGGTTCCTTGACTTTTCTGTCACATGTCTTCTCTGGGTCCCACTGACTCCCAGCTTCTGACTCTGCTCCCCGTGGCTTCTCTTTCTGTGTCCAATTCCCTTTGTAGATAAGGTCTTCAGCCATATTGGATTAAAGGTCACCACCATTCCGTTTAGGCACTCCTTAACTAATAACTTTTTCAAAGGTCCTATTTATAAATGGGTTCACATCTACAGGACCAGAGGTTGGGCCCTGAGCATGCCTTTTGTAGGGAGTGCGTATCAGTCCCCAACATTTAACTTTGTAAGAAATGTGGGTCATGACCCAACTGAAATTCACTCAACTCTTCAGTGAATATTGATTGAGCGCCCACTGTGGGTCAGGCTCTGTACTGGGCACTACTGCGGTCACAGTGGTGAATAAGGAGGACAGGGCTCTGCTTTACGAAGTTTACAGTCCAGTGGGGTAGCAGGCAAGAAAGCCTGCACTGATGACATGGTACAAATCTGGGCGAGCCTTAGAGGCTCAGGGCCCTAGGAGACACTGGGGAAGGCTTCCTGGAGGAGGTGTTGTGCAAGCCTAGATCTGAACAATGGGTATGAGTTGGGAGGAAAGTGAGGAAGAGAAGAGTCAAAGTCGCAGGCAGAGAGCAGACCTTGATATGCTAGAGAGAGCAAGGGAAGTCCTGCAGAATCGTCTCAGGGAGAAGTGAACACATGAACATTCTCATACATAAATCCATGAACAATAGCTGCCCTCTGAAATTAGTGGAGACAAAGAGTATTTGGCATTGACACCGGTACAGACCCAGAAGAAGGCAGGAGAGATCTCACGTTCCAGAAGTTAGGGCAGCCCCAGCTCAGACAGGTCATCCTGTTGGGGAAAACCATTTTCATTCCAGAGGGATCCTTCAAAAGGAGCCCGTACAGGATACCTCAAGCAAACGGTTCCCTTGGTATCTTTAAAATGGGATGTGACTTATGCAGAGTTTCAAAAATTGACTAACAAATATATATCTCCTTAGTTACAGAGCCATTTACCCTTTAACATCATCTCCACGTGTTATCTCATGCAGCCCCAGGAGAAGGAAAGGGCTAGTGCCTACATTCTGACAGCAAGTTCACACGGGGGAAACTGAGGCCAGAGAGGCAAAGGGAGCCCCCCCGGAGCCCTGCAGGTGCTCATGGTGGCCCCAAAACCAAGTCGCCATTCAGCATTCACCCATGCTCAGGTCCAGGCCTGGTGCTTTGGAGAAGAGGGAGACAGAGAGAGCTACACATTTGGAACAAAAACATTCACTGTCCTTTTCTTTGATTCACAACGCTGCTCCCCAAAGCCTAGGAAATGTCTGGAGAGAAAATGAGGTGCGACCTTGCTCCCTGGTTTACCCGAGAAGCTTGTGCCCCGCCTCCGGGGGCCTCTCTCCAGGACCCCTCTGCCCTCTGCCGTGACTCGCAGGTGCTCAGAAGTCAGCTGCCACTTGCTGAACCAGAATCGGCTGCCTGTGCCCTCGGCTGCTCACCAGCCAGCTGCAGACAGACAGGCTGACCGGGGGAGGGGTGGGGGGGTGGGATGGGAAGCAGTGTCGTTGCCGTGACAGCCTGCCCGGCTCATCGCCACACAGCATGGAGGCACACGCCCCCTTTTCCCTGTAGCGTGGACCCAGGGAGGGAGGGGACACAGTGTCCCCATGACTGCTGTCCCAGCCCCACCTGCCCAGAAGCCTGGCTGTGTGTGCTTCACGCTGTAGAAACGTCGCTGGGTGAGTGGGGACACGGTCTCGAGTAGAAGGCAACGGCATTCTGCCTGGGAGCCATCGGCCTAATCACTTTGCCTCTCCTGAAGGGAGCCACAGGAGGACAGAGACACCATTTGCTCTGCCTTCAGAGCGCATGTAAGAAGGCGGGCATTGAATATTGACAAGGGGAACCACCTAAGTCAGAAGCCACTTACAAGGGGTGGGCTGCTTTCACACAGACTTGTGGAGCCCCCACGGGGCTGCGGACAGCTTCGTCATTAGCTCCCACCTTCCCCCGTTAGCTCGTGTCCTCCTCTCGTCACCCATGCGGAGCCCCCTGGGCCACAGCGCTTACCGCATCCTCTCAACCCCTTGCTGTGTCTCTGCCAGCTCAGACCCTGCCTCCTCCCAGCTTCTGCAGGTCCCCTCAGCCGGGCACCCCTCCCTCTCCCAGCCCCACCAAGGCCGCTCCTGTGCGAGGTGTGTTCCTTGCATTTGGGACCTTCGTTGCATAGTTGCCCGTTTCCCTTCCTGTCCCAGGACCAACTGGCAACTGGCGATGGGAACCGGTCAACTAGGAAATGAGCCCAGCAGGAAACCAGGTAGGGCCAGGCAGCCTCTGCAGGAGTGACAGCAAAGCTGGGCTCAGATGCACTGGCCACGGAAGGTTCTGCGACCACACCCGGGCCAGAATGACGGCTCGCTGTAGCAGTCTCCCGCTGTGGGCACAAGCTGGGTGCTGGGCCCGCACCTGCACTCCAGCCCCCACCCCTCCCTGGGACCCGTGGCCCACAGGCACACTCAGGGATGCTTTAGGCACCAGCGAAGCAGAGGGACACAGAAAGGAGAAACGTGAACATTCCTGTAATCTGTGTTAATGTTTTGTATAATTTGTTTAAACATCCAATCGTGCAGCTGTGGGTCGCTGTCACATTTTCAGCACGTGAGTTCCCCAGTGTCCTTGTCCCAGTCCTCGCCCTGCCTTCTGTTACATTTGTGGCACTGGGCACCGTCCTAGACCTCGCTGAGCCTCAGTTTCTTCGTTTGTAAAACTAGAACCATAATAACTGCCTCGTGGGGGTGTTTGATTCAGCAAGGAAAGCTGCAAGTTCTCAGCACAGTCCTGGTGCCCAGTGGGCGCCCAGGAAATGTCACTATTTCCCTCCTGGCACCAGAGAAGGCAGGAGAGGTTCACGCTACACCACTGGGGGAAGGAGGGAAATCAGACCTGCCCTCCAGACCCTGAAATCTAAACCACACAGGTCCTTAGAAACTTCCAGATGATTGGTGTTGGAAAAACGAAACAGGGATATCCTAACTAAGCTGGAAAATTGTAAATAGACAAAGCTCATAACCCAAATTAGAGGGGTGACTAAAAGCCAGTGAAATGCAAAAAGATGTATTTGTGCATTTTCTTAGCAACCCTTTACTGGATGACTAAGCAGGACTGGTCGCTGAGTGCTGGCAACACAGAGGAGGGACATCTAATTAGCCTGGGGATGGAGATGGTCAAGAAGATAGCCAGAAGAGGTGGTTTTGCTGGAGTTTAAAGGATGAGTAGCCTGATGCTATACAGAGCCACTCTCTGTCCTTTCCTGCCTTGCTCTGTGCCCTGGGCAGTGAGCAGAATCCACAGGCCCGCTGCCCCTCTGGCTTCTAGTCCTCTCTAGCCTGGCTCGGCAGGAGCCCAGGGGAAGGAGGGAAGGTAGTGCCAGCTCATTCATTGCCCTGGCACCTGTCCTAGCTGGCCACTGCAGCCTGGATGTGCCTTTGACCAGAAGTCAGAGGCTCCATCTTCACAGCCCTGGCTCCAGGCCCCTGTCACTGCTTCCTCCTGGCACCCCTTCCCTGCCCCCAGGCCCTTTGGTGTCTGTGTTCCTGAACCTCTACCCTTACTCACCTCTCCTGTTTCCTGCTGGGACTCCGACGATGCGTGTAGGATTAGAACCACAGGGAGGTAAAGCGTCACCTGTCATGTGTGGAAAGACCAGGTCTGGGCTTCTCAAGTTGCCTGGCTGCTGTGTGCTTAGGCTGAAGAAGTAGGCTGGGACCTGATGACAGGAAGACTTTTGTACTAAGCTAGAAAGTTTGGGATTTATTCCAAAGGTTAATGGTAACCGCTAAAGAATTAGTGCTGGGCTGGGTTGAGTAGCCTGGCTGTATAGAAAGAACTTTCCGGCTACAGTATGGACGATGGACTAGGGGGGAGCCAGCCTGGAGCTGAGACACTGTCACAAGGCAGCTGCAGAGCTCCAGGACAGGAGTTACGGGGAAAGGCAGAGACGCGCTGGTGAAATAATGAGGAGGCAGGAGGCCTAGGGATTAGTTATATGTGAGGCAGGAGAGAAGAGGGGAGGCAAAGAATATAGGAAACTTCCCAGATTTCTGGATCAAAAGACTTGGTGCATGGTGGTTCCACTTAGTAAGAGCTTAAATATATAAGAAGTTGTTTCAGAGAATGAGAATGAATCCTTAAGAATGCCCTTAAAAATTAATCTAGATTTTTTGTACATAGTATAGTTCTTCCTTAGGGTAAATATTCCCATAAAAATGGGCTATCCCCCCACCCCAACACTCCCCCCTCACATCTCCATGCCCACCAGCACCTTCTTTATCTGACTCAGTCCCATTTTTTCCGTCCAGACTCAGTTTCCCTGTTACCTCCACAGGACCATTCCCTGAGGCATGGTCCTCATCACCTGTGTATTTCTCTGTCTCAGAGCCCCTTTCCTTCCCGTTGCATGGGCATCTTCTGCACGAAGTCACATTCCAGATCTACCACTGGGTGGTAGCTGGGTGGCCCACACCTAGTGTTGAAACTCTCTGACCTTCTGTTTCTTCATCTGTAAAGGAGACCGCGCAGGGCTCTGGTGAGAAGTAAAGAGATGACTTATAGATGCAGCTTCTAGTGCATGGTGGACACTCAATAAACATGCATGTGTGGGAACTGCTAGGAGACGGAGGGGCTTCCTAGAGAAGAGGCCCACGTCAAGGTAGGTGGTTAAGGGAGATGTGCAGAGAAAAGGTGTTCTAGTTTGCTAGCTGCTGGAATGCAAACACCAGAGGTGAATTGGTTTTTAATAAAAGGGAATTTATTTCATTAGTTCTTCAGAGAAAAGGCAGCTAACTTTCATCTGAGGTTCTTTCTTACGTGGGAAGGCTCAGGGTAATCTCTGCTGGCCTTCTCTATAGGCGTCTGGGTTCCAACAACTTTCCCCAGGCTAATTCCTTTCTGCATCTCCAAAGGCCTGGGCTGAGCTGCGAGTGCTGATATGAGGAATGCCGAGCTGCTTGGGCTGTGCTATGTTGAGCTCTCTCATTTAAGCACCAGCCATTAAGTTAAACATCGTTCACTGCAGCAGGCACACCTCCTAGCCGACTGCAGATGTAATGAGCAACAGATGAGGTTCACGTACCATTGGCTCATGTCCACAGCCACAGAACTAGGTGCCTTCACCTGGCCAAGTTGACAGCTGAATCTAACTACCACAGAGGGCCTCTGGGATTCCATGAGAAAAGGCCGGAATGTAGAAGTGACCCGGGAGAAGGGCAGAGGCCATCCCGGCTGGAGGAAGGAGTGTTTGGGGGATAGATTGCTGGCATCCCTCTCCCATTCACACCCAGCTGGATGAAATCTTGAGTATGAATCTAGCTCCATTATTTAGTGGGTCAGAGCCGGAAAGTCTCATTTTTCCCACTGTTTCCAAGTTGCTTTTATTTCTCAACAGATCCTTGTCTCACCTATGTTTAAAGGTCCCCAGTTGATTCATGGAGACCTTCAAAAAGCAGCACCAGGACACAACCCCCTGGCCTGTGAGCTCCATCTCCCACGTCCATTTCCCTCTCCTCTGCCCGTTGTGAGAAAGCAGAGAAGCTAGCCCCTCCTCCCCACCCCCGCAGCCACCGCAGCATGCTCTTCATTTGTTGCAGAAGTTTCAGCCTTTTTTTATAGCAACATAATTCATTGATTTTCTTACAGTGTTCCAGGTGAGCTTTAAAATGAAAACAATCTGGAAAGCAGCTGGAATGAGGAGTGGGAGGGTCTTGCTGTGCTGTCAGGCTTAGTTTGCCTCCCTCATGGCACATAACTGAGACATTTTCACTAAGAACTCCTCTCGAGTTAAGTGTGGACTCTGAGGGTAGGGACTGTACCATCCCTTCTGGGTCACGGTGACTGCCTCTAGTAGAGATTCCATCATGTTTTTTTAAACCAATGAGTGAATTTCTGGCTGTGTTGTGACTGCTCTGTTACTCAGCAATGCCGAAGACCAGTTGTTTAGTTGAGGAAGGATAATAATCCATGTTCTAGTTTGCTAGCTGCCAGATGCAATATACCAGAAACGGAATGGCTTTTAGAAAGGGGAATTTAATAAATTGCTAGTTTACAATTCTAAGGCTGAGATAATGTCCCAATTAAAACAAGTCTAAAAAATGTCCAATCTAGGCATCCAGGGAAAGATACCTTGGTTCAAGAAGGCCGATTAAGTTCAGGGTTTCTCTCTCAAGTGAGAAGGCACATGGTGAACACAGTCAGGGGCTTCTCTCTCTGCTGGAAGGGCACATGGTGAACACAGCGTCATCTGCTAGCTTTCTCTCCTGGCTTCCTGTTTCATGAAGCTCCTGGGAAGGCATTTTCCTTCTTCATCCCCAAAGATTGCTGGCTGGTGGACTCTGCTTTGTGATGCTGCAGCATTCTCTGCTCTCTCTAAATCTCCTGGCTTTCTCTCTTGTCATTCTCTTTTATAGGATTCCAGGAAACGAATCAAGACCCACCCAAATGGGTGGCGACACATCTCCACCTAATCCAGTTTAACACCATTCTTGATTGAGTCACATCTCCAGGGAGATGATCTAATTACAGTTTCACATATACGGTACTGAATAGGGATTAGAACAAATGGTTGCCTTTACAAAATGGGATTAGGATTAAAGCATGGTTTTTCTAGGGTACAAACATCCATTCAAACCAGCACAATCAAATTTGTCAATTTTACTATTTTAGTTGACTTGTATGAAATTTATAAGGAACAGTATAAGTCAATACTGAGCCTTACTAGAGATACTTTCATTGCAAGGTTCTTTATGAACTTTGCATTTGCAGTTCACAACAGGCAGCAGATGGACACCAGCCATGCAGCTTTCCTGCCTCTAAATCACTAATTAAACGGGAGCTAGCTTGCACCAACAGTGGTCCCTATTGCAGGAGGTCAGGTCAGCAGCACACTAGCTGTGCTTTACGCCTAGGAACCGAAACTCCTCATTTGATGTGTCTGGTTTGTGTTGCCTAATTCCATTTTTTTTTTGTTATTTTTTTTAATATTTTAAAAGATTGATTGCCTTCCAATATTTAGAAGTTGATACCAATCAAAAGTGATGGGTTCTCCACACATACTCTTTGAGACCAAAGGAAGAAAGGCTTCTTTGGTCTGGAACTGAAATCTTCTATAGTGCATAATCTAATTCAACCTGTCTGGATAGCTCATTTGAACAACTGAGACACAGGGAGCCCACAAGAAAGAGGTCCTTTAATCCTGTATAGATTATTGTAATACCTGGATATATCCTAGAGTATATTAAGCACATAATCAAAAGTATTGGCAAAGTCCTTGAGGGATGAGAGAAAGAATATGGAAATATTAAACCTTACCATCAGAGAATCCCCTGATACTATGTCAAACTTTAGGGACAGCCAAATCAATATGCCATGCCCTTGAACATGAGGCTTACTCTTGTGAAGCTTATGTAGGTAGTAGAGAAATTTAGACTATGCCTAAGACTTACTCCCATAGGGCCTCTTTTGTTGCTCAGAGGTAGCCTCACTCTCCCTAAGCCCAACTCTGCCAGTGAAATCACTGTCCTCCCCGCTACGTGGGACATGACATCCATGGGTGAAAGTCTCTCTGGCAACGTGGGAGATGACTCTCAGGGATGAATCCGACCCTGGCACCATGGGATCAACAAATCCACCCTGAACAAAATGGGGAAATGAAATGTAACTAATAAAGTATCAGTCACAGAGAGAGTTCAAATAAGAGTCAAGAGGCTACTCTGGAGGTTGCTCTTATGCAAGCTTCAGGTAGACCTTGCTACCTATCCTAGCCTGCCAAACCCAACCAGGACTATTCCAGCCAATCTTAAAGAATACCTAGGGCAATTTATAAGATTACACAAGGATTCCAGGCAGTAGAGTAACTTTACAGAAACCTACAACCTCCAGATGGTTCCCTGGTCTAGATGAATCCTGAAACCTAGCCCAGCCTCTCCAGAACATCAGATAGTTCCATCTCCCTACCCCATATTAGTTACAGACCCTTCCAACATGAAAAGATAGAATGGCCAGAGCCCAAATACCCTTAAAGAGAAGAATGGAAAGATCAAAGGTGATGATGGAGTTGTACAGAGAAGAGAGGCTTAACAAATGAATATGAATGCTGTATCATTAAATTGGTCTCTTTTAGTCTCCAGTATTTTAGAGAAGCTAGAAGTAAGAACCTAAAATTATGAAATTGTAACTCATGTCATGCTCTGAAATATGTTCTACAACTAATTGTGGTGCTGTGCTTGGAAGTTTATTGCTTTTTTGTGTATATGTTATTTTTCACAAAAAAGAAGGGAAAAAAGACTATTGTGATGATAAAAAAAATATTTATGCCTTCTAGGCTCCTATATTCTGGAGCAGCTAAAAGGAAAAGAATCTGAGAGGATTGTATGGTAGCCCATGACAAACTCTGGGATCTGTCCTGTAACTACTTTTTGAAGAGTGCTTTGAAAAATATTGCTTTTTTATTTCTTTGATTTGTATATACATTATACTATACAATAAAAAAGTTAAAAAAAAAAAAAGTGACGTTTCTCTGCCTGATGCACTCAAATGACCAATTCCTGAAGCACCAGGATTTCAAAGAGAGCAAGAGTTTATTGCTAAGTGCAAAACAGGAGATCAACTGGCTTATCAGCATGAAAATCTTTCTCCCTAAACTACATTAATTCTGATGGTTTTATTGTATCAAAAGATGGATAGGTTTTAGGGTAATGAGCACAATGGCTCGAGATGACAAAGTTAGAGATGATCTAATTATTGAACATGCACAGGTTAATTACATGCTTAGTCATGGAACATTTGTTATTAAATGGTGGCCTTAATATGAGAATGTGCATGATTTTTAATATTATAATGAGGTGCAAGTCACTTAAAGTTTAAGCCATTGTGCATGCCAGGTGGGCCCACTTTGGTTAGATCCAGCCCATCTCTTTGGATAGTTTAGGAATGGGGATGATTAGTTCTGGGCTGAATCAGATCCTTCGTGCATAAACATGAGGGGCTGTAGTTAGAGATTCTGAGATTCTAAAGTTGAATAACAGGATAAGGGGGTACAAGTAGGGCCCGTCACAAGGTTTTTACAATCACAAGGTAAAGGCCAGATAGTTATATAACCATTATCAAAGATCAAGGCAGCTGGGTTACAGTTCAGTAATTTCAGGTCTTTCCCTCTGGCTATTCTAATATACTAGAAAGTAAAAAGAAATGTCTGTATAATGATTCAGAAGTCATAATCATTTGTTAAATCATTAGATTTCACATACAATCTGCAAAACATCTGAATATCTAGCAACATGAACCCCCTGTTTTTGGGTTGGCCTCAGTCTGTTGGAGCGAAACAGCTGCCACTGGCTAGGACCCAGTACGGGTGCCCCCACCCCCTCCCCCCACCACCACGCATTGTCTTTCCATCAGCATGCTTCTCTCACTCCTGCTACCTGTCGTCCTCTAGGGATTGAAATCCCTGATTGCAGAGATGAGTAGTCATGTGTACAGACGGACACACAGCCCCCACCACGGGCAGCACAGTGCGAAGCAGACCGTAGGCCCCCTGCAAGTTGTTTCTGGGGATTAGTGTATGTGACAGATGTCTACATGTCTGTCCATGTGAAAGGGCATATTTATTCCGGAAAGAGGTAAGAGTCGTTGTATGGGTCTGTGGGGTTGTGTCTTCAGTCTGTGAGCCCCACCCCCGCCTCCATTCAGGGAGGGCTGACTTCCATCTCATCCAGGAAACTCTTAGTAAAGGGAGTTAGCCAAGGTGGAGTACCGGTGAGGGGTTCAGATTGTCCGAAAAGACCCCGGGGCTTCTAGCCCTGCCTGTGCTGTGCAATATGGGCCAGCGCCTCCCCCAGAGATGCTGATTTCATGGGTCTCTGGCGAGGCCTGGAATCAGCGCAGGTAGAGGCTCCCCTGGCGATTTTACTGTGCAGTCAAGGTTGAGAATGGCTGGTCCTGGGGACACTGGGCTTCAGATCCACATTCCGTTGCTAGTTTACAATTCTAAGGCCGAGAAAATGTCCCAATTAAAGCGAGTTTGTAGAAATGTCCAAATCAAGGCGCCATCAAGAGGTTATCTCCACTCCAGAAAAGCTGATGAGTCCAGTGCGGGGGGCGGGGGGGGGGTCCTGCCTGCCCCTCACAGGGCCTGGCCCAGGAGGCCTCAGTGAATATTTATGGGGGGGAAGGGAAGGGGGAGGCAGCAGAGAGAGAGGCAGTGGATTGCCGTGGAAAGCTTGTGGGCCCACTCGGTACTGATTTTGCAGTCCTGGAATGGCTGTTGTGTAAAGTTTGGAGGGGACAGGAGGAGGCCCTATCATAACTTCTCTTGCCTGAGAGAAATTAATTTGCTCAGTATGTCCTTACCCTGGGTAGTCTGGAGTGGAGCTTAAGTAGGAAGTACAACACGGCTGAAAAAATAGAGCCTTTCTGGCTTGCACAAGAACAAAGAGACCTAATAGGATGAGTTGGCTTCTGGGAGCTGAGCTGCTTTTTGAATGCCCTGCTCCCAGCAGGCGCCTTGCTGGACTCCTGAGCATACTTTACTACTTCCATCAGAAGCCCAGCACACACACACCGACTGCCAAATGCACACACACCACACACACACACAATGATGGCCAGGAAGACCTGGTGACTCCTCATACCAAACACCCACCTGAAAGTCTGTGATTTCCACACAGTTTGTGACTCATAAAAATTTAAGCACCTGCTAAGTGAAAACAACACCTTTTGCTGTCTTCCTTGCAAACACCTTCTGCAGGAATATTCTCACTTCTCAGAGGTGACAGATTTCGCAGGCAATTCCCCCTGGCTGAGGCTGCTAAAGGATAAGTGGAGCTGGGAGAGGCATGCCCTCCAGGAGTCCTGGCATGTAGTGCTGGAAGCAATGCTGGAAGCAGGGGTCTGAGAGGACTTTGGGCGGGAAAGGGGCTTGAGACCACTGTGGCACTGGCAGTTTGGTTGGTCCTTTGAAGGGGAGGGTGGGCTTGGAAGACACGACCCTGGAATTGCTGCAGAATTCACAGGGGACTAAGGAAAGAATGTGCTCAGCCGGACACCTGGGGGTGGGCAGGGGATGGGAGACGATAGGCTGGCATGTACTAAGGACCCATATACATAACTGGGTTTTCCAGCCTCCACCAATCTGATGATACAAATGGACCCCAGCCCTAGTAACACATCATATATCATAAGCTGAACATGACGCTGGTACAACGCAGGCTGTAGACCATGCAGAGTTCTCCATTTCCCAGAGTGTCTCAGGTGAACTTACACAGGTCATCCCACATTCGTCCCAGCCCTGGACTTCACTGGCCATCAAGTGGCTGCTTCTGGAACGCTCATGTGAGTCAGCCCCAGTTGGTGACCTCTGCTCAGGCAGGTTAAGTCCCAGACTCGGCTTGGACCAGAGTCTCAACATTCACCTGCCAGGTTAGCCTTCCTAATGAAAAATGGAGAAGGAAAGTAAATCCTTATTTTCAGCTGAGAAACCACCGCTCAGGGAGATTACAGGATTTCCACAAAGTTTGTGACTCAACAAAATTTAAGCACCTGCTAAGTAAAATTCATGTCTGGGTTTCTCCATCAGACTAATTATGTGCAATAGCCGAGTAGCGTGCATCAGTGACACGTGGTCACAGAGCTCCCTACTAAGTAGTGGCACCGCCAGTCAGTGGTCATGCTGTCTGGGCCGGAGCCCGACCCTTGGGACACACCCACAATGGCCAGCCCTCCCTTCGGGCAGACCTTGAGCAGCTGGAATATGTTGACGCTTCACAATGGGCCTTGGGTGGCTGGAGACACCAAACTGGTAACTCCTGTACGGAAGGGGTTATAACTGGGGGATCTGGAAGGAGGCAGTGCTTACTGCAAGGACCTGGGATACATTTGGAGAGGGGCATGCAGCAGGTTGGGATTTCCCAAGAAAGACCCAGCGGTCGTCTCTCATTGCATTGCTCTTTATAGTTTCCATCATTGTATACACAGCCCTTTGGAAGAGTAGCCCTTATCTGGCCTCTACCTCCCTGTTGGCCTCATTTCCAATCATTCCTCTAAAATCAGCCTTTTCTTTAGCCAGGCTGAGCTGTTCACAATTCTTCTAAGCAGCACAGGGTCTGCCCTGCCTCCCAGCCTCTGCTCCTGTCGTTTGTTTTCCTGGAGCACCTTTCCCCCTCCCTCTTAGGAGTCACCTCTCTGTTCCCCGGCTGGGTGAGGTGTCCCCCCCCCCCCCCCAGCTCTCCGTGAACACCTCTTTCACAACAGATACCCCAGGAGCATAGTTACCTAATTAGTTCTCTGGCTCCCCCACTGGACTGCGACTTCCCTAAGGGCAGGGTCTGCATCGTAATTTTTTTTCCCTGCATCTTCGGTACCTAGCATGGTCAGCATTGCATGTTTTTGGATGACTAAACGAGTCGGGGGGTATCCTGGTGAGCAGTCATTAGTGTTGACATCTTAGTATGAATTATTTACCCAATTTTTTTATGTGAACAAACTTTGGTGGCTGTGTCTCAAGGGAACGGTGCTCGGGGAAAGAAGGAGAGACGGGCAGGTGGGAAAGGATGAGGAGGGTCTTGACCACACACGTTGCTGACAGTAACTGGGTGATTTGGCGTCACCAGCTGAGAGGCTTTAATCCCCACGTCCCCCGCATCGATGAGACTGTTCTACAGGCGGGTGCCGGGAGAGGTGAGTCTAAACTCAACCTCAGAACAGGGGCAGCCCCCATCAGCATGGGGGGTAGGTGGTCACTTGGCCACTAGCCCCAAAGTTGCCCTGTAAAGCTTTAGTCACATAAGATGTGACTGCAAAATGATGGCTCTGTGAAAGTGCAGCCTTGGGACCGCTCCTCCTGGAAATTCATAATACAGGTTAGCATATTAAAGACTCTGAAAAGTCCTACAGTTAAGAAACCTGTGTGGTTTTAACCAGCCATTTCCAAATGCATGCAGCCACAAAAGGAGCTGTGGTCTGTAATACTGATTAAGAAATGAGGAACTAGCACATCGTTCTGCTAGATAGACAGTAGGGAGCAAATACTGTCAAGTTACTATTCTAAGGTTGATGATATGGGCGAGAATCACTTGGAAATTGTTGTTCCTTGTTCTTGGGAGAAGCTCAGCTCAGCCATCTGGGAAAGATGGCCTTCCCCCCCCACCCCCCGTCACTCTGTGAGTGCCCCCCAGGCATCAAAAGGTGCCCAGTGTTAACAGTTAGATTTTCTAATGGAAAATTATCAGATTTCTGCTTCACTGCACTTCCACAAAAGGTCCCTTCCAAGAGCTGCTCTGTAGTGTGCTGGCTGTCACACTGAACTGGAGATTCAGAGACCAAAAGCCCAGAGAAAATCTTTGCCCCATCATTTGGTTCAGGCTGGGGGGCTACCCCGTCTTTAGGGGGAAGGGCTCCCTAAGTGCACAGGGGCCTGGCAATCAACACCTGCGGGCTCAGGAGGGAGAGAGCTCCATTTCAGGGCTGTGGAACCATCACTCTGACCTACATAAACCACCACATGTGCAGCTCTGACAGTGGGGCAGTGGGGAAGGCGTAACAGCCCCTTTGAAGCACAAGGTAGAGTCTGTCTTTGCAATCAGCAGGAGGGAAAGAAGCCAGAGTAAAGAGGCGGGAGGTTTCCTGCCAGCACTGGAGTGCTAGAATGTGTGATTCACACCTGCCAGGAACTTCTGGAGCCTTACAGATGGACTGGATACCTCATGGGTGCCCTCGGCTCTCCTCTTTTCCTGACTTCTCAGGCTCTAGACCTTCCTCTCCAACTTTGTGTCAGTCTTCCTGCTAGAGACCCTCATATCCAATGGAGGAGAGCCACCATCACCTTCTAAAAAGTCTTTCTGTCCCAGCCTCTCTCTCAACTGTCTGCAGAGAGGTCGCCCGACAAGGCTGAGTCCTTTGTCTGCTGGGCCCTTGCAATCACTGCCCACTGGCTTTGGGGTGTGCCCCAAACTCCTTTCCACTGGCTTTCACAGCCCTCTATGATTTGGGCTTTGTTTATTCTTTAACTCCGTGGTCTTTCATTCTCTCTTGTATGTTTATATGCTATTTCATTCATTTTATCTTGGGGTGGGGGTTGCTGGTTCTTTGAAAACATAAATGAAATTAATAAACTTCTGCTAAGAATGATCAAGTATTAAAGAGAGAAGATACAATCTGTAATAGGAATGAAAAAAAGGGGGGGATATCGGATGTTAAACAAATGGCATTATAAATGACTTTATGACAATAAATTTGAAAATTTAAATGACATGAACAAATTTCTAAAGCTGCAACTTGTCAAATGGATGCAAGAAGAAATAGAAAACCTAAAAGATCCTATAACCTTTAAAGGAGGTTATACCGTATACATTTAGAGAAGTGGAATCCGGTGTTTTTCGTAATCAGCCGCGCGATAGATCTGTGTTGCCTGATTGCTGCTGGTCATCAGAGCCTTCACAGCACCTAATAAGGGTTGGGAGAAGGAGGCCAGTGCACCACAAGACAACTCCAGTCCCCCAGTTATTTCCTCCAGCCAAGGCACTCTAACTCAAAGCCTCTGTGCATTTTGGCAGAAATTCAGAATAAGTTCTCTAGCCTTCCCCGTACCCCTTCCGCATCCAGGAGCAGCGTGGCCAGTGTGAAGCCTTATGCTTGGGCCCTGTAGTTTGTATAAACAGGCACTGCTCTTCTTACAAAATGTCATTGGGGAACTTAGGACTTGTTCGGTTTTCACTAGAAGGCAAGTCTCCTTTTCAGTCTGGTCCATTAAAGTGGCTGGAATTAGGGAGAGCACAGATTGAGTGAGTGCAACTGGAAAGGACACATGTCCAGCTCTCCACATCCTGGGCTGCCCACACAGGGGACATTTCCCGGGGGACCCTTTGCCATGGGGAGACACTTGTGGGGTGCTGTGCTCCACTGGCAGTTAGTCTGGCTGCAAGTCTTTGGTCCCAGGGACTTGAGACTTTGGCCAAATGAGCTCTGTCTTCTTATCCACTTTGTTTTACTGCCTGATTATCCTAGTTTTAGAGTTTGTAGATTATATTCTTTCAGCGTTCACTTTGCTGTTCTGTTTCTTGTACTTTAATTGTTCTCAGCTGACGTACAATTTAATGACTTTCTTTTATCTCACTTTAATTTTAGCCATAGCTTATATTTTATCTAGTCCTCTCATCATGTTCAACTTTTATTTTTGGCTTTATTTTTATCTTGCTCATTTTTACTTTAGGCTTGTTATTGGGATTTTATGCTGTTTTAAATGACTTTTCCCTTAATTCATTTTTTGTTGATAGCCTACTGTTACTTTATTGTCTTTTATGCTCTTTAATTACAAAACAGGAATTCTGAGGCAGAGGCACGCGGGAACCAGTTGCAAGGTTATCCAGTGTCTTAGAAAGTACAGCTGGAGCAGCAGGGAATAGCCAGCTCCTCCCATCAGCCACACACCGTCAAGGGTTAATGGACAGATATGGGCCAATGTAAAAACAGTGAGCTGCAGTGGGGATATTCAAGCCTCATTAGGCATGGAAAATTATCAATAGCCACCGTCTCCATCTCTCCCTCTGGCGCCATTGTTTCTTCCTCGTGCACATCAGGTGCCCTATCCAAGAAGTGGAAGTCGGCTTTCCCGATGCTCAGCCTGACTACCGAGTCCAAGGCCCTATGCCTTACACCCCACAGCCTGCTGCCATCTGACCGACCCTGTCACTGTGAATCCATTCCAGATACCCAGGAGGAAGGGCCTGCTGGGAAGCTCAGCTTGGCTCAGTGTTCAGCTGCCAACCTTCGCCCCGCTTCCATCAGCTGGGCCGTGGGATGGCACGAGTGGTATTCAAGGCTTCTTCCTCCCTGCAGGCTGTGTCAGGTGGGTTCCCCTGGCCAAGAGCAGTGATGGGCAGGGAGGGAAGGGAGACCGGTGCCTTGTCCTCCTGGATGGTACTACAGCAGCATCATAATCTCCCCCTACTGTGCCCCCTTCTACAGCATCTCTCCATGTCTTCCAGCTCCGTAAATAAGTAGATGAATAATCCAATAGACTGCTGGTGGTGCTATTCCAAGTCCCACTCTCAAGCGGAAAACCCTATGTGGATTTTGTTTTTAAATGCCAGAACAAGATTGTTTTTTCACATCACGTCTTATCCAGTCCCTATAAGGAGTTGTGACTAAATCCAATGCCTTGGCTGCCTGTGCAATCACTGGACTTTTGGCAAGGTATGCCAACAGGAGAATGGTATTTGGGTTTAATTTAAAGAAGTCAGCATGCTGTTTGTGGCGTTCTAACAAGGCTGCTCGGAAGAAGGCATAGTGAAAAGACCACGAGTTGCATTTGGAATCGTTCTTCTGCCAATATGTCTTGATGTGGCCTCTTTAAAGCTGAAGGAACAGTGCTCCTGCCAGCAGAGTTAGAGAAAGAGAGCCCCTCTTGCTGTGAGTACTCCTTTAGCCCTCTTCTTAGATGCATATCCACATGGGGTTGGCCAGAGTTCACAATATATCCAGGTAGTTTAAAAAAAAAAAAAGAAGTTCCTTAAAACACGAAAAAGTAATTAGCTAAAATAAAGACAAAAAACCTAGATCCTATATGCCACTCTGACTGGCATATAGTAGATGCTCAGCAAATATTTCATAAACGATCTGAAAGCCATCTGCCCTAATGGAGAAAGGGGACTAATATCTGCACATATCTCTTACATTCCCACCACTTTACATTCTTAGGCTGTATAAGGCTAGTGACCACAACCTTCCCAGCTCAGTGAAGTCCTTCAATGATTAAGAGTTCTCTTCTGGAACTAGGAAAGGTGGGGTGTGAAATGCAGTCACCTTACTCTGTTTCTCTTTAGGGAAATAATATCTGTCTTCCAGAGACCTGGGACTCTGAAATAGCATAGCCTTTCTATTGACGCCAGGAGCCTTTGGCCCAGCCGAACCTGGCTTTGGGGAGAGCTGCAGGGTGGCATCAGGACCTAACAGGAAGGGATTCCGTGGAAACTGGTACCTGAAGGAGCATGTGCCTGAGAGTCACACTGACTGGGTCTGAAACCTGACTATCCCTTAGTGGCTGTGTAGCCTTAGGTGAGTCACACAACGTCTCTGAGCTCTAATTTATTTTTCTCTAAATCTTGGTAAAAATAGCTACCTCTCAGGAATGTAGCCAGTATTAAGTGTGCTAATATGTGTGAAGTGCTCCATCTAGGGCTTTATGAGTAGTCGGTGTCCCATTATAGATGGCTTCCCTCTTCCCTGCTCCTCCGCCCCTTCCTACCACCTTGTGCCCATCAGTGTGAATTAAATCGTGGTCTGAGCCACCTGTTACACGCTGAGATGCGCTCCAGGCCTTAGCTCTTGCAGTTGACAGTCAGCATTCGCGCGGCAGCGGGGCTTCCCGGCAGTAGCACATTGTGCTCCATTCCACTCCACTCCCCATCTGCTGCCTGGCAAGAGAGGTGCTCATTGGAAGCCCCCACAGGGTCCCCACATCCTGGGGGGGAATGAGGAGGCAGAGTCCGGTTTTCCCTTTAGTTGCTGCTGGGTGTGTCTGCCAGCAGGAGCTCAGAATGTGGGCTTAGCAGGGAGGAACCTGCGTTTCTCTGCCCTGGGCTCTGGGTGCCGGCCCAGCCCACAAGCAGGAAGGGGCTCTGCAGGACGTCTGGGGAGAGATGCTCCCAGGGCCACGGTGGGTTGGTCACAGCGGCAGTTCCCAGTCCTCCTGGCGGCGTCAGGGCGGGGACAGCGACCTATGCAATAGGAGATGGGCTGCGACTCGCTCTGGGTCCTAGGGTGTCATTCAGCCAGGGACGGTCCGCCACCTTTGGGCTGGCATGGCTCCCTGCCCGCCACCTGGGGCACACCTGGCAGCAGGGGCGCATCGGTGATGTGGCCTGTTCTAAGGCCACGGGAGGAGTGGAAGGCTACTTTTCTCAAATAAAATCACCAAACATATCAAGGTCTTTAAAAGTTCCCGCCCTTTGACTCCGTGTTCCCGCTGGCAGGAATTCATTGGCGTTTCATCGGTGAGATCAACAGATATATGGGACTGTTCTCCCCACTGCCAGCTGTGGCTCTCAGAGATCGAAAACAGCCGCATTTCCACGGCAGGGACACAGGTTAGAGATGTGGCCGCGCCCACTACAAGTCCTGCTTGCAGGGTGTCCAATAAGCTAGCAAAATGCCTTTGTCACCTAGGAGTCAGGATTATATGCGAAGTGTGATCTTCACTGTTTAAAAGAAGTTCACTGAAGACAGACTGGGAGTCAGTGTGCCTCAAGTGAATGGCCACTCCCTCCCCGAAGTGGGATTAGCGTTCTTTTTGCCTCTTATGATTCCAATTTTTGTCTTGGGAGCAGAAAGATACAGATTGAGAATGACCCGGTGTGTGGAAGAGCGAACCCCAGAGCACAAGGCCGAGTCGTGGCGGAGGCTCAGGCAGCGCGCGGGGTGCTGTGTGGGGAGCCCCCCGTCCTGTGCGGGAGCCCCCCGCACTGCCGTCCCCTGTGGCGCTGGCCGCTCCGGCGGCTTTGGGAACAGCTGGACCTGTGTGTGAGGGAGAGTGGGAGGCTCAGTGTGTGCCCTCCACGGAGCCGGGGACCCCGTCAGAGCAGGCCTGTTGTGGGGTGCCGGTGGAGGGGAGGGGGAAGAGCCAGCGACACCCCCAGGTGAGCGCCAGGACCACCTGGCCAGGTGTGAACAGGAAAGCTGATCAGAGCCGCCTCCTCCAGGGCCTGCATGTGACAATGAAGTAATGAACGGTTTATTTATAGCCCTTTTATGGAAGCACTTGAGAATTTTGTTTTGTTTTTTAACCCTGCAATTCCACCAAGAAGGACAATTTTCATTTCCTCTGAGAACATCTGCCCAGGGGTCAGCAGGAGGCCCTGGGGCCTTCCCTCAGACCAGCCTCTTTTCTCCACGCCCCTCCTGGTTGGCCTCCGGGTCCCCCCTTTTGAGACCTAATTCCTCAGTCATTTACAGGTTTGCTCTGAGCTGCCCTGGGAGGCAGGACCCACAGCTGCTGTCACGGAAGCCGAGGTGAAGCAGTCCATGGCGGGGACGGCCGCTCCTTCGGCCGCTCCTTCGGGGGCTTTCGGCTGCTCCTTCGGGGGCTTTCCCTCCCGGCTGTCCCCGCCCCTGCCCCCGGCTCCCTGCTCAGAGTCACGGCAGCGGATCGAAGGGCAGCTGAGAGGGGTGGGGTGAGCGTCGTGGGCCCGCAGAGCTGTGGTGCCCCAGGTTTGGTTTCTGAGGCGACCCCACCACCCACATGTGTGGCTTTGGAGGTCACAGGGCCCAAACCCGGGCCCGCCCCTGTAAAGGGGATGAAAGGGGGCCTACCTCATGGGGTCATCGTGGCGTCCGCATGAAGAGGTGAGCAGGCCGGGCATCGTGGCGCAGTGCTTGGCCCATCCTAGTGACTTGTTGTTACTTGGGGTTATTCCTCCCTGGAAGCGTGCACTCGCTGGCCGCACAGCTACCCCACTCGGGGGGGAGTCCAGCCAAGCAGGGCCGCCACCAGCTCTGGAGGGGCCCAGGCCTGACCGCGCCACCCAGGCAGAGGGGCCCAGGCCTGACCGTGCCACCGGGGCAGAGGGGCCCAGGCCTGACCGCGCCACCCGGGCAGAGGGGCCCAGGCCTGACCGCGCCACCGGGGCAGAGGGGCCCAGGCCTGACCGCGCCACCCGGGCAGAGGGGCCCAGGCCTGACCACGCCACCCGGGCAGAGGGGCCCAGGCCTGACCGCACCACCCGGGCAGAGGGGCCCAGGCCTGACCACGCCACCCGGGCAGAGGGGCCCAGGCCTGACCGCGCCACCCGGGCAGAGGCCTCCCGGGCCGACAAGCTCATTCCCAGCCAGAGTGTACTGACTGGTGAGGCATCCAGGTGTGCGGAATTAAATAACCAGCACTTGCCGTTTTAAGGTAAACGTCACAGAGGCCACCTTTGCTGGGCGGCCGTGGAACAGAAGGCGTGACACACCCGAGAGGACACCCCATTCCTTCCTCTCCGGCTCTTCTCATGAGGCTGACCGCCCCTCTCACTGCACAGACGCCCTTTCTATTCGGTAGGAGCAGGCTTACCCCTCTGCCTCAGCGCCGCCTTGCTTGGTGCTTCCTCTACCCCACATGCAGCAAACTTCCCCATTTGTCTGACTTATTTCTTCTCATTCTTTATTTACCCAGCGTCTCCTCCTTCACTTATTTTCCTCTTCACTCCCTTCTTAACACTTAGCTCAATCTGTAAGCACATCTTCATTCTGGTGCAAATATCAAAATTCAAATATTAACCATCAAAATAAATATTTGATATAAAATTTTGTTTGATATTTGCCTTTCCCAGTGGGTGTCCCTGGGCCGCAGGGAGCATTTAGTCCTCCTTCCCTGACGACCCCACACCTTGTATGGTCCTGCACATGGCAGGCGCTTAGGGACTGCTTGGTGGACACCTGAATGGAAGGGACAGCCCCTTGCTCCTCGGCAATGTGTGTGGCTTCATGAAAACCTCCCTTCCGCGACAAAGAGATGCCAGAAAGAGGAGGAAATACCAGAGGTTGCTGTTCCTTAAGGAAACTCCAAGCATTCAAGAACAGTTCACACATGCTCTGTGGGAGTGCTGAGCTGATTCTGTCCCCTACAGAAAAGAAACGAAGAAATTCAACTCAGGGGATTGGGAGGTTATCCCCTACATGACAATCAGGCAACCAGGAAAAGGACTCTTCATCTGGGGGTATCCTCACAGCACTCCCCAAGCGTCATTGAGAGGAAAGGTATGGGGCTTTTGCACTAGGATAGAATCAAAACTTGGAGAAAGTAAGAATAGCTGTGACGTGGTCTTTGAAATAAATCAAAACGAAGAATAGGCAACACATTGGAGTTGTTTCATAAAAAGAAAACATCAGCCCTTATCACTGTAACTGCCTGGGCAGTTTGGAAGTACAAATCAATTTTGATGTCCATGTTAGGTAGTCAGTAATTTACTGTCTCTTCATCGTTCTAGAATGGACAGCACCTAAATTAACACCAAGATGCTTTGGCAGGTTCCAGAGACACTGGAAGAAGCAGGAAGTGTGGAGCTTTTCTTGTCTTCTTCCTGGTGAACTAATCATCCTTCCATCTGGCCAGCTTAGTGGCCTCGTCTCCTCTCAGAAGCCTTCCCTTGCTGCTGCAGTTGGCGAAATACGCCCTCTTCTCTGCTCTTTCTATTGACATTATCAGATTCTATTTTCTTGTTTTCTGTTAGAGAAGTTGTAGATTTACAAAAAACCCACGCAGAAAATACCAAATTACCATATACCACCCTTCCCCCTTACTAACACCTTGCATTAGTATGGCATGTTTGTTACTACTGATGAAAGAATTATAATTGTAGTATTAACTATAGTCCATGGTTTATTTAGGGTTCACTGTTTGTGCTCACCTGTTTTTTAAATTTTCATTCCAGTAATATATACATATATAACCTAAAATTTCCCCTTTTCACCACATTCAAATGTATAATTTAGTGCTATTAATTACATTCACAATGTGAATGTAGCATCACCGCCATCCATTACTAAATCTTCTCCATCACCCAAAAAAGAAACTCTGCAGTAATTAGGCATTAACTCCCCATTCCCTGCCCCCACCCTGGCCCCTGGTAATTCTAGTTTCTGATGTTATGCATTTGCTTATTCTAATTACTCAGAGCAGTAAAATCATACAATATTTATCCTTTAGTGCCTGGCATATTTGACCCAAAATCATGTCTTCAAGGTCCATCTCTGTTTTGGGATGTCTCAGAGCTTGATTCCTCTTTACAGGGGAATACATTCCATTGTGTGTACATTCCACAGTTTGTGTGTCCATTCGCTGTTGATATGTAGGTTGCTTCGTCTTTTGCGACTGTGAATAATGATGCTGTGAACATTGGTGTGCAAATAGCTGAGTCTCTGCTTTCCACTCTTTGGGGGTATATTCCTACAGGTGGGATTACTGGGATATGACTATTTTAAATTAAATAGATACATTTTTGCCTCCCCACCATGCAGGTAACACCTTCAAATTAGAAATATTGCATAAATAATACCTTTTCTTTGTAGTTGGTCATGCTGTCTTTCCAACTATAATAAAGATTCAAGTCATCTTTATAAACATTTTTAAGTTAAAAAAAAAATTTAGTTAAAAATTATGAAGAAATGTTGTAGCTCAACCTCGAATATAGCCAAAATCATGACTGTGTCCTTGATAAACAGCGTTGGGAAATGTTCGTGTAAAAATTCGTGAGCTCCCTCTCTGCTCTGAAATCCCAGGGTGCTATGTGCACCCCTTTCCTAAGAAGATGTCAGCTTTGAGGAACAGGATGGAGTCATATTCTTCGCTTCCTCTCCATTGCCTGGTGTACAGCGGCTGCCCATTCATTATTCCTAATACCCCGTGCATGCGATGAGTGGGATTAGCCTGGAGAAGCACAAAAGATATCAGTGATTGAACTCTAAGTTTATCGTGGAAGTTCTGGGCCAAATTTTATTTGCCAAACAAGAGTAGGATGAAAAACAACTGCTGATAAATTTGTGTAGAAACGTACAGTGCAGACCTCCCAATCGATAAAAACATAGGCAATTCTGAGGAGCTGCAGAAATGACTCCTTCTGTCGATTTTTATTTTCCTGGGGTGTGCAGAATTTGGGATCTTGCTGTGACTAGTACAGTCATGTGGCCATCCCTGCTGGAGACCAGGAGATTAAATACCCCTGGATCTTCTATAAATACTCCCTATATAGAAAGAGGAAGGAATCCCATCTACGTCCCCACATCCAGGCAGCTGGAAAAACTGACCTACATCCACATGCATATTGCATGGAAAGTACGAAGCAGCACAAGAGTATTTACTGTACAGTGAGAAGGATCGCGAGGCTGTAAATTACTTTACATTGGCTGAGGGGGTCAATGAAGTGTTGTGTTAGGACTGCTGGTCTGTGTGAAACACAATAAGCAAATTAGAGCCAGGACAATGCAGCAATAATACAAATGTCCGTGTACGGTGAAGGAAAATGTCAAAGCAGGGTTGAGCTCTGCTGGAAATGGGTTGCATTTAGAGCACATTAGCTCCTGACACCCAGGGCTCGACTGGGCGAGCTGCAGTTCTTTCAAGCTATTTACTGTAAATTCAGAAGCAGCCAGCCTTTTGCATTGTTATTGGCTTTTTGCTGCTAGAAATAAAAAAGGGAACCTGAGAGAGTCCTTAGAGTCAGTTTGCTGATGGGCCAGCTCAACGGGTTTGTGGCCGTTAACTGGGAATATCTTGGCAATCGCGTCTCCAGTCCTGGGGAAGCACGTTTGGCCCCACCGTTGCATTCCTTCTCCAGCTGATTCCTTGGAAAATAATGGTTTTATTTTGCTCCAGAATTAGAAAATGAAGCAGCTGAAGCCGGGAGTTATGAGTCTTAATTATCCTCCCCAGCCTTTTCTGCAAGAACCTAAAATTGATTTTCAAATTTCTCTTCTAGGTTTGATTTAACATTTTAATCTGCATGCCTTCTATGGGGCTCTGCCTGTGGTGTGGTTGACAAAGGAAGGAAGCGGTAACCGGCCACATCGGGTGTGCTTGCTATCGGCTGAGCCGGCCTGGCCTCGATAAGCAGTGTCCCGAGGTCGCCTGGCTCAGGTGGCAGGCAGGCCTTTCGCCTCCACTCTTCTCCATCAGAATGAGAGCCGGCGAAACGCCCCACAGACAGTGGGCCTCTGAACTTTTGTTTTAAACTATAAAGCTGTCCCCTGTGATGCTAATTTATTAGGTCCAGGAATTGATAGAACAGTAAAAAGAGTCCATATACTTCTGTAATATTGATTGACCTGCCACATCTCTTTCTTCTGCTGCTCCAAATATGGATTTTCCTGACACTTGCCTTAACTTGAATTAAACATTTAAAATATACCTCTACCTCTTTGGGGTCCCCCACCCAAATGTTTGGGAACTTTAGTACAACCTATGGATTAGGGACAAGACTTGTCAGTGAATGGAAATACGATATCTCGTGTACCTGCAGTTGTTCATCAGTTTCAGGGGCTTTGCTATAAGTAGAGGCAGCTTGGTGGAGCCGTGAGCACCAGAGCAAAACCTGCAGTCAGAGCCCAGTGTCACATTGGGCAAGTCATTCAATTGCTTGACTCATCTGTTAAATGGGGTGAATGTCCCATGGAAGCAGAACTGTTACTAGGATGGGAGTTCACACAGGCAGTGCCTGGCACAAAGCCAGTGCCCAGTGATGGACAGTGAATTCAGGAAGGACCGGCTGGGTCACTAAGGCAGAAGAACATCAGGGGCCAACACCAAGCTCAGAGATGAAGTCAGATAGGAGCCCTGGGGAACCTGGGTCCACCAGAAATGACTTAGTAGACAGAGCTCCAGAGTAAGTCTGGGTGGGGGAAGAGCAGATGGACCTTGAAATGAAGGCTGGAGCTTGAGAACCTGCCAAAGACAAGTCTAGGGGTTGGGCCATAACGACAGCCTCTTTGGGCTCTTTCTGACCCTGGACCGTGAACTTCTCTGAGGTTCTCTCTTCTGTGAGGTCACAACCAGGAGACAGTGTGTTTCAATTGCAGCTTGAAAGTCCTACTACTGACGACAATCTCCAGCATCTTCGGGGCTCTTTCTCTGCGCCAACATTGTGCAAAGTGCTTTATGCATTTTGTCTTGCTGATTTTAATCAACAATATTTCAATAATCACAATAAGCCAGCATAATAGCTTGGAATGTCATTGTCCACATTTTATGGATGAGAAGATTTAAGGTTAGAGACGTTAACCCAGTTTGGCAGAGGCCACAGTTAAAAATGTCCAAGCTGGTCCTTGAAATCAAGTCATTTTCATTCCAGTTTAATGTCTTGCTTGAAATTAAAGTAATGGGAGACTCAACCATAGGAAACCCACTAGAGACTGTGTCAAGTCATAAAACTGTAATGCTGTGAAAACACGGCAGCTAGAAATCACTGGTGATGTGAAGGGAGCAAAATATCTGCTGCGATTTTAATTAACTGCCTCTAAATAATGAAAACGAGCGACTTAGACTCACTTTTAGTAGCAAAATACCGTTGTAATTTGAATATTACTGTTGATGGATAATTTGGCGCCGTTGATGGAGATGCGTAAATCAGGCAGCAGCTCTCTCTAGCATCTCGCAGAAACCATGCATACTGGGCCAGGCCTGCCTCTGCCCTGTGGACAAACGCAGCAGGTAGTCTCGCCTCTGGGACTAGGGGAAGGCAAAGTGTGAACAAAGAGTCAGCCACAGAAGCTTCCAACTTGCCTCTCGATTACTATTAGGCATTATTAGTATACCACTCTGAGATAGACTGGTTGGCTTAAACCGCAGGAATTTATTGTCTCACCGTTTGCAAGGCTACAAGCCCAACATCAAAGCGTTAGCAGGATGATAACATCCTCCAAAGTCCACAGCGTTCTTTTGGCTGCTTGTCATCCATCCATAGCACAGTCTCTGCCTCCGTCACATGGCCGTGTGCCTTCTTCTGTTTCCCACTCACCCTGATTTACCGTGGTCTGGTCTTAGTAGGATCTCTGAAGATCTGCTGGAAATGCGTTCACACCCAGAGGACAAGTCCAGGGGTAGGACTTGAACCTGCCTTGGTGGGGCCTGTGATTCAGTCCATCGCAGCTGCTGAGGACACAGTGGTGTTCCCCAAGTGGACTCTGAGGCCAGGGAGATCGGAATTCAAATTCTGGCTCCTGATTACCTTTGCAACGTTGGGCGGGTTCCTTAATCTCACTATACTTCAGTCTTCTCATTTTCATGACAGGAGAAAAGTTGGTATTTACACAAAGGATTGTTCTAAAGTCATTGGGATAGCACCTGGCACATGATAGGTACATTTTAGCTTGCAAGCTGCCAGAACGCAATATACCAGAAATGGAATGGCTTTTTTAAAAGGGAATTTACTAAGTTGCAAGTTTACAGTTCTAAGGCCATGAAAATGTCCAAACTAAGGCATCCAAGGAAAGATACCTTGATTCAAGAAAGGCCAATGGGTCCAGAACTCCTCTGTCAGCTGGAAAGGCATATGGGGACATCTCCTGAATTCTCATTTCATAATGATTCCCCAGAGGTGTTTTCCTCCTGCATCTCTCAAGATCTCTGGCTGTGTGGGCTCTCTCAGCTCTGTGGGCTCTGTAGCTTTTTCCAAAATGGTTCCTTCTTAGAGGGCTTCAGTAAACCACCTCACCTTGAATGGGTGGAGACACATCTCCATGGAAACAATCTAATCAAAGGTTACCACCCATGGTGGGGTGGGTCACATCTCCATGGCAACAATAAAAAAGATTCCACCCAGCAATACTGACTGAGGATTAAAGGACATGGCTTTTCTGGGGTATATAAAATAGCTTCAAACCAGCACAGGGTACTTGTAACTGTAGATGCAGACCATGTAACTATTATTACATTAATGCCATTACCTCATTTGATTTCCTGTCTGACCCTGTCATTTGGTAAATAGCATGCCCTACCGAGTGTTCCCAGCCCCACAACTGCCCTCCCGTCCCCAGCCCTACCATGGATAAACTTGCTCTCGTGAAGGGTGTGCGCTTAAGGTTTTTTACCTGGTGCACTCATCTTTCTGAAGGTCCCTAACATACAGAAACACCAATGAATAATTGGGAATTTGAACCCCCATCCAGCCCAGATTTCCTGGTAGCACCTACTTTTTCTTAAAATCAACTTTATGAATATAAATTAATAATTGACATATTTTAAGTGTACAGTTCCATGAGCTTTGACAGATGAAACCACTACCACAATCAACATGCAGACCATGTCAGACACCCCAAAAGGTTCCATGTCCTTTTGCTGTCCATCCTTCCCTCTGTCCAGGCAACCACAGATCTCCTTTTTCCACTATAAATATTAGTTTTTCCTTTTCTAGAATTTTTTATAAATAAAAATCATTAAAAAAAAGTACTCTTTTTGTCTGCCTTCTTTCACTCAGCATGATGATTTTTACATTCATCTATGTCATCAGTCAACAGATAGTTCCTTTACCTTGCTTAGTAATATCCCATTGTATAACTCTACCATATTTTATTTGTTCATTCATCAGTTGATGGGCATTTGGGTTGTATAAAATTTTTGGCTATTAAGAATAATGCTGCTATAAACATTCATGCATTTTTTCGTGGACATTTATTTTTATTTCTCTCAGATATAAACCTAGGGGTAAAAAGGCTGAGTATGGGTATATGTCTAGATTTTAAGAAACTGACAAATGGCTTTTCTAAGTGGTTGTATTATTTTATTTTCCCACCATCAGTGCATGAGAGTTCTAGTTTTCTACCTACTTGCCCAAACTTTGTCTGGATAGTCTTTTTCAATTTAGCCATTGTAGAGACTAAGTGGTGGTATGTGATTGTGTTTTAAATTAGCATTTCCCTGAGGACTAATGATATTGAATAGCTTCTTATGTGCTCCTTAGCCATTTGAACATCTTGGAGAAGAATCTGTTCAAATCTTTTGCCCGTTTTAAAATTGGGTTGTTTGACATCTTGTTGCTGATTTGTGTTATTTGTATATCCTGGACACAAATCCTTTGCAGATATGTGTATTGTGAATATTTTCCACCACCCTCTAGCTTTCCGTCTTGCTTTCCTAATGGTGTCTTTCCAAGACCAAAAAGTTTTAACTTCTATAAAGTTCAACTTATCACTTTTTCAGTTTGTTTCATGCTTTTTGTGTGCTAACTGAAGCAAATTTTTCTAACACAAGATCATCAAGACTTTCTCCTGTTTATCAGCCTTTCATGTAGGTCTGTGATCTATTTTGAGTAATTTTTGTGTGCAGTCTGGAGGAAAGGTTGATGCTCCATGCGTATATCAAGTTGCCCCGGCACAGTCTGTGGCCATAATTGTACTTTCCTCATTGACTTGCCTTGACACCTTCATTGAAAATCAGTTGGCCATATATGTTTGTGCCTATTTCTGGTTTCATTGATCTATAGGTCTTCCCTTTCACCAATACCCTTTGTCTTGGTGACTGTAGCTCTTGAAAAAGTTATTATGTATGTCCGCCAACTTAGTTCTGCTTTTAAAAAAAAAATGCTTTTGCTATTCTAGTTCATTTTCATTTGCATATAAATTTTAGAAACAGCTTGTCAATTTCTACTAAAAATAACTACTGGGATTTTAATTAGGATTGCATTGAATCCATAGTCAATTTGAGGTATTCTAAAGAAGTACTGAGTCTTCTAAACCATAAGTGTGGTGTATCGTTCCATTTATTTAGAACTTCCTTAGTTTCTGTCGACAATATTCTGTAGCTTTTGGCAAAAAAGGTTTTATACATCTTTGAAAATTTATTCTTAAGTTTTATGGTTTTATGCTATTGAAAATGGATTTTACTGCAAATTGATTTTATCTTGTATCCTATGACTATCCTAAATACACTTATCAGTTCCAGTAGCTATTTTGTAAATTCTTTAGGATTTTCTTCATAAGCAATCATGCCATATGAAAATGGAAACAGTTTTACTTCTTTTTCTCCATTTGTTCTTTTTCTTATTCTTCCTCCTTCTTCACCTCCCCTTCCTACTTCTCCTCTTTTCCCCTCTCCCTTTCTTCTTCTTGTCCTCTCTTCATTTGCAATGGGAGTAAGTGTCCTTGCCCTGTTCCTGATAATAGGGAGAAATAGTCTGATGCTTCACAATTAGCATGATGTTAACTTTAAATTTATCATAGATGCCCTTTATCAGTTTGAAGAAGTTCCCTTATATTTCTAGTTTATGTGGAGATTTTATTATGTATGAGTATTGAATTTTGGCAAATGCTTTTTTTGCATCTATTGAAGACCATATTTTACACTTTTCTTCCATTTTCATGGTGAATATTTATATCGATTGATTTTTGGATGTCAAACCAATCTTGCATTCCTGGAGGATAAATGCTAATCAGTCATTTTATAGAGCTGGATTAAATTTTCAAATGCACTGTGAAGGATTTTTGTGTCTGTATTCATGACACATAGAGGTCTGTAATTTTCTTTACTTGTAATGTCTTCGTCAGGTTTTGGCATTAGAGTAATGCTGGTCTTATAAAAAGTGCTAGAAAGTGTTCCCCCTCCTCCATTATCTGAAATAAATTGTGTATGATTGGTCTTATTTCTTCTTTGGAGGCATGATAGAATTCGCTAATGAAACCACCTGCGCCTGGAGTTTTATTTGTGGGAATGTTTTTTGCGTTTTTTTTTTTTTAACATGGACTGGCACCAGGAACCGAACCCGGGTCTCTGGCTTGGCAGACGAGAACTCTGCCACTGAGCCACCATGACCCACCCTGTGGAAGGTTTTTATAACTTTCAAATTCTTTAATATATGATTAAAATACAATAATAATAGATCATTTGGGGGGGGAGTTACTACTTCCTTTTGGTTTACGTCCCCTTATTTTCTGGTTCCTTGATTTTAGATTTTTTTTTAAATACATTTAAAGCTATATATTTCTCTAAAAGCACAAATTCAACAGCATTCCACGGAGTTTGATGTTTCGGATTTGTATTAACTTTCAGTTCCAAATATTTTCTAATTTCTCTTTCAATTTCTTCTGTGATCTACATATTATTAGATGTGTATTGTTTAATTTCTATGTAGTTTTTCTAGGTATCTTATTGTTAAATGCTACTGATTTCCAGTTTAATTCCATTGTGTTCAGAGAACATAACTCTGCATGAGTTCAGTCTTTTAAGTTGATTGGGTCTCATTTTATGGCCAGCATATGGCCTTTGTGAGCATAATATGTGCAATTGAAATGAATGTGTTTTCTGTACGTGAATGTGGTGTTTCATAAGTGTCAGTGAGAACAAGGGGATTGACAGTGCTGTTTACAGTATCTATGACTTCATTGTTTTTTGTCTTATTCTATCAATTATTGAGAGAGTGATGTTAAAAATCTCTTTCTGTTTCTACCTTTAATTCTGTCCACTTTTGCTTTGTGTGTTTTGAAGACCTACCATTAGGTGCATGTATTTTTTTGATTGCTATGTCTTCCTGCTGAATTCACCTTTCTATCGTTACATGAAATGTCCCTCTTTGGTAACATTCTTTTGAAACCTATTTCATTTGATATTAATGTAGCCACTCCAGTCTTCCTGTGCTTATTGTCTGTGTAGGATAGGTTTTCCACCCATTTCTTTGGCTCTGTCTGTGTTTTTATAGAGTGCATAGCTTTTTATTAATGCAATTTTATTGAGATATATTCACACACCATACAAACCATGTGAAGAATACATCACTGACTCACAGTGTCATCACACAGTTAGGCACACATCGTCCCCATGATCAATTTTAGAACATTTTCATTACTCCAGAAAAGACAAAGAGAAAAAGGAAAACCCATACCCTCCCACACACCTTCTCCCCCCATTATTGACACATAGTGCTGGTGTGCTACATTTGTTACTGTTGATGAAAAATTAAAGCATTACCGTTAACTCTGTTCCATGGTTTGCAATAGGTACTGTTTCCCCCATATACCCCTCTATTATTAACTCCTGGTAATAGTGTCGTACATTTGTCCTCAGTCGTGAAAGAACTTTTTTATACTTACACAATTAATCACAAACATTGTCCACCACAGTTCACTGTGCTATACATTCCCATGTTTTAACCTCCACCTTCCCTTCTGGTCACATGCATGACTCCAAACTTCCCTCTTCCACCACATTCACACACCATTCAGTACTGCTAATTATTCTCATGATAAATGCTACCGCCACCTCTGTCCATTTTCAAACAATTAGGTTCAACCTGGTTAAAACACTCTGCACATATTAAGCAACCACTCCCCATGCTTTGCCTTATTCTATATCCTGGTAACCTATATTCTGTATTTTATGTCTGTGAGTTTACATATTATAATCAGTTCATATCAGTGAGATCATACGAGATTGTCCTTTGGTGTCTGACTTATTTCATTTAACATAATGTCCTCCAGGTCCATCCACATTGCTGCATGCTTCAGGACCTCACTCCTTCCTTCCGCTAAATGACATTCCATCGCATGAATATACCGTATTTAGTTTATCCAATCAGCTGTTGATGGACACTGGGTTGTTTCCATCTTTTGACAACTGTGAACAGTGCTGCTGTGAACATCCATGTGCAAGTATCTGTTCGCTTTCCTGCGTTCACATCTTCCATGTATATCCCCAGTAGTGGGATTGCCAGGTCCTAAGGCAACTCTTCTTGAGGAACTGCCAAACCGTCCTCCCCAGAGGCTGTGCCAATTTACATTCCCACCAGCCGCGAGTACGTGTTCAGTTTCTCCATGTCCTCTACAACACCTGTAGTTGCCTGTTTAGTGGCAGCCATTCTCGTGTGAGATGCTATCTCACAGGTTCGAGTTTCATTTTTCAAATAGCTAGTGAAGCTGCGCATCTTTTCATGTGATTTTTACCCATCTGTGTGTCCTCTTTGAAAAATGTCTATTTTCATGTCTTTTGCCATTTTTAATTGGGCTGTCTTTTTATTGTTGAGTTGTAAGATTTATTTATATATTCTGGATATTAAACCCTTATCATATATATAGTTTCCAAATATTTTCTCCTATTGAGTTGCTTGCCTTTTCACCCTTTTGACAGAGTCTTTAAAGCACTGAAGTATTCAATTTTGAGAAGTTCCCATTTATCTATTTTTTTCATTGCTTCTGCTTTGGGTGTAAAGTCTAAGAAACTACCACCTATGACTCTATCTTGAAGATATTTTGCTACATTTTCTTCTAGGAGTTTTATGGTACTGGTTCTTATATTTAGGTTTGATCCATTTTAAGTTGATTTTTGAATAAGGTGAGAGATGGGGTCCTCTTTTCACTCCTTTGGATATGACTACCCAGTTCTCCCAGCCCCATTTATTGAAGAGACTGCTTTGTCCCCCTTGAGTGTACTAGGATGTATATTTTATGATTGCTATGTCTTCCTGCTCAATTTACCTTTTTATCCTTATATGAAATGTCCCTGTTTGGAACTACTCTTTTGAAATATATTTCATCTGATATTAATCTAGCGACTCCAGTCTTCCTGTGCTTACTATTCGTAGAAGAACTTTTCCACCCATTTCTTTGGACCTATCTGTGTTTCTATATTTAGAGTGCATATCTCATAGACAGCATAAGTTGGCTCTTGCATTTTGTCCATTCTGCTAATATCTGCCTTTTTATTGGAATGCTTCATGTGATTATTGATTTGGTTGGATTTAGATTTTGCCATTTTATAGTTTGTTTTCTGTTTGACCTCTTTTTCATTTGTTTGTTTCTCTGTTGCTCTCTCCCTGCCTTTGTTTGGATTGTTTGAATAGTCTTTAGAATTTCACTTTAATTTATCTACTAGCTTTTTATCTATGCCTCTTTTCATTTTTTTAATGGCTGCTCTAAATGCATCTTTAACTTTTCCAAGTCTTCCTGCAGAAACTTTGCAAGCATGTAGATTCATTTGTCACCCCTCCCCTGCCATCTTTTATGCTATAGTAGTCACATGCATTATTTCTACATATAGGGCAAACCCTGCAAGAGAATGTTATATACAATCACATATATTTTAAAGAAGTTTAGAGTGGGAAAATAGCCTCATATTTATCTGGAGGTTACAATTCCTGATGATTTTCCCTCATTCCTGAAGGTCCACATTTCTCTCTGGCATCATTTGTCTTTTGCTTGAAAAAATTTCCTTTAGTATTTCTCATAGGTTCCTCTGTTAACAATGAGCTGAAATGCCTTCATTTCACCTTCTTTCTTTAAACTTAGTTTTGCTTGTTATAGAATTATGGGCTGATAGTTTGTGTGTGTGTGGTTTTTGTTTTTTGTTTTTTTTAATCCTTGAAAGAAGTTGTTCTTTTATCTTCTGGCCTCCATGGTTTGCAATTAGAATCATGCACATTACTGTCCCTTTGTATGAAGTATCTTCTTTCTGGGCTCCTTTCCCTTCATCTTTGGTCTCAGCCTCCCTTGGTATGACTTTACTTATATTTATTCTTTTGGGGTTTACTGGTTTCTTGAATCAAAGATATGCCTTCTACCAAGTTTGGAATGTTTCCCCATTCTCAATTTGCGTTTACCTGTTATATTAGATACCTTGATATCAACTCACTCTCTGAGGTTATTTCTGTTTCTATTTCTTTTTATCTTTTTTTTTCCCCCTTTCTACTTCAGATTTCTGACAAGTCACCAAAGTTCAGTTCATTTTCTTTCAATCTTTGTTCTCTTTTCTTCAGATTGGATACTTTTATATTGAGGTGTTAGTTTTCCTGGCTGCTTTGACAAATACATGCAATGGATTGGCTTAAACAAGGAAACAAGGCAACAGTTGTCTTTTGCCAAGTCTGGAAGCCTTGCTGCTTCTCCTTGGGGGTTGGCATTCCTCAATCCTTGGGTTTCATTGGTTTTCCTGTCCTTTCCCTTCTCTTCTGGGTTCCTGCTGATTCTCTGCTTCTCCCTGTGACCTTCTCTGACTGTATCTGAACTTCTGTTCATGAAGGACCCCATAATCAGACCAAATCCCCCCCCACCGCGTTCAGCCGGGCCACACCTTAACCCTTCAGGAGATCCACTTACAATGGATCCATGCCCACAGAAACGTGGGTTAAGATGAAAACATGTCTGAATGGGCACATCATCCAATCCACCACAAGTGACCTCTCTTGCTTTCACTGACTTATTTTTCTAGCATCTCTATCCTGCTACTAAGCCCATCCAGCAAATGTTTTATTTCAAATATTATCTCTTTTAGTAACAGAAGTTCTATTTGGTTCTTTTTTTCGATGTTGTATTTCCCTGATGAGATTCATATCTTTCATTCATTTCATAGCCTTGAGCATACCTATAAGAACTAACTGCCTCTGGTGTGGATGAGTGAATTCCTCAAACTCAGTAACTCTCACAGTAACACTAATAAACACTGGGAAAAACAGCCCTCTCTGCTCTAGTACCCAGTTTTCTGTTTGAGGCCTTTTCCCTAAGGGCAGCTGTAGTCACTGTGTGAGGCAGAGTGGCCACAACCCCGAAAGTCTCAAGTCTTTCTGTCCAGAGAAGCTCATGGAGGGAGCCTGAGGTCAACAGGATGCTGCCGTGTGGGAGTGTGATGCTTGTTCAACAATTCAAATATCTGAGTTATCTTGGGGTTGGCCTTGCCATCCTTTCCCCTGAAAACAGGTCACATTTTCTTGGCTCACCATATGTCAAGTGAATTGAGATTGCACCCTGGACATTTTGAATGTGGTGTTGAGAAGACTGTGGACTATCATATTCCTTCAACAGTGGTTGACGTTCTCTTTTAACAGTGAACTTGATTAAAGGGGAAAGCAGTTGAGATCTCAATGCAGACTGCTCTCAGCCTGCCCCACACGCGCATGCCTCCTGGATCAGCAGGAGCCTTGGTTAGAGTTTAAACATAGGATTTGGTCTTGCTTTGCTGGCTCTCTCCTCTCCGGCATCACACTCCCACACGGCAGCATCCTGTTGACCTCAGGCTCCCTCCATGAGCTTCTCTGGACAGAAAGACTTGAGACTTTCGGAGTTGTGGCCACTCTGCCTCACACAGTGACTACAGCTGCCCTTAGGGAAAAGGCCTCAAACAGAAAACTGGGTATTAGGGCAGAGAGGGCTGTTTTTCCCAGTGTTTGTTAGTGTTACTGTGAGAGTTACTGAGTTTGAGGAGTTCACTCATCCACCAGAGGCAGAACTCCCCGGGTACTTTTATGTGTGCATTTTTACAACCCCGTGTCTCTGTCCTCTCACTGAGAAGCTAAGCACAGTGCATTGCATTTTATGCGAATTCAAATCATTCCAATTAGAAATAATGCAATAAAAATATTGACATAATGTGACAATATGCAAATTTGGGAATAATGTTAATTCCTCCCAAGTGTTTAAAAGTTTCTTTATAAAATATAACACACTTTCAATTCTGGTGACGAAGTGAACTATAAATCTGTATCCTATTGCCAGAAAATTTCTGTCTTTGCCAAAAATCAATAAAAGACTTTTGCTAGTACATGCCAATGGCCTTATTTTAAAATAAGAGTGCTCTTCTTTTAATATTCAATGTTACTAAAATGTTAAGATTTTTTATGTCTTATGATAATACCACTCAAAGAATCATTAAAAAGTTATGTTAATTCAAGGCCTGACAATCAGCGCTCTTGAAACTCAAGCTAGATTTGACTTAATTCTCTAAAAAAAAAGACAAATGGGCAGTTTTTTTTTAAAAGGCAGCACTCTCTTAAATTAGGGATAATGCCGAAAAAATAAAAATCAGCCTTAAAGCAGAATAATTCTTTAATAATGATACAATGCACCCTCTTTGTTTCACATTTATTTCTAGTGGAAAATTAGCCCTTAGTGATATGAGTTATGGATTATGTAAAGCAGTGCTCCCCAACAGAACACATGTAACTGTTTATTTTCTAGCGCCATATTTAAAAAGTAAAAAAGTGAAACTGATTTTAATATGTTATTTAACCCAATACATCCCAATTGCTGTCTTTTCAACCTGTTGTCAAATTAAAAATTATTAATGAAATATTTTACACCCTTTTTTTCCATTCAAAGTCTTTCAAATCAGATATGTATTTTATATTTTTAAGGCGTCTCAATTTGGACTCTTAAGTTTTCATTAGAGATATTTATCTGTCTTTAGATTTCATATAATTTATAGTTTAAAAAGTTGACCCATACATCCAATATATTCCAAATATACTTAAAAAAAATGCCCAGTAATTGAATCAAGAATCAGTTCTTAAATTTTATTTTAAAATTATTTTTAAAAACTAAAGTTAAGAACTCAGTTCCTCAGTGTCTTAGTTTGCCAGAGCTGCTATGCCAAATACGATGGGATAACTTGATTTAAACACCAGAGCTGACTGGCTCTCGGTTTAGAGAGCAGGAGCCCGGTATCAAAGCATGAGCAGACCCGATGCTGTCTTCTGCGGCCACAGCATTTCGATGCTGCTCCGTCGTCAGGATTCTTTTGACCTGCATGCCTGCCTCTGCCACAGGAAATGTCCTTGCTCTCCTCCTGTGACTTTCTCTGACTTCCAGCTTCTATATTTTCTCTCTGCATCTGAATTTCTTCTCTTTATAAGGCCTCCAGTTTAAGACCCACCCTGATTAAATGTGGTCACACCTTAACCAGCAAGAACATCTTCAACAGGTCCAATTTACAAGTGAATTCACACCACGGGAATGCAGATTTAGAGTAAGAACATACTTTTGTTGGGGTACAAGATTCACTCTACCATCCTCATTCACACCAGCCACTTGTCAAGTGCTCAGAACCACATTGTAGCTAGTGATTTCCACACTAAAATCGCAGAGGATTTAGCAAGTCATTCTTTGAAAAAAAAACTTCCATCATGTATTTATCCAAGTTCCTGAAAACGATAGATGAGAAAAACTCCGAAGTAAGATGGGAAAGTCATTTTTTTAAAAATTGGTTGGGGACAAATGAAACCTCTCACTGGTTCAGTTTTTTTTTTTTTTTTTTAATATTTTTATTGATAAATCTTAACATACAAATGTGCAAACATTCTTAACATACAAACTTTCCATACGTGGTATACAATGAATAGCTCACCAGATCATCACATAGTTGTGTAGTCATCACATGATCATTTTTTAGAACATTTGCATCACTCCAGAAAAAGAACTATATAAGAAAAAAGAAAAAACTCATGTGTACCATGCCCCTTATTCATCCCTCTCATTGACCACTAGTACTTCCATCTACCCAATTTGTTTTAACCTTTATTCCCCCTATTATTTGTTTTTTTCTTATCCATATTTTTTACTCATCTGTCCATACTCTAGATTAAAATCATCAGACACAAGATTTTCATAAACACACATTCGTATTGTAAAAGCTATATCATTATACAATCATCTTCAAGAAACAAGGCTACTGGAACACAGCTCTACAGTTTCAGGTACTTCCCTCTAGCCACTCCAATACACCATAAACTAAAAATGGATATCTATATAATGCATAAGAATAACCTCAGGAATAACCTCTCGACTCTGTTTGAAATCTCTCAGCCACTGACATTTTGCTTTTTCTCATTTGTCTCTTCCCCCTTTTGATCAAGAAGGTTTTCTCAATCCCTTGATGCTGGGTCCCAGCTCATCCCAGGATTTCTATCCCACATTGCCAGGGAGATTTACACCCCTGGTAGTCATGTCCCACCTAAGGTGGGGAGGGCAGTGAGTTAACTTGCGGCATTGTCCTAGAGAGAGGCTACATCTGAACAACAAAAGAGTTCTCTGGGAGTGATTCTGAGGCCTAATTTCAATTAAGCTTAGCCTATCCTTTGCAAGAATAAGTTTCATAGGGGCAAGCCCCAAGATTGAGAATTCGACCTATTGATTTGGTTGTCTCCACTGCCTGGAAGAATATCAGAAATTCTCCAAATGGGGATGTTGAATATTTCCTAAAGGTTCATTCTCATAGTTGCATGCCTCACAACTTCGTTCTTTCTTGCAGCTGGTCAGTGGTCCATTGTATTTATGCACCACAGGTCCCCCTTCGATTCCTCAGTCCTTGTACCCTTGGTCCACCTCCATCCATTGCGGATCAAGAGCACTGCCTCCAAAAACACCAGTCTGCAAATGTCCATTCATGTCCCCACACTCAGTTCCTCCAGGTATAGACTGAGCAACAGGGTTGCAGGATCCTATGGCAACCCCACCCCTAGCCTCCTGTGGAGCCACCACCCTGCACCTCTCAGCTTCCCTACCAACAGTGAATAGGTGCATCTCTTTCTCCACATTTTCTCTAGCACTTGTTTCTCTCTGTTCATTTTTAAACAATTTTATTTACATTTCATACAATCCAACCTAAGTGTATAGACATGCCTTCACCATCATAATATTTAGGCAGACATTTCCTTTTCTTTCACAAAGAATCCAAACCTCTTCCCCATGCCCCTTGCCTGCTGGCATTTGGTTTTGGCATAACACCTCTGTCACATTCAGTGGAAGCATATTACAGCATTACTGTTGACTGCAGACCCTAGCTTGCATTAATTGACTTTTTCCTATATACCATCTATTTTCAATACCTTGCAATATTCGCATTCATTTGTTCTCCCTCATGCAAAAACGTTTTTGTATTTGTGCATTTCATCACCATTATTGTCCACTCTAGGCATTCTTAAATTATACCGCCTCAGTCTTTATCCTCTATCTTTTCTTCTGGTGTCATACATGCCCCCCGGCACTTCTCCCTCACCCATACTCACATTCAGCTTCATTAGTGTACTTATATTATTGTGCTACAATCAGGTAGTGTATTGTGCTATCCATTTATGAATTTTTACAGTCAATCCTGCTGCACAATCTGTATTCCTTCTGCATCAATTGCCCAAAATCTTCCCTATTTGTATTTCCTGATAATCTTGTGTTCTTAACTTCAGTTCTCTAAGGTCGCTCATTAATGTTATGTTAGTGAGACCATACAGTATTTGTCCTTTTGCTTCTGCCTAATTTCACTCAGCATGATGTCCTCAAGGTTCATCCATGTTGTTACATGTTTTGTGACTTTATTCTGTCTTAACAGCTGTGTAATATTCCATTGTATATATATACCACAGCTTGTTTACCCACTCATCCGCTGATGAACATTTGGGCTGATTCCATCTCTTGGCAATCGTAAATAATGCTGCTATAAACATTGGTGTGCAAATGTCTGTTTGTGTCCTGGCCCTCAGGTCCTCTGAATATATAAGGGACAGCTGGATCATATGGCAATCCTATACTTAGCTTCCTAAGTAACTGCCAAACTGCCTTCCAGAGCAGTTGTACCATTTTACATTCCCAGCAACAGTGGATCAGTGTGCCTCTTTCTCCATGCCCTCTACAGGGCATGCCGTTTTCTGTTTTTTTGATAATGGCCATTGTAGTAGGTGTCTGATGATATCTCATTTTTTTGTTTTGATTTGCATTTCCCTAATAGCCAGGGAAATTGAGTATCTTTTCATGTGCTTCTCAGCCATTTGTATTTCCTCTTCTGAGAATTCTTTGGCCCATTTTTAAATTGGGTTGTCTTTTTGTTGTTGAGCTGAAGAATCTCTTTATATGTTCTGGATACTAAACCCTTATCTGATATGTGGTTTTCAAATATTATCTCCCATTGTGTAGGCTGTCATTTTACTTTCTTGGCAAAGTTCTTTGATGCATAAAAGTGTTTAATTTTGAGGAATTCCCATATATCCATTTCTTTCTTTAATGCTTATGCTTTGGGTGTAATGTCTCAGACACCCCCTCCTATTACAAGTTTTATAAGATATTTTCCCTACATTTTCTTCTAAAAGTTTTATGGTCTCAGTTCTATTGTTTAGGTCTCTGATCCATTTTGAGTTTTGGTTTTTTTTTTGTTTTTTTTTTTTTTGGCATGGGCAGGGACCGGGAATCGAACCCAGGTCTCCAGCATGGCAGGCGAGAACTCTGCCACTGAGCCACCATGGCCCTCCCTTGAGTTAATTTTTGTATAGGGTGTGAGATATGGATCCCATTTCATTCTTTTGCAAATGAATATCCAGTTCTCTAAGCACCATAATTTGAAGAGGCTGCACTGTCCCATGTGGGTTGGCTTGACTGCCTTATCAATGATCAATTGTCCATAGATGAGAGGGTCTATATCTGAACAGTCAATTCAATTCTATTGGTCAGTATATCTATCTTTATGCCAGTACCATGCTGTTTTGGCCACTGTAACTTTGTAATATGCTTTAAAGTCAGGTAGTGTGAGCCCTCCCACTTCATTTTTCTTTCTCAAGATATTTTTAGCTATTCAGGGCACCCTTCCCTTCCAAATAAATTTGGTTATTGGTTTTTCTATTTCTGAAAAATAAGTTATTGGGATTTTAATTGGTATTGCATTGAATCTATATACCAATTTGGGTATAATTGACATCTTAACTATACTTACTCTTCCACTCCATAATCATAGTATGCCCTTCCATTTATTTAGGTTTTCCATGATTTCTTTTAGCAATTTCTTGTAGTTTTCTGTGTATAGATCGTTTGTATCCTTAGTTAAATTTATTCCTAAATATTTTATTCCTTTTGGTTGCTATTGTAAGTAGAATTTTTTTCTTGATTTCCTCCTCAGATTAATTATTAATAGTGTATAGAAACACTACTGATTTTGGGGTGTTGATCTTGTGCCCTGTTACTTTTCTGTACTCATTTACTAGCACTAGTAGCTTTGCTGTAGATTTTTCAAGATTTTCAATGTATAGTATCATATCATCTGCAAACAGTGAGAGTTTTACTTCTTCCTTTCCAGTTTAGATGCCTTTTTATTTCTTTTTCTGGCCTAATAGCTCTGGCTAGAACTTCCAGCACAATCTTGAATAACAGTGGTGACAATGGAAATCCTTGTCTTGTTCCTGATCTTAGCAGGGAAAGCTTTCAGTCTTTCTCCTTTGAGGATGATGTTAGCTGAGGGCTTTTTCATATCTTCACTTTATCATGTTGAAGAATTTCCCTTCTATTCCTATCCTTTGAAGGGTTTTCATCAAGAAAGGATGCTGAATTTTTGTCACATGCCTTTTCTGCATCAATCAAGATGATCATTTGGGTTTTTTGCTTTGATTTGTTGATATGGTGTATCACATTAATTGATTTTCTTATGTTGAACCAGCCTTGCATACCTGGAATAAATCCTACTTGCCTATGGTATATAATTCTTTTAATGTGCTGCTGGATTTGATTTGCAAGTATTTTGTTGAGGATTTTTGCAACTATATTCATTAGAGAGGTTGATCTATAATTTTCTTTTCTTGTAGTATTTTGTCTGGCTTTAGTATTAGGGTGATGTTTACTTCATAGAATGAGTTAGGTAGCTTTCCCTCCTCTTCAATTTTTTTGAAGAGTTTGGGCAGGATTGGTAATAATTCTTTTTAAATACTTGGAAGAATTCATGTGTGAAGCCATCTGGCCCTGGACTTTCTCTTTTGAGAGCTTTTTGATGACTGATTCAATCTCTTTACTTCTGATTGGTTTGTTGAAGTTGTCTATTTCTTCTCCAGTCAATGTTGGTAGTTCATGCTTTTCTAGGAAGTTGTCCATTTCATCTACATTGTCTAATTTATTAGCATATAGTTACCCATAGTATCCACTCATTACCTCCTTTATTTCTGTGGGGTCAGTGGTTATGTCTCTCTTCCATTTCTGATTTTATTTACTTGCATCTCTCTGTGTGTGTGTGTGTGTGTGTGTGTGTGTGTGTGTGTGTGTGTGTATGTGTGTCAATCTAGCCAAGGACCCATTGATTTTACTGATTTTCTCAAAGAACCAACTTATGGTTTTGTTGACTTTCTCAATTGTTTTCATGTTCTCAATTTCATTTATTTCTTAGTTACTTTTTTCCTTTGGTTTGCTTTGGGGTTAGTTTGCTGTTCTTTCTCTAGTTCTTCTGAGTAGATTTTTTCACTCAGCTTTTGCTCTTTCTTCTCTTTTAACATAGGCATTTAAGGCAATAAATTCCTCTCTTAATACTGCCTTTGCTGCATCGTATACATTTTGATATGTTGTGTTTTCATTTTCATTTGTCTCAAGATATTTACTGATTTCTCTTGTAATTTCTTCCTTGACCCACTGGTTGTTTAAGAGTGTGTTGTTTAGCCTCCATATATTTGTGGATTTTCTGGCCCTCTGCCTCTTGGTGATTTCCAACTTTATTCAATTATAATCCAAGGAAGTATTTGGTATGATTTCAGTCCTTTTAAATTTATTGAGACTTGCTTTGTGACCCAGCATATGGTCTATCCTTGAGAATGATCCATGAACACTTGGGGAAAATGTGTATCCTGCTGTTGTGGGGTGTAATGTTCTGTAAATATCTGTTTAGACTAGTTCATTTACTGTGTTATTCAAATTCTCTGCTTCTTTACTGATCCTCTGTCTAGCTATTCTATCCATTGATAAGAGTGGGGAATTGAAGTCTCCAACTCTGGAGAGTTGTCTATTTCTCCCTTCAGTGTTTGCCTCATCTGCTTTGGAGCACTCTGGCTCAGTGCATAAATATTAGTGATTGGTAAGTCTTCTTATTGAATTGTTCCTTTTATTAATAGGTACTGTCTTTCTTTATCTCTTTTAATTATTTTACACTTGAACTCTAATTTGTCAGATATTATTGTAGCTGCCTTTGCTCTTTTCTGATTGTAGTTTGCAGGAAAAATCTTTCTCCAGCCTTTCAAATTCTACCTACTTTTGTCCTTGGATCTAAAATGAATCTCTTATAGACAGCATATAGATGGGTCCTGTTTTTTAATCCATTCTGCCAGTCTCTGTCTTTGGATTGGGGTGTTTAATCCATTAACATTTAATATTATTGCTTTAAAGGTGGTACTTTCTTCTACCATTTTGTCTTTTGGATTTTATGTGTTGTGTTAGGTAGAGTTCTCTAGAGAAACAGAATCAACAGGAAATATTCATAGATATAAAATTTATAAAAGTGTCTCACGTAACCATGGGAATGTAGAGTCCAGAATCTGTAGGGCAGGCTGTGAAGCTGACGACTCTGGTGGAGGGTTTGGATGAACTCCACAGGAGAGGCTCAACAGCCAAAGCAGGAAGAGAGCCTGTCTCTTCTAAATCCTCCTTAAAAGACTTCCAGTGATTAGATTAAGCATCACTGCAGAAGTGTCTCATTGCAGAAGACACTCCCCTTGGCTGATTACAAATGGAATCAGCTGTGTAGGCAGCTGATGTGATCATGATTTAATTCTATGAAATATCCTCATAGCAACAGACAGGCCAGCACTTGCCCAATCAGACAAACAGGTACCACCACCTGGCCAAGTTGAGATGTGAACCTGACCATAACAGTCCATCACTTGTCAAGTTGGCAGTTATATACATCACCTTAAACCATACCTAATTTCTAAATAGAAAACAATAAAAGACATTTTTTTCCTCACCTAACAATTCTCAACAGTCCTACATGTAACTGGAAGCACTTTAAATCTCCCTAGAAAAATGTCCAAGGCCTTGGGTAATATTCATTCTTAAACTTGATATCTTACAACTTAAATAGCATAACATGAACAAAACAGCATTACAGTCCTTATTTCTGTAACTGATCATGTGGTCAAAGTTCATATTTATAACTACCTTCTTCCACTACCCATTCCATGTTCCCTTTACCCTCAGCAATGACTTCATCTGGCCATAGTTCTTTGCCTGGTGGGGTGACCCAAACCTTCATTCCTGAAGTTTCAGAGCCATTGGTAGTCCTGCCTGGATTGGGTTGTTACAGTTTTCCATAGATTTTAATCATAGGGCATGGTGATACTAAAAGGCACCCTAGGGGACCTCCTATTTTCCAGAAAACCTCTTCTTCACCTCCATTGTGTAATTGCAGTCCCATTTCCCCCTGATAGTCAGGGTCAGTCACCCCAGCCAGTAAAGTAATCCCCTTCTTGGCTTGTTGATCTAGTGGCATGAGTAGCCCAAAGTGACCAGGTGGCAGTCTTAGATTTCAGTTCAATGGAATCATTGTTGTTTCTCCCGGTGGAAGCACTCTGCCTTTTGGAACTAAAACCTGTTGGCCAGCAGAGCTTAAGGCCACAGGGACAGGAAATAAAACTTTTCCTAGTGGATCACTAGCAGTAATAGTGAGTGGTGCCACTCCCATTTCCACCCCTTGGTTTTTGGATCCATAAATCCTCGCTATGGGAGAAACAGCACCATACAGTGGATGCTGATTCAGAGCATACACAGCTTCCTGGAGAACATTACCCCAGCCATGCAAGGTATTGCCACCTAGCTGGCCCTGTAATTGAGTTTTCAAAGGCCATTCCACCATTCTATCAATCCAGCTGCTTCTGGATGATGGGGAACATAGTAAGACCAGAGAATTCCCTGAGCATGTGCCCTCCTGCACTTCATTTGCTGTGAAGTGGCTTCCTTGATCAGAAGCAATGTAGTGTGGAATACCATAACTATGGATAAGGCATTCTGTAAGCCCACGGATGGTAGTTTGACAGAAGCATTGCATGCTGCAGGGAAAGCAAATCCAGGTCCAGAGTATGAGTCCATTCTTGTTACAACAAATCACTGCCACTTCCATGATGGAAGTGGTCCAATGTAATCAACCTGCCACCATGTAGCTGGCTGGTCACCTTGAGGAATGGTGCCATATCAGGGGCTGAGTGTGGGTCTCTGCTGTTGGTAGATTAGGCACTCAGCAGTGGCTGTAGCCAGGTCACCCTTTGGAAATGGAAGTCCATGTTGCTGAGCCCATGCATAACCTCCATCCCTACCACCACGACCACTTTGTTCATGAGCTCATTGGGCAATGACAATTGCTGGGGAAAGAGGCTGACTGGTATCCACAGAATGGGTCATCTTATCCATTTGATTACTAAAACCTTCCTCTGCTGAAATCATCCTCTGGTGCACATTCACATGGGGCTCAAATATCTTCATGTTTTTAACCCACTCAGAAAGGTCTATGTACATACCTCTTCCCCAGACCTCTTTGTCACCAATTTTCCAATTATTGTCTTTCCAAGTCCCTGACCATCCAGCCAAACCATTAGCAACAGCCCATAAGTCAGTATACAAATGCATCTCTGGCTGGTTCTCCTTCCAAGAAAAATGAACAACCAAGTATACTGCTTGAAATTCTGCCCACTGGGAAGATTTCCCCTCACCACTGTCCTTCAAGGGCACCCCAGAAAGGGGTTGTAATGCTGCAGCTGTCCACTTTCGGGTGGTGCCTGCATATCGTGCTGAACCATCTGTAAACCCGGCCCGAGTTTTCTCTTCCTCAGTCAATTCACTGTAAGGAACTCCCCAAGAGGCCATAGCTCTGGTCTGGGAAAGAGAAGGTAATGTGGCAGGAGTGGAAACCATGGGCATTTGGGCCACTTCCTCATGTAACTTACTTGTGCCTTCAGGACCTGCTCTGGCTCTATCTTGTATATACCATTTCCATTTTATGATGGAGTGCTGCTTTGCATGCCCAACTTTATGGCTTGGTGGGTCAGACAACACCCAGTTCATGATAGGCAACTCAGGTCTCATGGTAACTTTGTGGCCCATGGTTAAGCGTTCAGTCTCTGCTAAGGCCGAGTAGCAAGCCAAAAGGTATTTCTCAAAAGCAGAGTAGTTATCTGCAGCAGATGGTAAGGCTTTGCTCAAAAATCCTAAGGGTCTGCATTGTGATTCTTCTATAGCCATAGGCTCCAAACAGCATCTCTATTTGCCACTGACACTTACAACACCATTGGATCTGCTGGATCATATGGTCCAAGTGGCAGAGCAGCTTGTACAGCAGCCTGGACTTGTCACAGAGCCTCCTCTTGTTCAGGTCCCCACTCAAAATTAGCAGCTTTTCTGGTCACTTGATAAATGGGCTAGAGTAGCACACCCAAATGAGGAATATATTTTCACCAAAATCCAAAGAGACCTATTAAGCATTGTGCCTCTTTTTTGGTCATGGGAGGGGCCAGATGGAACAACTTATCCTTCACCTTATAAGGGACAGCTCAACATGCTCCAAACCACTGGACACCTAGAAATTTCACTAAGGTAGAAGGCCCTTGTATTTTTGTTGGATTTATTTCTCATCCTCTGACACTCAAATGCCTTACAAATACGTCTAGAGCAGTTGCTACTTCTTGCTCACTAGGTCCAATCAACATGATATCATCAATATAATGGACCAGTGTGATGTCTTGTGGGAGGGAGAAATGATCAAGGTCCCTGCAGACAAGATTATGACATAGGGCTGGAGAGTTTATACACCCCTGAGGTAGGACAGTGAAAGTATATTGCTGACCTTGCCAGCTGAAAGTAAACTGTTTCTGGTGGTCCTTACTAACAGCTATTGAGAAAAAAGCATTTGCCAGATCAATAGCTGCATACCAGATACCAGGGGATGTATTGATTTGCTCAAGCAATGATACCACATTAGAACAGCAGCTGCAATTGGAGTTCCCACCTGGTTGAGCTTATGATAATCTACTGTCATCCTCCAAGACCCATCTGTTTTCTGCACAGGCCAAATAGGAGAGTTGAATGGGGATGTGGTGGGAATCACCAACCCCTGCATCCTTCAAGTTCTTAAGAGTGGCAGTAATCTCTGCAATCCCTCTAGGAATCCGGTATTGCTTCTGATTTACAATTTTGCTAGGTAGGGGCAGTTCTAATGGCTTCCACTTTGTCTTTTCCACCATAATAGCCCTCACTCCATGAGTTAGAGAGCCAGTGTGGGGATTCTGCCTGTTACTTAGTACGTCTATTCCAATTATGCATTCTGGAACTGGGAAAATAACAACAGAATTGATCTGGGGGCCCACTGGACCCACAGTGAGATAGACCTGAGCTAAAACTCCATTGATCATCTGATCTCCATAAGCCCCACTCTGACTGGTGGACCATAGTTACATTTTTGGTCCCCTGGAATTAATGTCACTTCTGAACCAGTGTCTAATAATCCCCCAAATATCTGATCATTTCCTTTTTCCCAATGAACAGTTACCCTGTGAAAAGGCGATCCGTCTCCTTGGGGAAGGCTTGGAGGAAGATTAATAGTATAAATTTGTGACAATGTAACAGGGTTCTTCCCCAAAGGGACCTGGCCTCCCCTTCATTCAAGGGGCTCTGGGTCTCTAAACTGTCTCAAGTCTGGAAATTGATTAAGGGGCCGTGACTCTGTGTTTTTGTAATTCAGGTTAGACTTCTGTTCCCTTGACCTAGAACTCTTTTGTTTATACAGCTCCAACAAGAATTTAGTAGACTGCCCTTCTATTGTATTTCTAGGCACCCCATGATTTACTAGCCAATGCCACAAATCTCTGCGTGTCATATAATTTTGATGCCTCCTTTGAGTTTGTTGTCTATTATAATACCCACGTCTACCCTGTCTTTGGTGATTAAGTGCTGCCACCTGGCTTCTGCCAACTCGGGATCCAGTCATCCCCATGGTGTTTAAGGATTCCAGCTCAGTGATAGCAGTTCCTGCAGTAATATCTGACCTTCAGAGCTCTTCAGGGATAATGGTGCTAGTCTCAAAAATGTATTTCTCACTGTTCTGGTAAAAGGTGCATCTTCCGGACATTCCTGGGGCATAAGAGCAGACTTTCCGTGATAAATCCACTCTAACATTCCAATCTCTCTAAACCTCTGGATCCCTTCATCTACATTATACCTCTAAGCCTCTGGATCCCTTCATCTACATTATACCAGGGCAGTTCTGGCATTTCAACCTCAGGTAATGTCGGCCACCTTTTGACCCATGTTTCAGCCAACCAACCCCCAAACAAACTGTTAATGCCTTTTCTAACCCCTTGAGATATAACATTGAATGCAGAGTCTCTTATTGAGCCCATATCAATAAATTCAGCCTGATCCAGCCTGATATTCCTCCCACCATTATCCCACACCCTTAAAATCCATTGTCACACATATTCCCCAGATTTCTGTCTATATAAATTGGAAAACTCACACAGTTCTTTTGGAGTATAACATACCTCCTCATGTGTGATACTTTGTACCTCACCTTTAGGGGCCTGTTGGGACTTTAGTCTAGTTGTATGTCTGTAAGTAATGAGGGGTGGTGGGGGTGGGACATGAAAAGGGTTAGAAGTATCTTCCAAGCCATTTGCTTCAGGGCATCCATTTGCAGTTTCATCTGGTGAAAGAGGATTAATCATTCTAGGGCTAATCCCTTCAGGTGGAGGTTGGGTGGCCAACTCCTCAGGGCAGGCTGGAGGTGGGGCGGTTATGCCCTTAGGGCAAACTATTACAGGGTTATCTAGAGAAGACTCAGCATGATCTAGAGTTTCAACCACTCCACCAACATCATTATTAATCCATATGTCGCCATCCCATTTTTCAGGTTGCCACTCCTTTCCAATCAATGCTGTCACTTTAACAGCAGACACCATGCAAGGATGAGATTTCAGTTTACACTGTAAAGTTGCTACTCTAACAATAAGATTCTGAATCTGATTTTCGGAGATCTTCAGTCTACGGCTACACAAAATAAGATTTTCCCTCAGGACACTCATAGAAACCTTTACATCTGTCAGATGGCATGTAAGCTTCTCATTTGAAGCCTTAAGCCATTCCCTTTCAGTCATTAATGTATACAGTATATCTGACAACAACCAGCCAACATCTCTATACCTCCTCTTTCCACAAAACTCCATAAAGGTGTCAAAAACATTTTCCCCCAGAGCCTGGCTTTATACAAGCAAAGCATTAGAAGAATCGAATGGTGATATTTTGACTATCTCTTTTGCCAACTCACCCCATGGATTGGCAGTATCATTCTGATTATAGTAATCAGAGTCCTTAGTGCCTTTGAGTCCAGTCAGAGTAGAAAACCAACTGTAAAAACCCAGTTTTATGAGTGTTTCTTAAGAACCACTCCTGGTACCAAACTGTATTAGTTAGGGTTCTCTAGAGAAACAGAATCATCAGGAAATATCTGTAAATATGAAATTTATATAAGTGTCTCATGTAAGCGTGGGAAAATAGAATCCAAAATCCATAGGGCAGGCTGTGAAGCTGATGATTCTGGTGGAGGGTCTGGACAAACTCCACAGGAGAGGCTTGCCAGCTGAAGCAGGAAGAGAGCCTGTCTCTTCTGAATCCTCCTTAAAAGGCTTCCAGTGATTAGATTAAGCATCACTCATTGCAGAAGACACTCCCCTTGGCTGATTACAAATGGAATCAGCTGTGGATGCAGCTGACATGATCATGATTTAATTATATGAAATGTCCTCATACAAACAGACAGACCAGCACTGGCCCAACCAGGCAAACAGGTACCACCACCTGGCCAAGTTGACACATGAACCAGACCATGACATATATCATATCTAATTTTGTTCTCTTTTTGCCTTTACTAATAGTTTTCATTTCTACACTCTTTTCCAGACTTCTTTTCCCTGCCTTTTCCTATCTACCTGTAGTGCTCCCTTTAGCAGAGCCAGTCTCTTGGTCACAAATTCTCTCAGTGGTTGTTTTTCTGAAAATATTTTTATCTCACCTTCATTTTTGAAGGACAATTTTGCTGGATATAGAATTCTTGGCTGACACTTTTTTCTCTTTTAGAATCTTAAATATATCATCCCACTGCCTTCTTGCCTCCGTGATTTCTTCTGATAAATCCACACATAGCACTATTAGGCTTTCCTTGTATGTAATGGATTGCTTTTCTCTTGGTGCTTTCAAAATTTTCTCTTTCTCTTTGACATCTGACAATCTAATTAGCAAGTGTCTCGGAGTATACCTATTTGGATCTATTCTGTTTGGGGTATGCTGCACTTCTTGGATCTGTAATTTTAAGTCTTTCATAAGAGTTGGGAAATTTTCAGTGATAATTTCATCCATTAGTATTTCTCCTCCTTTTCCCTTCTCTTTTCCTTCTGGGACACCCACAACACGTATATTCATGTGCTTCATATTATCACTCAATTCCCTGAGTCCCTGCTCATATTTTTCCATTCTTTTCCCTATATTTTCCTTTGTGTGTCAGATTTCAGATGTCCAGTCCTCTAGTTCACTAATACTTTCCTCTGCCTCTCCAAATCTCTTCTTATAGGTTTCCATTTTTTTTCATCTCTTCTATTGTGCCTTTCATTCCCATACGTTCTGTGATTTGTTTTCTCAAAGTTTTAATTTATTCTTTTTGTTCACCCGATGTCTTCTTTATATCCTCCCTGAACTCACTGATCTGATTTTTGATGAGATTTACCACATCTGTTTGAACATCCTGAATTAGTTGTTTCAACTCCTATATCTCATTTGAATTGTTGGTTTGTTGCTTTGACTGGACCACATCTCCAATTTTCCTAGTAATACTATTTTTTCTGGCATCTAGGCCCTTGATTTCCTTAATTAGTTTATTCTGGGGGTTGTTTTCACTCTTTTACCTAGGATTTTTTTTGCTGGATAGTTTTGTTCCCAATCTGTTCTTTGACATTCGGTTCAACTTCTTCTAGACCTCTAGCCTAGATTCTGTTTAACTGATCAGAATTTTTCAGTTCTTAATTTTCTTTTTCTTGCCTTGACTACATGGAGTCTCTTATTTTTTGAGGATGATCTTCTCAGATATTCTAGACCCCAATCAGATTTTCCCAGACCAAACTGGCCTCCTCTCAAGAGGAAAGAGTCACCTGCATCAGTTTCCCTGAGGGTGAGACCCAGCAGGTTGACAGACTTTCCTAAGGAGCCTCTAGACTCTGGGCTTTTCCTGTCCTCTCCAGCATGGTGCTCGTCTGCCTGCGGTTTCCCACCAACATAAAGTGGTGTCTTGAACTTCATCAGATTTTCCCTGCTGGCGGAGTGGTTGAGACAGAAATGAGGTTGTAGGGTGGCTTTAATTGCTTCAGTTTTCCAGTCCCTGGGGCCTGAATTCCTTGAAGGAGGGATTCCACTTGAGCTGGTCCCCAGCTTTCTCTTAGGGAAAGATATACCCTTTAGGGAATTAATGCCTTTCACCTGACTAGTCATTTTGTCTCTCAGACAAGCTTAATTCCACCCTTGCCTTGGGGCAGTGCTGGAGTTTGAGGCTTCCCATTCTATAAAGTGAGCAGTTAAGGAGTAAAAACAAAGCAAAAAAAAAAAATTTTTTTTTCAAAGCTGGATGCCTGCTCCTTGGGTTTGTGGTTTTCTGTATCTCCAAGCTCTGTGTGCCCCTTTACTTGGGGTCCAGCCCTTTTGCGGTATTTTGTGCTGACTCAAAAAGTCTCTTTCTCTCTCTCTCTTTTTTTTTTTCCATCAGCCCTGCCCCTTCTCTGCCAGGGCATCAACTCCTAGTACCTTTAGTTCTTATTCCAAGTTTCGCTTTGCTAGGGGCCTATTTTCAGTAGTCAGAATTTGTTAATTCCACAATTGGAGCCTGGTTGCACTAAGCCCCTGCTGCAAGTGAAGTCTGTTTCCTTTGCCTTGGGGGAACCAGGCTGCCACGCCTGTGGGGGAAGGGTGCTGGCCTCCTCGGCTTCAGGGACCCACAGTTCTTTGTGGGTCTCAGCTGGTCCAACTTGTCCAGACTGGTGTAGGCTGCCTCCAGTCACTGATGTGGCCCCAACAGTTCTGTACTGTTCCTGGCTGTTGGTCTGGAGGACAAACTAAATTCTACACCTCACTAAGCCACCCTTTTGCCCCACCGTCACTGATTCAGTCTTGAGGTCAAATGTCAGATCTCTGTTTGGACACTAAGATAAAGGGGAAGGGAACAGATCCCAGAGGTTTACCTGTGAGCATTGTTCCTACTAATTCCATTTGAATAGTAGGGCCTCCTCTGGTTATTGAGGTACTGTAACACTCCATCTTGAGAACTCGTTAGCACTCATTAATTTCAATCCCTTTGTTATTTGATCCTATGTTTAGCTTGTTTTTCAGAAACCCAGTTGCAAGGCCCTGGAAGGCAACTGCAGAATTTTGGTCTTCTGGGAATCTGAGTACCTACTAAGACTCGCTCCCTGCAGGAGGAAGACATTTGCAAAATCTTCATTGATGGAGAGCATTGCAACAGCAGTCAAGGCCCACCATATTTGTATGGGGCTGTTTCATTCTCCAAGGTGCTTCAGCATCCATTATTTTCCTAAAGGACAAGGAGGAGGGGCTCAGGTGGCAGTCATGGAACAGGCATGAGTGAACTGCCGCCCAGTCATTTTGGGTGGCCAAGAAGATCCCTTCATTTTTAAATAAAGAGCTTTACTCTCATTTGACAGGTCCTCATTTTTCCACTTGGCTGTGGAAAGGTATTTATTTCCATCTGGTAATTTTTCAGACATTCTTTGGGAAAACATAAAGTTCAGCCATCATAAACTCAGTTGCTGTTGAGTGGGGTCCATGCTTCCTCCCTCCTGCTCCCATCTGACTACACCTGAGCAGGATGGTGACGTCTCAGGGCGAGCCAGCAGGGAGGAAGGGCAGGGGTTTTGTGAACATGGAGCCAGGGAGGTGTTGCCTGCCTGCTCTGGAGTCACTTTCTGCTGGATTCCTCATAGAGCTATTGTGAGAATTAAATTAGATAGCTTCACATAATTCATTCAGCCCAGCTCCTATCAAAGTAAACTTTCAGTTTAAAAGTCCTATTTTGATTATAATAGTTGTCATAAGGAGAAAGATGGTTTTATCCCTATTTCACAGATGGGAAAATGGAGGCCTAGAAAAGTTAAGTAACTTTTTCGAGGTCACAAATTTGACAATGGAAGAGTCAGAGGTTGAATACAGTTTTATCTGACCTGCATCACTCATCTACACTACCTGCAGTGTCCTGGAAGAGAAGCATCGTGATGCCATCATAAACAGAGGGACATACAGTGTCTATAAGAAGGGCAGTCATCTCTGCAGCACTGTTTAGGCTGGAACTCCTCCCTCTCTGCAGCCCTAGAATTTCTCTTTGGGGGCTCCATAACAGCAAACAACTTATTCTATAAGTATTTAGAAAGGGAGATGGACTGATCCATCATCATATGCGTTCTTACAATACCCTGCCTTTGCAATACTTTATTGCAACTAATTCTTTGTTCTCCTGTCCATAACAAGAAAGTCGGATTCTGATTCATCCAGATCTGCAATCCTTGGTCAGCTGGGCCAGTGTGTTCAGAGATGAGGTTGTTTTCACTGTAGCCTTAGATAAATGCCTGGCCTAGAGTAACACTTAATAAATGTGAGTTGCAGTGACTTTTAGAAATTATTATTATTGTTCATTTTCTTTTTACTATACTATTTTTGCCCAGGGGAGATGTGCTGACTGAATGACTACAGGGTGTTTTTCACCCAGGGTCCTTCAAGACTGGAACCACTTGGCACTACCCAGTTAAATGGCCTCTCGTTGTTACATCGAGCTCAAAATGGCCTAACTGTGACTAGCTGGGTCCTGAGGACATCACCATGTCTCGCAGCCTATGCATAAGTTTTTACATCATTTATTCACTCAACAAACATTGTGAGAGAAGGAAAAATGCATTGTCTTCATTGTTTTTTTTTCAGCAGCATAATAAATTGTGCTATGTAAGTCTTCCAAAAAGTGGGGGATTTTAATCTTTGCGCAAAGCTTTAGGAAAATGACTTAAATAGAGGGGTGTGTTTTATTTTGCTCAATACTTGGTAGACAAAAGCTATAAATGGTGCTCCCCCATTTGGTTTCTAATGGAAACAAAGTACATGGCCAACACGCATTTAGTTGCTTGTAGGCTAGAAGGCAGGATCTATTATAATTGTGATAATGAAAAATACATCTTTATACTTAACAAAGCCCTTTCTCATTTAGTGTGTCATTTTAGTCTCATGGTACTTTCAGGATTAACCCATGTCATGGTTAGTGTCCCAGTTGTAAAGTAGAGACATTTGAAAATGATCCAAGGTGAGAACAGCAGAGATGGGACACTCATACCAAGCTCTTCCAGCTGCCACCCTTAGGTCATGTCCAAGAATCTTCCCACCACCCCGATCTGTGAGGGAGCACCCAGTGTCACACTTCACCAACCTGGCCTTTAAACTTCCTCCTTCCAGAAATGCTAAGCTTTCATCTGAAGTGGGAGTGCTCAAAGCCAACTTTTTTTTTTTTTAAAGTATAGATGCATTTCTAAGTTCAGCCCCAGTGTGATATTCTGGGCATGATTATCTCTTAATTGGATCAGCATTTGTCCTTTCCCCGTTTTTATTAAACTTAAGGTGACTACAGATGACTCTGTGTAGACATGTAGAATACACTTTAAAAGTCTCATCTGACCAGCCAGGAGTGTGGATCACAGGGTTTGCTGTTGGCCAAGCGCGTATGAGAGAGGACAGCATATGTTGCTTACTGTGAACAAAGGATTCAAACTTTGTCCGGTGGAACTCAGCCTGTCTGGAGCAGAAACTTTTACCAGCTCTATCTGGTGTTTGTTCCAAGATCATCTGCCTGCTTGGAGCACAGTGGGTCTCAAGGGGGTGTGACAACCATTTGGGGTAAGAGGTTCTTGGTGGTTTAGGACTAGATTTTGCCCAACAGGATGCTCACCCCTCTGACTCTTGCCCCATAAAGGCCATTAGCAACCCCCAGTTGCTGTGGTGAGCAAAAGCAAACAAATGAGCAAACAAATAGAAACTGACCCAGACTTCACAAACTCTCCGCATGGGGCAGAACCAGCCTTGCTTGAGAATATGCAAATGTGCAGGATGACTCGGTCTTTGACAGATGATGTTCAGCGGGGAAACGATGATGTGGGAGCTGTGACCGAAGGGTGGAAGGTGCTTCAAGGAGCCAGGTTGTTTGTGAATCACACCAGTGACACACATTCAAGATATTTCTGATGGTGAAATGGCCTCCACGTTCAGCATCTTCAGTTCTCATGCAAGAGGAGGGAGGCTGCCAGAACCGTGTGACTTCTTCAGTACAATGAGAGAGAAAGGAACTAACACTTTTATAGTGCCTACCCTGTGCCAGGCACTCATTTAATCCTCCCAACAATGTATGAGGTAACTATTATTAATTCCATCCCATTTTACAGATAAGAAAACTGAGGCATAGAGGTAAGCAAGTTGTCCAGGGTCACACAGTTAGTTACTTACAGAGCCAGGATTTGAACCCCAGCTATTTGTCTCTAGAGCTAGATTTTAACCATCCAGGAGTATGCTGGATCTAGTACGTGAACTGAAGTTCCCTGCCTCCAACACTCTGAGGACATAATGCTCTGCCCAAGGTTTTTTAAAGGTTTGTTACGCTAAAGGGAGCTGAAGTCACATTAATGAAGTTTTCATACTGTTTCATTAAAAGCCATTGGTCTGTCTTGCACTGCGAATGGATCGGCTGTCCATCCATGACTGAATAACATCATGCATTTGGCCATTATGCATGTGGTCATTTGGCATTGGTTTATTGTTAAGCAGCTCTCCCCAAAGTTGACATATTTTATTAAACAATATCAAAGAGTCACATTCATTAATATCACTACCTATTTCATCCGAAAAGTATTTAGGTGTTGGTAAATTGTCAAAATGATTGTGGCAGACATGACTTTTCCAACTTGAAAGCTCAGGTTTTGCCATTGGCCATACCATCAGCTGTTTTCCTTGAAGGGACAGTCTTACTTTAAAAAATGTCTTCCACAAGTGGAAGGTTGGATAACCATAGCTTGCCAATCACTTTTTCCAAGTAAAAATGGCATTCATGAAAGCAATGCCTAGCTCAGCTCGCAGCCTGAACGAAATTCTTCGTGGCCCAGAAGTCTCCTTGTGCTCGTCCTGTGACCTCATCTCATTTCCAGGACAGCCATCCTGCTCTGCCTGCCCAGGTGGGAACTCACCACCGTGCCCCTCTTCCGTCCTCCATGCAACTCTCTCTCACTGCTTGTATCACAGTTAGCGTTCTTCACTGGTGTGTGTGAGTATTTGATTGTCTGCTTCCCTCCCCCATCGGACTGCAGCAGTCCGGTGCAGACCTGCTTCTTTTGCTCATTGTTTCATCAGTGCCTGGCGTACAGTAGGTCCCTCATAAATGTTTGTGGATGACTCAATGGATGAATAAACTAATGAACGTTTTTTGCAGCCTAAACCCAAGTGTCAGGTGAAGAGGTGGTGACCTGAACTCTAGGTTTTGTTGTGGAGGCTAAGTCCTGTCCCGATCTGAACTGGTGAAAACTAAGCAAGCATTGTTGTGTCTGTGTTTTTTTGACTGCCTTTTCTACTAGACCGTGTACAACTGGAAGATAAGGGTCAAGTATTTAGTCTTTGTGTCTCTAGGCCTAGCACAGTGCCTGACACTTCATTGGCTTTCAGAGAATATGGGTTCTACTGTATTGAATGGAGTGGAATTCGATCAGAGGGAAATATATTACCCCCCAAATTTCCTCTATCTCATACTCCCCTTTTGTCTCCTCTTCCTCCTTCTCTTTCTTTCTTCTTAAAGATTTCTGAGTCTGGAGAATGACTTTATTTGTGATCAGTTGTTTCCAGCAGCAAATGACCCTCGCTGCTTTTGGTGTAACTTGACCTTCCCAGGGGAGATGGTCTGATTTGTCCAGTGATCATGGTGATGACTGGGCCCTCCCAAGAATACCTGTCCAGCACATTCTTTGCTAATAGTCACACATTGACCTTACTTGATCTTGGCAAGCACTTTAGGAGGTCACCTGTCCAGCCTTACCTAACTCAGGGTGAAACTTGAGGATCAAATGAAACCTGCTCAGCCCTAAAGGCAGCTGCTGCTTCATCATGGCCCCCCTGGGGCCCGCCTTGAAGGACACGGGCTCATGGGCCTCAGCCTTTACAGGGGCCGGCCTCTGGTTCCAGCCTGGCACACAATCTGTCTGTCTTGTCCATTATTCCGTAACTACCTTTGAGAAATGGCCAGGAGGGGATGTAATAAAAATGGAGTGTTCATAATGAAATTGAGGATCAATGAAATTTAAAAAAAAAGGGCTAGAGGTGAGATGGATATTGATTGACCATCTTAGAAAACATTTTTAATAAGAGATCAGGACATGCTTCCTGAGACTTGAATTAGAATGTAGCACGTTATTGGAGGTAATTCCTTTAGACCATATGGGACTGTTGGAAGACAGTGGAGTGGGGTAAAAAGAGCATAGACTGGAATTGGCCAGACCTGGGTTTTACAACCAACTTTAGCTCCGTGACCTCAAGCATGCAAGTAACTTCTCTGATCCTTGTTTTATTTATCTGTACACCTTGCTGCGAAACACCTGCCTTGCAGTCTGTTATGAGGGTCAAATGAGATCAGCTGGGTGGAGGCACAAAGCGGAATGAATGCTGTCCTCTCTCTTCACAGCTTCAGCCCTTTGGAACAGCCGGACAGGGCCTGCACAGGGGGAGGCAAGTGGCACAGAGGTCCCCCTGAGAGTGAGTGCCTCCTTAAATGTTGGCCTAGTCCCAACCTTGCAGCTGGGGCGTGTGGGAGCAGGGTTCGAGAGGCTTCTTTTCTCAGAGTGGAGGCCCTCCTCTCACCACCATCTCCTGAACCATCTTACAGATGACAACACAAGAACCACAGAGGAAATATAGATTGACTCTAGCCTATCAGTTAGTAAGTGACAACCCTGGCGTGGGAACCCAGGCCCGCCGGTTCTCAGCCTCTGTGTTTTACTCCCCAGCAGCCTGTCCTGAACTCTTTACTACCCATATCTCATGACCCCCCTGCAAGCCCCTTTATCCCACATGCCATCTTTCTGAGCATCCGCACACCGTCTCGCCAACAAATCCGTAACTCCCTGAATATGGGAAGAGGGCATGCCTCAGATTTTCAGCACTTCCCAAGTGCTTAGTACCAGCTTACTTGCAGTCAAGGTTTAATAATTATCAGTTGATTGAGAAAAATGAAGTATTCTCATGGCCTTATAATTATTATGCAGAGAAATAGTTATAATAAACATTAACCCAGCTAAGGGGGCAGAAATGTATTAATTTCACATGTTCAGCTCTTTGTGAAGTTAGCTTTTCAAGCTCTGTGGGGACTCTGGATTGCGCTGATTCAAGGCAGAAGATCCCAAGTGGCATCACCCCAGGGAAGGGGAGGATGGAAAGACACACCGGAGGGGTGGGAGCAGGGGGAGTTGAGCTGCCCGAAGGAAAAGTGCTGAAACAAGGTTGAATACTGCTTCTCAGACTTCAGTGAGCACACCAGCCAGCTGGGGCGCCTGTCCAGACACAGGTTCTGATTCAGGAGGCAGTGAATGTGTTGGGTCTGTATCTGCGGAGGTCTCTGTGGGTCTGGAAATTCTCTGTGCATGGAGGAAGTTGTGTGGAGGTTTCGGGTTTGCAGGCCTGGCCGGGTGGAGGCGCAGCCTGGGAGTTCTCAGGACATTCCCGCCTGCCTTCCATCCCTCTGCAGGGGAAATCTGTGCCTTCAAGATCCACGGCCAGGAGCTGCCCTTTGAGGCCGTGGTGCTCAACAGGACGTCCGGGGAGGGCCGGCTCCGCGCCAGGAGCCGCATCGACTGCGAGCTGCAGAAGGAGTACACCTTCATCGTGCAGGCCTACGACTGCGGCGCCGGACCCCGCGAGACCTCCTGGAAGAAGTCGCACAAGTGAGTAGCTCGGGACCTCCCTGGGCCCCCTGCCCCCCCATTCCTGCAGCATTGCGGGTACACTGTCCTCTGGCCCCAGCATGCCGCTCCAAGGCTGCTGAGCTGCTCGCCCACCCCCGGCGCCTTGTACCCGTCTTGAGCCTTGAAAATGCCCCCCCTCCCGTCCCACCTCTCAGGACTGGGTTCAGTTGTTTACTTCTTCTGGGAAGTCGTCCCTAAGCTCACCCTTCCCCACGGCCTGGCAGCGTCCTCTTGCTGGGTTTCTGCAGTGCCCTGTGCACTGGGGGTTGTACTGTGCTCTCTCTCTCCCTCCCCCTCCCCCTCCCCTCCCCCTCCCCTCCCCCTCCCCTCCCCCTCCCCTCCCTCTGTCTCTCCCCAACCCAGGGTAGAGTGATGGAATTCTTACTGAGGGAGGAGTGAGTGACCAGAGGCAGCAGGACTAAGGGGAAGGGGAGAAGCTGGGAAAGGGAAGGGTGGAGGCTGGGCGGGTCTCGGGGGCTCATCTCAGAGGATGAGGGCAGAAGGGGCAAGCGGGTCCCCTCTGGGCGGGGGAGGGAAGCAGAAGGCCTGGGAGGTGGTCCTGCCTGCCCCCTCCCCCCTCCCCTCCCCCACCTCACCGCCCCCTCCCCCCGCGGTCCAGGGCCGTGGTGCACATCCAGGTGAAGGACGTGAACGAGTTCGCCCCCGCCTTCAAGGAGCCGGCCTACAGGGCGGTGATCACCGAGGGCAAGGTCTACGACAGCATCCTGCAGGTGGAGGCCACCGACGAGGACTGCTCGCCCCAGTACAGCCAGATCTGCAACTACGAGATCGTCACCGCGGACGTCCCTTTCGCCATTGACAGGAACGGTGAGTGCCCTGGGAGGGCCCGGCCGGAGCCTGGGGGAACGAAGCCCCCACCCCACGCTGCGGGCCGGGCCACCCTGGCCAGCCTCGGGCCGGGCCCTGTGACCAGGTGCTCAGTCCCGCAGCCGGGGAGTAGCCCGGCATGTTGGGCAGCCACCCGGCCCCAGATCCGCCCCAGGAGGCCTCAGGAACCTGCCCAGTGGACGTTGCCCGCAGAACTCACAGCGCCCAGTGCCTGGGTCCTGAGGCCGGGCTGGTTTCTGGTTGAACTTTCCAGTCGTCACCCAGACGTGCCACGCCATCCACTGGGCTCCACCAGGGCCCCTTTCCTATGTAACAAGGTGTGGCCTCACCTCACATCACTACAACCTGCTTTCTACTCCAAGGCAGAGAGACGCCAACAGAAAAAGAGAGCATTTTAAATGCCTTCTAAACTGTTCAAGATTGTTTAAAGCTCTTGCCAATCACTGTCCCTGGAGAATTTCAGCCTTAGCAAGCAGTGAAAGAACCCTCTCTCCACAGCTTAAACCCAGCCCGAATTGCAAACATCCCTGTAAAGCCATTTGGATATTTCCCTATCCCTATTAATGGAAAACTCCCTGTGATGTAAGCAAAACAGCCAAAGGCCCAATCAAGTCAGCCAGCCTGACTATAATTTTCAATACCTTGATTGTAATCAAATGAGAATTATTTGTGAAGTTATTGTCTAATTATTAATGTGCACATGGGTTGTGTCTATATATTATCCCTGTTTCATTTCAAATGCAATTTAAGGTCTGTACAAGTGCAAAAGTTGCAAAACCTGAAGTTCCTCCACTCTGCAGTTATTTACTGATGGCCAGGTTCAGTGCTGGGCCCTGAGAATGGAGGTAGAGTGGAATTCACAGAGACACTGGACCTGCCTACAAGGAGTTTACCATCTGGTGAAATAAATTCTTAAAATCATATGACATCATGTAGCATCAAGCATCAACTTGGCGTACAAAGTATGTCATGCCCCGAGGTTAGGCAACGAAGGAGCTCAAATCTCCTGGCAGCCTGTGCCCAGGTCAGTCGTTGCCAGCACAGTTTCATGGTAAACACAGCACTTCTTGATTTTAAGACAAGGGAGAAATGTATGCTGCAGTGTCTGTATCCTGAGAACTGCAGGAGGTTACACAGTGGATGGAACCTTGGAGAGACCCTCATCCTTGACCTTAGCTAGCTTATGATCTGTTGGGAGACAGGACATATATTAGAAAAACTAAAAAATAGCAATGGGTCAGTTTCATTCTAAAAAGCTAAAACTTGTAGAAATGGCAATCACACACCTGGACCTGCCAGATGCTAACTAGGCGAGGCACAATTGTGTAGGGCATTTTCCAAGAGAGCAGGAATTACTAGGCTTTAGTAAAGGTTTGGTTCACAATTAAAAGAAGGTCATTTCAGTTAGTCACGGCTTTCGGAACGACTCCTTGACAGCTTCTTCCAAGGACTCCGTGAAATGGCTAGTCCGGCCCCACCCCACAGACACCTCTCTCCCTTCCCCTCTCTCTCTCTCACACACACACACATGCACACCCAGCTCCATAAAATGAAAAGCAGCTGCTTTGGGCTTGTTTGTCCCCTCTGGGCTCTGTTCCCCTACGGCGGGCTTTGGCCCCGTGTGAGTGTCACTCAGGGAGTGACAAGCCCTTGGCGAAGACCATGATGGAGGAGTGGAGGGCCTGTGATGAGTGGTCAGCGCCGCTTGAACTGCTGTCCTCGTGCTAGAGAATCACAGCCCGATGAGAGACGAGACGTCAGTTCTTACCGCGGAGGGTAGACGGCCCCAGTCCTGGAGATAATTCCTCACCTTGATGAGCCATTTCGCTAACATCTGCCAGTTTATTTCCCTGGCTGTCTCATTAAAAGTGAGTCATGGTCCTTTGCCAGGCCTCTGCCTCCGACTCGGGTTTCCCACGGAACATGAAGAGGACGCGGCGCTCCCGAGGCGTGGGGGCCCGGCACTGAGGTTTCCCAAAGCAGTTTCCCCGAGTAATGAAGGCAGGACCTGGGGGCAGGTGCGGCAGCGGCTCGGTCTCATGAGCTTCCTGAGTGGCCCACAACCACTGCTGTTCCTGGCACCCTCCCCAGCTCCTTGAAGAACTTTCTTTGCACAAAGCTTAGTTTGTGGGCCACGCGTAAGGACCCTTTCCCCGGGGCTTCGGCGGGACAGCGCTGCCCCGCACCCCCACCCCGACTGCTGGCTCTTTGCCCTGGGGGAGGAAGGGAGGCAGGGCTGCAAGGGGGGCCCACACACTGGGGTCAGGCTGTTCTAGCCTTCCCTGGAGACTCGGCCTCCCCTCTCCGAACAGGAGCTCTTGGCCTTTCTCCCCTTGAATTGCTCCCCTGTGAAATCATGGCCCTAGCAGTCCCTTCCTCTCATGGGGTAGTGAGGCCCCAGGGAGGGGCGGTAAGTGGGAGTGAGGTTTGCGGGCAGCCTGGCATATTGGCACACTTGACTAATGGTGCCTTGATTATTTGCTATTTGCCCGGGTGACTGGGACGTGAAATGAAGTCGCTCTGCGTGGATTTCCAGGCTGAGGTCACAGGCAGGTAGCTGTGAGCTGGTCACGTCACCCAGCCCTTGGGAAGCTCAGATTCATTCCTTGAAGATCCGTATCCCATCTTCTGGCACTTGGTTGGCGTCTCTGAGATAGGCAGGGCCTGGATCCCTATGTTCATTTGCCAGATGGGGAAACTGAGTACCCAGGCATAAAGAGCTTTCCTAAGAGCACCCATCACAGGGGTGGCAGAGGCAGGACTGGACCCAGGTCCCCAAATCCTGGCCCCAAGGTCTTTCCCCCACATCTGTCCCCTCGGTGATACATGCCGGGAACCTATGACGGTGCTGCTTAGGCGCATAGCACAGAGGTGTGCCTCGATCCTGCACCCACCACTTATTGTGCATGTGTGCATGTGTGTGTGTGTGTGTGTGAGAGAGAGAGAGAGAGAAAGAGAAAAACTTTTGATGAGGAACTTAAACCTGTCACAGGTCCTCATCAGTAAAATAGGAATTAAACCCTGTGTTTGTGCAATGGGGCAGGTGCAGCTGTGACCCGACCCAGTGTGCACAAAGCACCCTCCAGGGAGTCTGACCCAAAACAAGTGCCCGACAATGTTGGGTGACAGCCGCAGAGAGAGCAGCGGGTCCTCCAGCCCCCACCCCACCCCACCCGGCACCTCCTGGCAGGTCCTTCCACTTCCCAGGTAGTGTCTGGTCTTCACGCCGCCTCAGCCGGCCTCTCTCTTTACCAGAGAGCAGCCTGGGCAACAGGACTCCGGCACCTCGGGGCAAAGTGCATCCCAGTGTCTGCTTATTCTTTAAGTAAAGAAAGCACTTCTTTTCCACCCAGATAGAAAAGGAATGCATGCCCTTTGTGAGGACTTTGGAAAACAGAAAACTATGGAGAAATAAACCACCCATAATCCCACCGAAGATAGCCATCATTAACACTTGATCATATTTTCAAAGATTTTTCCGTACATATGTCCAATGATATGCACGGCCCCATCCTTAAACATGCTGAGAACTGTCACTTCCAGCGCTAACATCCCGTCCTCTGGGAAGACTCGACTATTTTTTGCTCCTCCCTTACTGTCAGACATCCAGTTTCTCTCCTAGTTCTCAGTGCAGCAAATCATGTTTAGGTGAATGTATTTGCACATATAGTTGAAATTTTTATCAGTTTTTCCTAAAATCGATTTCTAGATGTGGAATTGCATGCGCAAATGGTATGAACAGTTTCAAAGCGACAGGCACACATCGCCAAGTGGCTTTCTAGAAGCATCACTCCAGTGTAAACGCCACAAGGACAAAACCGCCGGTCGGTGTGCTGGCCTCACCCCATGCCTGCCCAGCCTCCCTCAATCCTGAGCTCAGGAATTAAAACACACCTCCGCTGATTTGCAGTGTGGGTGCTGACTCTTCTTTGAGCTGTCCTCCCCTTGTCATTCTTTGGACCTGAAGAAACCGGCCCAGAAACTGCTCCTCTGGGCGCAAGGCCGGCCCCGGGGTCCTGAGAAGGCACCGTTAGGAGACGCATTAGTCAGGGTTCTGCAGAGAAACCGAACCACAGGAGAGATCGGCAAATATGAGATGCAATGTGGGCAAGGGCAGGCTTGAAGCTGGCAGCTCTGAGGAAGGGTCTGGACGAACTCCGCAGGAGAGGCTCACTGGCCGGAGGAAAAGAGTCTCTTTTCTTCCTTAAAAGCCTTCGATTGAGTGGATGATCCCATTGGTGGGAAATACACGTGAGTTGATCACAAATGTAATCAGCCACAGATGCAACCAACGGACTGGTGATTTAATCACCAGCCTTCCGGTTTATCAACCAGCCACAAAATTTCCTCACAGACAACTGGGCACCATCCCTTGGCCAAGTTGGCACCAGGACCCAACCATTCAAACGCCGGGCAAAATGCAACCGCAGCTGAAGTAAAATGCACGTCTTTGTCTGAGCATTAAGAACATTTTAAATGTGTCCGATACAAATAGGACCCTCCCCTGCAGCAGTTGGACACCACAGTACATTCTCAGGACTGGCCCCAAGGCTCCAAATTCTGTGCTTTCAAAACCGTTGTCACACACTAGAGGTGGTTGGTGGTGGAGAAAGGAAATTAATTCCTTCAGCAATTTCATTAAGACTTGTTACGGAAGTGGAGCTGTGACAAATTGAGGCAAGGATTCAGCTTTATGTGTTATTTTTCTACCGCAATCAGTAGTGTTTGGTCTGCTTAATGTCACCTAGATTGTAAAGACCGAACCTTCCTCTTCTAAGAGAAGTATCTTTTGAGAGCCATTTAACTTTGAAGAAAGAGGAAGTTAAGACTTTTTGGTTCAAAATTCAATTTGATGTTGCTGCAACTTACTTGTTGTGGTTATATTAAACTGCTTCCTACAGACAGAATTCCTTCCCTGGGATCATTATAACCACAAACAAGTTTGTTAAGAGGATCCATGGGGAATGTCACTGACCCAATACCGAGCCATTCCAGACTTGTGTGGGCCCCAGAAATGAGACTTAAAAAAAAAAGGGAAACATATTTGGGGAGAAACTAAAGGGATTCTGAGCACCAGCTGCCAGGTCAGAGACACATGAAACCCAATTTTATTCACAGATTTTTGACTGACTTTTTTTAGCGAAATTCTACTTCAAATCCCTGGAAGCACTTGCATTTTGGGAGACAGTCCAGAAGCAGATAATACAATAAATTAATCTAATTCTTGGGCAACTTCATTCCCCCCTCCCCAACCCCCATATCCACATATGTACCACCTGCTCATGGCTTATTATTGAATACTGTTTACTAATATCGAATTGACTTTTCCAATTTTTAAAACATTATTTGACTTTTCGAATTTTCCAAGCTTTCTTACCTTGGCTCATGTAGTGCCATTCACAGGAAGAATACATATAATTATACTGAAAAAAAAGCTCCTTATTTAGTTTTCCTCTCAGTTTCAGTAAAATAAAAGATATATACCTGCGTCAGCTGTGCCAGATTTGTTTGTTTATTTTGCAATTTCTTTTCACTTCTCATAAAAGATGATGATAACATTTGAGTACTAATTTGCTCTCAACTCCACCATCACAAGAAAGCAGGACTAAGTTATTCTTATCAAAGGAAGACTTTAATCGCTTGAATTGAAAAATAAACATGGTAAACGTATGTCGTGCTTTTATTGGTGCTTTGGAACCGAAATTGCATTTTAGCAAAAATAGTCAATTAAAATTGTGCTCATCAGTTACAAAATATTTATTCCTGAATTATAATACCAAACCCACAGGAGCAAAAACACACAAATAGCTCAGAAAAAAAACTGTTCAGTCCCTCTTGGAGGAGAAAAATGTCTTTGCCAGCAGGGCGAGAAATAAGTTATTCTGTGTAGCTTTCGGGAGAGAGGTCACACGTTTTCTTATTGATTTTACTTCCTATTTGGTAGCAAAATAATGTGACAAGAGGCAGTGAGCACTCCTGGCGACAAGCCCAGATGTTAAAAAATATGTGTCAGGACATTTTCCGAGTTCCATCCTTTTCTCAGAGATTTCACGGCAGATACGTCCTCGGCTCCCTACATCAGAGACACAGCCACATGGGTGCACTTTAGAAAGGAGTTTTCAGGCGACCCATTACTTATAAACACAGACCAGTTGCGTCCCAGATGTGTGCTCAGAATTTCCTAGCAGTCTAGTTGCGCAGCTGGGGTGGCTCTAGCCAGTGACCGCTGGGAATCTACCGCCAAAGCACAGGCAGGTCTCAGGCGAGTCCTGTGCACCGGTGTGTCCTTCCGAAGGCTCAGGGAAAGGATCATTTCATGTCGGGGAGGTTGGCGGAGTAGAGAAGGGCTCTGGAAGGAGTGTGGGGTGGGGCACGTGATGGGAAACGATTCTGAAAATCCGTGTGTTCTCAGGCAACGTCAGGAACACGGAGAAGCTGAGCTACGACAAGCAGCGCCAATACGAAATCCTGGTGACTGCCTATGACTGCGGACAGAAGCCTGCGGCTCAGGACACCCTGGTGCAGGTGGACGTGACGCCAGTCTGCAAGCCTGGCTGGCAAGGTGGGCCCTGCTTGCTTCTCTCCTGTCCAGTGAAGGTGGCTTGGCTGTGCGTAGAAGGGGTAGGCTTTGACCTCCAGTCATCACAGCACATAACTAGAGGAATTCTTGAAGGGCAGCCACTGCCGGAAGACATAGAGTAGCTCTTTTCTTATGTGAGATATTAGCCCCATTTTACAGCCAGGGATGTAAAACTCAGAGATGACCAGTCAAAAGTCATCTGCTCCCTTTCTCAGATCCCGGGACAGCACACATCTCCTGTTCTAGGAGAGATTGCCAGGGAGCTGATTCACGTTATAGGAGGATGCTGAGTCCAGCTGAGGCATATCAGTTTTTGATTATCTCCCTAGATGCTAGGGAGATAATCATTTCCTTGGGCTTATGCAGAGGTTGAATATCCAGAATCCAGCCCCTGTGTTAGGGGGTTAATGAAATGTTGGCTGTGGGGATGGAGAAGCAATGACCTTCGATGAAGGTGATGTTTTGTGTTCGCTTAGGGTGCAGCAACAGACCAAATGCTAAGGTTTCCCCAGATAATGGATGGGAAGGGGCTTATCACTGAGCCACAGGGAAGGAAGGAAGGCAAGAGAAGCTGTGTAGATGGATCTGGCAGAGAATTGAATGGTTTATGGAAAAGCAGTAGCTCTAGGGGTGACAGCAGTTCCGGTGGCTGAGCAGAAAGCTGGTCATCGCTGTGCTGCCATTTTGGTAGCTCGACCATGTCCTGTCTTTGCTTCATGTGTTGCTGATGTGGCAGGCTACTGCCCACTCATGACTCATGGAGTGTCATTGCACCATCTGCCTTGGGTCCTCTGCTCTCTCCTATTCGTATGTCCCCCACCCAAGGCCAACACTTATTTATTTATTTAAACCAAGCCCCTTGAGCCAAAAGTTCCAGTTGGAATGCTATTTAACATTCTCACTGAGTTCAGTGTGTAAAGCCTTGAACTTGACGATGCTCCCCTTTGTACCAGGAGGATCCCATCTGTACTAGAGAGTTTGTTGTTTACAGAAAAATCATACATAAAATACAGGGTACCCCTCGATCCCTCATTATTAACACCTCACATTGATGTGGTATATTTATCACAATTGATAAGAGCATATTTTTATAATTATACTGCTAACTAAAGTGCATGGTTTAACTTAGGTTCACTGTGTTGTTCAGTTCCATGAAATTACTTTTTTTTTAATTTTTTATTCCGCTAACATATATACAGCATAAAATGTCCCCTTTTAACCACATGCAAATATGTAATTCCATGCTATTAGTTACATTCACAATGTCATGCTGTCAGCACCACCATCCTCTGCCAAACCGCGTCCATTGTCCTAGTTAGAAACTTCATCTATTTTAAGCCTCAACTCCCTATTCCCACCCCCCAGTGGGAATCTACATTCTAGATTCTGACTCTATGAATTTACTTATTCTTATGATTTATCAGCAAGATCATACAGTATTTGCCATTTTGTGTTTGGCTTAGTTCTCTCACTATGATGTCTTCAGTGTTCAGACATGCTGTCTCATGTGTCAGAATTGAATTCCTTCTTATGGTTGAATAATATTCCATTACATGTATATACCATATTTTATTTATCCATACATCAGTTGATGGACACTTGCGTTGCTACTATCTTTTGCAATTGTGAATAATGCTTCTGAGAACATAAATGTGCAAATATCTGTTCAAGCCCTTGTTTTCAATTCTTTAGGATATATACCTAGTAGGATTACTAGGTCATATGGTAATTCTATACTTATCTTTTTGAGGATCTACTAAACTGTCTTCCACCATGGCTGTACCTTATTCCATTCCCACCATCAATGGAAGAATGTATCTACTTCTCCACATCTTCTCCAAAAGTTGTAATTTCTGTTCATTTTTTTTTTAGTAGTAGCCATTCTTGTGTGTATAAAATGATATCTCGTTGTGGTTTTTATTTGCATTTCCCTAATGGCTAATGATGTGGAACATCTTTTTATGTACTTTTTGGCCATTGTATATCTTTTTTTTTTTTTGAGAAATGTCTATTCAATTCTTTTGCCCACTTTTCAGTTGGGTTGTTGTTGAGTTGAAAGATATCTTTATATATTCGGGACAGTAAACCTTTATCAGATATGTGGTTTCCAAATATTTTCTCCCATTGGTTAGGTGGCTGTTTTACTTTCATTATAAAGTCCTTTGAAGCACAAAGTTTTTAATTTTGATGAGATCCCATTTATCTGTTTTTTCCTTTGTTGCTTGTGCTTTGGGAAAAGTCTAGAAAACATTTCCTAACACAAGGCCCTGCAGGTGCTTCTCTACATTTTCTTCTAGGAATTTTATAGTTCTGGTGCTTCTATTTAGGTCTTTAATCCATTTTGAGTTGATTCTTATATATGGTGTGAGGTAAGGGTTCACCTTCATTCTTTTGCAAATGGAGATCCATGGTCTTTGCCCCTTGTCAAAAGTCAGTTGTCCATAATTCTGAGGGTTGATTTCTGAACTCTCAGTTCAATTCCTTTTGTCTATGTAGCTGCCCTTTGCCAGTACCATGCTGTTTTTATTACTATAACTTTGTAATAAGTTTTAAGATTGGGAAGCATGAATTGTCCAACTTCATTCTTCATTTTCAATATGACTTTGGCTATTTGGAGCCCCTTAACTTTCCATATAAGTTTGATGATTGGCCTTTTCATTTCTGCAAAGAAAGTAGTTGGAATTTTTATTGTGATGCATTGAATCTATAAATCACTGTGTAGTGTTTTGGTTTGCTAAAGTTGATGAAATGCAATATACCAGAAATGGGTTGGCTTTTACAATAGGGATTTATTAACTTACAAGTTCACAGTTCTGAGGCCATGAAGGATGTCCACATGAAGGCATCAAAAGGTGATGGTTTTGATCTTGAAGACTGACTACCAGTGATCCTCAGCCAATCTGCCACATGGCGTCTGCTGGTCCTTCGTTCCTGGGTTTCATTGCCTTTGGCTTCTGGCTTTTCTCTCTCAGATTCTCTGGGGATTTTTTTTTCTGTGTCTTCTCTCTGTCTTTTATCCTCTTATAAAGGACTCCTCGTAAGAAGATTAAGACTGACCTCAAAAGAGGCAGGTCACATCTCAATTGAAATAACCTAATCAAAAGGTCCTACCTATAGTAGGTCTGCACCACAGGAATGGATTAAATTTAAGAACATTATCTTTGCTAAGATACATACAGCTTCAAATCATCACAGATAGGATTGACACCTCAACAACATTTAGTCTTTCCATCTATGAATACAGAATGTACTTCCATTTATTTATGTGTTCTTTGTTTTCTTTTATCAATGCTTTATAGTTTATCTAATCCTTGGTTTGATTTGTTCCTAGATATTTGATTCTTTTAGTTGCTATTATGAATAGAATTCTTACTTTGTTTTCTTCTTTTATTGTTCATTGCTTGTATATGTATACATTATTGACTTGAGATATCAGTCTTATACCCTGCCACTTTGATGAATTCATTTATTAGCTCTAGGAGCATCGTGATTATAGATTTTTCATGATTTTCTGAACATAGGATCATGTCATCTATAAACAGGGTAAGTTTTACTCCTACATTTCCAATTTGGATGCCTTTTATTTCTTTTACTTCCCTAATTGCTCTGGCTAGAACTTCCAGTACAATGTTGAATAACAGGGTGGTACAACAGTGGCTCAGCAGGCAGAATTTGCACATGCCATGCTGGAGACCCAGGTTTGATTCTCGGTGCCTGCCCATGCCAAAAAAACAACACTGTTGAATAACAATGGTGACAGTGAGTGTCTTGTCTTGTTCCAGATCTTAGAGGGAATGTTTTCAGTACCCTACCACTGAGTACAATACTAACTGTGAGTTTTTCATATATGCCCTTTATCATGTTGAGGAAGTCTCCTTCTATAGTTTTCTAAGTGTTTTGTCAAGAAGGAGTGCTGGTTTTGTGAAATGCCTTTTCTGCATCAATTGAGATGATTGTGCTTTTTTTCTTTTGTCCATTTGGCGTAGTATTTTGCATTAACTGATTTTCTTATGTTGAACCAACTTTGCATACCTGGGATAAACCCGCTCTCTTCATTTGTCTTTAAGTTTCTGGACCCCTGTTATATTCTACTTTTTTCTATTTTTATTTCTCTATTTCTCTGTATCTTTCTCTCTTAAATTCCCCTAAAAGGGTCTTAAATTCCCCTAAAAAGTTGATAACTTGCATTTCTGCTAGGAGAATTATGGCAGACCATCATAGAGGTCACTGGTCAGACTGAATGGCTGCCTTTTGGTCAGGCATCCATTCCTGATCCAACTCTTCATGGGCTGATTGGAAGGACTTCATGGTACAAAGCAAAGAAACCTGTACCCGAGGGACTACCTCAGACACTACTCTCAGAATGCATCCCTTAAAGGGCTTCACTCCAGCACAATTTTCTCACTCTTAATCTTGAAACTAGAGAGACAGGAAGGGGTAATTGAATGCACCTCTGGAGGCAGCCAGAGCTGTTTGCTTTTGAACAAAGTAATGAAAACGAAATGTTCAGCAGAAGAACCACAGGTAAGACACATAAGAGTAAAAGAACAAAGCAGGATCATCTTTGTGTTTAGGATCAAGTAAGAGACAGAGGAAGAGAATAAGCCACTGTGGGTATCTGTGTGTCCCCAGCCTCAGGGAGTCTGAGCTCAGGTTGAGTATAATTATGAAGGCAGGTATTCTGTCTTTCTTTTTACCACTGAATTTCTCAGACTTAGCATAATGTCTGGTCCCTATAGTAGGTGCTTAAAATATAATCATGGGCTCTTTCTCCGCCGACCCGCCGCGCGGCGCCCAAGCCCCGCAGCAGCCGAGCCGCCCGACCTCCTTCTCCCCTCTCTTTCTCCGCCGGCCCGCCGCGCGGCGCCCAAGCCCCGCAGCAGCCGAGCCGCCCGACCTCCTTCTCCCCTCTCTTCCCCCTCCTGCTCCGGCTGCTCTCCAACCACCACGGTGCCCTCTTCCCCCGCCTTCACCGTGCTCCTCCGCCACCAGCCTCGACAGCCTTGCCGCCCTCACCTTTCCTCCTCCAGAACAGCTACTGGGGGAGTGGAGATAATACAGAGCAGCTCCCGGAGCCACGACGGAGATCAAAGGGACAGCGGACCCCATCCTGGAACGGCTGACTATCTGGGAGAACCAGCTCCGGTGAGATCACCAAGGGGCACGGGCTTTCCTGGGTGGGACGACAAGCGACCGGAGTCCCTCCCTTCCACCTTCCTGGGCCAGCTGGTAGAATTGGACAGGCGGTCCCCTTAGGCCGCGGCGGCTGGTGCCCCCACCACACGAGGCCCCCCGGAACAACTGAGATAGTTGGGTCGGAAACCCCCAGACTGCGGAGAACAGTGACCGGGGGATCCCTTCCAAACACGTGACTCCCCCGTCGGCTGGGAACAGTGTACTCTCCCGGGCTGCGACAGCTGGCGCCCTCCCGCCACGCTTGGTGCCCCGCGCCGACTGGCTAATTTGGCCGGACGCTCTCCTGTGCTGCGACGGCTGGCGACCCTCCCCACGTTTGGAACCCCGGGCCGGCTGGCATTCTTCCAAGACGCTTAGGTTGCCGAACCTCCCCTACGGCGAGAGTTTTCCAGAGTTGAGGGACCCACAGCAACTTTCGCTGGTGGAACCCACAGACAGGCGTGTGCCACGAGCGCCACCTACTGGGCAGGATAGGAAGAACAGAACCCAGAGATTGTGCAGAAAAGTCTTTCAAGCTGTGGGGTCGAACACCCGGGGAAATCTGACTAAATGCCCAGACGCCAGCAGAAGATAACGGATCACGCTCAGAAAATTGAACATATGGCCCAGTCAAACGAAGAAACCAATAGTTCAAATGAGATACAGGAGCTGAAACAACTAATGCTGAATATACGAACAGAAATGGAAAACCTCTTCAAAAATGAAATCGATAAATTGAGGGAGGACATGAAGAAGACATGGGCTGAACATAAAGAAGAAATAGAAAAACTGAAAAAACAAATCACAGAACTTATGGAAGTGAAAGATAAAGTAGAAAAGATGGAAAAAACAATGGATACCTACAATGACAGATTTAAAGAAATAGAAGATAGAATTAGTGATTTGGAGGATGGAACATCTGAATTCCAAAAAGAAACAGAAACTATCCGGAAAAGAATGGAAAAATTTGAACAGGGTATCAGGGAACTCAAGGACAATGTGAACCGTACAAATATACGTGTAGTGGGTATCCCAGAAGGAGAAGAGAAGGGAAAAGGAGGAGAAAAACTAATGGAAGAAATTATCACTGAAAATTTCCCAACTCTTATGAAAGACCTAAAATTACAGATCCAAGAAGTGCAGCGCACCCCAAAGAGATTAGACACAAATAGGCGTTCCCCAAGACACTTACTAGTTAGAATGTCAGAGGTCAAAGAGAAAGAGAGGATCTTGAAGGCAGCGAGAGAAAAACAATCCGTCACATACAAGGGAAACCCAATAAGACTATGTGTAGATTTCTCAGCAGAAACCATGGAAGCTAGAAGACAGTGGGATGATATATTTAAGTTACTAAAAGAGAAAAACTGCCAGCCAAGACTCCTATATCCAGCAAAATTGTCCTTCAAAAATGAGGGAGAAATTAAAACATTCTCAGACAAAAAGTCACTAAGAGAATTTGTGACCAAGAGACCAGCTCTGCAAGAAATACTAAAGGAAGCACTAGAGTCAGATACAAAAAGACAGAAGAGAGAGACATGGAGAAAAGTGTAGAAAGAAGGAAAGTCAGATATGATATATATAATACAAAAGGCAAAATGGTAGAGGAAAATATTATCCAAACAGTAATAACTCTAAATGTCAATGGACTGAATTCCCCAATTAAAAGACATAGACTGGCAGAATGGATTAAAAAACAGGATCCTTCTATATGCTGTCTACAGGAAACACATCTTAGACCCAAAGATAAATATAGGTTGAAAGTGAAAGGTTGGGAAAAGATATTTCATGCAAACAACAACCAGAAAAGAGCAGGAGTGGCTATACTAATATCCAACAAATTAGACTTCAAATGTAAAACAGTTAAAAGAGACAAAGAAGGACACTATATACTATTAAAAGGAACAATTAAGCAAGAAGACATAACAATCATAAATATTTACGCACCGAACCAGAATGCCCCAAAATACGTGAGGAATACACTGCAAACACTGAAGAGGGAAATAGACACATATACCATAATAGTTGGAGACTTCAATTCACCACTCTCATCAATGGACAGAACATCTACACAGAGGATCAATAAAGAAATAGAGAACCTGAATATTACTATAAATGAACTTGACTTAACAGACATTTATAGGACATTACATCCCACAACAGCAGGATACACCTTTTTTTCAAGTGCTCATGGATCATTCTCAAAGATAGACCATATGCTGGGTCACAAAGCAAGTCTTAACAAATTTAAAAATATTGAAATCATACACAACACTTTCTCGGATCATAAAGGAATGAAGTTGGAAATCAATAATAGGTGGAGGGCCAGAAAATTCATAAATACATGGAGGCTCAACAACACACTCTTAAACAACAAGTGGGTCAAAGAAGAAATTGCAAGAGAAATTAGTAAATACCTAGAGGCAAATGAAAATGAAGATACAACATATCAAAACTTATGGGACGCAGCAAAGGCAGTGCTAAGAGGGAAATTTATTGCCCTAAATGCCTTTATCAGAAAAGAAGAAAAGGCAAAAATGCAGGAATTAACTGTCCACTTGGAAGAACTGGAGAAAGAACAGCAAACTAATCCCAAAGCAAGCAAAAGGAAAGAAATAACAAAGGTTAGAGCAGAAATAAATGAAATTGAAAACATGAAAACAATAGAGAAAATCAATAAGACCAGAAGTTGGTTCTATGAGAAAATCAACAAGATTGATGGGCCCTTATCAAGATTGACAAAAAGAAGAAGAGAGAGGATGCAAATAAATAAGATTAGAAATGAAAGAGGAGACATAACTACTGACCTCACAGAAATAAAGGAGGTAATAACAGGATACTATGAACAACTTTACACTAATAAATACAACAATTTAGAAGAAATGGACAGGTTCCTGGAAAGACATGAACAACCAACTTTGACTCAAGAAGAAATAGACGACCTCAACAAACCAATCACAAGTAAAGAGATTGAATTAGTTATTCAAAAGCTCCCTAAAAAGAAAAGTCCAGGACCAGACGGCTTCACATGTGAATTCTATCAAACATTCCAGAAAGAATTAGTACCTACTCTCCTCAAACTCTTCAACATAATCGAAGTGGAGGGAAAACTACCTAATTCATTCTATGAAGCCAACATCACCCTCATACCAAAACCAGGCAAAGATATTACAAAAAAAGAAAACTACAGACCAATCTCTCTAATGAATACAGATGCAAAAATCCTCAATAAAATTCTAGCAAATCGTATCCAACAACACATTAAAAGAATTATACATCATGACCAAGTAGGATTCATCCCAGGTATGCAAGGATGGTTCAACATAAGAAAATCAATTAATGTAATACACCATATCAACAAATCAAAGCAGAAAAATCACATGATCATCTCAATTGATGCAGAGAAGGCATTCGACAAGATTCAACATCCTTTCCTGCTGAAAACACTTCAAAAGATAGGAATACAAGGGAACTTCCTTAAAATGATAGAGGGAATATATGAAAAACCCACAGCTAATATCATCCTCAATGGGGAAAAATTGAAAACTTTCCCCCTAAGATCAGGAACAAGACAAGGATGTCCACTATCACCACTATTATTCAACATTGTGTTGGAAGTTCTAGCCAGAGCAATTAGGCAAGAAAAAGAAATACAAGGCATCAAAATAGGAAAGGAAGAAGTAAAACTATCACTGTTTGCAGACGATATGATACTATATGTAGAAAACCCAGAAAAATCCACAACAAAATTACTAGAGCTAATAAATGAGTACAGCAAAGTAGCAGGCTACAAGATCAACATTCAAAAATCTGTAGCTTTTCTATACACTAGTAATGAGCAAGCTGAGGCGGAAATCAAGAAACGAATCCCATTTACAATCGCAACTAAAAGAATAAAATACCTAGGAATAAATTTAACCAAAGAGACAAAAAACCTATATAAAGAAAACTACAAAAAACTGTTAAAAGAAATCACAGAAGACCTAAATAGATGGAAGGGCATACCGTGTTCATGGATTGGAAGACTAAATATAGTTAAGATGTCAATCCTACCTAAATTGATTTACAGATTCAATGCAATACCAATCAAAATCCCAACAACTTATTTTTCAGAAATAGAAAAACCAATAAGCAAATTTATCTGGAAGGGCAGGGTGCCCCGAATTGCTAAAAACATCTTGAGGAAAAAAAACGAAGCTGGAGGTCTCGCGCTGCCTGACTTTAAGGCATACTATGAAGCCACAGTGGTCAAAACAGCATGGTATTGGCATAAAGATAGATATATCGACCAATGGAATCGAATAGAGTGCTCAGATATAGACCCTCTCATCTATGGACATTTGATCTTTGATAAGGCAGTCAAGCCAACTCACCTGGGACAGAGCAGTCTCTTCAATAAATGGTGCCTAGAGAACTGGATATCCATATGCAAAAGAATGAAAAAAGACCCTTCTCTCACACCCTATACAAAAGTTAACTCAAAATGGATCAAAGATCTAAACATTAGGTCTAAGACCATAAAACAGATAGAGGAAAATGTTGGGAGATATCTTATGGATCTTACAACTGGAGGTGGTTTTATGGACCTTAAACCTAAAGCAAGAACACTGAAGAAGGAAATAAATAAATGGGAGCTCCTCAAAATTAAACACTTTTGTGCATCAGAGAACTTCATCAAGAAAGTAGAAAGACAGCCTACACAATGGGAGACAATATTTGGAAACGACATATCAGATAAAGGTCTAGTATCCAGAATTTATAAAGAGATTATTCAACTCAACAACAAAAAGACAGCCAACCCAATTACAAAATGGGAAAAAGACTTAAACAGACACCTACCAGAAGAAGAAATACGGATGGCCAAGAGGCACATGAAGAGATGCTCAATGTCCCTGGCCATTAGAGAAATGCAAATCAAAACCACAATGAGATATCATCTCACACCCACCAGAATGGCCATTATCAACAAAACAGAAAATGACAAGTGCTGGAGAGGATGCGGAGAAAGAGGCACACTTATCCACTGTTGGTGGAAATGTCAAAGGGTGCAACCACTGTGGAAGACAGTTTGGCGGTTCCTCAAAAAGCTGAATATAGAATTGCCATACGACCCAGCAATACCATTGCTAGGTATCTACTCAAAGGACTTAAGGGCAAAGACACAAACGGACATTTGCACACCAATGTTTATAGCAGCGTTGTTTGCAATTGCAAAGAGATGGAAACAGCCAAAATCTCCATCAACGGAAGAGTGGCTAAACAAACTGTGGTATATACATACGATGGAATATTATGCAGCTTTAAGACAAGATAAACTTATGAACCATGTAATAACATGGATGGACCTAGAGAATATTATGCTGAGTGAATCCAGCCAAAAACTAAAGGACAAATACTGTATGGTCCCACTGATGTGAACAGACATTCGAGAATAAACTTGAAATACGTCATTGGTAACAGAGTTCAGCAGGAGTTAGAAACAGGGTAAGACAATGGGTAATTGAAGCTGAAGGGATACAGACTGTGCAACAGGACTAGATACAAAAACTCAAATATGGACAGCACAATAATACCTAATTGTAAATTAATCATGTTAAAATACTGAATGAAGCTGCATCTGAGCTATAGGGTTTTTTTTGTTTTTGTTTGCTTGTTGGTTTGTTTGTTGTTGTTGTTTTTTACTATTACTACTACTTTTATTTCTTTTCTTTATATTAACATTTTATATCTTTTTCTGTTGTGTTGCTAGTTCCTCTAAACCGATGCAAATGTACTAAGAAACAATGATCATGCATCTATGTGATGATGTTAAGAATTACTGAGTGCATATGTAGAATGGTATGATTTCTAAATGTTGTGTTAATTTCTTTTTTTTTTTTTTCCGTTAATAAAAAATAAAAAAAATATATATATAATCATGGAAGGAAAGAAGGGAGGGAGGGAGGGAGGGAGAAAGGGAAAGGAAAGAAAGGAAAGGAACAATATCTCACCTTGTTTATCTTAATATATTAGGACTGGCACAAATAAAGTTCTGGACTTTGAAGAGAAAGTCTAGTCTCAAATGAACATAAAGGCTTTCTAAGCGTAGAATATGCTCACAGTGGGATTTTAAGTGGGAAAAGCAAAATACAAAGCCATATCTGGAGTATGATCTTAATGTTTTTTGTCTTTGACAAATGAGGCACCTACAGACTTGGAATTTCATTTTTGTACCTGTATTTAAATGTAATTTTCTAACAGTGTTTGTACTTGACTCAGTGTTAAATGAATGTAAAGAAAACCCTGTTTATAACGTTTAATTCTCTGTGTGAAGAATGCATGGCGCACCAACCTGTGCTGCACAAAGCTGTTTGCAGCCAGGATCAGCGAGCTTCTGGAGGCTGAGGACTGTGCCCATTTGTTGTCTCCAGCACTCAGCACAGGGCCAGACACAATAGTTGCTTGGTGAGGGTTGAATGAATGAATGAATGAAAGAAAGATGAAAGCAGAGTGAGACTTTGGTAAAATGCACCTTCTCATGGAACAGGGGAAAGAGAGAAGCAACAACTCCCTGCACAACAGTTCACCGTGTCAGACAAAGAGATTTAAACATATATAACATCAGAATCAACTATTTTATGGTGTCTTTCCTGCCTAAGCTAACCAGACAATGATGGCAGAAGCTGGCATTAGACTGTGCATCGTGCCCCAACTCCCTCCAGTGCACCAGTGGACAGCCAGGATGTCCCTCTCCCAGCCATCACCCCAGCAAGCTTCCAGATCATAGACCAGATGTCTGGGCTCTGTGATGTGTGTAGCAATGGTCAAAGTACCTTCCTGCCACTTCTCTTGCAATGCTGTCTCAGCAACCAGACCTGGAGACAGTCTCTCTTCCCTACTGAAGGACCGTCTGGTCCCCTTTATTCTTCCACGGGGGCATCTCCTTATCCCCTAATGCCCTGCCATGAGTCCTGTTCTGTCTTCTCCTGCAGGCCAGGCTGCAGCCTCTTGACTGAAAGGGCACAGTCCTCCAAGGAAGTGCTTACCACAGCTGGTCCCAGACATACAGCTCTTATCTGCCCTTCTTCCATCTTTGTGGAGCTGAGTGGAGTGAGCCATATTTTATTGGTTTTCTTAGATGACTATAGAATAAGCAGGATGGCCCTTTGAAATGAGGGGTCTTCAGATGCCCTTGGGAAAAGCATTGGGTCTTCTTGAAGCATATGTGTGCTGAGGTCTGCACTGTGGAGGATGGGAGAGGAGCACAGAAAGGGGAGGATACTCAGGGCACCAGTGAGCAGGACAAGGAAATGGTCTCGTTTGTGAAGAATCTGGGGGTAAAAAGAAGTGGGAAGCAAGATTGGAGAGGTCATGGGTTGAGTAGGGTGGAGAATTTTTAGGACTTAGAAGGCCAGGGAGAGGAGCTATATTGATCCTCCAGATCCCCTGGGAGAACAGAGTCTCCTTCCTGAGCTGACTTCTCACAAACAATGCAAGTGACCAAGCAGGCATAGTTTGGCAGAGCAAATTCTTATACCTGTTCGAAGTCATTTCCCTTTAAGCAAGATGGGATTGCTGCACGGGAAAGCAATCCATCATGCTTAGGAGCCTCCTGCCTTCTCCAGGCACTCAGCGGTGTCACCCAGCCCTTGCCACTGTCCACTCTCCCACAGGACTGCTCTTGGAAGAAGTGACCCAGCTAGAGCCTTCCCTTCCTTCCCAGAGCCCTGCGAGACCCATGCCAGAGATGTCCAAGAGTAGGGGCCCTGGTTTTCCATCATAATAACCCCTTCCACCTGTATAGGACCTAGGACAGCGACTGTCGCCGCATGCTGCTAGCTCTTAGTCAGCTCTGCACAGGTTGACAGCCCAGCCCCTGGCTCTGCTGCACCTGACTTCTAGACTTGACCAAGGCCCATGTCATCATGGAGTATGCTTTTCCATTCTCTGACCTTTTCCTGTAGGCTGGTCTTATCTTTCCAGAAAGGAAATGGGCTCCTTGAAGGCAGAGCCACACTATTCCTTGCATCCCCTGGCACTGAACTTTCCATGTGTCACGTCAGCACACACTGAACGTTTGCTTGCTAGCATCACTGAGCAGTGATCAGAAGTGGGGCTTGTAAGGGGTTCAGCTAGCAGCAAGGGAAGGAGGGAGGTTTCACATCCGAAAACCACTCCAAGTTGTCAGGTACATGTGTCTTGCTGGTGCATGAATTTTTCTCTTCTCTGCTGTATTCTGAGGTGGTGATTCTTAGGCATTAATGGGCCAGATGGAGCTTTGCTAGAGGAAACATCACTCCCATGCTCAGGGAAGGAGTGGGTCCTCAAAGCATGACCCGAGGCTGTGTGTGTAAACACGAGAACTAAATCTTTGTTTGGGCCTGAGCTTTGAGAAGTAATGATGTCCATCTATGCATCCGTTGTTCACTGAGATGAAAACTGGCAATAGAAACCAGGATGGAGGTGGAGCTGCAGCAGGTGGCATGCTAAAGGCTGATTCATGTCCCACATCTCATGTAGGTGTCTGGATTTGCCATCTTGTAGGTGTTTGTTTCCTTATTACCAGCAAGGTATAAATCTCCAAGCCTGGGCCATTGTATGAGATGAGGGCTCAGGATCGTCTGCTCGCCTTCCTGGAGCAGGGCACTCAAGAGGGTGTGGTGCCCGCCAAGGCTGTTGGGTGATGTTGGTAGTAACAGCAGTAGACCCAGTGTGAATGGGGCTGGTCGTGTGACCCTGTTGTCCCTTCCTTACGTGGGATATTGACCCATCCCCTAGAGAATTGTTGACACTTCAGCTGGTGGTATAGGGGGTTGGGATTTATTTTAGTTTTCAGTTTATTTTATATTATAATACTTGGAGAAATGCATCCCTTTTTATGTTTTTCTTTATTGTTCTTTGTAATCCCTTGGCCCACCTCTTTCTATGTTTTGAGCTGAAAGCATAGTTGTCCATAACACATGCTTGGTACATTTTCCCCTGTTATAGTTGCAAATCAGATTTTGTATTTCTTACCTGCCCCTGCCAGGCTGGATTCATAGTTCAGTATCTCATTATTGCTTTATGCAAAATAATTGCCCTCTGAGGACAGCTGTTGGGGACCTTCACGGTATGGCCCTCCCTCGGCCCCTCCCCTGAGCATTTTGCTGCTCAGACACCCAGTCATTCTGAGTTGGAGGTTTCCCACAACAAACAGCTCATCAGACTCCAATCCCCTGTGGAACCCCACCTCCATCTGTCCACCTCATCCCTGAACACCATCCCTCAGCACCCAACTGTCCCTCACCCATCCTCCAGTTCTCAGAGTTCCTCCCACTGGCCCAGTGCCTCCTCCTTTTACCTTCACCTCAAGGCATCCCAGTTAAGATGGAAGGAGGGGAGATGCAGCCACATCTGGTGCCGCCACCATTCTCTCTCTGTTCGTTCGGAACTGAAAAATTCTCTGGGTGCATCCAATTGTCTCGACTCAATGTGTCCACCGTTCCACAAGAAGGAAGGCTGGCTTCATTCACGGAGTCAAACCTAGCTGCCCCTGAGTCACCCAGGGCTCTGGTAAAGGCAGGTTCTGATCTCGTAAGTCTGGCGGAAGTCTGAATGCTGCTGGTCCATGGACTTCACACGGAGGAAGAAGGCCACGCAAAAAAAACATTGACTGAGCACCTGCAGTGTGTCTAACGCTCTTGTTTTGAAATGACAGAGCGCAACTGTCATAGCTCCTGGTTGAGATTAATTTTTCACATGGTTATTTGCATCTAAGAGATAATTGAGGTTGACATACACATTGCACAGTAGACATGTTTTGGGAGTGAAGTCGCTTGCTTTTGTTGGAGACCCACTATGTGCTGAAGGCTGGGGGTCCAGGGACAGACCTGACCTACGGGGTTCATAATATAGAAGGAGATGACGGTAGCACTAAGGACAGAAGCGATGGCAGCAGGAGCTATGAGAGCACAAAGAGAGGTGTTCCTTCTTGCCTAAAGGAGTCGCCTGAGGAAAATGCCACGTGACCCAAGTCTTGGAGGATGAGAGCCTTTGGCAAAGAGAGGAAGGGTTGTCCAGACTGGGGGACAGAGGGAAGAAAGGCGGGAAGGAACCTGATGTGGCTGGAGCATGAGGGAAGGTGACTGGACAGGTCAAGGGGACCAGATCACAGAGGGCCTCCTGTGCCATGCCGAGGGCAGTGGAGACCCCAGAGTAATGCCCCCATGTAATGAGGGGGGATCTCGTGGAGGAGACCCGGCCAACTACATAGATGGGGTCAGGGAGACCAGCTGAAAAGGATGAGTATTCCTGAGTGCATTCTAAAGTGGTGCCGTTTCTGAAAAGTTTCTGAAGTTGTGTATGTATTCCAAAACCAGTTGAAAGTACAGTGCAGAAAAGGAGGTAGATTTGCAACCTAATCCCATGAGCCTCATATGCAGCAGGTTGGAAGTCAGCCTGTCTGGGGTACAGGAGACCCTGCTAAGTCCTTTCAAGTCCAGGTCCGGGTCCCCTCTGAAGCCCTCTATCTGCCTGCCGGTCTGCCAGGGAGAAAAAAGCCCGGACCCCTGGGGTCAGTCAGTCTTGCCCTGCCCCTTCCAGAGCCAGATGAAGTATTGATCAAGTAAACTGAAGAGTTGGCTTAGGTTTTACAACACGAAAACCATTGATTTCAAATCACAGGGTGATAAGCCCAGGAAGGTGCCCAGATTTGTTTAGGGAAACAGAATCATGCAGAGCTCACCAGGTGCAGCTGTGTCCATCAAAGGATTAGGTGACAACATAACCCCTGCCTGCAGGCCAATGCACAAGGGCATCGCTGGGAAGACAGAGCAAAGGAGGGTTCCCTGCCCTCAGATCTCTCCTTTGCTCTCCTGCTGGGGTGTCTGCATTTCCATTAGAGTACCAGCCTTTTGTCCTGACGGATAATCCCCACTTAAAATGTAAACGCCTCTTTAGGAGTGACATTTTAAGCCAGGCATCAGCCAAGGATAACCCACAAGCAATAAATATCCAGTCCTACACCTGGTTTTTATTCCAGCACATAAGCAAAGAAGAAATAGTTTCTATATTTTTAAACTACTGAAAAAATCGACAGACATATAATATTCAGAGACATGCAAAAATTATATGAAATTCAAATTTCAATGTCTATAAGTAAAGTTTTATTGGAATATAGCCACAGTCATCTGTGTGCATATTTTCTATGGCTGTTTTTGCATTACATCCAGCAGAGATGAGTGTTTGCCAGAGAGATTGCATGGGCCTCAAGCCTGAAATATTTACCATCTCATCTTTTCTAGTAAAACTTTGCACACTCCTGAATTAAGGTATTGTTAGTCATTGACACCTCAGCAGGAAGTATTTTATTGGATCACATAGCACCCCTAGAAAAAATAGAGCATCAAATGGATATATTTAGGCAAAGGGGGATCAAGGATAAAAGTGCAAAGCAAGGGTCACTGCACAGAGACAGGTCTTGGGCACCATGGAATTTAGCTAGCATGGATGCAGCCACCGCCCAGGCACTAGGCATAGAGCATTCACTAGCATGTCAGATTTAATCCTCAAAGGACCCTGTGAGATGCACAGTGTTAGCACATCTGACAGATGAGGACCTTAGGTTAAAAGAGGTTGAGTGACTTGCCCAAGGTCTCACAGCCGGCAAATGGCAGAGATGGAACTCAGATTCACGTCAGTCTACCCCAAGGGTGTCAGCAGTAAGATGGGTGGAAAAAAGGAGGTTGGAAATTCCAAAGAGTCATGTTACCAGCTTTACAAAAGAGCATCTCAGTAAAAGGTTTAGGTGAGGCACAGCTGCTGTGTTGTTCAGCAGCGTATTTAACATCTCCATAAAACGGTTATGAAACTTACTTCCCTGGCAAGTAAGTAAGGGTGGCTGGAGTTTTGTGAAACCAAATGTCTAGGTAGCACAAAACCAGGAAACCAGCTCTTTCTCTTCGCCCTGCCCCATCCAACTGATGGCTCCTTGATTCAGCCTGGTCTAGTGAAACCCTGAAACAACAAGTCATTGAAAAATAAGTCCCAACTCGCAGACTGCCTGCCTCTCAGGGACTATTTACCTGAATTTAAAGTCACCTCTGGTTGTCTGATGGGCGAGAGAAACCTCAACATGAGCCTGAGACAGGGTGTTAAGCTAAAGAACCAAAGAGACAGGGCCCAAAAGTGACTTCTCATGCCAGAGCACAAGGACTACATTTTCCCAGAGATTTGGTCCTCAGAAATTACCACCATGGACACCTTCATTGAATTGGCCATTTGAAATTCACACCCAGGATCTCAGCAAACTCAATCCACTGTGTCTCTTCACCATCCATCTCCTTTCCCTTCATTCCCTCTACATTGCTCTAATTTCTTTCTCCCTTCTTTCCCTTCCTGTGTATGTACCCTAAATGCAAAACTGGAGAAGGGGTGTAGGGTGTAGGAGTCAAGTACAAACCAGTGAAGATGGAGCTGGAACTGGAGTGAGAAGTGCTGGACTCAAACCTTAGCTTGGTCACTGTTTGGCCGGAGGCTTTGCTTGAGCCATTTCCCTGACTGAGCCTTTGTTTCTTTAACTCTAAATTGAGAATCATAAACCTTGGCCAAAGTATTTTATAGGGTTGTTAAGAAGACCAAAAGGAGATCTGTACCTGGAAGTTCTTTGCAAAATTTAAGTCACTGTGCAAATAGTGTTATGATTAAAATCAGGAAAATAGTTACAACCATTTAAATGAATAGAGAGATAGAAAGAGAGAGATAGAGGCACAGGTACAGATACAGAAGCAGATATGCGTACACATGTTTAAATCCATTGAGGTGAGTAAGGCTGTGTGGCTTGAGCACCGTGTTATGGATTTTAGTGCTTAAGATGGGGACCAAAAGGAGGCAGTGGAGTGGGAGTAGAGAAAGCACATTCCTGGACATGGGTCCAAGTCTTCAGTACCCTCTGCCACCGCTGGAATGCCGCTGCTCGGCGGGGAGTAAAGCCCTGTGGTGAGGATTAGATGAGAGGCTGTGGACGGGTCCCCTGGCACAGAGCTGCACAATGGAGAGCAGCTCTTTTTATTCCCCTTCATTCTCACCAAATGAAAAAAAAATCAGGGCATCAGAATTCCCCCATATAACTGAAGCCTCATAGATTCTGAACCCCACTGCCACCAAAGGCGTGAGCCCGCAGCAGCTGCTTCCGGGTTTGCACACTGCCTGGCGTGGGCAGGCTGCCGTCCTCCCAGAGCCCGGGGCGCCTCCGTGCACACGGCCTGCTCTGACGTCGCGGACACGACCCGTACAGGACGCTGCTCTACCCACCCGTGGGTCTCCCTGTGCGCAAAGGCTGCTGGACAAAGGTGCGCGTGCGGAAGCCCACGCGGGTGGCTCCGTGAGAGCCTGGAGGGAAAAGGGCCTTGGAGGGTTTCTGGATACAACACCATCACGCGTGTGCGCGGGTGTGCGCGGGTGTGTGCAGGTGTGCGGGTGTGAGCGTGTGTGTGCAGGTGTGCGGGTGTGAGTGTGTGGGGGCGGGTGCACGGGTGTGAGCTTATGGCAGGGGGCGTGGGGGTGGGCTGGTGTGTGTGTGTGCAGGTGTGCGGGTGTGAGTGTGGGTGTGTGGGGGCGGGTGTGAGCGGGTGTGTGGGGTGTGAGGGTGTGGCGGGGTGGGCGGCGGTGGCGGGTGCGCTGCGGCCCAAGCTGATCGGCCGGAGCCGTCCGGAGCCGCCGCAGTGGCCGCTGCTGGCCGAGCTCGCCGTTCGCCACGCGGGGCGCCGAATCCCTCCCCTGCGGAGAGCGGACGCCGAGGCGGACCTTCCACAGCCGCCCTGTGCGGGACGCGCCCGCGCCGGAGCCGTCCGGGGGTCTCAGAGCACGGGGAGGCCCCGCCCCCTGTCGGCCATTGGCGGAAATCGATGCAGGGGGCGGGGCTGCGGGCGGGCCCTCCCCTGGCGTCACTGGACGGGGCGGCCGCCGTGAGCGAGGGCCAGTCTGGGAGCCAGGCCGGGCGGGAGCAGCGTGTGGCCGCGCGCGCCGCCGCGGGGAGCCGCCTTCCTCGGGCTCCACCCGCAGCCCTGCCGGTGGCCTCTCGGGGACGCGGAGGGGACCCGGCTCGCCCACGCTCACGCGGACGCTGGAGGGCTTCCTCCACGATCCCCTCTCCAGGGTCAATGCAGGCAAAGCCTTCCGTGTACAGAGGCGTGGGGGGCCCTGGCGTGGGGGGGCACCGCCAGCAGGAGCCGCTCACGGGGGGGGGGGGGGACGGGGGTGCGGCAGGCCCACTGCCCGTGGGCACCGCGATGGTGGGGGGCGGAGTAGGTGGTCCTCCCGCGGGCACCGCGGACCGCGGGGAAGGGTGTTCTCAGGCAAGATTCGTGGGCTCTGCATTCCATCAGAGAACTGGGCATGACAAGTGGCAACTGGCCATTATGATTTTTTTTTTGCGTGGTTAACATATATGGAACACGTTTCCCATTTTGATCATTTTTAAGCGTAGAATTTAGCAGTATTACCTTCACAGCGCTGTGCTGTCACCCCCACCATCCGCTCTGAAGACTTTCTACAGCCCAAATAGAAGCTGTAGGTAGTAACGCCCTGTTCCCCCTGCCCCAGCCGCTGGTCGTCTCTGTTAACATGTTTATTTTAGATGTTTTATGTAAGTGGAATCATGCAGCATTTGTCCTTTTGTGTCTGGGTTATTTATTTCAACATAATGCCTTCAAGCTTCACGCATGTTGCAGCATATGTCAGAACTTCATTCCTTTTATAAGACTGAAGAACATTCCATTGTTACGTCTGGTCCACATTTTGTCTGTCCAGCCGTCGGCTGACGGGCACTTGCATTGCGTCCAACCTTAGACTTGTGAATAATGCTGCTGTGGACGTCAGTGTAGAGGCATCTACGTAAGTCCCTGCTTTCAGTTCTTACCTGCGCACACACCTGGGAGAGGAACAGCCGGAGCCCAGGCAATTCCATGTTTAGCTTGTTGAGGAACCACCTAATTATCCTCGACTGCTGTATCGTGACACTTCTAGGTAAACACCTTTTCATTGTAAAATTTTATGTCCATTTGAAAATGTTTTTAAAGTAATAATCAGAATAAAAATTCCCCACAATCTGATTAATGCATATTATTAACATTATGGTACATTTTTCTTCCTTCCCACATATTCTTTTCAAGTTTGTGTTCTCTTTGCAACTGCACTTTGGGTCATAGCATTTTCCCACATCATAAACCCTCACCATGATGGCAGCAGCTGCATGAGGGTCCCTCATAGAGGGGCTTCTGCATGCACCTGACCGTGACCCAGAGACAGAGCAGCTAAAAGAGGGATCCGGGTTTATTTTCAGTAATGCATGGGAAAATATCTTCGTGCAAAATTCTTTGTCTACATTTTGGATTACTTTCTTAGGAGTGTATTCACTGGTCAAAGTAAATGGGCATTTTGAGGGCCAAGATACCCTTTGCCTGGCACTATAATCCTGTGTGACCGTGTATGCGCCCCCGGGTGGGGAGGGAGCCACATTTCCCCCACCCGGCGCTTGGACTCGGGTTCCAGTGTAGTCAGTGGACTCTGGAGATTTGGACCTTATTTCCTGAAGAGATTGAGAATTTGGTTCCAACTTGAGAATGTAATTCAGTGACTGGAACATCCTGCAGTACTCCATTATTACCTAAAGTCGTGGGCTGTTTATTAAAAACAAAATGTAAATACATATGTTTTGAAGGCACATACAGCTGATCTATAGATTAAAGAGATTTACATACCTGGAATATGAAAGGTCTTTATAAGCCATCTTTATAAAAAGGCTGAAAATGTGTGCATGAAGAACTGTATTCTTCAGTTGTAAAAGCTTTTGAAAGCCATAAAGGTAAAGAATCTTGAAGAACAGCTGTTCCATCTTACACCGATAATACATTTGTCCCAAGATAAGAAAATTACCTAGAAAATGTTCTTGTTTATTGGACATAAGAGAGAAGAGGTTCTATAAATCCAGGAGAAAGTACTGTGGTTGGTTGAGTTAATGATCTCCCCCTGAGAGAATTATCTTTCAGAAGGGCTGCTCTTAAACTGCCGGGTTGCTGCACGGTCCCTGCAACAGCTTTTCTGTCTGAGAGGTACACACACGTGAGCTGAGGCTCTGTAAGATGCAGGCAGGGGGTTGGGCAGACAGCAGCAGCCATGCTTTCGTGAGGACTGCCTGTTTCTTAAGACCATGGCAGTTCATTTCATCTGCAGCGCTGGCTACTGCCCACCGGGGAGCTTGAAGCTGGGGGCTGAGGACAGGCCACAGGCTCAAAAGAGGGGTACCCAACGCTAGCAAGTTCAGAAACCTGTTAGGGGAACTTGGGTGCTCACAGGGGCCTCAGATGGCCACTTGCACTAGAAGTGGTCCCTCCCACCAAGCGGAAGGCGGGGCTGGCAGGGATTGGAGCTTGTTGTCTCAGGGGCCTGAGCTGGGCATCACGGCAGAACAGAACGTACCCGAAGGTTGTGTGGATCCGGAGACCCTGGAGAAACAGCCTATGGAGTGAACCCCAAACTGATCCCAACAGAACAGGCAATGGCACCTTCAATTCAGAGGGGCCGGGACAGTCCAGAGAATCCACAAGGGATGCAACCAGAGCAAAGTCCGACCAGAGCAAGAGGGCCAGGCCCCTCCCTGTGCCAGAAGCTGGGCTCAGGAATCTTCCAGAAAGCACCTCCGTCATACATGCCTTAGACAGTTATTGACAACCTGCAGATTTGAAAAGCTAACAAAATAGACGCAGTCCCTGCTCTTGTGGGGCATTCGGGGATGGGGCAAAAGGGTGGTGGCCAGCAAACGCACAATTACGGGCATAAATGAAGAGTTGGAAACCCAGCCCCAGGCCCTTAAAGACGGTGGCATGATGCCGCGAGAGGGTGGGAGAATGGAGTGGCCTAGCCCGGCCCAGGGTCGGCCATCAGCGGTATCGGATATCCTTAATTGAACAGCTTCCACGTGTAGGTGGCACCGTGCACAGCCGGGGGGGCAAAGAGCTCAAGGTCCCGAGGGAGCTCCTGACCTGACTCACCGACGTTGAGCCACTTTGTGGTGCAGAAACAGCTCTGCAGACCCAGCCTCTTACCCTCAGCCACGCTGCCAGAAGGAAGCTTTCCCTCCAGCTCAAGGAAGGGTGCTCACAGGAGGAGCTGGGATGACTGAGCAACAGATACCGTTGTCTGCTACTGATAGAGACTTTCCCAGACTTCCTCACTGAGGAACCGGCGAGAGGTTTCGGGCAGCTTGACTCGGACCTAGTCTCTGCTCGGATAAGGGATGGTGTCCTGCCCTCCCTGCTCCATCGCATCCTGCCAAGCCCCGCTTCTCTGTGCCCACCAGTCTCGGTCCAGGCCCGCAGTGCTGGCCGTGCTCCCTCCTTGGTGCACAGTCCCTAGTTTTGCTTTCTCCCTAAGCACATGTTCCAACTTTGCTAAGGAAACTTGGGAGTGATGTCTTCACAGGTGTCATCTCTCCAGTGCGCTTACCAGGACGCTGCTGGCCAATTGCACTGGCCTACCTTGACGTTTGAATCAGCCACTCCTGGGCTATGCTGCATAACCAACAACCGCACAGCCTCAGCCGCTTACACGGGGTGTCTATCTCCCGCTGTTTCTTGTGACCTCATGTGGGTTGCAGGGTTTGCTCCCTGCCAGAGCTCCAGGCCACAGGCAGACGGCACCTCTGCCCCCACGTCTTCTCTTTCTAGGACCAGACTGGAGCTGCAGCCACATGCGGCATGAACACTTCTTCTGCAGAGGCATAAGCTTAAGAAGGTGAGTACCAACACGCATTGCCTCTTACAGCCTTTGCTCAGAACTGGCCACTGTCAATTTTGTGCGCATTCTACTGGACAAAGGAAGTCACAGGGCCCAGCCCAAAATTACTGGAAACAATCATCCAATATCTGTCAACTACCTTCTGGGGGACAAATGTTCCCTTCTCTGTGCCTCCCTTGAGCACTTCCGGGGTCTCCTCAGATCATGGCATCAAGCTTGAAGTCCCAAGTCCCAGCATGCACATCCAGTCTGGACAAGGCTCGTTTTGACCTGGAGACCTACAAACTGCAAAGCAAAGTCTCTGCCAGGCACCTACGTAGCATGCACTGGAGGAGTGACAGCAGCACCCAGGAACACTCCCGCAGATGGATGTTGCAAGGTCTCCTACCCGGGGGAAGGGATGTAGTGGATTAGGTCCTGGCTCTCTTCTCGGGATGTGGCTCCTCTGAACACTGTTGTCTGCAGCTCGAAATCCAAACAGCCTCGGAGAACAGACAGCTAAGCAACTTCTCAGCCTGGTTCTTGCCTGAGGAAAGTTGGAGTCCCAAGGATGGATTTACACATTAAATGATTGCAACTTCATCCAGTCCCTCTCACAACTGTCCCCTGCCACTGCTGCACACATTCCATCATTCAGAGCAAGTCGCATGACCTAGCCGGACCCCAGGGGGCAGTCAGGGGCTGTGAGCCTGGGCTCTTCCTCCACCGGGAGCTCCGGCTCTGCACTGGGTCTCTTCCGGCCGGGACACATGCTCTACCCTACTCAGTGCAAAGAAAGGAAAACACAGCTTGTTCTGGGCTCCTTTTGACGTGAAGTTCTGCTCTGTGGGTCAGTTTCCAAGCAGCAAGCAGATGTCTCTCTGGCCATCCTGGAGAGCAGGGCAGCCACCGCTCAGGGCTCTCCCCCGGCCATGGGGCTCATGAGCCTGTCCTGGGGGAAGGTGAGAATTTACTGTCTCAGATGATCAGGGCAGCAGCTTCCAGTGCTTCTCTACACTCAGATCACTTGAGGGGCTGCTTCAAGTGGCAGGTCCCAGGGCCTCCCTCTTCAGCCCTTCTGCTGGAATCCCCAGGGGTGAGACACAGGAATTAGGGTCTGTAGAGGTTTCTGAGGGGACTCTCCTGAGGCCAGCCCCTACCCTGAGCTCCCACCTGTCCATCCATAGGAATTTGGTGAGCATGGCATGAGCCCCAGGGAGATGATGTAGAGATTGCAAAGGGTCTGTGAATAGAGGAGGACAGAGGGCAGCCTGGGCTGGAGCAATCTTGGCAAACTTCCTGGAAGAGGAATTGGAAATGTGATCGAGCAGTGGTTAAGGACAGTAGATTTGAGGGACAAAGAGAGGTAAGGTCGGAGATGGACTGAGTAACCATTCCAGGTGAGGCTGATGGTGCCATTAGACTGCAGTGAGAGGCACTGACCTTGGGAGACACCCGAGTGTCGGAAGCAAGAAGCCCTAGGTCCTTGGATAAATAAGACAAAAAGTTGCCATGCTCTGGAGTTGCAATGCCCTAGATTTGTAACCTTTGGAAATAGGTTTTAGTAATGATAGAGTACTTTCCAGAGCAATGCTTCTCAACCTATCTGTGGCAAAGGGCTAGAGTTGTTTCGTTTATTCATTTTCCCAATCAGTCATGCACCAATATATTGTAAAAGAAAAGAAAAAGGAGAAATTTTAGAAAAACGAAATGAATAGTAAACACATACACAATACAAACTTATTTTTTAATTATTAGATTCAAAAGACATAAAATTACTCTGTAAAATGTCTATAAAAGGTTCTAGATACTTGCTCTTGATTTCGATGCTTAACCTCACAGCAGACCTACAGCAAACAGTTCGGGGACTGGCCCCTCGCTGTGGCCCACGGCAAGTTCTAGCACTATTCTAGAACATATTCCAGCCCTTATCCCTCCCCAAACCTGAAATGTTCTTTGTAAAAGACGTTGGGGATTATCTTTCCAGTTTACTCTACTCAGCAAGCTGTCTGTACATTAAGGCTTTTCCTTTAATGCGCGGTTCTCCTGGTCAGGGTGGCAGGGTGCGAGGGAGAGGGCATGTTATAATCTCCCGGCTTCTGCAAAGAACTATTGCACAGGAACTGCCAGCAGAGATTCCTGGGTCCTCCCAGAGTAAGGCCTGAAAGTACCTGCCCATATGCGTGCCTCTGAGGTCTGCCGGGTAAGAAGGGATGGTTTTTCCAGGCTGAGGAATCGGTAATAACTGTATTGATTTGGGACCAAATTAAATCCTCTCCCCCACCCACTCCCAGCCAGACCTCGGGAAACAAGAGAGAATTTTATGAACAGGATAAAATTTGAGAACAAATCTTGGTTTTATGCATTCAGCGTTTATTGAGAGGTCTAGGGGGATTGGGAGAGTTGACTGTGCATGAGGGTTTCCAAGTTAGGAGCCCCATGTATGTAAGTTTTCATCCCATCTGCCCACAGAGGGGCACACTTGGGCTGGGTGTGCCTGGCAGTACAGTGCCTGGAACATAATGGAACTCACTAAATGCCTTGTAAATGAGTGAGAGATAAGATGATGAAAACCAGCACGCACGCACGCGCGCGCACACACACACACACACACACACACACACACACACACAGCAGTGATGACCTGGACTCTTCCCCTTGTAATGCTTGATCATTGTCATTTGGTCCCTAGCCAGGGCCCAAAAGCAGCAAGTCATGCCACCCCATGTAGATGGCAGCACCTGCCCCCTGGGACTCACCTGGGCAGTGGAACTGGATTTGTGTGTTTGTGTGCAGAGGCCTGTGTGTCTGATTTCATGTGTATGGTCACTCACATAAATATGTACCAGGCACTCTATTGAAGGAAGCCAGGAACAAATGAGTAAGTAATTCTTGGGGAGGGATGGATGGGCAGGGGTTGGGGTGGAGGTGGGGCCTCTTTATCAAGGTGAGACAGAGAAGGCCTTTCTTGCAAAGCCACATGAGGATGAGAAGTGAAGGAAAGGCAGGGCAGGCTGCGGGAAGGAAGTACAAGGCAGAGGGAGTGTGAGAGCAGTGGCCTTGAGGCTCAGCCAATGGATGCAGGCCAGGAGATGACCCCCCCCCCCTTTTGTTTTATAGTTAATTAAGATATCTCTTTTAAGGAGGAATTAAAAGGTAATAAAGTGCTCTTGTGAAAATAGAGTATCGTAAATGGAGAGGGGTCAGTAATAAAGGACTAGAAGGGATTCCTTGTATTTGTAATTGAGTTCCAAGAGTTTGTGTGTTGTTTCTTTTTAAATTGTGCCTGTGTGTAGTTGTTTGTAATTGGAGAAGAGAAAGCCACATGAATTCAATTCCCTAAAACATATGTGCCTATTATGTGTCAGGCACAGGGTTAAGTGTTTTGCATTTATAAAAGTCTCATAAGCAACTCTGAAATTGGAAAGAGCATCCCCAATGCTTGCATGAGTAAATTCAGAGAGAGACCAAGGGAATGACTTGCCTGAGTTACGTGATACCAAGTGTCGAACTGGAATCCAAACCTGGGTCAGACTCCGACACCCTAGTTCCTGAAAGTTAGGCTCAGCTGCCTTTCTATGGGGTAGTTGCTTAATACCCCATTCTACCCATTCTATAGATGAGGAAATTGAGGCTCTGCAAGGTTAAGGAACATGCCCAAGGTTACTTAATTGGCAAGACAGCACCAGCTACATAATTTTTGAGTCCCAGTGCAAAATGAAAACCTGGGACCCCTTCTGGAATAAAAAAAATTATTAAGAATTTGAAGGCAGTAACAGCAGAGCACTAAACCAAGCACGGGGGCTTCTGAGCATGAAGCCAGGCTTGGAGCCAGGATTGGTTGCCCGGTGTCTCTGGCCCTCAGCAGCCCTCTGCGTCCTTCCAGCTGAAGGTCCCACCTCACAGTTGTAGGTCCACTATAGCAACTGATAAAATAGTAAAAAGTGAGTCCAGAAAAGCAAGAAATCTCTCTTGGGATCTGGCTTTGGATGGGATCAACCTGGCACAGGTCCTGGCTGTGCCCCTCCCTCTGCACATGAGCTTTTCCTTCACACACTAGCAGACGTAGGTGAACCTTCAAGAACTGGGCTGTGCAAATCGCACCAAGACCCCCTCTCCTCACAGCCTCTTTCTCCACTTTTTAATATGCATCTCCAAAGAAAGGGAAGGACCAGGGAGTGAGGGATGAGGGAGGGAAGGAAAAACAGGACTTGCTGCCACTCCTTGTTATTGAGGAGTGGATTCCTTTTCATTAATAATGGGCCAGTTGCCTTGCTGAGGAAGAGGAGAGCTGACCATGGTCTGTGCTGCTACTGGGATGGGTGGCTCTGCAGGGTGCGGCTGGGGGCAGGTGGGGTCTGTGCCAGAGCAGCTGCAGGTGAACCAGGAATTCTGCTTCAGGTCAAGAAAGGCATCAGTCAAGGCTAAGAGCCTGGGGCTCCCCAGTCCACCTGTCAGATATCTTCTGAGCTCTCATCTAGGTGTGAAGGGTTCAAAATAATCACAAGCCCTACTTATGAGGAATTCACAGGTGCTGATGAGGCAGACACACGTGTATAATTTTAGTGTGACGGAATTCACTCACACTTTCTACCACTATCTGCACCAGGCGCCATGCAGGGTGATTGGGATTTGGAGTAACCATGAAGCTTGGAGTCTAATGCTGTAGTCTAAATGTTCAGGCTGCCACGGAAGCACAGGGAGCATCCACCTAGACTGGGGAAATCCGGAAGGCTGCATGGAGGAGATGACAAGAGGGAAGGTGATAGAAAGGGTATTTCAAGGGGAAAAACAGCATGATCAAACATATGGTGGCATGAAACTTTTTTTTTTAACATGGGCAGGCACCAGGAATCAAACCCGGGTCCTCTGGCATGGCAGGCGAGCATTCTTGCCTGCTGAGCCACCGTGGCCTGCCCCATAAAACATTTTTTTGCTTGGATACTCTAAGGTTGGTCCTATGTAGACAGCTTCTTGCAGAAATTGTGACTTTCAGATAATCTGATAAGAGGGCCTCTGTTGAATCCCGCCAGTCTATTCAATCTCCACTGGTTTGTCCTTAAGATTGAACTTGGAGCTCCTGAAACACGGGCTGCAGCAGCTCTAGCATCTCATTCTCCAGGAGGTGATGGACCAGACACTGTTCCTAGGGGAGACCATATATTTGGGTGTATTCTCTTTTACATGTAATCACTCTTGCCCAGATATCCTTCCACTGTTAGTTCCCCGGAGATGACTCTCACAATTGTGGTGTGCAGTGTCTGCTTGCGGGGTGATATCAGAAACCCCTTAAAGGGCAGCTGGCTAATAGGAGGGTTTGGAGCTAAACCCTGTTTACACAGTTATCTGGAAGCTGGCAGGGTTGTAGTGCAAGGAGCATGGGGGGACTGCTCCCTGTGACCCAGTGGCTCCCTTCCCAACCTAGCAACAACATTTATGAAGCCCTCCTGTGAGCTGGGCACACAGTAGCACTCTCGATCCTCACTGCGGGGTCCGTGCTATGGGCCCTATTTTACTGGTGAGTTCCCTGACCTGGGAGGCCATCATTAACTTGCCCAAGAATTTCTTGACTCCGCAGCGCCAAGCCAGGATCCTGGCTGGACCCGCTTCAAACATGCTTCTCGGAGCCCTCCCACGGTGCTTTCACGCTCAGCAGCCAGGCTCTGCGCAGACAGGAACTCTTCTGATCCAAAGGAGCGCTGTCTCGGTCACCGGTTTTCTCTTTCACAGCACTTACTCCTGCTGACGGGACAACCTGTGCTGATTTATCACTGACCCTGTCCCCCAGCTCCACGAAGCAGGAACCTCTCCTGGCATGTTCGGGGCTGCGTCCCGAGTGCCCACAGCAGAGCCTGGCACCCAGAAGCACTAACACACAGTTGCTCGGTGAATGCCCCTGGCTGGCTGGCCCCTACCCCTAACCTTCTCTGCCATAGTGGTTTCACTTGGGTGACAGCCAGCCAGGGACCCCCTGGGAATTGGGGGGCACCTCCCCATGGCTGCAGACAGACCCCCAGATGCAGGGCTTTCTGGTTTCTCACAGATAGAGTGCAGTCAATTCTATAGATTTTCAGCTGCTTTCTACAACATGACAAACATGTGGGATTCATATACTAATAATACCCATAACACGTGTTTATCAATGACACAAATTCACGTTTCTCTCTGCAAGTCTGACTTAGGTGAGTGGCACAGCTTCTCCTCGGCAGAGGTCCTCACAATGCACGTGACCTTCCCTTGTGTGGATAAGCCCGTATCCTTATCAGCCACCGAGAGCACTGCCTTGAATTGGCTTTGATTTTCAGGGGCTGCTGTCATTGCATCTGTCAATTTAGGTGTACGCTCACAGGTAGTGTTTATTTTTGTTGATTACTTCTGTTCTTGTGTGGTGCCATTTTGACTGTGACTTTGTACCTTTTCAAGGCTTTATTACCTCTCAATTATTTTTTTTACTAAAAAGCAGTGACAAGTCTATCAGCCCTACTTAAGTGGGTTGTAGTCCTGGATGTTTGAGAAAGAATCCTTGCGTCCCACCTCATGGCTACATGTAAACCTGGGGACACCATGCTGTCTTTTGGTTGTAATGAGACCTATGCATTCCTAAAATTCACTGTCCTAGACAAAATCATTCAATAAAACCATAGGGCTTCTGGAGAATATAGGGCTAGGGTCACCACAGCACTCAGAAACATTGATGGTGACATGTAAGAAAGAAAGAAAAAAGATTAGCATAATTTTACACATGTTAAAGACATGCGTTAAGACATGCACAGATATTATAATAAATATGGTACTTTACCTTGCAAAGGACTTGAACTTTGCTTGTGGAAATGGGTTTTGGAAGAGTTACTGCTCCTGAGTGGTAGAAGGAGGGTTCTCTGAAATCAGATGGGAAGTCCTAGCACCAGATGTGAATGGCATGGTTCAGGACACAGAGAGCAGGTGGCTGAGGTGTGTGTGCATGTGTGACTTTTGTATATCTCTACATGTACTCAGCTCGTTGAAGTCTCACATAAGCAAATACAAGTTTTCCCAAATTATCCCCTAGTTTATCCACTGCTTTGGAAAAATTCACATTTTCAAAACAAAAGAAATAGAACTGACTGTACTTGATTAAAAAAAATAAAACCCTCTCCCTTGTTTATTCAGATTGGACCAAAAGGATTGAGTACCAGCCTGGTTCGGGGAGCCTGCCCCTGTTCCCCAACATCCGCCTGGAGACCTGCGATGGGCCCGTGTCCTCCATTCAGGTCACCACGGAGCTGCAAACCAACTACATCGGGAAGGGCTGTGACCGGGAGACCTACTCAGAGAGGTCCCTGCAGAAATTATGTGGTAGGTTTGCCCCGGTTATTATTTTTTTTTACCAATTGCTTATGAAAGATATATACAAATAAAGCATATCTCATTATACTGTGAAAGAATCAGCCCTTGCCCACCTGCATTGGTTCACGTAACTCCTGGATGGTTGTTAACTTTAATTATGGTTTAGTGGTCAGAAGGCACAGCTTTTAGAATCAGTCATATCCAATTCACTCTCAGTCATTCACCACTGGCCTTAGTCCAGCGACATGGCAATTCGTCCATTCCTTCATAGGTAAAGCAGGGATTAGATGACAGAATGTGTTAAAAGAGACCTAGCACAGGACTGGGGGAACGGTGTTTGCAAGCTGCTAGAATGCGATACACCAAAAATAAAATGGCTTCTAAAAGGGGGAATTTATTAAGTTGCAAGTTTACAGTTCTAAGGCCGTGAAAATGTCCATTTTAAGATGCGGTTATGAAAATGTCCAAATTAAAGCACCAACAAGAGGTTACCTTCACTCAAAAAAGGCCAACAAAGTTTGGGGTTTCTCTCTCAGCTGGAAGGGCACATGGAAACATCTGCTAGCTTTCTCTCCCAGCTTCTTGTTTCATGAAGCATACCCAGGGGCGTTTTCCTTCTTCATCACCAAAGGTCTCTGGATGCGTGGGCTGTCGTGGCTCTCAAGCTTTTTCCAAAATGGTTCCCTCTTAAAGGACTCCAGTAAGTAGCCCCACCTAGAATGTGTGGAGACACATCTCCATGGAAGCCATCTAATCATAAGTTACCACCCACAATTGGGTGGGTCACATCTCCATGGAAATAATCAAAAAGCTCCCACCCAGCAACATTGAATGAAAATTAAAGGACACGGCTTTTCTGGGGTACATCTCAAGTTCAAACTGGCACACAAGGTGTCCTTACCCCTTTTTGGTTAATGGAGGTGCCTGACCAGGGGCCAAATGAGGGATGGGTAGGGGTCACTTGGGGACAGGTTGGTCTTCTCCATATCATAATCTGTGGGGCCCAGGGCAAAGTGAAAATGCAGGACCTTTTCCTCAAAAATTATGAAGAATTTCAAGATGGCGGCATCAGCGCGTTAAATCAAGTGGAGGGTCCACATTTAAGGACACGGCTCTATATGGCTGCCCAGGTCACACATCCATGAAGCCAGCCCTGCCTCCCCAGAAATGAGAAGAAGAGCTCAGGGTGGGGGTGGAGATGGGACAAGAGTTGGGGTTCCTGTGAGGGGGCTGTGAGGGGGTGCCACAGTACAGGAGGCAGGCCAGAAAGGAGGAAATACAGGGTGGAGGGGTTTGACAGAAGGTAGGTGTGGAGGACACTGAGCCGCATGAGCACCTGCTGTGTGCACCCTGCTGACTCTTTACGTGCATTCCTTTATTTCTCCTGTCCTCTCTGAGGAAGGTGCTATTCTTGCAATCTTAGAGATGGAAAACCTGAGGCTCAGAGAGGGAAAAATGACTTGTTCAAGGTCACACAGATGGAAGGTGGCAGAGTCAGATACTAACTCTTCAACTCAGTGTCTCCAAAGCAGGCCAGGGCTTTGGAGCTAGAATGCAAACCTCCTAAGTGCTCAGTAAGGTGGGACTGGCCCCAGGTGCTCAGTAGACCTGACCGCTGCTGTGCTATGGAACTCCTGCCTCCTGCCTCCTGCCTCCTGCCTCCATGTAGATGCATTCCTTTCTTGTTCTCTACAAGAACATCCGTCAACTTGAATTTGACTGTCCAGGTTTCCCTCTGACCATGCTATGGGGGAGCCCAGGCTTACTCTTACACTTGGGCTCATATTCATGGAAAACAGCATCTGCTCAAAAGGAGGGGAGGCTCCTGGTGACATAGCGTTGCCTGCCAATGTTGCCTCCACCCCACCATCCCTCCCCTACTCTCTTTGGGGGCAGTTCTCCTCTCTCAGCATTGCCTCACATGCACAGACCTTCACCCATAGAACCGAGTAAAATTTCAAAACTGAATGGGAAATAAACCTTGCTTGGGTATCATCACGTTCCATTTATCATGTCACCAGGCTGGCAGGCAAGGCCTGTGGGAGTGCAGTCATCTCTGGAATGATGCAGTAGATTGGGGGAAACACCACGGGTTCAATATTCCAAACAGCTCTTGCAGAAATGGATATAAGGGGCCCCCAATATTGAGAAAAGTGCCTCCAGTCCTCTCCTTCACTTTGCATGCAAGGAAGCCATCGAAGATGACATCTTACTTTGAATGAGTATCCCATTTCACTCCCCATGTATCTGAATTATTAAGTCAACACGACCCTACACCACCGTGGGTTACAGTCATTTCCTAAACTCCTCCAAGTTAAAAGGAAATGATGGAATCAGCCCATTAAAGTTCAGATGGGCCCAAGGGCACACACTTGTGATTTGATTTTGAATGTTGCTGAAGAAAGACAAGGAGCTATGGAGGGTGAGAAGGATTTTTGGGGGGAAGAAATTTTGGAGCAAAATTACATCTGGTGTGTTAACACAGCTCATTCCATCTGGGCTGCGGCCTCGCCTTGCAGGAGGGCATCTTAATTTAACTGGGAAGTCAGTTTCCCCTCACAATGTGACCTTCTCAGGCTTCGTCAGCATTGCTCTTTGAGGATTTCATGGTAGACAATGCCACCCACCACACTTATGGGATCCCCGGTGCATGTGGCCACTCCTGCCTCCTTATTAGGGGTCTAAATCTCGAATTGTTCTTAGCAAGAACTCAGAAAAGGGCAGAAACAAATGAGCGAGACCCAGATGCAAATCTGGCACTACGGATCTGTTCTCTTATATGGAGGCTCCTTGGAGCCCCCTGCTCCACTCAAACTCCAAATGAAATGCAGCCTGGGTCCCCTCTGAACCACAGTCTGGGCTGGAATTCCTGACTCCTGTAGGACACCATCAGTTCTGGAGACAAGCTTCTATTGGCTTTCAATGGATGGTAGAAAAGTGGCTCACTGGGCTTCCATACTGAGGCATTGCCATGACACTTTAAGCCTCAGCATTCGTTCATCTTTCATTCTCCCCATCTTTATTAACTTTGGATGGAAACATGGAGACCAGTTAGGATGGTACTGAAATACTATTGGCAAAGGATGAGTTCTGAACCAGGGGAGTGGCAGTAGGGATGAATTTAGGATAGTTTTACGAGGCAAACTGAGCAAGCTTCAATGATTGATTAGCTGTCAGGAGTAAGAAAGGAGGAACCTAGAAGAGTCTAGTGTGAGCCTCCAGCTGCGTGAGGAGTTTAGGAGCAAGAGCAGATATCGGGGACAGTGTCCCTGTGAAACAGCCAGGTACAAAAACTGCATCCTTGCCTGGCTCTGGACATCCTAAAGAGCTGCCCCCAACCTGCTGATCCATCCTCATGTCTGCTTCTTCCTGATGTTCTGCCTCTTCTCGGTCTCTTCCTGGCTTATTCTCCCCCTAAACCTTTGTTCTTCTTTTCCTCCTACTAGGATGCTATGTCCCCCTTCACTTTCCAAATCCTTTCCTTCGTCAGTATTCACCTGCCACTTAGGAGCACCAGGGAGTGCGTCCTGTGGTACTTCCTTGGTGATTCTGAGTTCTGAGGTCTCTTCTGTGGAGCTGTAGGTGTGAAGTGATGCAGGCAGGTCTCTGGCTGATGTCTGGTCTTTGCACGCCTGCTTCCTACTCCCACAGGGCAGTTACCGTCGAGAGCAGAGACAGAATCCTGTTACAGGGAAGCTGGAAAATAGCTGGCATGAAGCCTGCTGTCAGGGCCTACCTGAGCCGGTGCTGCAGCACTTGACATTTCCTCTTTGGGCATGGCAGAACATTGGCTGTTGGACATATTGCTTCCTAGGATTTGTACACTGAGGCACTTCCTTTCTGCTCCCAAAAGATGGAGGACCGTGTGCTTGTTCTCTCTTGGGCAAGGGGGTCAGGCATAATCTAAGATGGTCTCCCACTGATCTTGCTCTCCATACAGCCAGGGTTCTTGGAGAAATTAGACATCCCTTCCCCTTAATCTCTGAGTTCAGAGGGAGGCCCCAGCATCCCAGTACCAGGCTTTCCAGAGGTGAAATGCCACATATCTGCCTTGACTATGAAATGCATGACGAAGCCTTCAGTGAGACCTCTTGGCCAAATTAAATTGGACATTAACAACAGCCCAAGAAAAGGCCCTGTTCAATGACCCGATGTCACCCCGCATTACAGTAAATAGGAAAGTAGTTTGTGAAGCACGTACCCTTTGCAGCATGCGAGGTCAAGGGCTGCTCTTCCTGGGGCTTGGTGGGGCCCCTGGGAACTGGAGGGCACCCCTTGCATCCAATGCCCAAGTCGGCTGTCCTGTGCAGGAAATCAGGAATTCCAGGCACAGACTCTGTTGAGGAAAGGCCACAGAGCAGGAGCATGCTACTGCAGTCAAGTGACTGGACTGTCAGAGCAATTCAGATCCCCAGATGGCCGGTCGTTCTAAGGAGCTCTATGCTAGTGAGCCCAGGAGGTTTTATATAGAAGATTCACTCATTCATTCATTGATGTATTTATTAATCCTGGAAATATTGAATATGCAAATACTATGCAACTCTTGAGATTATAAATAAATTAATAAGGCCATTTAACAAGTTGGCTTACTGAGAAGACAAATATGTTTTTAAAAAAAGTTACAGTGCAATTTTTTAAGATCAATGAAAGTTCATTTTTTTCCCTACTTTCCCTTGCAGCTGAACAGAGCTTGTTCTCACTGAAAACCAATGCCTGAGGCTTTCATACCCTCAGAATAGCCCAACTAGAAGAATCCATCACCACTTTTTCCAAGGGTCTCTTAAGACCCGGAGCTTCCCGGGGTGCCAGGATCGGTCCAGCGCAACTCAATGAGCCATAGTCCTCTTATTGTAAGGAAAATAGTTGAACATTTGTTGGGAGTCAGATTAAACCATCAATCACACATCAGCAAAGGGCTGCACACACTGAGTCTTGGTGAGGGCAGTAGACTCCCTCTGGATGTGCTTGTTCCTTCACGAGCCCTTAAGCAGCTGCCATACAATGTGTTGGGGGGGGCGGTGCTTTCTGCCTATAGTGACCTGGCCCAACTGGGCATCTGCTGGTGTGAGTGGCCCTGCCCCAAGAGAGCGTGGCTCACCACTCCTCATCCACGGCTGGCTTGCATCACCTAGAGACCCAAGTTTCTGATTCTAAGGCCTTGGAGAAAACCTTCTTCTCTAGAACTCCAGGATCAACAGTATGTGAGCTCCTAGAAGAAATCAGAAAGACTCCCATCTCCGTGCTTAAGGTGTGGCAATGGAGAAAGGGGTATTGAAGTTGCCAGTGCCGGTCCCTTACTGAATTATCAGGTGGATTAGGACAGGCTATGCTGAAGTGACAAATGACCCTCAAATCTCATTGGCTTAAAAAAAATAGAGCTTAGTTATCATTCATACCACATGCTCATCTTAGGTTGGCTTCCCAGCAGGATCCTGACTAATGGAACAGCCTATATCTAAGACACTTTTGGTCTCATAGCAGACAGAAAGGACACATGGTGGGCCATGCACTGACTCTTAAAGCTCCTCCCTGACATGACAGCTGTCACTTCCAGTCACATGTCATTGATCAGAGCAAGTCACATGGCCAAGCCTGGTGGCAGGTGGACAGGAGAGGTTGTGACTAGGACACACTCTACCACCCCACAGTCCTCATGGTCAGTGAGGGGTTTTTCAAAGAGCCTCCTGGGCTTCTGCTGAGATTCTTTTCCCCAGAACCACTCCACTCATTGAAAACAAAACATTCTACTCGGTACCTGAAGGTAGAATCCATTTCTGTCTGCTTTGCTGCCACATTCTATTTACCTGCCATACAGGTAAATGTTAATTGAAATAATAGAGAGTTGATTTTGCCGGTGTGAGAATATTCTACAGAATGTGAGTGTTCTAGTTTGCTAGCTGTCAGAATGCAATATACCAGAAGCAGAATGGCTTTTAAAAAGGGGAATTTAATAAGTTGCTAGTTTACAGTTCTAAGGCCAAGATAATGTCCCAATTAAAGCAAGTCTATAGAAATGTCCAATCAAAGGCATCCATGGAAAGATACCTTGATTCAAGAAGGCTGATGAAGTTCAGGGTTTCTCTCTCAAGTGAGAAGGCACATGGCAAACACAGCCAGGGCTTCACTCTTGGCTGGAAGGGCACATGGTGAACACGGTGTCATCTGCTAGCTTTCTCTCCTGGCTTCCTGTTTCACGAAGCTCCCCAAGAGGCGTTTTCCTTCTTCATCTCCAAAGGTCGCTGGCTGGTGGGCTCTGCCTCATGGTACTGCAACATTCTCTGCTCTCTCCAAATTTCTTTCATTCTCCAAGATGTTTCCTCTTTTATAGGACTCCAGAAACGTATCAAAACCCACCCAAATGACATGTTGTCACCTAATCCAGCTTAACAACCACTCTTGATGAATCACATCTCCAGGAAGGTGATCTGATGACAGTTTCAAACATACAGTATTGAATAGGGGTTATTCTGCCTTCACAAAGTGGGATTTAGATTAAAACATGGCTTTTCTAGGGGACACACATCCTTTCAAACCAGCACAGCGGGCCTGTGCTTGATCACAGTGACTTCTCTTCCCTGAGCTGCTCCCACCTGTCCCCGCCCCTCCTCATGCTCTGCAGGGGACCATCAGAGAGGCAACATCTGAGCCCTCTGCATCAGTCAGCACCGCCCCAGCTCCGCCTGGCAATGCCAGGGCACTCTGCCCCCACCAAGGCCAGCCACAATAAAAAGCAAACGCCTCAGCTAGCGACACTGCCTCCAGCCTCCATCTGGGCTCTCCCCAAAGTCTGCCTCATTCACCTTGGCTTATCCTCTGCCTGCCAGCTCAGAGATGCCCGCTCACTCTGGTGGGTCCCAAATCAGACCTCACCTCTGGCCCATAGCCCTCAACCTGCAAGCTGAAGCTGCCGTTGGCCAGGCTAGCACAATCTCACAGCAGCCTGGCGGCCCCAGGGGCCTACACAAAGGATTCCAGAGGAACTTCTTGGATATACCCTGATGTGCTGATGATGTGGCACCATCTTTGCAAACAATGCATCCTGTTTACCCACTGCCTTCCCACAGGATCCCTTGGGGCTAGAGAGAGAGAGAGAGAGAAAGAGCTGTGGGAAAAAGTAAATCTCTGTGTTTTGTTACATGCAACAAGAATTAAAATACAATATGTTAAGTTTATGGAAGTCTTCACCATCTGGCTAAATGCAGCTTGATGTTTTCCAGTAGGCAACAGCTGTGAGTGAGGCAGGCCAGGCTGCCGACTACACGCCCTCACCAGGGAAGACATGGGGACTCTGAAGTCAATGGCCTTGCCAGGGCACCGGGTGGCCTTCAACCAGCCTCTCTGTGGGAGAAGCCAGGGAGCAGCCTCTGTGTAGGGATGTGAGGGTCCCATAGCACTTGACACTGTGCTATAGAGAAAACACCTGGTTGGGTGTCTGGGATGCTGGATTCCAGACTCAGGTCAACCTCTAACTAGCTGTTGACCATGGCCATGTCATTTGCCCTCTCTTGGCCTCAGTTTCCATGTTTGTAACACAAGCAGGACTGTATAAAATCTCCTCCTGGTCTACCAGGCTGGGGCAGAGGGCATGAGCTGGGGCTGGAAGGGCCTGTTGACAGGCACACCCACTGGGGCCGGTCTTGGGCTCTCTGAGCCTCAGTTTCCTTATCTGTAAGTTGGAATAATAACAGTGTTCCCTTCAGAGGAGAGTAATGAAGAAAAGTATGTGAAGTGTTTAACATAGGTCTGGCATCCACTTCATGCCTGAGAAAAGGTTACTAAAAATACATAATAATACATTTCTGCAACTATAAAAAGAACAGTTCTATAGAAATAGAAGATATCTATGGAATCATCCTTACCAGGCCTTGTATTCAGCAAGATGTAACCAATGTTGCATCCACCCAACTTCCTTTGTGTCTTTCTCTCACCACTCACTCTTTACCTCTCCCCCTCTATCCAAACCTGTTTGGTTAAAATTTCACTTAACCTCCTTCTCTAGTCTAAGGCACTAATTGCAGCATGAATTTTACAGAGCATTTGCTTTTCTTTTTACATGGGTGGGCACCAGGAATAGAACCCAGGTCCTCTGGCATGGCAGGCAAGCATTGTTGCCTGCTGAGCCACCATGGCCTGCCCGAGCATTTGCTTTTTAACAACAAAGTCTTTAGCTAAAGGAAGGAATCTCAGCATAGTTTCCAACCCTGCCTTGTTCCGGGGTGTGGAACTGCCCGTGCCACAGGATGGCCAAGCTGGCCTCGGCAGCCGCCCTGCACATGCCTGCATGGTGGATCCTGCTAGAATGTTCTGGCATTGACTTGAGCTGGAAGTCAGGGGCCCTGATGACTCACCTGGCATCTTCTGATCGCCCCAAATTCCAGGAGCCAACTCACACTCTGGGTGCCCAGTCACCGGGCTGTATTCACACCGGACACATCTGGTGTCAGGTCCAACCTTAATCATGGGCTAAAAAGGCTGTATCCAAGGCGTATGATATGAGGGGTGTTAGGAAAATGAACTTGTTCCTAAATCCCACTTATCTCCCACTCCCGCAAGGCTCTCTGGCTAACACCATGATAGCTTTCTTTCTTTCTTTAGAATTCAAATACCTGTGCAGAGTGCTATCCTCAAGGCTTTGTTAGTCATTAAAACATTAGTGTGAAACCATTTATGAGATAAATAAAAAGGATACCAAAGCAGGATCTAGGGGTCTGGGACCAGCGCTGATGAGCAGTGCGGATGCAGACAGGAGCCTGGGGCGGGGGGTGGGGGGGGCTGCCAGGGCCTTGGCTGGGAGGCGCAAAGCATTTCAGGGGGGTGATGGGGCGAGGAAAGGCATTGCAGATACCAACTGAGTGCCTACTATGTGCCGCAGCAATACCAGGCAAAACCGCTAGGAAATACATGAGCAAGTAGTGCATTCAACTCCACCCATCCTTCCCCTTGATAGACATAAGCGTGAGAATAAATTGGGAGATCCTGAGTCTCCCACCGCCCCCATCACGGCAACACCTGGAGGCATCCCCCAGGGTGAGCCCCTCACAGTACTAGGGGAGCATCTGGGCTGTCGGGATGCATAATTTTCACGTAGCAAAATCCTGAATTGCAAGTCAGTGGGTGCTCAACCCCAGACCCAGTGAACTCATCCAGGACTAGAGGGAAAACTGGCTGGGTTGGACCTTTCCCAAGAAGTTTATCCATTTCCAATATGGTACCTTCCCAAGGGATGTCAAAGGGCCATTAGACTGATCGTTGTGGTGGCTGATTTTGCTGGGTGCTGTCTTGCTGCAGGCACCATTTTTCAGCTGTAAGTTACTGATGCCTCCCCAGGCAGACCAGAAGCAACTCAGAGGCAGGGGAGGCATTTGGCCCTTTTTGCTCTCAGGTCACCCAGCTGGAGATGGCCTCAGGCCTTTCTTCACAAGCACACTGAGAGTTTCCCTGTGACCCGGGGGCAGAAAGCCGAAGGCATGGACACACACACACACACACACACACACACACACACACACACATACACACCAGGAGGAATAACCCCTTGCTCTTTCTGTCTCCCGTGCCTGCAGGAGCCTCGTCCGGCATCATCGACCTCCTGCCGCCCCCCAGCGCAGCCACCAACTGGACGGCGGGCCTGCTGGTGGACAACAGCGAAATGATCTTTAAGTTTGACGGCAAGCAGGGTGCCAAGATCCCTGATGGGATCGTGCCCAAGAACCTGACGGACCAGTTCACCATCACCATGTGGATGAAGCACGGCCCCAGCCCCGGCCTGAGAGCTGAGAAGGAAACCATCCTCTGCAACTCAGACAAAACAGGTGAGGCTGCGGCCGGTCCTCTCGGTGGCCGCCCATCACAGCCCAGTCCCTGAGCAAGGACACGGCCACCGAGGACACAGGGGAAAGCAGGAGCTTAAGGGGGGCCCTGGGGATATAGCCTGGTCTCCTGTCTTCTGGTCACTAATTTCCTAGGCAGAAGAAAGAATAGGAGGAGAGTGGAGGTACAGATGCAAGGCCAAAGAGCTGGGATCAGTGGTTTCCAAACTGGGTGCCTGGGGATCCAAGCAGCCCCGGAAGTACCAGAAACTCAGTGTCACCTCAGATGACACAGCATCACCTATAATGCGTTTTGGGATTTTTGAAAGCTTTGGTTTGAATAAAAGAGTCCTTCTAATTGAAAGAAGTAATTCGAAAATCACTGTCATATGTTATACTGATATTTGTGCATTTTCAGGATAGCGAGTCTATGCAAGGCAGTTCACAGCGTGGGGGTGAAATGTGGTGTGCCCCACTACTTATTAACTGTGTGACTGTGGGCAAATTATTCAACCCCTGTGCCTCAGTTTTCTCATCCATAAAATGGGCATCCTAGTATTTACTTTGCCAGTTTTTTATGAGGATTAAATGGCTTAATACATATAAAAGGCTTAGATCAGCGTCTGGCACACAGGAAATACAATCTGTGGGAGCTGTTACTGTTGTACACAGTATTTCACATCTCTACAACCAATTTCATAAAAGTAAAAATGTTTCACATTTTAAGGGTAAATAAGCTTCCCTGAAAGATTAAGTAATTTGCCATAAACTAGACAGCTAGTACTGGAGTGTAAGTTTATATCCATCTAATTCGAAATCCTATGGTCTTGTCACTACACCCCACATGTACACACACACACGCAAATACTTGAATATTTATGTAAACTTTGCAACCTTATCTTTAATTATAATTCTATAATTTCACATTTAAAATACCACTTTTGTTAAAATACCCCAAAATAAATGACAGCCTCAGCTGACATAGCAGGAGGGGGCGGTATAGAGCAGTGACTGACCACTCAGGCTCTGCTAAATTCCTATCCTGCATGGTCACTTCTAAGGGCGTGACCTCTGATAGTTGATGAATCTCTCGGAACCTCAGTTTCCCCACATGTAAAAGCATATGAAAGTACCTAGATCACTCAGCATCTGATACGTAATCAGCGCTTCATTTCTGTTACCTGATGCTGTTATTATCATTACCATGATCACTTCTCGTTTTATCCCACCTTAGGCTCCTCCCAGGGCCTCCACCTTCCCTGTCTCAATAGCATTTACATATGTATTAATGGGTTTTCTCTAGACGGATAGTGTGGCCTGGCTTTCCCTCAGTCCCGTGGATTTTTCTGGGACGTTCATGCGGGAAGGACCCCACGGAGCTCTGAGGATTGGGGACCAGGTTGTGGGCTCACCAGAATTTATCAAATGGCCTCCCTAGCCACAGTGGGGGCTGAGAAATGCGTCCATCTGTGAGTCTAGGAGGAAAGAAAATGGGGATAGGTGAACACGTAGCGATGTCTGCACCACGAGGGTATTGTGTGTAGCCTCGTGCCAGCTCCAGGCTCACAGTTGTTGGCCCTGCTTCTCCATTCCTGGTGTGAGTGGTACCCTTTCAGTCGACCTTTAGTGGTTCCCCCTCAGCGCCTGCCCTCTCTCCGTAACGCCCCTCCCTCCCCATACATGTCTGCTCCTTCTGGACCCCTCTTCCTGGCATGCAGCCCTTTGATGTCTCTGAGTTTCAACTGAGAACCATAAATGATGAGTAGCCACGTGCAAACCCTTCTCCAAAAGGCTTGCCAAGAGGTGGCCAATCTGGTCCAGCAAGCACCAGGTAAGAGAGGCAACGGTGGAGAGTTATTAGCTGGGAAAGATTTTGTGATGGGCCTCCTGCCTAGAGGGAGGGGAAGGGGTGTGCCCCCACTCCCAAGACAAGTGAAGGGAACCCAGACGGCACTCAGTGAGAGTAAGGTTGTCTACTGTAGAGGGGAAGGGGGAATCTCACCTCCTGCTGCCTGTTGGCTGAGCTGCAAAAATCCTTGGTCTGCTCCAGGCTGGTGTTGGGGTGGAGCCCAAGAGACTTCTGGAGAGGTCTGTCTTGCAGCCTCAGGAATTTGGGCTGCAATTTTGGCGTGGGTGCTGAGCAATCCAGGGGCCGAGCGGCCACCCGTGGGCTGTCCTAGGCCAGTCTTGCCACAGCTGGCGCCCAGGACCTGATTCTTGCTTACAGGGTCTGAAAGCAAGAGGGTGATGGGACTGCCTCAGCGACAGTGAGGAGAGAAGGACAGCTTAGGATGCAGGTTCCCCTCCACAGTTTGGACAGGACACATGTGTTTTTATTATTGTTCTCAGGGACCAAATGAGAATCCAGAAATTGGCAATGTTAGAGTCAGAAGGGCTGCATGCCCCGAAAAGGGGCCCCTAGCAGCAGGAGCCAGTGTGTGAGGGGGGAAGGAGCTACTGAGAGGGCAGCAGCTGAGCAGCAGCCATGGAAGCTCGACTGAAAGTGCATCTCACGTGAGGAGTGGAGAAGTCGGACCCACAGAAGCGAGCCTGGCGCTGGCTCAGGGGCCCCACGCCATCCAGGAATGGACATCGTCAGATCAATTCTTGCGTGAAGACTTTTAGCAGGTTCATCCATTTGGGGACAGGCAATGGGGGAAGAGGAGAGACGGCTAAAAAGGGTATTTTACCAGGGCCCAAACCCACTTCGGTGGCCATGGCACACTGCGCAGCTCTCAGCAGGGCCTTTCCAAAAACAATTAATGCACCATGGAGAAGCCCATGTGTAGATAACAGCAAAAACAGAGGACATCTGATGTCCATGGGAAAATGACAGCCTCTCCCGGCCTTATGAAGACACTTGCTGGCTCCTTTTCTCTCTCATCCCTCTTCCCTCTGATTAGAGCCAAGAGGAGGCTGGCGGTGAGGAGGTGGAACAAGTTGTATAATGAAAAACAGACCTAACCTACCCTTTCCCTCTTGTTGGCCACCAAGCCATGGGTCAAGCCTGAACAAAGGAGAGGGGCATAGCTTGTAATTGGATGAGAATTTTGATTTGGATCAAACCATATGAGACTGTTCTAATATCTGAAAGCAACTGGAAAGCTTTAGGATCTGCAAGAGATATGGAAAAAAGAAAAGGAAAGAAAGCTTTGACAGAGAGCACCTAAAGACAGAAAAGAAATGAAGCTATTTCCTGAGTGCATCACGTTACCAGCCCATTTAACAAACCAGTTATCCTGGAGTCAGCAGTGACTCTGGGTTGTCCAGACTAAAAGAAGAGGAGGGAGAAGCCCCCTAGGCTAGAAGATGCTCAAGCAGAGGATGTCTGTTCTTTTATCTTCCTGCTTCATCTCCATACTACCCAACTTCCTCCTAGCTGCAGACAAAACTAAAGGTAAAAACTCTTCTAAATTTTCCAATAGTTACTGACTGGAGCTATAGGAAATCAGTTCTAAATATGCCGCTGTGAGGAGAAGAAGTAGTAAAATCCTCATAACCAGGCGTGGGTGCTGTGCAATCCAGGGGCCGAGCAGCCACCCATGGGCTGCCCTAGGCCAGTCCTGCCACAGCTGGCGCCCAGCCACCCTCCTCCCGCCATTGCTTGGTTTGGTCCTGAAGACTGACCAGGACTTTGTGAGGACAGCACCTGACACCACTTCATTATGCTGCCGTGGTCACGAGGCAGCAGCGACACAGTCCCCACAATAACTAGCAGTCGTGGAGCATCTGTTCCGGGCAGATGCTCTGCAGACGTTTCGCCATTGTATCAATTAAGATGATTTCAGTTACAAGAAGCAGGAAATACGGAGCAAACTGATATCAAATAGAAAATATAACAAAAATAAAAAGAAAGAGGGTTCCTGGAACTGAAAACAGACAGAGCCGTGATGGCTTCAAGCTATGAGTTCTCAAGGCCCTGGCTCCATGTCTCTGTGATTCTCTCAGCTCTACCCCAGTAAGTGTACCAGTTTAAGGGTAGAAAATACACCGGTAGCAGCCCCAGACCTTCCAATTATACAACTTCCAGAGGGAAAGTGTCTTTTCCATGCACTTTCTGCTGAACGAGGTAGGTTTTTGCCCCAGAAATGCTCAGAAAAGCTCCCACGTCATGGCCCTGAATTGGGTCCGTTGCTGACACCTGGTGAGCCCTGCGGCCAGGAGAATGCCCCGTGCTGCCAGGCTCGGGGCTGCGTCCTGAGCAGTCCCTTCTGCCGGGGTGTGTGTGAGCCTGCCTGGCCTGGACCCGTGAGAGCCCATCCCCAGAAGCGGGTCAGCATTGATTCCTCCACCCACGCCTCGTGGGAAGAGCTAGGTCAATTACAGGAGTCTCGTGATGCATCAGGATACGCCAGCAAACCTGGATGATACAGTGAAGGAAACTGAGGCTCAGAGAAGCTAAATACCTCTCCCGAGGTCACCCAACTCAACTCCTAAAGTCTGTGTGAACCAAGGGTCCATGCTCTTTCTGCCTCACCTCATCACTTACTCACTCAGCCAGCATCTGTGAGTGTGTGCCTGGCGGCAGGTTTGAGTGTGTGCTGCAGTGGAGTCCAACGGGAGTTCTCTGAGTATTGGTGGCTGCAGGCCATGATGCATAGGGTCCGTGATCGGAGATTTCCTAAACAGGAAAGGAAGTTCTCATATCAGGAAAATGTATTGTCAATTGCCTAGATATCCATTGCTTTGGAAATTCACCGAACTATGTCTAAAGCTGGAAAATCAATCCATCCCTCTGTCCCGCAGCTGAAAGTGAGGCAGCTTCACTGAGCCCATATTGGGTAGAGAAAGGAGATGTAGTCTTTGGTCACAGTTGTCTGGCCTGATGACATGTAATAAAAGCCTCGAGTTCAAGGAGAAGCCAACTGTGTTAAAGGAGCTCGGACTGGCAGTGCTGGCAGAGGGTCCCTAAGCCCTCCCGTAAAGAGTTGCATGGAAAAGAAAAGTCAGCCTGGTCTTCATGAACGCCTGAGTGTAAGTCAGGTGGGTCTGTGAAGCCTCGACGGCTTTCTGGCAGAAGTTCTGCTGTGGGCTCTCTTGCTTCTGTCTCTGCCATTCCAAGGGACGCTAGCATATATGTTCTAGAATATTCCCCTGCAGGCGGTGTAAAACAGAAAGCTGGGACACCGGTTTCTCTGCCCTCTGGGTGTGCTGAGTGGCGTCGCAGGAAGACTCCTGTGGCCGAGATGGACACCGGGGTGCACTCACTCCCCAAACATTCTCTCTCCTTCCAGAAATGAACCGGCACCACTACGCCTTGTACGTGCACAACTGCCGCCTCGTCTTCCTCCTGCGCAAGGACTTCGACCAGGCGGACACTTTTCGGCCCGCAGAGTTCCACTGGAAGCTGGACCAGGTATGGCCGTCCCCTCGCTTCTCCACCCTGCTCGCTCCTTTGCAAGGGTGGCTTGTTTGTTCTGGTGGGAGCAGGGGTTAGAGGCCTCAGGGTTCTGGCTTCTTGCTGATTTGGGAAAAATCAGCTCAGGGAGACGATGATGTCTTAAAGTCAGGATAGAAGCGGCCTCCTTAAGGAGCAGCTGCAGTGGGGATGGCCACAGTTCCCAGCTGGGAGCCACCAGTCAGCCATACTGCTACTGTGCATCTTGCCTTTTTTTTTTGCATGGCCAGGTGCTGGGACTCGAACCCGGGTCTCTGGCATGGCAGGCAAGAACCCTGCCACTGAGCCACCATGGCCCGCCCCTATCTTCTCTCAGTTAAGCTCATGGAAAACTGGTTCTCGTGGCTCCCTAGCTGTAGTTTATGATCTCTATTGCCATACCTTTAAATCCCAAATGCTCCACGTCTCCTCTTCAATGCCCTGCTTACTCCCTTGGGTGTTGGTGCAGTGAAGCCTTGCTTTTGGTGACACACGCTTGAGCACAGGGCCTTGAGGACTTTGAAGTAAATTGTGATGTGGAGTTGGCTGTGTGCAGTGCGTGTCCTTTTCTGAAGTAGAAAAATCTATGACTCACTCCAGAGTCCCATGATTTTCGATTCCAGGGGCCACTGCGTGACACTTGCCAAGGACAAATGCAGGGTCTGGTTTGAATCAAAAGCTTTGAAGTAGCTATCTCCGAGTGCTGTGCTGCATTAAGTGTGCAGGCGTCCTCGCTTCTCTGAGTGGCTGTGCCACTGAGGAATAACCATGCCTAGAGTAGGTCTTAGTTGGGGGATTTCAGGGAGAGTTGATTTTTTAGAATCGTTCTAGGTAACCAAGAGGGAGAAGGCATGCAGGCAGGGGAAGGGGATTGTAGAATGGGTGCTGTTTAATGAAGAAGAGGAAATGGCACCCGTTGCATGGCCCTTTCTGTCTGGGTCTCCAGCAACCCCTTCTATTTTCATCCTGCGCCACCTCCAGCCACAGCACTTCTGGGGCTCACAGGCCCTTCTCCCACGAAAGCCCACCGTATGTGCTACTCACCTCAGCTCATGTGGATCTGAATGTTTCGTATTCCTTTCCCTTTTCTCTCCTTATTACCCCATCTCTACCCCATCCTCTCCCTAGAACACCTAAACCCCCAAACTTCCAGTGGGGCTGATCTCAGAGAGTGTTACTGGAAAACTTTCATTCCAGGGGAAGTCAATTCAATGTGAATGATTGCCGCTCCCTTTTATACAGAAGTGCAGGAATATCTGCTCTTTATAACAGAGATTCATTTACCCCAGGGAATCTCAGTGTTGGAATTTCAGGCACCATGACAAGCTCAAGGATGCCAAGCTATCGGGGAAAATGTTTGAGGGAAGCCCAGGGGCAACCAACAAATCCACTTCCAGAAAAATCCATCCAGCTGGATTCCAAGGTTCTGCAAATGACATCTGGATTAGTATAGCTTCCTCTGAATCAGGAAATCCGGGTCTTGCAGAAATTGTGAAATGTTGACGTTGTTTCTTTGATTTCCCAGCAACCTCTCAGCTACCACCTAAAATGCCATATGGCTTATAGGGAATGTTTAAAAATGTATAATATAAATTGAAGTGAATTAAAATGAAGTCCATATTGTGATTTAAAAAAAAATAAGAATATTGCTCTACTGGTAGAGATAATTATAGATGCCCTGCAGCATTTTCTAAATTGGGATTGAGAAGCACTGAACTAATAAAGCCACAGGGTTTGAAATTAAAAATAGGTGAGGAAGGAATTTTGGTTCTATAGATGAAGACATAGTGAATCTGGCATTTAAGAAACCTGTTCCCAAAGCGGTGAGATTAAGGAGGGGCTGGGATTCACTGAGCAACTTCCCCCGCCCCCACTATCATTTATTAGGGCAGCTCAAAGCCAGGCACGCTGCGTGTGTGACCTTGTTCTCATCTCGGCTCAGTGGACACTGGGAGGCCGGAAACTGAGGTCCAGAGACTTGCCCAAGGTCATACAGCAAGCCATGGCTGGAGCCCCTGCCCTCCTGTTCAGCGTCTTTGGTGAGTTTCTCATTTAAAATTGAGTGATCAGAAATGATGACTAAATGCCTGATGTTTATGGTCTTGGCAAAAGCCCACAGACTCTCCAGTCTTCTCTTTACTCAAACTCTTTTGTCTTCCTCTCTAAAGAAATTAGCATGAAAAACACTTTTGAAGCCTACCTTTTGATGATCAGAAAACCCAGCTCACCTGGGGCTTGCCTGCCCCCAGGGGAACCTAGTGGGGTATGGGAGGTCTCTATCGCGGCCACGGAGCAATCCAGGGGTATACCCGGGCCAGCCCAAGATTCCTCTCTCCCCTTCTCGGCTCCTGTTTGGCTGAGCAATACCAGGACTCCATGCTGAGCCCCATCCAAAGGCTCGCTGACCAGGGCCTCTGGTCCAGCCTCTCTGCTCACTTTGCAGAGCTCAGGCGCGGCAGGACGGGGCCTTACCCGTCTCCACTCCCAGGGCACACCCAGCCCCGAGTGCGCAGTGAGCACCGACTCAATGTTTGTGAAGGGAGGTAGAGATCAAAGGAAGGAAGAGACGGAGGGAGGGAGGGAGGGAGAAGAGAAGAAAGATAAAATCTGGAAATAATTTAAAATCACCTGGTGATTAGTTGATCTTTTGATTCATTTTATTGCACATTTAAAATTCTGAAATGTTGCCGGTTTGTACTGTTAGCATCTCAAGCACTGTTGGGTTGTGATTGTGATGTCTCATGTCAAAGGTCTTCCTTGATTTAGCAGTGATGGTGCAGACTGCTGCAGGGCCTTGGCCAGACGGACCCCAGGCGGCTGCTGTCGTCACGTGTAGCCACACTCCTGGCCCACCCAGGAGTTTCCGAAGCATGACATCTGTTCTCAGGCCTGAGAGGGCCTCAGTTATTTCCTAGTTCTTCCGGCACCGTCTGAGGATGAGCATGTGCTCGTGACAACGCGGGGACCGGGAATCGGGGGCTAGAATAGGAGCCTCTGCTCTGCAGGCGTTTTTCGGGATAAAGAATCCGACACATGAGGCAACTGTTTCTAGTCCCTTATGACAGGGTGTGCGGCGGACGCCAGGAAGCCGGGTGGGGGAGTCTGCGGGAGCCCACGCTGGGGGCACTTGGCACACACTTGGGGTGAGGTCTGGGCAGCCTCTGGGAGGGGACATGTGAGCAGAGTTTGGAGAGTTCGGTGGGACACCGCCTGGCAGGGAGGATGGCGGAGCGGAGAGCAGTACTGTCCTCTGCAGGGCACTGTAAGGTTTCGGTGTGGCAGGGAATAGGGTTAGAGTAGGAAGAGAAGACTTTGGCAGGTGTTAGGGCTGAACTTGGAGGCACAGGTGAGGGTTGAATCCCAAATGGATTTTTATACCATGCTATTGAGTTGCTACTTTATCCCCAAAAGTAGCAAACCATAATCAAATTATTCCGTTTTGCGATAGAAGATGGTCTGAGAATGGTAGGGATGGGTAAATGTGAAGAATGCTAGCTATAGCATCCATAAAATTTATCAAACTCAGGCAAATACAGCTCAGGCCAGGCCATCTAGTGGGGCCAGGAGCTGCATTAAAACAAAGCTGTTCCCTCACCCCTGGCCCTCCGCAGCCAGGCAGGGTGGCCACGCACTGGGCAGCAGGGTTTGAGCCACCAGCTCCTCAGGGGCATTTAAGCCACGGTGCGGTTTACAAGAGAATGATTTGCACGTGAGTGTTGGGCCATCTCATCCCTTTGCACCATATGTCAGAAAACTTCCTCCAAGGTGGATGGATGACCAAGTAAAGCCAAGTAAAGCAAGCTTTAGGAAATGACTCTGACAATCCAGTGACCTCACTAAAGTGATCATAGCGATGAAGAGGATGTCAATTTAATGGGGTTTTTACTTATGATCTGCTAATGCAAATCCCTCAAGCCTGCACTTAGTCATGTGCAAACCCAGACAAGAGCTGTCGGCACACTCAGGAAAGGTTTATTAATTTGCAGCCCCTCCTGGCTTTAATATTATTTGGATATGGTTGACTCACTGTCACAAATCCTAATGATCTTTCCTTTGGATGTGTTGGCGCTTGGAGGGAAACCTGCTGTTGTTTTACACCATGTACCACTTACTGGAAGACAGTCGGAGCAACATTCTCAACCATCCAACAAGAGGACAGTTGTCTTAAGTTCATACCAGGAAAAAAGAATGCATCACTGAAAAATTGCAGTGAGCACAAGATGTATAAATCAGAATTATGTGATTGGCCATTGCTTTCTCTGAGAGGGGTAGAGAAAGGAAAAGACGCAGCCTTGCCCTGGAGTAGCTCGCAGTCCTGCAGTTTATGTACCCAGTGAAGTGTTGCAGGAGTCCAACACTGTAATAAGCTTGGGGGTAAACGAGTGAAGATATGTGGTTGGGTAAAGGTGGGTCTGCATTAAAGATTGAGCCAGACAGAATTCAGGCCTGGTGCTGCACTTCCAGTTGCTCAGAAATTGGATACCAGATATTTATGTAAAATCTTCCAGTTTTTAATGTCTTCTCATTTAAATAAAAATGAGCAGGCCAAGAAAAATGTCCTTTGGTCCACCTTTAGCATCAGGTGTTGAGGGTAGACTTCCTTCCTACATAAAGCCATGGGCCTCGGTTCTCCCAGTCCACAAACGGCAGACCCATGGTTTGAGCACAATCTCCTTGGGCCAAGAAGACCTTTGCCCTTCAATTCCATTCCATGGGCATCAAATTACACTGCTCCTGGAAGAGGCTAGAAGTGAGTGAAAGAGGGTTAGAGTGAGGCAGCATCAGTTTGCTAGCATCTGCTCCTTCAGCCACATTGGAAGTCGAATGGGTTAGTTCAATCATTCTTAGAGCCAACTGCCAAGAACAAGGGTCAGTCCAGACTAGGCTGGTCATTATAGAGAGTAAAATAACTGGGCATTATCGACTCTCTAGTTCCACTGTTAAGGAGAATATATGTTGGCCGTGTTTCTTCTAATGCGGTACCACCACCATTCTCAGAGTCCATGACCTGGATGGACACTGTCCCTCAGCAGGATCCTTTAAGACCATGTGTCCTAAACAGAGGGGGAGACTCCTTTTTCTCTTTTAGGGAGGGTCCCAAATGACTTTTTATAAGATGCCACCTCACAGGGTTGTTCTGTAGATAATGTGTGTGGGGAGGGTTTCAAATACAGTGGCTCTCGCTTAGCTGTGCGAGGAAATCCTACAGTCTGCCTTTCAATAATCCACACAAGGTCCTTGGCATGTCCCCACTTCTCCCTGAGTCTCTGTCCATCTCTAAGAGAGCCTCCAGTGCGTGGGGAGAGACGGTTTACATGACTTCATAGTGTTGGCCGAGCGGAGCCTCAGACCCACATGGGACACGTGTGTCCTCTCTGGTCGCGACTGGGAATGGATCGGATCATCCCATCTCTGGAAAGGTGTCTGTGGACATGGCTGGTCTATATGTCCTGGGTTTCTTAGGGAGGGTGACAGCACACAGGCTCCCTACTGCAACCCGTTGCTGAGCCACGTTGCCTCTATCCCAAAGCCCCTTCCATGGCAGTTCTTTCAGCATGACCCCAGGTCTCTCCTGCACTGCTGCGCCCATCACCTCTAGGCCATGCCACCTCACCTGGGCACTTAGGAGTCCCCTGTTAGCTGCTTGTGGTAGACAGAATAATGGATCCCCAGAATGTCCATGTCCTACTCCCCCAAACCTGCGAATGGGTTGCTGTGTGTGGCAGAGGGACTGTGCAGATGTGACTAAATTAAGGGTTTGGAGGTGGGGAGATGACCCTGCATTGTCCAGGTGGGACCAGTGAAATCCCAGGGCCCTCGTAAGAGGAAACAGTACTGTCAGAGTCAGAGGAGAAGCTGTGAGAGGGAAGCAGAGGTCAGAGTGACTCAGGAGCATGAGCCAAGCAGAGCGGGGTCACCTCAAGAAGCTGGAAAAAGGCAAGGCAAGGATTCGCCGCTAGAGCCCTCAGCAGGAATGCAGCCTTTCCAATGCCCTGATTTAGCCCAGTGAAGGCTCTTTTCTGACTTCTGACCTCCAGAGCTGTAGGCTAGTAAGTCTGGGTTGTTCTAAGCCCTGAAGTTTGTGGTAATTTGTCACAGTGGCAAAAGAAACGGATCCCACTCATGACTTTGGGGAGCCCTGAGCGCAGCGTCAGGCTCCTAAATCTGGCCTCCACCCGCATCCCCGCATTTTACTGAGGTGTTCCCAGGCCAGGCTTTCCATAAAGGCTCTCAGACTCTGCGGCACCCCCAGGGAATGGCGCCAAGCCCTAAAGTGCCCCCTCCTTGCAAGTTTGGTCCTAGAGGGAGGGTAGAGGAGCCCCTCCCACATGACACCCCACATTACCTGCAGCTCCTCACCAGATCTGCTTCCTCACAGGCCTCTGGGCTGGGGTCCTGAAGGGGCAGCTTTGGCCTTTCCCTCTCTAAGCCGAATTCTTCCAGCCCAGGGCTCTGTGCTCCTCACACGCTAGGAAGCCTGAAAAGGGCACCTCCTTTGCCCTTAAGGAGGGAACACCGAGTCCTCTCTATCAGGTTTTGGAAATGCTAAAACAGATTTGGAAAGTCCTCTTTCTCTTAAAAGTCTCTCCTGAAAGCTTTAATGTGACTAAGTTGATACGTCAGTTAGATTTTCTAGTGAATATGTGCCTTTCTCCTAAAGCACGGAGACCTGCTTAGGCCAGGCGCTTCCCCTCAAGCCGGAGTTTCCGATCTACAGTGAGCAGTTCACAGATAGTGACTTCCATAAGGGAAGAGAGGCTTCTGCAGAGTTCCAGAGCAGAGCCATCCCTAGGGGGGAATTATGGAGAATCGGAAGGGAAGGGAACGAAGGGAGCAGAGGAAAGCTTAGTGAAGTGGAGAGCAGTGCTGCCAAATGTTAGTGGAGCTTCTCTCATGCCTACCCCATGGTGAGATCTGGTGATGAGGAGATAATTCCACTGTCCACTAACATTCTCCACAAATGCTAAAGATCGATTTATCAATAGATCTTGAGCCATTTGCTTGAAGAGCTGATTTCAGAAGACTTTCTTGATTGCCATCATTCCTCAGTTAAAGGTTTTTTCTGTTTTCTTCTGAAGGCCCTGTACAATGACAGAGGTGTCCTTCTCTTCTCTGCTGCAGTCGCACTGGCTTTTCCCAGATTTTCACCCTGACTTGAAATATAAGGCTGTAAAACTCTTAAATTTAAACCAATCAAAGATGCTAATTATCTGGACCTCCCCCTCTTTGCTGGCAGACCTGACTGCTCTCTGGTTTCTCTCCCCCTGATGAGCACCTGCCAGCAGTTCCTTCTCCTCCCGTGAAATCATCACTTGTATTTTAGCCTGCGCATCTGCCCAGAGGCAATGAATGCATTTTGTCAGTAGACAGCCTCTAATGCATATTTAAAATCAGCATCTTTCATTTTACTGTGTAAAAAACAGAAGTGATCGCCACACAATTAAAAATGTTTAGTAAACCAAATAAGCTTTTTAATAATAAATGAGGATGCCAGAGCTTTGGGGGTCTGGAAGGAGGCAGCAGTGATTCCGTCACTGCACTGGCTGCCTTGCTCCTGCCTCCCCAGTTTCCTTCAGGCCTGGGTGCTGGTGGAAGCGGGGAGAGACTCTTTCTTGGCATTGAACCCAAATGTCTACATTCTTTATGCGAGAGTGATTTTTCTCTCTGTCACTTCCATACTATGGAAAGACAAGAAATTGCCAAAATTGAACACTAATCTAAAATGACAAATTCTGATCCTCACCTCACTTAGGAAACATGAGGTAAAGGCACTGATCATTAAGTCCTGTGTAATGAGAAGCAGAATTGGAATCAGCATTGCTTGAGTTCTTACTTTGTGCCAAGCACTTTCTTTCATTCTAACAAAAGTCTGGCCGTGAAGTCTAGGGAGGCAGGACAAGAGATGTAGGTGCTTTCTACGTCTCTCAGTGGATAAATGGGTGGCCCTTGAATGTGACTTCAAATCACACATACTCCACGAGGCAGAAGTGACCATACTTGACTTGGGAAAATATACACACCCAGTGAATATACCTGATGACAACAATGACCAATAATTGTGTGGGTGCTTAAGTGCTTAGAACAGGATAAGACTGTCCATCCAGGAATAGTTTCCAAGATCAGCTCATCATGTTTTATCATGTTTTAGCATCTTTTTTAAAGTAAAAATCTGTTTGCTACTGAGGCATGGAGATGACAGGGCCAATTGTCCCACAAAAGAAGAGAAGACAGTGGGGCTGGCTTCCCAGGGAAGACAACTCCTTTGAGGAAGTCTCCAAAAGCACTAACCCTGGAGGCCCAGCAGTGAGATTAATTTGCCATGCCTTTGCTGCTTCTTCCCAGTCTCCTACGAGTCATCTGTTTCCAGCCTTAATGTCTAAACATGCAAATATTGCTGCGCTTACTGCTCATTAGTTTAGCTAAAGGAAATGCCCTTTAATTATGCCTTAAAATAATGAACCTCCTCCATCACCTTGACAATCAGTGCATACTTAGAAGGAAGCCAGGGCTCATTATGAAACAGCTACTATATCCCTTGGTTACTTGGAAAATGATAGTTTTCTTAAGGCAATAGAAATGGGGTTCAGAAGATAAACAAGCCTGGTGATCACAGTAACCCCTTGTGGCCTCAAATGCGAGAAAGGCAACCAAATTAGCCAGTAACATATTACTTGTGAGAGAAAGAAGCACTTTTCAAGGGGCTATTGTGTGCCAATCACCAGACTAGTTGATTTACAGATGTTAGGGCTAAACTGTCCATTGATTTTGGAGTTATTTCTTAACTCGTTTCATAGAGTCCAAAATTGAGATTCAGAAAGATTAATTTATTTAAGATGCTAGGCGAGGGCCACCATTCTTTGAAGCCTCATGTTCTTTTCAATTATGTTTTGATCTTACTGAGAAGTGTCGACATAGCTTGATGAAAGGGGGTGTCCACCAAGCCTTCACCATATTTCCCCATCTGTTGACCTCAGCAGAAACTCAAACACATTGTTTGCTTCCATACAATTCCCCTTGGCACAAGGACACTGGACAGAACTACCTGTGCCCCTGTCAGTATGGCTGGGAAGAAGAAGACAGAATAGTCATGCAAGTAATTTCCATCCTGCTGGTCAGTAACCCATTCATCTTTCAAGACCATACTCAAGGATTACATCTTTGATAAAGGGTTTCTGTAACCCCATATCCAATAGAAAACTAACATTCAGCTTCATGAGAGCCCCAGAAAAGACTTTCATCGAAGCATTTTTGATAAGTTACTGTACTTATCTGTTCACTGGTCCTTTTCCCCATCTTCACATAGATATCATCTCTTATTTACCTCTTTGATCCTTAATACCATATCTAGCATAAATATATATTCTGTAAGTGCTTCTTAATTGTGTGGGCCCTTGCTAAGCACCCCCCACCCCCCAACCCAGACCTAGAGGCCTGGACATGGGGTCTATAAAATTACCCTGCTTGGGATGCAGTAAGTGGTCCATTTCCCCCTTTTGAAAAGAAATATCACTCTTTATTCAAATGGTTTATGCTGGTAATGGAAGTGAACAGAGAGTGAGGAGGTCTGCAAAAGTGATGGTTTCAGTCATAAATTAGAGTTTTTAAGGGGGAAATTATAAGTAGTATTCATGAATTGGGGTATTTACAGAGATCTCAGAAGTTATCCCTCAATTGCACCAAAAGTCTCCCACATTTATTTGGAAATACCTTGAATCCTTATCTCTTACATCCAGGCCTTTGGGCCATTTTGCCTTCAAGAGTTAAACCAGCTTCTGAGAACAGACCAGTGGAGGCTCCCCAGCTTATTTCCCTATGATGTTTTCAGCTAAAGGAACAAACATAGTGCAGTCTCCCTTCCTTTTCATCAGTTGGGATGAGTTGGCAGCCTTCCCAACGTTGTCCTGACTCCAGGATGGAGATGCCATACAGTGCTGGAGCCATCCTGTGCTTGGCCCATGGACCCACGTGCCTGCTTCTCTTCAGCAGGGAGGTAGTCACTTACTCTGCACCCACGGCAAAGGGAGAACTCCCCCTTCCCCCAATAGGAAAGTCCAGCATTTGCCTCCTTTATATAAAATTGTTCAATACCAAATGTCACTTGCCATTCTGTTTAGGCTACCAGGGAACCTGAGAGCTTGGCAATGCAATCTGCTTCTGGTGAGAAGGCCACAAGTCTTCCCATCAAATACATTGTCTTGTGAAAGGTTTCATTACAGACACAAATAAAGAGGAAAATGAGGCTATAGCTCTGTGAACCCAAAGCAAAGAGAGCCTTTTATCTATTATCTAGACTCAAATAAAACATGGGCCCATAACTGGACTTAGGATCCATTCAGAATGTGTCTCATTCCCTTCGGCCTCTGTCCTGGGCAGGCTCTTGACTTCCTTTGGGGCAGTCTGTTCACCAAGCAGCATCCAGGGCTGAACCATGTCTCCATCATCTGCTCAGTAGCCAGGGGACAGACCCCATACTTCACAAAGGGCCCCCAGAACAGCCTGCCCAGCCTTGATGTCCACCGCAGTCTCACCCGTGCCCAGCAAGCATTCTCGTTAATGGTCAATTGAAGAAGCTGGTGAGGCTTCCTCATTACACTTTATTCCTCTGAGCTGCTCCATTTCTGCATTTCATCTAACAGGGGCTTATCTAGGGAGAGAGAGGCAGGCATTTAAGGCTCAATTAATAAGATTTTAGCCTAGCCTTAACCTCCGGTAACTCATTTGTCCCTAATACACTTAATGCTTTTTAATCCGTGGAGTAATGCGCAATTGGCCACATAAAATCTTGAAAGGCAAAGCATACTTTATATTACAACCAAAGCCATGTGTTCATTTGTCCTCCCATGTCTTTCCGTCTCCTGCCAGGCTGGCCCTTCACCAGCTCCTGCCCCACTCTGCTGCCTCCACGAGCCTTCTCAAAATTTAACTAGATCCCTAGCACCACTGCTTTGCCTAGGCATGTTTCTGGAATCCGCATTTTACCCTTATCCTGGACTTTCCAGTTGGTGCATGGAAATCTAGTAATAGTTAAGATGTCGTAAGCACTTAAATGCTCCAGTGCTATCCGTTCATTAAATTTGCGGGAAATTAGTATATCACCAATGATATTAAGGGGAAATATTAGAAATATGTAAATGAAGTTTTTAAAATTTTAATAGTTACCCATTTATTTTAATGAGTATGAGAAAAAAAGTATAGTTTGAACTTTATAACCATTATTGCACAGCCATAAAATGATACAGTTACTATATTAAATTAGTTTATTTAAGTGAAAGTGAGTTAATTTAAAGAAAAGTATTAGAAAATGAAAGTGGAAGAGGTATATGAGGTCACCCATTTATTTAACCAATAGTACTAATCACCTACTACATGGCAGGCATTGCTCTGTTACTGGGATACAATAGTGAGCAAAGCAGAGAGAAAATCCTGGTCCTCTAAGAGACCCAGACAGGCTCTTCATAAGAGATGTTATCCACATGGCCAGTAAATGTATGAAAAGGTTCTCAACTTTACTGGATATCAGGGAACTGCAAATCCAATTCAAATCCAATAGTCAATTGTAGTAAAAATCTACAAGAAAGAAAGAGAGAGAGAGGAAGGGAGGAAGAAAGGAAGGAAAGAAAGAAGAAAGGAAGGAAGGAGGGAGGGAGGAAGATGGTACCATGAGTTGGCAGGGGCATGGAGTAACAGGAACTCTCACAGAATGCTCGTGGTAGTATAAATTGGTACAACCACTGTGGAAAACTGTTTGGCAGTAACTACTAAAGTGGGCCCAGCAGTTCCACTCCTAGGTGGCTACCCACCAGAAACACAAACATATGTTCACTCAAAGGCACATGCAATATTTGAGAAAGGAATGAGGTTCAGAAAATGCTAGTGAATGAATTAAATCCTACTCTGGAGTGCTCTATGCAGAGGCAAATGAGACCCTATCCCTGTCCTTGAGAAGCCCTAGTAGTATGTTTCTTTAATTGAACACACTCTTTCTGATGATAAACTGCATTCTGGGTTTCATGCTGGGCACTGGGAACACAGGACTAAATCAGAGATGGCCCTCACCCTCTCAGGAAAGCACAGCAGCTGACCTCTGCTACTGTGAAATATGGGCCTTTTGTACTTTACTCAATGGCATTTGATTGAAGGAATATCAGTTTGGGCAAGACTGCTTTACATTCTACAAATGGTTATTTATGTAAGTATGCAATCTCTTCCATGAGAGCAGGGACTTTATCTTTCTAATTTCCTGCTGTATTCCCCATAACTAGAGTAGTATCTGGCTCATAGTAGGGGCTCAGGAAGTATATGTTGGATGGGTGGGTGGATGGATAGATGGGTAGATGGATAGATGGATGGATGGATGATGGATGGGTGGGTGGGTGGGTGGATAGATAGGTGGGTGGATGGATGGATGGGTAGGTGGAGGATGGATGGATAGATGGTTGGGTTGGGGGTCTGTGTAGGTGGGTGGATGGGTGGATGGGTAGGTGGGTGGATGGGTAGGTGGGTGGATGGGTAGATGGATGGGTTGGTGGATGGATGGTTGATGGATGGATGGGTTGGTGGATGGGTGGGTTGGTGGATGGATGGTGGGTGGATGGGTAGATGGATGGGTTGGTGGATGGATGGATTGATGGATGGATGGGTTGGTGGATGGATGGTTGGTGGATGGATGGTTGGTGGATGGATGGGTTGGTGGATGGGTGGGTTGGTGGATGGATGGTGGGTGGATGGGTAGATGGATGGGTTGGTGGATGGATGGATTGATGGATGGATGGGTTGGTGGATGGATGGTTGGTGGATGGATGGGTTGGTGGATGGGTGGGTTGGTGGATGGATGGTGGGTGGATGGGTAGATGGATGGGTTGATGGATGGATGGGTTGGTGGATGGATGGTGGGTGGATGAATGGATAAAATTGACCATAGATGAGAAGACCTCAGGAGTCTGTAGGCAAAATTTACCTAGCAAGAGGGGCCTCCCAACATATACAAAATATTCCACAGAAAGTTAACAAACCTTATTCATGTCTGCCAAGGACAGTCACCATCAGTTTGAATTGTTATGATCAAAGATGGACTTTTATTAACTTCAGAGGTAGATTAGTATCTCAGGAGAGCAAGGTTCTCATTTACAACCAAGACCTTTTGTTTAATCAGTAAAAGAAAAATGGAGAAATAGAAGTTGGTGAACATAACTGTCTCGCTCATATTTTCCCATTGCACTTCTGACTGTGTTTACCTCTTTGGCCTTTAATTATTCCATCCTTTCACATGGCTTTAGCTCTGACACTCTGGGATAAAAATATGATTTGCCATTCAGATTTCAGCAAAAAATCACACTCAAGTCAGCAAATTGAGAGTCTGTTTGTTAAAGGGACAAAGGGTTGGGGTGAGGCTTTGGAAGGATGTCTTTAAAGTTTTTTTAATTAAATCTTTGTTGTTATTTAGGATAGTGGAGAGTCATTTGCATGCATATAAGGTTTGTTTGGAATCTCAGCCTGTTCCTGTAGCTGTACCATTAGTCTTGGAACCTAAGGGCAATGTGACAGGTTTCCTTTTTCAAATATTTCATAACAGCACCTACTGTGTCTGCCTACTTTATACTAAGTACTGAGCCAGTTCGGCAACGGTCACAAAGAAATACTTCCAAAACTCCTGCCCTGTCACATCCAGGGGCTGAATAACATTTCGAGATCCTAATACCACAGAAGGGGGAAGAAGGGGCCAGAAGAAAGAGTCTCGCTGGGCTAGGTGTTGTGCCTGCATCCACTCTTTGAATCATCACAGCAGTGTCTCAAGTGGAACTGTGATGCCGTGTGACAGCTGGGGATCAGAGAATTCAGTGGCCTGTCTTAACCTACACAGCTCGCCAACTGGTCTCTCTGGAAACCTGTCCTCTTGTCCACCGCAGTACACTGCCTCGCGGAGGGGCCGGGGGGCTTGTGCCTGGCCCATGAAGGTAGGCCTCCGCTGAGCTGTGACGTGCGCCACCCAGCAGACGAGTCAGAGGAGGGGCTCCCTTCCCCCAGGAGTTCCCTGACAGTTTTTGGCCAGCCTTCCCCAACCCCCCAGACTGGCAGCAACCGCTATGAAAACTGTCACTCCCTGTGCTTTTCCTCCAGTGCATTCATCACGACTTATCACAACATACACAGTTGCTTGTAGGATTATTCTAGATTTTTGTCTCCCCTACAGACTGTAAGCTTCATGAGGGCAGAAACCTGGCTCCTTTTGTTGGCCACGGAATCCCCAGCATCTGGCAGAGGAATTGACAGAGTATTTATAGAGTGAAATAAGAAGAAAGGAAAGAAGAAGGAAGGAGGAGCGCAGGGAGGGAAGAAGTAAGGAGAGAGAATAAACTAGACCATCTTCCTTAGGAAACTCTTGCAATTGCTGTAGCCCATCCCAAAATTATTTTCTCTGTACTTCTTTGGCATTTTCAGCCAATAAAAGGAAACAAAAGAACCTAGAGTTTAGATTCTTCTCCAAAGTTTCGGTTATTAAACGGCCTAAAAAATAAACAGATTAGCTGTCTCCAGCATCCCCACACTTGGCACTCCTGAGTTCCTTGTCCTGCCAGGTTTCTCCTGCGCAGTAGCCCTGTGCGTACTCCCGGGCTTCCCATGCTAGGGTCAGTCAAAAATAGCCCAGTCGTGAAGCTATAAATGTAGCTTTTTAGATTACTATGTTACTTTCTTTGTCCATGGGTACTAAAATAACTATTTATATGTAAAGCTTGAAATGTTTGATATCAAAAAGAGACCCTTGTTGATGACAAATAAAAATCAGAGCTACAACTCAAAATACTCTATGCTTGGCCTATGAATTAAGACCAACCGTCTGAGAGGCCACGGTCCCTGGCCCTAGTCCCAGGCACTCCCAGGACAGTTTATAAACAGCAGTGGATACTGGGCACTCAGGACGCTGGACGTAGCATGACACTTCTCATGCATCATCTGCGGTATCCTCGCAGAAGCCCATTTTACAGAATACTGGGCCTTAGCGGGGTTAACCTGCCAAGGCTTCACGCGCATCAGCGGCTGAGCCAGCCTCACACCACCCCTGCCCCACGCCACGCCTGCCCCACGCCACCCCTGCCCCACGTCACGCCTGCCCCACGCCACCCCTGCCCCACGCCACACCTGCCCCACGCCACGCCTGCCCCACGCCAGCCCTACCCCACGCCACGCCTGCCCACGCCACCTCTGCCCCACATCACGCCTGCCCCACGCCACGCCTGCCCCACGCCACCAAGAAGCACAGGGCTTGCCTTGGGTCCACGGGAGGCAGGTACCAGTGTATAAATCCCCCACCCCCCTCCTCAGGTGAGTTATTACTGATAGTTAATAACTGCTTTTGAGAGAATAATCAATTACATTGGACCTGCACAGTAGGTCCAATGTGCGCCCACCTCACATTGCTGTGCACCCTGCTGTGCGCCCACCTCAGAGACAGCAGGGGCCCTCAGAGGGGGGCAGGAGCCCCTCAGAGACAGCAGGAGCTTCTCAGAGGGGTCATGGGACCCCCTCGGAGCGGGAGCTAGGCTTGAGGCATGGCATAAGTGAGGTGCTGCCGGGCTGTGCCCTTGGGAAGACAGTCAGGGCAGCAGGAGGTCAGACCGCATGCAGGTATTTCCCTTGGAAGCAGCTAAAGTGAAATAAAAATGACCATGGCCTCTCAGAGAGAGAGAGAAGATCTGAGGTGGCCCCAAAAGATGTCAGACAATCCTTCCAACCCACGTTTTCCCTCCACAGGTTCTTATCTCCTGAATATGTTTTTCCTTCATCTTTTCTTGATTTTGTCCTCACAAAGTACATTCAATCTGTTCGTACGGTCAGGTATAAATAAAAGTCAGCAATTACTTCCTGTGTGTTAATCTGCCTCTCCAATAAGAGTCCATATCCTCAAGATGTCCCTTCTCTTTGATTCAGGAGTGCCTAGAGTAGTGACAACAGTATTGTCACCAGTTTTCTGTACACAACGAGATAGCCTTGAACTCACCATCTCGCATCACACACAGTAAGGCTTGGCGACCATCCTTTTGTTTCCCAAAAGGTTCCTGTTTCAGCTGTGGAGACATTTATCGTCAGAAAACCCAAGGTTCTGCAAGGACAGTGCATTAGCTAGGGTTCTCTAGAGAACAGAGTCAGCAGGACATATCTGCAAATATAAAATTTATAAAAGTGTGTCATGTAACTGTGGGGATGTAGAGTCCAAAGTCTGTGGGGCAGGCCACGAGCTGGCAACTCTGACGAAGGTCCTCATTGAACTCTCAGGAGAGGCTGGCTGGCCGAAGCAGGAAGAGTGATGGTCTCTTCTAAGTCTTCCTTAAAAGAGTTCAAGTGATTAGATTAAACATCACTCATTGCAGAAGACCCTCCCCTTGGCTGACTGCAGATGTAATCAGTAGCAGATGCAGCCGACGTGCTCATAACTTAAGTCCATGTAATGTCCTCACAGCAACAGGTAGGCCAATGCTTGCTTGACCAGACAACTGGGCATTATCACCTGGCCAAGATGACACATGAACCTGACCGTGACAGTCCACCCCTTGTCAACTTGGCAGCTATAACATCAGCTTAAACCCATACTTAATCACTAAATGGAAAACAATAAAAGACACATTTTTTTCCTCACCTAACAATACTCAACTGTCCTGTGTACAACCAGAAATGCATTAAATCCTTCCAGAATTCCTTAGGTAATACTCACTCTTAAACTTGCTATCTTACGACTTAAATTTTATAACATGAACAAAACAGCTTATGGCATATAATAAAGAGGAAAACAGAGATATTTGATTTATGTATAAATACATAGATACTAATACAAAGCAAGGAAGAAATATGCATACCATCACAGTCCTCCTTCCTGTAATTGATCACGTGGTCGTAGCTCATATTGATCACTGCCTGCTTCCACTCTCCATCCCATGCTCCCTGCACCCTCAGCAAACGCTTCAGCTGGCCGTGGTTCCTTGCCTGGTGGGGTGACCCAAACCTTCATTCCTGAAGTTTCAGAGACATTGAGAGTCCTGCCTGGATTGGGTTGTCGTAATTTCTCATTGATTTTAATCACAGGGCATGGTATACTAAGAGATACCTTAAGGGATCACCTATATGCCAAGGAAAACTCTTCTTTACCTCCATTGTGTAGTTGCAGTCCTATTTCCCCCTAATAGGGGTCAATCACCCCAGCCAGTGAAGTAATTCCCTTCTTGGCTTGTTGATCCAGGGGCATGAGTAGCCCAAAGTGACCAGGTAACAGTCTTAGATTCTAGTTCAATGGAATCGTTGTTTCTCCTGGAGGAAGCACTCCCCCTTCTGGAACTAAAACCTGTAGGCCAGCAGAGCTCAAGATCACAGGAACAGGAAGTAAAAAAGTTTCCTAGTGGATTGTCCTCCCATTTCCACCCCTTGGTTCCTGGACCCATGGAACAGCACCATATGGTGGACGCTGATTCAGAGCAAACACAGCCTCCTGGAAAGCATTTCCCCAACCCTGCAAGGTATTGCCACCTAGTTGGCACTGTAATTAAGTTTTCAAAAGGCCATTCCACCGTTCCATCAATCCAGCTGCCACTAGATGACAGGGAACATGGTAAGACCAGAGAATTCCATGAGCATGTGCCCATTCCCACACTTCATTTGCTGTGAAGTGGGTTACTTGATTAGAAGCAATGCTATGTGGAATACCATGACGATGGAGAAGGCATTCTCTTAGTCCACAGACGATAGTTTTAGCAAAAGCATTGCATGCAGGGAAAGCAAACCCATACCCAAAGTATATGTCTATTCCAGTTAGAACAAACTGCTGCCACTTCCATGATGGAAATGGTCCAATGTAATCAACCTGCCACCATATAGCCAGCTGATTACCTCGGGGAATGGTGCCATATTGGGGGCTGAGTGTGGGTCTCTGCTGCTGGTAGATTGAGCACCCAGCAGTGGCTGTAGCCAGATAAGCCTTGGTGAGTGGAAGTCCATGTTGCTGAGCCCATGCGTAACTTCCACCCCTACCACCATGGCCACTTTGTTCATGAGTCCATTGGGTAATGACAGGAGTTACTAGGGAAAGAGGCTGACTGGTATCCACAGAACGGGTCATCTTATCTACTTGATTATTAAAACCTTCCTCTGCTGAAGTCACCTTCTGGTGTGCATTCACATGGGACACAAATATCTTCATGTTTTTAGCCCACTCAGAAAAGTCTATCCACATACCTCTTCCCTAGACCTAGAACTGTTTTGCTTATACAGCTCAAACAAGAATTTGGTAGACTGCCCATCTATTGTACTTTTAGGTACCCCATGATTTACTAGCCAATGCCACAGGTCTCTGTGAGTCAGATTATTTTGACTTCTGCTTTGAGTCTGCTGTCCATTATGATAGCCACATCCACCTTATCTTTAGCAATTAAGTGCTGCCACCTAGCTCCTGCCAACTTGGGATCTGATCATCCCCATTGTAATTAAGGATTCCAGCTCAGTGACAGCAATTCCTACAGTAATATCTGACCTACAGAGAAGGGCAACTACAGAGCTCTTCAGGGATGACGGAGCTAGTCTCACAAATTTATTTCTCACAGGTTTTGTAAAAGGGGCATCCTTTGGATATTCCTGGGGCATATGAGCAGGCTTTCCATAATTAATCCACTCTAACATTCCAATCTCTCTAAGCCTCTGGATCCCCTCATCTACATTATACCAGGGCAGTTCTGGCATTTCAACCTCAGGTAATAATCGGCCACCTTTTGATCCATGTTTCAGCCAACCATCCAAACAAACTGTTAATGCCTTTTCTAACCCCTCCGAGCTGTAACATTGAATGCAGAATCTCTGCTTAGTGGGCCCGTTATCAGTAAATTCAGCCTGATCCAACTTTATATTCCTCCCACCATTATCCCACAGTCTTAAGATCCATTCCCATACATATTCTGTGATTTCTGTCTATATAAACTGGAAAGCTCATGCACTTCTTTTGGAGTATAGCATACCTCCTCATGGGTGACACTTTGTATCACCTTTTGGGGTCTGTTTTTAGCCAAGTTATAGGTCTGGAAGAAATGAGGGGTGGAGGGGGTCATGAAAAGAATTAAAAGTATCTTCTAAGCCAATTGCTTCAGGGCATTCGTTTGCAGTTTCATCTGGTGAAACAGAATTAATTCCTCTAGGCTTAATCCCTTCAGGTGGAGGTTGGCTGGCCAACTCCTCAGGGCAGGATGGAGGTGGGGTGGCTATGTCCTCAGGGTCGACAATTATAGGGCTATCTAGAAAAGACTCAGCAGACTCTAGGGTTTCAACTTCTCCACCGACATCATTATCAATCCATATGTCGCCATCCCATTTTTCAGGGTCCCCCTCCTTTCCAATCAATGCCCTTACTTTAATGGCAGACACCACGCAAGATTGAAATTTCTGTTTATGTTATAAAGTTGCTACCCTAACAATGAGACTCTGAGTCTGGTTTTCAGAGATCTCAAGTCTGGGGCTACAGGAAATAAGATTTTCCTTCAGGGCACTCATAGAAACTTCTACATCTGTCATATGGTAAGTAAGCTTCTCATCTGAAGCCTTTAGTTCATCCCTTTCCATCATCAATGTATACAGAGTATCTAACAACAACCAGCCAACATCTCTATACCTCCTAATTCCATAAAACTCTGTAAACATATCAAAAACATTATCACCCAGAACCTAGGTTTGAATAAGTGAGCAATTAGCAGAATCCAGTGGTGTTATTTTGACTATCTCTTTTGCCACCTCACCCCAAGGATTGGCAGTGTCATTCTGACTATAGGAAACAGAGTCATTAGTACCATTGAATCCAGTCAGAGTAGAAAACCAATCATAAAAACCGATTTTTAAGATTCTGTTTCTTAAGAACCACTCTCAGTACCAAGCTGTATTAGCTAGGGTTCTCTGGAGAAAGAGAATCAGCAGAAGGTATCTGTAAATATAACATTTATTACAGTGTCTCACATAACCGTGGGGATGTAGAGTCCAAGGTCTGTAGGGCAGGTCATGAGCTGGCCACTCCAATGAAGGTCCTCCATGAACTCTCAGGAGAGGTTTGCTGGCCGAAGCAGGAAGAATCTTTACTGAATCCTCCTTAAAAGTCTCCAGGTGATTAGATTTAACTGCAAAAGACACTCCCCTTAGCTGATTACAAATGCAATCAGCTGTGGATGCAGCCATCGTCATCATGATTTAAGTCCATGAAATGTCCTCATAGCAATGGACGGGCCAGCGCTTGTCCAACCAGACAACTGGGCACCACCACCTGGCCAAGTTAACACATGAACCTGACCATGACAGAAAACATGTCTTTGGAATCCCCAGCCCTGATGTCGGAGTCTGGCATTGTAGGCACTAATGAATGTTTTGGTGCACTAAACCAAATAAGTAACAATTATTATATTGCGATAGCCATTCATTGAGCATTAACTATGTACTAAGCACTGCACTGACTGGTTAATCTTATTTATTCTTCACATAACCCAACTCTGACTAGCTGTAGCTGAGGTCAGTTATATAACTTCATGGGGAAATCTCATATCCGTGATCATGGATTTTGCTGGGAAAAAAATATCATGCTTCTCTGACTCCGAAACAGCATGGTTCCCCCTCCTACCCAACATTGAGCCCTTAAAAAGTTTATTTTCTCTGGGTGGCGCAGAGTCCTGCTGTGCAGCACATCTCTGAGACAACCAGGGAGCCCCACCAAGCAGGTAAGGGGCTATCCCTTGATACCTTTGGTCTCAAGATTTGTCTTTTCAATGCACGATTCACAGCCCCATTTACTGCCTGGAACAAAACAATCTGCCTTCCTGGAACTCGGCAGCCTGGTGTGCGTTAGTTACATAATGTCTTCAAGGCCCCTAATGTGTAATTTGTTTGATTGGACCTTATAATTAAATGGTCAGGAGAGTGCTTGAGAGGATGCCTTGGGCTTGGGTGTCCTTTTCTGTCTTCTCGACTGAGGGCCTGAGAACTGCAACCCAAAGAAAGGCCTCAGCTGACTTTGCAGCCTGGGATGCTGGAGCAGCATTTGGAGAAAGTAAGGCTGGTCTCTGTGCAGGTCATGGGATATGTCTCTCCATGGGTCTCTGATTGGCCTGGGGCATGGATACATAAGGCCCTCAAAAAAATGCACAGGTTCTCCTTGAAGGGAGGTCAAGGTGTCAAAATCAGGACATTTTGTGAGGACATCAGGGAGGCTTGGGTTAAGGGCCTCCGAATGAATTCACCATTTCTGTGGGTACTTCTGGGAACACAAGCCCTTATTAAACAGGTTTTAATTCATGGGCAAAATCTGGCTTTGGGGGGCTCAGTCAGATTCAGGTCTGCAGAAGCCACCAGGTACAGGTTGTCCCCAACTGTTGTGTGGCCAGCCCAGTGCCCTTAAATGTCTTTAGGAGTATGAGATTTTGGTTTGTATATTTTCATTTATCTAAAGTGACCATGAGTTATGCATGATGAGAAGCCTTTGCAAAATACTGAGGGAATTCAGAGATTGGAGCAACTGAGTCTGGCATCAGCAAAGAATTTCAGGGGTGGAGGTGGAAGTAGAATGGGAAGCAGCAGTGGAGCTGGCATTAGCAGGCTGCCTGGGGTGAGAGAAGAAGAGGAGAGAGCAGAGCAGAGAGAGGGCACAAAAAGTGGAGTCTGGAATAAGGAGAGAATAGTGAGGACATCAGTGTGTTTGGAGAAGCAGGGCTTAGGGATTAAGCAGGATGGTGGTACTAGTTTGTTGTTGCTGCTTTAACAAGTTGCCACAAACTAAGTGGCTTAAACCAACACAAACATTATCTTATTCTGGAGACCAGACGTCTGAGTGGGTCTCATGGGGCTAAAGTCCAGATGTGGGCAGGGCGGCCTTCCTTCTGGAGATGCGAGCAGAACCCACTCCCTGGCCCTTCCCAGCCTCTTGGGGGGACCTCCGTTCCTTGGCCTGTGCTCCCCTCCATCCCAAAAGCCAGCGATGGCATCACCCCCACCTCCCCTGCATCACATCTCCTTCTCTGACACTCCTGCCTCCGTCTTTCACGTCTCAGGACCTGTGGGATGACCTTGCACTTACCTGAGTGACCTCCCACCTCAGTAGCCTTAACTTAGTCACATCTGCAGAGTCCTTCTGCCAAGTTACGTATTCCCAGTTTCCAGGGGCCGGGACGGGGCCTCTTTGGGACCCTGCTGCAGTGGGGATGGCTTTAATGTATGCATCCCCCAGGATTTTGTGGGAAATGCAACTTATTAAGAAAGTTCCCCAGAAAAGAACAAAATTTCTATCCAAGAATTTGGGGACAGAGGTTACAAAAGATGCTTCATAGCTTGGCTATACTTAGCAGCTTGATAAGGGCCGTATCTCTCTCACACGTGGACTGCACACCCACCACGTGCACGGCACCCCGTGGGGTCTGTTTGGTGGGGCCTGCGGGAAGAGTCACAGGAGGGCAGCCTGCAGCCCGCGGACCCTGAGGACCTGAGAGCCCCCATCCTTGGTCTCTCCTCCTCCCCCCACCCAGCCCTGCCCTTCCCTTACCAGATAAATCCATGAACTCCCTTGGAATTCAGGCAGAAAACTCATTGTCCCCTGAAGGGGTCTTGAATCTGAGCAACTCCCCCTGCTTCCACCAGACCCCTAGACAGGAGCCCAGGAGCCGCACCTCGGCCTTCCCTGAACAGGGTGTGTGGTGCGTGGCAGAACCCCCCCCACCCCCACCCCCATGTTCATTCAACGGTTAGATGAATGAATGCATGCATAAGTAACAATGCTCACAGACCCTTGAATGGGAGACTTTGCAAACTGTTAACAAGGGATCCTCCTCATAATTTCTGCATTCATATGACATCTCACAGTTTATTATTATTATCATATGGGATTCAAGGAATTTTCTGTCCTCACACCAAGACCGGTGGAGGCCCACTGCCTAGCCGCTTTGCTTTTCCCGTCAAAGACACGCGGTGCACGTTTGTTGAGCCCTTGTGTGTTTATCCCTGCAGCTCCGCGGCCACGGAGGGAACAAGGTCAAGGCAGACGCCTGGACTCTGAGACCTCCCCGCTTCATTCAAAGACTTTGTTTGGTGTCTGAACAGTGTAGCTGGATGGGAGCGGGATGGATTAGCCACACTGGGGGCTACTTATGTCGAGGTTTTTGGCATCTACAATCATACTTGAAGCTTGGAATGGGCAAAATATTTTGCATCGAATAGGAACTTGAGAAGCCTGGGCTGAGCGAGTAATCAGAACCCACTGAACTGGTTGGAACTGTCCTCAGCTTTTTTGCAAAACAAGGGAAGGCTGGTGGTGAGCATGGGTTTTTTTGTTTGTTTGTTTGCTTGCTTGCTTGTTTGTTTTGGGGGGAGGGTTGGGAGAGGGTGTTGAAGGATTTTAACTGGTTCTCAAAGCTTTGTATGAGGCCAGATATTTTCAGGTATGAAAATTCCACTCGGCAAATATCCATAACAACCTGGTCTTAAGATCCTGGATATTCTCATGGATGAAAACTATTTAACAGTTCCCCAAAGATTTCTACAAACACCCCCACACTTAATGGACTGAGTCGTGTTCAAATGCAGTGCCCCATTTCTTTGCTGTCACACTCTCCAAGCCGAGGCAACCTGTTCACTTGCCTTCTCCAGAGGCCCCCACAAAATGCAAATTGGCCTCTCTGCAGGAATCACTCTGTAAGGGGAGCAGGCGAGAAGGAGCAGGGATGTGACACTCCATTTGGCCGCCGACGGCAGGTAATTTAAAGCAGAGGCACTCCAAAACTCGCCCGAGCTGGCTCAGTTTGGGAATCCGCGTGGTGGAGAGGCAGTGCTGAGGCGCAACAGCTCTGTGTTCCAGTGCTCTCTCCTCCCCTTGGCTGCCCCACGGGACGGACACGCACTGCTGGAGGAGCAGCCCCTTCGCCGCCCGGCCGGCTGCTGTGCAGAGCCCACATCCGGAAAAGCCCCTGGACGCGTTGAGACGCAGGACAGGCTCTCCGCTTGCACACACTGTGTCTTTGGAAGTGGAAACACTTAACTAATTTCATTTAAGATCAGTTCAGTTTTCCAAGGGGGCAGAATTTATTATTTGAATTATTCAGGGGAGGTTTATTCACCAGTATAGGGATATGAGATATGTCAACTAAATTATAATTATGTTTCGCTAAGGATATCCACTGAGAGTCCTCCTTTTTTTTTTTTAATTTGTAAGGAGTCGTCCATCCCTGTTCACTTATTTCAGAGCACACTGTGCATTTATGGACAGCCAGCCTCGATATTCTGAGCAACAGAATGAAAAATTAATTTTCTTCAAACACATAACTGGGTGGCTCACTGCATCGCCATAATCTATGGGTATGGTATGCCGTGGAGCACGTCAGGGAGCCCTTGCATTCGTTCTCATCTTTGCAAGAGATAACTTTGAAAGCCCTGACCTAAGGACAGGAGACAGGAGTTAGGGGTTCCAGTCCTGTCATTAGCAAGCTGTGTTCCCTTGAGCAAGTCGTGGATTGTCTGGGGCCCAGGAGAGGCTGGTCTCTGCTGGGTGAGCTCCCCTCACCCACTCCTCAGCTGCCCGCAGAGCCCCTCCCAGGGCTGAGTGCTGTGTGCCCATGCTGTCGTGTACCCGTCCAGTGACACACGCACGAGAGATAAAGCATGGAAACATTCTAGTGCCAAAAGCATTCTTTCCATCCATTCCTTCTGCCGTCCTGGCTTCCCACGCCAAGTTGCTGAGAAGTGGGGAAGGCCATATGGGGAGAGGCCCGTTGCTCCCTCTCTCGGCCTACAGACTTGGAGCAGGCGCTTCCCAGGACCAGGGCGGGCTGACTTCACCCACCCCCCTTTCCTTCCTCCCAGTCCCTCCTCACTGCCCAGGCCCCAGGCTCTTTAAGCTCTCCCCTAGCCTGCCCTAGAGGTGGGTCATTGAGTAGCTGGTTGTGGCTGAAAGGCGGGATAATAGAGTAAGAGGCTAGAGGGCGAGGCAGGAGGGCAGGCTTGGCAGGTCCTGGCCGCGATTCTCTGCTCACCCACCCATTCCTTCATTTGCGCAGTCAGCACAGTTGAGGCCCCACCACGCACCTGCAGACCCAGGTGAGGTCAGTATCCTCACCCTCCGGCTCCCACAGTCGGAGGCTGACCCACCTGTGATAACCACAAGCCGCGTGCCGGCTTCCAGCACCTGAGTGATGACCAGTCCTAGCTGAGATGTGCTATTGGCAAAACGTACACACTGGAGTGTGAAGACTGTATGAAAAGAAGGACACAAAATATCTTAATTTTATAATGATTTCATGTTGAGATGATAAATGGAAATATCGGATTAAATGGGATGTATTATCAATGTAATTTCACCTGTTTCCTTTTGCTTATTCATTTGACTAGTAGAACATTTAAAATATCCTGTGTGCCTGGGGTGTGTGGCTGGGGTTGGATGGTGCATGGCCGGGTGGTGACCCCAGAGCAGGGGAGGGGCTCAGCCTGGCCTGGGGGCGTGCGGCACAGCGAGCTCATGCCAGGAAGGAATTTAGAGTCATGGAAGGGAGGGGAGCAGAATAACAATAGTATCCTCATATTGTTATTTTTTAAATACTCACTATGTCAGGCACCAAGTGTTTTACATGTATTAAGTCATTTGATCCCCACAAACTTGCGGGAGGATTTTATAGGGTAAGGAATGGAGACTCAGAGAGGGGAAGTGACTTGCCTGAGGTCACACAGCCAAGAGTAGTCTGATTAGGATTGGAATGCAGGAGGTTGGGCTCCAGAGTGTCAATGTTGAGTTGTCCTCTAGCCCTTCTCCAGGACCAGGCTAAAATGTGAGCATTTTGTCTTAGGGAATGGGCATCCTGTCAGGTTTTGGGCAGGGCCTAGTCTGAGGTAGCAGGAAAACTAATTTGGGGGTGAGTTTTCAGGAGAGACCCAAGGGGAATGCTGGGAGCAGCAGGGTGGACAAATGGAGAGGCTGATGCTGCCTCAGCCCCTGCTGGCCTCAGGTCCTCTTCCCTCACCCAGTGTACTCCAGGTCCTTCGGCTCCTTTCCATTTCTCAGTGGAAATTCTCCGGCTCCCTCCAGCCACAGGGCCTTTGCCTGGGCTGTTTTCTCTGCCTGGAATGCTCCCATCCATTGGCCCACTTTCCATCCTCCCTTCCCAGGGTGAAGGCTTCCTGGGGGAGGCCAGCCCTGTCTCCTGGTCACCAATCTCCAGTTCACAGTTGGGTCAAGTCCCCTATCTCAGGCTCGTGTGGTACCCGGTACCTGCTCTTCATGGTATTCTTACAGATGTAATTTTACATTTATTTACATATTTTTTCTTTCTATTCCCTGAGGGAAGGAAATTTTGCTCACTTTATATATTCAGCAACTAGCATAACACCTGACCTATAATTGGTACCAATAAATGTCTATTGCATAAATGGATAAACAAACTTCCTGCAAGATAGATATTATGTCCACTTACAGGTTAAGAAATTGGCATGCAGAAAATTTAAGAAACTTGCCCCAGGTCCCAGTTCCAAGTAAGTGGGTAGAGCTGACTCACTTCAAAGCCACTGCCTGCCAGTGGGAATGCAAGGAGGTGCTGAGACCGCCGGGATGCGCCTGGAAGCAAGAAGGTGGCCAGAAGGGCTGTGCAACATGCATCAGCCCTCCCCCGGCCAGCATCTTATAGGGACTCACCCATATCTGAGGGCCTGCACCCTCCTTCCTTCTCCCCATGAGACTCTCATGCAGACATCTGCCGGAGCCTTCTCAACCTATTTTCGGGCCATCATTGGTATGGGGGAGGGGGGGTCACTAGAATTCCAAGCTGTGACACAGGTATGGCCTTATCCACAGGACCAGACTCCAGTTTTCCAAGCTGGACTCGCATGTCCCTCTTTTTACTAGGAGCCATTTCCAGCGTTGCCAGCTCTTACTCATTCAGTAAGTTTACCAGTCAATTCTAGATACTGAATGGCCATTATATTCCTTGTATGGAACCTGCCATAATCTGCATGACGAGACTCTAACCTTCTCAACCCTGTTCTAAAGTGACGTGCTTTTAAGACAATTCATATTTCAAGACAAGTAAGCTGCTTGCTCTTTGTGTAATTGATTGTGCTCAGGGAAGAAATGCATGAGCTCTTTTGCTGGAGAGTGATTCCCTTCCCTAATTGTCGAATTTAAGACATGTGCTTCCTGCGCTCTTAAAATATTAAACCCAGCCTGTGCATGGGCAGTTAGAACCCACGACAGGCAGGCTGTGCCATGCTTCTGATGTGTGTCCCGGCGCCCTGGCAGATGTCAGCTGGTTCAGGAAACACATGAGGAAAATCTCCTGAGATGAACTCTGCAGCATGGCATGGAAGCAGAAGGCCGGGGAAGGGAACAAAGCTTAGGGAGCTTCAGAGAGGCTTTTGGGTGGGAGGTGGGGGTGGAGGAAGGCGAGTCCAAATGCTGGAAAGGAGAAGCAGGGAGACATATGTGAGCAGAGGCAGGGAGAGCTTCAGAGTGGGGGAAGGAAGAAGAGGGGAGAGAAGAGCAGGGACTAGGCTGAACGTGGAGAGGTTAAACCTTTATCTCATTCCCGGTGCCCAGAAGGGGCCTGGGACACGTGGGCACCTAATGCGTATGTGTTCAATGAATTGAATGAACTTCACAGCAGAAAGGGTTTTTTTTTCCAGGTGATGTTCATAGATGCCTTGCAGGAGAAAAAGTTTTAAAAGCCAGAATAACTGGGAAACTGCCTCTTCTGTCTCCACTTAAGCCAATTATCTGAGGTCAAATGTTTTGGGAATGGAGGGTGGTGACAGCGTTATGAATGTATTTAATTCCACTGAACTGTAGACTTAGAAGTGGTTAAAAATGGGCAATTTTATGTTGTATATGTGTTAGCACAATAAGATTGTTTTTGTTTTTTAATTCACAAACTGCACTGCATTAGAACCGCGTGGATAGCTCATTGACTCAGCCAGCCAGTCCCACCCCAAACATTCTGACTCAGGTTATTAGGACCGGAGCCCAGGGGTCTGCGCTTCCAACATGTCCCCAGGTGTTGCTGACGCTGCCGGCTTGCAGAGCTCAGTGCCATACCCAGTGCTCCCAGCAGTCCTGGTAAAGAAACCTGCCTGTGAAAGGAGCCGTTTCCAAAATGGTGTACCCATTCTCGGTACGTCTTGCAGAGCAGTGTTTTATAGGGCACCCGTTGGGAAAGGAAGCCGGAAAGGTTCTGAGGAGTGAGTAGCCAGGCCCCTACCCTGCGCTGCTCCACCTGGAGGAGAGGGCTCAGAATACACACAGCCCCACTTCAGGGGCAGCCGACTTCCTGCCCGAACCTCTGGCTCCCTTTTCAACACCACCAGCCCCACCTGCATGAGTGTGTCAGGGTTCTCCAGGGAAGCAGGACCATCAGGAGACATCTGTAAACGTGAGATTTTATAAAAGTGTCTCACACAACTGTGGGATGCACAAGTCCAAATTCTGTAGGGCAGGCCATGAGCTGACAACCACGATGGAGGTGAGACATGAATTCCCCAGGAGAGCCTGGCTGGCTGAAATAGAAAGGAAAATTCTCTCTTCTGACTGCTGAGATCATCACCTCCCCCTTAAGAGTCTTCAACTGATTGGATTAAAACCCAGCTGATTAGCTTCTCTTATTGTAGAAGACATACCCTTAGCTGCTCATAGGTGTAAATCAGCCATAAATGCAACTGACTGATGATTTGATGAATCAGTTAGCCACAAAACGTGCTTGCGCTAACTGTTAGACTGGTTCTTGCTTGACCCAATAACTGGGCACCATCCCCTGGCCAAGTGGACACATGAAGCCAACTGTCGCAATGGGGCTTTATGACTTTGCAGATCAGACCCAAGTTGGGCGAGGGGAGACGCTTTGTACTGCTTGTGCAGTTGATTGATTTTTGTACATGGAAACGAGTCTATTCATTAAGACCTGAAAGTAAGAGCCGAGGATGCTGGGTGTTAACAATTCTTGATCTACATATTCCAAGCACAAATCAAGGACGGTTTTTCAGCATTGTTTGGGGGATTTGCCCAGATGTTGCTCTATCAAATTGCGGATGGGGGTGGTCCCTTTGACACAGGCCCCCTTTCTGTTTTCTGCTCCCCAGTGCCCACCACCCTGAGTCAGCAATCACTTTTCGACAGAAAGAAAGCCCAGCAGGTGCTTTCTGAGCTATCATTATCACCGTCTGTGGAAAACACAATCTATGTCTCCCTGCCAAAATACAATCTATGTCTCCCCACCAGTTCACAAGCACAGGCAACCTCCCAGGAAGGTCTTAAATAGACTTGCAAGTAAGAGTGGCATCTTTGCTTTGGATAGTCAAAGCCTCATCTTTCGAATGTTCCAAAACAGTGGCCTGAGGCCAGGGGCCTTGCAAATCTACAGTGAAAACCCGATTTACATGCTTTCAATCCAACCAGGTAAAGCAGTGTTCCATTTCATGAAATGAAGTTCCGTTTTAACCTGCCTTTAATTATGTCCAGTGAAGCAGGGGCTTACTTAGCTTGATTTGTCCATTGTCATCTGAATTTAACACTTGTAATAAGGCTGTTGAAGTGAAGACTGGCTTTCTAGAATGCAAGGCACTAAAACTAAACAGCACATGCCTTAGCATCTCTCCAAGAGCCTCTAGAATCTAGCCCTGCTGCACTAAACCTGCCTCACCTCCTGCCATATGCATCTTTCAGGAAGTTTGTTGGAAGATATCTTTCTATCATGCATATAACCCATACCTCTTGACTTCTTCACCAACTTTTCCATTTTGCTATACTCTGATCTCTTCCAATTTGCTAGTTCTGTTTTCAGTATTCTCATCTGTTTAACCTACCTTTTGATTTATTTTTATTTCAGAAACTCTGTTTTTTAATTTCTGTAATTTTCATTTGTTCTCTTTTTAAATTGTCCCCTGCCCCCATTGTCTGTTCAGTGACTCCATTTGCTGTGGTTCCTGTGAGTTCAACCATTTGTTGTATCTGCTTTTACTCACGCACACCAAAGATTGTTTCCTCCTGGTTTGGTCACTTTTCACTCTGAGCTCAGCTCCAGCAGGAATTTTCCGGCTTGTGTCTAGGTTGTGGGCACACCCTATTGAGAGGTTTGCTGTTGTTGTTTTGGGAGGTACAATGGTCCAGGAATCAAACCCAGTTTTCTCCCGCATGGCAGGCGAGAATTCTACCACTGAATACCCTTGCACCGCTCTGCTCTTCTTTTAGTATCTTTTTTTGTTGTATAGTATAACATATATACAAAGCAAAGAAAGAAAAAAGCAACAGTTTTCAAGCACTCTTCAACAAGTAGTTACAGGACAGATCCCAGAGTATGTCATGGGCTACCATACCGTCCTCTCAGATTTTTCCTTCCAGCTGCTACAGAACATTGGAGGCTAGAAGGAATTTATATATTTTTTATCATCACTTTTTTTTCTTTTTTGTGAAAAATAACATATATACAAAAAAGCAATAAATTTCAAAGCACAGCGCAACAATTAGTTGCAAAACAGATTTCAGACTTTGAATGGGTTACAATTCCACAATTTTAGGTTTTTACTTCTAGCTGCTCTAAGATACTGGAAACTAAAAGAAATATCAATTTAATGATTCAGCAATCATATTCATTTGTTAAATCCTACCTTCTCTGTATAATTCCACCATCACCTTTGATCTTTTTCCCACTCTTTAGGGGTATTTGGGCTATGTCCATTTTAACTTTTTCATGTTGGAAGGGCTTTCAATAATAAGGGGTAGGGAAATGGAACTATCTGGTGTTCTGAGAGGTTGGCCCTCTAGGGTTCAGGACTTATCTGGTCCAGGGACCCATGTGGAGGTTGTAGGTTTCTGGAAAGTTACCCTAGTGCATGGAACCTTTGTAGAATCTTATGTATTGTCCTAGAGATTAGGATTAGCAAGTATGCTTTTGGTTGGGGTTTAGCAGGTTATGATAGGTAGCAAGGTCTAACTGAAACTTGCATAAGAGCAACCTCCAGAGTAGCCTCTCGACTCTATTTGAACTCTCTCTGCCACTGACACTTTATTAGTTACACTTCTTTTCGCCCTTTTGGTCAGGATGGCATTGTTGATCCCATGGTGCCAGGGCCGGATTCATCCCTGAGAGTCCTCTCCCACGCTGTCAGGGAGACTTTCACCCCTGGCTGTATTGAGAGGTTTTGAGTTTCCATTGGAGAGGGCCTAACGACTTCCCCTTTTTATGCTGGTGTCTGAGTTAGGCTCACCACACGTGGGCTGCGCATGTTTGGACCCAGCCAGTGAGGACACAGGGCCGTCTTAAGGCTGTGACTTCCCGGAGGCACTGTCTTGACTGCTTCCTGCCCGGGGTGGTGGGCTGGCTCCCACCCGCAGCCCAGGTGGGCGGCAGCGGTTGTCCCCGGACTCTGTTCTGAGCCCCTTCCCAGCTGCAGGCTTTATGCAGACATTCCAGCCCCAGTTTTCCTAGTGCAGAGGGCTGATGGAGCCTCTCGATTTCACCTCCCAGTCACAGCTTGGGAGTCTTTTTTGTTTTTGATGTTTGTTCTGGTTTGCTAGCTGCCGGAATGCAACACACCAGAGATGGATTGGCTTTTAATAAAAGGGGATTTATTTTGTTGGTTCTTCAGAGGAAAGGCAGCTAACTTTCCACTGAGGCTCTTTTCTTACGTGGAAAGCACAGGATGGTCTCTGCTGGTCTTCTCTCCAGGCCCCTGGGTTCCAACAACTTTCCCCGGGGTGACTTCTCCAAAGGCCTGGGCTGAGCTGCAAGTGCTGAGATGAGGAATGGTGAGCTGCTAGGCTGTGCTACGTTGCAATCTCTCATTTAAGCACCAGCCAATTAAGTCAGACGTCACTCATTGCAGCAGACACGCCTCCTAGCTGACTGCAGATGTAATTGGCAACAGATGAGGTTCACGTACCTACCGTTGGCTTATGTCCGCAGCAACAAGATTAGGTATGCTCACCTGGCCAAGTTGACAACTGAATCTAACTAACACAATGTTTAAGAAGTTCTCTAACTTTCTTATTTTTGTTTTCTCTTGCTGTTCTTGCTGTTATATCTTATCCACCATTTCAGTGTATTTGGAAGGAAAAAGGGTTCCCGTACCTGCTCAGACTGGAAATATATGCTAAGCACTGTATATGCTGTGCTGGTTTGAAACTGTTGTGTACCCCAGAAAAGTCATGTTCTTTAAGCTTGATTCAATATTGCTGGGTAGGACCTTTTGATTAGTGGTTTCCATGGAGATGTGTCTCCATCCATGCAAGGTGGAGTTGCTTATTAGAGTCCTTTAAGAGGGAACCATTTTGGAAAGAGCAGCGAGAGCTCACAGGACCAGAAATCTTTGGAGATGCAGAAAGAAAACACCCCCGGGGAAGCCATTTGAAGAAGCCAATAGAGAAAGCTGGCACACATCGCCATGCGCCTTCCAGCTGAGAGAGAAACTGGGGCTGTCATCAGCCCTTTCTTTGGAGCTAAGGTATCTTTCTCTGCATGCCTTATTTGAACATTTCTATGGCCTTAGAACTATAAACTTGCAACTTAATCAATTCCCTTTTAAAAGCAGTTCCATGTCTGATATGTTGCGTTCAGCAGCCTTAGCAAACCAGACAATACCTTAGCTCAATTCACACAACAACCCCACAATGTAGACTCTCTTATCATCCACACTTTACAGATGAGGCAGCTAAGGATTTGAAAGGTTCAGTAATTTATCCAAAGTCCAAAACATGATTCCTGAGAAAATCATATAGCAGGTATGATACCCAACCCCTTGCCTCAACGGGGAGCCTGCAAGGACCCTGCCACCCCATCCTGTTGTTGTCCCACCCAGCTTGTGGTGGATCAAAAGTGAGTCCTTGCCGAGGCACACCAGAGTCAATTAAGTGACACCGGGATTTCAAGAAGAGAGTTTCTTGCCAAGAACAAAACAATGTGATGAGAAAGCCGCTGGGCCATGAATCCGTCTCTCTGAACTGGAGAAACTTTCGGTGTTTTATAGCACTCTGACAGAGGCAGGCAGGCTTAGGCTAATGAGCACAGTGGTCAGTACTGGGCTGACTCAGGTCACTTTGTTAATAATGATTAAGGGGGCTCCGTGTAGGAGCACACGACCAGAGTTGCAAAACAAGAAAAGGCAATATGAGTAGGGAGAGTCATGAGTTGTCTTACTATTATCCAGTTGCAGGTTAAAGAGGATGGCAATTTCAAAATATAGCATCAGCATTAAGGAAACAAAGTATCTGGGTTACAGTTCAACGAGTTATAACTGTTACAGACATTTGCTTCTGGCTGCATTATGATATATCAGAAAGTTAGAAAGCATTTAGATAATGATTCAGTAACTACAATTGCATTGGTTAGCACTCTGTTTTAATCTCATTCTGCAGCTGCCTCAGCCCCAGGACAGTTGGTCACCAGGAGGCTGCTCACTCTGTCACACTCAGGCCAAAGCCTTCTCACCATTGCCCATGACAAACAGTCCTCTCCACCTGCACACATCCTTTCCACCTTGTTCCAGTCAGTTCCAGTCCCATCTATCTCTTTTCTCTCTGCAATATATATTGTACGTTCTAAGTCATGTTGAGTGGAGAGAGATGATAATGGACAAGAGAGAATCATCATCAGAACTTGGCAATACATTAACTGCAGAGAGGGAAAGAGTGGGGGCCAAGGGCAATGCCTAGGGTTCTGGCTTAGATGGCAAAGCAGATGATGGAGCATTTGCTGATGTGCAGAACACAGGAGAGGGAACAGCTTTAGGGTGGAGTGTGGGGGGTAACCAGCTCAATTTTGGACACAATAAGTTTGAGTGCCTGTGAAACATCCAAGTAAGGCAATTTGGGAGGCAATTTAACATGCAAATTCTCCACTCAGGAAGTAAGTCTCTGTTGACAATCCAGACTTGGCAGTGGGTATATATGATACTGAGCCACGGGGTGTGTGTGAAATGAAAGACAAGAGACCCAGTGTGGAAGCCCTCAGTTGCACGTGTGTTACATCAAACTCTCAATAAGACTGTAAGAGAACAGTCATTTCTTTTCCTTTGCTTTCTAAAGGTGCCCAGGACCTCGTACTTCTTAGAGTTGTGGTGAGGATTTAATAGTCTTTGAAAAACTGCTTCAAACTTGAAAAGCATTGTTCCAAGATTGATTGATTGTTGTTTTGACAGCCAACCCCCTTTCCCCATTCAAAAACCTGTAGGCAACAGAATGAATGCCTACAGACAAAAGGGATCCAGTCCTCAATTCTCAACTCTGTATCTATTCTTGTAGCCTCATCTCCCACTCCTTGCCTTTCCCCAAAACTTGACCCCTACAAGCTCGGCGGCTTTGCACATTTCCTGCCCTCAGGGTTAACGTGGCACATTGCACAAATTAGTGCATGGCGTGAGTCACAATCCATTATAAGCCTTTTTCTCTTTCTTCACTGAACTGGAAGCTCCATAATGGCAGATGCTTTTTCCTAATGCACAAAATAGGTTATGCATTTAGGTAAATGTCTTCAGGAATTAATGAGTAAGTAACTGAATAAATGAATCTCTGTATGCCCCAAACCTAGTACCTTCTTTGGTAATAGAAAAGACTGATGGATGAATAAAGTAATGAGAGTTCCTGTTCTATATGTCTGGAATTTATTGCTTACCCTCTGTGCTGGTTTGACAGGATGTATGTACCCTTGAAAAGCCATGTTTTAATCAAAATCCCATTTCATAAAGGCAGAATAATCCCTATTCAATACGGTATGTAATTAGATCATCTCCCTGGAGATGTAACCCAATCAAGAGTGGTTGTTAAGCTGGATTAGGGGAGATGTGTCTCCACCCATTTGGTTGGGTCTTGATTGGTTTACTGGAGTAAAGAGGAAATATTTTGGAGAATGAGAGATTCAGAGAGAGCAGAGAAGAACAACATAGCCACAAGAAGCAGAGAGCCCACAAGCCAGTGACCTTTGGAGATGAAGAAGAAAAACCCTCCCAGGGAGCTTCATGAAACAGGAAGCCAGGAGAGAAAGCTAGCAGATGACATTGTGTTCTCCATGTGCCCTTCCAACCAAGAGAGAAACTGTGACCGTGTTTGCCATGTGCCTTCTCACTTGATAGAGAAACCCTGAACTTCATTGGCCTTCTTGAACCAAGGTATCTTTCCCTGGATGCCTTAGATTGGACATTTCTATAGACTTGCTTTAATTGGGACATTTTCTCGGCCTTAGAATTGTAAACTAGCAACTCATTAAATCCCCCCTTTTAAAAGCCATTCCATTTCTGGTATACTGCATTCTGGCAGCTAGCAAACTAGAGCACCCTCTCTTCCCAGTGAAATCTTAGTCCTTGACTAGCCACTCTATATGCCACCTTCTCCCAGCCAAAAGTATTCTTTCCATTCTTCAAGATGTCACAGTACTTTGTGCCTGGCCTACATCTCAATTCCCATCATATTTGAGTCTTTTATATACTTGGTAGTCCCCCTATCATTTGATTGAAAATCTTGAGGGTAAAGGAAAGATCTCATTAATTCTGCATTGCTTGCAGCCCACAGCACGTTCTCTGGCTCACAATTCTTGGCAGATAAATGTATTTCACGTTGTATAGCTTCATTCAAAAACACCTGATTTATTGGGAAAACCAAGGCAGAACTTCCAATCTGGTACTATCTATGACATTTGGATCAAGCTGTCAGCAGGCCATAAATGGAAGCTCCCACCTGATCTTCTCCCTGCTCATTGGAGGCTTCCCTGGCCCCCAGCTCACCTTGGAGTGCCAGCCCGCTCCTAACTCACATCTTCTCTGACATCGTCCCTGCTGCCCTTCCTTAACATGTGTCCCTGGGTCTTTGGTCTCTGACTCACTCATCAGCTAAACAGGAGCTGCAGCTGCTCCCCTTGGGAACACCCCTGCAGCGCTGTAGAGAGTGAAGTACCGTGGGCCTACCCAAGGCCTTGGGCATTTCCCAGGGGATGCTGTTGACATGCTGGTGACAGTTGGGATCACAGCGGTCCACAGACAACTTAAGAATCAATGTGCCCCTCCGCCTCTCCACCCCGGAAAGGTCACTTTGACTAAGTTCCTTCTTTCCTGGTTGAATGCTACATTGACATATTTATTTTTGCTGCCTCCTAGCTTGACAATTTTTCAATTACTCAGTGTCTCTTGAGTTCCAGCAGAGGTTTAATGCAGTTCTGTTCATGACCATAGGTCCACCTTTATGAAAGCTTAATTAGGCATTTCCTTTAGCTTCTGTCAAAGATTACAGATTCAGAGGTCTGAAGGCTTATAAGCCTGGGTATGATTTTGGATCTTTGAATGCCCATTTAGAAGATAACTGAGCCGTAGCTCAGGCTGTTCCCTGCTCCGAGAATGCCTTCCTTTTGATCTCAGAGAATCTAAATCTTACCATCTTTTTCAACCCATATTAAAATGAGGAAAAAATGCATCCCCTTTCATTTGGCAGAATTTTGCACTTTTTTTTAACACTCAATGTGATAAGAGTACAAAAGATGAGTGTTCTCACACTCTGCTGGCAGAAGTCTAAGTAGCCATCATCTTTTCAGAAAAAAAATAGATAATATGTATCAAGAGCTTTAAAAATATCCCCACCCTTTGACCCAGTAATTCCATTCCCAGGATTCTTTTCTAAGGATATAATAATAAATGCAGACATATATTTATGCATACAGATATTTCAGTAGCATTTTGAGTAGTTAATGCCTAATAATAAAGGAAGAGTTAAGTATATCATAGTACAACACTTTTATGCACCCATTTAAAATGAAGTTTGTGAAGCATTTTAACGTTGGTGTTAAGTGAACATGCAAACTTTCAAATTGTATATACAGTGTGATCCAAATACACCTTTCCCAGCTCTTGTTTCCCAAGGGGTTTGTGAGCTTCCACAAATAGAGAAGTTCCATTTTGTAGCAAGGTTGGAAAGTTGGTACAAGGTTGTATTTTGAGGCTGCTGGAAGTGTTGGCTATGCTAATGAGGGTGGGAAATCCCCCCAAACAAGGCTCAGCTTGCTGGGTCACTCTTTTTTTGTGGGACCTCACAGGGGCTGCAGTTAGATGGAGCACACTTCAGAAAAGCCAGAGGAGAAAACACCTAGGAAAAGATTGTAATATCGAGAGGGGTTGCTGCTGCTTTGGGGTTATGGAATTAGTTTACTTCTTTCTTGGAATGTGTGTATATTGTCCTACACAACTGGAATAAGTGTAATAAAGAAAGCAAGCCAGAGTATCCTTCTGCACCCAGCTTCAGCAGACTTGGGGTGCTCTAGAGTCTAGTTGGGGCAGCGCTTGGATCCCACATGTCAGCCCCCACCCAGGGCCTGGCCCCTTTAAGGGTGGTGACTAAGGGCTCTTGAGTGCTGCAGGGCTTGGCTCTCAGTGCTCTGCCCACATACTGCAGGACACAGGGCGTGCGTAAGGACGCGGCACAGCCACTCTGTCACCAAGCTCCTCTTCTATCCCTGGCCTGGCCAAAGTCTCCCCGGTGCCTCAGGGAGCATCACCAGGGTCTGTCCCCTGGAGGGTATTCCAGGACATCTCAGCTATCTGCAGGATACCTCTCCTTGGTTGCAAACCCCAAGCCCAGCATAGAACCTATATTTTTTTTTTAATATTTAAAACTTTTTATTTTGAAATAATTTCAAACTTACAAAACAGTTGCAAAAGTAATCCAAACGTCATACAGAGAATTCCAGCATACTGCCATACTCCATAAAATTTTAACATTTTGTCAACTTTGTCATATTCTACCTATCTCTCTACCTTTCCCTATCTACCTATCTAAACTATCATCTATCTATGATTTATCTATTTTCTGTACATTCGAGAGCAGGTTGCACACATCATACTCCTTTTACACATATTACTTCTGTGAACATTTCCTAAGAACGAATGAGGATATCACTTATGTAATCATCTCAGGTGCAGTTATTAAGCTCAAGAAATATAACATTGAGATAAAACTTACATTCTACATTCCAATATTTTCTTTTACCCCAATAATATCCTTTTGAGCATTTTCTCCTCCATTTTTAGATACCATCCACTATCAGGCATTGCCTTGAATTGTCATGTCTCTAGTTTTTCTCTTTTTTTTTATTAATTAAATAAAAATTAACACAACATTTAGAAATCATTCCATTCTACATATGCAATCAGTAATTCTTAATATCATCACATAGAGGTATGATCATCATTTCTTAGTACATTTGCATCAATTTAGGAAAAGAACTAGCAAAACAACAGAAAAAGATATAGAATGATAATATAGAGAAAAAATAAAAATAATAATAATAATAATAAATAAAAAATATATATATATAAAAAGGAAAAAGAAAAAAAACACAAACAAACATACAAACAAACAAAAAAAACTATAGCTCAGATGCAGCTTCATTCAGTGTTTTAACATAATCACATTACAATTACGTAGTATTGTGCTGTCCATTTTTGAGTTTTTGTATCTAGTCCTGTTGCACAGTCTGTATCCCTTCAGCTCCAATTACCCATTATCTTACCCTGTTTCTAACTCCTGCTGGTCTCTGTTACCAATGACATATTCCAAGTTTATTCTCGAATGTCGGTTCACATCAGTGGGACCATACAGTATTTGTCCTTTAGTTTTTGGCTAGACTCACTCAGCATAATGTTCTCTAGGTCCATCCATGTTATTACATGCTTCATAAGTTTATCCTGTCTTAAAGCTGCATAATATTCCATCGTATGTATATACCACAGTTTGTTTAGCCACTCGTCTGTTGATGGACATTTTGGCTGTTTCCATCTCTTTGCAATTGTAAATAATGCTGCTATAAACATTGGTGTGCAAATGTCCTTTTGTGTCTTTGCCCTTAAGTCCTTTGAGTAGATACCTAGCAATGGTATTGCTGGGTCATATGGCAATTCTATATTCAGTTTTTTGAGGAACCGCCAAACTGCCTTCCACAGTGGTTGCACCATTTGACATTCCCACCAACAGTGGATAAGTGTGCCTCTTTCTCCACATCCTCTCCAGCACTTGTCATTTTCTGTTTTGTTGATAATGGCCATTCTGGTGGGTGTGAGATGATATCTCATTGTGGTTTTGATTTGCATTTCTCTAATGGCCAGGGACATTGAGCATCTCTTCATGTGCCTTTTGGCCATTTGTATTTTCTATTCTGAGAGGTGGCTGTTCAAGTCTTTTTCCCATTTTGTAATTGGGTTGGCTGTCTTTTTGTTGTTGAGTTGAACAATCTCTATAAATTCTGGATACTAGACCTTTATCTGATATGTCGTTCCCAAATATTGTCTCCCATTGTGTAGGCTGTCTTTCTACTTTCTTGATGAAGTTCTTTGATGCACAAAAGTGTTTAATTTTGAGGAGCTCCCATTTATTTCTTTCTTCAGTGCCCTTGCTTTAGGTTTAAGGTCCATAAAACCGCCTCCAATTGTAAGTTTCATAAGATATCTCCCTACATTTTCCTCTAACTGTTTTATGGTCTTAGACCTAATGTTTAGATCTTTGATCCATTTTGAGTTAACTTTTGTATAGGGTGTGAGATACGGGTCCTCTTTCATTCTTTTGCATATGGATATCCAGTTCTCTAGGCACCATTTATTGAAGAGACTGTTCTGTCCCAGGTGACTTGGCTTGACTGCCTTATCAAAGATCAAATGTCCATAGATGAGAGGGTCTATATCTGAGCACTCTATTCGATTCCATTGGTCGATATATCTATCTTTATGCCAATACCATGCTGTTTTGACCACTGTGGCTTCATAATATGCCTTAAAGTCCAGCAGCGTGAGACCTCCAGCTTCGTTTTTTTTCCTCAAGATACTTTTAGCAATTTGGGGCACCCTACACTTCCAGATAAATTTGCTTATTGGTTTTTCTAATTCTGAAAAATAAGTTGTTGGGATTTTGATTGGTATTGCATTGAATCTGTAAATCAATTTAGGTAGGATTGACATCTTAACTGTATTTAGTCTTCCAATCCATGAACACGGTATGCCCTTCCATCTATTTAGGTCTTCCGTGATTTCTTTTAACAGTTTTTTGTAGTTTTCTTTGTATACGTTTTTTGTCTCTTTAGTTAAATTTATTCCTAGGTATTTTATTCTTTTAGTTGCAATTGTAAATGGGATTCGTTTCTTGATTTCCTCCTCAGCATGTTCATTGCTCGTGTATAGAAATGCTACAGATTTTTGAATGTTGATCTTGTAACCTGCTACTTTGCTGTACTCATTTATTAGCTCTAGTAGTTTTGTTGTGGATTTTTCCGGGTTTTCGACGGATAGTATCATATCGTCTGCAAACAGTGATAGTTTTACTTCTTCCTTTCCAATTTTTTTTTTTTTTTTTTTTTTTAAAGGAAAGACAGAGAGAAGGAAGGAAGGATAGAAGGAAGGAAGGAAGGAAGAAAGGGAAACATCTTTAAACATTTTCTTGTTTTATTGTATTCTGTTTCTCCGTATTTGTTACATGGGCTGGGGCCGGGAATCGAACCGAGGTCCTCCGGCATAGCAGGCAAGCACTTTGCCCGCTGAGCCACCGCGGCCCGCCTTCCTTTCCAATTTTGATGCCTTGTATTTCTTTTTCTTGTCTAATTGCTCTGGCTAGAACCTCCAACACGATGTTGCATAATAGTGGTGATAGTGGACATCCTTGTCTTGTTCCTGATCTTAGGGGGAAAGTTTTCAATTTTTCCCCATTGAGGATGATATTAGCTGTGGGTTTTTCATATATTCCCTCTATCATTTTAAGGAAGTTCCCTTGTATTCCTATCTTTTGAAGTGTTTTCAACAGGAAAGGATGTTGAATCTTGTCAAATGCCTTCTCTGCATCAATTGAGATGATCATGTGATTTTTCTGCTTTGATTTGTTGATATGGTGTATTACATTAATTGATTTTCTTATGTTGAACCATCCTTGCATACCTGGGATGAATCCTACTTGGTCATGATGTATAATTCTTTTAATGTGCTGTTGGATTCGATTTGCTAGAATTTTATTGACGATTTTTGCATCTATATTCATTAGAGAGATTGGTCTGTAGTTTTCTTTTTTTGTAATATCTTTGCCTGGTTTTGGTATGAGGGTGATGTTGGCTTCATAGAATGAATTAGGTAGCTTTCCCTCCACTTCGATTTTTTTGAAGAGTTTGAGGAGAGTTGGTACTAATTCTTTCTGGAATGTTTGGTAGAATTCACATGTGAAGCCGTCTGGTCCTGGACTTTTCTTTTTGGGAAGCTTTTGAATGACTGATTCAATTTCTTAACTTGTGATTGGTTTGTTGAGGTCATCTATTTCTTCTTGAGTCAAAGTTGGTTGTTCATGACTTTCCAGGAACCCGTCCATTTCATTTAAATTGTTGTATTTATTAGCATAAACTTGTTCATAGTATCCTGTTATTACCTCCTTTATTTCTGTGAGGTCAGTGGTTATGTCTCCTCTTCCATTTCTGATCTTATTTATTTGCGTCCTCTCTCTTCTTCTTTTTGTCAATCTTGCTAAGGGCCCATCAATCTTATTGATTTTCTCATAGAACCAACTTCTGGTCTTATTGATTTTCTCTATTGCTTTCATGTTTTCAATTTCATTTATTTCTGCTCTAATCTTTGTTATTTCTTTCTTTTTGCTTGCTTTGGGGTTAGTTTGCTGTTCTTTCTCCAGTTCTTCCAAGTGGACAGTTAATTCCTGCATTTTTGCCTTTTCTTCTTTTCTGATATAGGCATTTAGGGCAATAAATTTCCCTCTTAGCACTGCCTTTGCTGCGTCCCATAGGTTTTGATATGTTGTGTTTTCGTTTTCATTCGCCTCGAGATATTTACTAATTTCTCTTGCAATTTCTTCCTTGACCCACTCGTTGTTCAAGAGTGTGTTGTTGAGCCTCCACGTATTTGTGAATTTTCTGGCACTCTGCCTATTATTGATTTCCAACTTCATTCCTTTATGATCCGAGAAAGTGTTGTGTATGATTTCAATCTTTTTAAATTTGTTAAGACTTGCTTTGTGACCCAGCATATGGTCTATCTTTGAGAACGATCCATGAGCACTTGAGAAAAAGGTGTATCTTGCTGTTGTGGGATGTAATGTCCTATAAATGTCTGTTAAGTCTAGCTCATTTATTGTAATATTCAAATTCTCTATTTCTTTATTGATCCTCTGTCTAGATGTTCTGCCCATTGATGAGAGTGGTGAATTCAAGTCTCCAACTATTATGGTATATGTGTCTATTTCCCTTCTCAGTGTCTATTTCCCTTTTCGGTGTTTGCAGTGTATTCCTCACGTATTTTGGGGCATTCTGGTTCGGTGCGTAAATATTTATGATTGTTATGTCTTCTTGTTTAATTGTTCCTTTTATTAGTAGATAGTGTCCTTCTTTGTCTCTTTTAACTGTTTTACATTTGAAGTCTAATTTGTTGGATATTAGTGTAGCCACTCCTGCTATTTTCTGGTTGTTATTTGCATGAAATATCTTTTCCCAACCTTTCACTTTCAACCTATGTTTATCTTTGGGTCTAAGATGTGTTTCCTGTAGACAGCATATAGAAGGATCCTGTTTTTTAATCCATTCTGCCAGTCTATGTCTTTTCATTGGGGAATTCAGTCCATTAACATTTAGAGTTATTACTGTTTGGATAATATTTTCCTCTACCATTTTGCCTTTTGTATCATATCTGACTTTCCTTCTTTCTACACTCTTCTCCATACCTCTCTCTTCTGTCTTTTCGCATCTGACTCTAATGCTCCCTTTAGTATTTCTTGCAGAGCTGGTCTCTTGGTCACAAATTCTCTCAGTGACTTTTTGTCTGAAAATGTTTTAATTTCTCCCTCATTTTTGAAGGACAATTTTGCTGAATATAGAAGTCTTGGTTGACAGTTTTTCTTTTTTAGTTATTTAAATATATCATCCCACTTTCTTCTAGCTTCCATGGTTTCTGCTGAGAAATCTACACATAGTCTTATTGGGTTTCCCTTGTATGTGACAGATTTTTTTCTCTTGCTGCTTTCAAGATCCTCTCTTTCTCTTTGACCTCTGACATTCTAACTAGTAAGTGTCTTGGAGAATGCCTATTTGGGTCTATTCTCTTTGGGGTGCGCTGCTCTTCTTGGATCTGTAATTTTAGGTCTTTCATAAGAGTTGGGAAATTTTCAGTGATAATGTCTTCCATTAGTTTTTCTCCTTTTCCCTTCTCTTCTCCTTCTGGGACACCCACAACACGTATATTTGTGTGCTTCATATTGTCATTCAGTTCCCTGATCCCCTGCTCAAATTTTTCCATTCTTTTCCCTATAGTTTCTGTTTCTTTTTGGAATTCAGATGTTCCATCCTCCAGTTCACTAATTCTAGCTTCTGTCTCTTTAAATCTACCATTGTAGGTATCCATTGTTTTTTCTATCTTTTCTACGTTGTCCTTCAATCCCATAAGTTCTGTGATTTGTTTTTTCAGACTTTCTATTTCTTCTTTTTGTTCAGCCAATGTCTTCTTCATGTCCTCCCTCAATTTATTGATTTGGTTTTTGAAGAGGTTTTCCATTTCTGTTCGTATATTCAGAATTAGTTGTCTCAGCTCCTGTATCTCATTTGAACTATTGGTTTGTTCCTTTGACTGGGCCATATCTTCAAATTTCCTAGCGTGATCCGTTATTTTCTGCTGGCGTCTGGGCATTTAATCAGATTTCCCTGGGTGTGGGACCCAGCAGGTTGAAAGATTTTCCTGTGAAATCTCTGGGCTCTGTTTTTCTTATTCTTCCCAGTAGGTGGCGCTCGTGGCATTCGTCTGTCTGCGGGTCCCACCAGTAAAAGATGCTGTGGCTCCTTTAACTTTGGAAAACTCTCACTGTGGGGGAGGGTCGCCAGCCTAAGTGGCTTGGGGGATTTCCGATTCAAATCTCCTAGCTGGCCCGGGAATCCGCACGTGGGCGGCGGGGCGCCGGCCTCCGCAGCTTGGGGGAGTGCCAATCCAACGTTCCCAGCCGGACCAGGAAGCCACGTGTGTGGAAGGGACGCCGGTTGCCGGCCTCCGCCGCTTGGGGGACCTCCAATCCAATTCTCACAGCCGGCCCGGGAGGCCGCGCGTGGGGGGGGCGCCGGCTGCCGCGGCCTGAAGGGACCACCTGTCCAGTTCTCCCAGCCAGCCAGGGAAGGAGGGAGGGATGGACTCCGGCCACCTGCCGCCCCGGCCCGGGGAAGCGCGCGCCCCTCGGGGATCTCACCACAGCGGATTCTCCCAGCCGGTTCAGCCATTCCAGAATGGGGTACGCTGTCTTTTTGGTCTCTGTCGTGGCTCCGGGAGCTGTTCTGTACCGTTTCTGTTTCTTTAGTAGCTGTTCTGGAGGAGGAACTAAGACCCACGCATCTTACTAAGCCACCATCTTCTCCCAACACAGAAACTATTTTAATTGGATGCTTCCTTCCCCCCTCTTCATCGCCCCTGGACTGTCTCTTTAGATCTTCCTTTGTGCACCCTTATGCTTCTGGGACCCCAACCCAATCACAGGCCCAGCCCTAAAGCCCACTACCCAGCCCAGGGTCTGTCTAGGGAATCCCACAGTGGGGAGAGTATAAACTGGGTGAGGGCCTTTTGCTGAACGTATCAGGACTTCGGAATGATCTGCCTCGACCTCCCCCTGCTTATGTTCCAAGTTCCCCCTAAAGCATTCATCAGACTTTATCAAGCTAATGGGCTTCAAAAGGAGCAATTTGCTGAGACATGAGACAAGACAATATAAGAAGAACATTAAGGAAAAAATTCTTATTCTAAAATGAAAGGGAAAAGATCATTTAGCATCCCTGTTGGTGTTATCTATTCATGAGAAACTGCGCATTTAATTCAAAGTTGGATGTAGGGAGGGCTTTGATGGCCTGACCTTGGAATCACCTTCATGCACAACTCATCTTTCTCCCCTGCCATCTGTGGCAGGGGTGATGAAGATGAGAGGATGCAAATGAGAGGCTTTCAGAGGTAGAAGCCCCCAGCCAGGTGTGGGCGGGTTAGAGGGAGAAGGAGTGTGAAGGAGAGAGAGTCTAGCGTGGTGACTCTTAGACACTTGCTCAGGGCAGTGGAGGGAAGGTGGCACCGTTCTCCAGTCTTGCCGCCTTTCGTGCATGCTGTCTCCCTTCCCAAGACATGCTGCATGAGTTCTGAACCTTGAGGTCAAGAATTGTGGCTCCACCCTAGACCCCCAGCATCTCTACGAATCCTTTATGGTTTGGTTTGTGCCCCAGCCCTAAGACCATAAGTCTGAAGGGGCATGTGTGTGCAGGGGATGCACCCAGGGCCCACCCTGTGGGCCCCATGGATGGTCCTTCCCTGCCTCCCCAGGGTCCCCAGGTGGGGTACAGCTGAGACCTACCGGGCAGGCTGTTGCCCTCACAATTCATTTTGCTTGTGTTGAAGGGAGCATGAGGTTACAGCTGCTTCTCCAGCAAGCCTTTAGAAAGAGGCACAGGAATTGGGGGTCATGGTCTCCATCTCTCCCCTCCCCCTCTTTCCCTGCTTATTGCCCTCTCTCTTACACCTTCCAAACTCCTAATTCTTTCCTCTTCCATCTTCTTCTTTCCCTTTCCCTTCCTCCTCACCTTATCCATTTTTATCTTCATTTCCTTAAATTTAGCACCTTTCCTTTTACAGCCTATCTATCCTAAAATTTAGCAAAATAATTTTACATTTTTTCTCTATCAAAAAACTAAGCAAAGTTTTGTAAAGAGCAAATTTAAGCTGATATCCCCCCATCTCTGCTCCCCCGCCCACTTAAACACTTTCCAGTCTAGATAGCTGTCAGTTATGTGGCCCACCTCAGATGTTTGTCTTCCCCATAGTGTGTCCCATCATGTTGCACAATGAGCTTCACTCACCTCCATGCACGTCAACATTATGTTCATTGAGTTCTTTGCAATAAAACTTGCTGACCCCAAAATGTCTTCTCCCCCTTTCATAATTAGAATAAAAGGCTGTTTGATGTTGTATTGCATATTCAATTTTAAGTCTCACTTCTCTTTCTTTTCATTAGATTTGTGACAAGGAGTGGCATTACTATGTCCTCAACGTGGAGTTTCCTGTGGTTTCCTTATACATGGATGGAGCAACGTATGAGCCATACCTGGTGACCAACGACTGGCCCATCCACCCCTCTCACATAGCCATGCAGCTTACGGTCGGCGCCTGCTGGCAAGGTAACGCAGTCACGGTCCGAGCCCCTAAGCCGAGCCCTCTTCCCTGACCTGTAGGTGAACAGTCCATGAAAGATACTGGTAAAGAAAAGGGGAAAACAAGGAGTGCGAATATTAAGCAGGAAAATTCACTAGCCCTCACTAATAAAATAGAACTTATAAAAAATAAGCACTAATCCAGTCACTAAATCAGTGTAATAATAAAGCACTTGGCTAGAGACCAGATTTTGATTTTAGATCAACATGAGCAGTTTCATGGTTACCTCTGAGTTGCTAATGCCTTTTATCGTTCTGCAACCTTATTTTGTTAGTTCCAAACTGGGGCCATATAGAGAAAAAGATGAAGGTAAAATCTGGTATCAAAATTCACAGCTGGCTCTGTTGAGCTCTGTTTTGGTCTGAAGCCAAGGTTCTCCCTGTATGTTCTTAACGCACATTAAGCTGTCCAAGCCCCAACCCTGTGTTAAAGGAACTCACAAATTCCCAGGGCTGTGGAAGGCGGGTTGTCCATAGGCCACTCCCAAGGTCTGTTCAGCCCTGAGCTGCTGAACTGGTCTCTAAGGACAGAGACCCTTCCCATAGGAAGGTTTCTGCTCCCTTCTCACTCTCTCTGCAGCTGCCTCTCTCTCCCAATCCCTCAAATCCAAGCTAATATACTCTTTGGAAATAGGAAAACTGGCTCTGCCAGGATGCTGTACCCTTTGTCTCCCATTCAGGTCTATTGCAGTGTTTGTTTCTGCTACCTTAAGAGCTGGGTTGTTTTAAAGTACCTGTGAGAGAGTGGAGGAGAAAGGAAATGCTTCTTGAATAAGCAGATTAGCACTTTGAGATATGACCCAGCCTCTCATTAATAGATCCCATGAAAGTTATCAAGATTTGAGACTTTGCCGATTCACTGTGATGGTTGAAGGAGGAAATGGGCTATAGTATAAGACTATGCCTTCAGAGGACCAGCGGAACCAGCAGTGAACTAGGGAAGACATAGGCCCCTCTGGGTTGGCAAACAGTGAGTGATTTCTGAGAAGCTTAATGCAAGAGAACATGGAAGGAAATACATCTAGTGGAGCCCTGGTAACATTCGGGGCACAAAACCCAGGAAGGAGACAGGGCATCAATGAGGTAAGGGAAAGAAATGTATTTTTGACCTGGGGCCACCTACTTAACATCTGACATGTGTCACATGATAGTAAAAGTTCATTAAGCATTTTAATAGAACTTAGTGATGAGAGCTTCATTAGTATTGCAGGCTTCCCACATCACCAGGAAAAGGGGCTGTGTCATCTGTCGAGAATCCATCAAACAAATGAGCATGGCAGTGCACTAATTCAGAGGTTGCACAGGGATCATTAACTGCTGAACACAGATGTGCTAAAGTGACAGACCACTAGCTGCTTACTGCCCCAGCTGGACACCACAGTCAGCCTGTAGATGTCACTGAATGTAGCCTGGGTAATGCCCATCAGGTAGGAGGGCCCTGCTCATCTCCTCACTGTGAAGCTGGCCATAATTCTTTTGCAAGGGCTCTCAGAGATTGCATCTGGATCTCTATCACACCAGCGTCCAACTGAAACGGCCCCCGATTTTACAATGCCAGTTCTAACCATGGCTGTCCCTGCTAAAATAAAAAGGGATTTTATAAAGAACCAAGATGATCCCTTTGGTTAGAACAGACGAAGTTGTGCTGCAGTGAGAAGCAAGCCTCAATACTCAGTTACTTAAAATAATTCTCACTTTCCAATCACCACAAATTAATGAAGGCTTTTCTCTGCTCTATCCTCAATCTGGGACGCAAGCAGGCAGAGACGCGACCTTGATGAGTACTGGAAAGGAAGAAACAGAAAGCAAAGTAAATTGTGCATGGGCTTTTAAAGCTTCTACCTAGAAGTGACACCCATTATTTTTACTCACATTTTGTTGCCCAAAGCAAGTCATTTGGCCACACATGATTCCAGCAGGGGAAGGAAATGAAATACAATGTGCCTAGAAGAAGAACTCAAAATGTCTTCTGAACATCACTGATGAACACTATAGTCTGCCCACCTGGTCAACAGATATTTGGTTGACTACCCTTCGCTCGAGAAAAATAAATCCCCCCTTCCCTAAGTGAGACAACCCAAAAGTCCTGTCTAGTTCTGGCTCCACGCTCAGCGTCCCATATCTCTGAGTGATTGGTGGTCTCTACATCAGAGTGAGATCACAGGAGGCTCTAGATCAGGCGCAGATATGGTTCCAGTGAATCTGGAGGTCTATATACTGATTGGATGAGTTACTTGATCCTACAAGCCCCACCAAAACACACACACACACGTGTGTGCACACAGGTACACACTATAGAACAGTGGGATAAGGCAGAATCCCCAAAAACAGTTCCACTAAGACAGAAAGAATTGGAGAAATGTAGCATTCTTTGGTCCATAGCAATTCTGAAATTCCCTTGGGCAGATGTTGTAAGGGCCCCTGCCTTAGAGTGGTGAATGTTCCTTGCAGCCCTTGGTTCTGTTTTCTCAATCCTCTCCACTGTCCTCCCAGACCACCTCTAAAGAGGGCATTCTCACTCAGGAAATAACAGCTCTAATATTGTATCTGATTGCAATTGGTTTAAAAGCTATTCCACTAAAAATGCTTTTCAAACATTAAACCAAACTACATGCTTGCTTTAAAAGAGCATGATAGGTAGCATGCCACCAAGTACTTCTAGTCCTCTTTTCATGTATATACTATGAATACTCTTCTCTACTCCCTTGCAGCTAGGTGTGACCATGTGACTTGTTTTGGCCAATGAAATGTGAGCAGAAGTACCGTATGTCATTTCTTGGCAGAAGCCGTAAGACCAGTGTTGCAAGGAGGCCTTTTTTATATACATGGGAGTGTTTACAGTCCTGTGAGAAAGTATTATCTGTCGCAATTTAGAGATAAGGAAGCTGAGGCTCTGAGAGGTGAGGCAGCCTACCCAACATCACCCAGTTAAATCTACCCAACCCCAGCAAAACCTTTGCTGTTTTAACTGTGACTCTCTAACCCCTATTGCTGATTGATCATTTTATTGCTGTAATTATGTGTTAGTGAGAATGCAGAAGCTGACATGTAGTAGTACACTGTTACAAACCCGATTACCTTCTGAGACATCTGAAAACCTTCTGAGAAAAAAAAAAGAAAAAACACAGAAATTATGGCATTTCCTTGCTGACTTCTTGCCACATATGCCATCCACAGAACAGTAAAAAAGAGTTAGGCTTTGGAGTCTGAAAAATTTGAATTTGAGTCAAATTTCAACCCTGTCACTTATCAGCAGTGTGGATTCAGAAAGATTCTTAACCTCCCCAAGCTTCTGTTTTCCTATCTGTAAAACAGGAGTAAAACCTACCTCGCAGGCTTCTTACAAAGATTAGGTGCTGGGCATATGGAGTGTGCTGGCAGGTTTCAGTTGAATGAATGTGTAAATGTTAAAACATCTGCTGTCTCTTCCTCCACCTCCTTCTGTGTTCCTTTCCTCTAGACCCAACCTTGCAGATAATCTGCAAGACCTTGGCAGACTCTGCCTTCTCTGACCCCAGCTTTCCCAGGGTCCCCAGGTTTCCCACGGTCTCCAGCTTTCCCATGGTCTCCAGCTTTCCCATGGTCTCCAGCTTTCCCACGGTCTCCAAGCTTTCCCATGATTCCTTGCATGTATGAATTTTTCTCTTCTCCCCCAAGGCTGTCCTTCACACATGGACCATGACTTCCCAGATCCAGCCATGAGCTAGAAAGAAGGGCCAGTGAAGCTGGAGAATAGCTAGTCAGAAGTCAAGTATTAGAAAATGAGACTTGAGTTGTAGGCAGGAACCTGATCATGCAGAGTCTTTTGGGCCATGGAGAAGATTTGGAAATGATAACCCACCGGTGTTATCATAACTGGGCTTTATAGGAAGAAGAATTTACTAGGAAGTTAAGGGAGGCCGCAGCATATGCTATGGTAAGGAAGCTTTCATTGTCCTGTGCAGGGAGCATGTGGCAAGAGGTCAACAAGGAGAAGCCAGAGTTCCCGTATTTTTTTTCGATGACACGGTTTTCAGATGTCTCAGAAGGTGCTCCAGGGATGCTCAAGGATCCCTATTACCATAATGTACATGGGCCAGAATGAGCGGAGAAAAGGCTGAAGAAAATCTTTGAGACCAGTTTGTACAACACCATGTTTCCACGTTAAGGGTCTTGGACTCTCACGAATACTTACAGTCCTCCTTGGAGCCATGTTTTCGTCTCAGATGGGCACATCAAAAGATCTTTCAATAGGCCACAGTGCTGTGAAATTAACAGCCTACAAGGTTACAAGGTAGGCCTTATCTTTGTGTGTTCCCAAACCTTCTGAAGTTCATTTATTTGCATATTATAAGCCTTTTGTAGAATGTCTAATTGCCTTTGGGCCTGGAATTGTGGAGAGCTTTTCGGAGGCGCTGTGGAGGTTGGCAAGGGAACCAGTTCCTATTTGTGAAATCTCCAACTGGGGCTAAGCAATAGGAACAGAAGATGGTTTGATAGCAGCTGCTTGTTCATTTCTATGGGGAAGTGGCTCCAGCTCTGTGCTGGGCAGTGCTCTGCAGCCCATTAGTCTAGGGTGTTCTGTTAGCCAATTTGAAGCTGAAGTAATCAGTGGACCTTCATTTTCCTTGTTGTTCTGAGTAATTAGGAAAAAATCGAGACTTCATTTACACTTAAGGAAAGTTGCCAGTGAAGCCTGGAGCAGGTAGCCTATCTTAATTGTAGGAAAAGCCTTTGCAGTCAGGATGCATCTCACACCACAGAAGAGTTCTCCTCCCTCTGCATGGACTGCATGGATGCTTGTCATCTTGCTGCCTTCGGACAGAGACCAGGCTCCTTGCCTCTCTTCTGGGTCAGGACATGGAAGAAGATCATTGAAAGACTAAGTTAATTTATCCTTTCTCTTAGATTTCCTATTCCTCCCATTTCTAAGACCAGCAATTTGAATTCTTCTCATAAATAATAAAAATTATAAACTCATATCTGGTTTACTTCTGAAACTCTAAATTGGGCCCAACCATCCAGTCATCTGTGGAAGCCAGTCAAGAAGATTGCTGATTATTGCAGACCAGTGTCTCAGGGAGCCCCTGGGGTTGGGGAGATGCCTGGTGGCTGCTTCAGGGGACCTCGACAGGGATCCCCTCCCCCAGCACTACAACCAGAGCAGTTCTGTTTTACCAGTTTTGGGTTAGGCAGCAGGACAAGAGTTTCTGAAAAGAAATGGCTGAATGTATTGAATATCCACAGTTATGGGCAGCCACTCTAGAAGTCACTGTCATGTCCCTTGCCTGATCCTCACCTGTTGGTGGCAGATCTCACCACGGGCTTCCCCACTGTGACTCTGTCCACTGACCACCACCCCTCTGCTGGGAGCCTCTGTGCAGTGGCTGGATCTGGACTTCCCAGCACACTCCGGTGGCCCCTCTGGTCGAGGAGGAGGAGGAGGAGGGCTTGCCACCCTGGCTGCTGGTCTTACTAAGTCCTGTCCCTACTTAACAAATAGGGCAGCAGGAGGTGGAGGCAGGGATGGCCCCAAACATTAGAGCCTGTTCACACAGGACCACTACTGGGCTTTTGGAAGGATCCAAGGCAGAAAATGGGAAAAGTCAGAAAAGGGGTAAAAAGGCAGAAATAACCCCTAAGAGTTCCAGTAATCAGTGGTAGGTGATCCTTGGGGGACGTAGGGTCTTGCCATCCGTTAGACATTATCAGGTCGTGTCTCTGTCACACACTAACATTAGTGCAGACTCCTGGAGTACATCCCCTCACTTAATAAGCTTGTCTAATTTAGTACAAATTTCACTTAATAAAGTCTGCAGTTGAAATTAATCTGTGTCCCTAGGGTCTCTGCTGCTGGTAAAAAGAGACCCGCACTCGTCTACTCGGCCTTACCTTCAGGCATTTCCCTGAAATATACTTAGGGGAAAGTGATCTTTTACCTCGAGATATCCTCAGGGGGAGAGGGGAGATGAATATAGAGCAATTCTAGGAATTGGCCATGCGGCTAAGACCCCCGAGGCCCCTCCCACGAGAAGCCCAAGGCCAAGTCTGGGAGGCACTGCATAGACCATCCCACACTGCCACGCTGGAGAGTCACAGGGCACGTTCACTTATTAAAGCCTCCCTGAGTCCCCCCAGAAAATAAACCTCTTCGACTTTACTTAGCTCCTATTTCCCAAACCTTATTTTACCATGGGACACTCTCTTTGTCCTGTTCCCGGAGAACTCCCTGATAACCATTTTATTTCCCTGGGTCTCCGTTCTCTACTATGTCCGAGTTTGCAGAGGGCAGGGACTGTCTGCCCTCTCAGATTCAGCTCGCCCCCCTGCCCTCCCTTCATCCCAGGCTCTGAGACAACAGATAATTAATGTGTGCTGAATTACATCCCATTTTTGAGGCTGCTTTGACAAAGGGATGTGGTTCACAATCTGACACACACGCAAGGGTGACTAACAAGGTGTCTCTTAGCTTTTTCTGTCTTTAAAAATCAAGGAACGATTGTTCTAGGCTTTAGAGAGTGTTTGACATGGGGATGTATTAGTCTGAAGGCGGCACAGATGAAATCAGCTTTAAAATTTAAAGATTTGTGTCTATAAACACAATATAGCTGTTTGAATTTTGTATCTTATTCCAAGGATTGCATTAATTGGAAAATTGGACATAAATCTTAGAGCAAAAGTCTTAGCATTTTACCTTGTCTGAAAGACACACTGAAGGATAAAGGGGAAGAGACCACTGAGAGCGAGAAAGGAAAGAGCTCACAAGACATAATCTCATTTGGGGGTTCCTTGGCATCTTGCTACCCCTATAATTAGCTGCTAACTATTGAGGTGTAGGAATTGGCCAGGCACTGCAGAGTATTTTACATTTGCCCCCATTTCCTCTTATGACACCCCTTTATGGTAGGTATGATCGTGAGCTTCATTTTACAGTTGAAGAAACAGACTGGGAGAAGATAAGTGCCCCGCTAAGGGTCACAGAGAACTGGATTGAAGCCCAGGTCTGGGACACTGAAGCCCTCGTCCTTAATTCCACGGCTAGGCCATCTCTGCTTCTAGGGACATAGAAAGCCAGGTGGGATTTTCACAGCCAAGTAGGGAAGAGCAGGGAATTCTGGAATCTGGGGTCAAATTGCCCCAATCCTTGGCATTTTCCCCACAGGTTGGAAAAGTCAAGCTGAGGCCGAAAGATGACGATGGCAGCACAGTTTAGTGGGGGGTGTGGAAGTGGGGCCTAGATTTTGAGTCAGAAAAGGGAATTCTAGACTCTCACTGCTATGCTTATTTGCTCTGGGTCTTTGAAGACATACATCTTGCTTCTTTGACCCTCAGTCTCTTCATCTGGGGAAAGAAGGAGGTGGCCTAGGTGATATATAAAGGCTCTCACAAATCCATGAACTTAGGTCCCCCACAGATCTGACTTCTGGGGTCATTACCAGGTCACTGAGATTATGCCATATAAATATGTATGGAGGCCTGGGGAGTCATAAAAACAAAGGATTGAGAAAGTCTGCTGAGACCACATCATGGCCAGCCATGATGGCAGATCAGCTGTCTCCACATGTCACCTGCAACCTGCAGCTGGGTGAGCATATTCTGGGCTTGTGGGACAGAGTTTTAGAAGCACAGCTTATGGGGGTCTATTACACACTTCACTTATTCTTTGCGTTCCATGGGTGTCTTCATGACTAGAATGAGGAAATGAGAGAAAGCAAGATTTCAGACAGCCTTGGCATTTGCATTGCTCAAAACTGAAACCAACCCATCCATGAAATTGTGTTCATCGAAGGGCATCTCCATCACCAGGGCAGGCTCGGCGCTGCACCCAACTCACGCAAGAGGGAACCGGCAGGGCCCTGCTCCTTCCCGTGTGGTTCTCGGACTGAAAGCTGTGGAGATGATGGAAAAGACCAGTACCTGGACACACTTGCAGAAGGAGGAGACTTGGCATGTTCATGCCACCTGGATCTTTTACCTCGAAATATACTTAGGGGGAAGTGAGCCTTTCTGATTCAAAAGCAGTCTTCACAGAGGCTAAGTTCTAGCTTTCAGATGAAAGAAGGCTGAGGGGGTGGGGGGGGGGAGATGAATTCAGAGCAGTTCATTTACAGGGCAAGCCCTGGCTCAGAATCAGACCTGCTACATTACATCGTGTTTGCCGGGCACTGCTGCTGACCAAGGCAACTGGGTTTCCCAGCCAGCATGACACCGATCATTGGGAGTTGTTGCTGGTGTCATTTGGTGTCCCAGAACCCAGAATAACCTCAGCAAATTTGGCATTCTCCCCTTTCCCTAGCGTGGTGATTGATTTCAGGGGGATTTATACAGAACCAAAGTATTGGGTGGGGGGCATCCAGCCGTCTGTGCTTGAAGCTGTCAGCTGGAATGCTGCTCACCTCTTTGGGGCCTCAGTCACAAACGGTCCTCTCTCGGTACGTCCTTACCTTATTGAGGGGCACAGAAATACTCCCACTGCTTCTCCTGCTCTCTCTGTAAGACCGCACGGCCATCTGTGGCTCAGATGCACCAGGCCAGCGTTCTCTCTTCAGCATCTCACACCCTGTCAGAGCTTACCCTGGGAGGCAGGCTGCCAGCACTTCACTCTGCATCTCTGAGATCTTATCACCTTCCATGCCCGCCCTGCCACCCTCGAGTCTGCGGGCATCATGGCATAGTCTGGGGGAAGCCAGATTCTCTTCCTCTGCTTTCCCCAATGTGGATCCAAACCCGGACCTCCCCCATCTCTCAGGACACAGACACAGCTCCAAGCCCCTTCTGATCTCCGCCCTGACCCGACCCACCCCACAGCAGTGAACACAAAGCCAGAGATCTGGTTGAAGGGAGTGTAAGGAGGAAGAAATGTCAGGGAAAAATAAAAGCAACAACAGAGGCTAAGAGCTCAAAAAGACTGCCATGTAAGGATTAAATAAAATAGCAAATAAAAGGACTTGCCATGTCTCAAGGACCTAATAAATGATGGCTATTATTTTTTCCCTCTGACTTGGACACGTTATCTATATCACTTGTGTTGAAATTAATCACATGCTGCCTTAGAACATTTATTGTCCTGCAATCAACTCTTATATTTTTCCTTTAACCCTTTCCTTAGGTCTATACTTTCTTCTCTCAACTAAATATAAGCACTTGGAGAACTTAACTGAATCTAACAGAAGGCTAGGCATGCAGCAAGCACTTTAAAAATGTGTGTAGATCTGGCCTCGGGAACTCAAAATAATGTTCACAAATATTTAGAGAAGGTTCTTTGTAGAAGAAGTCAGATTATGTGTTTTTTTTTCTTGAAATGATTTATAAACTACTTTTTCTCTAAATGTTACTAGAGGAACCATGTGGTGTATGCAGACCCCTAGATATTTTTAAAAAAATGTTTTTCAACTTATCTATTATTTTTTAAAACCTGCACCACAGCCACCTGAGTGCAAATATATTACACATTTTATGCTGGCCTCCTATTGCAAAATGCTAATTGAATTGATTTCCTGGAGCTGTCACTAATAAAAAGAGTGCATCACAGATCTGAGATGTTTGAGTCAAAAAAGTAGAATATAAGTGTTTCGTTGAGAGAAAATAGCATGTTGGAAAATGTCTTATCATCCAAGAGAATCAGAGAATTTGGCCTCTGAGGATGGAGGCTTAGTGGGTGTTGAGGGGGGCAGGTGATGGGCCCCAGTAGGCTTTCTCCCAGCCTCACTCTGGATCGGGCTGATGGGTGCCACCAGGACACCTCTGTGGTTCTGTGCACGGATGGACAGACCCCACACTTCAAGGATACAGACGTCACCATTTCCTCACATCGTGGCCTTGGGCCACTTCTCCCTAAACTTCAGTTTGCTCTTCTGCAACTACAGAATGAGTACCTACCTCCTAGGAGTTTTACAGGGTCAACGAGATGATGTACGTGGAGAACTTCACACAGCGTGGGTACACAGTTCATGCCCAGTAAATGACACTTGTTGGATCTACTGCTCCAAGGAGGTCAAGATGGGGAAGAGATGACCAGCTGGATGCCCTGGAGAGCGGTAGCTTCGCCATTTGTACCCACGCTCGCCCTCTTTTCCTGCAGGTCTACAGAGATATCCTTTTGCTAAGGCTGGAACACACTGTATGGGGTTGCTCTCTATCAATGGGGGCTTTGGGAGTTCAGGTCAGAGGGCCCCAAATTGGCTGCCCCAAACCCTCAGGTCATGGTCATCACAGGTCGATCTTCAAAGTCAAGTCTGTTTAGAGTTCCGTGTGGACCGAGCCCCCTCAAAAGAGCCTTTCCTTTTCTCAGTGAAGAAGCTTTCGGTGTCAACTAAAGCAAAGCTGAGTCAAAACGGCTTAAACCATAAAGATAAAAGATTAGTTACATAGCTGAGCACATCCCAAGTAGAGCAGTGAAAAGTCCCTCAGCCCTGCTGTTCAGCCCTGCTGCAGTCTCCTGGCGGTGCCCCCTCCAAGCACTGCCTGCATACCTAGTCTGCTTGGAAGCCACCTTTTGCCTTCCATCTTCACATCATGATCTCCAAGAAAGAGAGATGGTTCCAGAAACTTTCCAGCTTTTCTGGTAGCTCCCTACCCCAAGAAGCTGTCAGTCATCTTCAGCTCCTTGGCCTACATTTGTCTCATGTTTATTCCTGAACCAACCCCTGAGGTTTATTGAGTGCCAGGTGCTGATGGAGTTAACTTGATACTAGGTCACATCCACCCTTGATCACTCACTGGAGCAGTGGGCTGGGGTAGCCTGCTTAGCATGGGGTAGATAGAGTCCATACCTGGAGCTGGTGTCCATTTTCCAAACCACAGGGCTATATTTGCAAGAGGGAAGGAGTGGGATGGATGTTGGAGAAACCATCAAAACATCCATTACTCTGCTAGTACTCAATCCACCATCTCATTCAACTCAGCAAACAGTGATAAAACTGTCTGCCTTGTGGCAGGCAGGGAGTGGGATGCGGGGTCGGCATGAGGGGTCCAGTGTTGTTGTTGAGAGGAATAAATGATCCAACTTAAGCAAAGTGCCTGGTGCAGCTCCTCAGTCCCTGTCACCTAGTTAAAGAAGAGAGATCCCCAGCCTTAACAAGCTTATGGTCTAGTGGTTCTTGACCTTCACTACATGTGTGAAAGAGGAATTTTTAAATTCCACACACCAATGAATTCAGCATCTCTGGGGATGGAACCTAGAATCAGGCACTGGTTTGTCTTTTCAAAGATGCCCAAATGATCACAATGTGCAGCCAAGGTTGGGAGCCACTGAGGACGTAAAACCTGAGCATGTACACCGTTAACCCACAGTGCCAGGTTGTAAGGGGTATGTTTTAAAGGCTCTGTGAGTGTCCCAAGGCATAGGGTGGGCAGAGGGCATGGTGGACTGGGAGCCCCGACTGAAGGATGGGGGCTGCATGAGTCTTAAAGGACAGGTGGTGGCAATTTGGAGGCAGTCATCTAAGTGTATGGAGGACTAGATATGAGCAAAGAAACGTGAGGTAGAAGATGTGTTAGGATCCAATCAGGAGAGAAACCACACAGTAATTTCAACAGGAAAACCTAACAATATGAAGCACTGTTAACTGTAATAGGTCACTAGAATAAGAAGAGATTGGCTAAAAAATAGTATGGGAACTCTAAAGAATATGAAAGCAGATGTAAGGAGAAGGCACCACCCTTGGGCTAAGAGAGAACACCCTGGGAGCCCTCCACCCACCCCATTCCTGCAGAGACCCAGACCCTGTCGGGACAGCTGGGGCTCACTGAATAGCAGGGTATCACTATGGTGGCAGAACTTGTGGGAAATACGGCCTCAGGGTGCTGGAGAAAGCTGTGTCTCCCTAGAGAAATGCCTGGAGAGGGGCTGCTGGAGGAAGCCGCTCCTGCCACGGGAACCTGCTGCGGGGGTGCAGGAGAACCAGGAAGTAAAACCCAGAAGGTTCTTCGCCAATCAAACGGAGGCTCACAGAGGATACAAAGTCTTCCCAAGGAATTAGCAAACCTGGACTTCAACCCAGATCCATGTTTTCTATACATCCTGCTGCTTTTATGAACAACAGCCTGAGATCAAAGTGAGGCAGGCCAATGCGGGCTGCCTAGAAATGGACGGGGTTTGAGCTCAGGAAGGTGGGTGGGGAAGGCCTCGTGGAGAAGAGGAGGCTTCAAGTGGACCCTAAGGGAGGCATGGTTTGGAAGACCAGAGAGAAGATGAGAAGGGTGACTCCAGACTGGCTTTGCTACATGAGCTGCATTAACAATTTCACATGGACCTGAGGCCAGGCAAGACTCAGGACAGTGAGAACAGAGAATGGGAAAACATGGAAGGTGGGAGAAGAAGGTAGGGCAGAGGTAGAGCTGAATCATGGAGGTCCTTATGTGCTACGGGCCTTGAATTTGAGCAGGGTGAAATCAGCTCATTGCAAGGGCTCCAGTGCTTCTAGGATTGCTCAATTGCATTCCAACCTCTCGGTGGAATAAAGGGGAGCAAGAGCCAGCTTCAGAGTCAAACAGGTGAAGACTAGAGAACCATCTATGGTGCTTAATTCTGTGGCCTGGGACAGGAACCTCAACCTTTCTGAGCATCAAGGCTCCTCTTCTGTCAGTTGGAAGCTATGATACCTTTCTTGCAGGCCTGTCTGGATGAAATGCCTAGCACAGAGCTTGGCACACAGTAGGTCTGGCACACAGTAGGTCTTTAACCAAGGGTAGCTTCCTTCTCCCTCCTATTTGTACTCAATAGGCTCCTCCTATCTCCTAAAATGGCTTGTGCTCCTAAAAATAACTGTTTTAAAATTCTGAAATGCCAGGAATCCATATTTGGTGTAGCTGGCGAGAACCAGGGTACAAACTACCCATAACACCCTCTTGTTGAGATTCCAGCCACTGAGCCTGGGAGAAAAAGCTCTGGTTTAGGTGACATAAAGGAGCCTGTGGCCGCATGGCCAGACGGTGCCTCAAGGGAGTGTTTCCCACCCAGCCTCCACAGGGCAAGTAATGGTGCTTCTTTTCTTTTAGGAGGAGAAGTCACCAAACCGCGGTTTGCTCAGTTCTTCCATGGCAGCCTGGCCAGCCTTACCATCCGTCCGGGCAAAATGGAGAGTCAGAAGGTGATTTCCTGCTTACAGGCCTGCAAGGAAGGGCTGGATATTAATTCCTTGGAAAGCCTCGGCCAAGGGATAAAGGTAAGGGAGGAGCCGCGTGACCGCTGTGAAGACCGGGTACTGACTTACCCGGTCGGGGCTGCCCAGCGCCACGGCGCTAGGGAAATGGAGCCTATTTCCTCTGAAGCTGCACAGAAATGCTTCCTTGGTGGAGACACTGCCACAGGGGGAGGAGTGGCCCGGACTGCCAGAGTGGGCTTTGGCTGCTGGCTTTTGAAACTCCTTGAGCGAGTCCTAGTGTAGGACCAGCTGACGACACAAAAGCAGGCTCATTTTTACCGTGTGCCTGGAGGGAGCTGTGACGCTTCTTCTGTTCATAGGTTATCTGACTGCTTTGCTGTGTACCTGCCTAAAGGAACTAAGGCCACATGCAAGAACACATTTCAAAACAGTAAATGCATTTTGAAAAGCTAGAAGCAGGTAGAATGCAAACCAGAAGCAAAGGCCAAATGGTGGTGGGGTGGAATTAGGAAGCAGACACGGAGGTCACTGGATCCTACACTGCTGAATCAGGGCACTGATTAGGCTCGGTCCACAGAAAGGTGAACAGAGTCACAAAGTTTATTGTCCACGAAGATGAAACCACTCAAGCCCTGCAAGGGAGTAAAAGCCACAGTTGGAGGAAAGTTGCTTCCGCGGGGAACAGGGTTACCCGTGCTGGGTCAGGCCCTCAGCCCCCACCTCCTGACACGCGGGGCTCGTCCCTGGCCTCACCTGCCTTCAGGGGCCCATGGCAGCAGCAGGTCGTTGGGACCCCCATGCAGAGCAGGGTGGGCCCCACGGCAGCCCCCGCTCGGCTGTCACCCACCCAGGCCTGAGACGCCGGGCACCGGGCCTCCTCCAGCCCGCAGCCGGCCTCTGGAGCACAGGGCAGCACCACGGGGGCTCCTGCAGCTTCTCGGTGATTTCCCAAGGGTGATGTGGCCAGAGCCGGGGTGTCCCCCTCTGCCCTCGGTGCTGCCCTGAGGACGTCCTTCCCCCCAACAGAAAGTCCCTCCGCACCGGGGGCCATGACACTGGGTGGCCTTGGAGGGGATAGTGGTCTGAGCATGTCATGCCTTTCTGTTTTTAATTTTAATGTATTTTTCTGAAACGTCTTCACACCCCATACAGTCCATCCAAGGTCCACAATTAGTGTTCACGATATCGCCACATAGTTGTATATACGTCGCCATGATCATTTTTAGAACATCTGCATCACTCCAGAAAATGAAATTAAAAGAAAACCACAAAATATTAACCCCCTCTTATTGACCACCAGTATTGCAATCTACCCAACTTTAGGTTAAGAGAGTGCCGTATTGACAGATATTTATACATAAAACAGTGGAACAAAACAGAGCACCCAGAGGTAGATCCATACAGACGCGAGCAACTGCCTTTTCCTTGTAATACAGGTATACTGTCATTACCAAAGATCCGGGCCACTGGCTTACAGTCCACCCCTTCTGGCTGTTCTCAAACACCAGACTCTAGAAAGAACTATCTGTATGATGAGTCAGCAGGCACAGTCATTTGGGAACTCCTGATACCTCAGTGACTCCTCCCTCCTCTCACTGGACTTTCTCTGCCTTCAGGGGTATCTGGGCAGTGACCATCTAGCCTTTGGATCAGCTGCGGTGCTGTCAGGCAGCATTCCATGCATGGGGTCGGACACCCGCCCAGGCGGGGCAGGCTCTGGGTGCAGAAATGAATGCTCGGAGGCTCCTGTCTTCAGGGCCCCTCGGCCCAGGGGCACCGCGTGGCGACTGCCACGGCACTGACGTCAGTGCACCGATGTGCTCTGCCTGCACCGCCTTCTGGGTTAAACTCACTGGATCCCCACAACCCCATGGCCCAGCGCTGCAGTTATTCCCACCTGTGTATGAGGAATTGAGAACTGAGGGGAGAAGCCACTCACCTAAGAACCCATTAGGAATGAGCACACGCTGTCCCACCCTTAGCCGCACAACCTCAGGGAGCGGCAATCAGGGAGGGCTCCTTGGAGGAGGCGAGGCCCGGGCAAGGTGCATAGGCGTGGGTGGGCATCGATCAGAAGGAGGCAAGATGGGGTGGGCAGATGCAGGGGCCCAAGCAATAGCAGACGCCCGAGGGATGACACAGCATGCTGTGGAGCTTCAAGGAGGTGGGAAGGACGGGACAGTACATGTGACCAGAGAACAGGCAGTGGCTGCATCATGCAGCGCCTTGTTGACCACGTTTAGTGTTTACGTTTTTCTTTTTCTCAACAGATTTAATGAGATATAATTTACATGCCATACAGCTCATCCATTTAAAGTGTATAATTTAATGGTTGCTGATATATTACATCTTAGGACATTCTCCTTCCCTCACAAAGAAACCCCATATCCTTTAGCTGGTCACTCCCCTATCCCCCTATTCTGTCTTTATAGTGTTCCCTATTCTGGAAATTTCCGAATGGAATCCTTTGTATTTCTGGTATGAACAGGCTCCAGGCAAGGGAGCCTGAGCCATGATCCCCGCAGAGTGGGGCTGGGAGTCTCAGTCTGCAGCCTGGTCAGAGGGGGGCAGGCGGGAGGGACACCCAGGACATGGCAAGGCGGCTGGCTTTCCAGAACATTGTTTAATGTGGATTGAACACACACACACACACCAGGCCCTGATGCTTTCTGTGGCTAATCACCTAGTACTGAAGGAGACCCACCTGGCCACCTTCCCCTGGGGCGGCCACCAGCCTCTATCGTGCTGAGAGGTCCGGGCAGCCCCTCATGGAACATTCTACATAGTTACCTCACACGCGGAGGCTGGGGGTGGGTCCTCACCCTGCTGCCTGTGTGGTTTCCTTTGTGTTTGGCCAACCCCGCGATGCACAGATGTGTCCTGCAGCCTGCCCCTCTTCTGTGGGTCATAGGTTTGCTTCCTGCACCTGAGTAGATGTTCCCTGCTCTGAACCATCCCATAGGGTGACAGTTTCAGAGCTCCAGGCACAACCGAGCAAATACACCGAAGGTGCTAAGCCACGCGTTCTTAGGATCCTAAACTAATAACCGTTGCAGGTTCTACGCAGCAGGCCTGGCCTTTTGGAGAGGATGCTAAGATAAGTGGCACAGAGACCGTGGGGGTGGGGAGGCTGAGCTGGCTTCTCGCAATATCACCTGCTCTTTGTCATTGCAAGTGACTTCCTTCCATCCTTCGGGCATGACTGCTAGGAACTGGAACACTTTGTTAGAAATTAATGATAAAAGGCACAGTTTAATGGAGCACTCACTGGGTGCTATTTCACATCCATTATCCCTACTCCTCCCAATAAATTAAATATCATGACCTCATTTCAAAAATAAAGAGACTGAGGCTCAGGGACTTGCCCCAAATAAACTCATGCTCCTTCCTCCCCACAAGGAACTCAGATTGGAAGACATTCTTGAAAATTATTAAAACTTCCTTCCGTTCCCCACTCCATATATATATCATTTCATTTCTAAATAATTACTCTTTTTTTTACAAACTTTACAAAACAAACTTTCTGTCTGCTCATGGGGCCCACTGGGTTCTCTTCTCACATGTTTTCCTCTAGATCACACACATCTTGTGATTTATTTTTCTCCAGCATGTCTGCAGTCTTAAAATGGTGAGGTGGTTGTTGTCTGCATCCATAGGAGTTATTGTTGTAACATCCCTAGTCAAGAAGAATGCTCCATTCTGATCTCCTTAGTGCACTCTTTGCCAATTTACCTTAGTGTAAAAGAGTGAGAAAGAGCAAAAACTTTGGAATAAAACACTCCTTGATTCAAATCACAAGACCGATATTTACTAGCTGTGTGACATTGGGCAAGAGACTTTATCCCCTGAATCCGGATTTCCTCATTTATAAAATGGACTTAATATGAGGCATGCTTTTTTGATGTGAGAATTGAAGATGATAGATAGATAGATAGATAGATAGATAGATAGATAGATAGATAGATAGATAGATAGAAAGTATATAAATACAGCCCCTAGCAAACATAATAGCTCTCAATAAATCAGCTCTTTCTTCTCCTGCTGGATTGACCTTCACTTATAGTTATTGCTGCCTGGCCTTCTGAAAGGCAAGCTTATGTGACAGTTGTGGCAGAGGAGCTTCTAAACGGACAAACCTTCACCTGGCCTGGGCCCATGCAGCTGGCAGATGTCTGGAGGAGTGGCACGAGGCCAGGGGTGCCCAGGCAGCCTGCAGGGACCACTGACAGCCCAGCCTGCTGGGTGGCTGGAGACACACCCACTGAGCCTCCAGGAGCGTTGGCCCCTCCGCAAAGGCCGTCCGTCCAGCATCTTCCTGACTTACAGAAAGGAATCGCCCTCCGCTGAGGCTCCCAGCATGCCACCATTTCCTGCCTCTGTGGCGATGCCAAGACGACCACTTCTCCCGTGCAGCTGAAGGCCAGTTCACCGTCATGCCCCAGGTTTTGTTTTCCTTTTTTAATTTTAAATATTTTAGTAGAAGACTTTTTGACCTTACAGGAACTGTGCTGATGGCTGGGCAGTGCCTACCTCCATAGCCATGGAGCCCTCCAGGAGCTGGGGCAGGCGGACCAGGGGTTTAACCAAAGAGCCAGCACGTTCCCTAACCCATCCCCTCACTAAGGGATCACAGGGGAACGTGCCCTCTGCTGACTCCGTGAGGCAGCACCCATCCACCCCTCGCAAGGCTGGGGACGGTGCTCTGCAGTGGCTCATCCTGCTGCCTCCCAGCTCCCCCTGTGCAGCCCCCGTGGCAATGCTGAGAAGGGAGTGGACGTGCCCGCAGGAGCTTGCAGACTTCTGGAGGAGGGACAGACAGACACCAACGGCACCTGTGGGGACGGTGCAGGGGTCAGAGAAACATTTTGGAGCCCAAGTGGTGTTTTTAGAATGATGGCCTTGACTCTGCTCATCCCTGAAATGGATGAGCCGTGAAACGCCTCGAACTCACAGTGTCTCGGGAGCGCGGGGTGGCCTCATGGCTGAGCTGCTGAGCTGGGGAGCCACAGCAGGCCCCAGAGAAGCCAACCGAGGCCGACGGTGGCATCGGCCACAGGCCTGGGTGCCCAGAGCCCGGCACAGAAGATGGTGACCCAGCATCGCGGCCCAGAGCCCCTGCTCAGCGCTGTACAGGGCTCAGGGGACTACAGCACAGGTGGGAGAGATGTGCAAACAGGGCAGCGTGAGCAGACTCGGAGCACAAACAGTGACAGCGCTGAGAATGACAATAAAAGCTCCCGTTACCGAGCACCTGTTCAGCACCAAGTACTCATTTCCGCCCCAAACAGGTCGATGCTCACATCCATATTGTCTTCGAGGGGGAATGAAGTCCAAACCAAAAGGACATGAATAGTCCGAGTCTGCACAGTTATAATCCCAAAGCCGGGATGTGAGGACCTGCACTGCCCGTGGTTTTTCCAAGATGCCACACAAGCTTGGGGAAGTGAGGACGCTGCCTGGGAAGCGAGGACGCTGCCTGGGAAGCGAGGCTAGGCTGTCCCCATAGCAGATGATTCTACAGCTCTCCACGGCACAGCAGTTCACAGTTTTCAGCTTTCTTTCATGCAGTGGCTCTGCTAGGTCAGGGCGGGGGGGGGGGGGGGTCTCCCAAGGCCGCCAGTGCTTCCTGTCCTGTGGCCAGGTGTGGTCACCTGCAGGCAGGGTAGCCTCCAGGATGGGGCTGCACAGGAGGGAAGGGACAAGGGGTAGTGACCTGACAGTGAACCCCACAGGGGCTGACAGAAAGGGCAAGTGACTGAAAGAGAAGGAGCCCCTTGAGGAGTGGGAGGGGATGAGATCAAGTAAAATGGGGTCCAGGGGAGCCACCCCTCATTCATGGAGCAGGAGCTTTTGGAGCTGGAAGGCTGTAGGCTCTGGGGTTCAGGGGTGAGAGTCCCTTCCTCAGCCAGCGCGGGGTCACAGCCTGTAATCCTCACCCACCGCCAGGTAAGTGCGGGGTAGAAGGCATTGGGCGGTGGCTGCAGTGACAGGGCCAGCGGTCTGTGCGGTGATGGGGCCAGCGGTCTGTGCGGTGACGGGGTCAGCGGTTTATGTGGTTGAGTGTCATCAGCTGCCCTCAGCGGTTTACGTGGTTGAGTGTCATCAGCTGCCCTCAGGAGACACCAGCCCTACCAGGCCCCAGCACATAGTGGGGCAGACTTACAGAGACAGACATGCAAGCCAGACCATGGAAAAGTTAATACACACAGGTTTTTCCTGGAAGCTATGAAAAGATAATCAGTCTCCTTCATGGTAAGAGAAATGCAAATTAAAACTACCCTGAGTGGGATTTATCACCCATCAGATTAGCAGAAACCCCAAAGTCTGACAGCAGACTCTGTCCTGAGGCCTGGGGGGAGCAGAGACCCTCGCACACTGTTGGAGGGATGTGTCCCAATACGACACCTAGCGATAGGGAATTTGTCTACATTTTAAAAAATTACAAGTGCATATACTTTTTGACCTAGAAGTTTCACTTGAAAGAATTTATCCTATAGATGTATTTGCACAGTTATAAGATGATAAGTCTAAAAATGATTCATTGTGGCATTGTTAGAAAAAGATTGGGAAGAAAACAAATGTCTGTATTAGGAGACAGGTTACAAGTATTAACAGTTCAACCATGTAATAGACGACTATACAGCTGTGAAAAAGAAACAGAAAATCTCCATGATGTGTGTTCTAGTTTGCTAGCCGCTGGAATGCAACACACCAGAGACGGATTAGCTTTTAATAAAAGGGGATTCATTTTTTTAGTTCTTCAGAAGAAAGGCAGCTAACTTTCCACTGAGGTTCTTTCTTACGTGGAAGGCACAGGATGGTCTCTGCTGGCCTTTTCTCCAGGCCCCTGGGTTCCAACAACTTTCCCCGGGGTGACTTCTTTCTGCATCTCCAAAGGCCTGGGCTGAGCTGCGAGTGCTGAGATGAGGAATGCTGAGCTGCTTGGGCTGTGCTACGTTGAGCTCTCTCATTTAAGCACCAGCCAATTGAATCAAATATCATTAATTACAGCAGGCACACCTCTTAGCCAACTGCAGATGTAATGAGCAACAGATGAGGTTCATGTACCATTGGCTCATATCCACACCAATAGAACTAGGCATCTTCACCTGACTAAGTTGACAACTGACTCTAACTACCACAATGTGAGCTAAGTGAAAAAAGCAAAATGAAGAACAGTATATAATAAGCTACCTTTGGTATAAGAAAGGAGATGAATGGTCATTTATACTCATTGATTATATATTTATAAGAATCCTTTGGTTATATTAGAATCCTTCAGAATAACTCAAAATAGGCTAGGTTATGCTGCAGTGAAGATGACTTCAAAATCTCAGGGGCTTATACAACAACAGTCTTTTTCTTTTTGCATGGGCAGGCACCGGCAATCGAACCCGGGTCTCCAGCATGGCAGGTGAGAACTCTGCCTGCTGAGTCACCGTGGCTCACCCAACAACAGTCTTTTTATTGTTCACGCTTGCTGTCCTCTGTAGAGCGGCTGTAGCTCTGACCCATGGCTTTTTCACTGTGAAATCAGGCTAATGGACAGCCCTTAATAGAGCTTTGTTGGTTTTATAGCAGAGGGAAAGGGACACGGCAAAGCATGAATTGGCTCCAGAGCTTCCCATGTGTGAGAACCAAATGGTACTTCTCCCCACCTTTCGTTGACCAGGCAAGTCACGTGACCAACACTGAATTCAATAGGAAGAGAACGTGATCCTACTCTGAAGGGTGAAGTCACATGATCAAGCTTGTTGGTGATAAAGCAGGGATGTGTAATCCTCCCACAGGGAGAAGGAACTAATCATGAACAATCATGAACAATAATGCAATTTGTTGCTAAGAAATTAATAACAGTGATTACCTGTAGGATATGATTGCAGAAAATGAGGAGATAGGAGATAGAAATACCACGGAGATCTTCTGCTGAGCACACATACGCACACACACGCACATATTTGAACTACAAGAATCTATTGTTTATACACAAAGGTAAATAATTGTTAGGTCAAGTAGCTACATAAAAATATATCCATGCCTCTCTTTTCTGTTCCTGAGTATTCAATATCTGAGCCCTCAGTTATATTCCTGATATCTTTGTGATAAGAATTCCTAATAATGCTTGCTCAGAAGTGCGTGGAGATCAGTGCTGCAGAGCAGTCCACAGGCAGCTCTCTACAAGCCATTCAGAGAAGAGGAACTGCTCCGGGGAGGCTGGGAGGAGCGGGGTTGCATTGGAGAGGTGGGCTTCGCCAGCTGTGGGGCACCGGGGACTCGGGACAGAGTGAACAGGTAAAGATCCTGTACGAGTAGTTGGCGGTCCTGCAAGCAGCAAGAAAAAAACTCATAGGAAATTGGAGTGTAGCACCAGAAAAGCAAGGCCAAGAATCAGATCTGGGGGGAGAAGCAAAGTTCATTAACTGAGAAATGAGCTACCAGGTGGATAGCTAAGAAGGTGGGACCTGTCTCTAAAAGAGGAACGCAGTTCAAGGCCGAAAGCAGGAACAGTGACAGGAACTGAAGCCCTTTCTGCTGAGGGGGTGGAGAGTCCAGGCTGATCGCTGCTGGTCAAGGCATGCACGGAGCTCAGAGCATGGTGCACCCTTTCCAGGAGCGGGAACATTAGGATGGGACCCTCAGCCTGGGGCTCAGGCCGAGGTTACCAGGAGTTTATAATCCTTGGAGGGATCTCCTAGAGGAGGGTCCCTAAGCCCACCAGGGAACAGCAGGCATTGCACGTGCCCACAGCTGCCTCGCTTGCAGATGGTTTGGAGATGGCTATGGTGGCCTCAGAGGCCTTTTCGTGCAAGTGGAGGGTAGCCGTGGCAATGTGGACATCGTCGATCATCCCATCTCGTGACCCCGCCCCTCCTCTCTTCCAGTATCATTTCAACCCTTCACAGTCTGTGCTGGTGATGGAAGGCGACGACATTGAGCGCATCAGCCGCGCTCTCCAGAAGGTCTCCTACATCAACTCCAGGCAGTTCCCGGCAGCAGGCGTCCGGCGCCTGAAAGTCTCGTCCAGAGTCCAGTGAGTCCGCACGGCCACCCCGGCAGGCGCGGTCCCGGGGGGTGTTCCTGGGCACGACAGGATTTCCCTTTATTCTGCTGGCACATTTCTTCTGCTGTCCCTACGGAGGGGCCTCAGGGAATCCGCGTTCTCATTTTGTTTTCGTTAATGTTCTATTTTGTGAATCCAGCTTTCCGTATTTTTTTCCGTATCCAATCTAATGCCTGGAACATGTTGCTTCCTATAAAGTCCCAGAGAACTGGGTTTTGAGTGGTTTGATTTAAGGGCTTGGTACACAGTGGGTGCTTGATGAATGCTTATTAAATGGAGTTCAGTTAATGAACCCAGATTTTTAGAGCTTCTCAATACTGTGGGTAGCAAGAGAAAGAGAGAGAGCATGGTTCTCGCCTCCAGGGAGCAGAGTTAAATTAAGGAGATGAGACTACTACAAAAGCCTCTGGGGAACTCACTGGACTATCACATCACCTCTCAGTCTCAGCAGCTTCCTGGGAGGGCAGCTAGGAAGGGAACCCCAGAGAGGGTTCCGGGAGGTGGAAGTGGACACAGGGTGCTGAGAGCCAGAAGAACGACAGGAAAGGAAGGAATGAGGCTGGGACAGGCGGGTCTGCTGCCTGCCTGCTGTCAGGTCCGGGTCAGCTGCAGTGACGAGGCCTGCAGACAGCAGGTACCTCCACTGGCTCTAGAGTAATGGGGAGACGGTGCTGCCTCTCCTTGCCCTAGGAGGCCTGGGGAGGAGGAAGCAAGCACCTCCAAGCCAGCTGCGCGTTAGAGTGAAGGAAGAGACCAGGTGTTGTCAACTGGCGAGGGAGGGGGAGCCCTCTGGGGTTGACGTGGTAGAGTCCCTGATGAAACTGGGGGTGGGAGGGAGACCACCATGGGCCGCGCAATGCACCCATCCCATTGCAGAGGATGGAATGGCTCAGCATGGGGTCTGCCCAGACTGCCCTTCCCTCGGGAAAATCCCCAAGGGTTGCACAATGATGGCTGCTGCCATGCGGAGCCACCCTGAACTCCCAGAGCGTGCATCCAGGCCCTGACCTGCCTCACTTGAGCCTGGTCTTCGGTTCAGACAGCCAGTGAAGCATTCCAAGGACACACATGCCCCAACAAGGACTACGGAGAGTCAGACCTGTCAACATTCCTGAGCTCAAGCCAGGAGCCCAGCTCGGGGTCATCTTGCTTTCCATGTTGTCTGCATTTAACCCTTATGACTATGAGCTAATTCGTGATGTCCCCACTGAATAGATGAGGAGTCTGAGGTCCCTAGGGGTTGGCTATCTCATCCCGAGTCCAGCTCGTCCGACTCACTTCCCAGGCCTGGCTCTTGCTGTCACATCCCCGCACTTCCCGAGTTGGGGGCGGTGTAGGGGAAAGGAGCGGGAGGTCGCAGTGGCGCTCTGCAGCCTCACCTAGGGGAGGTGCCGCTGTGCGCCCACTCACGGAAACCTGCTGGAACCCTGTGGAAGGAGAGGCTCTACCTAGAGCCTCATTTAGGAAGATGGCAGAAACCAGCCAGTTAGAATTTGTGCTTACCAAATTCTAATGCATAGAACAAGCCGTTGCCATCTAATTAACAGTGCCATTGATTGCTTTGTGGGAGGATAATTAGGGTTTGACGGTTACCTGTTGCTCTTGTAGGAAAGCCCCATCTCTCCCCGGAGTCGGTCTCTCTCAGCCCCTGGACGGCTGGCAGCTTTGACTGCAAACGTGGCTTTAGACGTGAAGGGCGGTGGCCCCCCTGGGCGGCTCCGAGGCAGGCAGGAGCCTGGTGAAGGCCTCGTCCAGGGGCGGGAAGGGCGGTGGCCCTGTGTGGCCGTGGGGCAGTGACAGGGCTGTCCCTGCAGGTGCTTCGGGGAGGACGTGTGCATCAGCATCCCCGACGCCGACGCGTACGTGATGGTCCTGCAGGCCATGGAGCCCCGGATCACGCTGCGTGGCTCTGAGCGCCTGTGGAGACCCGCCTCCCAGGTGGCCAGCGCCGGGGGCGTGGCCCTCTTCCCCGACCTCAAGATCCTCAGCACCGTGGCCAGAGCCGAGGCCCCCCGGGACCTGAGGACCGCAGGTGGGTGCGTGTGGGGTGAGCGGGGTGGCCCTTGGTGTCCTAGAGCCTGGGGGGCAGCAGCCCTTTTCACCACCGCGGGGTCCTCTATTATAGGAAAGAAAACCAGCCAACCTGGGAACACCCCAAAAAGCCAGCAGGGGGTGCTTAGCAACTTCCAGCACCCCCCTGTAAGTGAGCTGGCGCTGGAGGGAAAGCACTGGTGCTAAAGGTGAAGAGGTTAGAGCAAGATGCAAACCGCACAGCGTCTGCAGGGAGAAGTAATCATGTAATTTGAAAAAACTACATAGAAAAATGCCAAGAAGGAAATATACATAATGCTGGCAGTGACATTCTCTGAGAAGCGTGATGGGAGGCAATTTGTTTCTGTTTCTTTTCACTTTTCTGAAACTGCAAAAATATTCTATAATGAGTATGAATTACTTTGATAACCAGAAAAAAGGAAAGCGTGAAAGGCGCAAAGAGAAACTGTAGCTGCATCTTAACGTAAACAAAGTAGAAGTTAGGTCGCATTCGGTGCTATTACTCTGTGCTTCCAGGATACTTTCAAGTTTCATTATTGAGTTTCGGTGTGGAGAGGGCGGTTCAGTTAGAGTAATTGAATTCTCTGCAAGGAGAAACATTAAGCTGCTCTGAAAGCTGCAGCCTATGTTGTTTGGGGTGGGGGGTAGGGAGGGAAGAAGGAAGAGGAGGATGAGAGGGAGGAGGGAAAGCCTTCCTTTTGTCACTCAGAGGTTCCCTGGTCCCTAGGTGGAAGTGTCCTCTGGGAACTGCCCTTGGCCACCTCGACTCTGCCCTCCCCCTCCAAAAGCGGCTGCCGAGGATGAAGTGGTGCCGGTGGGCCTGCGTGCCTGGAGGTTGCCTCTGTAGCAGTCTGCATTACCCATTGCCTTAAAGCACTCTGATCCCTGGAGAACGGGGCGTCTCGCACGGCAGCCCTTCCTAGGGCGGAAAAATAGATGGCGTTTGACCACTTGTCCCGGCAGGGTGCCTGCCTGGTTATATGCCGCAGTGCACCCGGTCATGGGATACTCCCACTCCCCCTGTCCTCATTTGTGCTAAAATCAGACAGACAGAAGAGGGGTCTCTGGCCTCAGAGGTTGCAGGCATAGCAGAGGGCATCTAGATTTGCTGAGCCTGACACCAGCGCCAAGGCGGGCAGACTCAATTAGCTGGGCCCACACTGCACCCTCTGTCTGTGAGGTGGGCACACAGAGCACACAGCCAAGTGCCCAGGAGCTGTTGTACTTTTAAAATTGTACTCTTACTGTGTGGTTAGAATAACCATTATTATGGGTCCCTTACACAAGCAGGTTGATGGCAGTTGCCACTGGGCCTCAGCGACCCGGCCCCCAACATCTCCTGCCCCCGCTGACATTCCCTTCAAGCTCTTTCAGTATCATACGGCCCCCGGTTATCCGCACGCCTTGCCCTTTAACCCCTCTGCCCTGGGACCCAGCTTTGCTTACGGTGCACCTGCTGCCCGGAAGCTGCCTCTCCCTCCGCGTTCCCTTCACTGCTGGGAACCCCGCTGCCTCCTCCAGGCGCCTTCTGTCCCATCGCCACCCTGCAGCAGGGTTAGGCCTCCTGCCCTGTGCACTCCCGCCTGCTCAACCTCGGCAGTGATTATCTGTTGATTAAACCAGACCAGGAGCTCCCTGAGGGCTCAACTGTGGCTGGTGCACCTGTGAGCCCGTAAACCCAGTGGTTCCTTTGTCACAATGACATTCAAGGAAAGTGTGATGAAGATAAGACCCATAATGCAAGCACGAGAGAACAATAAAAAAAACCACAGCCATGACATATCCCCCACCTAGCCCGAGCTCTCAGACAGAATCATCGGGAGACACAGAGAGGGATGACTTAACCCAACCTGATGAGTAATCGGGGAAAACAGCAGAAACTATGAGGAGGTCATTTGGAACAGAGGTGTGCAGATTCTATTGTTAATGATAGATCTTGCTTTATGTGTATGTTAACTGTGCTTTTAGATTTTGCTCACGATAGCATGAAACCATTGCGGTTGGCAAGCATTTAAAAATTAATCATACAGAACATTAGTTAGAAGAATGTCTTCTAAATAAACATTTTTGGTATCATTAGAAAATGAGTTTGCACATTTTTCAATAAAGGGACAGAAGATCAAAAACAGTTGAAGATTTGAAGAATACTGTACTCTTAGCTTATATGTTGTGTCCTTTTCTCCTTTCTTGTGCATACTGGGACGTTATGATGGTTATGCTAAAGGTTAAATAGAAGTTTGAAGAATAATAAACATTTGAAGACTTCTGGCCCAGGGGCTACGAGTTTCTAAACCGTGGGGAAAAAAAAAACAAAACCTGAATTCTCTCCTAGCTCCTCCCTTATTACTGGTGTGAACTCAGCAACTCACCCCACCCCTTCAGCCTTCCATTCCTCATCAGCGGACTGGGATGATGCTAGTAGCCCTTCTAATGTCTGTCTGATGGGACCACATTTCCACCGTGCCTGGCGCATAGCCCCCATGCCATCTGTACCAACCACTTTTATTTAAAGGTGGAATTTTAATTCCGGGCTGTCTGCATCGTCCAGCATTCAAATACTCCAGACATTCCTTTGGGAAATTTGGGGTCATAAAATCAGGCAGGGGCAACTAGACTGACCAACTTACTACTGTGTTCTCCATCCTAGGGAACATATTTACTCGATTGCTTAATTAAATTAATAGTCCAGCTGCATTTGAGCAACATGTATTAAAACTGCTCCCTGCCATAGTCTGGCTTAGATGCAGGATTCGGTCATGAGAAGACAGTGCCCCTGCCCTTTGGATGCCAGAGCCTGGTGGGAAAGACAGACACACACACACAGAGGACATCTGAGGGGCATGGTGGAGAGGCATTCATCTCTGCCCCCGATTTAAGAATGATTGCTTAATGGAGCAACTGCTATGTGCCAGGCACTGTTTTCAATCCCTGTAAGACTCAAGCACTCTTTACGGTGGTAGGTAGTTACTCGACTGCTGTGCAGCTTCTCCCTAGCAGAGCTGTATCCAAATGCACGTCCACTGGACTACAGTATTTGTGCTTTTCCCACAAATTCAGGCCACCCACTTTGGGGGCTGCCTGGGCATTGTCTCAGCCCACAGTGGCACTAGTGATAGGCCACAGCTGCGCAGTGGAGCTGGTATTTGGGGTCACACTTCTCTTCTCCTGACCCACCCGCACCCAGGGTGCAATAACAGAGGAGCAAAGGCGGTTGTCTGAAGTGTCCCTCGCATCTGTGTTTTCTGTGTGTCTGTCTTCCCACAGCCCCCAAATCTGCGGTCTTAGAAGAAATGCTTCACAACTTGGATTTCTGTGACATTTTGGTGCTCGGAGGGGACTTGGACCCAAGGCAGGAGTGCTTGGAGCTCAACCACAGCGTGTTCCACCAGCGACACCTCGAGGCCACCAACTCCACCATAGGCTACTCCATCTACGGTAAGGCATGCCCAACCTCCCATCCCCAGCAGCCGCCTCTCAGAGCAGCTTTGTCCAGGGAGCTGTGAATGCGATGACAGCACTGTCACCTGAGGAGATGCCCTGAGAAGCCACCAGAATCAGATTGGATCCCTGAGCTCAGACCATGGACTTCTAGGCTCTTCTTTGGCAAGTTACTCCAACACCTTGGACATGTCCCACACCCTCACTCCTGAGGAAACATTCTGCAGAAATTAGGAGGATGCCTTCTCTTATAAGGTTTGATCTCAGCAAGTGGGGTCAGAGCCCAGTTTGTGTAGAAATGCTGTGGATCAGTTTAATCGACTCCTTAGAACTTCTGCTTCTGCGCAATGTCTGCCTGTAAATGTCTTGAGCTCTTTGACGCATTCAGGAGACCCGCAAGCCCCCGTAGTCCCCAGCTAGCTCCTCTGCCTCCTCTTCCTCTGTCTCCTCTGCCTCCTGATGACAGGTGTGGTTTCTCGGCACAGGTGTGGGCTCCATGAGCTATTACGAGCAGGTGCTGCACCACATCCGCTACCGCAACTGGTGTCCAGCTTCTCTCGAGTCCCGGAGATTCCAGATCAAGTGCTCCGAACTCAATGGGCGCTACACCAGCAATGAGTTCAACGTGGAGGTGAGTGAGTCCTGCCGCTGTCATTGTCAGGGAAGCCCAGACTCGCCCGTTCATTCCTTTAGTCATTCAGAAGGGCTGCAACCCTGACCCAGCCGCCCCACCTGGTCAGCAGCCCCTCTCCCTGCTCTTCCCAGATCAGCGTGCTCCACGAGGTCAGAGGCTCAGACAAGGAGCAGGCCAACCACCTTATCGTTCAGCCTCCTTTCCTCCAGTCTGTCCATCACCCAGAGGCCCGGAGCAGCCTCCAGCGCAGTTCAGGTAGGGCACATGGGAAGGGAGACCTCAGGACACCAGGTGACCATTGTGACTCAAGACGGTCCACTAAACAAACTGTGATGGTGCAGCAGCCCTGCATGCCCAGCAGTGAGGGAGGGAACCCAGCAGTGCAGATGCAGGCTCTGCCTCTGGGGCCCTCACAGCCTCAGCACGGGAGCCAGGCAAGTAAGCAAAGAAGTAACACACAATGTATAATAATTGGAAGTTTGTACAAAGAGCTGGGGCAAAATTTTGCTAGTCCTTTTAGGCCCAACTCAAAGTCATGTCCTGAATGAAGCTTTCCCTGAATGCCTTACACACGCGCACACACACTGTTTATTAAAAAAAGCCCTCTTGCCCATATTTCAGTTCTAGCAATTGCCATATTGTGTTACTGTCTGATGGGGACTCGGGTCTGCCCCTACTAAACTTCGTGGTGCCTGGCTCCCAATAGGCGCTCCCTTATAATGTGAGAAAAGAAGCAAAGAACTCATCTTTATTAAGTGTCTACTATGTGCCTACCCATGAGTTTGGAAGAACACAGGTTATTTAACTTATTCCCCATCATCACCCCTGGGACAGGAATGATTAATCCCATCATAGATGATGAAAGTGAAGCCCAGACCCTGGCGAGGGGCTGGCCCAGAGTGCCACAGCTGGAACGTGTTAAGGGAGATGTTTAACCTCCACATGGAAATGACTTCATTCATTCTCCAGTCCAAGAATGAGCTGGACCTTTGTTCACCTTGTCACAAGGGTTCTTTCCTCGTTCCAGTGGTCCCAGGCATTGCCACGGTGGTCGTCATCATCTCCGTGTGCATGCTTGTGTTCGCCGTGGCCATGGGTGTGCACCGCGCCCGGATAACCCACCAGCACTTCACTCAGGAGACTGAAGCTGCCAAGGAGGCCGAGATGGATTGGGATGACTCTGCACTCACCGTTACTGTCAACCCCATGGAGGTAGAGCCCCCCAGACGGGGGAGGGCCGAGGGGAGGATGGGGGAGCCATGGGCCCAGCCTTCCAGTGCTGAGAGCCCAGCCCAGCAATACTCCTTCTGGAAGCTCTGCCCAGCCATGCCATCCCCCCTGACTTCCCCCTTCTCTGAGATTTTCCTGTCCCTCCACCTGAATGCACAACGTGTCCCCTACCCTCAAAAGTGCATTCACTAACTGCAAATGTGTACATTGTTCTCACCCCAAAAACAAAACCCCACATTTCTCCAGACAAGCTGCCTGGTGGTGTCTGCCCTTTCCTTACCCCTCCCACAGTGTTTAGCTCAGGGCTGAATAACACTTAGGGACTCGGTATTGAATTCTTGATTAACAGTGTAAATTAGATGACTTTGCTTCATAATGCATTCAGAGCTCACTTAAAAGCTAAAAGCAGGTTGAAACAAAAATACAACCATACCTGCCATTTACAGAGCACCCATTATGCCAGACACTTTACAGGATGCTCCCTATATATTATCTCATTAAATCTCCCCAAGAAACTGTGAAGTAGGAGCCATGGTCCTCTTTTATTGAGGTGGGAGGGAACCGATATGCAGAGGGCAAGGAAATGACTCAAATTCACACAGCTGATAGTGGCAGAGCCAATATCAAAACTCAAGGTTGTCTGATTCTTCCAGCTAGCCAGCAGTCCCCGGAATACAACTCTACGTGTCCAACACCCCCCATCTGAGCTTATGGAATCCCAGGGGAAGCCACAGCCCTCATCCCCTTGGCCTGCCCTTGGTGCTGGATGTGTGGTAGAGATAGAAGTAGGAAAGCAGGGAAAGATCAGGAGGAATCAGGAAATGACAAGGAAGAGGAACCTCAACCTGGTCCTCAGATTCCGCCTCAGCTAGTCTCATGTTCCAATTTCAAAGCCCGTGTGTGACGTGGCTCAGCTTTTCTGAGCATGGGCTTTGGGGACAGTGCTGAGCTCACCCCCCTGGGGACTCCCTGTCTCTACCCTCAGAGAACTCAGACTTGAACATGGCAAACGAGATCACTGTGCCTGGAGTGGGACAGGGCAGGACGGCACCCAGCGAGGACTGACCTGGCGATGTAAACCCTCAGTGAGGTGTGAGCAGGGAGGCCCTCTGGGGCCGGCATGTCCAGGGAAGAGTCCTCGGAGGAGACGGAGCTCCATGAGGCCCTCTGGGGCCGGCATGTCCAGGGAAGATTCCTCGGAGGAGACGGAGCTCCATGAGGACTTAAGAATGGGCAGAATTTGGGGAAGGCAAAGGCAAAAGAGGAGATGCAACGAAGCACAAGCACACGTCTTTTTTAGCCTGACTCACCAACTCAAAACATAAATCCCAGAGCACTTGTCTGGGAAAGCGCCTGGGACTACCAGAGAGTTGACAGGGAGGAGGGAATGGGCCTGAACAGGGATGAGGTAGAGCCTAGGGACTCAAATCAGGGAGGGAGAGGCAAGCACGGAGGTCAAAGACCATGAACCTCGTTTTTTCCAAATGAATCATTGAGTGGCAGCGCGCATGATCTTGGCTTAGAATGCCGCTGCTCCCAGGGACGTTATATTCCCATCTGGGAAAGGGGCACAAGCTTAAGTGTCAGTCTCTCACTGAGAAGCAAAGGCTTAAGGCTTGGAAAGCTTCATGCAGCTAAGCTCTAGAAACACCAGAAAACAAACCTTGGGCTGAAAGGTTCACTGAGTGATGGAGGGGATGGCTTAAATGCCCAGTTTCCAACACACACAGAACTTCACCTTGATTCCATATCTTGGAATTTGCTTCTGTTTCATATCTTTGTCCTAAGCCCTCTAGGGCAAGATTTCCTTTTCAGGAGAACCTCTCTCCAGGCCTAAGGGGTTGGCATGAAGGGAAAGGAATTCCAAGGTGCTGTGAATGTTTCCTTAATGGAGGGAGAAACAAACGCCCGAGCGGTCTCTGCTCAGGCCCTGATGAGCATTTTCCCTCTCTCCCTGACATCCAGAAGCACGCAGATCCACGGCATGGGGAAGAGGAGACCGAGGGAGAGGAAGAGGAGGAAGAAGTAGAGGAAGACATGAGCTCCAGCAGCAGCGCCTCAGATGACAGTGAAGAGGACGAGGACACGGTGGGCAGAGGCAGGCGGGGGCAGAGTGGAGCCAGGCAAGCCCAGCTGGAGTGGGATGACTGCATTCTCCCCTATTAGTGCTCCCGCTGTCCTCCATCCAGCCCACGAGTCCCTCCGTAACCCCCAGCCCTGCGTATGCCTGAGTCTCTCACACCTCGCCTCTAATGTGTATGACAGGTCTGGGAAGGCCTTCTGCAGCTTCCTGGGACCCATCCTTTTCTCCTTAGCACTCCCGTGTCCCAGCCGTGGGGCAGTTCCAAGAAGCCCGGTGCCATCATCTGTGGGGACTCTAGGGTAGACTTCGCCCCGTAGCCCCCACTTCTCCTGCCCTGGGCTCACCCAGCGTCCTGTCCGCCAGTCTGCAGAGTTCTGCCTTGGCTGTTCTCTGCAGGGGAGGATGCCAGCCTCTGTGTTACTCACCTCCCCCGGGGCACAGCGTCCCCAAGGCCCTTGGCTTTGAGCTCACTGTGAGTGCACTGCACTCAGTCGTCTCTCTCCGCAAAGACCAGCAGGCTCTCCTTCCGCTGACTCTCCAGGTTGCTTTATGCAGAGCGGGTGGCTGAACTTCACACCTAAGGTCTTCTCACCACTTGAAGGGGTGCTTGTTGAGGCAGAATTAAGTTTAGAGGGAAAGGGACTCACACACGCACTGGTTTGGAGAGACTTTCCCTTTGCTCCCTTCTGAGGCCACATAGGCTCATATGAAAAGTCAGAAGCCAGAAACGGGTCTCAGCACAGGCAGTGTCTGGCCCACTTCCAGAGCTTTCCGAGCCTGCCTGCCTGGTCAGCCCGCCCAGTCCCGTCCAGTGGGGGCCCTTCACCACGAGAGGACACGGGGCCCGGGCCGCAGCCCTGATAGGCCTGGCAGGGAGGGCTGAGGGTGGCAGCCAGCTGGGCTCACGGTGGGAACAGAGCAGTGGCGTAGGGTGGTCCTGGCCGGGAACCCTCCCAGGCAGGCCAGCGGCCCCGAGGTGGGCAGGCCTCCTGGGCACCTGCTCTCAGGCCCCCTTTCTCCTATTTCACACTGCTTTTCCTCTTGAGAAAATAGCACTCCTCTCAGATATGTCAGCACAAGCAGGAGCTGCTCTGGGTCTAAAATGGAAAGTTTGGAAATGGAGCTGCTGGGAATTAGAAGCATATTTGCAATGATAACAGCATCTTCTTTCTTCTCATAAAAGGAGCAAAGCTTAAGGTGAAGGGCAAACATTTCTGAAAACCTAATTTCCTTCTTTCTCTCTTCTTTTTTAATAAGGAAATCTTTTCCATCTCTGTCCTGACATGGACACCTGGTGGTGAGAATCGTTGCTATAGCAACTGGTCTGTGATCTTTTGTGGCCAAGAGAACAGCAGGCAAGATTTAAGACCGTGGTAGGACTTCCATGAGGCTCTGAGAACATCCTTGTTTTAAATGTCTTGAGTTTCTGTGTGTCCTCGGTATGAGGACACCACTTCTGTCCCCAGCCCTTCCCCCTGCTGATTTGGCACAGGCCCAGAGCTGGTCCATAGCCACAGTGGCATTTGGGTTCAAGAGAAAGTTGAAAATCTGTTCATTCAATTTCTTGAGCCTTTGGTGCCGTCTGGTCTGACTTGTACCCAGCGAGGATCCATGGCAGGTCTTTGCAAACTTTCAGTTGGTGGAAAACTTCCTTGTATAGCCTTTACCATCTCCGAAAGTATGTTTTGTAACTGTTCCCTTCACAATAGTCCAGTGAGTCTATTGAGATGTCAGTTGTTAGACACATTTTGTGAGGAGTAAACCGAGGCCTGGAGATTCTGTGTCTTGCTCAGAGCCATGGACAATACTGGACCCCTGCCGCCCATTCCTGGCCCAGAGTTCACCACCCTGATGTGGCTTATTTACATGCTGTGCATTCTTATAGCAGGCATCGCTGAGGACCTGCTCTGTGCTGGGCACTCTGCCGTCACCTACAGGAGAGGGATAAAGCCAAAAAAGATAAGCCCTTCGCTTCAGAGGAGTTTACAAGTTGCAGAAGGGAAACGAATGGCCATAGAAATTAAGCAAGAGACAAATGGAAAAGGAGGGGGTGAAAAGTCTCAGGAAGAAGAGGGAAAGGTTCACAAAAGACAAATGGAAAAGGAGGGGGTGAAAAGTCGCAGGAAGAAGAGGGAAAGGTTCACAAACTTAACTGATGCCCTTGGTTTTCCCTTCTTAGGGCAAAACTCTGGAAGAGGTTAGAGATTTTATATTCAAAGACTAGAAATAGATACTTTTCCTGTGAATTCAACGAAACAGCTCTTTTCTATCAGGCTGTGTCTGCACCGCTACAAAAAAGATAATCTGAGGGGCCAGGTAGTCCTTACAGCCCCCTTATTTAAATAGAAAGCAATTCTTCAGTTGGACACTTAAGCTAACTGAAATTCTTCAGAAATTATGGCAGCAAAATGAATCCTTTATAGGTTTCAGACCAATTCTTGGTGGATTAGATTTTGATTTAAATATTTAAGCCTAGCATTTATGAAAACACTTGTCTCTCTGCTCAGTGTGTTGTGTTGGGTTGGGATGCAGTGGAAACCTCCTCAGACCCTTTGGCTGTGTTACCTATTTGTGGTTGAGAGAGCTGTTGGCAGCACTGTGAAATGTTTGCATGTTCGGGGTTCATTCCTTTGGTGGAGCAGGTGAAGGTAGCATTGGCTAGTGCCACAAAGATGCATCATCTCAGGAGGCCTTTGGCAACTGGATTTATTTGTGGAGCCACAGAGGTGGCACCAGGTGGGAAAGAGCTATTTCCCTCAGTGTCTGCTGGGAGGGGTGGGGCGCTGCATGCCGGCTCCCAGCAGGAGGCAGTGGAACCCTCTGGGGGCCACAGACACTCACCGTGCCCCACACCCTATTCATCACCGCGGGTAAGAACAAGATGAGGCGGTTATGTCAAAGAATCAGGAGCTTCGGGAAGGGGCCAGGCACGTGGTGGTAACTTCACTTGCCATCGCTGACCACGAATGAAAAGTGTCACTCATCAGCCCAGTGTTTTCCAGCCTCCACCAGGCTGGTGTCTTATAACCAAAATCCCACATGGCCCCGGGCCACGTGGGGCCTGGCATCCAGACGTCAGCGTCAGGCGTATGCACACTCAACCCCAGTTTGGCCGCAGGCCAGCCCACGATGTGCCTTGCCGAGTGGACAAATAGATGCTGTTATCTGGAGCTCAAACATAAGCAGAAACCTCTCAGGTGACTCAGTTGGCAGAGGGGAGGACGAGAAGGTCAAGATTGGAAATGAACTGTAGGGAACAAGCTCCAGTGGAAGAAAGCAATTGGCTAGGTGGTGACCTGTCGTAAAGAATACTGAAGGTTTATTGTGGTGGATCTAATCAAATGCTATCGAACTGGCCAAGTCTAAATTCACCTCAATAGCAAAAAAAAATTCAGAGGATTCTCTTTTCATATCACCTTCTTGAATTCACTCAATTATCCTATCAAGTGGGATTTAGACCAAATATCTCTGTGCTCCATAAAGGCTGAACCTCCAGTAAGAGGGCGGCTGCTGGGAAGTGATGCCCCCCATTCCTACATTTCAGGGCTTGGCAGGTGGTTCTGTAAAGGACCAGGTAGTGTACATTTGCAGCTTTGTGGGCCACGTGGTCTCTGTCGCAAGTACTCAGCTCTGCGGTTACAGGGGGAAAGCAGCCTGGCGACATGCAAATGAATGAGTGTGGCCGGGTTCCAATAAAGCTTCGTCTATGGGACTAAAAATGCAGCCCCTTTTCATCGTCATGAAATTTTATTTTTATTTATTTCCAACCATTTAAAAATGTTGAAAACATCCTCAGCCCACAGGCCATCCGAAAACTAGTGGCCAGCCATGCTTGCCCTGGGAGCAGCCTGCCCTTTGCCAGCAGAAAGCAGATTGCCATATGACACTCCCATAAACTGTCCAGTGGTCTCTGCCTCTAAACTGGACAAAACAGAACTCCACGGTCCTTAACTAAGCTCTTTCAAAGGGTCCTATTCCCAGGGTTTGGGGGGAGGGTGGTCAAGAAAACACTGGTTACTTGCTGAATTGATTCAAACTCAGACAAACATGGCTCAGGAGTTGAAAAGCGTGGATCCAGGAAACTGACTCATTTCTGAGCCCAACTCCACTGAGCCGAGCGCCAACCATCTCCCCAGGCTCCATTCCTCTCCAGCCCTGCCGAGCCCATAATGATTTCTAAGCAGGAATGTTCATTATCTCGGACTGATTTTCCTTTCAGCCCCGCTCATGCCTTGGCTCCAAAAACGAATCTAAGGACTTGTGACTGTTTGAATCAATAGCGACATAATCAGAAGAAATCCCGCCCCAGTTCACTTTAAAATTAACAGTCTTCACGGCTCTGTGAGTCAATATTAGCAAGAGCAAGAAAAAGAGGCCTTTTTCTTTACCATTCCTTCATTTTAATTAGCCAAATAGATTTTACCAAAAAAAGTGGCAGAGCGAGTCTGATTCTTTGAAAGAGTTTGTAAGTGAAAAGTAGGTGCTCAGGGAGACCATCTGGATGCCTTTTGGAATCCCCAAAGCCCCCCGCAGTGCCCTCCTGCGGGGTAAGGATGGTGCACGGGTCTCTGTGTGCATCAGACATTTATCGAGGCTGACAAGCCAAAGTCCTTGTCACAATTTTTCATGTAAACATTTTCTGTTGTCCAGCTGTAGGCAAAGGAAACAGCAGTGAAAGTTTTGACGGCTGCTCCAGCATCCTCATTTCCCTCTCTTCATTTGTTTCATAAATTTATTCTGTACCTGCCCCATAGACCTTGTGCTGGTTTTCGTTTCGGCACCAACTAGAAAAGGAACATTGGCTTTATAAGGATGAGGAGCCAAGCTTGATTCTCTCCTAGGAGACAAACAGAGACAGAAAAAGTTATGTTCACCAGCACCCCAGAAAGCAATCAGACGTTCCCCATATGCAACCAGGAACAGATGGGGCTGTGTGCTTCCAGCACATTCCATGTAATTCAGCAGATCGTTGTTGAGTGCCCATGGAGGTGAGGCCGGGCCAGGAGCAGGGCAGGGGCGGATGGAGGAGGCCGGGCCTTGGCGTGAGGAGCTCGTGAGCAGTTGGAATGTTTCCTCCGCAGTGCTGGAAGCTGTCTGGGAGAATCGGGACTGTGGGAGACAGAAGTTTGGGGTCGAGAGAGGTGGTTGCTCCCCACCCTAACTCAGGTGGGAGGTGCAGTTCTGGAGGTCCTGACACCCACTGCTGAGGCAGCCTGAGAAGCTGAGGGGCTCTTGAGGGAAGCAGGCAATGCCTCCCTAGATGTCCCTGAGTTGGGCTGGCTATATGGGAGGAGCTGACTATTAACTAACAAGGCAAATGATCAGAGGTAGAGTTAAGAAGGGCCAAAGCATGTGGCCCAACCCTGTCCCCACCCTGCGCCCTCCCGTCTCCAGTTCAGGCCCTGTACAGTCCCACTGACCCCTCCAGCAGGAACTATATCCTGCCAGCCAGAGCCCTTTCATCCTGGGGAGATGCAGCTTCCAGGAGAAGCTGTAGGGAGACCACCCACCCCAACAGAGGCCTCCCTCTGGGTCTCTGTAAGTTAAGCCCCCTCCTCAAGGGCTCCACTTGATGCGGAAATCACTAAGCTATAGCAATGGCCCTGCATCTTTAGGAAAGCTGGCGTCCACACAGCTTCCAGAGTGGTGGAACAGCCCAGGCCTGGAAGAGAGCAGAGCAGAGAAGTTTAAGGACACTGCTGGTTACTGCAGCGTGCTCCCTCTACAAAGGGACTAGGGTTTGCGCTGTCACAATGCAGATACTAAATTGGATGGGGAATAAATGGTCTTTCTTAGAAGGGCAGTAACTCATTCTGGATGCTGCTGAAAGTAGAAAACAAAAACCAAACACAAACCTGCAGCTCAGCTACAGCCTGACATCTGGGTGTGCAGGTGCTCTGATTTCTAAGGCCCACAGGGGTGCCAGGCTCCGCCTGTGCCCCTTTCCCACCTACCAGGTGCCTGAGGGCCTCCGGTTATTGATTTAGTTTGTTAATGATTTAGTTGGTTATTGATTTAGTTGGTTATTTAAGGCTTAATCTCTGATGATTGCCCACAAACCTTTGGGAGGAACTAGTTGGCATTTTATAGTCAATTACACCAAAATACGGTACAGAATCTCCTCGTAGAAGGGGTTTGGGCGCGAGAAGGCCAGGGCGGTGGGCTTGGGCTGGAGGAACAAAGGAGGAACAGAGTGGGGGGAGCCCAGGCACATGCCCTGGCAGGACTCGCTCCTGCTGTTTCGTTCCTAGAATCCCCCCCTCTTGCTCAGACATGCATTCATGCCCTCTCAATGGGCTCCTCTCTGTGCCCTTCCAACTGCTGTAATGGAAACCCCTGTTTCTCCAGCCCAGCTTGGAGGAGGGTTCAACGCCCACTGGATTCTGGTTAAATGTCTAACTAGTCTCCTGAGACCAGCACAGAGGCCATGTTGAGAATAACCCACCTCTAACAAATTAGAATACACTAATACATATACGGCTTGCTGAGATAGCATGGGGGGAAACCACAAAGACCCAAAAGGGGAAGGTAAAGTGTTTCTTTATTTCACATACATCCAGAAGAGTTTTTCTCTAACGCCTGGGCTCTCAATAAGTTCTCTGATGACACATTTCTGTCCTAAGCCCATAGAGCAATTTTGTGTTTCCTTTAGGTTAGTCATTTGTTATAAAAGCCTCCTGTGGGACAAAAGGACAAGGAATGGAATGTCAGGAAGTAGATGGAGAGGCCTCTGGTATTTCTGGAAACTGGATGGGCTCTGTTCCCTTTGGCAGGCCTGTTATCAGCTCAGGTAAGATAGTAAGAAACTATGCCTTGATGACCAGGAGCTCAGATCCCACCAGGACACCAGCTGGAGTAAGTAAGTATGGGGCACCCACGGGGAAGGTTGGGCACAGATGAGACAAGCTGGGTAGATCATTGGCCAGGACAGATCAGCCCTTCATACTTGTCAGAAATGCTGATATGGTGGGAAAAAGTTGTTCCTGGACGGAACTATGTCACAAAACCAGACCGGGTGTCTCCTGGCTCTTGCTAGAGTGGTTCCTCTCATTCCAAGAAGTAGAGTGGAGCTGGTCCTTCTGGACCGTTGAGACAGCCCATCTCCAGGGCGCCACCCCAAGAAAACTCTCCATTAAATTAAAATGGAACAACAGTCTTCATGTTCCAGGCATGTGGTCAGGGCCATGGGAAACACAGTGGTGTGAGGCTACTATGGGTCCCCACCTCTTGCCTCCTCTGTGGTCACTGGCCACCTCCTCAAGGCAAGAAGCTTATGTATCCCAGCTCCCTGAGTGCCTTGCATGCTGGCCCACAGCATGCTCTCAGTGAGGGTTGAATTGAATGAATCTTAGAGAGCACTTGATCTCAGTGAATGGACTTGGTGTGAAAAATGAAGGTACCCCAAAGAAGAGAGACTCCTCCATCTTTGAGGGAAGATAACATCCCTGAAAGAAGAAGGACAGAAGTGGAGTTGTTTGGAGCACAGCCCCTTCCAAGCTGTATCCAGTAAAAGGGGCCCTTAAGCAAGGAGCAAGCATGAATGGACCTTGATGAGCTCTCCTTCCTCCAGGACAGGTCAGGGCAGCCTCGGGACTGAGGAGAGAAAGCCCTAATTTGTCAATGACCTCAGCCCTCTGTTGCTCTCCAGTCCCTTTAATCAAATTTACTGCAGAGGAGATTCATCAAGATGAAGCTCAGTTCCCAATAGACTGATGAAAAGAGGGCAACAGACGTGAGAAGAGCCAAAATGCAGACAATGTGTATTAATCACAGGCAACAGAAACATGTTGGCTTTATGTCTGTTTGCTCTTACCTTGAAAGGAAAATACATCTCTGCTGCCCGGACACTTTTTTTCTTGGCATTTCAGAACCAAAACGGGACATACACGCACAGAGAAATGTTGAGGGTGCTTCTGCCCAGCAAAAGGAGCTGGCAGATGTGAGTCCACATGTTGTGTCTATTTGCAGAAGCAGAGAATTGAACCACAAGTTTCAACTACAGATTCTAGAACCCCTGTGGAAAAGGGAAGGGAAAGGATGAACAGGCAGCATTGGCCATCAGGAAGCATTCCTTAGGGCCTCTGTGATGAAGGAGTCTGCTTCAACCCCTAAAGAAAAAACTGCATCCATCTTGGTCATGTGGCACACCAGGACCTGGAGATCCCCTCTTCATCTCAGCCCCCCCATCCCTTACAAGGCTACAAAGAAGCTGATGTGTGGGATTTAGAAAAGTTCATGTTCATTTTCACAAGCCATACTTCAGGTGGTTGCAATAAAAAATAAAAGCTTTTTTAGGGATACCCAGGGCACATCACTCATAAAGTAAGAGAAGAGATACGGAGGGAAAATGTGCTTCTGAGTCAGAGAGGAGACAGGGGAAGTCAGGCAGGAGTGATAGCAACACGGAAACCCCTCACCCAGGAAGCCGGAGCATGGCTCTGCGTTTACATCTGTGTCCAACTTTCAAAAGTCATGGAATAGTCTGGCCGTGTGACCACAGATGTGATCTGATCAATGGCTTCCAAAGTCAGAGCTGCTCGAAAGGTGACCTCTGTTCTTAGTGGAACTAGCGGTGAAGGAGCATGTCACCAGTCCACCTGACTGCTTCCCCCCTATCTTGTGGCTTCCAGAAAAGGCTGTTGTTGCCCTGAGCTGGGCAGACTTGTCAGGAGATTGAGTCAAACCAATCGGTGAGTTTAGAAAAGAAAGTGTGTAGAAGCAGGTTGTTTTCAAAGAAATCTATAGGTAATAGAGTTGGATTTATTTTATCAATGACATGGATATTATGATATCGATAGAAAAGAGAGTTAGAATGATTTGGTGGGACCTTAGTTGGGGAGATTATTTAGTGTATTAAATATAAATTTCTGAGAAAAGTAGGCTAAGCACGGCTGATAAATACTCTACATAGATGTAAACCAAAGCCAGATGCATATCTATAATGCAGAAATGAGTAAATTAGAGAATGAAGATGCCGATAGTCCCAACACATTTTCAATTCCTTCGAAGTATTTGTTTGGATATGACTCTTTCTCTGGTCGTTGCTTACTTTTAACCGTCACAGCTAGCTTGACACATTGTAGGAGTCTGATAAACCTTTGAAATTGAAGACCCAGCTTGCCACTGTGTTATAGACACCCAGTAGTGCCAGCTTGCGCCTAAATTAAATGACATACACGGAATCAGTTCACCACATCCCCCCTTAATCACAACCTGGCTGGGGAGACCCTTTGCGAATTCATGGACCCAGTGCAATAAGCAGGCAGGGAGGGTGCTGGGTCTGGCTCTCGGGCAGTGAGCAGTTATGGGGTGTTGCACACAGGAGCTCTGCATAGGATTAGAGCCCATCTGCATCACACCCAACAAGGGAACTGATCCAGGACCTCTGCCCACTGTCCCTGTCTAATGTTGTTGAACTTTGCCACTTGTAGGCACAGTACTGAAAGTAAATGTAAAGGTTTAGGGCTCACCCTCCTCTCAGCCCTCCCTCCTCCCCTGCCTGGAGATGCTGCCACCCTTTGGAAGCCTTATTCCCAGTTGCATAATCACAGTGCGTGCACGTGGAAAGGTCTGAGATAAAGGGGTGAGCTCTCCTGGGAGCCTCTGACAGCTGAGAAGAGAAGAGGGCAGCTTCGTCCTACACACTCCCCCCAGTCCCTCTGTCACTTCCCGGGCACCTCTCCAGGGTGATCACAGATGCCTCCTGTTTCACCCCGAGTGGTGGGCCAGCTTGTACCTGACACATCAGGCCTCCGAGCTCTTAGTACTGCCTCAAAGAATGAACCTTCTTAGCCTAGAAAACTTGTTTATCTGCTGAGTTTACTATTGTGTGTATGAGAGAGAGGGAGATGCAATGCAAACCTGGAGCATCTCGTTAAAAGGACCGGGTGCGTTCATAGAAAACCGACTCTGATGTCAGTAGAGCGCCTTCTCATCTCACTCAAATAAGTTGCCCCCTTCACAGAGGGTCAGAGAAAATGCCTTTCCCTCCCCAACACCCCACCGCCACCACCAGCCCTCCCCTGCCCTGGGCGAGGTGGCCGGAGAGTCTGTGCCGAGTGAAGATGAAGGCAGAAACTAAGACCCCGATGGGACCCGCCAGGCTTCTTCCCACGACTCAAGCTTACCCGTGTTTCAATCACAAACTTTAAATTTCCAGCAAGGTCCTTGCGGTTTCCAAGTAATTTGTTAAATGCCTATTCAACACAGACATATTTATTTTCAGCCGCGGCTTGTAAATGCCTACAAACTGATTCATGTTGGTGGTCATTATGACACTTCCTGTGAATTGGTGAATAAATATGATTTCAGAATTTCACAGTAAAGACGGCTGCGGAGAGTGTTCACGGTCCAGCATGGAGGCCACGCGGGAAGGGGCGCGCATGCTGTGGCTGTCGTGACTCCATGCTTGGGACAGGGGCCAGGGGACCGGCGGGGGGGAGGGCGTCGGCATGGCTCCTGGAGACAGCGCAGGGGCGACCCCGATGGCACCGGGCGGTGGGTGAGGCCAGCTAAACCCGAAGCGGGAAGTTCTACCATTAAACGTGAAAATGCCCTAAACGTTTGGGACACGGTCCGGGACAAGCACAGCCCCCTCAGTGGATCCCAGCGGCTCTTCCAGGCTGACCTGCCACCCAGGGCCGCCGAGCCCCGAGCCCACGGCAGCCTGCACCCCCACCCCCCCCCGGCCCCCCATGCAAAGCCGGTGCAGGCCCAGGGCCCTCCCCAGGCGTCTGCCTGCTCCGCGGGGACGCCCATTTTCATAGGTGCTGCTGCTTCTCCCTCCTCCCTCCCATACCGCAGGCCCAGGGGTTAGCCCGACCCTTTGCTTCATTTCCAAAGGGAGGGAAGGGAAAGGCAAACAAGTCACTGGAACTGGGGGGCCCAGGGAGACGAGGCGTAGCGCACATCCCAGGGCGCACGGTCGTGCAGCCCGCAGGCTCTGTGCTGGGACACCTCCAGCCGCCACTGGCGCTGCCCTCTCCCGAGCCCCTCTCCCATCGCTCCCGCTCCTTCTTGGAGTTGAACAAGCAAGTTCCTTTCCTTTTTCTCCTTGAAGAGCACTCTGATGACCTTTTCTTCGTTGCCTGGTCTGCCAACTCCGTGCCCGTGCCCTGTCCCGGGCAGGTCCTCGCGCCTGCGCACGCCCTCCCAGCAGGACTTGCTCCAGGGGCAGACGCAGCAGGCTCGTCTCACTGAAAACGACATTGTTTTCTTTTTCATCTGGGAATATCAACTAGTGTAAGAATGTTTGTCCGTTTGGTCCTTCCATGCTTCACCCTGGCAAGTTCCAGACACATACACACATGCACGCGCACACAGACACACGCATGCGCGGGCGTACATGCACACGCACATGCACACACGCACCCCTGTCCCCGGGCTTCTCTGGAGCTCAATCTACCAGCTCGCCACCATGTCTCTGACAGTTATCGCTGCCCCCTTATCCCCAGAACAATCTGGTCCCGTGTTCTCACCGTCTGATAAACTTCATTTTCTTTCTGTCCCTCCCCTTCGAGTCTCCTTGGAAAGCACCCCCCAGCCCCCACGGCTGCCTCCTCCCTGGCTTCCCTCCTTGAGCGGGCGTGGCTAGAGCCCCTCTGGGACGTCTTCTCCTGCCCAACAGGCTACAGAGGCTTCTGGCCACCTCCACTTCAGACAAGGGCCCTGGAGCCCAGGGGTCCCCAGTCCCTTCAGGGCAGAAGAATCATGTTCTTAACCTGGAAAAGTCCTGCCTTACCCAGCTGGAATGAGGGTTCCCTGTTAGTGGACTAACAGAAGATCCATCACAAAAGCCTACAAACACATAACAAACCAGCCAGCGTTACAAACTAGTCAACTGTGAATAAAGGTCCCGGGCAGAGGTTACCCCTCAATCACGCACGCGTGTATGTGTGCGTTTGGGTTGTACTATGGGATATAGCAAGGGTTCAAAGAACAGTTATTAAACTGACCTGAATTAAGCCTCAAATCCCAGTACCTCTATGCCTTTGTCCTGGCCCCATGCTCACCCTGCTGTCCAGCTCTCCAGAATGAAGCTACATCTTGGTTTTCCAAAGCACACGGTAAAACTTCCCATCTCCGTGCTCCCCTTCCTGCAGGCCCTGCTATCTGGGATGCTTCCCCACTCCCACATCTTAGACCAGGAAAACACTTACCCCAGCTCCCTAACTGGAGGTTTTCTCCAGAGCTGCTGCTCAGTGATGCCACCCCAGTTCCCCAGTGGAATGTGATCCTTCCGTCCTCCACATCCCTAGAGTGTGTCCTGCAGTCCCTAGAGGAGAGTGGGGATAAAGTGTGAGGAGAAGAGGGCACAGGACATGTTTATTCTGAGCCAAACTCAAAAGCCTGCAGAGTGAGGGTGGAAGTGTGAGCGAGCACAGCCACCTGGGAGGGCCTAGGGCGAGAGGAAAGCACACACCTAAGTCAAAGAAGGAACTGCTCCCTAAATCCCGCTGACTGTTTCAGTGCAAGCACGGTTGCCTGGTATTGCCAGGTCTGATTTCCTTTTCTTTGGAGAAGTTAGAAACACAGGTATTTGTGTGAAATCTACCAAGTTTTACATTTTCGCAACTAATTCACTTTTTTTAATGCTGTGTAGGCCAAATAAAATGAACTGGCAGGCGGAAATGAGCACACAGATGACCAGTTTGGGCCTCCAACCTAGACTGTGTTAGCACAGATCAGGCAACTCTGACTAACATGGAAAATAAAACCATCACAACTCCCTCAATTCAGGTTATTTGGCCCTGTGGGTGGCAAGGACTCACAAATGTCAATGCAAGGGCCTCTGAAGGAACACAGACGGGAGAAGCAAACACCAGCCATGTGTGCAGCCAAAGGCAATGGCGGGGGGAAGAGGTTCTGGGCGGTGGTGGGCTGGCGAGTGATGAACAAGCAGCGCTGGGTGGGGGCGAGGAGCCCTAGTTTATGGCTTTCCCCAGTTTCCGTGATGTAAATCCTCCCACGGTGGCTGATTTCCAGCTACCACCATGAGGGCAGTAAGCAGAGTAGGGAAGAGATGCTAGCCAACTGGGTTTTGCAAGCTGGCTCTAGCCAAGCACTGTCCACAGGTGAAGTATCAAGAAAACCCAGCAGCACTGTGGGAGTTAGATTCAGTTGTCAACTTGGCCAGGTGAAGGTGCCTAGTTCTGTTGCTGTGAACATGAGCCAATGGCATGTGAACCTCATCTGTTGTTGATTACATCTGCAATTGGCTAGGAGGCATGCCTGCTGCAGTGAATGATGCTTGATTTAATTGGCTGGAAGCTTAAATGAGAGAGCTCAAGGTAGCATAGCCCAAGCAGCTCAGCATACCTCATCTCAGCACTCGCAGCTCAGCCCTCATAGCTCAGCCCAGGCCTTTGGAGATGCAGAAAGGAATCACCCCAGAGAAAGTTGTTGGAACCCAGAGGTCTGGAGAGAAGGCCAGCAGAGACCATCCTGTGCCTTCCCATATAAGAAAGAACCTTAGCTGAAAGTTAGCAGCCTTTCCTCTGAAAAACTAATGAAATAAATCCCCTTTTATTAAAAACCAATCCGTCTCTGGTGTGTTGCATTCTGGCAGCTCGCAAACTAGAACAAGCACCTTCACCCATGAACAGACAATGCTCCCCCTTCCTAAGGGATCCACCTGTGTTGGGGGTGCCAAGACCTTCCTCAAAACTCCCTTCACACAACCAGACAGGAAGTGCCACTGCTTCCATTTCTGCCAATAATCCCTGTTAAGGCCACGTGGCCTGAGGGGGGCTGCAGATTAGTGAAGCTGTTGTTAGCTACCGAAGCCTGAGCCAGTGGAGGAGCAGGAGGGAGGGCAGGGAGGCGCGGTGGTGCTCTGCATCGGGAGGGGCAGGAGGCAGGGCAGGGAGGCACGGTGGTGCTCTGCATCGGGAGGAACAGGAGGCAGGGCAGGGAGGCGCGGTGGTGCTCTGCATCAGGAAGGCTCAGGGAGCCTGGGGGAGGGGCAAGGGCAGGAAAGGAGCCAGGTTGCTCAAGCCCCATCCCGAACCACTCACTGCACCTCCTGCATTCTCGGAAGAGAGAAATGAGACCAGCCAGACACAGCCAGAAGGGGGAGAGGAGAACTCTGTGCAGAGAGAGCTGAAACGAGGACACTACTGCAAGTAGAGTTAGCAGAGCAGGTCCCCAGCTCAAAGGGCAGAGAACTTTCAAACAGGGCCTGACCTCTTCGACTCCCTTTTGCTCTCCTTTTGGGAAGTGAATGAATTTTAAAATCTTCTCTAGAGCCAGCATTTCCTTATCTTCGGCCACACTTGAAATGTGATCAGGAGGGTGGTGGGCCAGGCCACACAGGAAGCTGCCTTTGTTCATGAGGAATCTTCTGGCGGCAACTTGAGTGAGCCTGAGCAAAAGAATAGAGTTTTGACTTTCAAAACCCTAGAAGGAGTAGAGCTGGGGAACCACAACCTTAGGGCTCACTCCCCTGCCCCTCACATCTGTTCCTTTTGGTATGGTGGAAAATTCTTTCTAACCAATTTTCATTACAAGGTGGGAGCCATGGCTGATGGAGTTCCAAGTTTGCGTCTTCTGTGCTACACCTGAGGAAGGAAAGGGCTTGTTCTCCTTGGTACCAGCTCGGAGTTCTTGGCTAAAGACTGTCCTGAACCCCCTTGTGTCATGGCCATGTGGCTGTGAGTGGGGTGGGGCCCACGTCTGACAGTCGCCTCCAGATGAGGCACTTGGTTGGGAGAGAGGAAAGGAGCAATTCCTCAAGGCAAATGCAGAGTACTGACAACGAAGGTGAGGGGGAGGGCTGGGAAGTTACAACCTCGCTCCCCAGTGATGGCGTCAACGATTGCTTGAGCCTCAATTTCCCAATGCACACTGCAGGGAGTACGTGTTCTGTAAGATGTTCTTTAATAGGTGACATTTTCGTTAAGAAACAAAAGGGTTCCCTGTTACAGTTCCATTCTTCCCTCTGCGTTTTGTCTTCTAATAACAATCAACATTTACAATCATTCAATAATTGCACAACCAGATCAAGAGTGCCTGTTTTCCTGGGACTGGAATAAAATGCGCACACACATGTGTATGCACACACACGCTTATCCCTGCAAATCTACATATGCACACATACTTATCCATGGTCCTCTGTCACGAGACCTCAGCAGGAACACTGACCTGTCCTCACCCCACTGGCATGCGACCATCCCACTTGGAAAACACTGGTAAGTGGTACCTGTCTTAAAGGGCCGTGGTGATCATTAAATGCCCACATTTCTGTAGTGTCTGCACACTGCCAGCCTTTCAGACCCCCACGAAATGGATACTGTCACTACAGCTACAAGTGCTGTTCTGATGGTCCCTGTAAAAGCCACCTCCTCATTCAGCCCTTCCTTTCTTCCTTCCTTCATTCATTCAGTGGTTCTGGGGTCTAGCCGGGATCATGATCTCCCCGGGTGGCCTCCCCTCTACCTCCTCAATGCTGACTTCTCAGAGAGAGGAAAGGGGAAGGCCTGGGAGATAAGCAAAGATCCGCTCAGCATTTGCTTTGGACCAGCTCTTTGCCATATTTTCTCATTTAACCCTCCCAGCAGTTCTGGGCAAAAAGAGCCAGGTTCTTCCCTTTGCTAGGGCCTGTGAAGAACAGATGTTCATCCCATCCTATAGATAAAGGAACTGGGCTCCATTGAGATTTGTTCTCTTGTCCCAGGTCACATGGCTGATGAGTGCCAAGCCCAGCTTCCTTCCCAGATGTGGGGTTCTGAGTGCAGTATTAGGGAACGGCCAGCCTCAGAGATGGAATGCTGCCTTGGAAAAAGCAGAGGGCTCCCGGTGCCAGCACCAGAGGTGAAGGTGCTTTTCTCTTTTAGCACCTTGGGTTACTGTCCATCCTTAAATACACACCAGGGGAAATGAGAAGCCCTGGTTAGACAACCACAGTCCAAAAAAAAAAAAAGTTACAGAAACAGACTAGACACCACCAGGAGAGTAAACAATACTGAAACAGACAGAGACCAGAGTAAACACATTAGCTCATCAGCAGCAGCGACACTCTAACACCATCCCCAAGATGTCTCTCCATCTCCCTGCCCAGGAGCCTACCAGGGTCCTAAAGACACAAAGCAACGTGGGGTCTTCAGTCATTCATTTGTTACCCAAAAATGTTCCACAAATGCTACCTGCCCTCCCTGAATTGATAGTCTAGTGGAGGAGAGAAATAAATTATTCAACAACCCTATAATCAATGGACAATTGCACGTATTATGAGCCTCGCAAAGGAGAGAAGGCTGGAGCTATGAGCCTCTATAGTAGCTATAACCAAGAGACCAAAGTTTTCCCTGCAGAAATGATGACGAAGTTGAGAGAAAAGGGAGAGGGGAGTGTGTTGGTCAAGGCTCTTGGCTGCCACGGGAGTCAGCTCACACTAGACGAGATGGAAGGCATCTTTGAAGTGACGTTATTGGATGGCTCACGGAGTCATTGGCAAGACAAAAGAACCAGCTTTAGACAGAACTTCCAGAAACACTTTCTCGCAGTGCCTTCTCCAGCAGAAATTAACTGAGGCATGAGTGCAGATGTGGGCGGAAGATCTGCTCTTTCTGTGATTCTGCCTCCTAAAGCATGATGCCTCAGCCTGCACGAGCGTCCTGAAGGAAATCAGTGTGTGTGCAGAGGAGGCGAGGAGATATTCCCAGGGGTCTCATATCAGTCAAGACGGCCGGCCACTCTTCTGTTCAAAACCCACCAAAGGATTTCCATCACCTCAAGATAAAAGTGAAGCCCGCTGGCCGGGCTCACGACACCGCGAACGAGCAGCCACTACCTACAGGTAAGAGACGCACATCCGCCCACCCCTTGTGCCTGCCAGAGCACAAGACGCCACCATGAGAAGGAGGTGCTGTCTCAAAGACGTGGCCATGCCTCTGCGAGGCTGGTCATCAGCAGCCACGAGCCTTCTGTGACTAGACATGTTAGGGAAAATGGAAAAACTGCTATTATGTGTTTTTCTTCCTGTTAAACAATGATAAAGGAACTTGTCACTTATAAAATGTCAACTCTGTCACTCGGTGGGAGAGGACCTTTATGTATAAGACCACCTGGTATCTTCTCGCCCAACAATGGCTGCAACGCGACCTTTAAGGCATGCTTCTAACAGGCTTGGACCCAAGCCCAGCTTTGGTTCCTTCACTCTAACGTGCCTTAGGCTTAGAGGAAACCCCGACAGGAACTCTCACAGACGGCAGGCTGTCCGTGTGTCTGGCACCCCCTGCCCAGACATCCTTGACTCCTTTCAGGAAAGAAGAGTAAATATGGCGTCTCTATTCAAGGATAAATGTGGTATCGATGGGTGAGTCTCCCAGGTGCATGGGAGAATAGTCCCTTCCAGCTGAGAAGAGAAACTGAAGGTAAGAGTCTCAGAACTGAGCGCCCACTGAGGCAGAGCGTGAGCTCTCCTGGGGGCGGGGAGACCCCCACCACCACCGTCATCCCTGCTGGAAGGCAAGCCCTCTGCCTCCATCAGGGCCCCGGGAAGATCTGATCTGCACACAGTGGAAATCTAAACCCAAGACAGACGGGTTTCTGTGCTCTTCCCCTGATATAAAACTGTCCCTGGAGAAAAAACCAAAGCAGACCAGGCTGAGGTGTTTCTCTCTCTCGTGGGAGCGCAGGTATGATGGTACAGACCAAGGGTAGACACCACGGACAAGGACCTAGTTTATGTGCACGGTATATGGCTGCAAAGGCTTTGCATTTTCTGGGATAAAAAATATTTCCCTCAAATGAGGTTTCAGTTTTAGAAGAAAATCATACCCCTTACAAACTTCCTCAAAATCAGAGGACTCAGGGTCTCCAGGACTCTTACTTTGACTCGTCTACCAAAGGGGGGAGTGGGGAAGAGGCAGAAGGAGGGGGAAGGAGGGGGAAGGGAGGGGGAAAGGGGGAGGGAGGGGGAGGGGGAAGGGAGGGAGGGGGAGGGAGGGAGGGCAGGGGGTTCTGCTGTCTTCTTCTGCTCCTTTATAGGCCCAATGACTATAAGACAGGAGTTCTAATCCAGAAATGGTAGAAAATGCTGCAAATATTCATGAGTTTAGAACTGAAAAAAATTAATAGTAGACACAAAGAAAATAGTGAGACCTCCGTTAAAAACTAGACAGATTGTTATATAAACAAAGTGACTTTTAAAAAGTTTCATGATATTGATATAGCTTTCACAAGTGACTGTGTGATTGTGAAAACTTTGTTCTGACACTCCTGTTACCTATGGTATAGACAGATGAGTAAAAACTATGGATTAAAAATAAATACATGGAGTCTGGGAAGTGAGTCGTGCCGTGCGCCGAGGAAGGAGAGAGAAGGGGTTTCAAGAACTGCCAAGTTCACGTCCCAGAGGTCACTAAAAAAACAGCTACTGGGGGAGTGGAGATAATACAGAGCAGCTCCGGGAGCCACGAGGGAGATCAAAGGGACGGCGTACCCCATCCTGGAACGGCTGACTGTCTGGGAGAACCAGCTCCGGTGAGATCACCGAGGGGCACGGGCTTTCCTGGGTGGGACGGCAAGCGGCCGGAGTCCCTCCCTTCCACCTTCCCAGGCCAGCTGGTAGAATTGGACAGGCGGTCCCCTTAGACCGCGGCAGCTGGTGCCCCCACCACGCGAGGCCCCCCGGACCAACTGATATAGTTGGGTCGGAAATCCCCAGACTGCGGAGAACAGTGACCGGGGGATCCCTTCCAAACACATGACTCCCCCGTCCGGCTGGGAACAGTGCACTCTCCCGGGCTGTGACAGCTGGCGCCCTCCCGCCACGCTTGGCGCCCCGGGCCGACTAGCTAATTCGGCCGGACGCTCTCCCGTGCTGCGGCGGCCGGCGACCCTCCCCGCATTCGGAACCCCAGGCCGGCTGGCACTCTTCCAAGACGCTTCAGCTGGCGAACCTCCCCTACAGCGAGAATTTTCCAGAGTTAAAGGACCCACAGCAACTTTCACTGGTGGAACCCACAGACAAACGTGTGCCACGAGTGCCACCTACTGGGCAGGATAAGAAAAACAGAACCCAGAGATTGCACAGAAAAATCTTTCAACCTGTGGGGTCCAACACCCAGGGAAATCTGACTAAATGCCCAGATGCCAGCAGAAGATAACGGATCACACTCAGAAAATTGAACATATGGCCCAGTCAAACGAACAAACCAATAGTTCAAATGAGATACAGGAGCTGAAACAACTAATGCTGAATATACAAACAGAAATGGAAAACCTCTTCAAAAACGAAATCAATAAATTGAGGGAGGACATGAAGAAGACATGGGCTGAACATAAAGAAGAAATAGAAAAACTGAAATATCACAGAACTTATGGAAGTGAAAGATAAAGTAGAAAAGATGGAAAAAACAATGGATACCTACAATGATAGATTTAAAGAGACAGAAGATAGAATTAGTGATTTGGAGGATGGAACATCTGAATTCCAAAAAGAAACAGAAACTATCTGGAAAAGAATGGAAAAATTTGAACAAGGTATCAGGGAACTCAAGGACAATGTGATCCGTACAAATATACGTGTTGTGGGTGTCCCAGAAGGAGAAGAGAAGGGAAAAGGAGGAGAAAAACTAATGGAAGAAATTATCACTGAAAATTTCCCAACTCTTATGAAAGACCTAAAATTACAGATCCAAGAAGTGCAGCGCACCCCAAAGAGATTAGACACAAATAGGCGTTTTCCAAGACACTTACTAGTTAGAATGTCAGAGCTCAAAGAGAAAGAGAGGATCTTGAAAGCAGCAAGAGAAAAACAATCCATCACATACAAGGGAAACCCAATAAGACTATGTGTAGATTTCTCAGCAGAAACCATGGAAGCTAGAAGACAGTGGGATGATATATTTAAGTTACTAAAAGAGAAAAACTGCCAACCAAGACTCCTATATCCAGCAAAATTGTCCTTCAAAAATGAGGGAGAAATTAAAACATTCTCAGACAAAAAGTCACTGAGAGAATTTGTGACCAAGAGACCAGCTCTGCAAGAAATACTAAAGGGAGCACTTGAGTCAGATACGGAAAGACAGAAGAGAGAGGTATGGAGAAGAGTGTAGAAAGAAGGAAAGTCAGATATAATATATATAATACAAAAGGCAAAATGGTAGAGGAAAATATTATCCAAACAGTAATAACTCTAAATGTTAATGGACTAAATTCCCCAATCAGAAGACATAGACTGGCAGAATGGATTAAAAAACAGGATCCTTCTATATGCTGTCTACAGGAAACACATCTTAGACCCAAAGATAAACATAGGTTGAAAGTGAAAGGTTGGGAAAAGATATTTCATGCAAATAACAACCAGAAAAGAGCAGGAGTGGCTATACTAATATCCAACAAATTAGACTTCAAATGTAAAACAGTTAAAAGAGACAAAGAAGGACACTATATACTAATAAAAGGAACAATTAAACAAGAAGATATAACAATCATAAATATTTACGCACCGAACCAGAATGCCCCAAAATACATGAGGAATACACCGCAAACACTGAAAAGGGAAATAGACACATATACCATAATAGTTGGAGACTTCAATTCACCACTCTCATCAATGGACAGAACATCTAGACAGAGGATCAATAAAGAAATAGAGAATCTGAATATTACTATAAAGGAGCTAGACTTAACAGACATTTATAGGACATTACATCCCACAACAGCAGGATACACCTTTTTTTCAAGTGCTCATGGATCATTCTCAAAGATAGACCATATGCTGGGTCACAAAGCAAGTCTTAAAAAATTTTTAAAGATTGAAATCATACACAACACTTTCTCGGATCATAAAGGAATGAAGTTGGAAATCAATAATAGGCGGAGTGCCAGAAAATTCACAAATACATGGAGGCTCAACAACACACTCTTAAACAACAAGTGGGTCAAAGAAGAAATTGCAAGAGAAATTAGTAAATACCTAGAGGCGAATGAAAATGAAAACACAACATATCAAAACTTATGGGACGCAGCAAAGGCAGTGCTAAGAGGGATATTTATTGCCCTAAATGCCTTTATCAGAAAAGAAGAAAAGGCAAAAATGCAGGAATTAACTGTCCACTTGGAAGAACTGGAGAAAGAACAGCAAACTAATCCCAAAGCAAGCAAAAGGAAAGAAATAACAAAGATTAGAGCAGAAATAAATGAAATTGAAAACATGAAAACAATAGAGAAAATCAATAAGACCAGAAGTTGGTTCTATGAGAAAATCAATAAGATTGATGGGCCCTTAGCAAGATTGACAAAAAGAAGAAGAGAGAGGATGCAAATAAATAAGATCAGAAATGGAAGAGGAGACATAACTACTGACCTCACAGAAATAAAGGAGGTAATAACAAGATACTATGAACAACTTTATGCTAATAAAGACAACAATTTAGATGAAATGGATGGGTTCCTGGAAAGACATGAACAACCAACTTTGACTCAAGAAGAAATAGATGACCTCAAAAAACCAATCACAAGTAAAGAAATTGAATCAGCCATTCAAAAGCTTCCTAAAAAGAAAAGTCCAGGACCAGACGGCTTCACATGTGAATTCTATCAAACATTCCAGAAAGAATTAGTACCAACTCTCCTCAAACTCTTCAAAAAAATCGAAGTGGAGGGAAAACTACCTAATTCATTTTACGAAGCCAACATCACCCTCATACCAAAACCAGGCAAAGATATTACAAAAAAAGAAAACTACAGACCAATCTCTCTAATGAATTTAGATGCAAAAATCCTCAATAAAATTCTAGCAAATCGTATCCAACAACACATTAAAAGAATTATACATCATGACCAAGTAGGATTCATCCCAGGTATGCAAGGATGGTTCAACATAAGAAAATCAATTAATGTAATACACCATATCAACAAATCAAAGCAGAAAAATCACATGATCATCTCAATTGATGCAGAGAAGGCATTTGACAAGATTCAACATCCTTTCCTGTTGAAAACACTTCAAAAGATAGGAATACAAGGGAACTTCCTTAAAATGATAGAGGGAATATATGAAAAACCCACAGCTAATATCATCCTCAATGGGGAAAAATTGAAAACTTTCCCCCTAAGACCAGGAACAAGACAAGGATGTCCACTATCACCACTATTATTCAACATTGTGTTGAAGGTTCTAGCCAGAGCAATTAGACAAGAAAAAGAAATACAAGGCATCAAAATTGGAAAGGAAGAAGTAAAACTATCACTGTTTGCAGACGATATGATACTATACGTCGAAAACCCGGAAAAATCCACAACAAAACTACTAGAGCTAATAAATGAGTACAGCAAAGTAGCAGGTTACAAGATCAACATTCAAAAATCTGTAGCATTTCTATACACTAGTAATGAACAAGCTGAGGGGGAAATCAAGAAACGAATCCCATTTACAATTGCAACTAAAAGAATAAAATACCTAGGAAGAAATTTAACTAAAGAGACAAAAAACCTATATAAATAAAACTACAAAAAACTGCTAAAAGAAATCACAGAAGACCTAAATAGATGGAAGGGCATACCGTGTTCATGGATTGGAAGACTAAATATAGTTAAGATGTCAATCCTACCTAAATTGATCTACAGATTAAATGCAATACCAATCAAAATCCCAACAACTTATTTTTCAGAAATAGAAAAACCAATAAGCAAATTTATCTGGAAGGGCAGGTACCCCAAATTGCAAAAAACATCTTGAGGAAAGAAAACGAAGCCTGAGGTCTCGTGCTGCCGGACTTTAAGGCATATTATGAAGCCACAGTGGTCAAAACAGCATGGTATTGGCATAAAGATAGATATATCGACCAATGGAATCGAATAGAGTGCTCAGATATAGACCCTCTCATCTATGGACATTTGATCTTTGATAAGGCAGTCAAGCCAACTCACCTGGGACAGAACAGTCTCTTCAATAAATGGTGCCTAGAGAACTGGATATCCATATGCAAAAGAATGAAAGAAGACCCATATCTCACACCCTATACAAAAGTTAATTCAAAATGGATCAAAGATCTAAACATTAGGTCTAAGACTATAAAACAGTTAGAGGAAAATGTAGGGAGATATCTTACGAAACTTACAATTGGAGGCGGTTTTATGGACCTTAAACCTAAAGCAAGAGCACTGAAGAAGGAAATAAATAAATGGGAGCTCCTCAAAATTAAACACTTTTGTGCATCAAAGAACTTCATCAAGAAAGTAGAAAGACAGCCTACACAACGGGAGATAATATTTGGAAATGACATATCAGATAAAGGTCTAGTATCCAGAATTGATAAAGAGATTGTTCAACTCAACAACAAAAAGACAGCCAACCCAATTACAAAATGGGAAAAAGACTTGAACAGACACCTACCAGAAGAGGAAATACAAATGGCCAAAAGACACATGAAGAGATGCTCAATGTCCCTGGCCATTAGAGAAATGCAAATCAAAACCACAATGAGATATCATCTCATACCCACCAGAATGGCCATTATCAACAAAACAGAAAATGACAAGTGCTGGAGAGGATGCGGAGAAAGAGGCACACTTATCCACTGTTGGTGGGAAAGTCAAATGGTGCAACCACTGTGGAAGGCAGTTTGGCGGTTCCTCAAAAAGCTGAATATAGAATTGCCATATGACCCAGTAATACCATTGCTGGGTATCGACTCAAAGGACTTAAGGGCAAAGACACAAACAGACATTTGCACACTAATGTTTATAGCAGCGTTATTTACAATTGCAAAGAGATGGAAACAGCCAAAATCTCCATCAACAGAAGAATGGCTAAACAAACTGTGGTATATACATACGATGGAATATTATGCAGCTTTAAGACAGGATAAACTTATGAAGCATGTAATAACATGGATGGACCTAGAGAACATTATGCTGAGTGAGTCTAGCCAAAAACTAAAGGACAAATACTGTATGGTCCCACTGATGTGAACGGACATTCGAGAATAAACTTGGAATATGTCATTGGTAACAGAGTCCAGCAGGAGGTAGAAACAGGGTAAGATAATGGGTAATTGGAGCTGAAGAGATACAGACTGTGCAACAGGACTAGATACAAAAACTCAAAAATGGACAGCACAATAATACCTAATTGTAAAGTAATCATGTTAAAACTCTGAATGAAGCTGCAGCTGAGCTATAGGTTTTGTTTGTTTGTTTGTTTTTGTTTGTTTTTATTTTTTGTTTGATTTTTTGTTTTTTTGTTTTGTTTTTTACTATTATTATTACTTTTATTTCTTTTCTCTATATTAACATTCTATATCTTTGTCTGGTGTGTCGCTAGTTCTTCTAAACCGATGCAAATGTACTAAGAAACGATGATCATGTATCTATGTGATGATGTTAAGAATTACTGATTGCATATGTAAAATGTTATAATTTCTAAATGTTGGGTTAATTTCTTTTTTTTTCCGTTAATTAATAAAAAATAAAAAAAAGTATTAGCAAAGTCCCCTTGGGGGAATGACAAGAAAGGGAGAAAATTCAACTTCCCCATTTGGAGAATTCTTGATATTCTCACAAGCAGTGAGGACAACCAAATCTCTCTCTCAGCCAACACGGCAAGCAAACTCACCGCCCTCCCCCTCTCTACATGGGACATGACTCCCACAGATATGGACCTTCCTGGCAACGTGGGACAGAAATCCTAGAATGAGCTGGGACTCAGCATCAAGGGACTAAGAAAGCTTTCTCAACCAAAGGGGGCGGAAGAGAGAAATGAGACAAAATAAAGTTTCAGTGGCTAAGAGCCTTTGAACAGAGTCAAGAGGTTATCCTAGAGGTTATTCTTATGCATTATATAGATATCACCTTTTTAGTTAAGGCATAACAGAGACGCTGGAGGGAACTGCCTGAAAATGTAGAGCTGTGTTCCAGTAGCCTTGTTTCTTGAAGATGATTGTATAATGATATAGCTTTCACAATGTGACTGTGTGATTGTGAAAACCTTGTGTCTGATGCTCTTTTGTCTACAGTATGGAAGATGAGTAAAACATATGAATTAAAAATAAATAAGTAATGGGGGGACAAATGTTAAAATTAAAAAATATATATTTTGGGTAGATGGAAGTACTAGTGGTCAATGACAGGGAGGGGTAAGGGGTATGGTATGTATGAGTTTCTTCTTTTTTCTTTTTATATCTTTTCCTGGAGTGATGCAAACGTTCTAAAATGTGATCATGATGATGAATATACAACTGTGATGATATTGTGAGCCATTGATTGTACACCATGTATGGAATGTTTGTATGTTAAGAATGTATGTGCTTGTACATTGTTTTATCAATAATTTTTTTTTAAATGTTGGCTTGACAAAATAAATATGTTCTGCCCAGAAAAAAAAAAAAGATGCACAGGTACATGTAAAAGGTATGTTATAATTTTATCAATTTCAAGATACATTCTGAATTTAAAAATAAGATGCTATTATGATTAAACTGTTTTAATTACTATTTTTAAGCATAAATGTTTAATAAGAAAGTAATTTATATGAGATTAAAACTAGTAGCATTCCAAAATTTAAAAAGTATAACGATATGAGTGTAAGATAAAAATGTAATAACACGAAAAGTTTTCTAAGGCTAAAGTCTTTTTTTTAATGACAAGAAAGTGTCATTTTCAATCTTGGACCATGAAAATGTGGTTTCTTTTCTTTTTAAACACAAATAAATAAATAAATTTTATGTGTGGATAGCTAAAAGCCAGAAGGAAATATACAAAAATGTTAATAGGGGTTTAACTCATGGGAGATGGAATAATATGAGCTATGTGATTTTTCTTTTTTTTTTAATAAAACAACAAACAGAGATGCAAACATTCTTGACATGGTTACAATCAATGGCTCACAATATTATCACATAGTTTTCATCACCATGATGTTTTTTTGAACATTTGCATCTCTCCAGGAAAAGAAAGAAAAAAGAAAAAACTCATACATTCCAGACCCCTTACCACTCCTTTTCATTGATCGCTCGTATTTCAATCTACTCAATTTATTTTAACCTTTGTTCCCCCATTATTGCTTATTTTTTATCCATATTTTTTACTCACCTGTCCATACCACAGATAAAAGGAGCATCAGACACGAGGTTTTCCCAATCACACAGTCACATTGTGAAAACTATATCATTATACAATCATCTTCAAGAAACATGGCTACTAGAACACACCACTACATTTTCAGGCACTTCCCTCCAGCCTAATACACCTTAACTAAAAAGGTGATATTTATATAATGCGCAAGAATAACCTCCAGGATAACCTCTCGACTCTGTTTGAAATCTCTCAGCCACTGACACTTTATTTTGTCTCATTTCTCTCTTTCCTCTTTCGTTCGAGAAGGGAAAACGTGGATTCTGAGCCAAGAAAAGGGATTAAATTATTCCTTGAGTTTTCTTTAAGAAAACTTCTTACATATGAGCTTTGCTTCCCCTAATTGATTGATAATTCCAAATCTGGAAACTTTTTATTGAATACTTTTAGTTCAAAAGAAATTAAAACATACTGTATAATAAAATTTTACATTTCATAGTCTAGTAATTTCCTTGTAAATTGGAATGAGTTAAAACATCTCTTGGAAATTTTATCATAATCTTTGTGCTGCAGGGCACAAGCCTGTAGCAATACTTCAAAGAGAGACTCTGTGTGTGTGTGTGTGTGTGTGTGTGTGTGTGTGTGTGTGTGAAAATAGCATGTTTTAAGCTCGTATCAGGGCATATCTGAGTGTATCTGACACAACTTGTCCTTCCAAAGTCTGGAAGTTTCTGATGAAATCACATGCAAAATTGCCTCTGACACAAGAAAATGACCTGCAGAAGTTGGCATGGCAAAACCCCTATACAGTCAATGTACGTAGTATAAAAGGAAATTGGTTTCATAGTCACATAGTTACATATGAGGCAGTGGCATTTAAAAATATTTTAATTTCTTTTGTGTATGCCTTAATTTCAAATCTATTTATTTATTTATTTATTTATTTATTTATTTATTGCAGAATTAAAGATTCCTCCAAAATTCAAATATGAGAGAAAGGAAGTTCCCTACTGGTAGCCAAAAATATCAGCTGGGAGAAAGACAAGAAGAAACTTGAAAATATCAAAATCTCTTGTATCACAACAGGCTAAAACACTGATGGTCCAGAGAAGATATGGAAAACACTTATGATATCCAAAAAATATAGAGAGACAATGAAATGACAACAAGAGATTAAAAAAAAAAAACTAAGAGAATCGGGATACTATGAAACAAGAAACGAAAAGGAAGAAGGAATAGAGTACATGCCTCATGCACAGGAGATAGGTTTCTTCCCGAATTTGCAACAACCCTCACATTTACATTGCATTGCTATAATGATTTGTGAGAATTTGCAACAACCCTCACATTTACATTGCATTGCTATAATGATTTGTGAGGATGAAAGAAAGTTTTCTAAATTACCAACAATATAAAGCAATTTTTCATAAACTAGACAAAAATAAAGATTACAATCATCTTTCTGTGTCCCTTAGAAAATAATTACTACAAAATAGTTGTTATACCGAGGTGATCAAAGATATTCAACCAAAATACGTGTGAAAAATATTATAGTTTTCTCATTCCATCAGCTTTTACAAATATGGAATTTGATGTAATTTCTTTCCTAGACTAAATTAATATTCACTTTTTGCCTAACTCTGTATTCATAATTTGTATTATTTTCAGTAAAAACAAACACTGATGCACTGCTGGATAGGGACTCTGCATTTTCAGTGTTTGTCTTGCCTCCCTCAGCCTTGTTCCCAGCACGTAGGGTTGCTCAGTAAATGTTTGTTGAATGACTGAAGGAGGGTATTGAGCTGGTTTGTGATTGGCCTGCCATATTGCTAACCTGCTCTGTGACTCCATAAGTCATTCCACTTTCCTAAAGGGCTACAAAACCTATGGCTGAGGAGCTGCCTCAGGGTCTGCCAGGTCAGACACTTGTCACCCTGCAGAAGCACCCTGAGCGGTCCCCAGAGGATCAAATACCCAGGGGCACTGCCTTTGATTTACACAGCCCAGTGACTGCTGATAAGCCAACATCATTGTAGTGAATCATCACCAGGAATGGAGTCCCGCTGCTTTGAGCTCCTGCTCTGTGGACATGTACACTTCAGCTCTACTGTTCGCTAGCAGTAGAAGACCCTCTCCTCCTCTCCCATGGCTAGCTCCTCGGAAATGTCCAATGAGGAGGCCAGGCCTCCCTGTTTCCTATTGGCTTCCTGAGCTCAAGGCAAGGGATGGCTCAATCCCACTGCTTCAGGGCTGCAGTGGCTTGTAAAGGGGCTTCCTCCCGGGCACCCAGGAATGGACATGGGCATCGTGATAACCGCTTCTGGAGGGGCCCCTCCCAAAGGCAGCCCCTCTGAGTTGGTCCCTTCTTTGAATGTCCATTACTGCTTCTCTCTCCCACCCACCCAGGAGCTGGGCAGAGGCCACCCGTGCAGCCAGGCTTAGCAAGTGGGCAGCTCCCCAGCCCAGCATGGAAAAGGCCCCTCAGGTTACCTGCACTAACTGTCGGAATATGCTCCAAGCTACGTGTTGAATGGTGCCTCATGGTTTCTGTGCAAATGTGAATAATCATAAGGCTCTTCAGCGCGGTAAGCACTGATCTCAGTACTTTATTTTTATAGCTTAGCTTCTGAACAATGTATGAGGTTTTACTAGTATTGATCCCATTCTGCAGATGTAGAACTTGAGATCCAGAGAGACTAACTTTTTTGCCAAGGGCAAGCAAATGATTATGATTTTAAAACAATTAGACCCAAACAATTGAGAAACACTATTTTCTTAACCGCACAGACAGCAGTGGTGACAGCCACCATAACTGGTTGCACACCCGCTTGGTGCCACACCCTGTGCTAGGAGTCATGTTTTCCTCTCCCCGTGACCTTAAGGAGCTCACCCTGGGCCATGGGGGAGGCCGAGGACAGAGATGTGCATTTGAACAGGGGATTGACAACACGGTGACAGCACAGACACAATGCGTGTTGATGGAGGGATGCCGGGGCAAGTCAACTCAGGGAACGTTTGCTCCTGAGTGTCCAAAAGGGAGCTATTTTGCTTCTGTTACGAATTGAGCTGTGTCCCCCCAAAGATATGTGCAAGTCCTAACCGCTGCCCCAGTGAGCCTTCCTGAAAATGTAGGGTCTTTGAAGATGTTGGTTAAGATGAGGCCTAACTAATCTAATAGGACTGGTGGGAGAGAGAAAGCTGGCCATGCGGTGGGGCAGCGGTTGAGTTAGGTCACAAGCTGAGGACACAGGTCGTTGGCAAGCTGCAGACAGCCCTACAGACTTCAGAGGGCACACGCCCCTGCCAACAGCTTGGTTTGGACAGCTCCCCTCCAGACTGAGAAAATAAATTTGTGTTATTTAAGCCATGCAGTTTGGGTACTTTGTTACAAAAGCCCTAAGAAACCGAGATGATTACCAAAATAATTTCCTACAGGAATCCTTCCATACTGCATTTAAAATAGAAGTGATTGTAAAGAAGGATGAAAAACCACAGAGGTGCAGAGCTAATATCAAGTCTCTATGATACATGTTGGCTGCTTTGTCTCCTTTACTTATTCATCTTCATAGCAACTTCCATTAGGTTATACAGTCCCCATTCTATTATCTCCATTAAGGAAACTGAAGTTCAGAGAGGTCAAGAGACTAGACCCAGGTCACACAGCAGAACCCAAATTTGAGAACTGGTCTATAAAACTGCCAAGTCCAATGTCTTCTCCAGCACCCAACACTGGTTTTCCAGAGTTCAGCTATTATGTGACCCGGGACCACCCAGGGCCCGTGACCAGGGGAACTAACTCCCAGGCTGAGCCCACAGTTTTGAGCCCTCCTCCTAGCCTCCACCCCTGCCCAAGCACAGCTGCTTCACGTTTCCAGTCCAAGATGCGTCGCCTCCCCTTCAGGCCTGAGCTCAGCAACCTGGGGACCACATTTGGGGAGCTCGGTGGCTTGGGCCTCCGCTCTAAATTCCTATTAACCACTCTGGATTTAATAGCTGCTATTAATACAAATTATGCTTCATTAAGCATGAAACTCAGGAGGACTCGGCTCCAAAGCTCCAGTTCAATACAGGGCTGAAGGACAAACGGAACGGCTATTTTTAATCCCGGCAATGTCAGTGGGGAGAGAACGGCTGACACTGCACGTGCCCATCGCTGCTGTCGCTGGGGTTGAGTCTTTCACATGTTCAAATAAGCATCCCTTGTTTTCAGCTCAAGGTGTGCAGCGGTGTCACCGGAAAGTTCCAGTGATGATGGAACATTTTTCCCTTTGGAAACCTTTTTCCTACGCACCCTGAGAAGGTACAGAGCGGGGGGCCCTGCCCAGGCCCCCCCTAGGGTCACCCTGCAGGCTCCCGGCCCGCACCTCGAGGGGCCCTGGTCCTCCTGTTTCGGGGCCGCTGACCCTCTAACTCTGGTTTTCTAGGCTGTGGTGTGTCCACGGGCAGCTCCACAGTGTGCAACAATCAAACCCGAGGCATTCTCCCAGACCAGGGCGAGCAAAGGTTTACTGTCAACAGCCAGGCAGTAAGTGTTTTAAGCTCTGTGGGCCACGCAATTTCTACCTCAACTACTCAACTTTCCCATTGCAGCACAAAAGCAGCCACAGAACATGGATAAAAAAAATGTGTGTGACTACATTCCAATAAAACTTTATTTACAAGAACGGGTAGCAGGCCAAAGTTGGCCCACAAGATATAGCATGCCAACCCCTGTTCTAGAATCACCTCTGCCTTTTTCAAATTTTCTGTCCTGTCAGAGACGGTTTTGCAACAGATATATCTTTAGTCCTTAATGAGCATGTTTCTAACAGCTGTGTCTTTTTACCTACAAAATTGTGTCAGTTGGCATCCATGATAAAAAAGAACTCCTGTGTGTGACACCACTGCAGGATTATCGCATAACCATGTTAAGATTGGTTGAATTTATTTATTATCCATATTATGCAACCCAGTCGATGATACACATTCATGGGGATACAATTTGCAATAAGAATTTTTGCTGAAAAGTCGGTTTATGTGCTTTCATATAGTACACATTTGTTTTTATTTGTTCTAAGTATTTGACAGTGTGCCATGCATGAATTCTTACCTGAAATGCCCCAGTGTGGTACGTGCATACCTGCTCAGTTAATATTCACTCTAACCTCCTTTTGGAAAGTTCTCGTTTTGAGAAGTTTGAGTTTGATATGATTTGTAAATGGGATGTTAGAGTACATAAGGGATGCAGAGACTTGAATTTACAGGGTTGAGCTTACTTGTCACCATAAAAAGTACATGCTATTAAGACAGCTGGACTGCTTCTAAGAGCATTTGGCAGGGTTTATATTATCCATCAAAACAGGCATTTTTAAAAAGACGGTTTGGATAAGATGTCTACATCAGATACAAAACTATTTTGTCCTACAGGACAATATAACCATAATTTTGGGGGGGGTTCCTTTAATATTGGACAAAACTACAAGCCATGTGTAAGCTTTACAAGGACTAGACACAAGTGAAACAGTAAATAGCAAAGTCAGACATGGATACCTGCTCACAGATATTTAAATAATCTTTGGTTGAGCCTTTCAACTGTCAAAAGGCCATGCAGCCCAAAGCTTAGAGGGGAGATGGTGGAGTGGGAATTCCTGGGCTCACTCCCTCCACCCAAACCACCATGAACAGGCAGGAAGTATCTGAAACAACTACTTAGAAGCCCCAGAGGCCAGAAGACACTGCCCAGTGGGAGGAAGAGGCTGGCGATGAGGGCATCGTTGCCCTCTCCTCGGGGCAGCTCCTCACGCCCATCGCCACCTCCCACAGCAGGTCGCCGTGGGGCCCAGCTGCTGCCTAGCTGCTGGTGACAGAAAGGGCCAGAAAAATCCTCTTCCCCAAGTTGCACAAATTAGTTTGTACAACTAATCGCTGATCATGGATTTTGATTCGCAAATTTGGATCTGTGGGTCCTGGCTTCGAGGGCAGCCATGGTTTCAGTTTTCCCCAGAAAGGCGTGGAGGGGTGGGGACCGATGTCGTTCTCGGGGTGCAGGGGGCAGCCAGCCGAAGGGCTGCATTTGCTGGGAAGGCCAGGAAAGCTCAGATTTGGGGAGCTGTTGGAGAAATTTTGGGTGCCCTTCCTGACCCCACCCAGGGCACTCTGGAGCTGGTCTGTGCCTCCTTCCTGGGCCCCCGACCTCGAGTCCGCCAGGAACGACTGACCTGAGAAAGCCCTCTCCATTGCACCCCATCCCAGAATTTACCCTCCAGGCAAAAGCACCTTAAGACAACAAAAGGTGTGTGAAAAACTGCAGAGGTGGACAGTCGGACAAAGGCCTGCCACTTCATACCCCCAGAGAGAAAGCTCTGTCTCCTGGGAAACAGGAGACAAAGGAAACTCCTAACAAGCCAACCCCAGGACAAGAGAGAGGCTCGGAAAGACAAAGGGACTCTGCACACTGCACTCGCCTGGGGCAGACCCTCCTGACAGGAGGCTGGAAGCTGGAGAGTCTCTTTCTTATCACCAGCCTGTTAGAAAACCAAGAAACAGACATCTCAGCGAGAAATCCCAGACTTAACATTTTTAAATATTGAAATGTAGAGTATGCAACAAAAAAGTGCAAGACAAGCAAATCAATAGGAAATGATGGCCCATCTGAAGGAACAGGATAAAATATAGAAAACACCAATGAAGAGGACAAGAATGTGGACCAAAAGAAAGTCTTCTAAGAAAAATAATCTTTAAAATGCTCAAGGAGATGGAGGAAAGCACAGAGAAAGAAGTAAAGGATATAAAGGAAACAATGGATAAGCATATGAGAGCCTTAAATAAAGAGAAATTTTAAAAAGGAACTGTATTAGTTAGGGTTCTCTAGAGAAACAGAATCAACAGGGAACACTTGCAAATATAAAATTTATAAAAGTGTCTCATGTGACCACAGGAACGCACAGTCCAAAATCCACAGGGCAGGCTGAGAAGCCGACGACTCCGATGGAGGGTCTGGATGAACTCCGCAGGAGAAGCTCACCAGCTGAAGCAGGAATGGGGCCTGTCTCCTCTGAGTCCTCCTTAAAAGGCTTCCGGTGATTAGATTTAGCATCACTAATTGCAGAACACACTCCCCTTTGGCTGATTACAAATGGAATCAGCTGTGGATGCAGCTGACATGCTCATGACCTAATCCTATGAAATGTCCTCATTGCAACAGACAGGCCAGTACTTGCCCAATCAGATAAACAGCTACCCCAACTTGGCCAAGTTGACACATGTCCCTAACCATGACAGGAACCAAATAGAACTATTAGAATGGAAGACCATAGTAATTGAAATGAAAAAAAAAAAAATGCCCAGGAGAGTTTCAAAAAAGAAATAATCAGTGGACTTGAAGACAAAACACTTGAAATGAGTCAGGCTGGGAAGAAACAGAAACATTAAATGTGAAAATAACCGAAGACATCCTGGGACACCATCAAGCCGACCAATATATGCATTGTGGTGGGTCCCAGAGGGAGAAGAGAGAGAGAAAGGGGCAGAGAGAGCAGTCAAAAAAATAATAAGAGAACTTCCCAAACTTAGCAAAAGACCTGAATGTGCACACCCAAGAAACTCAAGAACACCAAAGAGGATAAACATGAAGAAAAATACACCCCATCATTCATAGATTACACGTTATACTTGGATACAAAGACAAGGAGGAAGTTCTGGAAGCTGCAAGAGAAAAGCACGTGTTACATGCAATGGAGCCCCAATTAGATTTAGTGCTGATTTCTCATCAGAAACCATGGAGGTCAGAGGCAGTAAGTAGGTCAAAATCTTAAAGTGCTGAAGGAAAACAACTGCCAGCCAAGAATTTCATATCCAGTGAAACTCTCTTTCAAAAATGAGAGGGAGATTAAGACATTCCCAGATAAACAAAAGCTGAAGAAGTTCACTGCCACTGGACCTGCCCTATAAGGGATGCTAAAGGGTTGCTCTTCAGATCAGAAGGAAAGGACACTGTGTAGTGAGTGGTTCAAAGCATCACAAGAAAATAAAGACCTGCAGTGAAGCCAGTTCAAAACCTAAGCAGGCAAGACTGAGGGTGGATAAGGAAGCCATGGAGCTCAAGATTTATCTGCAATGTACAGACCCACCTCTCATGAATACCAAAGCTTTCCTTGGGAATCACCCCAGGCCAACCCACAGAAACCTGCAGGATGCTCTACGAGAAGTAGGGGGATGGTTTCCCCAGATTCAGAAGTATGAAGTCTATGGTTATCATTGCTAATAAATAAAATGGGAATATGGATATCTTAGGGGGGGAAAAGGACATACTGCCTACATTTCTGTCTTATCTTTAAGCTATAAGGAATCTTTCCTTACAGTCATTTGATGGATACACAACAATTATGGAAACTAGTCTTGAGGTTATAGAGGAAAGACAATATCCTGACTCTGCATGCACAGGAATTTCCTTGGTCCAGCAGACCTGTTGACTCTCCCACTGGCATGGTCAGAGTGAATAAACCACATGCTCTGTGCACAGGGCCATCTCCCCTGTTCCACCTGGTGGCAAGGGCTAAGCGGGCAGAAACCCCAAGGTGGAAGAAGGCCAAGGGGGTGGCTTTTGTGGCCTGGCTTGGACAGAACAATTGTGGCAGCTCTGCTTATGTTCCCTGACCTTGGGGCCACCTAGGAGGTTTGAGCTTATCCAAGCAGGCCAAGATAAGTGATGGAGGGATTTCCCTGACCTCACAACGTCTAACAGGATGTCACCAAAACAAGTAATGCAACATCCCAAATCTTTCACAAAGATGCAAGCAATCATAAATAGCTTATTGTTCCTAGAATTACAATATCTTCTTTGGTTGATTGTCTATTTTGTCTTATTCTATTAACATCACATTCTGTAGAGGGAATGGGGCACACTTACACTATGACCCTCCCTCAAGCTTACTTTACAAGCAAAGTAAGCTGAATGCATTTAGCTTTACCTCAGTACAAGGATAAGCATCACTTGTATCTCACACACCCAAAACAAATACGAGGGGCAGCTGGGGAGACTTCAGGAAAGATTCCTGAATCCCTCCAGGCTTTGCAGGAAATTTCGAGTATTTCCTAGTCAATAGGCTTCAGACCAGAGGTTGGCATACTTCACTGTAAAGGGTCAGAGAGTAAATATTTTAGGCTTTGTAGGTCATCTCTTTTGCAACTCTGTCATTGGTGCTCAAAATTTGCCAAAGACACTACTTAAACAAGTGAGAGTGCATGTGTTCCCCTAATTTACAAAAACAGGCAGTGGGCTGCATTTGGCCCCTGGGCCTTACTATGCCAATGTCTGTTCTAGACTTCAGTAGACTCCCTAAACGATATGATAAGGACCCCTCCCAAGAGGTCCAATATGCCCTCGCCCTACACCTCTACACCCATATCATTAAATTCTAGCACACTGTGGGTTCGCTCTCCCCAACATCAGGGTGAGATTGAGCACTCAGATACGACTTGCCTTCCTGTCCCTTGCCCCGTGGCAGCAGCAGAGGGGTGGTCCACAATAACAGCTCCTTCAGAGGAGACAAGTGACATGTGAAGGCCGGGAGACAGCACGTTGCTACACGAGACAGAGCATCAGAAGCTCAAAGGCCACCATCTCCACTGGAGGGGCAAGGAGGTAGGCGTGGAGGGTAAGTTCTTGCAGGGCTCATGGAAGAGCTTTGGGGTTCAGGCATCCTTGGCCAGCTCCAAACCAGGCCAAAGGCCAACACGCACATGGATATGAAGACAAAGCAGTCAAAGACTCAAATGTGGCCTGAGCAGCAGCCAGAAGCCCCACACCTGTAAAGCTGAGCCCTGGAGCATGAAGCAGGCATAACGAGAGGAAGCTGCAGCCAGAAGCCATAGGCCAAAGCTTCAAAAGCAGCAGACGAGGAGCTGGGAAACAGCTAGCAATGTAGACTTTGGCAGCCCCATTAGAGGCAGCCATCTAATACCCTTAGAAAAACTTCTTTAGTAAACTGTGTGGAAATTTTTCTTTTTGGGAAAAAAAAAATCAGAACAAAAAAAAAAGATTCTGAAAACACTGACTTTGAGAAGCTGAACTTGAATACCCTTGGAAAAACTATTAGTAAATAAATGGTATACAGCTAATTCTTTTCTTCCCTTAGGAAAAATAAGGGAAAATGGGTTCTGTTGAGAAAGCCTTTGAGAAAACTCTACCTCCTGGCGAAAACTGGCCCAGCCAGCCCAGAAAACCTAACAAATAGATGGTTAAAGCTAAATTTGTTATTTGCTTGCCATTGTAAGGAAATAAGTAAAATATGACTTCCCGTGACAGAGAAATAGAAATCACCTCTTCATTTCCTCTCCCTTTCTCCTCCTCCCCCTGCAAGTGTTGTGGGGTACACAGAGAACCTCACCATGCCCACTGGAAACCATCCCATCACTTCCAAGAAATAAACCACACTCCAGTTAAAAATGTGGAAAGAGGCAAGGCTAAATATTGATACTTCTATAAGCACCACAGTTCAGCTAATTCGAAGTTTAAGTAACACAAGTTCATGGGTAAGGAGGTTGATTTTGGAGTTCACATGGAAAGTATATTTGTGACACCAACTCTGCCAGAGCCATTATCCAGCCTGGATACTGATAAGTGGAATGTGTGCAGGTTGTCCCGTTAAGGTCGAACAGTAACTTGGTGGGGGTTGTGTTTGTGTCTTGCTGCTTTGAGCCTCACCTGCCCTGCACACATCCAGAAGGGTCATGAAAAGGTGGCCCTTGAGCTCTCATCCTTCAAGGCAAATAAACTTTATTTCCACTAGTTTGTGAGAGTTTTTGATCATTTACCCAATACGTGAATCACATCCCATAATTTAACACAGGAAGAAGACTGGGACTTGAATCAAAGACAGCACTGTAAGCTCATAATTTAAAGCCTCCCTCCTTTCCTCCATACTGAACATCTGGAAATATAGACAAAATATAAAAATAAAATGCTAAAATCACAGCCAAGTTCAAAATCAGGTGACTCTCTCTATGAACGTGAAATGGAAGAGAAATCCAAGGTGATGGGTAGAGGCTGGATCTGCCGTCTTGATGAGCTTCTGCTTAGTCTGTGAAGGTCGAGCATAGGCAGGGAGCAGGAGCCACATTAGGTTCACTGCTCAAGGCTTCTACAAAAAAATTATTCCAAACAAGGAAAGCATTTGTGGAAAAATGCTGCCTTTTTCAGCCTATATCTCCTTTCTTATCCGGGATGTTATTGTGTGAGCACAGGGTGCTTGGAGCTGAGGCAGTCTCTTAGAACTCTCGACTAAAAGGAAAGAAATACTGATTGGGCTCTGGCATTATTGGACTATTATTCAATGAACTCTGGACCCCCAGACTCTAAAATTCTAAAGTAAGGGATACATCTCAATATGATTTTGGCCAATGTCAGTTGAATTTCCTCTTACTTAAAGCCAAATGCATCAAGAGAAAGAGAGAGAGGATGGGTACATGGAGACCTTGCTCTTAAGATGAGCGTGAAAACTAAAATTCCAAAACACATGAGAAAATCAAAGGCCATAAAAGACAGAAAACAAAATACACTAATGATCAGACATGAATTCGCTCCAGATGAATGTAAAATTATAGACAGTCCAACAAAGACTTTAGATATGTCTAATCTCCTCAATGAGAGTAAATATCATCAGTAGAAAAGGGACAGAAATTATGAGGTAAAATTGGGCAGAAATTAAAACAACAAGATATTGAAAACTAATTAGAAATCTTGAAAATTAAATATATGCCTATTGAATTAAACTCAGGAGGTGAGGGGTACTCTAGACTGGGTGCAGTATAGGAGCCAGAGGAACAGCCATACCAGGGATAAAACTGTCAGTGAATGAGGTTAAGGCCATGGAAAAGAGTGAAGAAGCAATAATTGAGGGGATAAATTAGACCGTTTTCCAGAATTTGAGAGACATAAGCTCTCCAATTAAAAGTTCACTCTGAGAACAAAGCAAGAGTAATTCAAATTAATTCAAAAGTGTGCATGTCGTAGTGAAAAAAGAGAGAAAGAAAAAGCAGCTGGGCACATAAAGATAACTGACCAAATTATCCTGCTGTGGGCTGAGAGCCCCTCCCTCTTCCTGGGCTGACATGCGCACCCTGTCTAAGCTGACACTCTCTCAGACTTTGGCCCCACCAAAATCTCCTATCCCGGCCCCCAATCCATTTCCACAATCCCATTGTATTCACAGCCCTCTTTGCTTATCTCCACCTCCAGCCCTCCTCCATCTAGAGTATCATCCTTTTTTGTAACGCCATTACTTTTCCAAATAGGTCTTGTGGTACCTTTCAAGCTATATATATTGACCAAAATAAGAAAAAAAGAAAGAAAGAAATTGCTTAGCAACTATTAGAATAAGGCATTGAAGCCCAAATCGATAGCAATGCGTGCCACACGTGCATTTCTTCACACGTACTAAAGTCCTTCCCACTTACTAACGTCACGTGGTCTGAGTTTCCAAGTGGCCAAACCAAGAAAAATTAAAAATACACACAGTGCAACATTTATAGTTTCCATGGCACAGAAGTATACTAGTTGGTAAGGATAACATCATTTTTCCAAATATTTTTCCTGGGAGATAGGATTCTGTGGCAAGCTGTCTCTCGTTCCCACCCTCAAGGATTTGAGTAATCAAAACCCTATTCTCTGGAGGCCTGTTGAAGGAGTCCGCCAGAAAACAGGGCACGGTTCAGCTCACCCAAATGTGCACCCTGTTAAATAGAAATTTATGTGCAGTTCATCTTCAATGTGGTTTGATTCCTTTAAGTCTTTTTTTCCATTTCCATTATTTTCTCTATCTAATCTATTTTTAAACATTTTATATGTGCTCTAGTTGATTCCTCTAAGGGCATATCAATTTTTATTTGACAAAACATCTTTGAAATGTTAAAGAAAGCAAGACAGAAAAAGATTCCCCAAAGAATGTAGAAATTATCAAAAAGCACCAAACCTGCAATTGTATATGAAATATCAGAAAAGATTTAAGAACATCTTAAGCATATATGTCATTAGACAAGACATATATGAAAGAAACTTGATTGAGGGTTTTCCAAATTTGACAAAAATCCTAACACTTTGCATGACATTTCCAAACGTGAGCTGTGAAACAAAGCTTTTATTATTATTTTAGAAACTTTCCTAAAATTATCTGTAACAAAAAACCAAATCTAGATCAACCATGCTAGAGGGAAGACTGGATTATCATTTAATTTTCTCTGTGAGTGACATGAAACAGTAATCAAAGAGCATGCAGCCAAGAACGTGGCAACCTCAGCTCATCCAGGAGATGTTCCATGTGGTAGATGAGCACACTGAGGGTCAGAGAAGTTGCTCCAGGCCCCCAGCCCACATAAAACTGGCTGGAGCTAGCACAGGTTGTCCTGCCCTCGAATAGACCCCTGACCTGAGTCTAGCAGAATCTCCCTCTGCATCACACCCAGTGACACAGTACAGCTTCTGAGCACCCGTCACCCACTCCAGCCACCACCCTGCCTCTCTGGGCAGGTGCTTTGTCCATTTGAAACCTGGATTAATAAACCAGGGTTTCTTTAGTTTATAATATGCAAATCACAACGTTCTGCCCATTTGTCAAGCATCACCAATAGACCTGAAGCCAGGTAAAATTTTCCTCCGCTGAATCCTAAGTTTTACCTTCAATGTCTTCAGCTTGCAGTTTCTTGATCTTGAGGCCAATATTGATGAATGAAGCTGTTCCAAGAAGCAGCCAACAGCCTTAGTTAATAGGAAAAATAGGCTTTTCCCATTTATCAGGGCTTTTCCCATTTTGTCAGGGCTACAGGGTCTTGAGGACAGGCTACTGCCTGCACCTCCCAGCCCTCTGTGGGTTTTTCTGGGTTGTGTTCTAGAGGCAACTCATTGGCAGTACAGGCCCCAAACATAAGACAGCTGAGCACATCCCAGATAATCGCCTACACCAGATCCCAAAGGAAGCTCCACCCTACCTGCAGAAACCCACCTCTAGGTTATTCACACCACTGACCGCGATGGTTTAAAGTGTCACTGAGAAACCTGATACAATAGGCCACATCTCTGAATATAGCTTATGCCAAATTCCTTTTGTTGTTTCCTCATCTTACACTAACAGAAAATTATATGGACCAAATGTTGTGAACTAGTGGGACGAATTTAGCCCACAGCTGTGTTTAATTAAGCCACCACAAACTATTTCATTTTAAAAACAATTTACCTTTTAAAAGAGTATTTAACTTTCAAGTTCCTTTTTAAATTCAGGTTTCTGCTTCTCTCGGAGAACCACCCGACGGACCACATGGAACTGGCACACCTGCTTGACCACAGACGGCTGAAGCTGAGGAGCTGCTGGTCTCTGTAGACAGGGCCTGGTCCCAGCTGCTCAGCTCGCCCGGTCCCCACCGACCCGGGGCTGGGTAGCCCTCTTCCCTCCGTGCAGCACCTGCCTGGCTCCTGCAGGTGTCTGAGTTTGCATCCTTGATATCGACACCTTTTCAGCCAAGCCACAAAAAGTCTCACCAAGAGACAAACACAATCTGGCTCCCCGTCCTTCTCACCTCTTTCCACTGACAGCAATGCTGCTGGCTGGGCGGCTTTTAACAAATTATCTAATTTTAGGGGCCTTGCTTTTCTCATGGGTAAAATGGGGCTAATGGTATAGATTCTGCATATTGATTATGAGGATAAACTGTATGATATTTGCCCAGCATCTGGTAGCTATTACGATGATTAGTTTACCCAGACATAAGCCATATTGGAAAAGATGGGCTTAAAACCAGTCGGGGCCAGTAAAGATCAGAACATGCCATAAACACTGCTTCATCATGTAACTTGTGTACTATCTATGACCTGAAAGCATGTTTTTATGAATTTCATTAATTCCTTACAATGACCTTGGGAGTTGCTATACTCGACAGGTGAGGCTGGTGGGGCTCGAAGGAGTCCCAACTTCTACATGTATCCTGAGTACATCTTGATATCACAGCACTTGCCAGGATGTATCATAATAATTCTCTACACCTCCGTCTGCTATTCCTACTAGGCTGTGGGGTCCTTGGAATCAGGGATAAATTGGAGTCACCACTGTGGCCCCAGTGGGTCCCTGAGACCCAGCTTAGGAAAAGCACTCGGTCAGCTCTGGCCGAAGCAGTCAGTTTATCCACAGTGGAAAATCCCCGTCAGAGAATTAGAGAATGGCCAAGCAGCAGCCCTGGCCTTTGGACTCCCAGACTCTGTTCTCTTCCCTCTACAATAGTGTGGGCATTTTTCCTTTCATTTCCTTAAGCTTCTTTTGAGTCCTTTGCATTTGGAAGTTGGGAGTTTCACCCGTGTGTTCAAATGTGTTACTGAGGCGAGGCTCTAGCAGAAAGAATTCTGGCATGACCCTGTAGGTGCCAGAGGAAGTGGGTGCCTTCCGGGAGCTGCTGGCACCTCTACAATGCCAGCTGCTCCCCTCTCTTCATGATACTCCACCCGGTGCCCTGGAGCACTCTGATTCCTGATTCACCGAGCAATAACATGGGAGCGTTGTAACCAAAGCAACAACAAACACTGCAAGTTTTTAAATTAGATTTATTGAAAGGAGAAGTTACATACAATATATCACCCAATTTAAGTGTACAGTCTAATGAGTTTTGGCAAATGTATACTATCTTATGACTATCACCACAATCAAAATATAGAATATTTCCATTACCCCCTAAAAGTTCCCTTATGCTGCTACACCAATTTCCTGGCTTCAGGTAACCACTGATCCGTGTCCTATCGCTACAGCTGGGCACTTGCTAGAGTGTCCCCTGTATGGAATCATAGACTGCGCTATTTTGGGTTTGGCTCCTTTCACTTAGCATCATGCTTTCAAGATTTGTCCATGTGGTTACACATACCATTAGGGCATTCCTTTTCCTGACTGACTAATATTTCATTGAATAAATATACCATAATTTATTTATCCATTCAACCTTTAATGGGCATGGGAGTTGTTTCCAGTTTTGCCTATTATGAATAAAGCTGCTATGAACTTTTGTGTATGAATCCTTATGTGGAATATGTTTTCAATTCCCTAGAATTAACGTCAAGGCGTAGAATGGCTGGGTCATATGAAAGCATATATTCAACTTTATAAGAAGCCAACAAACTATTTTCCAAAGTGGATACCCCATTTTGCTGTCCCATGAGAAACTTAAATATGTTCTGATTGTTTTCCATACTCTCTGACACTGGGTTATCATCAGTTTTTTAAAATTTAGCTGTGCTAATGGGTGTGTAGTGGTATCTCATTGAGGTTTGCATTTTAATTTCCACTGTGATGAATGACAGTAAGCATCTTTTCATGTATTTATTTGCCACTCATACACCTTTTTTAGTGAAAGAGTTTATCAAATCTTTTGCTGGTTTTTATTAATTGGGTTATTTCTCAATATTGAATTTTGAGAGTTCTTTATACATTCTGGATACAGGTGCTTTATCCAATATATGATTGGCAAATATTTTCTCCCAATCTGAGTCTTGTATTTTAATTTTCTTAGCAGGGTCTTTCAAAGGGGAAAAGTATTGAACTTCAATGAAGTTCAATTTATCAGTTTGTTTTTCTTTTATAATTTCTGCTTTTTATATTGCACCAAAGAAACCTTTGCAGAAGTCAAGGATCAGAGAGCATTTGTCCTGTGTTGACTTCCAGCTTTTATGTTAAAGTAGGATGCATTTCCGGTTGATTTTATGTAAGGTGTGAAATCAGGATCAAGGTTCATTTTTCCCCACACAGTTATCATTATCAACTTTGCTGTGTGGAGGTTACGGTAACCTTAAAATGTGTAGTGATCAATATTCACTTCACTCATCCTTGTGACCTATAATTTCCCCAAGCCTAGGCTTTATACCTTGTATGTGCTGCAAGTCATAAATGAATCATTCATCATCCTCTCATTAAAGCTAATTTAAACAAACACACATGCACACACTTGAAAGTAAGAAGCACGACAACAGATAAAGAAGGACAATGCGTAATGATAAAAGGATCAATACAGCAGGAAGTCATGTTAATTGGACATGTTTATGCACCTAATAACAGAACTTTAAAATACCCAAATCAAGCAAAAAATGTGGCAGAATTAGGGGGAAAATTAGATAAAACTACACTCATAATTGCAGATTTTAACACACCTCTCAGTTACTGATGAAACAAGTAGGAAAAAATTCAAAAAGATTATACTAATATATGGAAACTCATCAATCATCCTAACCTAATTGACTTTGAGCACACTGTACCCAGGAAGTGCAGAATACTATCTCATTGAATAAGTATGCCATAATTTACTTATCCATTCACCTGTTCATGGACATGGGAGTTGTTTCCGGTTTTGTCTATTATGAACAAAGAAAGATCGTACATGGACCAAAACATAGGTTGCAATACATTTCAAAGGATTAAAATAAGTATATTAGCTGAATTAAATTAGAAATTAATGATTAAAAGGTAGCTAAAAAATTCCTCAAATATTTGGAAATTTCACAACATACCTCAAAATAACCCAAGAGTCAAGGTAGAAATCACAAGGGGAAAATTTTTTTATGGAATATAATGGAAATACATGATATCACTATAAGCTAAAGCAGTGTTTAGAGAGAAAGTTTTGTTTATTAGAAAGGAGAAATGAATGAAATTAATGATGTAAGCTTTTACCTTAAGAATAAAAAAAAAATTAACCCCAAAATAAACTGAAGTGAGAAAGTTATGAGCAGGAATCGATGATATAGAAAACAGCCAAACATTAAGAGTAAATCAATAAGGGTAATGTCAGTTCTTTGGAAAGATTAATAAAATTGATAAACTCTTGGCAGTTCAAGAAAAAAAGGGGGGAAATATTAATCACTTATATCAAGTAAAAAAGAGGTCATCACTACCAGTTCTACACACATTAAAAGGGTAAGGGGGGTATGAGAAATTACTTTATTCCAATAAATTCTACAACTTAGATAAAACAGACAAATCCCTTGAAAAACACATCTTAACAAACTGACATGAGAAGGAGGAGGACCACAAATAACCATCTATCTCTTAAGGAAACTGAATTCATAATTAAAAACCTCACAAAGAAAACTCCAGGCCCAGGAGATCTCACTGGCTAATTCTATCAAGTTCTTAAGGAAGAAATTACACAATCTTATACAAAGTCACTAAGATAAAAAAGGAGGTAGGAATGTTCCCCAACTCATTTTTTGAAGCCATCATAACCATGATATCAAAACCTGACAAACACATTAAAAGAAAATTAAATTACAGACCAATATCCTTTGTAAACATAGATCCATAAACATAACCTTACAAAATATTTGCAGATCAAATCCAGCAATATATAAAAAGATAATGCACAGTAATTAAGTGAAGTTTATTCCAGAAATTCAAAATTCTTTTAATATTTGAAAATCAGTCGATGTAATTCACCATATTTATAAAATATAGGAGGCCATATGATCATCTCAGTGACTAGAGAGAAATCATTTGAAATTCGTGATAATATTCTCAGCAAACCAAAATTTCCTCATCTATAAAAAATCCATGGTTAATATTATACTCTATGGTGAAACAGTGGATACTTTATGCCTAACATAGAAACCAGGGAAAAATATCTGTTCTCACCACATCTAAATAGCATTGTTCTAGAGGTCCTACATAGTGCCATAAGGCAAGAAAAAGAAGTTCGAAACAAAAATTGGAAGGAAACGAAATGAAAGTGTCTCCTTTGCAGATTACAGACTCATCTATGTAAAAATCCAAAAGGATGACAACCCCCCAAAAAATACTAAAATAAATAAGCTTAGCAAAATTAAATTTAAATTCTCTGACAATAAAATTTGGAATATGAAATTTTAAAAATTCCATTTAAAATAGCATCAAATAAACCTAACAAATGATTTGCAAGGCCTCTAACTGAAAACTACAAAAGAGAGACAAATTTTAAATGGCTAACTGTATGAGGAGATCATTTTCATGATTAAAAGACAATATTGTTGACATGTCAATTCTCTCCAAATTGAACTATAGAGTCCATAAAACCCAAATCAAAGACTTTCTATAGTAATTGACAAGTTGATTCAAAAATGTGTATGGAGGGCATGCAAGGGTGGCTCAGTGGTAGAATTCTTGCCTGCCATGTGGGAGACCTGGGTTCGATTCCCAGTCCATGCACTTCCCAAAAAACAAACAAACAAGAAAACCAAACAACGTTCAACAACTGGTGCTGCAACTCACACGGAAAAATAATGAAATGTGACCCTGCCATACAGCATACAAAAAAAAGTACATGGAAATGCAAAGTACTTTGAATATCCAAAACAATCTTGAAGAAGAGAAAGGAAGTTAGATGATTTACACTACCTGATTTTAAGATGCAGTTAAGATAAACAGTAATTAAAACAGTGTGGTATTGGTAAACAGAGACAACCCAATCAATGGAACAAAATACCAACGGTTAGTTGATTTTCAACAAAACTTCCAAAGCAATCTCAATAGGGGAAAGAAAAGCAAACGGAGCTTGTACAACTTCAGCCTTGAGCTAAAGCACAGGATCAACTAATTCTGGGTCTCTGTATCTTACAGAAAAAAATAATAATTTTTTTTTTCAATTTGAAGTAGAGTTTCAGTCCCGGAGGCAAGCCAGTGGAGGACAGATGTGGGACTCCAGGGGTCTCCATGGCCCCCTCCCACTGACAGCAGCTTCCTGAACTAGACCCAAAGCTGCTGTAACTTCCTGAAGCTACGAGACCAGGGTGATTTGCCCTGCTGTTCCAGCCTCAGAACCTGCTTCAGTTCTCGTCCCTTTGGTTGTGTGATTTTACTAATGATTAAATCCCAGCATCATTGTCACCAAATCTTTCTCACATTTCAAAGGTATTCAAAAGATCCATCACCTGGGTAGGTCAAGGTGGCTCAGCAGGCAGATTTCTCGCCTGCCATGCCGGAGACCCGGGTTCATTTCCCAGTGCCTGTGCATGCCAAAAAAAAAAGAAAGATCCATCACCATCTCAAATCCCTCACTTTGATTCCCTCCAGCGTACAAAGGGAGCCCCTCTCCCCATCAACGAGGAAGGAGCTGTTCCGAGTTCCCCACGCTGGAAAGGAAGAGAGGGAGTCAGCCTGTGCCCTCTCTCGCTTCTGCTGGGGCTGCTGCAGCGAGCTGCCGTCCCTGTTTCAGAGCAACATAAATATAGATAGAGAGCAAGGGAAACACGCTGCTCATCACGTTAATTTTACACAGATGCTGTGCTTCAGTATGGGTGGTTCTCTAGCTGGCATCAAATCTTTTGTGTCCTGCCAAGAGAGAAGCAACCAGAAGCCTGAGGCTGTGGAGGTCACTAGATAAAACCTGGTAAAGGTAGGGAACTCAGCTCACCTGTCTATCTGACACCTATCTATCTATCGCATGGCTATGGAAATATTATAGAGCAGATGACTGTAATTTCTGTGGCAAAAAAAAAGTTGTTTATTTAAATACTTCATTTCACAGTAAATTTTTGCTATTCACTTTAAGTACTCAGTTACTTAGCAAATACTGTTACATAGTCAAATAATATCTATTATAAATAGATATCATATCTTAATATCTATTAAGATACTACCTGACTATGTAACAGTTCTTGTACATTTACAAATGGAGCATTTGGGCCAACTATTTACTGTGACTTTCAAGTGCTTAAATATATTGGTCTATAATTTTATTTTGTTTTAATGTATTAGTCAGGTTTTGGTCTCAGGGCGATGATGGCTTCAAAAAAATGAGTTGGGAAGCATTCCGACCTCCTCTTTTATCTCAGCGACTATTATTTCTTCCTTAAAAGCCTGACAGAATGAGCCTGTGAAGCCACCTGGACCTGGAGCTTTCTCTGTCTGCAGGTTTTAAATTATGAAGTCAGCATCTTTAAGAGCTGGATGGCTAGTCACATATCCTACTTCCTGCGTCAGCTGGTGAGTTGCGGTTCAAGGGAGTTCTCCAGTTCACGGGTTGTGGACTGCGTGGCGTTTCCACGGAGGCGCTCCCCCATGCCGGCTATGACACCCCAGCCTCCGGTCTGTACTGCTGGCGTACAGGTGATTTACTTTTCTCGTTCCCCCATCCACCACGTCATGGACACACCTGACACGTGGCCTGCTGAGAACGTGGCAGGCCCTGGGAAGGCCCTGGCCAGCCGCCTCCCGACAGCTCTCCCACCTCAGCTCCTCCACGGCGTGGCAGACAGGAGAACGGGAGGAGATGAACCTGCCACCCTCGTTCCTGACTTTGGCCACAAAAGTCCGAAATCATCAGCATCATCCCCTCCTCCTCACCACAGTAGCTGGTCCAGTTAGAGAAAACGCAGGTCTTTAGATGGTTTGGAGAGAGAAGCTCTCTTGCTCTGAACGGAGCTGTCTTTGGATGTGCAGCCGTCTTGAACTCTAAGGGAAGCCAGTCTGGGAGGGAAACGGACCCACCAGAGGGTGGAGCTGGGAGGATGCCAGAGAAATGGACCCAGAGACCCGGTCAGACCACCTGAAGTCTGCTCTGTACTCGGGACATTTTAATCGCAGGGGTCCATAAATTCAGTATTTGTTTTAGCCAGTTCTTTTATCTTTCTGCTACTTAGAAATCAAACGCATCTTACCATACTGGCCCCAAAGTGTCAATGACAAACGGGGTGTGGAGCAGAAGCAATGTATAGTTTGAATCCTACCCGCCCCTGCCCTCTATTGGTTTTTATCCAGCATGCGTCCTGGCCTCCAGGGGACTTCTTTCCTCATTTGTGGCAGAGACCAGCTAATGAGACTCTTTTGCTTCCTAAACCCGCCTTCCTCTATTCCCAGACTCTTTCCCACACATGTGACTCAAACTAAAGGTCTTAGTGCGGCCGTAGTTTGCCTGTGGGAGCTCTGGGGCATCCCCCAAAGCCTCTGGCACCCTCAGCCTCTCCAATCTAGTGCTCAGGAAGGAGGCTGGAAGTGCCCACCGGGGCCGGGGACTGCAGTGAGAGAGGACAGCGCAGCCTTCTCCGTGGAAATAATGGAAATGCAGCCAGGAGATGGGCCTGTGAGGGAGTCCACAGAGACTGGCCACCACTGGCCACCACTGGTCACCTTCTGGATCTAATAGCCTGCTGCCACCATGTCTTATACCTGGTCAAAGCTCCCAGACTCTCCCAACTGCCCCCACAAGGTCAGAACCCCTCTTGCCATTTCTTCACCATGACGTTTCTATTACCCCACCCCAAGAACCCCCAGTTCTGACAACAGAGCGTCTTTAATTGCCCTCCCACCCTCACCCCAGTACACCCAATACCTTCTCATCCGTGTGTCTTACCCCGAACCTCTCAAACTTCTGCTTGTTCTTCATTGCCCTGTGCCTGCAGAGAAAGGTTTACAGGGAAAGGCACACATTTTGATGCCAGACCAACTCGAGTTTAAATTCCACACAAGCAATCATGAGGGTTGGAAAGAGACTGAAGGCGTGTGGAACAAGGGCTCTGAAAATACTGCATCCGCTTTTGCCGCAGCCATCCTGCCCGCTTCCTCTCCTTCTGACATGGGAGCCAAAGACACAAGAATCGCCACCCCGCAGTGCCCGCCCCCCCCCTCCACTGTGCTACCGTGAGCCTGGCCCCAAGCTCCACTCCAGCCTGGCAGTAAACCAGCTAGACTATTTGAAGGACTTCATTTACCTCGGCGAGGGGCAGCTGTAACCAAAGCCATTCAGGTGCTTTCCTCTCTGGATCTCACCGCCCCAAAGGAGAAGAATGGCAAACCTAAGGAATGGCACCTAAAAAAAGAGCAGGAAAGGAATTTCTAACCCTAAGGGCAGAGCTTCCGGACTCAGCCCACCCCCAGCTTCTTTCTGGGTGAGGCAATTTCTATGCAGAAAGTACAAAGCACATGGATGTGAGAGAGGGGAAAGAAGAGATGAAATGCAACTGGGTACATTAGGCCTTTCAGCTATAGATGAGGTAAGGTCATTGGTCTCTTCCACTTCTTATTCCCTCTTTGGCCACTTAAGTCCCCAAGCTAGTCCCTTAGACAACTTCACTCCATAGGAAGGACAAATAGCCTTGGGATAAAACCTTTCCAAAGAGTAAAATGTCATTTTAATTTAATTTTTAAAAATAATTTTAAAAATAACCACTTAGACCAATAATTTTACCCAGGGGGCAAATTCTTCAGAGATTTTGAGGCTACCTTGATTCTCAGGAACTCACCATGGTTTTAATGAATTAGTGAATTTTCCCAAACACTTCCTCTAGCTGGAAGTGAGACCCTGCATCCACTGGAAGCTCTTGGAGTCAAAGGCTCCTACTCACCTGTATCTGTTCACTCATCTATGCAGCCATCGTTCTCTCCCCCCCATGTATCGGATCACCATCCTGGCACAACTTCACTCCTCTGTGTTTTGCCCTAAAATGTATGCGATAATAATAATGAATATTTCATGATTAATAACTTTGCTTATCTTCTTGGAAGTATGAAGAGCTCTGGGGGAATCATTTGACTAACCTGAGTCTGTTAGTAAAAGACGTTCAATAAAATTTGTGCTGAGGTCTCATACACTCTATAAGTTTTGCTCTGCAAGTAGAGGCATTCCAATGTTTTTGTGCCTCTGGGTGTTTCCCTTAGAACTGCAACGATGAAGGTGGCATCTCTAGTACCGAAATCATTTGTAAAAGGCTTACTCAGCATTTCATTCCTTTATTCTCTCCAGCCTCCTTCTTCACGTGACCTGCTCAGATTGAGAAGGAATATAGGCTAATGGAAAACAGTAATGTCTTCACCAAAGGTTTCTCGTCCGTTCTCCATCAATGGGCCTGGCTGACGTTTTGTTGGCAGCTTTCAAAGCCCTTCACACTTCTCTGGTAAGTGTTGAAAGCAATTTATAAGTTCTCAGCATATATGATAAATAGGCTTTCAAAACAATCTCTCTCAAACTTGCTAACAGTAGCCAGACCGGGTAAGACGCCGTTGCCCTCCGCCTGTTGGCTTCCCTGGGGAGATATTACTGAAGGATTATAAAGACCATAGAATTGAACTTGCAGTTCCGTGACCATAAAGCATGGATTTTCTTGACAGGTCTGTAACTGCCTAAAAATTACATCCCAGAAATTACAATACACACGTCATATTATGTCCCCCAATCTGGTTTGATGCCCAGACACTCAGGGGTCCACCAGGCGTGGAGATCATCCTCCCGGCACCACTGGCCGCTGGGCTAGCAGGCGGCCGCAGCCTCCGCCGGGGAACACACGGTTTCCGCACTCAGCCCAGGTGCTCCGGCTTCAGGCCACGCCCAGCGCCAGCGATTAGCATGCAGCTGGGACCCAAGCCAATCAGCACACTGCATTTTCCTGGCCACGGTGATTGGTGTAGGGATGGTCACATGACCCAGCCGAGAGCCAATGAGATAAAATAAGACGGTTTCTGGGGCTTCCAGGAAGAGAACAGCTGTTTTTCCTTCCTGGACTTAAACCTGAAGCAGGGTGGGCGGGAAGACTGCTGCTGCAGGTCCCCACCTGAATCCTGAGACTGCAGTCCAGACATCAAAAGGCAGAGATGAGACGTGGAGAAGAAACCCTGTTCGTGTGGTTAATCCAGCTATGCCTGAAACCCCTGGACTTTTCAGTTAAATGAGCCAAAAAAAATATTTTTGTATCTATTTAAGTTTTAAATGGATATTCTTTTACTTACAAAACAAACAAAAGCCCCTGAATCCCCCATCACCCATATACACTGATTTTCCGTTTGAAAAAATACTCCCTGAAGATAAAAGAGGAAATTGAGTGACGTATCTGAAAGCCTGTATTTCTATATTTCCCAAAGCAGCTAGCACCTATCTACGCACGCCGTAGCTTCCCGAGATGGTGCCTGTGTATTTGATTGCCTGATTGAGTGAAGGACCCAGAAGGAAAGTCAGAATTAATTCATGTCAAGTGTTAGTGTATCTCTGGGTTTCAGTGCAACAATTATTGGAATTTGGAAACCCCAGAATGAATATGCAACTGCCAATCAGTGTGGAATGAGCAGAGCTCACTAAATGCTGAGCCACGGAATAAAATGCCTCTGAACAAGACGCTTTCACAGGCCAGGCTCTTTGCAAGATCACCGGGCCCCTGAGACAGGAAACAGACAAAACCTGAGGGCACACCCCTCTTCCCTCACACCTCCACTTGGCAAATCCACCTCTAGGGCAGGATCTCTTGGGTCCAGTGCCTCAGAGCGCTCCCAGACACAATGGGGGACAGGGGCGTGTGCCGAAAGGGACAACATGAAGCCATGGAGGAATGAGCCTCTCCTGCACCAGCAAGTTAAGCATCTTTAGAAACTCTGGGAATTCTTTTCAGACAAGGAAGGCCCACAACTCAAGAAAGACGTAGAATCCCCCAAAAGACCTTTAAATGAAGGAAAAACCTTGATATGACCAGAAATAGCTTCAATAAACTGTAGATTGAGAATAAACTGCCCCCTGTCCCTTAGTCGCACCTTCAGCTCATCTGCAGCCCCTGGCCCTGAATTCACTCACAGGGAAAACAGGTCAGAGAGGCCTTCGCACAGGTGACTAGGGAAAGGGACCGTGAGGATGGAAAGCCAAAGAACAAGAAGGACCTTCAGAGTGGGGCCAGCCTTCACTTCCGTTCAAGTGATGGAATTTCTCAGGAATTGACAAGGCTCCCACACGTCCCAAAACCTCCTTTTTTGAACAAAGAATGAATTCCACTGCTGGAGCTTTATTCTTTTAGCTTCCGACTTTAATCTCATTAAAATGCAATCTCTTTGTATGCGTGAAAGTTTTGTTACCAGAAAAGAAAGTGTGATAACGAGACTATTAAATACGCAGAGGATGAGGGAATGGGAGAGACACACTGAAGGGGGAATAACATTTCAGAAGTGGCACAGTGGAGTAGGCAGAGTGCAGACTTTAGGAGTCCGGAAGTCCTGGGCTAACTGTTACCTTGGGCTACTTACTTAACTTCTTTGAAACTCAACTACCTTATTTGTCAAATGGAAATATAAAGACCCATCTTTTGTGGGTGCTTTTGACCACTGCATCTTCTCCATCTTGAATGCCTCATATACTTCAGCATTTGCCTGGCTAGCATCTGTTTATCTTATATGCCATCATGTGCCACTGCCTCAGAAAGAGTGGGTTGGGGAGATGCCCCTCACCTGGGTTCCACGGCACAAAGCAGAAGCTGTATCAGTGGAACTCCGTTACTGTCTGTCCTGAGATTGCTTCCTGTGACTGTCTCCACTGCAGTAAGAGGGACTTAAGAATATTCGCTGGTGCAACTCCAGTACTTAGGAAACCTGAAGATATAAGGTAGGGAGGGGGAGCTAGGGGTCTCACCTGTGTGAGATGGAGGCATTGGGCTTGGCTGGGCTGGGCCAGAAGAGGCTGTTTCTCCACAGCCAGGGGGATGATGCAGGAACGGCCAACAGACAGAACAGCAGGCAGGCATGCCAGCTTCTCTTTTCCCAGACCAGCTTCCTCACCTACAGCAAACGTCTAAACAGAGGCCAAGCAGCAGTTGTGTCACTGGTATTAGACGAAGTTGAATTCAAGGCCAAGATTCTGAATTCAAAATTGCATGAAGGCCGAAGTTGCTATTTCATAGTGGCAAGAGCTGCCGGTCCACAGTAGAGATAGTGCTGTTGGGAACCATTAGGAATCAAATAACAAAGCATCAACATTTGTAAAGTAAAGCCTCAGGAAATACAAAGAGAAATTTACAAAGACATAGAACTATTAACATTTTAAAGCACCTCTTTAGATCCCTAATAGATCAAATATTTGAAAACTGACTCAGGATATAAACTATGTTAACAATAATTAAAATTAGGTCTTTCTAGGTTGTTATGGTACATTTACAAAACTTGACAACGTTTTAGGCATAAATTCCAAGAACCCTATCTAGGACAAACCACATTCTCTAATTGTGAGACAATAAAACAATCAAAGTAGCAAATCCAGAAAAGCCACAAATTTAGAAATTAGGGGTAAACTTCTGTCGTACCTTACTATTGGGTCAAAGATAATTGTTTCAAATATCTAAAAAATAAAATAATAATATTGCCTGTTAGAACTGGGATACATTCAAAACTGTACCTGAGAAAAATTCCTGATCTCAAACACTGTTATTACTAAACAAGCAAGAATGAAAATTAAATAAGAATTCAACATAGAAAGTTAAGAGGGAAAGAAAAATAAATTTAAAGATAACAAAAGTCCCAGGAAGATATAAACTTAAAATATAATGAACTTGTGATAAAAAAAAATAGTACAATTAAGCATTTTAAGAGCATGTCCTTTGAAAAAAATCAATACCACAAACATGGCTAGGTAGCCTAATCAAGAATGAAAGAGAGAAAGCACAAAATTGTAAAGTTGGTATGAGTAAAGCAGAAAACACAAATTCAGAGGAGATCCAAAAACATATAGAACATGTTGCCCAACAATGTGTTAATAACTTTGAAAATATGAATGGCATGTATCATTTTTAAAGGAAAATATAAATTACCAAAACTGACAAAAGAGAGGGAAAAAATGGCAGAAACTAAGAATTATATCAAAGAGGCAGCTGGTCAACATTTCCATCCACCTGAAGGATTACAGATGGTTTTGCAAATAAATTCTAGCAAATAGTTGAAAGACAGATAATCCTCATTTAAAAAAAAAAAAAGAGGAATCTGTCCTAAAGCAAGAAGGAAAGAAGGAGAAAAAGTCCATCCTACTAGATGAAAGGAGTCTCATGGTCACACGTTAAGAAAAGCATGTGGAATTGGAGGTATTGCTGTGGCCATATTTGTAAAATACAATCCATCACACACACCAACAAACTGCACTCTCCTCCACCACCTGAGCTCTCATTTAGAGGGCTAAAATACAATAGGCTCTCTCGACTGTTATAAGGACGCTACAGAGGAAGCACACCTGACACTGGCCACTGGCATGCTGTCCTGCATCATGCTGGTTGAAGCTGAGGCCAGGTGTGGCCTATTGTGTCCAAGTGAGTGTAGCTGTCATGTCGTACCTGAGAACACCAAAATGTCCTTTGCACATCATAAGTGTGTTTACGATCTCCTTCACCCTTTGAAGAAATACTGATAATGATACCTCTATGTAAGGTGGGCACATACTCAAAAACAATATAACCTCAAAGAAAATGGCATGGCCGTACATAAAAATAAAACTGGGCGATTTGCTGTACAATTATAGTAAAACTAAAAGTTTAAGGTATGGAAATCTTGCTTCTTAGCGAAAGAGTAGCTTGTATTTGACAAACTCTCCTTGAGATAACAGTGATAACTCTGGGAGAAAAGATACTCTATTTGAAGTTATTGAAGAGCAATCTAAAGCAGACAGAAATTGGAGAGGCTTGATAAAAGTGACAGCACTGCATATTTGTTTCTGCAGCTTTTCACCTACGCTCATTCCCCAATCCATACAGAGTGGGGCTGGAAGTCAAGTACAGACACACAATCTTGCAGCCTGGGGACTCAGAGGACAGAGTTAAGGGCTGCCAGAATGGCTGGAAAATAAGGGGCATCCTGACAAGAATGGGGCTCTAGAGGTGAAGCCCCGCAATCTATGTATACAGCCCACCAAATCCTTGGATTATCTATCAACCCCCCCCACACACACACACACACACGCACGGAAGAAACTCCAGGAGCCTTGGCAGAAAGCAATATCCGGAAGACAGAAAAACTAAAGGCACATTTTAGCTGTTGCATACCATAGAGAAGTCAGAACATAGAATTTGAGTCTAATCAAGACAACTGCCTCCTAAAACAAAAATCATCACTTTTTGGAGGAAGATAAAAGAATCCGGATTATCTCTCACATGCCAAATACAATATCTATTATATAATCATGTCTTACTACATACATGAAGACAGAGGAAAGTGTGTCCAATAAAAAAAATCAGCCAATATAAGCTTACTCTGAGATGATTCAGGCATTAGAATCATCAGAAAAGGACATTAAAGCAGCTATTATAGCTTTCAAGCAAGTTAAAGGAAAATTTGGCCAGAATGAGTGAAAAGATTAGAAATCAATAAAATATCTAGAAAAGCCTTAAATATTAGAAATTAGCTCCCTTCTGATAACTCTTAGGTCAAAGAAGAAAGAAGAAAAATAGAAATATTATAAACTGAATAATAATGAAATTACAATATGTTAATGTTTGTGGGCTACAGCTTAAAAAGTGATTATTGAGAAATTTATAGTGTTAAATGCTTGCATTAGAAAAGAAGAAAACTGCAAAATGAATAATCTCAACTTTCATCTTAAGAAACTAGAAAAAAAAAACAAGCAAAATAAGCCAAACTAAGTAGATGGAAAAATCTAATAAATACAAGAGAAGAAATCAATAAAACAGAAAACAAATATAGAGGAAATCAACAAAATCAAGAGTCAATTGTCTGAAAAGAATAATAAATTGAAAAACCCCTAATAAGACTGATAAAAAAAAGAGGATACAAATTGCCAATATCAGAAATTAACATGGAAGTATCATTATAGAACTTATTTTAAAACATTTTAAACAGTAAACATTTAAAAAGTAATATTATGAATAAATATGCCAATAACTCAGAAAGTTAGATTAAGATAGAGAAGTCCCTTTAAAAACACATCTTACCAAAATTTACAAGATTTAATGTAATATATGAATAGCATTTTATTAGACATTGAGTTTGTAATCAAAAGCTTTCTCACAACAAAAATTCAAAGGATAGATGGTCTCACTGGTGCATTAAAGATATAGAAGAATATCAGTTGATCATGTCAAAAGAAGCCTAAACCATTTGATAAAATTTGACATCCATTCATAATTTTAAAACTAGTAACTAATATAAAGAAGTTATGAAAAACTAGAGTCAACATCATATTCAATGGTGAGAAATTGAATACTTTCCCTCTAAGATTGAGAACAAGACAAGGATGTCTACAATCTATTAAATGATATACTGGGAGTCCTAGCCAGTGTAATAAAGAAAGAAAAAAATAAATCAGAAAGATTGTAAAGGAAGAAGTAAAGCTTTTAAGCATAGATGACATGATTGTCTGCATAGAACATCCTAAGAAATCTACAAAGTGAATTTAACAAGGTTGCAGTATAATTCAAAATGCAAAAATCAAGAATAGGAGCAAAAAATGGAAAACAAAACATAAAATTTTAAATTACAATACTGTCAAGGAACATAAAACACCAAGGAAGAAAGTCAACAAAGGATGTGCAAGACCATTATCAGTTTAATAGCTCCATGATTTTAATGGAAATAACAGGATCCTGAAGTGGTCAAGTGGCAGAGCTTACTCACCAGAGACAAGCGTGGTATTATCACCATGGTGGGAAACTGAAATGAAGTGGCTAAAAGAACTTTTTTGACTCTGTGAGACATTTGGCAATGGCTAATTGATCACAGCACTCTCAGAGATGAAATAGGTGGATAGCCTTTTAAAGAATTACTTTATCTATGTAAGTGAAAGTAGTCTAGACCTGGCGGGAAGAAACTTGATGAATAACCTAGAGTTACAGCCTTGTGCCAGGTCTTAAGCACAAGGCTCCTTGAAGGCAAGCTGAGCCCTCTTGAGAAGGATCCTACAACCCTTCCACAACTATGTAACGTAAATCTTTCTGTAAGTATTGGTGAGAAAGACCTGTGGTCATTTATTAGAGTTGCTGTGCATTGAGAGGAAAATATGTGGAATTTTTAGAGATTACTAGATATTGGCTTTAAAGAGGGCAGATCCCTATTAGTCAGACCGATAATGCCATTAAGGTGCAGCGTTCAAAGTCAAGCTCATAGAGATCAGATGATCAACAGATTTTGGCCTGAGAACATCTCACAGTAGGTCCATCACGTACAAATATCTGTTCAAGTCCCTGCTTTCATTTCTTTGGGGTAAAACCTAGAAGTGGGATTGCCAGCTCATATGGTAATTTTATACTTAACTTTCTTATGAACCACACCAAACTGTCTTCTCCAGCAGCTGCACCATTTTACATTACCACCAGCAAGGAATGAGTGTTCCTTTCTCCAGATCCTCCCCAACACTTGTTATTTTCAATGTTTTAAATAATAGTCATTCTAGTGGGTGTGATATGGTATCTCATCATGGTTTTGATTTGCATTTCCCTAATGGCTAATGATGTTGAGCATCTTTTTGTATGCTTAACACCCATTTTTATAACATTGGTGAAATGTCTATTCCAGCCTTCAGCCCATTTTCAAGTTGGGTTGCCTGTCTTTGTGTCGTTTGGTTGTAGGAATTCTTTATTTTCTAGATAGTAAATCCTTATCTGATATGTGGTTTCCAACTATTTTCTCCCAATTGTGTAAGCTTTTTACTTTCATGATGAGTCCTTTGATGCACAAAAGTTTTAATTTTGAAGAAGTCCTATTTATGTTATTTTTCTTCTGTTGCCCATCCTTTTGGTATAAAGTCTAAGAAACCATCGCCTAGTGTAGGATCCTAAAGATGTTTCCATGCTTCCTTCAAGGAGTTTTATAGTTTCAGTTTTTATATTTAGGTCTTTAATCCATTTTGAGTTGATTTTTTTATATGGTGAGAGGTAGAGGTCCCCTTCTTTCTCTTGCATATGGATATCCAGTTCTCCCAGGAACATTTGTTGAAAAGATTCTTTCCTGGTGGAGTAGACTAGGACCCTTGTATCTAAAACCAATTGTCAATAGGTGTGAGGGTCTATTTCTGAACTTTCAATTCGATTGAATTGGTCTGTATGTCTGTTGTTATGCCAGTACCATTCAGCTGTGATTACTGTAGCTCTGCAATCAGTTTGAAATCAAGAAGTGGGAATCTTTCAACTCAAGCCTCCTTTTTTGAGAGGGTCTTAGTTATTTGGGATTCCTTACTCTTCTACATAAATTTGATGATGGAGTTTCTATTTCCAGTAACAAAGAAAGTTACTGGAATTTTCATTAGGATTACTTGAAGCTGTAAATAGCTTAGGGTAAAATTGACATTAACAATGTTTAGTCTTCCAGTTAATGAACCTGGAACACCCTTCCAGTTATTTAAGTCATCTTTGATTTATTTAGCAATATTTTATAGTTTTCTGTTTATAAGTCTTTTGTTTCTTTGGTTAAATTTATTCCTATATATTTAATTCTTTTAGTTCCTATTGTAAGTAGAATTTTATCCTTGAGTTCCTCTTCCAATTGTGCTTTACTTGTGAATAGAAACACTACTGACTTTGCATATTAATCCTGTATTAATCCTGTGGAATTGTTTTACTAGTTCTAGGAGTTTTGTTGTGAATTTTCAGGATTTTCTGTAATATTCCCCTTATCAATTCTGACTTTGGTTATTTGTATCCTCTCTCATTTTTTCCTTGTCAGTCTAGCTAAGGGGTTGTCAATTTTATCAAACTTTTTGAAGGATCAACTTTTAGTTTTGTTGATTCTCTCTGTTGTTTTTTGTTTTGTTTTGTTTTTGTGGTTTTCTACTTCATTTTTCATTTATCTCTGCCTTAATTTCTGTTATTTCCTTCCTTCTTTGCTTTCGGTATAGTTTGCTATTCTTTTTCTAGTTCTTCCAGTTGTGAGTTTAGATCTCCCATTTGAAGTCTTTCTTCTTTTTTAATGTAAGCATTTGGAGATATAAATTTCCTTCTCAGCAATGCCTTCACTGCATACCATAAGTTTTGGTATATTGTATTTTCTTTTTCATTTGCCCCAATATATTTCCTAATTTGCTCTTTAGCCCATTGGTTATATAAGTGTATGTTTAATTTCCAAATATTTGTGAATTTTCCGTTTCTTCCTGTGTTATCAATTTCTAGCTTCATTTGTTGTGATCAGAGACTATATATTGTATGATTTCAATATTATTGAATGTATTGAGACTTTTCTTGTGACCAAACCTATGGTCTATCCTGAAGAATGATCAGTGTGCCCTTGAGAAGAAGGTGTATTCTGTTTCTGTTGGGTAAAATGTTCTATATATGTGTGTGATGTCTAATTGGTTTATAGTTTCATTCAAGTCTTTTACTTCCTTATTGATCTTCTGACTAGAGGTTCTATTCATTATTGAGAGTGGTGTATTAAAGTCTCCTACTATTAGTGTAGAGTGGTTAATTTCCCCTGTCAAATGTGTGAAAACTTGCATCATATATTTTGGGCTCTGCTGCTAGGTGCATATATACTTATAATTGTTACATCTCCCTGTTGAATTGCCCTCTTTATCAGTAAATAATAAACATCTTTGTCCCTCATAAGTGTTTTTTACTTAAAGTCTATTTTATCTGATAGAAGCATCACCACCCAAGCTCTCTTTTGATTACCATTTGTGTGGTATATATATATTTTCCATTCTTTCACCCTTAACCTAGTTGTAGCTTTGAATTTAATGTGAATCTCTTGCAGATAGCATGTGATTGGGTCATGCTTTTTACCCATTCTGTTAATCTTTGCCTTTTGTCTGGAGAGTTTAATTCATTTATATTTAAAGTCACTACTGATGATATAGGACTTTCTTTTTATTATTTAGCCTTTGTAAATATTATACCTTTTTTGTCCCTCATTTCTGTTAATGCTTACTTTTATATTTATTTATTTATTGTGTTGTCCATATTGAGTTCCATCTCATTTCTAACTGGATAAAAATCTTCATCTGTTTTTGTGCTCACCATGGGGTTAAATTTAGCCTAAATATGTAACAATCATATTTGGTTTGATCTAGTTAACTTCAATAGTATATGCATATACTTTTCCTATACCTCTTTATCTCCCACCCCATGCCATCAGTTTTTGTACTTCTTGCCACTTATATCTTTGTACATTGTATGGTCAAAACATGAATTTATTATTCCTTTATATGAATTTGCATTTTAGCACTTGTAGGAAGAAAGAAGTGGAGCTGAATACCAAACAATACAATACAATAATACTGGTATTTATAATTACCCAAATAGTTACCTTTACTGCATGTCTTTATTTCTTTATGTCACTTTGAACCACTGCTTCGTGTGCTTCCCCCTCAGTCTGAGTGACTTCCTTTAGCATTGCTTATAGGGCATGTCTAGTGGTGATGGATGCCCTCAGCTTTTGTTTATCTGAGAATGTCTTAATCTCTGTCTCATTTTTTGAGAGAAAGATTCATGGGATAGAAAATTATTGGCTGGCAGTTGTTTTATTTTAACACTTAAAGATTTCAACCCACTCCTTCTTGCCTCCATGTTTCTCATGGGAAATTGGCACTGAATCTAATTGGAACTTCCTTGTGTGTAACATGTGGCTTTTCTCTTACAGGTTTCAGAATACTCTACTTGTCCTTTGCATTTGATAATGTGATTAGTATATGGTGGGGTGTATTTTTCTTCATGTTTATCCTGTTTGGTATTCTCTGAGCTTCTTGGGTGAGCATATTCATCTCTTTTGCTACATTTGGAAAGTTCTCTGTCATTATTTCCTTGACAAGTTCTTCTGTTCATTTCTCTCTTTCTTCTCCTTCTGAGAATCCTATTATGCAAATACTGGTGTGCTTGATGGTATCCCAGAGGTGTCTTAGACTATTTTTGCTTTTTATGTTTCTTTTTTCTTTCTAATTCTCAGCCTGACTCATTTCAAGTGTTTCATCTTCAAGTTCACTGATTCTTTCTCCTGCCAGATCCGATATGCTCTTGAAACCTTCCTGCACGTTTTTCATTTCAATTACTGTGGTCTTCCACTCCAATAGTTTTGTTTGGTTCCTTTTAAAAATTTCTATCTCTTTACTTAGACCCTGTTTTATATTCTTAAATCTGCCAGAATATAATATACCAGAAATGGAATGGCTTTTAAAAATGGAATTTATTAAGTTGTGAGTTTTGAGTTCTAAAGCCATGAAAATGTCCAAATTAAGGCACCGAGAAAAGGTTACCTTAACTCAAGAAAGATGCCATCTGGAATACCTCCATCAGCTGGGATGTCTCATGGCGACATCTGCTAGTTTTCTCTACCAGCTTCTTCAAATGGCTTCCCTGGGGGCATTTTTTCCTGCATCTCCAAAGGTGTCTGGCTGTGTGGGCTCTGTGGGCACTAAAGCTTTTTCCAAAACATCTTAAAGGACCCTAGAAAGCAACCCCACCTTGAAAAGATGGGAATACATCTCAATAAAAACTACCTAACCAAACGTTACCACCCACAATTGGGTGGGTCACATCTCCATGGAAACAAAGAGATCCCACCTAGCAATATTGAATGAGGATTAAAGGACATGGCCTTCCTGGGGTACACAACAATTTCAAACCAGCACAGACCCTCAAATTGTTTATTCATTATTTTCCTTATATCCTTTAATTCTTTCTCTGTACCTTCCTTCATCTCCTTGAGCATTCTGAGATCATGTTTTTTTGGTATGTCCACATTCTCATCTTCTTCATTGGTGTTGTCTGGATTTTTGTCCTCTTCCTTTGGATGGGCCATCATTTCCTATTTCTTTGTTTGTCTTGCACTCTTTTTGCATACTGTCCATTTTATATTTTAAAATGATGTCTGGAATTTACTCCCTAGTATGTCTGTTTCTTGGTTTTGTAACCAGCTGGTGATAAGAGAGATTTTCTTGAGCTTCATCCCTCCTATCAGGAGGGTCTACCCAAGGCAATTGCAGTGTGCAAGTTTTCCATCTGTTTCCATGGAGATGTGGCCCACCCAATTGTGGGTGGTAACGTTTGGTTAGGTAGTTTTTGTTGAGATGTGTCTCCATCTATTCAAGGTGGGGTTGCTTTCTAGAGTCCTTTAAGATGTTTTGGGAAAAGCTTTAGTGCCCACAGAGCCCACACACAGCCAGAGACCTTTGGAGATGCAGGAAAATTCTTGTTGGTCATTTTGGAGTTCCCCCATTTAAAGGAGTTTGTGTCTCGTCTGTTTGTGACACACCTCTCTCTCCCAGGCGTTTGAAGCCGGAAGGATTTTGTCCCAGGCTGTCCACCTCTATAGATTTTTACACTCATTTCACTGTTTCAAGCTGCTTTTTCCTGGAAGGCATATTCTTGGGGGGAAGACACAATGGTGAAGATGTTCCCAAGTCAGCCTTTCCCTGACAAAACACAGTCAGGGATCCACCAAGGGGGCACAGATGAGCCCCAGAGTGTCCTGGGGAAGGGATTAGGAAGGGCTCCGAAAGCTTCTCTGGGGGCTCCTCAATGCTGAGCTTTCCTGGCCTGTCCAGCAGATGCAGCCCTTCAGTTAACTGGCCCCCTGCAGCCCTTAGGAAGTGAAGCATCTTTAAGTCTGCACAGCCACCATCACTGTCTTGGGAGGGTTTTGAAACAATAACTGCCACTGCTTTTGTCTGGGGCAGGCTGAAACAGTACTGCCATTTATCTTTGTTTCGGACAGGTTGAAGCCATAGCTGTCCTCAGAGCCAGGCCCCAAGTGATCTGCATTTGCTTATCAAAAGCCATGATCAGTAATCAGCTGTGTCCACCCCATGTCTTGGAGAAGAGGATTGTTATGTCCATTTCTGTCACCAGCAAACCAACCAGGGGCTGGATCCCCAGGTCTTCCATGAGCGTGGGGGGTGGGCACCACGTGCTTCTGCCCAGAGAGAGCGATGTGCTGTCCCCTCTTCCCCGGGTGCTGTCCACGTTCTTCTGTCTCCAGAGTTTCCACACAGTTATTTGAGAGTCCTGCCTGCTTAATAGTTGTTTTGGTGGAAGGACTGACTCCTGGCACTCCCGACTCCACCATCTTCCCACAGTCCCTTGTGCATGTATTTTTATATTTTTATTTTTTGGTTATTATGGGGCTTAAATTTAACAACCTAAATCAGTCCTAATCAATCATGTTTGTTTTGATACCAACTTAACTTCAATAGCGAACACACTGTTTCTGCCCCCTCCATCCCCCTTTTCATTGTACTTGCTACCAATTAAGTCTTTATGCATTTCATGTCCCAAAGAATAGTTTTATAATTACTTTTTATGTATTTGCATTTTAGAAACTGTAATAAGTGTAAAGTGGAGTGACATAGCAAAAAGTAACATATGATAGTACTGGCATGTGTAATTACCCATATGGTTATCTTTACTGGTGGCTATTCTTTATGCTGCTTTTATCCACTGTCTAGTAACCTTTTCTTTCCATCTCAGGACCTCCCTTTAGTGTAGCTTGTAGGGTAGATCCGTTGGTGGTTAACTCATTCAGGTTTTATTTATCTGGGGATATCTTAATCTCTCCCTCATTTTTGAGAGTCCCATCAGATATAAAATTATTGGTAGTTGGTTGTTTTCTTTCAACACTTTCAATATTTTGCTCCATTGCCTCCTTGGCTTCATGGTTTCTGATGAGAAAAAGACACTTACTCTTGTTGGGACTCCCTTGTACATAACATGTTGCTTTTCTCTTGTAGCTTTGAGAATTCCCTCCTTGTCCTCAGAATTTGACAGTTTACTATATGTCTGAGTATGGTTCCCTTCACATTTATTCTCTTTAGAGTTTGTTGGGTTTTTTTTAATGTACTTATTCATGCCTTTCATTAAATTTGGGAAATTTTCTTCTATTATTTCTTTAACTATTCTTTCTACCCCTTTCTCTTTTCTCCTGCTGGGACTCCCAACTTGTGTGTATTGGTATGCTCAGTGGTCTCCCACAGGTCTGTTAAGCTCTGTTTACTTTTTTTCACTCTTTTTTCTTTCTGGTCCTCAGCCTGAATCATTTCAATCATCTTGTCTCTGAGTGCACTGATTCTTTCTTCTGCCAACTCCAATCTGTTAAAACCCTCCAAGGAATTTTTCATTTTCGTTATTGTGGCCTCAAACTCTGTGTTTCTGTTTGACTCTTTTTTAATTTTTTTATTTCTCTATTGAAAGTCTCATATTGTCTATTTATTGTTTTCCTGATGTTCTTTAGTGCTTTATCTGTGTTTTCCTTTATCTTCTTGAGCATATTGAGGATCATTTTTTTTTAAGTCTTTCTCCAGTATATCCAAAGTCTGGTCTTCTTCATTGATGGTTTCTGGATTTTTTTTCTTATTCTTTTGTATTGACCATCATTTCCTGTTTCTTTGTCTTCTAATATTTTGCTTCAAACTGCATATCTTCATATTTTAATGTATCAGTTCTGGGATTTAGTCCCTGAGCTGTCTGTTGCTCAAATCTGTATCCAGCTAGTGTTATACTGAGATTTCCTTGAGTGCCAGAAGCTAACAGAAACAAACCAACAAACAAAGAAAATGAAGTACATGCAAATTGGCTTTGTGTTGGTCGATGTTCTCCTTCAGAGGCGAATATGAAGTGCAGGGGCCTCTCTGTCTTTTCTGAGGCTGCATTTTCTCCTGGGCTTGTGCTTGCTTGTGGCCTTAGGAATTACCCTGTTCACAGAAATTTGAATGTTTCCTTTGCTCCCTATGAAATAGACTTTGTTCTCTTCACCAGTGGTCTATTGTGAGACTTAAAGCAGGAAATCTTTTGCCCCAGGCCACTTTGATGTAATTATTTCTAATACTGCTTTAGCTGTCTACAAGCTGCTTCTGCCACAGGGAAAGTTCTGAGAGTACAAGCCAGAGGGCAGTTTTTTATTCCCTCTTTCAGGCTGCCATCCAATAGAGTGGCATTGACATCTAGGCACCATAATATATCCTTAGGGTTACTCTTCTCCCTCCAGAACATGGCCAGTGACTCACAATGGGAGTGCAGACTGGCTCCACACCACACATAGTGCACTGGTCAGGACATGGGGAAGGGACAACTAGGACACCATGAGCTTCACCTACGATTTTCTAAAGCTGCATTTTCTTGATTAGGCACTCACCCAGTTACCACAACTCTTTAACTGTTTGGGGAGTACTGAGGAAGATAAAGTTGTCAATTTTCACTAGTTATTCAAAGATTCTCTGGGGACACAGCACTCTGAAATGTCTTATACTGCCATCTCAGTCCATCAGAAACCCAGATATATCTTTTAAATGGAATAAATCAGTATGTCCTTGGCACCTGGTAGCTATTTACCTGGCACTATGGCAATTGTTCTTGCTCTCACTCTCTCTGAACTTCAAAGGATCACCAGAAGTCATTTTCTTTCATGTGATAAGGACAGCAATAGACGTGCACACTCTCGCCTCAGGGCTATGTCAATTCTATTGCTTTCAGTCGTAGTCTAGTAACAGAGATTTTAACCACCTTGACATCCTATGAAACGTTGTGCTGATCTATCACACTAATGACAGCCATGCTTATTGGACATGTTTAAAAGAGAGTGGAAATACTTACCTATATTGGGTAGAGGGTAGGAGATAACATTCACAAAAGTTCAGAGACAAACCAACTATGCATTCTCTGGGTTCTAAAGGTCTGAGACTGTTAGCTTTTTCCTCCAAAATAAAAAGCTATTTGTGGTTCTTCTATCACCTACCATTAAGAAGGAGGCCCAATGCTTAATGAGATTCTTGGATTTTGAAGACAATATATACATTTAAGTGTGCTGCTCCAACCTATTAACTGAATAACTTGCATGACTCCCCATTTTGTGTAGGGAAGAACAAATGAAGGACTTTCAGCACATCCAGTGCAGTACAAGCTGTTCTGCCATTTTCATCTTGTGACCCATCAAATAGAATGGTCCTTGAGGTACTTGAGATATCTTAGGCAAATAGGGATACTGTATGAGCCTTCGGGAATTCTTCTAAAGGAAGACCATAGCTCAGAATCCTATAGTTTTCAGGCAAGGCCATGAATACTCTGTAAAGTTCACTGTTAAATTTTTGAAAAACAGCTTCTGGCTTATACTCTGGGAGAGAGTGAATACCTTAACATGAAGCATTAAGCAATCACATTTGAGCTGTTCTTCATGTACTGCATATTTTCTGATTCACAAAGTCATAGATAGGTATGTGTAGCAGTTCCATCCTGAAGTGAAATGGTATATACAAATTCAGATTAGAACAAGTCTTGTGGGCACAAGTAAACTGCATGAGCAGTTAGCTCTGACGCTTCTCCCTCAGCCCAAACATTATGGAAGATGCTTAGGACCAACTGACAAGGAGTAAAATTCTTAGGTCTGTTTTACAGATGTTACTGCACAAGATGCTGGTACAAACTGGAACTGGGCTGCTTCAGTATCTCAACCCTAATCAGAAGTATTTCAAAAGATAGTAATGAAGGGAAATCCTCCCAATACACAGAACACTGTACAGTATATTTTGTAGTCTACTTTGCCTAGAATAACAAGGCCAGAATAAATATTTGCATTGATTCACACAGGCAGTGGCCAATGGCTTAGCTGCAAGGACAAGGACTTAGAAAGAAAAGGACTGGAAACCTGGAGGCCTGGGGGAAATGTGTGTGGATGGACCTCTCAAAACAGGCACAAAGTATGAGGATTTACTAACTGAAAGGAACCCCACTCAGAAAAGGCTGTTATAATTTGGTGGACAAAATAAAATCTGTGGTGTCAGTCAAGTTATTTCAGCAGCCACCACGGTATTTGCTCAATGGGCTCTACAATAGAGTGACAGTAATGGAGGATAAGTATGAGCCCAAGATGGCCTTCCCCTCACCAGCCAAATCTGCCTACCACCACTGCTGAGTGAATAACCTGCCAGCAGCAAGAGATCAACACTGAAGCCCAATGTGGCGACATGCCCTGGGGAATCATCCAGTCTTGTGGTGGCAGATGGATTACACTGGAGCCCTTGCACCATAGAAGTTCAACTTGTCCTCACTGGAACAGGCCAATTTACTGAATATGGAACAGCCTATTCTTCCCCACATGCTTCTGCCATTATCATGTGTGGACCTATGGAATATTTACTCTCTACTTCTTTTTCCTCACAACACTGCTTCTGACCAAATAACTCATTTCACAGCAAAAGAAGTACAGCAATGGCTCGTGTCCATGTCATTCCATCTTGTCTTACCACACACCATCTCCTAGAGACAGCTGGCTTGATAGAATAGTAGAATGCTCTGCTGAGGACTCACTACAAAGCCAGTTGGGAAACAACACCATGTAGGGTTTTGAATCGGTATCCAATATATGCCACTGTTTTTCCCATAGCTAGTGAACTGGGTCTAGGAACCAAGAGATAGAGGAAGTAGCAGAAGCCCCTTTCATTATCACACCTGACAATCTGTTGCAGAATTTTTGCTTCCTATCCCTGAACTTTGAACTCTATTAGTTTTAAAATGATTTAGATCCAAAGAGGGAAATTTTCTCAATGGGTTTCACTGACAGGAAGTTGAGATTGACGCATCGTCGTGATTGGGCTCTGGGTGCTAGTGACAAGCAGGCAAAGAAGCGGGTCCCTCTGCTACCCGGGCTGTTCAGTCCTATCAGGGGGAATCAGATTGCTATAGTGAGAGTCCCTGCCTGGAACCCAGTTACTGAAACCCTTCTTCCAAATAAAGGCAAGTTTTACAGCACTGATAAGGACTCAGATTATTCAGGTAAATGGTATTGACTAACTATTGTTCAAAAAAAAGAAAAGTATAACTCAGAACTGCCATGGAATGAAGGTTCAAAGAAGGAAGCTAATGCTCCCCTTCATATTGTTGGCAGAAGAGAAAACTGGGGTGTTGAGCGTAGCTTAGAGTTAGTGCAAAGTAAGCAGGTCATGTATATGATTCTATCAAAAAAATAGCTGTCCTGAGGAATTTTAAGATATTTTATTGCAAATTAAACATGTGAATATGTTATAGAAAAAAAAAACATGCCTTGCCATTTGGGAATAGAAATGTCCCCCAAAATGTATTAGTCAAGTAGAAAGCAATCAAAATGATTTCTAAGAAAGAAAGCAATATTTCAAAGGACTTAGTTCCCAAGTGACTCTACATTTCTTTGAGGTTTATCACATATTTACTCAACTCAAGAGCTTCCTAACAGCCAGAGATGCCCCAAATTGAACTGTGGGCTTCCTCATGCTGAAGGCAGGAAGCTCCCCTCACCAGAGGAGATCAAGGAGAAGCTTGGAAAGCATGGGCCAGGGATGTGGGGTCAGAAGGAGGCTGGAGCAGATGACCTCTGAGGTGCATTCCAATTCTGCCATTGTGAGTCTCTCATTGAATCTCTTCTTGTTGATGTGCTCAGACCAACAGCCAGCCTTCTCTTCCTTGCTCCTCCTCTCCCCTTCCCTCCTCTCACCTCTCCTCACCTCTTCCCTTACCACCCAACCCCTCTTGATCAATATTAAGGTTCAGTAATGTGAGGGACAGATAGGAGGAGGTGGTATGGAAACCTGAAAGCCATCTACTGCTTTGTTTTGAGGCAAGAGCTAAGAAATATCTTTGCTTATCCCTAACAACCTGCTTGCATTCATTTTCTTTACCAGAGGCTTGGAGCTTCTGGATGGCAGCCTCTGGAAAATCACTCGCAGTGATTCCTCAAATGCCATGTGAGGACTTCACGGCATCTCAGCTAGATGTAAGAACATCCCGTAAAACAGGTAGTTATCATTACCCTCCTTAGTATGAAATAATTCTATCAAAACAGTAGCAGTAACTCTGAGAGATTGACTCATCCAAAGCTACATGGCCAGTTAGTAACCAAACGTGAACACAAACCCAGCTGGACTGACCCAAAAGCCACACCAGAACTCTCCGAACAGTAAGTGGCTGATGCTGATGCTGATGGTGCAAGGACGTCACTTGGATGCAGGGCGCTGCTCTCTTCCGGGTCCCAGTAGAGGGGTCCTACCACAAGCCAGGCATCGCACGAGAGGCTCTGTAGGCTTTGTGCATATAACCCTCACGATCTCCAATGAGGCAGATATACATTATAATTCCTGTTCTGCAGAAGAGGAGACAGGAATGCAGAGCTGAAGTGCTTGTCCAAATTAGCAGGGATCTAGGAGGTAGAGGCAGGATCACAGCCAGATCTGCCCAGCCCCAGAATGGTTTTCTGCGCCCTTCACGGTGTCGACCTGATCTATGGGTCCCCATAGGAACTGTCAGGTTTACTTACAGTGCAGTGGTTTATGGATCAGGGAATGAAATACTCCCCAAGAAAATTAGGAGGCTGCAACCAATAATGACTGCAGAAGAAATATGGCTGCAAACGGTAGCACAATCTTGTGCTTTTGATAATTCCCTCAAGACAAGATGCATTATGTTGGTTTATCATTTTAAATAAATTCTCAACGATCTATTTACCTGTCAGTCTTTATCCGTGGGGACTGTTTTCATAACATCAGATAAATGAGCAATTAGAGAGTTTAAATGGCTCTTAAATGTAGTAGTGCTTGTAAACCTGAACTCCCAGGGATGGTAAATGTCACATCAAATGTCTTCAGCGCATACTTCCTGTCTCCCCTTGTTTCAAGAGCTGTGATGTGGCACGCTTATCGTAGACTGAGGACACAGCTCTCCCAATAGGGGTAATGAGAAAATCAGGGACTTGGGACAAAGGGATCTTGGATCCTACACCCAGCTGTCCTTGGGTGACCTTGACCAGTTCTCTCTCTAGACCTCAGTTACTTTACTAATAAAACTAGGGTGTTGAAACCAGACCGTTTTCAAGGGCACTCCAAGCTCTGGCCTTCGATGTCCTCATGAGTCTATGCCTTTGACAATGCCTAGCTTCAATCTTTACAATTTCTCAGGCAGGATCCTAAACAAGGGTTGCGTTTAGCCCTCATTGAACATGAGTTTCATGGTTATCATCATGATGAAGTAGCAATCTCTCTATAGAGAAAGACGTGAGCAAAACCAGCAGAACCCGGGTCTGAATTCCACCATTAGAGACTCACTCATTTTCTGGTGTTGAGGGTTTTTAAATGTCAAGCAAGAGGAAGGCTTTAAGATAAGCGGTGTTATTTCAGAAGCAGAACTCGATTTATTTAAATATTTAAGAAGCCCCTATATACAAAATATAGATATGGAGTTATTGTAGATGAAACAGGGGAATGGCAATGAGCAGGGAAGGCTGGAAGTACTTCTAGTAGTGTCTCCTTTACCCTCACAGGGACCCCAAGGCACTGCCTCAAAAAGCCATTTTTAAATTTATAAATTTAAATTTATAATTTATACTTTACATATAAATTTATATATAAATTTATAATTCATCATTTAAATTAATTTCCTCAGAAAGCCATTTATAAATTCATTGATTTAAGCCACTAGCAGCTCATGCTCTGTAGCCGTAAAAGAGCCAGCAGAGATTAGGTTGAGCGATCGGGAATGGAGAAGTTTGGGGTCCAGGCAGAGGGCAGATAAGGATGGGAAGGAGGAGAAAGAAGCTCACCTTCTGCGTGCCAGGTCTTTCGCTAGATTCTTCAAATTCTCAAAAAGGAAAAATATTTAAATTAAAGCTATTTACAAACAGCAGGTCCCCACGCCATGGCTTCCTAAGGCGCCTCCCTTCCCTTGTGCATCAAATCCCATCCCCACTTCTTTATTCAGACACTGCTCCAGCACTTCCCCCACCCCACTCTCAGTCCAGTGTCCCTTCATCTCTGGCCAGAATCACCACCGCAGCTTCCTGCCCCACCCAGCCACAGCGCAGCCTCAACGCAGCCACCAGAGAGGCCGTGGGGGGCAGATGACGCGCCCCCCCCAGGGACGTCCACGTCGGAATCCCTACAGCCTTCACATACGTTATGTTACACTGCAAAGGGGGCTTTGCAGTTAAGGAACTTAGTTTGAGATTACCCAGCTGGGTCCAATCTAATCACAAGGTCCTTAAAAGTGAAAGTGAGAGGCCGAAAGGGGGGACAGAGTGATGGCACATGAGAAGGCTCCCTCACTGTCCTTGGCTCTGAAGACAGGAGCCAGGCAGTGCCTCTGGAAGCTGGAAAGGGCAGAGAAGCAGATCCCCTCTGGAGCCTCCAGAAGGAAATGCAGCCTGCCAGCCTCCGGATTTTAGCTTAGTGTCACCATGTTGGCCCTAGCCCATAAAACTGTCACATAATAGAGGTGTGTGATTTTAACTCATTAAGCATGTGGGGATTTGTGAAAGCAGCAATAGGTAACTAATATAGTTTAAAACATAAACCAGATTATATTTCTACTTTCCCCGGCACCTGCAGTCACTCCCCGTCATACTCAGAGTAAAAGCCGAAACCCTCCCGAGGCCTCCTGGGCCCCGTGACCTGGGCCTGTCCCTGACGGCCCTCGCCCCCTGCGCCCGCCTCACCCCACCCTGCCCGGGCCGCGCAGCCCCCAGCTCCCCGCTCAGCGCCTCTGCACTCCCTGTTCCAGGGCTGGGAAAGCTCCCCCGGTGTCCGCACGGCCCCCTCCCTGCCTCCGGCAAGCCTTCGCTCACAACGTGAGGCTGGTCCTGACGTCCCTCCGCGTGGGTTCCCTCTGCGTGGGTTCCCTCTGCGTGGGTTCCCTCGCTGCTAAGACAATACACAACGAGTTGGCTGAAACAATGGGAATGTATTGGTCCGTGGTTTTGAGGCAGCGGCCTGGCGGGAGGTGTCCCTGAAGACAGCAGGCGTCCTGGGCTTTTCGGCCCGGCGGTGCACACGGTCCACCCTCCTTCTCCCCTGGGTCCCACTGACTTCCAGTCGGGCGCTCCGTGGCTTCTCTGTAATGGATTCACTCTCCCTTGCTTACGAGGACCAGCCGTGCTGGACTAAGGCCCACCCTCCCTCAGCCTGGGCGCAGCTTAACTCGTGGCCCTAAAGGTCCTATGTGCGCACGGGTCACACCCAGGACAGGTTAGGATCCGGACGTGCCTTTTGGGTCCACACCCCAGGAGCAGGATTAGGACCCGGACGTGCCTTTCGGGTCCACACCCCAGGAGCAGGGTTAGGACCCGGACGTGCCTTTCGGGTCCACACCCCAGGAGCAGGGTTAGGATCCGGACGTGTCTGTCGGGTCCACACCCCAGGAGCAGGGTTAGGACCCAGAGGAGGGTTAAGACCCGAACATGCTTTTTCAGTCTATAACCCAGGAGCAGGCTTAGGACCTGAACGTGCCTCTTGGGTCCACACCCCGGAACAGGGTTAGGACCTGAGCATGCCTTTCGGGTCCACACCCCAGGAGCAGGGTTAGGATCCGGACGTGCCTCTTGGGTCCACACCCCGGAACAGGGTTAGGACCTGAGCATGCCTTTTGGGTCCACACCCTAGCAGCAGGGGTAGGACACGAACGCGCCTTCTGTGGGGTCAATCCCCAAAACCTGTTCAACCTTGCAGCCACCTGCCTGCTCAGGCACTCCCCTGCTTCCCCCTTCCTCTTTTCCATGGAAACTTTGAAGTTACCATAACATTTACTTATTTATTCCTTTTTATTTTCTATTGTCTATCTCCCCCTTATGGATTATAAGCTCCAAATAAGTACGCATATTGGTCCATTTTTCCCACTGGTGTGTGATATTAAATGAATCCTTTAAATTTAAATAAACGAATCCATCTATCCATTTTCTTCTGTGATCGTAAAAACACCATCATTAAAATTCTACCTTACACTTCTGTGTCTTGGGTTCCAAACTTACTTTTCCTTAACCCCCCAAAACCGGAAGCTGTTTTTGGCCTTACAGTGAGCGAGCAGAGCGGCCCAAGAAGATGCAGTGGCACTCCTGCTGCACGCACCTCCTCCCCTGGGGAGCAGGTATGTAACCCATACTACGGATGAGGACACTGAGGCTCGGAGAGGGTGAGCCAAAACCCGGTAGCACCCTGTGCAGAGACGCTCAGCAAAGGCTGACCTTTCTCCCCTCACGAACTCGGAGGCTCTCAGGGCAGGGGCGCCACCTTCCCTTCTCCATGTGGGGCACCCAGACGGGCCGGACAGACGAGCGCGATGAGCTCTCCACGTGACGCCACCCATAGGAGGAAAAGCTGGACAGGAACGCCGCCAGACCTGCGCCTGCAGCCCGCCGCCCCGCCCACAGCCCCGCCCACCGCCGGCCGTTTTAGTGTTTTTGTATCAAACACACTTACACGTTAATACCTATAGCTAAAATTTCCATGATTGGGATCATTTTATTAAAAAGTGAAAGTATACATAATTCCGTTAAAATGGAGAATCTAAACAGATATAAAAGTAAAGAGAAAGTATGCTAAACCCCTCATGTATTCATTGCCAACATCAGCAGTCATCCACTAACTCAGGACCAAGCCCGCTTGGTTTATACCCTCCCCACTTCCCCCATCAGATTATTGAGGGGCGGGCGGGGAATGCAAATGCTTTATCACCTTATCTATAAGCAATTTTGTCTCTTTCAAAAATTGAGAACTCAAAAACATAACCGCAATAGCATTATCACACCTAAAAACTTAATTGTTTTCTCCTATCACGCAGTCTCCACTCAGCGTTCAAATTTCCTAATGTATCATAAATATTTTCAGTTTGTTCAAATTAGGTCTTTCTCTCTCAATATTTTTATTGAGAAAACAAGGTCATGTGCCCTGTATGGTTTTCCACAATCTGGATTTTGCAAATTGCATCACCACAATATTACTATATTATCTGACATATTCCTTTTGGTACTTAGATGGGGAGGCCTGATCAGATTCACGTTTGAATGTTTTGTGCGACTCCTTTACAGGCAGAGTCGTGTATTCCATCAGGCAGCACACAATGCCTGGCTGTCTCTCTTTTGTAGTCACTGGTGATGATCATCTAGATACATCTCTTTAGCAGGAGTTACAAAAGGGTCATGTCCTAGTCTTCTTCATTTATTAGCTGGAATACTTCTATAAAGAGAAAGTTCCCCTTAGCAACTCATTCATTATCCCAAGGCACAGTTCATATAGAAAAGTCTAGATAAATTATTCTTTCCCTCTTTTATCAGTTTTCAAAATAATGCATTTCCTAGCATCCTCTAAATGAGTGCTGTTATTTTTTATGTTTTGTTTTGTTTTGAGTTATCATCCTGAACTTGTAGATTTTAAAATGCGAGTAAAGGTTTAGCAAAACTCATTCTCTTTCTGCATGGAAAATGACCTCTGCTTAACTTCCCAGCTCTGTTTCCCTGGAAACCTGATAAGGGTAGAATGTCAGCTATGTTAGCAGGCAGCATTGCTTATGGCAAAAATGACCTCTAATTAGTAAACTACACCTGCCTGGGAAAACTATAAATGAGTGATAAATACCTGGTGGGAATCCACATTCCAAACTTCTGTGGATATAGTGCATTACAGTAATGGGTTTGTCCCTTGGAAGCTGTTCCTATAGGATGAAATAAGGGATACTGGCTCCTATAGGGAATGGGGTTTATAAGCCAGAATGGCTCCCATACTGACTCCTTTGGGCCATGTTCCCCAAAAGTACATGATGAGAGGGAGGTTTGGGAGGGGTGCTTTTGGGAAGTGAGACACAAGGCTTGGACAGAGGAAAAGCTGAACTGAAACGCAGTTGTAACTGAAAGCTCAGCCCATCAGCAGGGCTCTGCTCGGCACTGCAGTGGCCGTTCAGAGGTGGCCTGATTTGAAACAGTGGTGGTTCTGGAATAGGGCCATAATCCTGGGCCAGGCAGCTCCCTTCCAGAGAAGGCAAGTTTCAGAAAAAGGTTCAGTTGAGAACTGTGAACAGCCCATGCTCCTGGCAACCGGAGGAATGAATGCCTCTGTCCTAAAAAGGATCTGGTGGCCTACACAGCGCCACTCCAGCCACTCATTTGGCCTCACGCCTTCACACCTGAGCTGTCACACCTGAGCCGTCACACCTGTGGCTGCCCTGCTGACATGCTGTCCTCATATCCCCTAGCAAAGCTGAATAAACGGGTGGCGGTGGGAGTGGGAGTTCTGCTGAGTTTGTGACTGTGACATGTACAGAGAAACCCACACATATCTTGCACATTTCCTGCCCACCTGTAATTAGCCGTTTCTAGAAAGAGGCCTGCTTCCTTGGAGTGACATTCAGACACCAAAATCTGGGAAACAAGGAGACTCATTACTCCTGGGCTGGTCCGTGGTTCAAGGTCTTTTCAGGGGTCAGACTTAGGAAAGATTTTTTTTTTATATAAAATACATCATGAGTCACTATTTCCATTTCAAATTCAGAAACTATGGAGTTTTTCTTAACTTTATCAGTCTTACATCTGTATCATTTTTCCCATTTCAAAAACTCAGATTCTCATGAACAGTAACATGGTTCCTCATTTGCTTTATGATATATAGCATGTACTACATGTTCAGAATAACAATACCTCCCTACAAATAACAATACTGATACTGAAACAATTTAGGATTCCCTTTTTTGTTTTTCTTACTTTAGGGATAAAGCCCCACTAAGGATATATAATCAAATTGTGGGTTTTGAAAAGATGAGTTTTATTAAGATATAGTCACATACCACACGTTCCATCCGAAATGTGCAATCAATGGCCTTTGGTATACTCACAGGTATTCATAACTGCAATTAATTTTAGAACATTTTCATTGCTCCAAAAGGATAAGCCCCATACCCCTTAGCAGTCCCTTCTCAATCCCTCTATCCTGCTCTAGCCCTACATAAACACTAATCAATTTTTGTCTCTGTAGATATATTTATATTTACATTTTATATAAATGGAATCATACGGTATATAGTTCTTTATGTCTGGTTTCTTTCACTTAGCATAATGTTTTGTTTAATTTTTTTTAATTTAAGAAAATGTACAATTTAGAGAAAAGTCATTTAAAAATATACAGTGTTCCCATATGCCACCCCATAGCTGACACTCTGCATTAACATGGTTCCTCTGTTACAACTGAGGAAAGAGTATTAAAATAATATAATTAACTAGAGTTCATAGTGTACATTAGGTGTATTTTTTCCATATACAGCCTGAGCTGGTTTGAAAAGATTTACGGACCCTAGAAAAGTCATGCTTTACTCTTAATCTGATCTAACGGGAGCGACCATTTCTTTTAACCCCTATTCAGCACTGTAGGCTGGGAGCATGATTAGGTTATCCCCATGGAGAGGTGAGTCATACAATTAACCTTGGATTAGAGGGAGATGTGACTCCACCCATTTCAGGTGGGTCTTGATTAGTTTACTGGAATCCTTTAAAAGAGGAAGCATTTTGGAAAAGACTTGAGATTCCGAGAGAGCAGAGCACAACAGATCCACAAGACAGAGTCTACCCCCAGGGAGCTTCATGAAACAAGAAGCTTGGAGAGAAAGCAACAGACATCACCACATGCCTTTCCAGCTGAGAGAGAAACCCTGAGCATCATCGGCCTTCTCGAACCAAGGTATCTTTTCCTGGATGCCTTAATTTGGACATTTCTATAGACTTGCTTTAATTGGGACATTTTCATGGCCTTAGAACTGTAAACTTTCAGCTTAATAAATTTTCCCTTTTTAAAAGCCATTCTGTTTCTGGTATATTGCATTCTGGCAGCTAGCAAGCTAGAATACCACCCTATTCTTAACACATTGTAATACTGTCATGCATTTGTTATAATTCACAAAAGAATGTTCCTACACTTGTCCTATTAACTCCATTCCCTTCGTCCGCAACAGGGTCACTTTTATACTTTGTCAATGATTAATTTTGGCTCTCAGTGAAGTTTTATGTTTTCTCTTGGTTTTCATTGGTTGCCTTGTTCTGCTTTCAAAAGATTCTTAATTTTTGTAATCAAATCTATTAGTTTTTTTCTTTTAATGCTTCTGGATTTTGTGTTCATGTTAGGAAGTTTTTTCCACTCTTAGATTATAAGTGAGTTAACCCATGTATTCTATTTTCATGATTTCTTCTTTTGCCACACTTAAATCTCTGATCCACTCACACTTTAGCCTGTGTGGTGTGAGGAATGGATCTGATTTTATATATCTTACATAACACTGTTCAGTCTTCCTAACTCCCCTGTATTAAATAATTGATCCTTACTCTATATCTTTGAAATGCAAACTTTACATGCCTTGGATTACCATATGCAATTTGACCTATTTAGATATTTCTATTCTTTTCTAGTAGTCAGTCTATTCCTGAACTGATACCATACTCTTTCAATTGTAGAAGCAATATACTATATTTTAATAGTTCAACTAACTAGTCACCTTCGTTTCTATTCTCCTTTTGTTTTTCTATTTTTGCTCCCTTGTTCCTCCAAATAAGCTTTAAAATAAACATTTCTAGCTTCAAAAGAACATCTACTCATATTTTTATTGGAATGGCATTTTATAAATTAACTTACCAAGAACTAACGTCTTTATGATGTTGAGTCTTTCTCTCTGTGAACATGGTATGTTTTCCCATTTGCTTAAATCTACATTTAAGACTTTCCAGGGTGTATTACAGCTTTGCTCATATAGATTTTAGACTTTCTTTGGTCAAATTTACAACTAGATATTTTGTTTATCTGCTTATTTGTTTTTGTTTGCTAATGTAAATTGGGTCTTCTTTTCCATTTTCTGCTTTGTTGGCTATATGTGTTATATACATATATGTTGATTTATAACTGCTGTTTCATTGAATTCTCATATTATTTTTAGTTGTTTTTCCATAAATTATTTTAGTTTGTCATATTTAATCACCTGCAAATAGAAGTGGATGGCTTCACGTCTTTCTTTCTTAGTAGTAATTCATTAAGTGCTTTCTCCTCTCTAGGTGCACTGGTTAACACCTCCAAAAACAGGTTAAATAGTGGATATCATTGCCTTTTACCTGACAATTTCTGGAACGCCCCTCATATATTCACACCAAATAAAATACCGACTGTATTATTTTCTTATCTGCTAAAACTAATGCCACACAATGAGGTGGCTTAAAGAACAGAATTTGGTTGGCGTGCAGTTTTGAGGCTAGGAGAAGTTCAAAATCAAAATATCTGCTAGGTGATTCTTCTCCCTGAAGACGGTGGCATGGGGGTTGGCTGCTAGCGGTCCACGGGGTTCCTTAGCTTTTCCATCATAGGGAACGCACACGCGGCATCTTCTGCTTTCTCTCCCGGTTCCACCGACCTCCAGCCTCTTTGCTGCTTCCCATGGCTTCTTTATTGTGCACCAAACTTACTTTGCCTATGAGGACCAGCCATGCGAGGTTAAAGTTCACCCTCACTCGGTCTGGACGCACCCTAACTCGTAGCATCTTCAATGGTCCTGGGTACAAGTGGGTCCATGCCCAGAGGAGCAGGGGGGACCCCAGCATGCCTTTTGTGGGGAACATGACTCAATCCCCAGCACTGGCTTTGGGGTTGAAGTATGTATATTTTATCATGTTAAGGAAACATCTATAAATTCCTATCTTATCAGTGTTTTGACATGTATGATTATTACATTGTGTTAAATGCCTTCTCTCTCATACACAGAAATAATTACATGATGCTGCTTCTTAGCACTGTTAATATGAAGGATCATATTAATGAATTTTAATATATCGAACCAACCTTGTGTTTTTGGAATAAAGTACACTTAGTCAGACATTGTGCTGGTTTGAAAAGATGTGTGTCCCCCAGAAAAGCCATGTTTTAATCTAAATCCCATTTTATAAAGGCAGAATAATTCGTATTCAATACCGTATGTTTGAAAATGTAATCAGAGCATCTCCCTGTAGATGTGATTTAATCAAGACTGGTTGTCAAGCTGGATTAGGGGATGACATGTCTCCACCCATTTGGGTGGGTCTTGATAAGTTTCTGAAGTCTTATAAAAGAGGAAACTTTGGGGGAATGAAAGAGATTCAGAGAGAGCAGAGCAGAATGACATAGCCACGAGAAGCAGAGTCCCTAGCCAGTGACCTTCGAAGATGAAGAAGGAAAACGCCTCCCAGGGAGCTTCATGAAACCAGAAGCCAGGAGAGAAAGCTAGCAGATGATGCCATGTTCACCATGTGCCCTTCCAGATGAGAGAGAAGCTCTGACTGTGCTCGCCATGTGCCTTCTCACTTGTGAGAGAAACCCTGAACTTCATCGGCCTTCTTGAACCAAGGTATCTTTCCCTGGATGCCTTAGGTTGGACATTTCTATAGACTTGTTTTAATTAGGACATTTTCTTGGCCTTAGAACTGTAAACTAGCAACTTATTAAATTTCCCTTTTTAAAAGCCATTCAGTTTCTGGTATGTTGCATTCCAGCAGTTAGCAAACTAGAACAGATGCATTATTTTCTTTTCAGATGTATTATTTTTAATATGCTTTGCCATTTGTTTGTGATGGATAGTTTTATCTTTCAACTTGTCTAGGTTTGGTGCCGAGATGTTTGACCAAACCCTGGCCTAGACGTTACTGTGGAGGGTTTTGTGGACAGGATTAGCCTCCACAGCAGGTTGATTCCGAAGGAAGGAGACCACCCTTGATTACACGGAGGTCTTCATCCAACCTGAATTGCAAAGAACTAAGGGAACCGGGACGCAGAAGAACTGGGTCTCAAGACCACACCCTCCACTCCCTCCTGAGTTTCCAGCCTAAGACATGTGGACTCGAGACTTCATCATCACTCTGACCATCATTTCTAGCTTCCAGCCTGCCCTCTGGATTTCAGACTTGCCAGCTCCCACAGTCATGTGAGCCGATGCCTTATTATATATTTATATAGAATTTAGATATAGATATAGATACACACAACATATATAAGATACATATACACATGTACATATATATATGCACACATATACAAATATCTCGTTGGTTCTGTTTCTCTGGAGAACTCTGAGTAATACACTATTGAATATTTAATTAAAAGGTTTGCACAGATGTTGCATTAAATAAGATTGACTCTAGTTTTCTGCTTACAGTGCAAACTCTGTAAGGTTTTGTGAGTTTATTTTGTCCTCAGGAAAAGAATTCGGGAGTTTTCCTTCTTGTGATATGCTCTATAATAGTTCCTGATGCATGGGATTACTTAATCTTTAAAAAATTTGTTGCAATTCCCCTGTAAAAATATTTGAGCCTAGCCATCATTTGTAGGGAAGCTCTTTCATTACTTTCTCTACTCATCCTATGATAGATGGTCTTTTTAGATTTTCTGTTATTACAGGGATCAGTTTGGCAAGTTGTGTTTTTCTTTAAAAAATTCCATTTCATCTAAGTTTTAAAATTAATTTGCAGAGTGGTACACAATACTTCCTTTTTTCTAAAATTTCCACTGTCTTGATGATTATTTCTCATTTATCACTTCTAACTTTGTCTATTTGTGCTTTCTCCATATTTTTCTCAGTTAGGTCTCTAGGTGTTTCGTCTATGCTCCTTACAGTCTCTCCCTCCCCTCCCCCCCAAAGAATCAGCTTTTGGGTTTATCTATTCATTATTTTCTGTTTTCTAGCTCATTCATTTCGGCTTTATTATTTTCTTCTTCCTGTTTTTATTTTCTTTGATGTTATTTTACAAGCTCTGTGAATTGTTCTTTAACTTATCTCTATTTTTCATTTTAATTGATAAAGATAGTGGATGCAATAAATTTTCCTTTGAATACCACTTTAGCTGTATCCAGTAGAGTAGATACAAAATTAATTTTTTGTAGGATTAAAAAATTAATTATTTTTATCCTAAAGAAATTCTGCAATTTCATTTTGCCTTTATGCTCTGGCCAAATGTTTAATATGTGTTTTGTTTATCATTTCCAAGTGGAAAAGCCAGGTGGGGTTTTTGAGATGTTTCCCCTGATTAATTTCTAGTATTATTGTACTGTGACCAGAAAATGCTATTTCTAGTCCTTGGAATTTATTAATTTCTTTGTTGGCTAAAATATAGCCAATTTCCATAAGCGGTCCATGGCATTTGAAAAGATTGTGTATTGTCTATTACAAGGATTCAAAGTTATTTATTATATTGCTTAGATCTTCTACAATCTTAACTAATTTTTATACAACTGATCTGTCTTTGATTGAACAGCTGCATTAAAATCTAATATTAATATATTTCTATATTCTTCTTTCATCTCCTGTTTCCATTTCATTAAAGCTGTTGTTCTGATAGTGGATGTATAAATGAGCTGATATATCTTAATTATGAGTGTTTGCCTTTAGCATTATAAAATGCCCTTCTTTGTCTCTTTCAATGTTTTTTGGTCTGAATTCCACTTTGCTAGATCAGATTGTATCCTCTGCTTCCCTTTTGTTTTCATTTCCCTAGTATATCTTTGTCTATCCTTTTATGTTTAATCTTTCTGAATCTCTGTGTTTTAGGAGTATCTTTTATTTATAGCAAAGCATTGAATGTTACTTTGTTAGGCAGCTCTGTTTTAGAGGTGAGGCAAGACTATTTACATTTATTGATTTGAGCAATATGTCTGGCTTCAGTCCTATCATATTGTTTTATGTGGTGCTTTTATTTGTACTATATATACAAAAGACTATTTTTAAAGACTTCACACTACATGGTCGATTTTATTCATGCTTTCCCTTTTGCATTTAAAAAGTTTTTTTTTCTAATGGTTATGGTACTAGAATAACGATAGCTGCAAGTTCTTAGGACGTCAAGGCGACATCATAGGAAGCCTTGCAGCTGCCGTGCAGTCTCTTGAAATATTCTCCCTGGAAGCCTGGGCTGCCACACCCTAATACCACCTGCTCACCCTAATACCACCAAGTTAAGGTCCCACCTTCATTCAGGCCCTGTGGTGAGGGTCCCAGCTGAACCCCACCTTCAAGGGAGCCCTGGCGAGGCAACAGGCAGGGGAGCAAAGCCAGTGAGCCTTCAGAGCAGCCCGTCCCCCTGAACACCAGCTGCGGAGCACGGCGAAAATCTCCTGACCCACAAAATCGTGGGATACCATAAAGCAGTGGTCCATAACTTAAGCCACTAAACCGTGAGGTAGTGGGCTCTGCAGAGACAGATCACTGGAATGGTCACCTTTATATTATCCGTTTTAACACACTCACACCTTCTTTTTTGTCTTTTGTCTATTGGCTCCCTACTGTGAGTGAGATTGAAATCAGTTAATAATATTTTCCTCCTCCTCTCACTTTTTCTCAGAATTAAAAGAATAGTGTAAGTTATAAACTAAAACATTGGAAAACCTAGCTGAAGTGAACACATATCTGGAAAAAACAAAATGCCAAAATTGGCACAAGCAAAAATAAAATTTTAATAAGCAGAGCAGCATTAAAACTTTGAAACAATAATCAAAAACCTGTTCTCTCCCGAAGCCTCAGGCCAAATAGCTTACAGAAGACTTCTACCAAACTGCCAAGAAACAATTACATCCTTCCTTATTTGAGCAGCTCCAGAAAAATAAGGCTTGTGTTATGAAAATGATGAGGCATTGATTCAAAAATTAGATGGGGACAATCTAATAAACATAAATATTTATGCATATTAATATAAAAGCCTTAAGAGTATTAGCTAACTAAATCCAACAATGAATTTTTTAAAATCATGAAATATAGGATCAGAGTTTATCCTAAAGAATAAATTTCACTCTTCTACATCAGAAAACCTATCGATAACATTTACCACAGTGTGAAGAAGAAAATCATATCATTACCTCAAAACATGCAGAAAAAGCATCTGATAAAACATTCTGTACTATTGATAAGGGGTGGAAGGATGGGGTTGGAAGCCTCTTACCAAACAAGAAATGGAAAGGCCCTTTTATAACTTGGAAAAAGTTACATTCCAAAACTTTATTTTTGCCTGTATCATAATCATTGTCCAACATTCCCAAACCGGAGGCGAGGACTTACTGAGCCCCGCTGGCTGCATCTCCGAGGTTCAGTAGTTACCATTTTCCCAGCGAGTTGGCTCTGCCTCCCCGCCGTGTAGTTCCCCTACGGAGACAGATAGACTCTGCTCAATGTGGGGTTTGGGTAGTGAGCCTGATGACATTGCACAAGCACCAAAAAGGTAGGAAATGGTTAATAACACACAAAGGGGCTTTCTGGGGAGAGCAGGAAAGACTCCCCAGTAGGTTTTTGAGAAAGGCTGGTGAGAGAACAAGGACGGTCAGTTGGCCTGGGGGTTTTATGGGGGCTGGGGCTGGAGCTGGGGCTGGGGCTGGGGCTGGGGCAGAGGCTGGGGCTGGGGCTGGGGCTGGGCAAAGGCCCCTCCCACCAGTGGGACTCGGGCGCTTTGAACCTCCTGGCGGTGCCAACGAGGGAGCACCCACCTGTCTCTACAGTTTCCCCAGAAGGGTGGCAGAGAGCACCTGGGAGAGGTGGGCAGCCACATCAGAAAGGGACTCAGACCATCCTCTCCCCAGTTGTTGCTGCTGTTGTTGTTATTTTGTTATTTAATTAAATATTATTTAATTTGTTATTAAAGGGGGCATTTAATATTTGTTATCTCTTTCTAAAGTAAATCCCAGAAGTCACAGCGTTTCACCCATGAATTTCTCCATTAGCCCAAATACATCTGTTCAGATTAGATACTTGCACAGTTAGAGTCTCCACATCTTGTTCCTAAGCCTCTCTCCATTACATTTGGTTGATATGTGTCTTAAGTCTCTTCCCCCCCCCCTATTTATTATGCCATTTATCTGTTGAAGAAAGTGGTCATGTTCTATAGAATTCCAGATGTGGCGGATTTCTTTACTGTGGCATGGTTTAACTTATTTCTCTATCTTTTGTATTCCCTACATAATGATATTTAGGCCTAGAAAAGATTTATTAGATTTGAGCCCAGTATTGTCTTTTGTGTTTTTTTGGCAAGAATACTTCCTGGGTTCATTAGAATTCAGCAGGGGGCATTTAATATTTGTTATCTCTTTTTGTGATTTGAAAATTGATCAGTCAATCCAGGTATTATTAGCCAGATGAATATATTAAGTCTCCCAATCACTCTTTCACCTAATCATGTTAACAGTCATGGGTGATCATTGCTTAATCTTTACTTTATTAGAGGTTGCAAGGTAATACTTTGTCTATTTTTATTATTACTTCCACATTTAGTAGCTAGAAAACTTCCGAAAATAATGCTTCTATAAACAAGTATTTAGTTACCATGAAATATACTCTTCATAGGTAAAGAAGGATTAAGGCATGATTCTTTCCGTTTATTTACCAATTTTCAAAATAATGACTTGGTGCCCTGGCAACCTCCAAAAGTCATGGATGCATTTCTTTTTGGCATTATGAACCCATGGATTTTTCTATATCTGACATATTTTCATCCTTAGCAGCCATTTCGCTTTTTGATGTTCAAATTGTCCCATCTTTGGTCAGGGAAAATCCCCCTCAAGTTGGTTGCTGTTTCTGATCGGCATTAATAGCCTTAATAGCTTCCTTAATTTCTGGCACAACAAACACACAAGGCTCATCTTATACATTTCATGCCTGCAACCTAGAATCAGCCATTTCTCCAGGAGTCCTGCTCCATTTTGGTGGGAAATGATAGTCAGAGATCATAATCTAAGCTCTAGGGGTGCTCATGGCTTCTGAGATGTCGTTGTTTCCAGACTCTTTAGTGGCATCCCTAGAAAATACATGTTTAGAGAGAAAAAATACAACATGGGTTCTTACTAATGTTTCACATTCAAATCCAAATTCAAATTTACGGTGTCTTTCCCTTTGATTTTATACTTACACCTCTTTTCTCTAATATCGAAAATCTTGGTTCCTAATGACACAAACATGATTATTTTCTTTATCCTACAATATTACTACCAACAATAAGACAACTAAATGCAGTTTAAGATACGTTCCACTAAAAGTATGCACCAGAATAGTATATTTTTAGACTTTCCAAATAATTATTTTATGTGGTCATGCTACCAACTTGATACACAGTTTGGTTCATTTGTTTTAATTTGTTTTCAGTTTTTAGAAATTAACTATTTTATAGAATTTTTTGTTGTTGGAGAGATTATGTGAAACCTTCTCCTGGTCCAACAGCCAATACTATAAAGTCAGAAAGTCTAGTTTTCATCCTTGTCCCTTCCATCCTCCTCCTTTCTCCCTATATATATATATAACCATAATTTTTAGGTTTTCATTTGTCCTTTCTTTGTTTCTTCTTGAAAAGTTAAGCAAATATGTCTACATATTTTTTATTACTCTTTCTTAAAAGGTATAAAACTATACCTATTGATCTTTCTTTGCTTCATTCACTTAACAACATATCTTGAATATCACGTATTATCAACTGATAAAGATCTTCCTCATTTCTTTGTACAACTGCATAGTGCTCCACTGACTGGATGTGCCAATGTTTTCTTTTTTTGCAATTAGTCTTTTATTGGTGAAAATTTAAATTGTCTGCAATTAATAGCTTTGAACATAAGTCATTTTGTATTTTTCAAAATTATCTCTGTGATATACACTTATAAAAGTGGAATTCCTGGATCTTGGGGTAAAGAAATATTTAACTTTGTTAGATATTGTAAAATTGCCTTGAGCGGGTGAGTCATTTTGCATTCCCGCCAGCAAGGTCTGAGTGCCTTGCTAGGGGAGAATATGTAGCCAAATAATGGGGATTTGCCAATAGAATAGGAAAGAACGATATAGCTGTATAATTTAAATTCTTATTCCTCTTATTTTGAGTGGAGTTGGGCATCTTTTTAAATGTTTAGGGATCATTTAGTTATTCTTTTTTTGGTGAACAGTCCACATCTTTTACCTGTTTTTTTGTAGATCAGCTGATCTTTTGCTTCTCAGTTTTTAGAAGCACTTTATATATTAGGGATATAAACCCTTTAACAATGTTATAAGATGCAAATATTTTTCAAGTTTATAACGGTTCTATTTATTTTTCTCATGAGCAGGCACCAAGAATCGAACCTGGGTCTCAAGTATGGCAGGCGAGAACTCTACCTCCTGAGCCACCTGGCCTGCCCTGTAATGGTTCTATTTTAGTGCAAAATGTATACGAATTCCTGTGATATTGCCAAAAAAAGAATCAAAGGATGTCCATTAGCACAACTTCTATTTAGAATAGGACTAGAGACCTTGCACAATATAAGACTCAGGAAAAAGAAATGGGAAGTAGTGGAATTCAAAGGGAAAGGATACAATAGTCATTATTTGCTAATGACATGATCCTCTTGAAAAACCAACAGAATAAGTAAAAAAATTAATGAGAATTGAGAAAAAATGAGGCCTGTATGACCAACCTACAAAACATAATAGCATTTCTCTGAACCAGCCGTAATCAATTAGAAAAATGATAAAACATACGTTTTTCATAGTATCAACACAAACATTCAGTATCAAGGAATTGACCTTGATTCTCTGTGGAGAATTAGTAGACTCAAGATGGACTAAATGTGAAGGTCAAAACTATATATCAAATGACAGTGACATAAAGGTGGAAAGGACTACTTAAAATGCCTTAAGCACAATAATGTTGACTAATTTGATTACATAAAAAGTGAGATTTGGTTTAATGAAGAGTATCATCGACAACATTAATAGACAGTTGACAGTCTGAGAAAAGCTATTTGCAATATCTAAAACCAAAAGGGACTAATAGCTCTAAAATATCAGCGATACCTCCAAAAAAGGCAGGAACCGCAAATGAAAAATGAGCAAAATATGTGACTAGGCAACTTACATAAGCACAAATTAAAATTTCTATTAGGCATGTGAAGAAATGCTCAAATTCATTATTAATGTAAGAAATACAAATTATAAAAACAATGAAATCTTTTTGTTGAATCAGCAAAATGGCAGAGTGAGCTCTTCCAGGATTCTGTCTTCCCACAGAATTTTTGAGCAACAAGCAGACACTGGCAGAACCATCCTTCCCAAAGTTTCAGGAAACAGTTAAAGGACTGCAGTCCTGGACAAATGCCAAATCAAGAAAGGCAACTTCAAAGTGGTAGGAAAACTCAGTGGCACCTTCACTAGCCCTTTCTGCACCCCTTTCCTGGCTTGAGGAAATTTAAATATAAAATTACAGTGTGACACAACAATTTCACCTCTAGATATACACATAAGAAAACTGAAATTCAAAATCTCTTCGAATGAAAAAGATATTTGTACACCAGTGTTCACAGCGGCATTATTCACAACAGCCAAAAGGTAGAAACCCAAATACCCGTCAACAGATGAACAGATAAAAAATGGGGTATGGACACAAACGGAATATTATTCAGCCATAAAAAGGAGTGAAGTCATGATAACTGCTACAACATGGATGAACTCATGCCCTGTGAAATAAGCCAGATGCAAAAGAACAAATATTGTGATTCCACATATATGAAGTAACTAGAAATGCAAATTCATAGAGGCCAAAAGTATAATAGAGTTTATCTGCAGTTGGGGAAGTTGGAGAATGGAGAGTGGGTGTAAAGTTTCTTTTCAGGGCATGGAAAGAGGTTTGGTAATGGATGGTCATATGAAAGTACAACACTGTGAATATAATTAATACCGCTGCATGACATATTTGAAGACAAATTTTAAATTTTTTTAAAAGCTTTCAATGTTCTAAATTGGAAATTTGATGTTATATATATGTTGCCACAATAAAAATTTTTTAAATGAGATTATTTTTAAAAACAATGAGATTAGAAAGTTGGAAAATATCAAATAATGGCAGAGATGTTGAGATGGAGGAATTCTATATAGTCAGGCAGCACGTCAGCTTATACAGAAAAGGAGTCCAGCAGAATGAGTAAAATTAAAACTCTGCTATGACATAGCAGAGCTGTTCCTAGATTTATATATATGTATGTATCTATATGTGTGTGTGCTGTGTATGTATGTGTGCATATGTGTATGTCACAGTTTGTCAAGGCCACTGTAACAAAACATCACAAACTAGTTGCATATCAGGAATTTATTGGTTCACAGTTTTGAGGCTAGAACTCCAAAATCAAAGTGTCCACAGGCCACGGCATTTCTGCATCTGAAAGACCACATGGTAAACGGCTGACAGTCAGGCCCTGCCTTGGTGACATGGTACTCTAGCTCTTTCCTGTGGCTGACACTCCGTATACACATTTCCTTTGTTGTAAGGACTCCTGTCCTTTGGGTTAAGGCCTACTCTCGTTCATCTGGAGCGTCAAAGGGCCTCATGCAAATTAGCTCAACCACAGGACTGCGAATAGGGACTTGAACAGGTCTTCGTAGTGGGCGTGATTCAATCTACCATAATACTCATGTGTGTTAAGTATGTATGTATATGTGAGTACAGCTTCTTTGGGGATATGTACACACACACACACACACACACACACTCATCCCAGAAAAACTCTCACACGGGTTCATAAAGGGTATTCATTGTAAATGGTGTATGGCAGCTTTTTAGAGTCAATCTAGGTTGTGTTACAGGCAACACTGTGCAGTTGGTGCACACTGTGAAGTACCCTGCGATTGTTAGAAACAACAAAGTAGAAATAAACAAGGTTGAGTAAAACAGTAAAGTAAAATAAGGAAACAAAATGAGACATTTTTAATCTTTGAAAATTAAAAATAATGCATAGACCTATCCAATTTTACAAGAACCCATACAATTAAATGGGTACACATTAAACTCATTAGCGCAATTGCCTAAAGGGAAAGGCAAGAAAACTGCAAAGAGGAATGGGGATAAAGGGAAAATATAAATAAAAATAAAACAAGAAGGAGAAAACATTAGTAAAAATGCCAGAAAATGTTCCCCTGATTAAAGATGATGAAAAAAGAGCAAAATTTGTCAGGATGAACTTTTTTAGAACTTCTGAAATTAACCAAAGATTTGAAGAAATTCAAGGATCATTTAGTCAAATTGAACAACTGAATCTCAGTAAGAACAGCCAGCTTTATGGTGTTTTAACTTATCTTATTCCTATTCCACAATCCCCAGACAATGGAAGCCTTGAAAAATAATAGCCAGCATTCCTATTACCAGGGGGTGCAGAATGGAGCTGGGGCTCTTTCAAAGCCTCATTCCCAAAGATAGTAAGCATATGACCTCTTTCGTGGTTCTCCCTGGAAGATGTCACTTAAAGACTTTGTCACTTAATTTGACCTCACTCAAATTTTCCCAGTGATAAAAGCCTCTTGTCCCTGGGGAGGGCATTTGTAAAGTATCATGGCTGCCTGAGATTGTGTGTAACATACGAGACAATAGACTAACCAAAAAGCTTAAAAGGAAAATCTTAGGAATGAGATGTCCTCAGGGGCCTTGAAAAGCTCTAACTTTTTCCTTGGAATCTAGAAGTCCATGTCCATTCATCATCAGTGCACATGCTCAGGAAAGACCTGAGAAGGAGTAAATCTCTGGCTGACTCTAAGACTCTGTGCAAGAAGGAAGTGAAGGCAAAGGGTGAGTGAAAAATCACCTGGCTCAATGTTGAAGGAATGCCCCAATATGTACACAAAGCCCTTTAGCAAAGACTGAGAAATGTACTGGTTTTAGGCAGTTAAGAAATACTCTATCCAATCATTAGCTGACCATGGAGTTAAAAATTGGGACACACAATGAAGAATACAAACTTTGCAGAATTAGTTTTAAAAAGTCACTAAAATAACCCAATAATTACAAGCAACAACAAGCCCTTGGAAAACAGAGAATCTGAACTCCAGAGTTGCCATATTATATTATTTTAAATGTCCAGGTTTGAGCAAAAATTATGAGGCATGTGATACACATACTCCATTGAAAAGAAAAAAAAATAATCAATGGAATTTTTTTCCTTCCTGAGGAAGTCCTGATGTTGGACTTATTTGACAAAGACTTTTAAACAGCTATTTCAAAATACATTCAAGGAACTGAAGGAAACCAGTCTAAAGAACGAAAGAGAAGTATGACAATGATGTCTCACCAAGTTGAGATATCAATAAGGAAATATAAATTACAAAAAGGGATCTAATAGAAATTATGGAGTGGAAAAGTACAATAACTGAAATGCAAAATTCACTAGAGGGGCTCAAAACCAGATTTAAGCAGCAGAAGAAAAAAAATCAGCAGACATGAAAATTGGTCAATTAGAGTATCAGGTCTTAGGAACAGAAAGAAAAAGGAGTGAAGAAAAATTAACAGCACCTCAGAGACCTGTGGGACACCATCAAGCATACAACATATGTATAAAGGGAGTCTCATGAGGAGGGGAGAGAAAGAGCAACAGGGCATTACATTCAAAGTGCTAAAAGAAATAAACTGTCAAACCAGAATTTGATATGTGGGAAAACTACAGAATGAAGGAGATATGAACACATAGTAAGATAAATAAAAACCAAAGGAGCCCAATCTGAGGAGCAGAAAGAAAAAAGAATGAAAGAAAAGGAACAGAGCCTAAGGAACCTGTGAACACCATCAAATACAACAATGGATACACCATAGGAACCCAAAAGGAGAAGAGACAGATAAAGGGGCAAAAAAGAATGTGCAGAATTAATTGCTAAAAACTTCCCAGATTTGCTGAAAGCTATGAATGCTAAACACCAAGCGGAATGGGCTCAAAGATTATGATCAAATGTCAAGAATAATGCAGAATTTTAAAAACAGCAAGAGTCAAGCAATGCATCATATATAAGGAATTTTTACTAAGATGACGAACCAATTTCTCAATAGAAACCCTGGAGTCCAGAAGATAGTGAGACAACATATTTGAAGTGCTGAAAGAAAAAATCCACCAACCAAGAATTCTGTATACCCCAAAGGATTAAAAATACATGTTCATGCAAGCACTTGTACATGAATGCTCATTGCACCATTATTCATAATAGTCAAATAGTGAAAACAATCCAAATGTCAATGTGGTATATCCATATAATAGACCATCATTCAGCCATTAAAAAGAAAGTGGTGGGGAACTTCTGGGGAAGATAGCACAGTAGGGAGCTCCAGGATGCAGTCCTTCCACCAAACAGCTACTAAACAGGCAGGAACCATCTGAAACAAATGTTATGGGGCCCTGGAGACCAGCAGAAGGAAGAGGCTGGTAAACCACAGTGGCAAAGAACAGCAAGTTGCTCTCTTCAAGCAGAGGCTCTTGGCCCCCATTCCCCACTCTTACAGCTGGGTGCTATGAGGCCCAGTCCTAGGCCACCTCACTGGGGACAGAGAGGGACATAAAATGCTCTTCCCCAAGAACAGGGGTGGGTGCAGTAGATCACTGATCATGCCTTTTGATTAGTGAATTTGGATCACTGGGTCCTGGCTCTGAGCTTGTATTTCAACCTGCCTGGAAAAAGGCAGCAGCAGCAGTTTTTTAACCTTGCTCTTGACAGGGGCAGACTTGGTGGAGATTTGAACACACAGTGCTTCATGGGGGCTCTGGGGGTGATGAGCTGAGGGGCTGCACTTGCTAGAAAGGCCAGAAAAGCACAGAATTGGGGACCATCCTTTCTTGAGGAAACCCTTCAACAACTAGGAATCGAAGGAAACTTCCTCAACATGATAAAGGGCATGTATGAAAACCCAGAGCTAGCATTGTACTCGGTTGTGAAAGCTTTCCCTCCAAGATATGGGATAAGACAAGGATGCCTACTGTCACCACCGCTCTAGAAGTTCTAGCCAGAATAGTAAAGCAAGAAAAAGAAATAAAAGACATCTAAATTGGAAAAGAAGAAGTGACACTGTCACTATCTGCAGATGACATGATCCTATACAGACAGTCCCAAAGTGTCTACAACAAAGATACTAGAGCTAATAAAGCTGTTTAACAAAGTGATGGGATAAAAGCTCAACATGCAAAAATCAGTAGTGCTTCCATACACTAGTAATGAGCGATCTGGTTCAATGAAATCCCAATCAAAATCCCAACAGCCTACTTTACAGAAATAGAAAAACCAATTATCAAATTTATTTGGAAGGATAAGGGCCCCCAATAGCAAAAAAATATCTTGGAAAAAAAAGAACAAAGTTGTAAGACAAACACTTATTGACTTTAAAGCTTTTACAAAGCTACAATGGTCAAAGCATCATGGTTCTGCCATAGGGACATTATATTAACCAATGAAATCAAATGAGAGCTTAGGAATAGACTCTCATATCTAAGACCAATTGATTTTTGATGAGATTGCTAAGTTTAGAATAGTCTGTTCAACAAATGGTGTTAGAAGAACTGGATATCCATAGGCAGAAGAATGAAAGAGGACCCTATCTCACACACTATACAAAAATTATCTCAAAATGGATCAAAGACCTACTTATATGCACCAGGACTATGAAAGTTCTAGAAGAAAATGTAGGTAAGCATCTTCAAGATCTTATAGTAGGCAATGGTTTCTTAGACTTTACATCCAAAACACAAGCAGTGAAAGAAAAAAACTAGATAAATGGGAGCTCCTCAAAACTAAAAATGTTTGTGCATCAATAGAATTTGTCATGAAATTGAAAAGACCACCTACTCAATGGGAAAAAATATTTGGAAGCCACATACCCAATAATGATTTAATATCCAAAATATATAAAGAAACCCTATAACTCAACAATTAAAAGACAAACAACCCAATTTACAAATGGGCAAAAAACTTGAATAGACATTTCTCCAAAGAGAATACATAAATGGCTAAAACGCAAATGAAGAGATGCTCGACATCACTAGTGATTAGGGAAATGTAAATCAAAACCGCAATGAGGTATCATTTCACACTGACTACAATGGCCACTATTTAAAGAAAAAACAGAAAACTAGAAGTGTTGGAGAGGCTGTGGGCAAATAAGAGCATTCATTCATGTAAAGTGGTTTAGCCTCTGTGGAAGATAGTTTGGCAGTTCCACAGGAAGCTAAGTGTGCAATTAACGAGGTGATTTAGCAATCCCAGTACTGTATGTGTATCTATATCTAGAAGAATTGAAAACCATGGACTGTAGCAAATATTTGTACACTGATACTCATAGAGGCATTATTCACAATTGCCAAAAGATGGAAGAAACCCAAGTTTCCATCAGCTGATAAACAGATAAACAAATGTGGTGTCTACATACGATGGAATATTATTCAACCGTAAAAAGGAATGAAGTCTTAATGCACGTGACAACATGGGTGAACCTGGAGGACAGTATGCTAGCCAGACACAAAAAGACAAATATGGCATGATCTCACTTTTGTGAACTAATTATAATAAGCAAACTCAAAGAGTTCCTATCTAAATATAAATTACCTGGAGATAGACTGGGGTTGGAGAATGGGGATTTGATGCTTAGACTTGTACGGAACTTCTATTTAGGCTAATAGTTAAGGTGTGAATTTCTATTTAGGCTAATGGTTAAGGTGTGGAAATGGATGGCGGCAATGGGAGCACATTATTGGGTGTGTCATCAACAGCACTGAGCTATAGAGGTGAATGTGTTTAAAAGGGGAAACTTTAGGATGTATATATTACTAGAATAAAATTTAAAAAATAAGACATGGGATTGTACAACACAGCAAATCCTATTATAGATGACTGACTATGGCTAATAGTATAAGAATGCTCTTTCATAAATTATAAAAAATATACAACAGTAATACAAGGTGTCAGTGACAGGGTAGGAATGGGGAAAATACACCTAATGTAAATTACGGATGACATAATAGTACGATTTTAATAATTTTTCATCAATTGTGACAAAGGTAACTGCTATTAAAATATATATAGTACAATTATTTTTAAAGTGCTATCATCAGTTATATTGAGGGTTTGGTGGTGTATGAGAATCTCGTATTTTATGCATAGTTGTTTGTAAAGCCACAAATTCTCTAATAAAAATCTTTCAAAAAGGAATGAAATACCTGATACATGCTACAGTGTGGATGACCTTGAAAATATTATGTGAAGTGAAAGAAGTCAGACACAAAAGGCCACAAATTCAGTGATTCCATTTCTATGCACTACTCAGTACAGGTAAAAATCACAGTGACACAAAGTAGAGTAGCGGGTGGTGGGCAGGGGCCGGGGGTGGGTGGGTGAGATGAGGAGTGGCTGCTAATGGGTACAGTCACTTTGGGGATATGATAACACTATTTTGGAATTAGAGAGCGGTGATGGTTGCACAACCACACAAATATATTAAAAGCACTGAACTGTACACTTTTACATGGAAAATTTTATGGGATCTGAATTATGTCTCAATTAATAAGAACAGGAGGCTTTGCACAGACCAGTGATGAAAAGGCACCATAAATCCATAACCAACTCAGATCTCAGCACCTGGGGACAGAAAGAAATAGAGACAAAATTGCAGTTGGGCAGACATGCGGGAAAAGGTGTCTTTCAAACATTGTTGGTATCAGTGTAAACTGACACATACATTTCAGCAAGCAATTTAGTAGTATCTATAAAAAATAAATCAAATACTCTGTGATCTAGGATTTTCACTTGAAGGGTCGTAAAAACAATTTGTGGCTGGCAGCGAGTCAGCACTCAGTGAAGAGTCTTTTCTATTAAAAAGGTGACGGTCACAGAAAGAGATCATAAATTATGCAAAAAAAACACTGCAGCCACACTCAATTCTCACATCTGTTTCACACAGTGTTTATGTCATAATACTGTATGACAATGAACTTTCTGACCTTTAATCTTTGTAAGGCACATAAGGTGCAAAGAAAAATTCTCCTCTAAAACATAAGGTCTATTTACTAAGGATCCTTCTGTAGAATTCTGCACTTTGTAAAAGGGCTATATTGGGGACAGTGCAGGGGGGAAGCAAACAGCTTGAGTCTCATCAAGCATTAGAAAAGTCAAGAAATATTTGGGGTAACTTAAGCATGAAGACTTCTGGAAATCAGCAGTGACTATACAGCAAATGACAAACTCAACAACTACAGAAAGAAGTGCTAATTGTACCTAATTCTTCTTTTCCTTTAGTTCTTTCTCCATTATATTTTTAAATGTGACATTGCTAATATTTGTAAACACTGTGCTTTGTTCATCAAATAGATAGCTCTATCTATGCAAAAATAAATAAAGAAAGAAAGAAGAAGAAGAGAGAAAAAACATGTCAGTCTATATTCACAATCATATCCAGACCTTTCAGCCTATGAAGACGTACCTGGAGTCAGCTTGTCCAAACTGCAGTCACAGAAGCAAGGAGAATTAGATTCTGAAATCTGATCTATAACCCAGAGGTGACAAATGACAGCTAAACCTCTAGGATGTCATTGCATCACTTCCTGAAGCTGGTCCTGTGGAAGCATGGATTGTCCATCAGCTCACCTTGCTGCCAGGTGTCCCCACTGCTGCCCCACCTACCCAGGGTGGTGAGAGGTGGTAGGGAGACAGGAATTGTGACATAAGCAAAGGCCCTCCAGCTGATACATGCATATGCCAGCCCCTGAGCTTCCTAGTAAGGACACCACCTGTGAAGGCCTTGCCACAGCCGACCTGCTCAGCCGCCAAGCTGACCAACTCCTCGGGCGGGGGGAGCCACGGCAGGATTCTGGTAGAGGAGGGACCACAAGCCCCAGGGGGCAGGGTGCAATCATGTAGGCGCCATGGAGACCGCTATGTGTGTCTGCTCACCCTGCTGTACATGGCAGAGGTGTTGTCCCCAGCTGTGCTCCTGTCTGTGCTGCAAGTTCCTCTTCACCTCGGAGCGCAACTGCACCTGTTTCCCCTGCCCCTACAAGGATGAGCGCAACTGTCAGTGCTGCCACTGCACCTGCTCCGAGAACCCCAACTGCCACTGGTGTTGCTGCTCCTGGGCCAATGACCCCAACTGCAAGTACTGCTGCATGGCCAGCAGCAACCTCATGTGCCACTACTATGAGAGTCGCTGCTGCCGCAACGCCACCATCACCTTCCGCAGGGGCCGCCTCAAGAGCATCCGCACCTCGTAAGTGCCAGCACCCAATGGGCTAAGGAGAGCCGGGGGACAAGGCCGGTGCACCCCTAAGCCTGTCTCTCCATCTGAAAAACAGATGCCCACTCTTTTGTAACATTAAGTGTATCCCAAACAGCCATAAACCACGTGCAGGCCAGAGTTTCAAATCCAAGCTCTAATGGTGAGGAGGAGCTGCACTCTCCTGGCCTCCACTTGCTCATCTGTGCACGGGCACAGCAGCGGGTACTGGGTATTAGGGCACCATCACTACCAGGCACTGCCTGCACGACCCCACCTAACCCTCCCACCACCCACACTGAACTGATGATGAAATCAAGCCTTTGAGAGGTTCATTTGCCCAGGATCACACAGCTATTGAGATGTCAGGATCTGAACCCAGAGTCTTTGATCTTAACTTTAAAAGGCTGTACTGCAAAGCAAAGGCACCCATGCGTGCCAGGGTACAGAGGCCTGAGGATGACTGAATAGGCTTTGTAATCTGCTGGGCAGTATTAAAATATAAGTCGTTCTTCCTCCACTGAGCATGACATCTGCACCATTAACTGGGCAAAATAATCACATCCACAGGCGAGTTTAGACCCCTATATAAGTACTGCATCCCCCTTTGAACTCCTATCTGCCTTCTGCTCTTTCCTATCCAAAAGTCACAGCACCTACAGTCTCAGTTGGGGCGTTCACCCTCCATGCCAGGCATTACACAGCCCCTCCCTGGTCTGGCCAGGCCAGTCTTTTATGTCACATGTGAGGAAGGTATGGAGTAATGTGGGCAGACTTCTCAGAGGAGAACAGATCAAAGCTCAGCCCCATAAGATGACAGAATTTGGTGAGACAGAGAAGCAGGAGGTAAGTTTGGATCTTTCTGAGGCTAGAAAAGCAATTCTATGAGCAAAGTTGCGGTGGCTCTGGGGGAGGAGTACAATCCGTCTTGCATTCAAGCACTTAGTAGATGCTTAGTGGCTGGGACGCTCTCCACCAATGGGCTTCTCATTGGTGCACGCGTGACTAGAGAGTCCAGGAATTCCGGGTGCATGTCAGAACACTCTAGGGTGTGGAGAGTAGAGTCCACACCCCCTCTCCGCACAACCGCCTTGCTCTCTGCGTGTCAGCAACACAGATTTGCTAAGCCCATTTCAGCAGCAAGGGGGGCGATGAGCTCGGCAGGAGCTTTGAGAGGATGGTAAGACCAGTGGCTCCCACACTGTGCTGTGCGTTAGAACCATCTGGGGACAGGGACGTACAGGAAACGCAAGAAGGTCAAGGCAGGGGGAACAGCCATGGAATCAAGACCAAAATCCAAACCTTGCTAATGGGATCAGAGGTGAAGGGATAGGCACAGCCACAAACTGTTTCTGTCCACTCCTTCATTCCCACAGCAAACCGTGTCTTTTCATGAACTGCTTTTGCTCTGATTGGAGCCTTTAGAAGCTACACTTGTATTTTACAAGTAAGCTTTATTTCACCTAGAATGCTTACATTCCAGGAAACAAGCCCCAAAAACATTCAGCATAACATAATTAGACAAAGCATCTTAAACACACACACACAAGACGCTAGAAGCACACACTTTGCACGGACTTGACCGCTAGTTTCCTCTGCTGTGGACATGAGCTGGCTGGCCGCGGACAGGAGTAATTACAACAGCCACATGCACCATTATAATTATGTACCAGCATCTAGGCACATAGCATAGATTTTTCTCTTTGTAGAAACCTCACGAAGGAAGTACTATTGTGGGCCTTGATTCACAGATGAAGCAACAGGCTGAGAGAAGTGGTGCCTTCCAGCTCACTTCTAACCGTCACTGCCTGGTCCAGGGGGCAGAGCTCATGGGCTCTAGAACTGGCATAGCTACTGAGCTCCTGCCCTGGGAGAGGCCCTGTCTCCTGCCCCAACTCCTGGGTTCCAACCGACGTACACAAATAATAATGTCCATAACCTCCAGGCAGAAACAAGCAAGAATACACTGTAATTGGAACAAAAGTGGATGTATTGACCCACTGCAACAAGGGAGGCACCCCAGGAAACTGTGAGGTGTCTCAGTCAGAGGGTGTCAATAAAGTATAGGACTGGGGCTCGAAGTAGGTGAGGAGGTGGGGGGGGGGACCTCTTAGTGGGTGTCGCACTAAGTCTTACCTAGAAGGCAGGGGGACCAGGTGAGCCCCCCAGTTGCCATTGGTAAAGAAGCAGGAACTGGTGTTAACTGGGAGAGACAGATGTCTGGTCAATTTTGTGGTTTGAGTAACGTTCCTATTTTTGTCTGGTTCAGACATGATTGTGTTTTGATCCATGACAGTCCCCAGGTGGGCTTGTCTGACATTAGCGTCCAGTGATATTGCTTCTGTCCGACAGGAACTTCCCCGCCCCCAACCCCCAGGCCAGCAGATAGGCCCAGGGTGGTCCCAGTTCCAGGGCTGCTTTACTCTTGTTCAAAGAGCAGTTCAGCACTTGCTGTGTTCCAGGGACTGCCCTGAGTCCTGCCAGGTAGGAACTGCATTTCACTCTTCTCAGGAAACTCTGTGCTGTGGGTATTAATTTTGCAGTGAGGAAAAGGGCAGAGAGAGGTTAATTCACTTTCCCGAGGTCACCCAGCTGGGAGGTGATAGAGGCCGGCTCAGAACCCAGGCACCCTGGCCACCGAGTCCATGGGCCTCTCCATCACCCCAGACTGCCTCTCGGGGACCCCCGTCCTTTCAGAGCCCCAGAGAAGGAGCGTGCCCTCGCGCATGCCTCCTGAAAGCCCTGTGCTTGCTTCCTCCGCTTTTAGCTCCAAGACAGCCCTGCGCTTCGGGAGCAGCGATTCCCAGATCGACGAGTCCAAGCAGCTGCCCAGCAGCAGCCACCTGGTGGACCACCTCACCTGCCCCATGTGCAACCGGCTGCGCCTGCACTCGTTCATGCTGCCGTGCAGCCACTGCCTGTGCGAGAAGTGCCTGCGGCACCTGCAGAAGCACGCCGAGGTCACGGAGAACTTCTTCATCCTCGTGTGCCCGGTGTGCAGCCGCTCACACTGCATGCCCTACAGCCACAAGATGCAGCTGCCCGAGAACTACCTGCGCGGCCGCCTCACCAAGCGCTACATGCAGGAGCACGGCTACCTCAAGTGGCGCTTCGACCGCTCGTCGGGGCCCATCCTGTGTCAGGTGTGCCGCAACCGGCGCGTCGCCTACAAGCGCTGCGTCACCTGCCGCCTCAACCTGTGCAACGAGTGCCTCAAGGCCTTCCACTCGGACGTGGCCATGCAGGACCACATCTTCGTGGACACCAGCCCCGAGGACCAGGACGAAAAGATATGCATCCACCACCCCTCCAGCCGCATCATCGAGTACTGCCGCGCCGACAACGAGCTGCTGTGCAGCTTCTGCAAGGCGGCCTTCCACAACGGCCATGACACGATCAGCCTCATCGACGCCTGCTCCGAAAGGGCCGCCGCGCTCTTCAGCGCCATCGCCAAGTTCAAAGCAGGTCCTTCCCCCTCTCTGCCCTCTCCAGAGAAGCCCCAGCTCGGGAAGTGGGGGGGGGGGGGGCAGCCCGCTTGGCAGAGTAGCGCTGTAAACCCTTAGCCAGGCAATTCCCACCTGGCAATTCCCACCAGCCACTGGACTTCCCGTGCCCTGTTTGTCTGTCTAGGAAATGGGGATAATAGCCGTACAGCTCTGGTTGAGTTTTGTGAGGATCAAATGAGTTACTCTCTGATAGCTGCCAGAGTTCCTAGTACAGAAGTGCTCAAAAGTCTGTACTCTTGGTTATAGCCTTCACAGCCTTCGCTGGAAAATGAGAGGCTCGATTCCATAGTACCCCAAAATTTTGTGAGGCTATCCAAGACATGCTGGATTCCTTCTGTAGTTTCCCAGTTTGTAGGGAGAAAGAATTAAGTTCATGTTGAGAATTATCGTTTCAGTTTTAAGTTCCCCCCACCATGAATATTCCCCCAAACTTGCAAACAACACATTAAATGAACTAGGAGCAAACATGAAATAAGAAAGCTCAGAAATAGCCAATAACATTCGCTCCATGGCTTGTTTTCCCTCTGCACGCCTCCTCGGCCTATTTTATATTGGCTGCATGCAGAATGCTCATGGTTTCTTCAAGGGCAGCTGACCCTAGGTCCCAGGATGGAACAAAGCACACTATTTCACAGGGTTCAGCTAAAAAGGTCCCTGATTTCCAGGCATTCTCCCACCTGTTTAGAACTGAGAGCCCCAAGAATCCTTGTTGGGCCTCTCATCTCCCCCCATAAAAGCTCCCTTGTATCGAGGCCAGTTTTGCAGTAGGTCTTTTAGGCATTTTAAACCTCTTCTCAATAACCCTGCAGTACAGGCAGTAAAGTCTCCTCCATGGATAAGACAGCTGGGGGTCAAAGAAGTAATTGACAATAAGGCAGCTGGTACAAGGTCAGCCCAATCTCTGTGATTCCAGTGCTCATGTCACCTCTGCATTCGTTTGATAATGAATGTGCTAAGCTACTCTGTGCTCAACAGTGATCAGAATCTAAAGACAGAGAAGTTAAAGGGGTGAGGGGCACTATGGTTTACCTCCTTGAGGGGTGGCCTCTAGTCAAGTGACCAAAGTGTACCAGGTCAAGCTGCCCTTTCACTTTGTCTGCTGTTTCAGTCTCTGTCATACAAACATGCCCGAACATATGAGAAGGGGGCAGCTTTTCCCTAAGCTGCAGAGATTTCTGTGTCAGAGACAGACTTTGCATTATCACATCACACAGGACCTCTCATCAACACAAATAATCCAAGAATACATTGATTTTCTCAATTACCACGTTCCTGGAAACACTGTCACTGTCAATTGAGAAACACTCTCAATTACCACGTTCCTGGAAACACTACCAGGAGCCTCTATATTAAAGAAACCCTATGGGAGCCCTATTGCCAAGCAAATGGGTTGCCCCATTGATTTCTCGAGGGTTATCTTAAGGTGGGATTCACTGCATGACCAGGCCTGGGCTCTGGAGGCTGTGGGACCTGGGCACGGGAAAGGAACCACTGCTGCAGGAATACCTGAGTCTGCAACACGGGAGAAGCCCAGGGAAGTTTTCTCAGCATATAGGACCTGACGTCAGATAGTGGCATTCAATTCGGGGTAGGGAGACACCAGAACAAATTCCCGAGAGCCCAGAAGCTGGAAAGGGAATACCATGAAATATTCAAATGGAGATATGTACAGAATTGAGCCTGTCCATCCTTGCTGAGGGAACTGGAAAAAAAAAAAAAGTAACCAATGCTCAAACTGCTCTTGAGGATTTGAGGATTTGATTCACTTTCTGGGAAGGTGCTGTGAATTTCCATTTTAAATAGATCCCCCAGTAACTCTCAACACCAGCTGATCTGAGAAACTCTGGGCCCGGGAGCAAAGATCCATCTCGGGATGATTGTTTAAGGCTGTGGTGTCAATGCTGGCTGCAGAGTGGAACCCAGCTGCTGGCGCTGACGTCCCACTCCCACAGGTTAATTAGTTTGATACAGCCTGAGTAATAAGGATTTTCTAAACTGTTCCATGTGCTTCTAATGTACAGGCAAGCTAGAGAATCACTGGATTAAAGGGAGCTCAGAAGGTTAGCTGCTGAAAATGTGGTCCAGGAACCAGCAGCATCAACTAGAAGCGTGTTTGCAATGCAGAGTCCCGGGCCCCACCCAGACCTACTGCATCACTAGCTGCATTTTTTTAACAAGATCCCCAGGAGATTCTTTGGATTAGGTTCTAAACCTCGCTGCAAACTCCCCCTCCTGCATTCCTGAGCCCTAAACTCTGACCCACAGCTTCAGAATCTCAACAGATGAGGCTTGGAGATTTGTTAAAGCTCCCCCAGCAATTCTGGGACTCAACAGAGTGCTGACAGCCGCAAGTAGAGCAATCAAAAATATAATCTTTGGAGGCAGGAAAATGGAATTAGGGGGCAGGCCCTGGTTTCCCCTGTTGAGTCACTGTGTGCCAACGGGCCGTCGCTTAATCTGAGCCTCAGTTTCCTCATCCATACGTGGGAGCAATATTTTCCTCATAGGAAGCTGGGTATGATAATATATGGGCTTGGTCCATACTAAGGATTTAATGAATGGCAGCTTTTTAGTTTTGAGTATAAAAGAGACCTTGCTTTACCCTTACTCTAAAACCAGCTCTTACAAACTCATATTTGTAGGGTTAAAGTGGGGGTGCATCTCATTTCTGACCTCCTCTTCTCCTTTTCCTCTTCTGGTGCTGCCTTCCCCCCTCACACACACCTGTCCCCCCACCCCCCCATTTAAGAGATTTTTGTCCTGCCTCTGAAAATCTTGCTTTATATAACCTTGACCAATAATCCCTTGTAAAGCAAGAAAATTCCATTCCAAGTATCTTTGACACTGTGTAACTATTGAATAGTCAAAGAAACGAATCCATAATGTGGCATTTCAGCCACCATAAATCACGGGGGCGGCAGGGAGCACTTGTCAGTCACTGAAGGCCCACCCTTCGGGCTGTCTGTGCAGCCCCGGCGGCATCTCCTCCCCATCCTTTCAGAGCCAGTGTGAGGGAGAAGGTGGGCAGAGGGAATGGGGCTGCAGAAAGTAGGCTAGAGAGTGGCACTGATAGAAAACAGGACAGGATGGCTTTCACTCAGCAGGTACCTTCTGAGAACCTTCTGATCACCCTGGTTGTAGACCCTGCTCTCCTCTGATGAAAGTCTGGGGTTTCTCTAATTCAGGGGAGCAGTGTTGCTCCGAGCCCGCTCTGGGTCCAGAACTCTGTTAAGAGCCAAGCACAGAAAGACTCGGTCACCCACCCCCGAGTAGAATTTGGTGAAGGCTATCGTCCCTCAGTTCCATGCACAGCCGGCCTCCCATGGGGACAAGCACTACCATTTATTATAGGCCACAGAGGTTCGGCATCTTTTCCAATTTCTGCTGAATACCTAAAACCCTTTATAGTCTCAGAAATGTGCCTGGACTTCCCATGTCATAGCATCCTCCACTCTTTGCACACAGGTCTTGCACACAGGAGTCCTCCCTATTCTTATCTTCATCCTTAGCGCCTCGAAAGACATGGGGCATGTAATAGGTATCTAGTGAATGTTTGTTGAATGACTGAGTGAACTTAAAATCCAAACACCATAGAGGATGCAGGATGAATTGGGTTCTCCTTGAAGTTGTATGTGTGTTGGTGGTGGGGGGGAGTGGTTGATTATGTATTTATTCATTTATTTATTAAAATTTAGTGACTTTTTAGTCTATTCACAGATGTGCAACTATCACTACAATTTCAGAACATTTTCATCACCTCAGAAAGAAAATCTGCAGCCTTGAGCTCTCTTCAAGGTTTAACAGCAGACCGTTTCTTGAAAGAAAGTAGGGAAAAGTCGAGAGAGAGAGTGAGAGAGAGCACAGCTGAACTATGAGAGAGATAGGAGACCCCTCCCCATGGAGAAAGGGCATGTAAAAGAGTCACCTTAATGGAAGAAACCTTTGCTGCTTGCCCACAGTTGTCCAGAACTGGCTTCTTGGTGAATGAGGCTAGGCAGTGTTTAGAAATAGTCATGAGAAATTCTAGTTCTTCTAACCCTGTGAAAGCTTAACTTTCATACAGTGAAAAGTGGGGCCCAGTCCTTTATGACTTCACCTCTCCTCCACCCCAACCTGCAGACCAATGCCATCAGGTGGAAACCAGGGTCGAGGGTGGCCTTGAACTTGTAGCTAGGAGCCAAGGCCTCAGCGATGACTGTTACAGGGAAGAAGGATGCCAGGGTGGGATAGCTGATTATATCTGAGGGAAGTATTGCAAGAACGAGGAAGAGCAGGGCTTACTGAGGGAGGCCCAATTCCTTTCTTAAACCAACTCTAGGGCTTTTTAGCCCAACTGCAAGTTCCTTGGAGCTCAAGGTAATTTGTTCTGATTTGCTACTGGCTTTGACATCTGGGGAGATGAAAAACTTTAACTGAAGTAACTGACTTCATTGTTTTACAGTCCGATATGAAATTGATAATGACCTAATGGAATTCAACATCTTAAAAAACAGCTTTAAAGCTGACAAGGAGGTAAAGCGAAAAGAGATCAGAAATGGATTTCTCAAGCTGCGCAGCATTCTTCAGGAGAAAGAGAAAACCATCATGGAGCAGGTAGAGAACCTGGAGGTGTCCAGGCAGAAGGAGATTGAAAAATACGTGTCTGTCACAACCCTGAAAGTGAACGAGATGGACGGCCTGATTGCCTACTCCAAGGAAGCCCTGAAGGAGACAGGCCAGGTGGCGTTCCTGCAGTCTGCCAAGCTCCTGGTGGACCAGATCGAGGACGGCATCCAGAGCACCTTCAGGCCGGACCCGCACCTCCGGCTGCACTCCTTGCACTGCATGCCCTTGGACTTCGTTGAGCTCTCAGCTGCCATCCATGAGCTCTTCCCCACGGGACCCAAGAAAGTGTGCTCCTCAGGGGACTCCCTGCCCTCTGCCTACCCCATGCACTCAGAAATGATGATTGCCAGGAAGGTCACTTTCAGTACCCACAGCCTCACCAACCAGCAGATATACCAAAGAAGCTCCTCCCTGTTGTCCTTCAACACCCCTGGTGAGAAGACCAAGGTGGGTCTGGAGGCCTATGGGCGAGCCCAGTCCGCCACACCTTCCAGACCCACAGATGGCCTCCATACCTACTGGAGCACAACCATAGAAGGCCAGCCTGCACAGAACAGCAGCAGCTTCCATAACTGGTACTCATTCAATGATTGCTCTGTGAAGACTCCCGGCCCTCTTATTATCTACCAGACTCTGGTGTATCCGAGAGCTGCCAAGGTAATAAAAAAAAAAAGGTTCTGGGCCCTGTGGGGAAGGTGGGAGAATGTGGAGGGGTAGAATGGCAGTGGGTCTTCAAGAAAGGTTGTGTTCACCTCTTTAACCTCGAGGACCTGATCACTCAAATCTGCCCCTCTGGACTCTTTGTGGGCAGGGCATTGATTTGATTTAAGTTTCTGAAATCCTATGTATCCCAAGATTGATTTAACCAATCTGGAGGCCAGAGATATGCTTTGCCACATGGAGGCAGGCCATGGGCCAGTCTGGAAGAAGTCCCTGCAGAGAATCTCAAGGAGAAGTAAAATAAGTTCTAACAGAATATCCAAGTACATGTTAATAATTTTCCCCCTAAATTTTAATAAAGTATTCTGTAAACAGTTCAATTTAGGTTCAGATGTATTTGAAAAGACATGTCAAGGGAAAGGCCATTTGTCAACTTATTTAACCCGTAGTCAGAAATACGTCTGAAAGCCCCAACCCCCTCAAATGCATTCTCTTTCAGTAGAGAAGCTAACTTGGGACACCAAAGTAATTTGAAAGAACTACTTAGAGATTGTAATATTTCCCAGAGGAAAGCTTGTAACAGTGGAGAGAGTACTAAATTGAAGTACTCTACTAGAAATGCAAGTGCCATTATCTATCAGTTGTAACTCCTCTAAATTGCTACCTTCCCTAAAGAAAATATCCAAACTCTCTATGATTTGGAAAGATTGGTAGGATAATCCTCAAAGGAATTCAGCTCTTATCTCCTAAGATTCCTTTTTTTGGGGGGTTGTGGGGGATGGTTGGTTCTCTCCAGATTTCTTCAACCACCATCACACTAACATCAGGAGACATGGCCCCCCCTTCACCCCTTTGTCTAACATGGACAAATGGCCTTTCCCTTGACATGTCTTTTCAGATACAGCTGAACCTAAATTGAACTGTTTACAGAATACTTTATTAAAATTTAGGGGGGAAAAATATTAACATGCACTTGTATATTCTATTAGAACTTCTTTTGCTTCTCCTTGAGATTCTCTACAGGGACTTCTCCCAGACCAGTCCATGGCCTGCCTCCATGTAGCAAAGCATGTCTCTGGCCTCTGTAATCTGAGAACACCATCAAAGACTGTTAACATCCTTGCAGCCTAAACTAGCGATTCTCAGACATTAATGTACACGAAGAAATCATTTTAAAATGTAGGTTCTGCTTCAGTAGGTCTTGGAGTGTGAGAATCTGCATTGCTGCCAAGCTGCCAAGTCTTTCCAATGCTCCTGGTCCACAGACCAGGTGGGTCCCATGTGCTATCAGGACACGGCACAGTATCTCTGCCCGACACCTAAGAGACGCCCACACTGAGCAGCTGAACCCACATTTCCAAATGATGCTAGATCACAAGGCCTACAGTGCATGTGGCATTAGCTCAGGATGGCACCAGGTCGCATCTCCATGTCAGCTCTGACCTTGTTGGAAGTTGGCAGGGTCTGGCTCTGGAGGGAAAGGACCAGTGCCGTCTGCTGTATTCTTGAGCTTGTGTCATGGCCACCCCATGCCACCCATTAGTCATCCCGGATGAGCTCAAGCAACAAGCCAATGTGGGAAACCTAGTCAAGTTTGTGTGTGTGCCTCTCCACTGTCCAGAAAGGACACCTAGACGACTATGGACAGTGGGACTTAATGCATGAATATCATTGGTCCCTATTTTGAGATCATGGAATTCATGCAGGAATCATAATGCACAGTAATGCAGACAGGACTTCAGTGTTGATGTCTCTCTCCAGCGATGGCTGAGAATCAGTCTTCTTTAGGATTCTGGCAAAGGAAAATGATATTCTTAGAATTAGTCTTATAATGTGTCAGTATATATTAAAAATCCTAAAGCTTTTTTAAAAGTTCATAATTTTTTTTCTAGAAACTTCTCTCAAGGAAATGGTTAAAAATTCAGATGAAGACTTATGCCCAAAATGTTCACTGCAGCATTATTTATTCAAATAGACAATTAGAAACAACCTACATGTTCAACTACAGAAGGACTAAAATATTTATGGAGAAGTTATTAGAGATAGTGCTTTACTGAATTTTTAATGATATGGAAAAATAGAAAAAGTGAAAGAAAGCAGAAATAAATGGAATATAATCCAAATTAGCCATAATTATGTGTAAGTTTATACATATTAGACATACATACATCCCGAAATTGGAAAGAAATATTTAACTGAATTGTAGGATTATTAACTGAATTGTGCGATTAAGAGTAATATTTTCCCCAAGTATTTTACAATGAAGATGTCTCGATTTGATACTCATAAAAAATATGTTAATTTTTATAAATTAGTTTTATAAATTTATAAAAATTAAAAATCTGTAAACACATGAAAATAATTACAAATGACTGATTTTATAACTTTCAAAATTTTATCTTTTAATTAGAAAATAAATGTGTTAAATTTTTAATAAAAGCATGAAACATCTGTTAAAAATGCAGTTATCATAAAATATTTGGATGCTAGGTATAATGTACTCATTGACAGTTTTAATATATCTCTTCTCAGGAGCTGATGTTTTAAGCTTTGCGTGCGAACATACATTCTCTGTTCCTTGGAGGTGGGACTCTATTTCCATGTGTGTAAAATGGAGAGTTGGAATGAATGAACTTTTCAGCTTCTAGTGTGTTCTGGTCAGACGGGATATTAGCATCCATCCTCCAGCGGTTGTGAGGACTGAACAAACTTAGGGACGGCAGTGCCCGACACAGAATCTGATGAATTACAGGTGTAGCTGCTCTTGCTGGTGGTGGCAGGAGGACAATGGTCACCTCCGGCCCCTCTTACAGCAAAGAGCTCCGAGGGCCCTGCAGGTGTCCGGTCAGGTCCGGTCAGCTTCCCACGTGGCAGCTGGAGGGACGGGGCCAGCTTAAATTCACCCCCATAAATAGCCAACAGTAAGCATCTTTGGGGGAAAGAAGGCTGAGCGGCATGCACCGGTACCGCACCGGTATGCTTATTTCTTCCGTAGGTTTACTGGACGTGCCCGACGGAAGACGTGGACTCTTTTGAGATGGAATTCTATGAACTCATCACTACCCCTCCTAACAGCGTGCGGACAGAGCTTTGCGGACAAATTCGGGACATAATGCAACAGAATCTGGAGCTGCACAACCTGACCCCTAACACTGAATATCTATTCAAAGTCAGAGCCGTCAACGAGAACGGTCCTGGGCAGTGGAGTGACATCTGCAAGGTATGAACACGTGATTTCTCAGACGGTTTCTTTTAGGGACGCAGATCCCACCACGTGACTGCTCTGTAGTTTCAGAGAACTGGAGCGTGACGGTTAAATACGTTGCCTACAAAGCTCTTAGCACAGTGTCTGGCTTAACAGAACAAGGAGTGAGTTGGGGCAGGAGCTTTCTTCTGTCCGTCAGTAAGCGGCAGTGAGTACTGGAGGTGGGGGGCCCTCGGCTCCATCCAGCCTGTCAGCCACAGGGGTCCGTCCTCTACGTTTGGAGCCCAGCGCCCATATCATCCCCTCCCACCCACAGAGGTCAGAGCAGGAAGTAGGGTGAGAGAGACTGTCCAGCTGCTTCCACCACCCCAGCCAATTAGCCCTGTCATCGGCCCCAGGGCCCTTTCTCTTCTTGACCTCCTTCTCTTCCGAGTGCCCCAGCGCTGCAACCACCATTTGCATGTGCTTTTGACTACGGATGTCTCTTTCAATCTAATTCCATCTGCCTTCTCATTTCTCAGGCATTCATCAAAAATATCTTGCCCATGAAAGGCGACTCTTGTTTTCCAATGCTGTCATCAATTTTTTTAATGCTTCTTCTGTCATTTTTAGAAGCTAGGGGCAGCGACAGGTATGAAGAGGCTGAAACGTGTTGCCACTCTGCCATCTCAGTCCCATTTAGACCTTTCTTAGGTAAATATCTTGTTGTTGCTCTCAAACTATGAACTTGAGAATAAAATCCATGTCTAATTCATCTTCCTTTCTCCTGCAGTGCTTACCACAGCGCTTTGCATATAGCAGATTCTTAATGGTTATTGAATGAATACGAGTGAAAATGTGACCCAACAAATGAATATATGAGTGAATGTCTAAATTAAAGAGTGAAGAAATAAATTAATAAATAAAATTAATAATTACAAAGAACAATAAGATGCCTGAAAGCTCTCAAGTGTTCTGTGCAATCCGTCAAGAAATAACATTTTCCCTGAAATTGTTTATGCGATTAATTTACACTCTCTGGAAGGAAAGAAAACTCATCCAGTCCCTTTGTTTTTTAACACAATTTTTAAATGAGCAGAACCCTAATTAATGAGGTTTTCTAGAAGCTTCATTTTTATCTGACACAGGGAGCTGCAATATAGATTTTTCCTTCAGAAGTAGTCCTTCCTCCCCCTTTGTGATTGTATTAGCATTCTCCAGGACACACTGGTTTCCTTAACATTTGTCATGATTTGCATAAGTAAAGGCTTTAATAGCAAATGAAAATAAGATGGTGTGTTTGAATGACATTTATAAAGCTTCGTAAAAGTAATGACTTCAGCTTGTTCCTATAAAATCGAAATATTTTTCCTTTGGCATCAGTTTTGTGCAGGTATTCCTGAAGGTTTCATTTAAAATGCTGCAATGAGGTAGCAGAATCATTTCTCATCCAAAATGCAGTATTTCCATTGTACGTACTTTTGTAGAGGAAGTGAAATAACACCTTTTACAATTGATTTTCATAGTCAGACTTGTTGGTTTTTTTAAGGCATTTTATTTGGAATGAAAGACATCAAGTATGAAAATAAAGTTTAACACTTTTTGAAGCTCCCGTTTATTGAAGGCTGATTCTGCATCCGACATTGGGTATTGGTGATCACTGATCAGCCCAGCCACTGGCAAGTGGGGGCAGGGGTTATTAATGTCTCTCTGTTAGAGATGAGGAAACTGAGGGTCAGAGAGGAAAGAGTTGGGCCTCACATAACACAGAGAAGCAGTTGAGTGGGAACCTGCACCTGTATCTAAAACTGGAGCTCCTTATCCCCCTGCAAATAATCAGATGCAAAAATATCTGGGGCATCAGGGGCTGTTTGCTGGTCCTGTAGGTATAAAGTGCCATAGCCCACCCACCTCCTTGGAGCATTTTTCTGTTACGTTTGTTGTCCTTTTCTAGATGATCAGAGATCCTTTATCTATTCAAGATAATGGTTTTAGACATTGCTAATATTTTCTCCCATTCTGACATTTGTGTATTTACTTTGTTCGTACTGCATGTACGTCATGAGACAGCAGAAATCTTCAATTTTTCTGTGACCAAATTCATCAATTTTTTCCTTACAGCTTAACCTTTTGGAGTTTTGTTTAAAAAGCCCTTCCTTAGACTTAAATCACAAAGATACTCTTCTACATATTCTTTTATTAACTTTAGAATTTCACCTTTCAAATTTAGGTCTTTAATCTGTCTAAAGTTCAACTTTGCATGTAGTGCTGGTGGGGGTGTATGTTTTTCACCATCTAGTGAGCCAGTTTTCCCAATATCATCTGCCACGCAATGCCTTTTCTCCATTTCTCCATTACTATGCACTAAGGGTGCCACTTTTATCTTACATTATATTCTCATATATTTGGGAGTCTGTTATAAACTCTCGATTTATATCCTTTTGGTCTATTTGTCCGTTCTTATGTCAATACCACACAGGTCTTATTGTTTTTTTTAACCTCAGTTTTGTTTTGCTTTGATAAAGTGCTAAGTACCCCTTACTCTTCTTTCTTTTTTAAGGTTTATTTTGCTAATCACAAAAATGTATTCTTTCATATAAATTTTAGAGTAAGTCAATTGAATTCGTTTTAAAAAAAATCCAGCTAGGATTTGATTAGGAAGCATTGAGCCTGAATTGGGAGAGGATTGCTATTTTGTAATATATCTTGCTATTTATTCAAATTATCTTCTAGGTGCTTTACTATGGGCTTTTATTTTTTTTTCTGTTGAGATACTATATATTCCTGGTTAAACCAGATAGTTTAAAGATTTTTTTATATTATTAATATTATTTTATATTTGAATATCTTTACTAATGTGTTTCTGATTTAGAATAAGCACTATTGGTGTTTATAGGTTAATCTTGATCCATCAACTTTGATAAACTCTTATTATTCTGAGAGCCTCTTGATTCTGCATCTTTTTTCAGGCATTTGAGCCTATCCTCTATGAAGAATTATGGTTTTATCTTTTGCTGTCCAATCTTTGAACCTCTATTTCTTTTTCCTTCACTATAGCTTTGACAAGGGCTTCGGGTACTAAAAAAAAATGCGTGCAGCGATAATAGATATCCTTCTCTTATTCCCGATATTAAAGTTTCTCCATTGTGCTATGATTATTTTATTTAGTAATGTGGTGTATAATCTTCATTAAGTTAAGGAAATTTCCTCCTGTTTCTAGTTTGCTAAGAGCTTAGGCATAAATAAGTGAACTTATGAATTTTTTTGCAGTATTTGAAATAATCATGATTTTTCTCTTTTTGGCCATTAGTAATGAAATGAATTTTATTGCCTGATGTTCTAATGATAAAAACAGTGTGCATTTATAGATTAAGTCCTATGCGATCATGATGGTTTTTTTTGTTTTTTGGGGGGAGGGATGGGGTATGATGGGGGTCACATTTCATTCTTTTTCCATGTAACTGTCCCATTATTGCAGCATCATTTGTTAAATTTTTTGGAGGGGATGGTGGGAAGTGCATGGACCAGGAATTGAACCTGGGTCTCCCGCATGGAGGCAAGAATTCTACCACTGAACTACCTTTGTACCCCTGTATTATTTTTTAATATACTTGATTTCAGTGAGTTCATCTTTTCTTTTGGATTATTGAATCTGTGGCTTTAAGTGAACTGGACCTATAGTTCCTTATTTCTATTTTTTTGTCTGGTACTGGGATCAATATTTCACTAACTTCATAGGATAAGCTGAGAAGCATTTGCTCCTCTCTTGCTTTCTAGAACTCTTTCTGAAAAGTTTGGTAGAATTAATTTGGAAAACCTGGGGCATCTGAGCCTGGGGCATTTTGTGCAGGAAAGGATACCAATTGCTTCGATTTATTTAGTATTTCAAGTTCTGGCCCTCTGTTCCTTCTGTTGGCGGTTTACCTGGACCTTCCTTTCATAGACACCCTGTCCCCAAGCCCCAGTGACATGTCACACGTGGTCTGTGTCTTGGGGAACTCCAGCCATGCTTTAAGGCAGAGCTCAAACCCTGTATTTGCCATGATCGATTCCTTGCCCCCGGCAGCACTGTTCTCCCTTCCTCTTCGCCCCTAAAAGCTCTGTATTTATGTCTATACTGTTTATATTCCCTTTATCAGTCTCCTATGTAGTATCTCCATTTTTCCAGGCAATAGGTAATCCAGTGTCGTACATATAACATAAACTTCACCTTGCAGGCAGCCCTGAGTTCTCTGAAATTGAGAATAAATTCTCTAAAGCTAGAGAACAGGATGCTAATGTGTCAAAATTTTTTGTCCTTCCTTTTGGAATTCACAGAAGGTTAGAAAGCTCTGGGTGCAGAGATTTCTTGTGTTTTGTGGAAACACTCCACCTCCCCACCCCAGCCTCCCACCCCACCTGCCGCGGGAGTCTTCAGCGGTCCAGGCCGGGCGCACTGTCCGGGGCTGGGGTACTGCCCGCCGCTCATCCCGGGGCGCGGCTGCTCCCTGGAGTCCGCCTCGGTTACGTGTATTGGTGTGGACTGGGCAGGCTGCGGGGCCAGGGCGGGGAGCTTCAGCCGGGCCCCCCGGGGCTGCTGCTTCCGCAGGGGCCGGCGCCTCAGTGTTTGCCTCGTCTCGCAGGTGGTGACACCCGACGGGCGTGGGAAGAACCGAGCCAAGTGGGGCCTGCTAAAGAACATCCAGTCTGCCCTCCAGAAGCGCTTCTGAGGCCCGGAGGGCAGGGAGCAGCCTCGCGGAGATGCCCGCCGAACACGCGCACATATATCTGCACACACATCTATGCATATGTATTTTTCTTACCACGTTCTTCAGTGTGGTGATGCACCAGCGTGCTCGGATCTCTGAGCTGCTCCAGCGGGAGTCTTACAAGGGCTAATAAAAGGAAGCGCCTGAGCACGGCCGCTGCTCGTTCCCGTCGGTGAAACTCAGCGCAAAGCAGCGCGCGCGTCTGTGTGTCAGTCCAGGCCTCGCGCTGGCTCAGCGTTGGGCAATGTCTGGTATGCTTAGTAGCCCCCGACCCTGTGTGCAGTCGGGGCCCCTGGGGTGCACGCTGCCCCTGCCCCAAGGGGCTTTGGGTGTTTGGGCTGCCTGAATAGCGGGGAGCTCAGCACCTCACAAAGGAGTCCATCACAGCGCAAGGCAGCTGACGCATTCGAGCCCCCGGCCTCGTCACTGCGCCCCGACGTGCCCTGCCACCCCTTCCACCCGGGCTCCAGGCCCTCTCCGAGCAGGGAGAATGAGAGCGCTCCCCGCGCTCCCAGCCGCTGCTGGGTCCGTGCAGGAGGGGCAAGCGCACGGCCTGGCCCGGGGCTCCCCCCAGCTCCCACCAGCTCCACGCAGCCCCGGCCGGCCGCCGCCTGCAGGCTTCTGACCTTTGGGCCCATCTGCCTGCCAGGACCCCTCCTGAACCCCACCCCACCCCCACCCTGCCATCTCTGCTGAGTAAGTACTTCTCTTTCAGGACTCAGCTCTGCCACTTCCTTCAGAAAGCCCCTGCTGGTTCTCCAGGTGCTGCTGACACTCCTTCCTCCTCGGGGTTCCCTCCCCTCCCACCCCAGCTTACTGCAGCTCTCGCTTTCTCCCCCTTTGGCACAGAGACCTCGTCTCATTCACCTGCGGGTGCACAGCGCCGGGGGTAGGGGGGTGGGGTCAGGGCCCAGACCGCGCGTCAGGAAGAGGGAAAGGATGCGTTCGGGCCGGCAGGCTGACCGAAGACCTTCCTCCCAGCCGGCACATCACCCCGCGCCCTGGGGGTCTACACCCAGGTGGGCCGGGCAAGCACCAGGCAGGGCGATGTACCCTAATCTCTTCTTCCTGTCAGCTGCCCCCTGGCAGGTGTGGCCTGCACACCCAGCCTCACCAGTCCCCTGCTTGGCACCTCCGCCCACAGTCTCAGAGTCAGAGCCAGAAAAGGCCCCTCCCCCAAGAGAGGGCCCAAGCCAGGATCTTCTGATAATGTGAGAACATGAAACTAAGGGGGTTCCCGCCTCCCTCCAACAACGCTGCAAGAAGGGGTACCCAAGCGAGCGTCATTATGATCCTATTACTATGAGTGATGGTTTTAATGCACCATCATATTTGATATTACCATATAATCATTTCTCTAAAAGGCTGAGAATTGTCATTAGCGGGGAGAGAGAATTAAATGACATGCCAGCAGGGATTGTAGTACTGATAAACTAAAATGAAAATAAACTAAAATATAGAACTATATGAAGATAGCATTACAATGATCACACCGACTAATGGTACAAACTAGGAAGACCAGAATTAAATAAGCCCTGGCACCCTGATGGCGCCTCTCTAGAGAAAATGGAGACGTGCATTTAATGACCAAGAGAGTTCGCTGAATTCTCTGAGAAGCTCACTTAGCCAGCAGCTGAGCCCTTCTACCAAAGGCAGGTGAGAGAGCTGAGCAGCACGCAACCCCCACCCCTGCAGGCCTTTGGCCCCCGAGGCTGTGATACACAGGGAGTCCCTCCCCAAGCCCCGGGGAGGTATACAGGGCACCTGGGAGCAGGGGGTGTGGCTCTTACACCAGCTGTACACTGACCCCCTGTGTGACCTCGAGCAAGTCCCTCTGGCTACTTGAGGTAGCAGCTTCCTGGTCTAAAGAATAATGTGGCTTCATTGGCGATATTTTACAGATGATCTTCAATAAAATGGGAATAATGCTCCAGGCCCTGTTTCTCAGAGCGTTGTCAGATCCAAATGAGGTGAAATATGGGAATGCATGCTACAGATTAGAAAATATTATTTAAAAGGGTGTTTTATAAGACACGTATTAGTACTTTATGTGTACAAGTATGTATGCCAAATATAATCAGTCTTCATACACATCCTTCTTTTTTTTTTTAACATGGGGAGGCACCGGGAATTGAACCCGGGTCCTCTGGCATGGCAGGCAACCATTCTTGCCTGCTGAGCCACTGTGGCCCGCCCCATACACATTCTTAACAAAAATGTACCATTATGTTGAATCATACTCTTTCTGCAAGTTTATATATTTCAACATTTCTATCAGACTCACTTTAGAGAAGAGTCTATGGTTACAAAAACAGTTAATGAGTGGCAGTGTTTACTAGAAAACATCTAGCAGCATGTTAATACAGCTCTAGCTAAGAAAATGTTTGTTGCCCTTTTTTTCCTGGTATTCCTTCTAGAATCATTCATTCATTTAGCCCCTGGGAACTGAGTACTGGGGGAGACAGTGGTGAATTAAACAGACATGGTCCCTGCCCCACAAATTTTACAGTCTAAAAAGACAGCAAAAAAAAAGGAAGGTATAAATATGCACATAACTGGAAATGATAAAAAGTGCTAGGAGGGAAAGGGGCATGGTTCTGATCTAAAGAGAGTGTCAGTAAGGGGCTCCCCAAAGAGGTAAATTTAAAGCTGATTTTTTAAGAAAGAGAAGGTGCCAGCTGTGTGATGAGCAGAGACAAAAAGCATGCCAGATAGAGGGAGCAGCAGGTGCCAAGGCACTGAGGCAGGAAAAGCCTGTTCAAGAAACAGAAATACAGTCAATATGACTGGAATTCAGGAAACAAGAAGGTGAGAAGGGCTTAAATGGTTGGCAGGATTTATAGGCCATTACCAGAGGTTAGATATTTTGTTAAGTGCCTGAGGAAAGACACTGAAGTGTATTAAGCAAGGTAGTATCATGACCCTATTTATATGTTGGTAGTAGCACCGTTCATTCCCTGTGTAAAATAAGTTCTAGGGGTCCAAGAGAAAAGGCAGGAGGACTGTTAGCTAATGCCTGGTTGGAAAAGCATGGTAACACGGGCTGGGGAGAAGAGTTTGAGATCCATTTTGGAGCTGAATCAACAGTTCTCTTTGGTCATTGGGGTATGGGGGAATGGGGAAAAGAGGGAATCAAGATGATGCCCACAATTCTGTATTAAGCTGCTGGGTGGATGGTGGATCCAGACAGAGAAGAATGGACAAGTTTTTGGGAAATTATTAGTGTTCTACCTTGGATGGGTGAGGAGTGAGATGCTTGAGGGACAACCAATTAGAATCAAATAATGGCAGTTGGGTGCAGTCAGGAAAGCAAACTATGACAGTTATTTTAGCAGAGAGAATTAAATATGGACAATTCATTAAATAGATGTCAGAGGACTGAAGACTGGAAAGGGATCCTAGGGTAGTGCAGAGATAGCAACTTCAGGGAATAGTTATCAGTCCTGGGGATGCAAGAATTAAGGAAGAGAGTGAGGTCATCGGAACCCAGTGGTCAAAGCAGCATGGTACTGGCATAAAGATAGATGTATCAATCAGTGGAATCAAATTAAGAGTTCAGTTGTAGACCCTCACACATATTGCCATTGGATATTTGATAAAGCTGCCAAGTCCATTCAACTGGGAAGGAATATTCTCTTCAATAAAGAGAAGAACTCTTCTCTTCTGGATATCCATATGCAAAGGGTTGAAAAAGGATCCCTATCTCACACCATAGACAAAAAACTCAAAATGGATCAAAGGTCTAAATATCGGAACCAGGCCCATAAAACTCCTGGAGAAAATGTAGGGAAGCATCTTCAAGATCTTGTGGTAGAAAATGGTTTTTTAGACTTTACACCCAAAGCACAAGCAATGGAATAAGGAATAGAGGGACTTCCTCAAAATTAAATCTTTGTTAAGACTTTGCCAAGAAAGTGAAAACACAACTTATTCAATGGGAGGGAAAATTTGGAAATCACATTTCTAAAAACAGTTTAATATCAGGAATGTATAAAGAAATTCTACAGCTCAACAAAAAAGACAAACAACCCATTTTAAAAACAGGCAAAAGACTTGAATAGACATTTCTCCAAAGAAGAAATGCAAACAGCTAAAAAGCACAGGAAAAGAAGCTCAGCATGACTAGCAATTAGGGGAATGCAAAGCAAAACCACAGTGAGACATCATTTCACACCTACAAGAAAGGACACTGTTAAAGGACTAGAGAACTACAGATTTTGGAGAGGATGTGAAGAAAGAGGAACATGCATGCACTGCTGGTGGGGATGTGAAATGGCACAACCACTGTGGAACAGTTTGGTGGGTCCTCAGGAAGCTAAGAATAGAATTGCCATATGCTCCAGCAATCCGCCTCCTAGCTATGTGTTCTAGTTTGCTAGCTGCCGGCGTGCAATATACCAGAAACAGACTGCCTTTTAAAAAGGGAAATTTAATAAGTTTAGTTTACAGTTCTAATGCTGAGAAAATGTCCCAATTAAAACAAGTCTATAGAAATGTCCAGTCAAAGGCATCCGGGGAAAGATACCTTGGTTCAAGAAGGCCGATGAAGTTCAGGGTTTCTCTCTCAAGTGAGAAGGCACATGGCGAACATGGTCAGGGCTTCTCTCTCATCTGGAAGGGCACATGGTGAACACGGCATCATCTGTTAGCTTTCTCTCCTGGCTTCCAGTTTCATGAAGCTCCCCGGGAGGCGTTTTCCTTCTTCATCTCCAAAGGTCGCTGGCTGGTGGACTCTCTTCTTCCTGGTGCTGTGGCATTCTCTGCTCTCTCAGATTCTCTCTTTTCTTCAAAATGTTTCATCTTTTATAGGATTCCGGTAAACTAATTGAGACCCATCCGAATAGGTCCACCTACTCCAGCTTAACAACCATTCTTGGTTGAGTCACAGCTCCAGGGACATGAACGAATTCCAGCTTCAAACATACAGTACTGAATAGGGGTTAGAAGGAACGGCTGCCTTTACAAAACGGGATTAGGATTAAAACATGGCTTTTCTAGGGTACATACATCCTTTCAAACCAGTACAGCATATATTCAGAAGAACCGATAGCAGGGACTCAGACATTTGCACACCGATATTCATAGTGGCATTATTCACAATTGCCAAAAGATGGAAGCAACTGAAGGGTCCATCAACCAATGCATGTATAAACAAAATGTGGTCTACACGTACACTGAATAATAGTCCAGTTTTATTATTCAGCTGAAAAGGGAAAGAAGTCCTGATGCAGGTGACAACATGGATGGACCTTGAGGACAGCATGCTAAGTGAAATAAACCAGACACACAAGGACAAATATTGCATGACCTCACTGATCTGAGCTAGTTAAAATGTGCAAGCTCACAGAATGAGAAACTAGAATATGAGTTCCCAGAGGATAGACTGCTGATAGAGGATGGGGAGTTGCTGCTTAATTTGTAAAGAATTTCTGTTTAGATTGATGGCAAAGCTTTGAAAATGGATAGGGATGATGGTTGCACATTACTGTGAGTGCAATGAACAGATCTGAATTATGTACATGAACGCGGTTGGAAGGGAAGTTCTGGGTCGTGAATGTTACTAGAACGCAAGTGAAAAAGATAAAACACGGGCCTGTGAATCCTGTTGTGGATGATGAACTCGGGTTAAAGGTACAAGAGTAAGAACATCCTTTGATGAATTATAACAAATATATGACACTAATACAAGATGTTAATATTAGGGTGCTATAAGGGAAAAATACACCTAAACTACGGACTATAGTTAATAGTACTCTCACCAGTTGTAACAAAGGTTCCATACTAATGCAGTGTCAACAATCAGGGCTTAAATGGGGATGTTGTGTTTTTCACATGACTTTTCTGTAAAACTACAGCTTGTCTAATTAAAAAATAATAATAACCATTAAAAAAACATCGTACTAAGTGAAAGAAACCAGGTACAAAATACTACATATTATAGGACTCCATTCATATAAAATGTAAATATAAATAAATCTATAGAAACAGAAATAGATTAGTTATTGTGTAGGGCTGGGAAAAGATAGAAGGATTGAGAGGTGACTGCTAAGGGGCATCAGGTTTTTTTTTGGAATAGGGAAAATGTTCTCAGATTGATTGCAGTGATGAATGCACAACTCCACATATACTAAAATCACCAAATATTGAACGCACACTTCGGGTGGAATGAATGGTATGTGACTATATCTCAGTAAAACTGCTTTTAAAAAATGAACTGGGCTTAGAAGCTTGAATTTTTTCTTCCCTCTTTGTAGACATTAGTAAAATAAGGTCTAAAACAGAGTTCTTCAGATGCTGTGATTCTGTGCATTACTTCATTTCCATTCCTCAAATTCCACCAGGAGCCACAATTTCTAAATTTTCCTTCAGGAAAAGAAAAAATCATGTAACTCAGAAATAAAGCTTTCTATATAAAACTGTAGCTGTTTCAGAGTTTATTTCTTTGATTTTTTTTTTTGTTCCTTCCAAGAAAATCGGGGGGAAAAAAAGGGACTCTTTCATCTTAATAAAGCCACATATTGGAGACTCCTCTCTAAGCATCAAAACGGACAACAAATTCACTATCAAAACGGACAGGTCTGCCCCAGCCCGACGCCATGCGCACGGACAGGCTCTGCTCGCCGCGGGCTAACCCGTGTGAATCAGTGGGAGAAAAACAGGTCGTGCCCCGTTGGGAGCGACTGTCAGAGAAAGGGGCAGGGCAGACTGGGGACCCGCTGGGCTGCACAGCCGGAGTGGAATATTCCTGGGGTCATGAAAATCAGAGGGAATCGGAGGCGCAGAAAGATGAGACAAAGAATAGTATGTAGGGGAGCAGTGTAAACAAGGAGTAGAGGGTAAGTATGCCAGATGCAGGAGTGATAAACCTGGCTGGGACTTCATGACCAGAGAGTTTACCGTGTGGCTAGTGGGAGCATTATAGGTTGTGAAGCTGAAATCAATAATAGCAGTAGTGATAATGATAGTAATTAGTATTTTTAATAGTATTAGCTAACACTTCTAACCATGTGCTAGACACGGAACCAAGCGTTTTACATACCTCGGCTCACCTAATTCTCACAACACCCTTAGGTGGCAGACGTCATCACCCCCACTGCCCTGATGAGGAAACTGAGGCACACAGAGGTCGAGTTACTTGCCCAAGGTCACGCAGCTTGTAAGTGGCACAGAGAGGCTGAGATAGGAGCCAGTCCTTGAGCTGGAGGCGAGAAGGGCGGGAGCCCCTCCTTGCTGTCACCTACCCCCGGTGCCCCACCTCGGGCAGAGCTGCCCCTAAGGCCTGGCGCTGAGAGGCAGGACAAGCCAGGGTGAGAGGTCGAGAGGCGCCCGCCAGTTCCGGGTCTGCATCCACCCCTTGCCCTGCCCTCCCGGGTCCCTCTTTGTTGCCTAAGCTGGTTGGAGTAAAGGTTCTGCCACTTGCAAGATCCTTTCCCTTCACTCCATTTTTATCTTCTCGAGCAGGAAAACTGTGTCTCCCCTGCAGCTGTTTCTAAATGTTGAGGATGAGAGGCAGGGGTTGCCACGTGGGGTCACCAATGAGGGAGGCGCCGCCCTGCACACTCAGCAGCACGCGAGCGCAATGCAAGCCGCACGCGCAGGGCAGGCTGGGGTCCCGGGGGGCTCCAAGGTGCTCCCGGGAAGGTCAGAAGTAGAGGAGACCGGGGTGGGGGTGGGGGGTTCGCCAGATGGCGCATCCGGAATGGGGCGGAGGCATGGGAAGGGAGGACCCAGAACAGACATCCCCCAAGATCCTGGGACAAGGTCCAGGCAGACCCCTCCCCAGGACCATTGTCTGGCCACGGGGGACAGTGAAAGGAGGGCTCCCACGTCTGGGCCTCGGTGTCCCCAGTGAAAGCGTCTGTTTCCAAGTGTGAGGGCACGCTTCAGTATCTGCAGGCAGAAATGAACAGATACGGTTTACAGAAATGCCAGTAGACTTTCTTCCAAGCAAACCCAGGCCCTCCGTGGCTAAAGAGGAGGAGCCACAGGGCCTTGACCTCCGGCCCCGCCGTGAACGGATTCCAGCGAGCCAGCAACTGACCCCGACGTTAAGGCGAGGGCCGCCCTCTGAGCTCTCCAGGCACCGCCCCGAAGGAAGGAAAAAGACCCCGGCCCGCCGGCAGCCCTCCCAGGGGGATTCCCTTTTGGAGCAGCTGCCATCCTCCCAGTATGGTGCCCTGGAAAGAGGGACAGCCCGTGCCTTGTCTCTGCCGCTCTCTCTGGAGGTCCCCGGCCAGCCATTTCCACTCTCTGCGCCTCAGGGCTCCACGCTGTGAAAGGGGATAGTAACACCCGCTGGGTGCACAGGTATGGAAAGAGCACGTGTCCGCACAAGCTGAAGCACGGCGCCTGGCCCGAGGCGCATGCCCAGGGCTTGAGAGCAGCTGCAGTTCCGACTGCGATCAAGGATGCCAGCGCGTCCTTCCTTCAGTTGAGCCTGTGCGGGGCCTGCCTCTTTTCAGGAGTCCTGAACTCTCTTTGAGAAACTGGAAAAATGGCAGATCTCAGTGAAAAGATACATGCAATCTATTGCACATGACTTCAGGGAGGTCAGTAAGCCCCTAACCCCACCTAAGGGCCCCCACGCTGCAGGAGTCCTGGGGCTCCTCCCGGAAGGAGAGCTCGCCCACCTCTGAGCTCATTTATTCGAGCTCACCTTTTCCCCGTCCACTCCTGGGAGACCTGTCGCAATCACTGCCAGGAACTGCCGACTCCTGGCCTAGAGAGGCCCAAAGAGCGCACGGAGCAACCGAAGAGCTGCAGAAGTCGGCGTCTGCGCCCAGCCCTGTTTGTACACTGAAAAAAATAGCAGCACATATCACACCAGGAGCTTGTATTTTTCCGATGGAGGAAGCTGCTATGGCAATGAGCAAATACGAAGAGTTGCTAAAAGCACAAGCGCCAGCGTTTGGAGGGACTGGAAATATTTTGACATTTAAGGAGACCCTCAAACTTGACAAGGTCAAAAAACCCCTGCTGCGGCCCAGCCAGGCAGCCCCTGGCCCCTGGGCAGCGTGGACGTCTGTGACAGAAGGTTGCTAGGCAATGCCTGAGCTGTTGGCCTTCCGTGGCAGCTAATATCATTAAGATGGAAACCTTTGAGAACGCAGTTTAAACAGAAAAGAATCACGCCACATGCAGGGGTCCTTTGATTTAGCTCCTACAAATAAGCCCATTTCCAGAGTCTTTGGGCTACAGTCTCTGTTCACGGCCATTTTTGCCGGTTTTCCACATCCATGAGTCTCATACACAGAGAGGAAGATTTTGGTTGGGTAGGTTTGTTGGTCTTGTTGTTTCTCTTTTATCTTTCTTTCTTAAAGTCATAGAAACTACAGTTAGACCAAAAAAAGAGACAACATGGTTTTGGTTGATTCTCAGTTTGGGGGAGACTATGTTTCTGTTTGCCCCCTACTCAATCAAAATGGCAAGTTTAAACTGTGTTCAACCTACTGCACTTCAGTCAGTGAAATCCTGGAGAAATTTAACAATCAAGAGATGCCTCATGGCCAGAGAGTGGAGTAAATGGACTCTCTTCTAAATCACCTCTCTGCATTCCAACTGTGGTTCCAAGCTTACCTCTTCCATGCCCCACCCCCTTTATTAGGGTTCCAGGTGAAGGAGCCTGTCGCTTCTTTCTCTCCATTTCTTCCTTTGTAAATGATGGATCCCCTGCGTTACCTGCAATTCAGAAGTCTTCCACCAGGGGGTGGTACTCCATAACTGCAGACCCAGCAGTAACCGCGTTTGTGTAGGTCAGAAAACCAAAACATTGTCATTTGTTCTGTAAGCCTCTGGAATCTTTCTCTACATCTCTTTGCATTTCTCTGCTTTCAAGAGAGAATATATAGGGTGGGCCATGGTGGCTCAGCAGGTAAGAATGCTTGCCTACCATGCCTGAGGACCCAGGTTCGCTTCCCGGTGCCTACCCATGTAAAAAAAAAAAAAAAAAAAAGAGAGAGAGAATATATTGCTTTGATAAGCAGAAATCAGTTGAATATATTTAAAAATAAGTATTTAAATATAATAGCATTACTTATATAACAAGGACAGCTAAAGTAGAATTGTCATTAGAAGAATGATTTAAAGAGAGATAAAATTCCTTTCTACCTCCCAGCTTCTAGCTTCTATATTGCATCATTTCCTTATAGCTGCAGCTGCCAGTGGTCCCCTCAGCCCACCTCACATGCTGTCTCACCCCACGGAGAGTCTCTTCCCTGCCCCTGAATCCTCAGACTACTGATATTTAAAACTGTCACATGTCTAGATCCAGACCACAGAATTAAGAGCCAAGACCCTGAAACTTGCTTAACTACAACAACGGTATTCCTGAGGTTTCAGGTGGGGCAGTACCCTATAATCTCTGAGTTACTATGGTTTCTAACCCTCTTGTTGGCCCAGTTTTTTTTGCCCCATGAAATTCCATGGGGGCCAAAGTCTGTGTCCATCTTAATCATTCATGCTTTCCTAGTGTTAGCAAAATTCCTGGCACGTGCTAGGTACTTAACTATCATGAACATTGAACTAATGAGTGACTGAACAAATAAGCCCTTTGTTCACCTTTTCACCACGCCTCACATGGCATATGGCACCCCAACCTTTCCTCCGCCCAGAATCAGATTCATACTCAGTGGCCACCCCATGGATCCCAGTTCTACTTTGCTTGTCCTTCAACCCAGGGCTGGACCCTATTCTTGTGCTCTCAGGCTTCTGCCAGCCCTGACACTACCCCCTCTGGCTGCTGGCACGGATGCCCCATTTCCATGCCCTACCCGGATTTGACAGCTTCTGGAATTAGATCTGAGGGTGCGCTGTCCCTGAGATCATCTTCTGCAGCTGCGTAAGTTAGCAAGCCCCCAAGCTGCATGACCCGGCCTCTCCCCTCTGCTCACTCCTTTCCCCAGATGTACTCAGATGCCAAGGCCCCCAGGGCTCATGTCTGCATGTACTGAGTAACAAAATAAACTGCCAATGACTGTGCACGCAGCACTGCATCATGTGCCAGCACCAGGCTAAGTGGTTTACATACATGTTACTAATCCCCACAACAACCTTGCAACATTGTTACTACGCCCCATGTTACGGATGAAGAAATAGAGGCACAGATAGGCTAGCCATTTGTACAGTGACAAATAGGCAGTGAGTATAGGGGCCAAACTAAGTTCTTAAAAGAGAACAACCATGTTTTCCCTTTAACTCAACAAAATTTTTTGGATTTAAGAATAGGTAATGAGCATAACCAAATGGCAAACATATTTAAGGACAGAGAATGGCTTCCTGGTAGTTCTCAAGGATGCCCATGAGTTATTTCACGGTTGATCAATGCTCGTGCTGTGACAACCCCTTCCCTGGACAGTGGAAGATATAACTAATGTTACAGCTCTCATTCCCTTGATAAGGTCTCAAAATCTAGGTCTACACAAGGCGGGAACACCTCAACCAGGGCCACCAAATTATACAATTCCAGGTACAGACCACTTTGTGAATGATCCTCCCTGAGGTCATGCACGGCACAGCCTGTGTAGCTGTCCGTGATACTCGGACACGTCCAGTCCACTGTGGCTAGCACCCAAGATGGCAGCTCTTTGCCGTCACTGGGGAAATGCAGAGCTTCTCTCAAGTAACATACAAGCAACTCACGGGATCCTTTCACTTAAATCTTTATTGCAATTGAGTGTTTTCAATAAAGGGAATTTGAGGGATTACACCAGAACCATTGAAAAGATATCTGTAGGCAAGAGTCTTTACTTAAAATCATCTTACTTGGACACCTTCTCAATGCCTCTACATATTAAACAATTAGGAATGGTGTCCATGTTGGGCTACGTGGATCGAGAATGAAGAGTGGTAATAGAGAAGGAATAAGGGGCATGGGATATTTGGGGTGTTTTTATATTTATTTTTATTTTTATTTTGGGGAGTGTATTAGTTTCTTAAATGCTGCCAGAATGCAATATACCTGAAATGGAATGGATTTTCAAAAGGGGAATTTATTAAGTTGCAAGTTTACAGTTCTAAGGCCATGAAAATGTCCAAATTAAGGCAAGGGTATAAAAATGTCCACACTAAGGCATCCAGGGAAAGATACCTTGGTTCAAGAAGACAGATGACATTTGGGGTTTCTCTTTCAGCTGAAAAGTCTCATGATGACGTCTACTAACTTTCTCTCCAGGCTTCCTCGGTAGCCTCCCCAGGGCTCTGTCCATTCTGTTGGCTCTAAAGCTTTTTTCAAAATGCTTCCCTCTTAGAGGGCTCAAGTAAGCAACCCCACCTTAGATGGGTGGAGACACATCTCCATGGAAACCACCAAATCAAAAGTTACCACCCACGATTGGGTGGGTCACATCTCCATGAAAACAATCAAAAAGATTCCACCCAGCAATATTGAAAGAGGATTAATTAAAAGACACGGCTTTTCTGGGGTCCAAACAGATTCAAACTGGCACAAGGAGTAAAGAAAATGTTCTAAAATTGATTGTGGTGATGACTGCACAACTACATGATAACACCATGAACCACTGATTGTATATTTGGGATAATTATATGGTATGTGACTATGTCTCAATAAAATTACATTTAAGAAAAGAATGAGGAATGGTAGGGTGGGGGTGCTTCTCTTTGTGAGTAAAGGAGACTTACTTTGTGCTACTGGGAAGTAGTGGTTTCCATCTCTCAGGTTGTCCCCGTACCCGTGGCCTCTTCCCAGAGTGGAAGCTGAGCTATTGACTTCTATTATCATTAAATACAAGGATGTGTGTCCCGTGGTGTACATGATGAATCAGCACCTCTGTAAGCAGTCCCTACCCACTTCTTGCTTAGCCCATTGAATACCTGCTCATTGTTTGAACAGTCGGTCTTGTCATCTCTGTGTCCTGAGTGTCAGTTTGGCTCGAGAGAAGGGCACCAACTGCTGCTGTCCCCAGAAAACCTGATTCTCGGGAACTCCAGTGACTGTCCTCTCCTGTGGCCTAACACACCCTTCCGTCCCGCACGGTTGGTCAGGAGGGACACGACTCAATTTAGAGAGATGAAAAGGGCAACTGGGGTTTTTTGGCTTTTTTCTTTTTGTTTGTTCTTTTGTTTGTTTTTTGCCTTGATTTCCCTAAATCTGAATCAGATTTATCATTGACGCTTTCCATTTTCACATCAGAATTACAAATCCACAAAAATTTGAAAGACCAATAGTGCCTCCTGTTATGGCTGTAAAGAAATGCCGTAAGAAAATATTGTTTGGGGGTTGAATTTCTTCATGAAAAAAATAAAAATTTGTACAGCATTTACTGAAGTTTATGTCTAATCCAGCAATTCTACTTTTAAGAATATGTTCTATGGAAATAAAGCAAATGTTTAAAGAGGTATGGCAGGGACACTTAATGACAAAGTTGTTTAAAATAACAACAGCAATAACAAAAAGTAGAGGGAATCAGCCTAAATGTCCACCAGTAAGAGTTGGTTTATATAGATAACGATAACTCATACTTTGAAATATTATACTGCCATTAAAAGGAACGAGGGAAGTGTTTATGTGCTGATATAGGAAGGCATCCATTAATTATTTTTAAGGGAAAAAAGGTGGATGATATGAGAGGAATTATAGCATAATTCACTGGCTAGAGCCTAGTGGATGAGAATATATAATTTTTCCTTTTGGCTGAAGCTCCAAAGCTAAGAAGAGAAGGTGACACACACGTACCCACTCTAAAACGAGGCACTACACTTAGCCATCGGGACTTCTAAGAGGACAGCAAAGACGGCCAGTAGCCCCTACCCCATCCCAGTAGAAAATAGGACACGTCATGCCAAAAGAGTTCCTTGGATATGCCATTAGGACCAGAGTCTCTTCTTCTCAGCTCCCCTGTGGTAGAGGGAAGGTGCCTTCCTTGAAGGGCACATACCAAAGTATTTGCTCTAGTTACAATTAGCTCTAGAATGTTCATTTTCAAGTGTATTTTTGCATTTTTGCATTTTTTATGTTTTCACCTGGAAAAATTATTTAACTTTTTATACTAAGCATATATTATATATTATATTATGTTACATTATCTCATATCACATCATATCATATTAAGCATACAAGTAAAGCTGTATCTATTTTGATTTCTATTTGGAAAAATGAATGGTAGGGCCAGGGTCAGGTGAGCTCCTGCAGTGGAGCAGACCCCATATGCTCTTCTTAGCTCCCCTAGCTCTGACAATGCAGTTCATTCCTCAGAAAATTTCCCTTCAAATGTTTAGCCTGTGATAATAAGATATTTTTATAGCTTTTTATTTAATAGCCACCTGAGAATTGCCATTTGCTTTTACAGGGTACTACCAGGAAACAAAGGAAACACAAACCCATTTTAATTGTTCAGACAGTTCGGATCTTCCTTTTCCTGACGGTGGAGCAGTCAGAACCCGGCAGGTAGGGAAGTGGGGTCAGGAATCCGGGATCCGCGTCTGGTCAGTTCACCGTATGACCTCAGGCAGGCCCTCAACCTCTTCAGGCTTCATTTTCTTCTCGTGCAAAATGACCGCATCCTCTGTGAGATGTGCCTCAGACCTCCCAGAGTCCAGGATACTTTCTGTTGTGGAAAGTCCCCGAGCCAGGCTGATAATCAGAACATCTGGGTTCTAACCCTTTCTGTTCCACCAGGGAGAACTCTGAGCCCGAGCAAAGCAAAGGATTTAAGTTCTTTGAGTTTCAATTTCCTTATCTTAAAAATAAAAAACTTAAACCTAACTTACCTCCCCAGGTTTTGCTGTTGTTTTTTGTGTTTTTGGTTACCTATGACTACATAACAAGCTATCACAAAACTTTCCGGAAACTTCTGGGAAGATGGTAGAGTAGGATAGGCTGGGTTCACCCCTGTTCCATGGAGCATCAAGAGAAGGTACAGAAAGGACACCCAGGACTGCGACCCCGGGGGTCAGTGATCAAGGAGGTCATAGGGAGGTCCTGGTAGAGAGAGGTGGGGGATAAGGATGGGGAGAGCAGGGTGAGTCTGTTCAGCCACGGCCCCACCAGGGACAGGCGACAGCACACTGCAAAGTGCAGATCTGAGGGAGTGGGCCGTCCCTCTGCTCCTGCCTGCCCCTGCAGCTAGCTGGAGAGACTGCCCCATGCAGCTCCCAGCAGGCAGCACCCAGGGGGAGCCCAGGAGCATGCCTAGCCACCTGCCATGAGGGGCTGCACCCAGGGGGCACTGGGGCTGGTTGCCCTGCCAGGTGCTGCATGTGGCTATCCCATACAGAGCTTGGGCAGAGGGTCCACTAGGCACTGGGCATAGTAGTCAGCTGCCCCGCCGGGTATTGGGTTCGGCTGCCCCATCAGGAGTTCTGATCGGCTGCCCATCCTGCATGCTGGTACCAGCAAGAGGGCAAGATGGGAATGGCCCCCTGCCACGCACGCCATCATGCCCAGCCCACTGCTGCAGAGGGTAGAGGCAGGACCGAGGAGAGGAGGTGGCTCAAGAATGCCATCTTCTGGGAGGAAGTAGTAAGTGCAATCTGGCAAACTCTGTCTGACTAGTTTTTTTGTTTTTCAGGCTTTTTTTTTTTTTTTTTACTTTTTAAAATCTTTTTTTTTGTTGTTCTTTTCATTTTTACTTCTTTTTCTTTCTTTCCTGTGGGCACCAATCTGAGTTTATTCCCAATATATCTTTGGGTGTCTCTTCTGGCTTCAGGGCCTAATACTGCTCAGGAGTTTTTTTTGGGGGGGATGGGGTGCATGGGCTAGGAGTCAATCCTGGATGGCAGGCAGGCGTTCTGCCACTGAACCACCCGTGCACCTCTGTCTAGCTTTCAATGGACCCTCAAGTAGAACTGCATCCCCTACATGAGACCCAGGGCTTGGGTTGGTAGGACAAACCAAGTGCAAAAGGGAACATTCAATGCAAACCCAGGTAAATGCAAAACTTCAGACGAGTAACAGGAACCAACTTGCAAAATAACCTTATTAAGATAATCAAATGCACTGAACACAACAGAAAATCACAAAACACATGGAGATCCAGGCAGAAATGGCCCAGCCAAATGACCAAATGAAAACACTTGAGAGAACACAGAAGTTCCCTCAAGTGTTGAGGGAACAACTACTCAAGGATATTTATAAAGAAATAAAGGATATCAGGAAGACACTAGAAGAGCATAAAGAAGAATTTGAAAGATTAAATAGAAAATTACATCTCTCACAAAGATGGAAAATGCTGTAGACCAAACTACAAGTATACCAGAGACACATGATAGCAGATTCAAAGAAGTAGAAGGAAGAATAAGTGAGCCAGAGGATGGAACAATTGAAGTAGAGTGTATAAAAGAACAAATGGCAACAAAGATTGAAAAAATGGACTGGATCTTAGGGAAATGATGGACTACAAGAGGCACAGGAATATGAGAATCATTGATGTCCTTGAAGGAGAAGGAAAGAGTAAAGTGCTGGAAAGGTTAGTTGAACATATAATTGGAGAAAACTTCCCAGCCCTTATGTGCTAGTTTGAAAGTACTGTGTACCCCAGAAAAGTCATGCTTTAATCCTGATCCAATCTTGTGGGGGATTCCACACTGTAGGGCAGAAACTTTTGATTAGATTATCTCCACAGGCATGTGGACGCCCAATTGTGGGTGTGACCCTTTGGTTAGATGGACATGTGACTCCATCCATTCCAGGTGGGTCTTGATTAATTAATTTACTAGAGTCTTTAAAAGGGTAAAGCAGACAGAAACTTCAAAGAGACAGCTGACACTTGGAGAACAGAGACATGGATGTCTGGAGATGCTTGGAGCCCAGCAGACATTCTCATGAGATGTTAAGCAAGCTGCAACTTGGAGAGAGGCAAGGGAAGCCACGAGTTGAAACCCAGCTGCAGAGAAGCAAAGTGAGGAGCCCTCACAGGAACAGAGGCTGAAAGATAATGGAGCCCAGGAGCAGGGGACCAGCAGATGCCAGCCACGTGACTAGTCAGCTGACAGAGGCATTCCTGACTCATCAGCCTTCCTTGAATTAAGTTTTCTCTTACTAGATACCTTAGTTAGGGTATTTTTATAGGCTTAGAACTATATATTTGTAATTTATTAATTTCCCCTTTTAAAAAACCATTCCTTTTCTGGTATATTTCATTCTGGCAGCTTACAAACAAATACAACTTACAAAAAACACAAATATGCAAATCAAAAAAGGTCCAATGAACCCCAAATAGAATAAATCCAAATAGGCCTACTTCAAAACATAGACTAATCAAACCGTCAAATGTTGAAAAGAAGCAGAAAATCCTGAAAGCAGCAAGAGAAAAGTGAATCACTACATACAAGGGAAACCATACAAGACTGAGTCTGGACTATTCCACAGGTGACATGGAGACGAAAAGGCAGTGGTATGATTATATTTAAAATCCTGAAGAGAAAGGCTTCCAGCCAAGACTTCTGTACCCAGCCAAATTGTCCTTCAAAACTGAGGAAGAGATTAAAATTTTCACTTACAAACACATCCTGAAAGAATTTGTCAAAAAGAGACTCGCCCTACAAAGAAATGCTAAAGGGATGCTTGTCAGCTGACAAAAAAACAGGAAAGGATGTCTGGAAATGAACAGCACCAATAAGAGTAACTTAAAGATAACGAGAGAGAAGGAAAAGAATGCATAGGTCTGACAAAAAGAAAAAAAAAAAACTAAAGGATAAGGTGATAGATTCAAAAACTGCTTTTACAGTAATAACTTTGAATATTAATGGACTAAACTCACCTATTAAAACATACGGATTTGCAGAATGCATTTAAAAACATGATCCATCTATGTGCTGTTTATCAGAGATGCATTTTGGACCCAAGGACGCAAATGGACTGAAAGTGAAAGGATAGAAAAAGATAGATGTTCTATGCAAGCTGTAACCAAAAGAAAGCAGGAGAGGTTATACTAATATCAAATAAAATAGATATTATAAATAGGCATTATAAGAGACAAAGAAGGATACTATATATTAATAATAGGGATACTACATACCAACAGCAAAAGAATAAGAGAGCCCCTACGTTACACTCCATACAAAAATTAACTCAAAGCGGATCAAAGACCCAAATATAAGAGCCAGTGCCACGAAACTCCTAGAAGAAAATATTGGAAACATCTTCAAGTCCTAGTAATAAGAGGTAGCTTCTTAAACTTTATGCCCAAAACACAAGCAATGAAATTAAAAATTAATAAATGGGAACTCCTTAAAATTGAAAATTTCTGTGCCTCAAAGGATTGTGTCAGAAAGGTTAAGAGGCGTCAACTCAATGGGAGAAACTATTTAGAAACCACATGTCAGACCTTAGACAAAGATTTGACATCCTGTGTGCATAAGAAGTTATACAACTCAACAAAAGAACAAGCAGCCTAATTATAAAATAGTCAAAGGATATGAATAGACACTTTTGAAGAGCAAATACAAATGGTTAAAAAGCACATGAAGAGATGCTTATTTTCATTAACCATAAGGGAAATACACAATGAGATACCACCTCACATCTATGAGAATGTAGTTTTCACAAACAGAAGACTACAAATGTTGGAAAGGATGTGGAGAAATAGGAACACATATTCACTGTTGGTGGGAATGTATAATGGTACAGCTGCTGTGGAAAACAGTTTGGCGGTTCCTCAGAAAACTAAATATAGAGTTGTCCTACAGTCCAACAATATCAATACTCAGTATATACCTAGAAGAGCTGAAAGCAGTGACACGCACAGATAACATCACAGCAATGCTCAGAGTATAATTTTTCACAATTGCCTAAAGATGGAAACCATCAACGTGCCCATCGACAGACCAGTGGATAAATAAAATGTGGTATATATATATATACGGTGGATTATGATGCAACGGTAAGACAAAATGATGTCCCGAAGCATATGACAAGATGGATGAAGTTTGAGGACATAATGTTGAGTGAAATAAGTCAGACACAAAAAGGATGGAAAGTGTATGCTTTCGCTATTATGACTCTGGTAAAGGTCATCTCAGAGGTTACACGATGGAATATAGCAGACCTAGAGGTACACAGAAGCCAGAGACGGGGGAAAGGTTACCCAGTGAGATTAAACTTAAATGTAAGGGAATGGATGGAAGTTATGGTGGCTAATTAGTGGATTATGAATTACATTGCCATATTGAAGGTGAATATGATTGAAAGGGGATGTATATTGCCATGTATCTCACTGATTAACTCTACAATTATAAATAAGTTTCACATGAACTCCTTTAAATGTTTGACTTTGTACAAAGAAACAATAATAGAGGAGTATGGGGGGAAACTGATACTGCATGCTATGTCCTCTAGTTAACAGGAAGACAGCAACAGTACACAGCCACACCAGGGGTAAATAATTGGAGGGGAGGGAAAAGAGTTTAGGGGAGGTTATGGTTTGAGATTTGGTGAGAACATGTTTGTCAGTCATGTGTCGCTTTGGACCAGTGAAAATTGTCTAAAATTGGGAGTGCTGCTGATTGTGCAACCAAGTGCGGACACTGTAAGATATGGTTTGATTATTTGGGACATTATTCCTGATGGCCGAATGGAAGGGGGAAAAGAGCACAATGATTGAGAAGCCAAAAGGCAAATTGTGATATATAGGGAGGAAGATGGATATTTATATATGATGGAATACTGTGTGGTTACAAAAAGAAATGACATTGTAACACACGCAACAAACTGATTGAAGCTTGGGGACAATGTGTTGTGCAAAATAAGCCAGAAACAAAAGAACAAATATGCTATGGTCTCTTTCAGAAAATACTTACAAGAAAATTGGAGCCTAGATTGTAAGTTCTTACAGCAGCCATACCTAATCCAAAGTTGTAAATGTATTCCTAGATGCTGAGACTCTGAGCTACATGTGTATAAGCTAGTATTGTCCTGGAACTTTGAATTCCTTGGTGACAGTTAAGATTCAGAGCTGGAGTGTTGCAGCCTGGAAATCAGCATTGCTACATACAATAACAGTTAAAGTAACTGAAAAAGGCCTCATGCCTCAATCAGAGTCTAACACGAAGCCGCTCTGGTTGGGACTAAGGAAAATCAGAATACAGGGTAAATGATGATAATGAAAGTATTCTAGAGCTTCACCTACTCTATGAGACCAAAGGCAGAGAGGTATATTATGTCTAGAACCTAAATTTTGTGTAACACACAATGTAAATCAACCTGTCTGGAGAGCTCATTTAAACCTAAACACGTGGAGTCCAGAACAGGCATGAGGCCTTGTAATTCTGTGTAGGTTAATGTAATACCCAGGTTAATATAATTTTCCAGATTATGGTGGGCTGATAATTAGAAAGTATTGGTAGACTAGCTTGAGGGGTTGGAGGGAAAAACAAATATTAGTAGAGTCCCTTGAGGGACTGGAGAAAAAAATATGGACCAATTAAACTTTCTCATCACCTTGGTGGCCTCTGAAACATTAGAGACTCCCAAGAAAATAGATCAAGCCCTTGATTTTGAGTCTTGCCTTTATGAAACTTAATTCTGCAGAAGAAAAGCTAAGAATATAATTATGCTCAAGAGCTGCTTCCAAGAAACCTCTTTAGTTGCTCAGCGGGGCCCCGCGTTCTCTCTAAGCATGAAAAATCATTACCGTCCCCGCTACGTGAGACATGACATTCAGGGCTGTGAGTCTCCCTGACAACTTGGGACATGACTCACAGAGATGAGCCTGGGCCTGGCACTGTGAGATCGATAATGCCTTCTGGACCAAAAGGGGGAAAAGAAAGGTGATAAAGCAAAATACCAATGCCTAAGAGAGTTCAAACAGTCCAGAGACTATTCTGGATGCTACTCTTATTCAGACTTCAGCTAGATATTGCTAATTGCCATAGTTTGCCAAACCCCAACCAATTACATGCTTATTAACCCTAGGACTTTAAATGGACTCTATAAAAGTTTCATGCAGTAAGTCTGCTTTCCTGAAAACCATGACCTCCAGAGGGTTCCTAAGCTAGATAAGCCCTGAAACCCAAGGGATCAGCCTCTCCAAGAATATCGATTAATTCCATAGTCCTATCCTATATTATCAACACCTCTTTTCAACATGAAAGGGCATAGCCCAAAGAACCTCACAGAGTGGGAGAAGGATCAAAGGAGAAGGAGGACTTATAACAGAGAAAATGGGATTTAACAAATGAGTATGACTGCTGAATCACTCTATCGATATTTCTTTTAGTCCCCAGTGTTTTGGAGCAGCTAGGAGGGAAAACCTGAAACTGTGGAATGGTAACCCATACCAGACTATGAAATCTGATCTGTAGCTGCTTGCTGGATTGTACTTTGAAAATTATTTTATATATATATATATATATACATATATATATATATATATATATATATATAGAGAGAGAGAGAGAGAGAGAGAGAGAGTGTTAATTGCTATTCTGGGTGAAAATTATGATAGATACGGAGACTCTTTGAAAGATTAAATCTCCATGCATCTATCAAATGCCATTGTGATCCTCATCTAAATTTTCCACTTTTAATCGACTTTGGCTAGTGTGACTAGCTAGAGGACATTGGCTAGAGGAAAGCAGCAAGTACAGTTCAAATGCACCAACAGTGGCCTCCAAAGCGTTGTCTATCCTTAGATCAAATCCAGCTGGGATGCAGGGTGATTCCTTCAATAGATGAGCATAGGGCTGTTTTGGTTGACCAGAGACTTGATGTACTCAGTCATGACGTGCTAGATGATGATCTAGCGACTAACGACCCCAAAATCAATGGCTCAAGACAAGAAAAGTGTAACCTTCTCTCTCTCCCTGCATATCTATCACAGTTCGGCTGGAGCTCTGCTGCATTGTGTCTCACAATAACACAGTCTGCCCAATATGGTGGCCTGCAGCCTTGGCAAAGGGAAAGGAGCATGGCGAACTGCATATTAGCTCTTAAAGACTTCCACCCAAAAGTGAGACACCTCACCTGCACTCACATCCCAAGGGTCACCACAAGTCACAGGACCCCAAATATTATAGGTTTAATTATGTCCCCTATGCTGAGTACATCTAGCACGTCATGACCGAGTACATCAAGCCCTGTGGATGTGACCTTACTTGGAAATAGGTTCTTAGAAGATAAGGTGAGACTAAACTGGATAACGGTGGGTCCTAATCCCATATGACTTATGTCTCGTAAGAAGGAGAGAATTGGACACAGATGGATACACAAAGAGAAGAAGTCCCTTGACCACAGAGGCAGAAATTGGATTTGTACTTCCGCAAGCCAAGGAAGGCCAAGGATAGCTGATAACCACCAGAAGCTAGGAAGAAGCAAGGAATCTCTTCTACGGGTTTCAAAGGAATCACTTCCCCACTGAGAACTTGATCTTGGACTTCTAGCCTCCAGATCTGTGGGACAATAATTTTCTGTTGTTCTCAGCCACTTGAGTTGTGATACTCTGTTGTGGCAGCCTAGGAAATTAAGACACCTGAACTCAGGGGAAGAGGTGTGCAAAACCTTGCCTTGCCCCGGGAGAACTGCAGATACTGGAGAACTGCATTTCTAACCACTTCATTTTGGTTGTTGAACTTCTTCAGGATTCTGCTCAAGGACATTTTCTGATCCCGTTTTCAATGCCCGAGAAGCAGAGAGAAAATGCATGCTGCAATGTTGTATTTCCTCCTTGAATATGCTGTTGTTTTGTGGTGGTTGTTTTTTGCCAGGCTTTTCTTTGCTATTTCTTGTGAGACATTTCCTAGGGGAGTGACAGCAGTTGAAATCCTGATCCTGCTTGAAGACTCAAAGAGAATACAATGTCCCCCGGGGAGGGGGGGTCCACAATAGCATCCATCTGCCAGCACCACAGAACACTTGGAGACACGCCACGTGACTCACGGAGATGAGCCTCCACCCAGAGGTCCCTGTTCTTGGCTGAGAGTGTGGTGTGTTAACAGGAGTCTCACAGCAGAGCAGATAGAGCAGGGGCTGTCTGAATTACGCTGCTTGGATTCAAAGCCACTACTTTCCAAGTGTGACATTGGACAATTTACTGAACTTCTGTGAGCTTCAGTTTCCTTAGCTGCAAAATGAGAATAGTCATAGTTCTCCGCGGGGCTGTTGTGCTGTGATTGAGCCCGGCTCTGCAAGCCTCCGATGCTGCTGAATGCTGTGGGTGAGCTGATGATTGCAACCCTACAACCAGGCCACACAGGAGAGCATACTCAGCCAGAGTTGCAAGGACGGGATGGGAAAAGATGTGAAAAGTGGAGATCTCTTACCTTTAATTATCTTGTGATGAGACAATTTTGTGGTTTGAACGAGGTGGTAGTTTTTCTTCCCAGCCAAAAATTGCTCCCTTACCAAACTTACAAGATGCATGATAGATATACTGAGAAATTCATTCCTTTGGCTTAACCATTGCCTTGTCTAATTACCTCACAAACATTTACTGAGTTAATGAGGGAGAGAGGGAAAGGGCTTAAGGGGAGCAGCCAAGGTGTTTCTAGCATGGGCTGTGATGATAAAGGATAGAAAGTTCTTCTTCCCAGTAATCTTTCCCCAATTACCCAACAGAAGTACCTAAAAATCCCACCACACATGATGACTGTGCTGGTTTGAAACTGCCATGTGCCCCAGAGGGGCTCTACTCTTTTAATCCAGTCTTATAGGTGCAGACTTATTGCAGGTGGGATCTTTAGATCAGATTGTTTCCATGGAGTTGTGCCTCACCCAACTGTGAGTGGGACTCTGATAAGATTATTTCCATGGAGATATGACCCCACCAACCCAAGGTGGGCCTTAATTCATATGCTGGAGTCCTTAAAAGAGCTCACAGGGAGAAAGAGAGCTCAGAGCCAACACAGAAAGCAGAGAAATAAAACCAAAACACAGATATTTGGAGATGCTAGGAGAAGAAATTTAGAATTTGCCCCATAGAGACTGAGAGGATCCACAAATGCTTAGAGAGAAACCCACTGGAATCAGAAGCTGAAAGCAACACAACCCTGGAGCAGGAGACAACCAGCCAGTGCCTTTCCAACTGGCAGAGAAAGTCCGGACATGATAGGCGATTCTTGAGTGAAGGTATCCTCTTGTGGATGCCTGAATTTGGACATTTTTATGGCCTTAGAACTGTAAATTTGTAACTTAATAACTTCCTTTTGTAAAAGCCAATTCTTTCTGGTATATTGCATTCTGGCAGCATTAGCAAACCAAGACAGTGACATTTAAAGTTCTTAATTATTTTTTTCAACCCGAATCACTGAAATGGCTTCTGAACCAGCATTCTTGTATCCAGTCTGCCTCCTCCAATCAACCTCGAATTAATGCCAAGGTGACCTTTCTGCAAATAGACATGGTCATGTCGTGCCCTTGTTCTAATAACATTTGCTTCAAGACAGAGACTGGCTCCTCCTCGAGGAGTGGCTGAGAGGCCCTCCCTCGTCTCACCCCGGCCCCTTTGTAGTCTTTCCTTTCAGTGCTGCCTCCAACCCCCTCATTCCCAGCAATCCCATCCCCCACCCCCATCCCATGGATTAGCTAACCAAGAGGCTTCAAATTCTTTCTTTACCCTCACTTTTGCATGAGTTGTCCCCGCTGCCTCCATCACAGCAGTGGAAAATGTGGTCTGGCAGGAAAGCTGCTCTTTTTTCAGCTCGCTCCTGTGACTGTGTTGGGCCCAGTGATCCCAGGACTCGTTCCTTCCAGGCATGAGAATGGGCAGAGGCCCAGGTACCATCAGGTGAAATAATCTTGTGATTTTATTACAGGAAGAGAATGGGTCTTATTCTTTTGGTCAGGGAGCTGGAATAACTAAACAAGAGGCTGTCAGCAGCCATCACCTCCTTCTATCAGCTGCCGGTCTAAAGCAGGACGTGGAGCAGGATGGAGAGAAGGGCTGGTGAGGGTGGCAGGCAGGGAGACAAGAACTGACCTCATTTTCATCTCATCACACCTGAGTTGTAATGAATTTAAAATCTGTCCACAAATCTTCTTCTCAACAAGTGAAGCCTAATTTCCCTACCCCTGAGAGTGGGTGGACTTAGTGACTTGCTTCTAATGAACAGAATGTGGTAGAACTTAGAGTATGACACCTGAGGGCAGGTCATAAAGAGCGTCGCAGCTTCCTGGCTCTCTCTGCTCACGTGTTCCTGGAGAAGCCAGCAGCCATGTCGGGGGACCATTGGGGGCCATGTGGCGAGGTGCTGAGGTTGTTGGAAGACAACGGGGCAGCGTGTTGAGGTTCCGAGGCCTCCTGCCAATAGCCACGAGAGTGAGGAGTGGGCCGCCCTGCAAGTGGGCCCTCCAGGCTCAGTCAAGCCTTCAGACGCCCAGGCCAACATCTCAGCTGCAGCCACATGAAAGACCGCGACCCCGAAGCCCAGCTAAGCCACCCCCAAAATGCCGACCCTCAGCAACTGTGTGGCAATAAATGTGGTTTGAGGCCACTAAGTTTGGGGTGATTTGTTTCTGAGAACTAGATAACTATACATGGAGCATCTCCAGACCCACCTTTGGACATCCCAGATTCTTACCTTAGTTGAGATGAACCTCTGCCTTTTACATCTGAAATTTCCCTGATCGCAGTAGCACCCTTCCCTTTCTCTCCCAACTTCTTCATCTGGCTAAGGCTCTCTTGTCCTCTAGACTCTCGACATATCACCACCTCTGGGAAACCCTCTCTGCTCCCTTCTCCCATTCTCCACTCCCTACTAGCTACATGAGGGTCTCACCTCCATCCCTAGGGCCGCTAGGATAGCCATTATCATTTTTTGTGGGTCCCCCTGGGTTCCTCGAGGATAGGAGCTATGTCTGTACACCACTGGCCACTGCAGCCCTTGTACCACGAAAAGTCTTTACACATAGAGACCTTCAGTAAAAGATGTAGATGTTGCTGATGCCCCACCTAGATCCCCTTTACTGTCAGAAAGAGAAACCAATTCATTCCGGTCTTCCCAGAACTTTCCCAGGTTTAACACTGCAAGTCCTGCATCCCTGGGCAAATCAAGATGGTTGGCTGCCCTACGGTGTCCGGTGCACCCTTTTCGAGCTCTGGTTGCAGGTGCTGCAGCTGGGAGCGCACACTTGTGACCCTCTCCGAGAACTGTCTTTGGCCGACAGGAGCTGCCTCACCCGGACACACTGGGAGATGATGCTACCTCCCTCAGGGGGTCGGTGACTGGAATGCAGGGGCATGAAGGCACAGCCCCCTTCTCTCAAGGTGTGGTGACTCAGTGATGCTATTTGTGCTCCAGAACCCCTGTGGTTCAGGCCAAGGCTAGAATACTGGGCACGTATCCTTGCTGAGCTCCTTCCCCTGCCCTATGTGGGTTCCCTGTCTTCCTTACAGGTTTCTTCTGAGAGCATCCCCTCAAAAAATCACGTGCAGCCGAATCCCTGCATCAGCCCTTGCTTCAAGGGAACCTAAACTAAGATAGTAAATAGAATAGTTGTTGAATGAATGAAGAAAATCTTAGCATCTCTGAGCCTCATTTCCTAATCTGTACAATTATTCTACTTACTCTACACAGTCATCATGAGAATGAAAGGAGACGGCAGTTGCCAAGTGCCTGTCCCATGAGGCTGTCATGTGTGGCCCCCCCCCCACCCCACTCAGCCCTGCTGAGCCAGGTCCTTCCATCTGCCCACAATGACCCACCACGCTCCTAAGTCTGCCTCGGTTCTGACTTTGGAGTATGAAGTTGTTCCTGAATTTAAGGGTGACTCTGTCTCTGCAGAAAGCTAGGTAAGCAGGCAGGGAGTGACTGGCAGGCCATCTGATAGCACTTTTAGGTGGAAAAGCTGTGTTTGTTGAAGGACATTTTATCAGTTTCTTGGAAATAGTCAGGCACACCAAGAGAGTGTTAGCAGACAAAAGTGAGTTTTCCTCTTGGAGAGAGGAGGGGGAGGTGCCCAGATGTTTCCCACTTTAAACCTCTTCAAGTTCATTTCCCTGCTGGTGAAGATGCCCAGAGTGTGCCCAGGATGCTGATGACAGGAGCAGGCCATGTATAAAGGGAGCAGACGGAGCCTTGGCACAGTCAAGCTGCAGCTCCAGCCCTAGCAGGTGCCTACTGGACAGGGTAGCCATGGCACCTATCTACTCCCCTGGGAAATTCAGGGTCTCGGTGAAAAGGATGATGTGCTCAGGTTGGAAGTTCAGTCATGGGAAGACCCTTGTCCTTGCTCTGGAATTATAAGCTCCCGAGGTCACAGCCCAACGCTACACAAACATGCGAGGCAGGTTGCTAGTGCCAGAGGGTAATTCTTGGGATGCGGAGAAGAACCACCTCCAGATAAAAAGCTCTGAGCCCCTTTTAAAGTGAACTGGCTTCAGAATCAGGCAGACTGGGACACAAGGCCTGGCCCTGCTCTCAACGGCTCCATGACCTTGGGGAAGGTCACATCTCCCCAGCTCTGAGCTTCTGCTTACTCACCTATAAACGAGCATCATCACCTCTGCTTTGCAGGGTTGGAGGAGGATTTGTGAACACCACAGGTTCTCATTGCCCAGGAGCTGCAGCCGCATCCAGCCTGGGAACCGAGCTGGGGAGCTCAGGCCAGACTCTGAACTTTCTGCCAGTGGGTCCAGCGAGTCCAGCTTCGGAATCCCCAAGCCGTCCTCTTTGCCCTTCAGCTTTCCTCGTGCACGTAGTCTGGGCTTCAGCTATGCCAGGCCCTCACCACAGTAAAGCCTGGGTTAAAATCGGGCCTTGCATTCTAAAAGGGGAATTCCAGATGGTCAAACATTTAACACAAAGAAATAAATCAGCAGCGGAATTAACAAAATCAGTAATAGCAAATGTTGGATCTTGATGGGTCTGGCAATCTAGTACTGCTTAACAAGCCAAGTCAAAACATAATGCCTAAAACAACAGCTACATATATATATATATATGTATATGCATGTAATCTCTTGGTTCTGTGGTGAACTGGATGGTTCTAACAGTGGCAGGAGTGCCTGGGCTGGAGGCCTTTGCAGCTACACCTGGGCTCTGGTTCCGATGGCTTATGCGGCTGGTGGTCCATGTGTCTCTTGCCTGGGGGCTCAGCTGGGGCTGTGGACCACAGTGCCTCCTCATGTACTCAGATGTCACCATGGCAGCTGGGTTCTGGGTGGGAGCATCGCTAGAGCAAAGGTTCCGAGAGGTCGGGAGGAAGCTGCAGGCTTTGGCTCCTAGTAACCTGGCCTGGGAAGTCACACAGCATGACCTCCACCACTGCATTCCACTGCCAAGGGCTCATCACGGCCCAGCCGAGATTCAAAGCAGGAACACTGCGCAGCCTGGCCCACCGGGACCCACCCCTGGAGGCAAAGGAACATTGTCAGCTGAGCATAAAGAGGTCAGCACCCGTGGAGCAGCCATGATGACCCCCAGAAGAAGGCATACCTGCTCCCGAATTTAAAGAAATGGCAAGCCACAGAGGTCAGAGACATGGCGATGGGCTACCCAAGGTCACAGAACCACTCAGTGGCCAGGGCAGAATTTGAACTCGGGTCTCTGGCCACCTGAGCCAGTGCCCTCCCTCAAATTAGTCCGGGTTCGGGAATTCCCAGCCAACCATTTCCTGGCTCTTCTGCCTGAAGAAATTAAAGACGTCATGTGCTAACACTTCCCTTCTCCTTTCCACATGGACAAGCTGCCCTTTCGTTGGAAAGGGAAATGACTTCCAGCTCCAACCAGTAAAGCCTCCAATTCCCTGCCCTGTCCGTGGAGCCCCAGCCCCCTCCATCATTTGCCTGGCTCCCCTCCCCTCCCTTATTGCTGTGTTAGCTCAGACCCCTGGGTCGGCCGGGAGCACGGGCCACTGTGCTCCCCAGGCCCTTCCTTCCTCCACCCTCCGCTCTGAGCCCCCATTTGTCTGTGGATCTCAAAGCCTGCCATGCTGACTGGCTTTGCTAAGGCTCCCTGGCTTTTATAGACATGAGCCAGAGCTGGGTCATTAAGCCCAAGTCTTTCGAAATCCCAGTGATTCATAGTGCAATCTCGCCTCTGCAGCGAGGGAGAAAAGTACACGTGAACTAGTGCCAAGGGCGGGGAGCCCGTAATGGGGAGTCTGAGGCAGCCCTGAGGGGCCTGAATTAACCTCCAAGGGACCCCAGAAGCTGAGGACATGAACACATCATAACTCTGCCTGTGCGCCTGTGTGACCAGCTGTGAGCCAGAGCCCCGGGGGGTGCAGGGTCCTGGCGTGTGAACACCTGCCGACACAGGCTTGGAAGGACGTAAGATTGAATGAACCTTGTATAACGCAGTAGTTCATCTGTAGGAGTATATGTAACACCCCCAGAAGTCAGCATGGTAGGGGGGAAAACATTAATGCTATTCCTCTCAAATGAGCACCTATTTTACGGCCCCAGTATTAGAAATGATCAGGCCTCCACAGGGGCCCTGAATGTATGCCCCTGTCGGCGCAGAGGCGGTCGCCGGGGACCGTGTTTACTGAGGTGGCCCTGCAGGTGTGGACGCCGTGAGCAGGTGTCCACGGCGGGGGGTCCACCTGGTTCTCTGGCACTTTCTGTCTCTTCGGGTTTGCCCGGTCCTCAGGGGAGGGTCTGTGGAGAAGAGGACGCGCATCCTCCCGCAGGCTCATTTGCAGCCCTGGTTTCAGGAATCACTCTCTGCCTCGGAGCAGTGATCTCCTGCTTTCTACCCTGAAATTCAGGAGTCTGGGGAAGTGAAACCACCTCTTCACAGCCTCCTTCTCCCGTGAACACAGACTTACTGCAGCACATGTTCTCACATTGTCCCTACTTTATGCCAAAACTAAGCTCACATTCCTTATCTGTTTGATGAGTGGTTACACTAATGAGTTGTCTTCCCAAGTCTTCCTTTCATGATTTGTACGTCACAGTGGGGGCGTGGCGTTCAAATAGGATCACCCACGCAGAATTACCTATGATTCTTTTTTATTAATATTATTCTCTGCTGCTTTCAATCCCAAGGGTCACTCCGCCTTCACTGGCCTTGGTTTCAATCCTAGCTCTGCCACATATCACCTTGGGCAAGTTACTTAACTCCTCTGAGGTTCCGTATCCTCGTATGAAAACAGGGCTGAGGTTAGCTGACTCCCACTGTCACCACCAGATCCAATGAGCTCACGTCTGCAAAGCACCTAGGTAGGAACGAACCCAGGAGATGCTCAGGCAATGTTAATTGGCTTCTGGTTCCTCCAACATTCCCTGCTCAGAAAGAAACCCCCGTGGGGCCATCCCGACCTTACTTCCCCCAACCCCCCAGCTGTGGGAGTGTGAGGTTGTTTCTTTGTTGTCCCATCTGAGTCCTTCCCAAAACCAGAAGTTGGTGGTGGCCAGAGCCGGCTGCCCCAGTTTGCAAGAGCGGCTGTGCGCCTCCCCTCCCGGCACCCCGTGCAGCGACCTCGTGTTGGCAATCGGCCGTGGTGGGAGGATTTACACCACAGAACTTAGCAAACGCTGCCAATCACAGCCACCCCCACCTGCCTCCCAGAGCCAGTCTGGCCTCCCAGCAGGCCATGCTTCTCCACCATCATCCCAGAGACAGGAGGCTGGATGTTTTGGGGGGACTTTATACCTAAAGCACATCTTCCCCCTTTAATGGACAGGGTTTTTACCACAGGCTGCGTGGTGCTGCTCAAACACCCGCTGCTAGCCCGTCGCCGTGAGTCTCCCAGCAAGAGGCCATCAGAGAGAATGTACAGCGAGCCAGCCACCCTTCGCCAGACCCGAGGGGCCCCACTGAAAACAACCGCAGGAAGCTTTGGGCAGAAGACACGTTAATAGGGATGCTTCTGAAATAAACGCACTTGACTGTTAAAACGTGAAAGGTTGGCAGGTTCTTTTCTCTTCATGAACTGAAAAGAAAACTTCCTGAAGCAGGGGGTAGGGGTGTGGGAGAGGAAGGGAGCCAAATAATAAATAAGGGCAGTGAGTGTTTAATAATAAAAATGCACTAGTATGACACTTACCCCTTGACAGGCTCTATTTTAAGCACCTTACAAATGTTAACTCATTAAATCCTCACAACAACCCTGTGAGATGAAGAAACTGAGGCCCGGTGTGTTAGTTAGATTCAGTTGTCAACTTGGCCAGGTGAGCATGCCTAGTCTTGTTGCTGCGGACATGAGCCAATGGTACGTGAACCTCATCTGTTGCCAATTACATCTGCAGTCAGCTAGGAGGCGTGTCTGCTGCAATGAGTGACGTTTGACTTAATTGGCTGGTGCTTAAATGAGAGATCACAACATAGCACAGCCTAAGCAGCTCGGCATTCCTCATCTCAGCACTCGCAGCTCAGCCCAGGCCTTTGGAGATGCAGAAAGGAATCACCCAGGGGAAAGTTGTTGGAACCCAGGGGCCTGGAGAGAAGACCAGCAGAGACCATCCTGTGCCTTCCACGTAAGAAAGAACCTCAGTGGAAAGTTAGCTGCCTTTCCTCTGAAGAACTAACAAAATAAATCCCCTTTTATTAAAAGCCAATCCGTCTCTGGTGTGTTGCATTCCGGCAGCTAGCAAACTAGAATACCCGGGGACAAAACTCTGGGAAATATCAGGACCTGCAAGCTAACAAGTGAGTCCCTGGCCGGCATTCTCCAGCATTAGCAGAGGCAGGGAGGGACAGGGTGAGAAGGCAGTCCCTGGTCTGCCCTGCAACGTGACCTGCTATGGCTCACACCCTCCCCCCAGGTCCCTCCTCTTTGACTTCCTCCTCCCCCTGGACCACCCAGTCCCCTCTTCTGGCTGGCAAACTCCTGCTCCTCCTTTACTTCACGTTCTTATAAACTGAGACAGAAGAAGGCTTACCTTTTCTCTCATGGCTTTCTTTCCCTCCCATCTTCCACCTTCCTGGTAAAGAGAGGAATGATGGTGGTAGCTCAGCTAAGTTACGCTAGGAAATGCTGTTGATACGAAGAAGAGAAAGGCTCACCTGTGGAGGTCCACAGACCTCTGGGGGCGCAGAGCTTCCCCCAGGGTTACAAAAAGCTCCAGGTTTCTAAGCAGGGCCCCCAAGGGCAGCATGACCTGGAAGGAGATGGCAAAAAGAAAGGAAAAACCTTAGGTAGGAGCGAGCTCTCCAATGACATGGACAAGCCTGTGACTCAGTGAGAACAGTAGGGAAGCATTTGCATCCACACCCCTGAATTCTGAGCTCTGATTTCATCAGTAAGACAAAGACTCGCAGGGGTTATGGGCACAAAGAGAAGTTATATAACAAGTCAAAACAGTACAGCAGGGTAGGCCACGGTGGCTCAGCAGGTAGGGTTCTCACCTGCCATGCCAAAGACCCAGGTTCGATTCCCGGTGCCTGCCCATGCAAATAATAATAATAATGCAATTTCTCTTTTTAAAATAAAAAAAACAGTACAGCAGGATATAAAGTAAAATGTGAAAATCAGGAGTGTACTCATCTATTATTTATGTAGAAAGAAAAAATAAAGTTCAAGGATCAAGGAATAAAAAAGAACATACACTAATAAGTCAACCAAATATTGATTTTTACATGAAAAGGGGGATTAATCTGAAAGTATAAGAAAATGGGAAAATCAATGTTCAATGATCATGACTAAAAGCTCTATTTTAAATACTCCATCATAAGTTTGAAAAAAATGGAAGTTAATAACGTGGCTTTTAGTTGATGACTATGCTATTGTTATGAAATTAGTAGTGTTACTTAAGAATCAACTTTTAGAACAGTTATACACTTCCTGTAAAGAAATTGTCTGTTATTCTTTTTCACCTTTTTCTTTCCATTAACAAACTCAATATTCTTTCATGTGAAGGAGAATATCAAGTGACCCCTTTAACTCTGCCCCAATTCGCACAAGTAATAGTGAACGTCTAGGACCATTTTTTCATTCACATATGTATATGGACACGTATAGTCCGGCCTGTTTCCTACATAGCTTGAATCATATGATAATATGATTTAATATCTCAGAAACTCTTCCTGTCCATGCATAGAGAGAGACAGAGTCCTTTTCATCATTACATTTATATTCCACAGTATGATGTGATCATTCCCTATGGAAGAACAGTTAGATGATTTCTAGTTTTCCACTAATACAGACTACTGTAGATACATATTTGTGCACATTTTAGTATTTCTGAGGGATAAAATTCTAGAGATGGAGTTGCTAGGTCAAAGGAGGTGTACTTTTCAGTTGTGGTAGATACTGCCAAATTTATTTCCAAAAATGCAACAGCAATGAATCTCATACTAACAACCAAATGTGAATTACTGAATTTATAAAATAATGTGAGGAGTACTGATGGACTTAATATACTGTCTCTTCTCATCCAGAAATATGGTATGTCTGTCCATTTGCACAGTACTTCTCTGGTATGGATCCTGTACCTTTCTTGTTAGGTTTACTCCCAAGCATCCACATTTCTGAACTTGTGTACTAGTTTGATCATTTGATTGAATTTTATATAAAACATACCCATGCTATTTCAACTTTTCTTGTCTTATTGCATTGGCTGTTTATCTTTTGATAGCCTCTTCCAAAAACCCTTCACTCACCCATCACTCTGCTTTCTTATAACATAAGCACTTATCACAATATGTAAAATCATTTATTTACCGACATCTTCCCATTTGAAAGTAAGTTTCTTATCATCATCACTTTTATTTAAGCAGTTATATTGAGATGTATTCACATACTATAGAAACCATCTCAGGTATACAACATAATCATAGATTTGTGCATTCATCCCCACAATCAATTTTAGAACACTTTCACTACTCCAAAAAGAAAAACCCCATACATGTCAGCAGTCACCTCTCAATCTCTCTAGCCTTCCCCAGCCCTACATAAGCTCTGATATAATTCTGTTTCTATTGATTGATTTCTATTTGAAGAATATTAAAATATTACTGTTAACTATACTCCATAATTTGCATGATCAACACCTGTTATTAACACCTGGTCATAGTGATGTACATTTGCTATAGTTCATGAAAGAACACTCTTATATTTGTACAGTTCACCACAGACATTGCCCACCACAGACATTGCCCACCACAGAGCTCACTAGGTTACACAGTCCCATGTTTTAGCCTCTTCCCCTCTAGGGAAGTTATTCTTATTCCCATCTCATTAAGGAGGCAACCAGAGCTCAGAGATGCGGCATGGCTTTCCCAGGGCCACACAACTAATGAACTGAGGAGCTCAAATTTCACCCCTCTCCTGACTGTCACAAGCCTGCACCCCCAATCTTCTATGACATCTTCTTTAGAGCAGAAGCTCATGCTATATTCATCTGTTCATCTCTTCCTCTAGCCTAGCATATGATGCATCATAGAAACTTGGCTAGTGTCACTCCCTTTGATATGTCAATTAGCTTCAAAAGATTCTTAATGCTTCCCTAAGCTTGAACAAAACCTATCAGGTCTCCATGTGACCTTCAATGCATGGAGGAGACTTTTACTAACAACACAGGATTGAGGTTGCATCACCAAAACCAGAATATTCTGGAATGGTGGTGATAGGAGCACAACACTGTGGTTGTAATTAACTCCACTGAATTGCATACATGAAAGTAGTTAAAATGGGTAATTTTATGTTGTTTATATGTTACTAGAATAAAATTAGGGGAAAAAAGAATATACTGATAGGAGGAGATATCAGACATCTCTTATGCCTTGTCTCACATCCTCTTTGCCTTACTTTTTACTTTGGCCATGGCCGTAGGCACCAGTGGCAAGCAGATGTAATTGGATAATACTGCCTCTACGGCCACATCTCTCCATCTTTCTGTCCCTGGGGCTTCCCCATCTCTTTCCTATGGCACAAGATTAGATTGGGGTAAAGAACATGGCTTTTCTGGGGTACACAACAATTTCACACCAACACACAGAGGCACAGGCACACACACTCACTAACACACCTTGGTCACGTGCGTGGGCACGTGTACACTACACATACCAATTTACACCTTACAGGGGATTTGGGTCTGCATAAGGGAACTCAACTATATTCAAGGAAAGCTAAGCATTTATCCTTTCAGTATCATCAGAGCTTCATTTTTAAACACAATTATTACCGATGCTACAGCAGTTTACATTACTAAAATTTCTGCTTACACATTAGTAAAATTTCTGCTTACCTAATGTCAGTAAATTCATGACAAGTTCATTCGAGCACAATCCTCTTTCTCTTTTTCATTTCTTTATCTGGCTGACTTCCTCGACTCTGTTTCTTGCCACTTATGGGAGCAGAACTATAGGCCAAAAGACTATTCATAGGTTGGGAGCATTGACAGAATTGATCATATCATAGATCCCACTGTAGCAATCACTTGCAGAACTGGAGCTATGGGTTGGCTCTGGCTTGGAGTACAAGCCTAGGCAAGTCACATAATTTCTTTGAGCCTCGGTTTCTCCATTTCTAAAAAGATTTTTTTCCCAACACACAGCTTAGAATGCTGATTTTTTATTAATTCACAATCATTTCCACAGTTACTGAACTGACATCTTGTATATTCTGTGAGTAGAAGGATGAGGGATTTAAGATTTATTGCACACTTAAAGTGGAACAGGTGCTGTGCCAGCCATAACTTTATTACAGCCCTTATTTCATTTAATACTCAGGAGGCTGCATCCTTAGCTCCATTTCCTGATGGGAACACTGAAATTCAAAGGAGTTTGTGTAACATTCTCAAGGACAATTGGCTGATAAAATGCAGGTACCAAAATTTGGACTCAGGTCTCTCTGAGTCTGAACCCACTTGCTTTCCACTGCCCCGAGCCACTGCCTAACTAAAGGTGAGAGGAAGCAATATGGCCCATAGGGTTTGGTTTCTTGTGGGTCTCATCACCCCTCTTAAGTTAAAAGCTCCTTAATGGTCAAAATCACATACATGGAAATCTCCCCTTTATTCCCCTTCACAGAAAATCTCTGTGGCTTTCTGAAGCCAAGCAAAGCCAGCCAAGTTTGGAGCCACTCTAGAAAAGTAACCAGAAAGCTACTAAATAATCACGGCTTCCACCTGGTGGCTCACACGCGCTTGCTTAGCCACATAAAGGAGGCCAGTTGACAATGCACGTGAGATCAGCAGTGCGAAAGCAACCCCTAGGCCTGGCCGCACCCTTCCTCCTGTCCCCAGATGCTCAGCATCCTCACCAATCAATCATCGCCTCCCTCTCCTCCGTATCAACAGACTCCCAGGAGAGAGGGATATCAGGAGTTGACTCTTCCAAGGGTTTGCAGCCTTAGCCTCACTCTTCATAGCAGAAGGAGTGGCCTTGTCCTGTGCAGGAGGAATTTCCAGCACCATAAAGCTACTAGGGGGTTCTTCATCCTTATGTAGATAGCCAACGAGGCCCTTTTAGCATTTCTTCTCACCAGAGTAATCAGAGGAGCAAACCAAAGACTCCTTTCCCCAGAAAATACAATTCCATCGCAGGCATCTACAGCTGAGCTATGATTTTGCTGAATACTTTTCTTCCCTCCTCGATTTCGTTGCTTGCGGCATCTGCTAGGCGTGCTTAACGGAGCACCGCATCTGGAACTCCAGCTGCAGGGGCGGCAGCCTCGGGGAGCCAGGTTTCGGGAAAAGCAGGGTCCTAAAGTCTTCAGTGCCTACATCCACAAGCGGGATCCTCACTGCCTGTGTCCTCCTCCTTACAGGGGCCCCATCCGTGACTCTGCCTTTTGCTGGCCTCGTCACCAGCCAGGGGAGGAGAAGAGAACAGCCAAAGTGGTCCCGGGCCCCGCCCCTTCCGGGCGTTCACCCTCTTCCCAATTCTTCCCTGGCTTTGAACTCATAGGAAATAAAAACTAATGGTGACGTTCGGGCCACTACAACAAGCCTGGGAGGACGCTGTTCAGGGACAGGGAAGTTTCCCGGATGACGTCATACACACCAGATGAGACATCACACCTTCTCTGCACGGGAAAGGTGAGTGGTGCCTCGTGTCTCGTCTGGTTCCTAGGGAGGACGATGGTGAGGGAGTCACTTCAATCAAGGTGCCCCACGTCCTCCTTTTGCCCACCCACCGGGCCGGCTCCTACAGCCATATCGCTCTGGGTGCCCGAAAGCCCTTCGGCAGTCAGATCTGATGTCGCCCAGTCCTGCATCACCCCCCAGGACCCAGCACATCGGGACCTGCGTCCTGTGGATAAAAGATGCAGGAGAGCAGCTTGGACTTCCCAGCCCTGCAGTTCAGGGCTCAGCCTGCACTAACTGAGAAGCCTGAGTAGGTTACTTCATCTTCCTGAGCCTTACTTTTCACCGTGGGAAATGGAAATAATGCCCCCTAGGGTCATTGGGAAAAATAAATGAAGTACATATGTAAAAGCCACGCTGTGACTGCTCCCTATCAGGTACTCAATAAATGCACCTATTATTAACGTTATTTATAACAATAATATTAACACAGACCCACAGTGCTAGAATACGAGCACATGAGAACAAGAGGGAGGACCCCCAGGATTGCAACTGTTTAGGTTTTGCTATTAGATATCTGCCCGGCCCTTTAAACAATGGGGCAATGTTTTCCACCAAGTGTTTGCTGTTTACAGGAAACCCAACAAGCTCAAGATCTGAAGTTTTCCTTCAGTGGAATTACCACCTCAGTGAGGAGCCAGAACACAGCGGGTCCAGAAGCAGGCAGGCCAACCACACCCGTCAGTGCCCGCTGGGCCAGAAGAGCACCCAGAACTACAAGGCGAACTTGGTCCCAGCAGATGGTGCGCTCCTGGGGTCAGGACCCTGCGGAGAGGGACGGGTGTGCGCACGTGGAGAGGAGGGCACAGAGCATGCCGCAGCACAGGCTTGGAGCAGAAGGTGGTGGGGGAGGAGGAGAAGGATGCACGGGCTGGGGCCCGCCCCTGCGTGTGCCAAGGTGGCTTTGGGACCGCCCCCAGCTGGCCCGCACACCCCGCGGCGCCGCGGGAGCGGAGGGTCCCGGTGCGCGGTGCAGACAGCTCAGCCGGCGAGCCCAGCGCAGACACTGCCGCTGCCAGCCGCTGTCAGCAGAGCCGAGGGATTGTCTCGGAATTTGCTTCCTAAACAGATTTTCTCCGTTCAAATGAGCTACAGTGGCATTGTTAATCCCTTGTTATGGGATTAGAACACATCAGTGCAGAGAGTAGGGCCTGACCGGCACGTTGGAGGACCTGGGCTCGGTTTCCAGGCCACACGTTCCCCGGGCTCCGGGGCTTTGGCTGGAGCGACGGTGCCACCTCGTGGCTGCAGGGCCGTCTACCCGGAAGGTTCCTTTCCCGGCCCCGTATCTCCTTCCCAAGGCTCCTCTGGGCTGGAGCAGGCGCGATGAGGATGAGTTAAGCAGACCCGGTCGTCCCACAAGGGGCTCGCAGGTTGGTAGCCGCAGTAGCCCAGGTCTCATGGGCTGAGCCAGGCATGACCCCCAGGGACTGCCCCGTGGGAGGCACAGACTGGACTTTCCCAGCCCAGAGCTGACATCAGGTGGATGTCTAGGGTGCGACTTCAGGATTGTTGAAAGCCTCTCAGACCCACCTACTCTCTAATGCCCTAAGTCCCTTTCATGATTGACAGAGCCCCCTGTTCCCTACTCATTCAGTCAGCACACACTCACTGTCTGCCCCCGTGAACCAGTGAACTAGGGCCTGAAGACAGAAATGGTTAAGGACCAGCCCCTGCCTTCCACCGGCCTCAAGCACCAAGCGTGGCCAAAACAGTAATAATAATAATAATAAGCCTTTCCACTGTTCCTGTGCAGACTGCGGCCCCTTCCCTCAAGGTAGCGGAGCCCTTTGTCAGCAACCGTCCCCTTCCCCCAACCTGAATGCAGCCCCTTTGTCTCGCCCCCACTGTCACTGCACACCCTTGTTCAGCCCCGCCCCCGTCCCTTTACTGGCAGTTTCCCCTTGAGGAAATGCCTCTGCTCTCTCCTTTAGGACGGTTGCTTTTGGAGGCCCCAGCAGAGATGGCCAAGCCAGTGAGTCCGAGAAAATTGGCTTCCAACAGGAGCTACTGATGTGAGCAGTTGCAAACCGCAGCGATATGTGCAGTTGAGCAGAGAAGGCTGGACCTGGGGAGAAAGGAGACAGCGGCCCTGGAGGCAGAGAGAGCAGGAGCGCTCTCCTGAGCAGAAGATCTACGTCCACCCAGGGGCTCCGAGAGGGTGCTCAGCACCAACCAGGATTTACCTCCAGCAGGCACAAGGCAGGAGAACACGGGAGAACTGTGTGCTTTACCCCTGAAGGTGAATTCCGGAGGCGGTGAGAGGCTTAAGGATTCTGTGGGGTGAAATGTGAAGAGAAGTACCCCTGGAAGTGATGGCCAGAAGACAATGTCATGTAGCCCAGTCATTTGCATCACTGGATGGAACCCCATCTCGTCCCTTCTCACTTGGGGCCCGTTTTCCTGTCCATCGTTCCTCGGTTTCCTCCTCCCTCACCACCTGCCCTTGGGAACAGCCTGATGTTATGAAATAAAGACTCTTGAGTGAGAAATCCACGCACACCAGCCCCAGCTCCCCTTCCTCTGTGCCATGTGAGCAATTCCAGGCCTGAGCAGCGGGGCTGCTGGGGGCTCAGGGACAATGCAGGAACGAAGTATGTTTGCGGGATGGCAGCTTCGTCCAAGTGGCCAGACGCTCCTGGTCTGTGGGACACAGCATTGCACAGGGAGGAGACAGCGGGAGGGGAAGGGAACTGATTCGGGGTGGCACCCCCGGGACTAAGTCAGCAGCAGAAGCACTCAGCCCTCAGATGAGCTGGCAGGACTCTGGGACTTAGGACTGGTCACAGCTCGGCATGGATGAGAAATGTTTGTTCTCTGTTCATCCTTCACAACCCCTTTCCCACAAGCAGGCATTTACCAGCTTCACTGTCACAACTTACATTCCAACACAGCAGGGGATACTCACTTGCTATTCAGTTTGGGGTTGATTCTAGGGACTCATTATCAATGTGTAGGGGGCACCTCTTGGATTATCTCCCTCCTATTGCGTTTCTAGACATTGAGCATCACACACACACACACACACACACTCCACCCACGGCTTGTGGAGAAGCTCCGTGACTCTGATGGGACCTGCCCCCTGCTTCCCGTGGACCGGTCCAAGGAAGGGCTCTGCATTTGGGATTGAGAGAGAGGTCCGCCTCTGAGGGAGGGGTAGCTCTGGAGCACGGAAATTTGGGAGCTGATAGCAGTGCCCGTATCCACCATAAGAACTGGGAAAGAAAGGGTGGGCTGCAGCAAAACAGGAGAACAAAGTGGAGAGAACATGGAACAGGACGGGACGGGGAGCCAAGGCCCCAGATTCTGCTGGCACCCCAGACCAGCTCCTCCCCGAGCCTGGCTTCCGCAGCGCGCCCCGAGGATCTTCCCACAACTTCCTCTTCACCTGAGCCCACCCCGACTCACACACAGGCGAGGTTTCATGCGCAGGAGAGGAAGGACGGCGATGTCAGGTGCCGATCTCCCCAGATGCTGGACAGATTGCCTCCAAGCTCAGCAATCTGGGGAAACACACTCCCGTATTGTGCACCAGTGCTTCCTGGGGGTGCTGACCCCACAAGCACAGCATACCATTTCAACATTTAATGGGCTGCTTGTAGAGAGTTCCCTCCACAACAAGAACTTTCTTATTATAGGAGCAAAATGAAATAGGAGTTATTCATTCCACATGGAAAACAGGGATTTTAAAAAATGGAAACACTGTCAATCTGCCCGACTCACAAGCTATGATTAAAGACTCTAGATTTTTTCCCATTAGTGTGAGTGCATTTGAATTTTAGCGCAACCCGGAGCTTGTATTATAATAATGTCTAATGTATTCAGCTTTGAACACAAGGCCAAACATCTTGTAATAGTAAAATACTTAACGCCTAAATTCAAGCGTATTTTAGTACTTTATTCAAGCGACATTTGCAGCACCTCATTTACAACCTTAACTCAAAACCAGGTGTTCCTCATCAGGGAAAGGGAGAGAAAGCTGGACCCTCTCATCGTCCTGCTGGTGTGTGGAGCTCATGTGTGGGCATGAAGCTGGAAACCTCCGGAAGACTCAAGGTTCTCTACCACGCCCCTTAACTCTCATGGACAAGGATGTATCAGCTTCCAGTGTTTCCATCCAATGACTAAGTCACATGACTACAGAAAAAGTATTCCTTCTCGTATATAAAGGTTTCAGACCAGAAAGCAAATTCTGATCAACATTCATACCCAGAAAAAGTGTCCGTCACAGCAACGAACAATGGCCTGCACACAGCCTGTGTGAGGTATATGGTTGCACTTCGCAACTTTACTCCCCATGGCCGTGCCCATCCGCTCCATGACTTTTTAGAACAATCCCAGGAAATCAGCAGGCTGGTGGGATCCGATGGATTCAACAGCTGAAATCCTGAGGGCCCAGAAAGATCCTGGATCTGGAACCAGTTTCCAGGTCTTGAACTCCCTGCCTCTGGGTTTCTCTGCCTTTGGCTCCTCTTTCCTCCTGGGGACAGTGGACGAGCATCTATGAGCAAGTCCCATCAAGCCGTCTTTATCAGGCACCACTGCCTTAGGGACCTGCCGCTGGGAAGAGAAACCCTACCCACGGCCCCGCAGGAATTAGCTCTTAGGAGGAGCCGTGTTGTCTCCAGCCAGAGGTGTAGAGCTCGGCTGGAAGGGCCATCAGGCAGTTTCCACGGGGCACCAGGGATGGCCGGGTGTCCTCTCTGGATGTGACACCTCACATCCATCCCGGCGGCTACCACCAAGTACGTCAATACTCAGCCCCTCTCCTCCAGCCCCACAGCCCTCAAGTCCCCTGCAGGAAGCCCCCGAGGCTGCCAGGCCCGAAGCCCGTGGGATCCTGTCTGCATCTTAGAGACCAGAAGTCACGTGCTCCACCCTGTAGCATCCTTCATCCTTGTGACGTCCCGTCCTGCCTGGGTACATGTGGTGAAGAAAGGGGCAGTTGGTGTTTTCTTGTTGATTCAGTGTTTGGTTTGTTGTGGTTTGGTGCTTTGGTTTTTTGGTTTTGTTGTTTATTTCTTTTTATTGTGAGTTTGTTGGTTTGGAGACACTGGCGTTGTACTACCATAGTGCAGGCGTTTATCAAATGCGGGTATTCCGTGACCACCTAAGGCAAATGTCCAGGCCGCTCATGGAAGAAAATTGAGCAAGAATGGGTCAGCTGCCTTAGAAAGGTGATGCACTTGTTTCCTGGAAAATGTAATTTTCACCTCACAGATTCTTCATGGGATCTGAAAAGTCACTTCATTTCTTATGATCATTAAATCTTGCCTTTGACCACAGTGGGAGGCTTTAGTGAGAACTATTGCAGGGCGCATGCGCCTTCTGAAGGTCTTGTGCCACTGTCTCTAGGCAAGTCCGAGCAAGACAAACACGTCCCCACCCAACGCTGAGCCCACCAATCTCATCCAGCTCCCATCACTCATCCTGTCACTCAATCCCTCACATAGTCATTCAATACATATTTATTGAGCATTTATTATGTGTGAAGCAGCATGGAGGTCAAAAAGACAGGAACCCTGATCTCACACAACACAGCGTGAAGTTTAGTGGGAATAAACATTAAACAAATGCATGCAAAAAAAACTTAATTGTAATTCTGATGTGTGCTGAGGAGAGAAAAGTGCAGACCTTATTGATTTGTCACACCAGATATTTACTGAGCATTTCGTACCGGCAAAACCCTTTCTTAGGGACTTATGGATGAATCAGGACAAAAGGTGAGAGGTCAGGAGCGGGACCCCAGGGAAATGTCATTCCAGCTGAGACCCAAAGGACAGGTAGGAGCTCGTCTGGCACAGAGAAAATGGGAAGAGCATGCCGGGTACAGGAACGGCACGTGCAGGGCCCTGGGACAGAGCATCAGGGGAGGCTAGTGGGGGTGGGCACCAGGGGCTGGGGTGGGTGAGGCAACTCCAGGCTCTACCAGTTTGATCCTATGGGCAAGGGGGAGCCTCTGAGGGTCTCTGTGCTGAGAAACAATGTGCTGGCACTAACGCTACAGCACATCTTGTTCTCCGTGTTAGCAAGATCCTAGAACAAGTCAGACTTCAGCGTGTTGTCCATCACGGGATTGCCACGTAAAGTCACACGTGAGGTTCAATGCCCTCCTGGTCTCCAGGCTTCCACCGTGCCATCCCTCTACTTAAAAGTCTGCCTTATTCTGGTTGACTGTTTGTCCCGGCAAACCCCTTCTCATGCTTCAGTTTGGCTGAGGCATTGCCTCGTCTGTAAAGCCTTCGGGCTTCCTCACGCCTCAACTGCAACCTTCTCACTCATCTCCAGATAACAGTCCACTTACAGAGCGGTCCTGGGATGGTCAATTAATGTTGGGTGCTCGCCAGCGATGAGGTAAGTATAGAAGGTGAGGCATTTAGAACCTTTTAGGGCAGTTTCCTGGAACAATTTTATGACTGTTGAATCTAATAATAAAAAGCAGGGCTTGCATTTTGTATGTCTTTTGTTGTTCATATTTTCTAAGGATTCTTCTTTTTTTTTTTCTGCATGGGCAGGCACCTGGCGATGGAACCCGGGTCTCCGGCATGGCAGCGAGATCTCTGCTTGCTGAGCCACCGTGGCCCACACGGATTCATTTTTATTGTACTCCACAAAAGTATCAATCTGTAATGAATTGAAATTTATTGAAGAGGAGGAATTTTCACCACAGACAGTTTGAGAAGTGCTGTCTAGAGTCTGCTTTCAGCTCACACCAGAAGACCTTTCTCTTCTTGCTTCCTCCTTTCCCCACCTACCTGAACACTACAAACTTGCTACTTCATTTAGTCCACACACCCGCCTTACAGGGAAGGCGATTCCGAGTTTACCATCTCTCTTTTATTAGCTATGAGCTTACTGAGGCTGAGAGACGTAAAGCAGCATGACTGAATCCGTTTCCTAATGCTCCATAACAAATTACCACGGACACAGTGGCTTAAAACAAAACACGTTTATTATCTTATCACCCTGGAGGTCAGAAATCCTAAATGGGTTTCACTGGGCAAAAACCAAGGTATGGCAGGGCCATTTCCTCTAGAGACATCAGAAAAGAATCTGTTCCCTGGACTTTCCCAGCTTCCAGATGCCACCTGCATTCTTTGGCTTGTGGTCTCTCCCTCCAAACTCACAGCCCAAGCGCATCATCTTTTCTTCTCCCTCTCTCTCCTTCTCTGACTCTGACCTCTGCTTCCACCATCACATCTCCTTCTCTGGCTCTGGCCTCCTGTCTCCCTCTTATAAAAACACTTGTGATTACCTTGAGCCAATCCATATAATCCAGGATAATCTCCCCAGCTCAACTCAATCACATCTGCAAAGTCCCTTTTGCCCTGTAAGGTAATATAGTCACAGGTTCTAGCGATTAGGAAATGGGCATCTTTGGGGCTATACTTCTGTCTAGCATGATGGCCAAGATCACGTAGTTACTGGGGACAATATTTCTAGGATTCAAACCCAATTCTCAGCTTCGGAATCGATATTTTGTTTGTTTTCTCCCCACTGCTCCATGCAGACTTCCAATGCATGTACCTGTGATGGTAGCAATACTTTGAAAGCATTAGAAAACAGAGAGCAAGGCTTGGTGTCTGTGTCGAGAGAGGACTTATGCAATAGCGTCTCCTTCAGCGGTGAACACATCCCAAGTCCTGTGTAGACGGTCATGGCAAATGCAAGGGAGCTGCTGCATTTAGCTCTAACCCAAAGGTAGAGTGCTGGACCATGAGCGGCAGCCAGCGCCAGGAAGTTCTGGGCATAAATCACCTGGAGAGCACACTTGGTGAAGACAGGTGTTCTCCAGAAAGGACAGTGTTCCTTGGCAATGGCAAAGTTTTATTCCCAGCCAGATAGATAAATAGATATGCAATTCTTATTAGCAAGAAAAATGACCTGCACAGAGTTTTCCCAGGAAGGCCATCCAGCAGCAGCAGTCCACTGCCAGCCCCAAACAATTCTTTGTAGTAAACTTTTATAATTCAAACACGGAGGGCTCCAGAATCCCTCAGAGCTTGGTGTGCTATGCGTTGGCTGTTGCACATGCTGGGGTAATCCCCTGGGCAAGAACTGTTGCATCACAGCCTTTTACTTACCTCATCCACACGGCTGGTCCCGCCTCCAGCTCCGAGTCCATCGGCCTTCCCGGGGCTGTCACACCTCCCAGGGCCAGAGCAGGGGCAGGCGGGTGGCACTTCCCAGCCATGGAGGTGGCCATGCCTGAGTCCGCAAGCCAGAGCCAGGCTGGGAGCCCAAACCCATGCCCGACAAAGCCAGGCAAGGGGTCGCTCAAGATGCGAAAGCAGGTAGGAGCTAGTCCGAGCTGGGGTGGAAAGAGGAGAAACGGCTGGGATGTTCCTGACACTCTCAGAGGCTCTTCATAGAATCCAGAAGGCCAGGGTATAGGCCCTCCAAGAGCAGATAAAGTACCCGCATAACCTCTGTACTCCCTTCCAGCTCTGCTCTCGTCTCTGTCTGAGCACCTGTCACATTGCATTTATCCGTATATCTTCGCTTGTCTGCAGGGTTGCAGCTTACGAATCGTCAGGCGGTGCACTGCACGGGGCAGCATGCTTGAGAAGTGCCGCCGCGATCCCAGACATCTGCTAACTCACATGCCGCCTACTGACAGCAGTGCAGACTCCAGACCCCCAGCTGTGTGTGTACCATGTGTGTGTACCGTGTGTGTGTACCATGTGTGTGTACCGTGTGTGTGCACCCACACAGCCACACAGGCTGCCTCCTACAAAAAGCCTTGTGGGCCCCGCCGGCCTCGCACGCACTCAGGAGAGAAGGTCCATGCGCTTTCTCTGGCTCAGCCGCCTGTTCTGATTGCACTCCACGCCTCTCCTGATGTCACTTCTGGAAGGGAAGGGAGGTGGAGAGAAGGAGAGAAAAAAGAAAAGAAAGAAAGAGGGAAATAGGGAGGGCATAGTGGATGGATGGATGGATGGATGGATTTGTGGATTTCCCATTTGCTAGACACAGATCCATCCTGCTCTCTCTGCTCTCTGTTTTGACCATTTCTGATGGCTCTCACCACTGCCCCCTTCTTGCCTGTCTTTTCCATACCTCCTGGGACTAGCCACATGTGCTGGGCTGAACCACAGCTGAGACCCCCTCGCTGCCTCATCCACAGCTAGGACTGGTCCTCTCGTCCTCTTTCCTGCCTCCCCAGCCAGAGGGCAGCCCCTGGGCAGCTCTGTCTGCAGGACCCCCAAGCCAGGAAGGGGGGGGCCTCCCCGTCCCTCTGCCTGGGCAGCGGAGTAGCTGGGATCTGCTGCGCCCTGCTCCCCTGCTGGAGGCGGGTGTGTGGACTAAATGAAGTAGCAAGTTTGTAGTGTTCAGGTAGGTGGGGAAAGGAGGAAGCAAGAAGAGAAAGGTCTTCTAGTGTGAGCTGAAAGCAGACTCTAGACAGCACTTTTCAAACTGTCTGTGGTGAAAATTCCTCCTCTTTAATAAATTTCAATTCATTACAGATTGATACGTTTGTAGAATACAATAAAAATGAATCTGGGGGGGGCCACGGTGGCTCAGCAGGCAGACTTCTTGCTGCCATGCCGGAGACCAGGGTTCCATCGCCAGGTGTCTGCCCATGCAAAAAAAAAAAAAATCCCTAGAAAATATGAACGGCAAAAGACATACAAAACGCAAGCCCTGCTTTTTATTATTAAATTCAACAGTCATAAAATTGTTCCGGGAAACTGCCCTGAAATGTTCTAAATGCCTCACCTTCTACGTTTACCTCATCGCTGGCGAGCACCCAACATTAATTGGCCGTCCCAGGGCCACACTCTGCGTGGACTGTTATCTGGAGAGGATTGAACCTCAAATGTGACTTTTCACGGCAATGCCCGTGATGGACAACACGCTGAAGTCTGACTTGTTCTAGGATCTTGCCATTGGAGAACAAGACATGCTGTAGCGTTAATGCCAGCACATTACTTCTCAGCACAGACCCTCAGAGGCTCCCCCTTGTCCATAGGATCAAACTGGTAGAGCCCGGAGTTGCCTCGCCCACCCCAGTCCCCGTGCCCCACCCCCCAGCCTCTCCTGACGCTCTGTCCCAGGGCCCTGCACATGCTGTTCCCCTACCCAGCATGCTCTTCCCGTAAGGAGGAGAGGGGTAATAAATGAGGACGCGGCATGAGCTCCCACCTTATGGGACAGAAAGTGCGCGTGGGTCCACAGAGGTCTTCAACCCAACTTGAGACCTGAGTGGTGAGAGAAGCCACTGGGTGCAGCTCCAAGGGACACATGGGGAGGGAACGCGACTAGAGAGGCAGGGGAAGAGAAGGGGTGCATGGGCTGGAGCAGCGGGAGTGAGGGGTGCAGGGGGCAGAGGGGAGCCTGGAGGGGTGGACAAGGACCTCCTCCAGCCCCTTCCCAGACACAGTTACTGAGACCTGGATTCAGTCTGCCCTATACTGTGTGCTCATGTGCCCAGCACTGTGTCATACCCTTTACTCAGTTATGCCATTTAATCCCCACAACAAACCCTCTGAGATGATGATTACTGCCCCATTTAGCAGACACTGAGAATAATATATAGGAGCACCCACCATGTTCCACACGCTGTGCTGAACACTTGTGAGGAATAAATGAGATAATGCACTCATAACAATCCTAGGAGTGCAAGAATCACCATCATCCCATTGTACAGATGGAAAAACTGAGATTCGGAGCCTTTCAAGTCACTTGTTCAAGGTCCCCCACCTCCAAGTCAGTCCTGGCTGATTCCCATGGCTTGGCTCTGTCTGCTCCCTGTGGACCATCTCTGATGTGATGGCCACCACCTCGCTGCTGGTACTTCAGGTCTACCTCAATGTTTGACAGAAATAGAGGCATCAATTCGCTGAGATGTGTAAGCGTTTCTCCATTCATCTCGGCTCTCCCTCGGATCCTCGGGGGTGGGGTAGGGGCTGTAGAAATGCCCAGAGAAGCCCGTGGGTGAGGGCACCGTGTCCCATCTAGCATGCTGTGGGTTCAGGCCTCCCACAAAGGGGGACTGGCCCCAGTGCCACCTCTGCAGGTTCCATCCATCGCCTCCGTGGAAACCTCTGCCACGTTGGAGGAATATCCCTAAGCAAACCTCTTGAGCAGCACAACCTTCATTCTTCTCTGTCGTAGCCCACACCAAGCCCCATTGACTTTAAAGTGATTTGCCTTCCAGAACTCTCCCAATCCTCTCTGACAGTGCTCGGGCCAATAGATCATTTGAAATGTTTTTATAACATTAAAATCTAATCCTTTATAGCAAGCAATCAGCAGTCTTAGAATAATTACCCGTAACTAAAAAGAAACCAAAGTAAGATCAAACAAAATCTGATTAATGGGTGGTAAAAACTGATGTTCTTTAAATAATTCCTTAAATTAAGTTTCAGTAGGATAATCTCTCTATGAAGATAGATATTCCTTCAGGGTCTTAACATGAGTAGACTTTTTTTCACAGTCCCTCACAACCAAATTACAAAGCATTTGGTGGAGGTTCTGGTTATTTTTCCTAAATAGCGAATTTTCTGTGTGCTTCCATTTTCCCTCAAGGCCATCACAGAAAGAAAATAAAATTTCGTTTTCCCTTGCAATTATGTAGCTGTATTATTTTTGAAATAGGCTTACAAAGAACATGATTTCTAAATATAATTCCCTAGCTGAAGTTCTCAGGGTTGAAATCAAGAGACAAATCCTCTTTGCTTCTTCCTGGACATTTTTTAAAGGTCAGTGTTGATTACAATTCAGAAAACTCAATTACTCCCCATGTGCCAAGGTTTCTAAGACACATCAGGTAGAAAATTGGAGTGGGGCAGACCTGGTGCATGAGTAAAGCAGAGGCTAGGAAGTCCGACTGTCACGCCATCCCTAGTCCCCACACCACCCCAGCCACAGTGGGACAAGTCTTACATTCATGCCTCATGCCTTGAGCTCGTGAAATCATAAAACATAGGGAGTGGGGCCTTAAAGATGGGAAAACCGAGAAAGGGTCTTGCCCAACTAATGAGGAGAGGTGGGAGAAGAGGTGGAGACATAGGTAATCAGAGGACCCTTCTGAGATGAGAAGAGTGAGTGGGGTTAGCCAAGTAGAGGACACATAATATAAACCCCTAGGAGAGGATAAGTAGGGTCCAGTGGGTACAGCCAGCCTGGCACAAGAAGAGGCACCTTATCCCTGTAAGACCAGAAGGATAGAGCAAGGCGGGGAAAGGGTGCAGGTTGTTTTGGAAAGTAGGGCGAGAATCCCCTTTGGAGCATCTACTTTCTCAACTCAGGGGGAGGCGCAGTCAACCACCAACGTGGAGGGAGAGTTCAAGAGAAGGGAAAAAGTGTGAGAGCTTCAGAGAGACTAAGGAGCACTGGCCAGGGAGACATGCTCTCCATGCTGTGGTGAACACCTGGCTTGGGTAAAAACCCATGAGTTTCTGGTGTAATTGCACCCAACACTTGGCAGCCCAGCAACAGACTGGAGAGGACGGGTAGCCCCGTGTGGAGTGGCTTAACTGTGTGGATGGTACTAAAAGACAGAGTAGTTAAGTGGAAGAAAATGTTGGCGAGAGAGAGGGGTTGAAGTGATGAGCTCTGGGATAGGGGGTAGATTTGGAAGGAAATGAATAAATGAACAGTGAAAATGGAAAGATCAAGGGTTTAGAAATCTCAGTGTGGACAAAAAGCAGATTCCATATGTGCTGGTTAGGCTCAGGCGTCAACTTGGCCAGGTGGTGGTGCCCAGTCTTCTCATCAGGCAAGCACTGGCCTAACTGTTACTGCAAGGACATTTCATGGACTTAAATCATCAGTGAGCTGATCGCACTTATGGCTGATTACATCTACAATCAACTGAGGAGAGTGTCTTCAGCAATGAGAGATGTTTAGTCTGATCAGTCAAAGGCTTTAAAAGGAGAAGTGATGGCTTCAGCATTCAGAAGAGAGAACTTTCATCTTTACTTCAGCCTCTTCTCCAGAGGAATGCACCTAAAACCTTAGTTGGAGTTATCAGCTTGCAGCCTGCCCCTACAAATTCGAATTGTGCATCCGTGCAGTTTTGTGAGACACTTTTATAAAATCTTATACTATTTACAGCCATCTCCTGTTGGTTCTGTTTTCCTAGAGAACCCTGATGAATACACTGTGGCTATAACCCAGTGAGAAAAATAGAAAGATTGGAAGTGGTGGTCAAGAGTAGAACTTTTTATTTTAAGACGTGAGAGTGAAAGAGATAAACATTTATCAAGTGCTAATGAGGATATCACAATGGAAATCGACAGCTGAAGAGGAAGGAAAATGAAGGTAATTATGGAATTCAAGCTTCTGAGAGGCAGAGCATGGAATGGCCCATCCACGGGACAGTGACATCCTCAAGAATGACAGTTGGACACAACAGAGAAAGATTCTGCCGAGGACACTGGAGGAGATTTGGGACAATCCCCTTTGAGAAACTGGCAACCACCCACAGATTTCACCCCCCGCCCCCTTCCAATGAAGCGAATGCTATTTTGTAATAGGGCTTTTTCCCTTTGATTGACAAACTGAATTATAAATTACCTGAAGCCTGTAGACCTTAAATTAAAATCGGGATGACTCACTCAGACAACACTGTAGAGGCTTGAAAGCAAGAGCTGTATTTGAAATGTTGCCTCCCAAATAGCTCTTAAATCGACAAGCGTCTCTATTCTGCACATCCCCTGGTCCCTGGTCCATCACCTGCCTGAACAATTGCAATGGCTTCTTACCTACCCCCCCACTCCACCCACCTTACCCAAAAAGTCCATCCCCACACTTCAGCCCACTCAGTCTTAAAATGCAAACCTGGTCATGGCCTACCGCATCAGCAGACCCCAAACGTCCCCCTCCCGTGGCTTTGTATCGGGAACTTAAATACATAACTTACAAATACAGAACTACTTGGTTGCAAAGCGCTGGGGACTTCAGAGCGCTGCCATTTGGCTTTCCTCTCATTTGTCCATCTGCAGCTCGGAAGACGTTTGTTGTATGCGTCAGGGTTCCCCAGAGAAGCAGAACTGGGAGGATGTGTATGTATGGAGATATTATGAGCTTTATGATTAGAATTGGCTCAGGTGGCCATGGGCATCGGCAAGTCTGAATTCCATAGGGCAGGCTGCAAGTTGGGAGCACCAGTGAAGTTCTTTACGAATTCCCCAGGAGAAGCAGGCTGGATGAAGTAGAGAAATTTTTCTTTCTTCCTTCTGAACTGAATCCATCAGTTCTCTTTTCTTATGGCCTTCAGCTGATTGGCTGAGGCTGAAGGCTCTCTCCTGGGTTGATTGTAGATGTAAGCAACCATAGATGCAATCAACTGACTAATGATTTAACCCATGAAATCCCCTCACAGAGGCTTGCTGACCTAGCCAAGTTCACACATGAACTTTACCATCAAGACTTTGTACTTATTTTCACGTTCATGTGTTTAAAAGTCCACATGAGAAGATTGGCAGTAACATTCAACATGAAATAATAAAGCGGATACCATCCTATTAAGGGTACAGGATGGTGAGGGCATCACAAATGTGGGTTCGGGATACAGGCGCTGAGTTTGAAATCTGTCTCCTTCGCTTACTATGTGGCCTGGCAAGTAAATCTTCGTTCCCCTCTTTCCACTATAATTGACTGAGGATAATATCAGGGCCTGATTAATCGGCTGTTGTGAGAATTGAATGCGATAATACTAGTGAAGGACTTAATAAATGTTAATATTTTATTCTAGCAACCCTTGCTAGACAGCCCTGTGGCCTCCCTTCCCCGCAGTGTCAGGAAGATGCCACCAGCTCTGCTTACTCTTCAGGACAGACTGTGCACGCCAAGGGAGCCCAAGGCGTGCTCCTCCTTCCAGGTCCAGGCTGTGGCTCAGTGGGGTTGGCCCCGCCCTCTCGGACTCTTCAGAGGCCCCACATACCTGCGCTACCCGGATGCAGGACACCGAGGAAGTGGGAGGCCACTGCAGGAGCTCAGTCGGGTGACAGTGCTGATTTGGACCAGGGACCAGGGCACGTGCAGACACTTTTAAAAAAAATTACAGTAGCAATTTACATACAACATAAAATCGCCCACCTTAAACACTTTCAAGTATGCAATCCGATGGTGTTAATTACACTCACAATTTTGCACTACCTTCACCACCATCCATTACCAAAACTTCTTCCTGAACAGAAACTCTGTGCCCTCTAAGAATCAACTCCCCACACCCCCTTCCCAGGCCCCTGGCAACCTATAATCTACTTTCTGTCTCTATGAATTTGCTCATTCTAGTTTATCTCACATAAGTGAAACCCTACAGTATCCGTCCTTTCGTGTCCGATGTGTTTCGCTCACCACACTGTCTTCAAGGCTCATCCACGTTGACACACGTGTCAGAACTTACTTTTACAGCTGAATAACAGTCCACTGTATGTATAGTCCACGTTTTGTCTGTCTGTTCACCTGTCAGCAACTGTGAATAAAACCACTACATCAGTGTGCAAATGTCTCTTCACATCCCTGCTTTCAATTCTTTGGGGTATAGGCCTAGAAGTGGGATTGCCGAGTCATTCGGCAGTTCCGTACTGAACTTCCTGAGGAACCGCCAACCTGTCTCCCGAGGCGCCCGCCCCATCTTCCATTCCCATCAACAGTGAACAACTGTTTCTGTTTCTCCACATCCTCTCCAACACTTGGAATTTTCCGTTTGTTTAACAGTAGCCGTCCTGGTGAGTGAGAAATGGCATCTCATTACGGTTCTGATTTGCATTTTCCTAATGAATAATGTTGTTGAACATCTTTTAATGTGTTTATTGGTCCGTCGTATATTTTCTTTGGAGAAATATCTAGCTGAATTCCTTGTCCACTTTTTGAATGAGCTGCTTGCCTTTTTGTTTTTGATCTTTAGGAGTTCTTTATACATTCTGGATATTAAGACTTTATCAGATGTGTGGCTCCCAGGTATTTTCTGCCATTCTGTAGGTTGTCTTTTCACTTCTTGATAACATCCTCTGATGAACACAAGTTTTTAATTTTGATGAGGTCCCATTCATCTATTTTTTTCTCTCATTCATGCTTTTGGTGTAAAGTCTAAGAATCTATCGTCTAAAACAAAATCCTGAAGATACTGCCTTGTTTTCTTCTAGGCAACTTATAGTGTTGACTCTTATATTTAGTCTTTGATTGTACAGATCTTTATTTGACCCTTTAGAGAGTTTTTTCTCTGACCCTCTTCTCCAAAGTTTGGGATCGTCAAACCACACCCCGTGAGTTATGCTGGCAGTGACAGGCCAGGGGCTGGAATTTACTCTCCTCTCAGCATCCTTTAATTTTCCTAAGATTTCATAGTAGCCTCTTCCCTTTCCTTTACCACCCTCATTTCCCTAATCCTTCCTTCCTCTTATTGCTAATAACCCCCAAAAAAGGACTCAGTTACTGAACCCCAGATTCGTAAGATAGCTAAAAAGGTACACAGAGAAACAGAGTGCCCCATGGAGAGTGAATGGTGAAGTGGGGAGAGCACAGCTGTGAAGTCACAGACCAGGGTTGGGCCCAGCTCAGCTGTTAGTGAGCCCTGCTCTTTCAGGTCAGCGCCTGCGTCCTCGTCTGTGAAATGGAAATAATGATCCCTACCCTCAGAGGGTGTCTATGAGAAGTGAGTTAGTACACGCAAAGTGCTTTACCAAGTGTCAGGCACATAGAAGTGCCCCATGCACGTCTACATTATGCTGGTGTTATAAGTGAGCTATGGAAACGTTGATGATTAGCCAATACAGAAAAGCAAGGAGCAAACGGCCAGGGTTAACCCAATCTCTGACTCCTTCAAGTTGTAATGTCTGGGAAACGTGGGTTAAGGAGATCAAGCTTGCCACTTGTCTTAGATCGGACTGTCCTCATGCAGGACCTGAACCAAATATTCAAATCTGAGTCATCCATAGGGAGATGCAAGGAACAGGGGTAGGAGAGAGGGTGACTGGGAGGCAAAGCTATGACAAGCACATCATGGCACCAGCTACCACAGGGGAAGACGAATGCATAATCTCACGGGGACAATCAGATAAAGGGCACAAAACTCATGGCTCAGATTTATCCTGGCCAAGGCTCCATGGAGCTGGAAGCTTCAGCCCAGACACTTGTCAGCCAGTGGTTAAGGTTGGATCCTATGGAGGTTAATTCGTAGGCCTGAATTCACAGCTGTGATAAATAACACAGAGGCATCCACCCATCATTTTACTGGCATCGTTCACCGCAGGCAGACAAAATCTATGCACAGAGACAAAGGGGGTCTCAGAAGCCTGCCTGCAAACCCCGACGCATGTGCTGGCTGCAGGAAGTCAGACTAGTATGGGCAGAAACGGTGGGAGAGCATCTGAAGGGATTTGGGCAGAGCACCCGGGGCCCCTACCTGTACAGGCTTCCTCAAAGCGGTTACAATAATGGTGCAGTTTTTGTAAAGTACAAATGTGTTTTAAACACCAGCCCCAACCCTGCCCTTCCATTCCCTTGTGACCTGTGTGATTTAATCCAGATCATTTTCTCATAATAGCACTTGTCCTGTCCCAGCTATACGTGCTGCTGAAAACGCTCAGTGTGGTGCCCAGCGGTTTCCGTCAGTAAAGGTGGACATCTGTGCCCAGTGCCCAGAGCTCCACTGAGCTCTGCCTCGGGCCTCGGGTGCCTTTGTCTTCACGGTGCCAGTGGGGGTGGAGGGGGGCAGCTGAGAAGGAAGAAGATCGGCTCCCATTTGCTGAGCCCCTACTGCATGCCAGCAGCGCACTGAGGACTCGACCTCAGGGAATCCCAGCCAGCCCTGCAAGCAGCCATGCGGGGAGCACATTTCCCCGAGCCTTGCCAACCCTGGGAGCCAGCCTCCTCTTCCTTCCACACCAGCCTGAAGAGTGGCAAGTGATTCATTGAGTGTTGTGTTTGACCTGAGTTTTTCTGCTTACAAATGAGGTTGAGCAGCTTTTCATGATTCTTTTCCCCTGGCTTTTTAACCTGTATGTCATTTTCCTTCTCAGAAGCACAGGCCGTGCCTTGCCTGTCCATGGCGTGGTTCTCCCGGGAAAGCAGCCTTCTGATCTAGATGAAGTTTTGATCGACCAGCCGTGTTCCAAGCCTGCTCATGCTCAGAACAGAACCAGACTTAAAGGAAGGAAACGAGGGATCGAAGCTGCAGTTTCTCCAGTGCCTTTGGGATGGATCCGGATGTCCCCCGGCCCTGAGCTTGGAAGACGATGGCAGCCCAGAGGCAGGACTGACTGTTCCAACTACTTCCCATTTACTGCCACCCTCCGTGCATCCTCTGCCCTGCTGTGTGTCCAGAAGCTGACCTTTTAGGGACTGCACCAACTGGGGTCCTGTGTCCTCTGGTTTCCCTTTGGGTCCAGAGGGGGCCACCATGATGGGATAAGAAGGCAGGAGGGTGGAGTTGAGGGAATTTTTCCATCCTACCCGACCTGACCACTGAGCTGGCTGGTTACTCGCCACTGCACCTTTCCAATGGCCTGTTTTTCTTACCCTGTCCACACATCTGTTCACTCTTGGCACTCATCTTTTTCCTGGATGGCCAAATGTGAAGACAGGAAATTCAAAGGGGCATTATAAAAACCATCTTGGGAATTTCACCTGTACCTTCTGCTGTGCGATGGGTCCAGAGACAGGTGCCACACCCTGGTCTAAAGGAGAGCATGAGAGGCTGGCTCAAGCGGCCTGCGAGCAGATTGCCCCCTAAGGGTGGGGCAAAGGGTATGTTGTATTTTACCTCAGAGGTTCACTGTGGGAACCCAATGGGTCATTTTGAAAAGGATCTGCTCCAGATAGCTTTCCATCTTAGGGCAAAGCAACATCAGCAGAGAAAAGGTTGCATCTGTGTCCGTAAGTGTTCTAGTTTGCTAGCTGCCAGAATGCAGTATACCAGAAATGAAATGGCTTTTTAAAAAGAGGAATTTAATGAGTTGCTAGTATACAGTCTAAGGCCGAGAAAATGTCCCAATTCAAACAAGTCTATAGAAACATCCAATCTAAGGCATCCAGGGAAAGATACCTGGGTTCAAGAAGGCTGATGAAGTTCAGGGTTTCTCTCAAGTGAGAAGGGCCCATGGCAAACACAGTTAGGGTTCCTCTCTCATCTGGAACAGCACATGGAGAACACGGTGTCATCTGCTAGCTTTCTCTCCTGGCTTCCTGTTTCATGAAGCTCCCTGGAAGGCGTTTTCCTTCTTCATCTCCTCACTGGCTGATGGACTCTCTGCTCCATGGTGCTGCAGCATTCTCTGCTCTCTCTGAATCTACTTCATTCTCCAAAATGTTTCCTCTTTTATAGGACTCCAGAAACATATCAAGACCTGCCCACATGGGTGGAGACATGTTGTCACCTAATCCAGCTTAACAACCACTCTTGATTAAATCAAATCTCCAGGGAGATGATCTGATTACAGTTTCAAACATACAGTATTGAATAGGGATTATTCTGCCCTTTATGAAATGGGATTTAGATTAAAACATGGCTTTTCTAGGGGACATACCTCCTTTCAAACCAGCACAGTAAGGCAACCGTTTTCTACCCTTTACCTTTATACAACTAAGGAGGAGCAAAAGGCAGCCTCGGGAAGTGGGGAAGGAAGTAGAAGAGCCAGACAGGGGAGGAGGAGAAGCTGCGTGGCCGTGCGTCCTCCCATCGGAAGTAGGTCCAGTTCCAGAGAACCTGAAGGAAGTTCTGAAGTCTTATTACTGCTCTGGAAAAAATAAATTTATTACTAGACCCTTTTGTGATTGAAAGTGTACAAAGGATACTGTGTCCTAAGAGTGACCAAAAAAAAAAAAACATCATGAAACTTCCAAGAGATTTCATCCAAAGATGCAAGGAAGAGCCAGTCCCCACACCGGGTCTGACGGGGCCAGGGGAGAAAAGAATATGGGCATATATAACTGCCTCTTGCCAGTCTCTTGTCAAGTTCCACTCACTCTGCATACTTAACAGAACGAGCTAAAGTTAGAGTTGGCGTCAGAGATATGAATATAAATATAGATTAAGATAAAATCAGAAGAAGAGAAACAGAAAAAATAGAAAGATGGATCAAGAGATAGAGTACATAAATACGGGGCCCACAGAGTCATGTGCTGATAAAATGCCAGGCTGCAAACCTGGCTCTGAGTTTCCCAGCATCCAAAGCAAGGCAATCAATTACAACATAAAATTTCTCCATGATAAATAAAGCATAGTCGTTCCTCAAAAGAAATGACGCCTTTCTGGTACTGAAGACTTAAAATCTTTCACGTGGTTCTTTGAACAAAGTACACTGCATGATTCAGTGGGCGATGTCTCCACCAACAAGCCATGATCAATAACTAGAGGCGTCCACCCATCAGTTTCCTACCTTGTCCATCAAAGCAGGCCAAGAGCAGGGCAGGAAAGCACATTAGGGGGAAGTTAACACAAGTGGATAGAAGGAGGCGGCTCCTACAGCCTGGGTCGATAGGTTTTTACTGTTGGGGCTGGAGCAGCCTCTAGGACTGAGGACAGGTGGATTTCACCACCCAGAAAGTGGGGACGGGGCTGGCCAGGGCAGGTGGAGGGGCCCTGCTCAAGCACGGAGGGTACCGTTTTCATCACCGCCCTCCTTCAGTGCCCGGGAAGGAAAACCCGTCCATCACCCATTTCCCACATCAGCACGGGAAGCCTGATCCACTCGGGGGACTGAAGAAACCGCAGGCTTTCCAGGGATCCAGAGGGCCCTATCTATAAGAAAACTGTGTTCTTTTTTAAGGCAAAATTTCCATTTTCCGGGGTTTGATTCACTAACACAGTTAGGAGTTTGTTCACATTAATTCCAACTACAACTGAACAGCAAAGCTGAGTCGCGTCAGGAAATGGATGACCATCCACCAAGATTAAACATACATCCTGAAAGACTGTGTTTCAAAAGAATAGAGTTGTTCTAACGGGGCACTGGTTTGGATGTACAAGTACACCATTATTCAAATAACTTTCAAACATAACAGAGCTTAAAGAAAAAAATGCCATTTTCTACCTCAGCAGAGCATGTAATGGCTTGTCACTGTGTGTGACGTTTAATTTGTACGAAGTCTCGATGTGTCTTCGAGAGAGACCCCTTCTCTGAGGCCCACGCGGGGTTACCTGCGCCTCTTTTCTCTCCTCTCTGCCTGCCTACCAAGTTTCAGGAATGAACGACAGGGCAGGACAGCTGGGCTGCTCCCAGCTGCATCTAATGAGAAAAGGAAAGCTTGAGGGTGGTCCTCAGCCCAGAGGCGAGGGGCTGGCTGCGCCCAGGGCCCCGTGGGGTGCTATGGGGGTGGAGGGCCCTGGAGCACCCAGGGGCCAGCAGATGGGACTGGACAAGGGGCAGGGGTCAGACCTCAAAGGACCCCCACAGGTGCCCCGAAGAAATCCAGGGTTTCCTTCTGGGGCCAGCAGGGACAGTCGGATGCGGGGAGAACGTGCTGCCAGGCAGGAGCAGCACCTCTGGAAACATGGCCACACTGTACCGTCTGGCACGCCATCGCTGTGGGTCTTGTCATTTGTTTGGCTTGGTTTTAGTTCGTGAGCCTTCTCCTTTGGGGCCATCCCCCTCCAGAGGGCAGGAACCAGGTCTTGCTCTGAGTCCCCGGAGCCCTGGCCCCCCAGTCTCGCTCCCCAGTGCCCAGGTCTCAGGCTACCTTGCACACACAGCCTTGGGAGCGCACCAGCCTCACTGCACCACCAGACCGCTCTGCTCCTTTTTCTGGCCCCACTCCTGCCCTGAAGCTCTCGAGGAGCCTGTGCCTTTGCTTTAATCAGGAAAAAGGCACCCTTCCCCCGCGGGCCCCTTCCCTAATGGCGCAGAGGGGTCCGCAGCCCTCTCAGCCCCCGAGCAGGCAGGCTGGGACAGCGTGTGACCTGCACAGCTGCGCTCTGCAGCCCTGTCCTTCCAGACCCCCCCAGCGTCCCTTCTCTCTCTACCCTCAGTGACAAGTCCAGTGTCACGCCAGGCCACGGGTGCACACAAACATTTGATGGATGACTGTGCAAGATCCTTCAAGCCAGTACCCATGAGACGCTCTTGGAAAAAAAAGTGTGCTTTATTTGTGGTTTGCAGTGTGTATTTATATGTGCATAAAAAGGTCAGGACGGACACAGAGCAGATTGTTATGAAAGGTTATCCTGGGGAAGTGAGACCGGAAGGAAGGGAGTTTTATTTGGCAATTGGTTTTTATAAGAAGCATATATAACTTTTATAATGTAATTTTTAAGTTAAAAAAAAATCCTTTAAGGCTCAGCTCAGACCCCAACTTCTGCAACAAACCTTCCCAGTCTCCCAGCCCTGCACCTCTTCCTACCTCTGGACACCCCTTCAGCAGAATGAGACACCCCTCCTCCTAAAACCACATCCCCTGCCGCACGCAGTCTGATGGCATGTCTTCATCGGTGCGGGAACAGAAGCTGGGCGTGATTTTCCTGCCTTCTTCAAACAACAGTGCCACTGCGGAAGGCCCTCGGAGCTGAGTGCCCCAAATTGTAAAGAAAGCACCAAGATATGTATTAAGAAATGACCACGCATTCCCGTGACCCTGAGCCCCGTCTCCACCCATCTTGACCCAACACCAGAAGCTCGCAGGAGGTCACTGAAAGAGGAGAGCGCGCTTGGGGAATGCTGCCATCCTGCCCTCTCCTGTGGGAGGGGAGCTGGGGTCCCGTCCACCCCGGCCAGGTGGGGAGGGCTCCTAGAGGGGCACAGGGTGCTGCAAGGGGTTCTGGCCACCCCCACCCCCTGCAGATCCCTGCAGAGCCACGGAAATCCTGGGACCCACCCCGGGGGAACAGTGTAGGAGCTCCTTCTCGGAGGCCTGGACTTTGGGGAAGGACAGCCAAGGCTCCTTCGTCTCACCTGGAGAACTCTGAGCTGAGCAGTCCACCACAGCCCCATGGGACGAGAGGGCCTGGGGGCTGAAGGGGCAGGGGGTCACCTCCACGGGCCAAGGTGCAGGGGCAGCCTGGGGGCAGAGGGCCCAGCAGGGTGGGGCCCTAGAAGTGCCATGGAGACCTACTGACCAGGCCAGGGACCCAGCAGTGAGGAGGCACCTCCTGAGGGGCCCCTGGGAAGGCCGCATGAGAGCAAGCCCCGGCCTGCCTGGCACTGGACAGCAGCGCCCCAGCCTCGAGTCTCCCAGGGGGAACCACGACAGTGGACTGTGGAGCGAAGGGCTCTGCTCTTTCCTTCTGACGCTCTCTCCTCTCACCCACCTGCCCCAACCCCCACCCAGGAGAGCCTAAAGATAAAGAGAAGGGACGAAGGCCTGGTCACGGCTGAGACCCGGGTGCAGATGGGGCGCTCCGGGGGAAGAGTGAGGCCGAAGTTGAGATTTGACGGGAAGGGACTTTGTGCTGCCTGAATGTCGAGATACATTGTGATGTGGGTGAGCCTTGAAACAATATGCTGAGTGAAACAAGCAAGGCATATAAGCACAAATATTGTACGATGTTACATATATGAGATACCTAGAAATAGCATTTCACCAAGACAGAAAGTAGATTAGCGGTCAACAGGGAATGGGGATCGGGATAAGGGAGTTTTTGCTCGAAGAACATAGAGTGTTTATAAATAAAAAGAAAAATAAAAATGTCTTCATATGTTGCCAGATGATTTTTGGAAGGCAAAAACTACTCCCAGCTGAGAAGCAGTGAATTCTGGGAATCATTTTTATTGGTTGCCTAACATCAGGTGTGTTCAGTTGTTGACTCATGCTTTCCCAAACTGTCTCCTATTACTGGACATCAATAGTCTTTCCAATGTTTTGACATTCTAAATTGTGCCACAAGGGGCACCACTGTAGCCATTTCTTTCTTACGGATGTGTTCCTTTACAGAAAATTCATCAGGGCGCGGTGTGTTGGTTAAAGGGCATCTGGCTTCCTTAGAGGGTCTCTGAGGAGAGGCGTGACCCTCAGGGACAGCCACCCCAGCCTCGGTTCTGAGCTCGGGCTTTCCATGGGCTCCCGCCCTGACTTAGTCCTCAGCCAGTATAAATCACCCGCACCGCTCAGGACCCATCCACATCAGTAAGAAAAGAACTAGGTGACTAGGTGACCTACACATTTTGGTGCTGGGTCGACAAATTAGTTAACTGAGCCGTAAATTACTGCAATGATTCATAAATCAGATCCGTATTATATAAATCAAAAGACACGGATGTACAGTGGGAACTTGAGAATACAAATATATATTGTGATAGAATAACATTCTACTAGGTATATGTAATACATTTTGTTTGTTCATTTATTTCTTGATGGACCCATAGGTTGTGTGCTGGTTTGAAAGGATATATGTCCCCTAGAAAAGCCATGTTTTAATCTAAATCCCATTTCATAAAGGCAGAATAATCCCTATTCAATACTGTATATTTGAAACTGTAATGAGATAATCTCCCTGGAGATGTGATTTAATCAAGAGTGGTTGTTAAACTGGATTAGGTGACGACATGTCTCCACCCATTTGGGTGGATCTTGATAAGTTTCTGGAGTCCTATAAAAGAGGAAACATTTTGGAGAATGAAAGAGATTCAGAGAGAGCAGAGAATGCTGCAGCACCATGAAGCAGAGAGTCCACCAGCCAGCAACCTTTGGAGATGAAGGAAAACACCTCCCGGGGAGCTTCATGAAACCGGAAGCCAGGAGAGAAGAAGCTAGCAGATGACGCTGTGTTCGCCATGTGCCCTTCCAGATGAGAGAGAAGCCCTGACTGTGCTCGCCATGCGCCCTTACACTTAAGAGAGAAACCCTGAACTTCATCGGCCTTCTTGAACCAAGGTATCTTTCCCTGGATGCCTAGATTGGACATTTCTACAGACTTGCTTTAATTGGGACATTTTCTCAGCCTTATAACTATAAATTAGCAACTTATTAAATTCCCCTCTTTAAAAGCCAGTCCGTTTCTGGTATATTGCATTCTGGCAGCTAGCAAACTAGAACAGGTTGTTTTCGCCTTTTGGCTAGTGTGAATAATACTGCTGTGAAATTGGTGTGCAAGTATCTGTTTGAGACCCTGTTTTCACTTTCCTTGCACATATACCTAGGAGTGAAATTGTTAGGTCATATGGCAGTTCTATAACTTATTGAAGAACTGGCATATTGCTTTCCACTGCGGCTTCGCTGTTTTACATTCACACCCGCAGTGCACTTAATTCCAACATTTACTCATCCTTCCCAACACTTGTTATTTTTCCTTTTTTTTTTTTTTTTCAGTAATAGCCATCCTTGTGGGTGTAAGCTGGTATTTCATGATTTTGATTTGTATTTCCCCAGCGGTTAATGATGCTGAGCATATTTTCATATGCTTATTGACCATTTGTATATCTTCTTTGGAAAAAGGTCTATTTAAGTCCTTTGTCCACTTTTTAATTGGGGCACTAGTTTTGTTGTTGAGTTTAGGAGTTCTCTATACATTCTCGATATTAAGCCCTTATTACATACGTGATTTGCAGCTATCTCTTCCCATCCTGTATGTGTCTTTTCACTTTCAGTGCTCGCATGCACAAAGGTCTTTAATGTTTACAAAGTCCAATTTATCTATTGTTTTTTGTACTTGTGCTCTAGTTTCATGTCTGAGAATCTATTTTTGAATCTCAGGTCATAAAGAATTGCCCTATGTTATCTTCTGAGAATTTTATCTATTTTACTCTTACATTTAAGTCTTTGGTCCATTTTGATTTGTCTTTCTTACATGGTGTAAGATAGGGGTCTATCTTCATTCTTTGCAAGTGGGGATCTAGTTTTCTCAGCACCATTTGTGGAAGAGTCTATTTTTTCCCCATAGCATTTACTTGTCACCCTCATCAGAAATCAGTTTGTCATAGATGTGTAGGTCTATTTCTGAACTTTGGATTTTATTCCATGGGTCTGTCTACTCTATGCCAGTACCATACCACTTTAATTACTGTACTTTTGTAGTACATTTTGAAATTCAGAAGTGTGAGTCTTCTAACTTTGTTCCTCTTTTTCAAAAGTGTTTTGGCTATTTCGGGCTCCTTGCCATTCCATACGAATTTGAAGATCGGCTTCTCCATTTCTGGAAAAAAAAAAGCTGCCAGAATTTTGATAGGGTTTATTTTGTATCTGTAGATAGTTCTGTGGAATATCAACATCTTATCAATATTAAGTCCATGAACATGGGATGTCTTGCCATTTATTTTGGTCTTCTTTAGTGTCTTTCAGCAACATTTTGTAGTTTTCAGTACACAAGTCTTTCACATCCTTTGTTAAATTTATTCCTAGATCGTTTATCACTTCAGATGCTATCATAAATGAAATCTTCTTAATTTCCTCTTCATTGCTAGTGTGTAGAAACAATTGATTTTGTGTGTTCATCTTGAACCCTGACTATTTACTGAGCTCATTTATTAGCTGTAACAGTTTTCTTATAGATTCCTTTGGATTTTCTATATATAAGGTCGTGGCCTCTGCAAATAGAGATATTTAAGAGTTTCATTTCTTCCTTTCCAATTTAGATACCTTTAATGCCTTGTTTTTACCTAAATGCTCTCCTAGTACAATACTGAATAGCAGTGCTGAAAGCAAGTATCCTAGTCTTGTCTCTGATCTCAAGGGTGACAGCCTGGAGGGAGAACGGGGGTGGGGGGGCTGCTGGCGTCCAGTGGGGAGAGGTCAAGGACGTGGCTCAGACCCTGCGGTGCACAGGAAAGCACCCCCCCCCCCAGCAAAGAATACCTGGTGCAAAATGTCAGTATCGCTGTGGTTGAGGAAACTTGCCATAATTACACACATTACAAAAATTTACTCTTGGAAGTGACAACCATAACACAAAATGTTGGCCATGCTGTACCTTCAGCTAAAAAGCTGCAGATGCAAGTGAGCCGGGACCAAGAGAGACAAGATAAGAAGAAGGCAGACTTGTTTTTAGTAGGCGGTTCTTTAAATTGGTGTTATTGTTTTTATAGAGAAATTTTTCAGAAAGTAAAAACGGAAAAAGTCCTTTGGCAAAATGAGTGTTAAAGAGGGAGGAGATAGATGAGGAATGGAAGGAAGAAAGAAAGAAAGAAAAAATAAAGGCCTCAACCAAAAGGGGTGTTTTAAGCAAACAGTTCACCAAACTATCTGAAATTCAGAATCCTTTATAGAGATATTTAAATCAAAATGCAGCCCCTTCAATAGGAAATGGACCTTTTTATCTCTGATAATGCTCCTTATGTGCTTTTAATATAGCCACATCAGACACCAGTAGTCTTATGCTTAGTGTTTTCATGGTATATATTTTTTCTTCCTTTTACTTTAACCTTTACTTCCTTCCTTCCTTATACTTCAAATGTTGTATCTTTTAAAGAGCATTGGGTTGACTCTTGCATTCTTATTCAGTCTGACACACTTGTGTTGTAAACAGAGTGTTTAGTACTTTTGCATTTAAAATAATTCTTGATATAATTGGGTTTAAGTCTATCATCTTGTTTTCTACTTGTCTCCTCTGTTCTTTTGTTCATTCTTTTTTCCTCCCTTTTTTTTTCATATGGAACACTTCACGAATTTGCATGTCATCTGTGTGCAGAGACCATGCTAATTTTCTCTGTACCATTCCAATTTTAGTATATGTGCTGCCGAAGCAAGCACTTTTCCTCCTTTTATTTGGATTAATCAAGCAATGTTAAGTACTACATCCCATATCCTCTATTGACTTTTTTTGGCTTTGCTTTGTGATTGCTCTCATGATTATAATATGTACCATTCTCACAGTCTTCCTTGAATTAATGTTATACCATTTCCTGTACAATGAAGAAGAACTTACAACAGTATAATTCCCTTTATATATTGTTCTAGTTTGTTAGCTGCTGGAAAGTGATATACCAGAAACAGAATGGCTTTTGAGAAGGGGAATTTATTAAGTTGCTAGTTTGCAGTTCTAAGGCCACGAAAATGTCCAAATTAAAGCAAGGCTATAAAGATGTCCAATCTAAGGCCACCAGGGAAAGATACTTTGGTTCAAGAAGGTCAATGAAGTTCAGGGTTTCTCTCTCAACTGGAATGGCGCATGGCGGACATGGCGACATCTGCTGGCTTCCTCTCCAGGCTTCCGGTTTCAAGAAGCTCTCCAGAGCTCTCTGGCTGCCTGGACTCTGGCTGCTCTCATAGCTCTAAAGCTTTTTCCAAAATGCTTCCTCTTTTAAAGGATTCCAGTAAACTAATCAAGACCCACCTGGAATGGAAGGAGTCATAGCTCCCTCTAATCAAAGGTTAATACCCACAGTTGAGCGTGCCACATCTCCGTGGAGTTAATCTAATCAAGTTTCCAATCTATAGTGCTGAATAGGGATTAAAAGAAAAGGCTGCCTCCTGGATCAGGATTAAAACGTGGCTTTTCTAGGGTACATAATCCTTTCAAACTGGCACACAAACCCTCCTGCCTTCTGTACTATTACATATTTTCCTTCTACATATATTTCAGATGCCACAATACATTATTATAGTTTTTGCTTTAAGCAGTTGATTGTCATTAAAGAATATAAAAAAGAAAGAAAAATCATATTTGCCATTTGCCATTTTGAGTGCTCTTCTTTCCTTCCTATAGATACAAATTTCCATCTGGAATAATTTCCCTTTCACGTGAACAAGTTCCTTTAGCATTTTTTTTGTATTACAAGTCTATTGGCAACAAATTCCCTCAGCTTGTATTTATCTGAAAATGTTTTATTTCTCAATTCATTATGATTGTTTTATTACAGACATGTCATGGATCCATCTCTCTATGTATCCATCAATTACCTTTTTGTATGCAAGTAAATTGCAGGCATCAGTTAAGTCAATCTAAATACTTCAGCACGTGGTCATTACTATACGTTTATTTATAGCTATCAATACGTATTGGCAGTGTTTATTACTTTTGAGGTAAAATTTTAACACAATGAAATGCGCAAACCTTAAATGTGCCATTTAATGACACCTGACATATGTATACGCATGTGCAACCCAAACCTATTTTGAGATTCAGAAACTTACCATCACACCATAAAACTCCCTTATACCCCTTCCCTCTAAATCCCTGCCCGCCCCATGAAAGCAACAACTTGATTTTTCCACCATAGATTAGTTTTTAATACATTAGTCCTACACATAAATGGAGGAGTCATCCAGTATGCACTCTTTCCTGAGGCTTATTCAGGATGAATCTGGGGTGTCCACAATGCTGCACACACAAACGGTTCATTCCTTTTATTGCTAAATAGCATTTTACCATTTGTCCTCTTGTTTCCTCTATTTATTGATCCTCTGCTCCTCCTTTATTGCCTTTTTTAAAATTAATTGAATGCTTTTTAGAATTTCTTTTAGGATTTTTTACTGTTTCTCTTTGCACAATTTTTTAGTGGTTCCTCTGGAAATTGTAATATACGTGCTTAATTTTTCACAGTCTAATTAGAGTTAATATAGTACCATTTCATGCACAATGTGGAACTTTGCAACAATGCGGTTTGTTTCTCCACTGTGGAAGGCAAAATTTGAAAGGTGGCCTCCCGAGATCTCCATCCACTGAATATTCAATCAAACACCAATGCAGGTGCCACTGGGAGGATTAAAGTGCTAAGTCACTTCACTTTAACACAGAGCCTGCCAGGGTGGGTTTGACCCAATCAGTAAGCAGAGAGTTTTTTCTAGCTGGTGGCAGTAGAGAAGCAGAGGTTTCAAGTATGAGGGGGATTCAAACTACTCAGCTGGCTCTAGGGTGGGGGGACCACGTGCCAAGGACTACGGTGGTCTTTAGGGTGGAGGGACCACGTGCCAAGGACTACATGGTCTTTAGGGTGGGGGGACCACGTGCCAGAGACTCTGGTGGTCTTTAGGGTGGAGGGACCATGTGTCAAGGACCACGATGGTCTTTAGGGTGGAGGGACCATGTGTCAAGGACCACGATGGTCTTTAGGGTGGAGGGACCATGTGTCAAGGACTACGTGGTCTTTAGGGTGGGGGGGACCACGTGCCAAGGACTCTGGTGGTCTTTAGGGTGGGGGGACCACGTGCCAAGGACTCTGGTGGTCTTTAGGGTGGGGGGACCACGTGCCAAGGACTCTGGTGGTCTTTAGGGTGGGGGGACCATGTGCCAGAGACTCTGGTGGTCTTTAGGGTGGAGGGACCATGTGTCAAGGACTACGGTGGTCTTTAGGGTGGAGGGACCATGTGTCAAGGACTCTGGTGGTCTTTAGGGTGGGGGGACCACGTGCCAAGGACTCTGGTGGTCTTTAGGGTGGGGGGACCACGTGCCAAGGACTCTGGTGGTCTTTAGGGTGGGGGGACCACGTGCCAAGGACTACGGTGGTCTTTAGGGTGGGGGGACCATGTGCCAAGGACTCTGGTGGTCTTTAGGGTGGGGGGACCACGTGCCAAGGACTCTGGTGGTCTTTAGGGTGGGGGGACCACGTGCCAAGGACTACGGTGGTCTTTAGGGTGGAGGGATCACATGCCAAGGACCACAATGGTCTTTAGGGTGGGGGGACCACGTGCCAAGGACCACGGTGGTCTTTAGGATCGAGGCGCCACATGCCAAGGACCACGGTGGTCTTTAGGGTGGAGGGACCACGTGCCAAGGACTATGGTGGGCTTAGGGACAGACAAGAGCCTTGCGTGACAGCCAACAAGGAAACAGAATTCAGTCCTACAGCCAGAAGGAACTGAATTCACCAACAAACTAAACAAGCTTGGAAGAGAGTCTTTCTCAGACCCTCTAAATAAGAGCCTTGCATTCAGTCCTGTGAGACCCTAAGCACAGGATACAGCTGGTTCATGCTGGACTCTGACCCACATAACTGCGATAACAAATCTGTGTTATTTAAGCCACTACATTTACGGTAATTGTTACGCAGCAATAGAAACTAATACACCCATCCCTCATCCTTTATCTGATAGTTTTCACGTGCATTATAATTACATATTTTACAAATCCCACATGACAATATTATAATTTGACTTTAAATGGTCATAATTATTTAAATTAAGAAGAAAATAATCTTTTTATTTACTCACACACTTACTATTTCTAATATTCTTCATTCTTATTCTGAAGATCAGAGTTCCCATCAAATATCCTTTCCCTTCAACCTGAAGAATTTCCTTTAGCATTTTGGGTAGTGCAGACCTGCTGTCAATTAACTCTCTTAGTTGTATGCATGCGTTTTACAATGCAAAAGTTCCCTTGTTTTACCTGCATTATTGAAGGGTATTTCATAATTTTTTTTTAATTGTGAAACATAACATATATACAAAAAAGCAATAAATTTTCAAGTGCATTCTAGCAAGTAGTTATAGAACAGATTTTAAAGTTTGGTATGGGTTACACTTTCATGATTTTTCATTTTTTCTTCTAGCTGCTCCAAGACACTGGAGACCAGCAGAAATATCAATATAATTATTAAGCAGTCATACTCATTTGTTAAATCCTATCTTCTCTGTTATACTTCTCCTTTCCTTTTTTTCTTTTTGGTGAAAAATAACATATATACAAAAAACAATAAATTTCAAAGTGCATCGTAACAATTAGTTGTAGAACAGATTTCAGAGTTTGGTATGTGTTAAAATTCCATAATTTTAGGCTTTTACTTCTAGCTGCTCTAAGGTACTGGAGACTAAAAGAAATATCAGTAAAATGATTCAGCACTGTTCTAGTTTGCTAGCTGCCAGTAGCAAAATACCAGAAATGGAATGGCTTTTATAAAGGGGAGTTTAATAAGTTGCTAGTTTACAGTTCTAAGGCCATGGAAATGCCCAAAAGCAAGTCTATGAAAATGTCCGATCTAAGGCATCCAGGGAAACATACCTTGGTTCAAGAAGGCTGATGACGTTCAGCATTTCTCTCTCAGCTGGAAGGGCACATGGTGAACATGGTGGCATCTGCTGGCTTTCTCTCCAGGCCTCTTGCTTCGTGAAGTTCCCTGGGAGGTGTTTTCCTTCCTCATCTCCAAAAGTCGCTGGCTGATGGGCTCTGTGGTTCTCTCATCATTCTGTTGTGGGAACAGAACAAGCTGATGTTCTGCAAAGGCTGGCCCCTCTGCATTTCAGGACTTACTTGGTCCCAGGCCCCATCTGGAGGTTGTAGGTTTCTGGAAAGTTACCCTAGTGCATGGAACCTTTGTAGAATCATGTATATCGCCCTAGGTGTTCTTTAGGATTGGCAGGAGTTGATTTTGGTTGGGATTTGACAAGTGATGTGGAGGGTATTTTTGATGGACTTAGAATTCTATGTTGATGGTTTTTTTCCCAGTACTTTAAAATTTGTTCTACTGTGTACTGACCTTTTTTTCATCTTAGGATGAGTCAGGTCATTTGGATCATTTTAATCGTGCACATACATTTTAATTGTGCATCACCTTCCTCTGGTTGCTTGCAAGATCTTTTTCTTTAGCTTTGATTTCTAGCCATTTGACACTGACATGTCTGAGTGTGATTTTCTGACTATTTATCTTACTTAGTATTTACTGAGCATCTTGGATTTGTGGGTTGTTGTTTTTACCAACTTTAGAAAATTTTCAGTCAGCATTTCTGCAAAAGATTTTTCTGGCCCATTCTCTCTCCTCTCTTACTGGAACCACAATTGCATGTATTTTAGAAAACTTGATTCTGTCCCTTATATCAGAATCTCTGCTTATTTTTTTCTATCTTTTTTTCTCTTTGTGTTTCTGTTTGGATAGATTTTTTATTAACATATCTTCATCTTCACTGACCTTTGCTTCTATTGTGTATCCAATCTGTGATTCCATCCCGTGAAATTTTTGTCAGATACTATATCTTTCAATTTTAGGATTTTCATTTGGTTCTCTGTTACAGTATCTATACTTTCTCTGAAAGTCCCCCATCTCTTTACTCATTATATCTATCTTTTCTAGTAGTTTCTTTAACATATTTATTATAGCTATTTTGAAGTGCTTGTCTGATAATTCCAACACCTGGGTTATCTGTTGGTCTGTTTCTATTGACTGATGTTTCTCTTTTCTATGGTTTACATTCTCCTGCTTTTTCATATATTTCACAAGTTTTTTGTTTGTCTGTTTCTTTGTTTTTGCATGGCAGGCACCGGGATTTGGACCCAGGTCTCTGGCATGGCAGGCAAGAATTCTGCCACTGACCCAGCATTGCACCTCCCCCACAAGTTTTTTATCATATGCCATATATTATTTCTAAAAGAACAGGACAGATTGAATTATATTAAATAATGGAATTCAAGCACCAGTGGTCTGTGCATCTCTCATGGCTTTTTGGTCCAGCCCCTTTCCTCCAAGGCAGCCAGGGTAACTGCCTTCATTCATCCCATCAGAAGTTGTATTAAGTGACTGTCATTGACTAGGCTCAGCTCACATCTATCTTTCCTTTGAAGATGGGTTCAAGCCTCTCCCTGAGGGTCCACAAGAATGCTAGACCTCAAGACTCTGAGACTGCATGTCATGATATTATGAGCCCTCAGTATCTTAGAATCAGGAAACTGTAGGACCTTTAGAAAACCAGACAGGTATATATATAATTACTTCTACAAAATGTTTTAATTCAATTTATAGGGCCGTGTATGGGGCATTCGTGGAGCACAGAGGAGGGGCATGTTGGGGGAGGGGGGGCAGTTCAGGGAGGGATTCCCAGAAGAAGTGGTGCCTGAACCAAGCCTCAAAAGAAATGCAGAAGTTAGCTGGCAAAGGAGGCAAAAAGCATTCCAGGCCAAACTAACAGCACAGGCCGAGTTACAGAGGATTAGAACTAAGCTTCTGCATTCCTGGATCCCTGGACTAGGGGTCACAGGTGGCTCAGTGGTCAGAGACACGGGTGGGCCCACGCCAATCAGGCCGTTCCAGGCACGGTAACACCACAGCTCTCTCAGGAATGAGGTCTGCACATTGTATGTCTTTTTTTTTTTTCCTGCCTCATCATCAGCCTCACCCTCAGCAAAATCATGAAGTTGGTGGAACTGGTCTCTGTCACCCCTGCCTCCCATCCCGCGCCAGGACCTGTCTCTCTTCCCTTCTGATGAAATCGCTGTGCGGAAAACCCACTCTGCTGTCAGCACGCCATGGTTTTCCTTTCAGCCCGGAAAGCAATGGAATTCACAGGCTGTGGCTGCCCTTTACTGCTCTCCAGCCAGACGCATCTGGGATTGCTGTGCTCATTCCCAGGAGACAAGCGATGCAAATGTAACCTAAGAAAGCAGAGTGTGATGCGGCGAGGCCCACACAGGGGGCCCGTTGTCTAGAAAGCGTGCTTGCTGTGTTTTAGTGTTTCTATCATGAAATAAGGGGGAGAGAAAAAAACTTTCCCTGCCCAGTATTCCAAATGCAATCAGACAGTTGTGAGTATCTGTGATAACGAAGGCTCCATAAATGAGTTGGCGCATTTCAGTAATTTCTACCTGAAGGCAGGGACCCCAAATGCTGTGCCAGGGAGGCCATAAGGAGAGTGCCCTCCTGTCCCTTCTGGGAGACACTGCCCAGACTCGAGGCAGAGGCCAGAGCAGATGCCCTGCACCCACACCCACCCAGCCCCACCCACCCCGCTCCACCCCCACCCACTCTGCTGTCTGTCCTAAGGGCCAATTACACACACACACACACAGCACTTACAGGGCACGCACTACAGGCCAGGCACTACTCTAAGCTCTGCACAATCATTTCAACAGCCCTGTGAGCAGGGATAAATGTTAGTATCTCTATTTTATGGATAAAGAAATGGAACATAGAGACCAAGAGACTTGCCCAGTATCACACACGAGTAAGTGGCAGAGCCAGGATTTGAACCTGAGCCACTGGGGTCTGAGAGTCCATGCAGGAGGCCCTTGAAGCATCCCAGTAGGCATCCCCATGTCGGCGTGGACCTGCCCCGCAGGCACCCACCCCCCACACAGCATCTGAGCACCTGCTATCTACAGCAGCCTGCATTGTGCGTTTTTAACACTGGAAATTTAGAAGGCCTGGAGCTCAGAATCCAGCAGTGGAAGCAGACATGCCAATAAACAGCACTTGTTTGTGGTAGTAAAATATTGAAAATAAATGAAATGTCCATGAATGAGAGATTGATTAAATGAAATATGGTACATCCAAGGAGTACTAAGCAGCTATCAAAAAGGACAAGGACGCTTTCAGTGCACTGGTATAGAAAGGACTTCATGCTATATTAAATGAAAAAAGCAAAGCGCAGAACATAGAAGGTTAGCTTCCACATAAAAATGGAGGAAAAGGAGAGTGCCCATGAATATTCACTTGTGTAAGCAAACGGACACTCCAAAAGGACACCCGGGGAACAGGGACAGTGGTTATGTGGCTGGGAGTGGGGGGGGGGGGGGAGGGCTGGGAGGGGCTTAAAGGTGGAAAATCAGAGTTTTACTTGTTGCTATATGTATCCATGCACACATGCAATTTTATTTTCTTTGAGAACTATGTGAATTTTAGAACTATTTTTAAATTAAATTAAAACATGGATGTGATTTCAGCCAAGGTAAACAGTCTTAGCTCTGCCTCCCCTGTTCCTTCCTCCTTGGCTGTCACACCCTAGTGTGGGGCCCCTGAAAGCTGATAATAAACAGTTGGGGGGAAAAGAGTAGATGGCAGGAAGCCTGCCCTTCCCTTTGTGCAGAGGGCAGACTCCCATCATCTCACATCCCCTGAGCACCCACCCATCTGAAATGACATCATGTTGTCCCCGCAGCATCTCTTCATTAACCTCCTGCCCCGTCAACAGCATAAGAAGATAATTTCAAAGCATACCCTCAGAGCCTGCTGGACTTTCAAAGACAACAAAAGACTCTGAAGGCCATGCTCAGCTTAATGTTTTCGTTTCTGGCTTCGTTCCTCTTTAATTAGAACATAATTTGCATTTACATGATTTCATCCTACCACTGGGTTGTGGCAGCGTTGATGATGAGTGACACTCCATAATTTCCCATCATAGCTGGGGAGTCAGGAGGGTGGCCTCCACCACCGATAGACTCCTTTCCAATTAAACAGTTCATTGGACATGTCATGGTCTGGGGTTCTCGTTATCCTCTGATGTGCACGGCTCATGGATATTTGTTTACACCCGTTATCATAATAAGGTCTTGGTACAGAAGATGCTCAGAAAATTATGCTCCCACACTCAGTAACTCTAATAACATTGACTTAAAAATGCTCCTTCTCAAGCTCCAGATTCACATGTCTGACATCTAAGACACCTGGAAGTCTGATAGGTACCTCAAATTGAACAGATCTAAAATTGGGCTCCTGATTCCTTCCCCTACCTCCAGCTCCTCCCCAACGACAGAAATAACAACAGCAACAATCCCCGACGCTACTGGGCTTTCCCAACTCAACTAAAGGCAGCCCCTTCCCTCCAAATGTTCAGGCCAAGAGCACTGGTGTCGCCCTGGCCCCCTCTTTCTTCTGCACCCCGTATCCAGTTCATTGGCACACCCTGACACTCCTGCCATCAAATCCAACCACTTCTCACCACCTCAGATGCTACCTCACTGGCCCCAGCCGCCATCATCCCTCACTGGGATCAGCACAACAGATGCTCTCCGGCCTCCCCACTGCTTCCCTTGCTCCTGCCCCCAGTGGCTTGTTATCAGCACAGCAGTCAGAGCAATTCTAGTAAAAGCAAATCAGTCCATTTCTCTCCTCTGTTCAAAACGCTCCTAGGCCTTCTCTTTCATCATATCCACAGTAAAAACCAAAGCCATTTCAGTAGGTTACTTCTGCCCGGACCTCATCTCCCTGCAGTCTCTGCACCAGGCACGCTGGCTGGCTCGACATTCCTCACATAACTCAGGCGCCTCGGGGCCTTTGCACTTGCTGTCCCCTCCTCCTCCAGACACACCTAAGGCGTCCTCGCTGCTGTCCATCCAAACGCTCCCTTCTCGGTTACGCCTTCCCCGGCCACCCTATGTAAAACTGCAACTCCCCCTCACCCCAACAGTCTTTGCCCCTCTCCTGCCTTATTTTCTCTCTAGCACTCACCACCATCGAACACGCCATGGATTTTACTTATTTTGCTTACGTTTGTCTCCCAGGAGAGGAATTTTGTCTGTTTGGTTCCCTCCATACATAAGAGCGCTTAGAACAATGTCTGGTATCATGCAGGGCCTCATTAAATATTTTTAGAATAAATGAAAGAATGAATCCAAGTAATATCTTGGAAGAATATTGCTCAATTTCAAAAAGAAAGATCTAAAGGAAAGCTACCAAAATATCAATGGTAGTTATCTCTGGGTGGTCCAATTACTTGTGCATTTTTATTTGCTTCTGAATTCCTTTTTGTGCTTTACAAGTTGTGTTTTATTTGTTTACCATTCAGCATATTTAATTTTTAATAATAAAATATTTTAAAATAATACTGATATGAAAGAACAAAGAGACAATGATAATGATAATTAAATGCAATATGGGATCATGGACAGGACCAAGTAAGGGACGAGAAAACACTCAGAGGGACATTATTGGAACATATAAAAAAAATTGGAATATAGAATGTAAGTTTTGTAACAATGCCAAATTTCTTAAACTTGATAACTGCATGTAAGGTGGTTACATAAAGGTATAAACTCGTTAGTAAGAACTTTGCATGTCAGTTTTCAGTGTTCAAGGAGCATTACATATATAACCTATTTTCAAGCATTCAGAAAGCAGATTGATTAGATAGATAGATGATACATCGGTACAGAAAATGTGACAAAATGTTAAAATCGGTAGATCTGAGTATCTGGTAGGATAGGGGTATGCTGGAGTTTTCTGTTTGGTTTGTGTTATGTTTGTAACTGTCTGTAAATTTGAAAGTATTCCCCCCAAAGTGTTTTTTAAATAAATGTATAATACTGATAATCATAAAAGGGGAAAATGGACCAACTGAAAAATGTTTATTTCCAACAGATTCCACACCCCACAATACGGCAAAGGAAAAGAGAAACAAATACTGAGAGGTCCCTTCCAGGTGCCCTCCTGGTCCCCTTACCTGTAGGACCCCAAACATGCGTCTCTATCAGTCCCCCACCCCACTCCACCCGAGCCGTAGAAGCTTTGAGCACGTGACTGCCAGAAACCACCCAGGACCACCCCTCCCTATTCCTCAACCACACCCCCCCCATTTCCTCCATGTCCAGCCTGACTCTTGGCTGTCCATCCCGGCCCCCTGTGGCACCCTCTGTGCCGTGGCTGTGGTGCTGATTGCTGCCCTCTCGTTCTTTCTGCCCTGCCCCACCGCAGGCAGCTTCCACCCCGGTACTGGCCCCTTGGTTGGCACTCTGGTCTGCGTGGGGTTGGGGCTTCATCAGTGGATGAGCTTACACCAAGTGACCTCGGCCCTGCAGTCTGGGGACCTGAGTCAGTGAGCGGCAAAGTCATAAAAAGTCATGAACGCAGCTCTGCTTCCACATTTCCACCCCAAACCCTCATTCTAGCTCTTCTTTAAACGTGGGTTCTCAGCGAGAAGGAGCGCCACGAGGACGTGTCGCCTCAGTACAGATGCCAGGGAGAGAACGGAAAGTTTATGCATGTTAGACATATCTAATACTTTAGGGTCCAACAATCCTGAATTAATGGTATGTCAATTTTTTTTTTTTTTTTTTACATGGGCAGGCACCAGGAATCAAACCCAGGTCTCCGGCATGGAAGGCGAGAACTCTGCCTGCTGAGCCACCATGGTCTGCCCCTTCAGTTATTTTTAATTAGGATAAAATTAAAATTTTCAAAGCCCTAGGTGACAGAAACTATCCAAAGGGCTTCACATACCTATTAATTCTATCAAATGCAAAATGCAATGCATCCTGTTAAATTTCCATCCTGCCCAACCCTCTCCCTAGATAGAAGATTCCACCATCTAATAGCTCTTGACCCCAGATCTGACATTTCTTACTCAGTGACAGAGGGGTTGTTTGCAATTTACAGATATAACCCCACAGGCCCAAGCAAACTACTGTCCCAGAAAAAGAAAGGACTTGAAGCTCATGGCATTTTGACTCACTTTTGTTGAGCAAAGATTGTAGATTCAAGGCAAACTCCAATTGCACCTTCCTTTTGCTTTCAAAGGAATAAATGGGCAGGCACTGGGAATTGAACCAGGGTCTCTGACATGGCAGGCAAGAGCTCTGCCACTGAGCCACTGTTGCATTGCCCCTGACAACTACTTTTTAAAGATATTGCTAGGGCTTCAGAGCATACTGCCCAAAAGTTGAGTGGCCTTATCTATGTTTTTTCACTAGTGACAGAATATGCTCGTGAGTGGAACCTCCACAGAAAAAGGTTAGAAACTACTTGCTTTACCACCTGAGAAAATTTTGTTTGTTTTTGGAGCAAACCATTGCATACCATTTGATGCCAGATACCTTGGAACTACAAGATTTTGCCTAAACCAAGACTTCTGCAGACAAATAAATGCCATTATAACTAAAAACTCAAATGAAATACAAGAAAAGAAATGGTCGACATCCTGAAAAGTTAATAACAGTAGGTAGATGAGAGTAGAGGGCCAGAAGTCAGAGTGGTTCATATCAAGGGGTGGGTTTCCTAGTTTTACTTTTCTTTGATCTTCCGACTTTAAAGCAAGGTGGCCCCAGCGCTGAACCGTGCAGCAGGGAAAGGTCATAAAACGTTGAGAGAAAACCAGGGCACAGGACCTGGGGAATGGTCCCTGGAATCTGAAGCATGACAGAGGCATCTTAGGGGGCAGGAACCTGGAGACAGAGGTCCCTAATTCTGTCACAAGTCCAGAGTCACCCCTGAACTGTGCATATATGAGAGCAACCCAAAGCACTATGGCAAAGATTTTGAAATCTAAACTGCAATATCATCTACTACCCATGTCCCAGACAAATCCCAGAGAGGCACATATGTGGAACATGCCCCAAAACAGCATAACCAAGTCTTTGAAAACTCAGCTAACACTGGAACCCCTACTGCAGATAGCAAGGTAGAACGTGTAATCTGACCCCCATTGGTAGACTGTCTGCTTAAAGAAAACAAATCGACATTCTCCAGAGGACTTGACAAGACACAGAGATTCAGTAATATTCAAAACATCCAGAACACAATAAAAATTATTAAACATACAAAGAAACAGGAAAATGTGACTAATTCTCAAGAGAAAATACGATTACTCAATGCCAACAATGAAATGACCCACACATTGGGATCATCAGACTGATACTTTAATGATTAGCATGCTCTGTGAGGTAAAGATGAATACTCTTGAAAGTAATGGAAAGATAGACCTTCTCAGCAAAGAAATAGAAACTGTCTGAAAATGGAAATTTCAGAACTGGGAAAAATAATATAAACGCATGCAATAAAAAATGTACAGGCTGGACTCAACAGCAAAATGGAAATGACAAACTCAAGATTATAACTTGAAAATACATCAGTAGAAATTATCCTATTTAAACAACAAGGAAAGAAAATAATTTTTAGAAAATGAATACAGCCTCGGGAACTTATGGGGTAATATCAAAAGGTCTAATATTTGTGATATTGGAGTCCCAGAAGACAAAGAGATTGGTGCAGAAAAAAATATTTGAAGAAATAATTGTCAAAAACTTACTAGATTTCATCAAGGGAATGGACCTTTATGAACGGCTGCAGAGTGCAAAAATACTTATGTGCCATGTGAATATTCACCAAAGGACACCCGCTGCGGGGAAACGCTCCATCACATGGACAAACTGACAAATGTGGCTGTCGATTGCCACAGAGTTTGCTCAACAGGCTGTGTACTGGGTGCCCGTGGTGATGGCCATGGCAGTCACACACAGGCCAACGACACAGCCTTCCCCTCACCGGGCCCAACCTAGCATCACTGCCGCCAATCGCCCTCCTGCCAACTTCAGAGTCCAAGCCGGAGTCCCTGGTATGACACCATTCCCCAGAGGGACAGGCCAGCCACCTCGTGGCAGATGGGTGGCACTGCATCCCTTCCACCTTGGATGCAACGTGATGTCCTCATTGGACTGGGCATGTATTGCAGGTGAGGATTTGCTGTCTCTCCCTTGATGCTTCTACAGCACGGCTGTCGTGGAATTACAGGATGCCTTGCTCATCATAATGGCACTTCCCGTGGAATTACTTCTGATTAATAAAGCACTCTTTGCACAGCAAAAGAATGGTGGCAAGGGGCTCATGCCTGAGAATTCGCTTGTTCCACTACATGCCCCCAAAACTCTGAAATAGCAGCGATGGAGTGCTATGCGGAAAATTCCGTTACAGAGCTATCCAGGAAATCACTAAACGATACAGATTGCACTTCTAGGCACTTACCTTGGAGAAGGGAAATGTTATGCTCACAAAAACTCGTACAAGGATGGTTATAGCAATTGTGTTTATAATAATCAAGCACTAGAAACAACCCAGAAATCTTTCAGTGCATGCATGGATAAACAAACTACGGTCTATCCATAACATGTGTTACTACACAACAATGAAACAATAAAAAGGAATGAACTGTTGATAGGCACAACCAGGATGAATTTCCAGAGAACTATAGAATGAGAAAAGCAAGCCCAAATTGTTGCATACTGTTATATAAATAACTGCATGTATATAACATTTTACATTATGATAGAAGTTGTAGATTTACAGAAAAATCATGTAGAAAATAGTGTTCCCTTATGCTCTCCTATTATTAACCCTTTGCATCACTGTAGCACCTTCATAACAATCGATGAAAGAACATTGAAACTGAAATATTAACTATAGTCCATAGCCTATGGTTAGGCTGTGTTTTTTCCCATATGTCCCCTATTATTAATACCTTGCATTAATGTAGCACATTTCTTATAATTCATGAATGAACATTTTTACAATTGTACCATTAACTATAGTCCATTGAATACTATTCACTGTCATACAGTTCTATATTTCATCTGACAATTTTTATTATAATAACACATATGTGACCTAAAATATCCCCCTTTTAACCATATACACGTAGATGATACACATATTTAATATATAAATTACATTCACAGTGTTGTGCTACCATAGCCACCATTCATTTCCAAAACATCACAATCAACCTAAATAGAAATTCTGTACAAATGAAGCATTACCTCCCCACTCAGTTCCTGCAGCCCAGCCCCTGGCAACCTACGTTCTAGATTCTAATGCTATCGGTTCATTTTTGGGTTCGTTTATTCTAATTATTTCACATCAGTGAAATCATATAATATTTGTCCTTTTGTTTCTGGATTATTTCACTCAGCATAATGTTTTCAAGGTTCATCCATGTTGTCGCATGAACCAGAACTTTGTTCCTTTTTAATGCTGAATAAAGTTCCATTGCATATGCGTGTATATATATATATACCACACTTTGTTTATCCACTCATTAGTTTGATGGAAAATTGGGTTGCTCCCATCTTTTGGTAATTGTAAATAATGCTGCTATGAACACTGATGTGAAAATATCTTGTCAAGTCCCTGCTTTCAGTTCTTTTTGGTATATACCTAGAAGCAGGGCTGGCAGGTCATATGGTAATTCTATTCTTAGCTTCCTGAGGAACCGCCAAACTGTTATCCACGGTGTCTGCACCATTTTACATTCCTACCAGCCATGAACGAGTGTTCCTATTTCTCCACACCTTCTCCCACACTTGTCATTTTCTCTTGTTTTAACAGTAGCCATTCTAGTGAGTGTGAGATGGTATCTCATTGTGGCTTTGATTTACATTTCCCTAATCACTAGTGATGTTGAGCATCTTTTCATGTGCTTTTTAGCCATTTGTATAGCCACTTTGAGAAATGTTTATTCAAGTCTTTTGCCCATTTTTAAATTGTGCTGTTTGTCTTATTATTATTGGGTCATAGAATTACTTTTGATATTAAACCCTTATAATTTATATTTTTTATGTGCTGTTGAGTTTGATTTGCATGTATTTTGTTGAAGAATTTGAATCTTTATTTATAAGAGATATTGATGTGTAATGTTGCTTTTATTTTTCTTCCCAAGTTAGTGGAATTTTTCCTTTTATTAGTTGACCCTGCAGGAAGACCTTTCCAGAGGATGCCAATACATTGCCATGCCAATGATGTCTTCTGGGAAGGTTTTTTCCATATTACATTTTGGAAATGACAAAATCATAGAGATGGAGAGCAGATCTGTGGTGGCCAGAGGTTGAGTAGGAGTGGGTATGAGGGAAGTGAGTGTGGCTGAAGAAGGGTAACAAGGGGTTTCCAACCTTGTGGTGATTGACTATCAGTGTCACTGTCCTGCTAGTGATATTGTCCTATAGTTTTACAAAATGACACCACTGGGCCTCAGTTCTCTTTTTTCTCTCTCCTCTTCGAATTCAAGTTGCTTCTACCTCCTAAATATTTTTATCATCCTTTTAAAATTCTATCATCTCTACCATTTCTGAGTCTATCTGTTACCCTTTTTATATTTCATATTTGCATGCTCCCTTGTGTTCCTGGCAATATTTCTTTAAAGGTTAAGGAGCTTTGTTCTATCTCACAGTCAGATCACTTGGGATCAGATGGATCCTTTTGAGGCATGTTATAAGCTTCTGTGGGTGGGTCCGAGGTATATTTAGCTTACTACAAAACTCTTCTGAGGTCTCTACCCAGTGATGTAGGAATTTAAAGTCTTCTCACTCTGGAGAAGTGAGTGGGAGCACTAACTATTCCCAGTCCTGTGTGATCTCAACAACTATTCAGCCAACCACTCTCCAGTGTTTCTTTCCCCAGCCTCAAGTGGTTTTCTCTCCCAAATACTCAGCCGAAGACTCAAGGGAACCCCTCTGAAGATCTCTGGAGCTCTCCCTCTGTTCAGCTCCCTGCTCTTACACTTGGGGTATCAGTTCTAGATATTATACGAGTCTGATTCACATATACCAAAACCCAACATTCGGTAATAATACATGGGCAAAGGCTACGTGGGACGACTCTCTATTGTTTCTCACAACTGCTCGTTAATCTACAATTATCTCAAAATAAATGTTTGAGTCAAAAAAGAATACTAGTACACTGAACCAATGATGATCTCAAAATCATTATGCTGAGTGAAAGAAGCCCAACACAAAAGAAAACATATTCTATGATTCCATTTATAAAATACGAACTATTCCATAACAACAAAAAGCACTCCGTGGTTTTGTGGGAGCAGCGGTGAACGGGGCTACGGCCTGCAAAGGAGCAGGAAGAAAAATCTTTAGAATGTGGTGTAAATGCTCTGTCTTAATGTGGTAGTAATTTCATGGGTGTTACTATCTGACAAAACTCTTGGATCGTACATTTTAAATGGATGCGATTTATCTTACGTAAGTTATTTCTTAATGAAGTTGATCAAAAACTGTAAATTGATGGGCCAGAGACCAAAGCCTACAGGTCATGAGAATATAACCACAAAGGCCTCAGCCTGCCCGGGGTTGGGGGGGGGGGGGCTTTACAGCTCTCCAACACCTGAGGAGGGTTTAGGGACCAACCTAGCAATTAATCAACCAACACTTTAAATTCCCTTTATATATGAACCACGCACACAGGGTTCCCCACAAAGGAGAGCAGTCCCCAGACCCCGAGCGCACAAGACCAGCATGCCGCAGAGATGTGGGGCCGGCGAGGAACCGAGACTGCGGGGCAGGGGGTACTGAAAGCCCAAGACCAGTCAAGGCAGAGGGACGGCAGAGCCGGCACACGGGGGAAGGGAGAAGGCGCTGGGCTACAGAGGTGGCCAATCCGCAGAGCTAGAAAAGTTAAATGGAAAGAGCCTTCCTTCCGTAATCAGCGGCATCGCCATAGGTATCTCACTCACCTCAACTTGAAGTGTTAGTTCCGTTTGCTTCCTCCTTCACCCCCACACTCGGTCAGGGATGCAGTCCTGGTCGCTTTTCCCTCCTGAGGTCTCGCGCCCTCCTTCTTCCTTTCTCTTCTCACTGCCACTCCCCAGGTCATGACCTTACCTGCTCACACCTGCGCCACTGCAAAGCCTCCTACCAGCCTCCGTACACTCCTGCTGCCCGGAAGCAGAGCCTAAGATGGGATGCTTGCTGAAATAACTTACAGGGAGAGCACCCTCAAAGAAAAGAAACAGGGGAAGCAGGACGGGGCAGAGGAAGGAGGTAAGCGAGGATGTCAGCCAAGCTTGATGGCGCTAGTAGGTTCAGAGGCACAACTTGTGCCACGGAATTGGTCCCACCTTGAGGTAAAGTAGATTGCCTCGCCATGATTGTCAACCACTGGCAGGGGCAGGAGTTGGAGGGGAGGGGGGGGTCCTGTTGTTTTTTCAGGCAGGACAGCTCAATTTGGCCAATAACAACTCTCTAGAAAAGGGACAGCTGTGATCTGTTAGCAGTCCACGCTCACTCACAGCGGCTGGGAGACGGGGCACCAGGTGAAAGGGGATTTGGGCACAGCAGCACCCACTGCAGTGACCTTCACCACCCACGTATCTTATTACGCGACGTCTTTGATTAAAACCGTCAGATGAGCCCGGCCGCACAGCCCCACCTCCCCTCCCCTTCACGCCATGCCACCACAGCCTGCGCCGAAGCCGCCTTCCAAATCCTGCTCGCATCTCCCCGCGTGCACACGCCTCCCCCGTGATCCCATTTGGACAACGTAGACTAGAAACCAGGCTTCGCACTACAAGCTTAGTGTTTATTATCTCACTTAACTGCCGCTGTATGATAATGAAATAGAGGTTTAGTGAGGTGATGCGATCTGCTCGAGGTCAGAGGTCGGAAGCGGCCGAGATTGGATCGGATGCTGCGCTCGCCTGGCTCCCCATCTGAGCAGATTAAGTTCCAGCCAAACACTGCTACCTTGGAGTTCATTGATTAATTCCCCCTTTTGAACTAGATTTTTCTTCCCTTTGAAGATTGTGTAACTAATATTTCAGCATCCAGCCAGGAAAGGCTGCACTCCAGAATGAATGCGCTTAACAGCCCGGCCCTTTTCTCACTTTCTAGCACTCCTCAAACAGCAAGGAGGGCTCCAGGTGGGGCCTCCGTAAGGTCAACACGGTGAACGAAGAGAAGCAGCCAGGGGAAAGTGTGGACAGCGTCACCTTCACTTGGCCCCTGGAGATCAGCTGCCATGGTCTACAGCGACGAGGCAGGCTTCAGCGGGGAAGCAGGCATTCAGGCACTCCCATGTCCTGACCTGTCCACTTCAGAGCACCCGAGCTGGCCTCGTCCACACTGCCTGCATGGGCTAAGCCAACGAAGCCGATGCTAGCCTTGCTCCTCGGCCACTGTGGGTCCGGATGCTGGCTCCGAGCCCTGTTCTCTCACCTCCAGCCCTGAGGGACTCAGAGAAGGTGGCTGACACGTGGGTGGACCATCAAGCTGCCTGGGGTGGCAGTGCGCCCAGTGCTCTTTCGTCCCCCGTGTCTAACTGGGCTGCACCGTAATCACCTCCTCTGGAGTGCAGGACCTACTGCCATTACATGGACATCAGAGGCCCCTGCCAACTCCTTTTCCCGGGCACCTCGGAACCATGTCAACACGCAAACCCCAGACCAAGGCCACTGCCTCACACGGGGACATCAGGCTGGAGGGGACACAGCATCAGCCGAGCAGAGCCCCCATTGGTAGATGACGATATGTCCTGAAGAAAAGGGCTGGTGCCCTGGGTTGAGGGCAGACCTGCCCCGAGGGCCTGGCGGAGGTGGTCAGCTCACCCAGCACCTCTGGTCCAGATGCCGACACACTGCGACAATCGCAGCCTCCTTTTCATAAAGCTTATCCTCTGCATCCTCACGCCACACCGTGCGGTGACTGCTGTGTTCCCCATTTCATGAGGCAGGATGCTGAGGCTTGGAGAGAGGAAGCCACTTGCTGAGGCTGCCTGCTAGTCTCCAAAGGACCAGAGTCAGACCCGTTTTTCTCTCCTAATCATTTCTATTCCAGAGAAAAGCAAACAGGCTGGGATATGATGAATGATGACCTGCGAGTGTGAACCTAGCTGAGAAGGAAGAACTGAAACAGGGTTTTCGTGCCCACATCGCCGCCTTCGTGAAGGTCGGAGGAGAAGGGGTTCCCTTGTCCAGCTTTGAGATCCAGGGAAGGAGGGCTGGGAGGGGCCACCACCGGAGGAGAGCAAAGGCAGTAGCGTGAACCCGGTGGCAGGAGCAGGAATTGGGGGTGGGGTGGGCGCATCACAGCACGGAGGGTGGGTACAGCTGAGAGGCAGGCACGTGACAGAAAGGAATGTGGGGGAGCAACAAGGTGGAACCAGACAGGGAGGGACTTGGAGGAAAACGTCAAAATGCTTGCAGGAAGGCAACAGGGGCTTTGCAGGTGGAGACACTGGCCACTGCGGTTCTCCCATCACCAGAACAGAACCCACTAGACACATGGCAACATAATTGAACAAACTGGTAAATGAATAAATGAATATGGAATGCTGAGCGCACACATGAGGGTGCAGGTGATAAGAGCCATCCTGCTGAGCGCTAACCCCACCTATCACCCCATTTACAGGAGAAATCTTCTTCTCCAAGCAAGTCAGCACTGGGGCCAGCACTCCGCCAAGCCACCAGGCCTATCCTGCAGCCAAGGTTTGGTCCAGCTGCCTGCTCCGTGCTCCTGGAGGCTGCCTCCACCCACACCCACCCCATCCCCTGCCCCTAATGAGATGTGATTGCTGAAGGGAAGCAGCTAATTGCATGATGTTTTATTAATCCTTTCTCCATGAAATATTAATTGTGAGCTCTCACAAATACAAAGATCGGTCTGCTTTTTAATGGCTCAGGTTTGCAATCTCTCCAAATGAATGTTTGAGAGTTTTCCTTTGAGGACTGAGGTGCCTTGAGTGATGCCAGATCCCATACAGTGAGCACAGCGGACAGCCCAAATCACACGGGGTGTCACAAAGGCTTCCCTTAGTTAGCCGCTCTGCCCAACAGCCAACGTTTTGTCCATGGGTGGAGGAGGAGATCATTTGTGGCACACAACAAGTCAGACTTCAGGGAGATTTGTTTCCAAACCTTCAGCCCACTGCAAGTACCAGAGGCCAAAAGGAGGTAGCATATCTATAAGAAGAAGCGGTCAGCACTGGCATAGCAAGGACTGTGTTCTAAGACTCACTCTTCCCCCCCTTCCCCCTTTCCCCTCTTCTCCCTGTAACTGGTTCACCTGGGAGGCAAGCCGTCAAAGAGGAACATGAGCCTTAAGCCAGAAGTGTTGATGGAATGCAGGAAGTGATGAAAGAGCAAAGGAAGAGACTGGTCTCCGGGCATGGAGTGGGGCAGATGGAGAGGGGCTCGTTAGGAGCCTCAGCCCACTCCCCACCTGGTCCTGCAGGCCTGCGGTGGGGTGCCTGCCAACCTAAAGTCAGGACCCAAGCATCACATCCGCCTTGGACAGGGGTTCTGCACTCGTGGGAGCAGTAGGGATGGCCAGTCCCCAAAGCCATCCCCACACCAAGGCCCAACACTGGTGTGTCGTTAGGGTCAGGTGTCAGCTTGGCCAGGTGACGGCGCCCCGTTGGTCTGCTGCTGTGGACTTAAACCATCAGCATGTGGAATTCATCTATGGCTGATCACATCCGGTCAGCTAAGGGGAGCGCCTGCTGCAAAGAGCGAGGTTTAATTTAATTAGCTGGAGGCTTAAAAGAGGTAGGTCAGAAGAGAGCTCAGCAGCTCAGACCCAGATGTTTGGAGATGCAGAAAGGACATGCCCTGGGGAAAGTCGTTTGAACCCATAAACCAGGAGAGAAGCCAGCAGACATCACCGTGTGCCTTCCCATGTGACAGAGAACCTCACGTGAAAGCCGGCTGCCTTTCCTCTGAAGAACTGTAAATTTGTAACTAAATAAATTCCCTTTATAGGAGCCAGTTCACTTATAGTGTATTGCATCCCAGCAGCCTTAGCAAACTGAAATAACGGGCTAAAAAGAGCTAGCTCCCAGGAATAGACCAGGTCGTTCCAGGGCCTCATGAGAGGATGCCCAGATGGACGGGGACGAAGACAAACACCTCCAGGGGCCAATGGGAGGGAGGTTACCTGAGGGGAGGAAGGGTCACCTCTCCATGTGGGGTGGTACGCACAGCCCCAAAGTTCCCACATTTCCCCAGCAAACGCCCCGGCAAGGGCTGGAGCCAGCAGCTCTGCCTCCGCTGACATGCAGAAGGCTAACAGGGAGTCCCCCTCCCCTCTAGCTCCTCCCTGTCCCCAGACCCCTAATGAGAAGCACTTGTTTGAGGTCCCTCAGGCCAGGCCACACAACCCCCATGCCTCCCTCCAAGCCAGGAGGGCCACAGCTCTAACCTGCATTGGAGAAAAGACGAATTTATCCAGAAAGTTTGAGACTGAAGATTTTTAAATAATGAATAACAAGCTTTTATTTTCCAGTATAAGGTTGAACCCGCAAGGGTTTTAAGGTTATGGAATGGAAGAAAGGTGGAGTTTATAGAACCACAAAGAGAGAAGGGGGATACCCCAAAGTAGATCCCTTCCTGCTCCAAGTGTGGTCCCCAGATCAGCAGTGTTGACTAATTAGAAAAGTGGAATCTCTGCCCCCAGCCCAGGCCTGCTGAGTCCGATCCCTGTGTCAGTCATACACACATTAACTTTTCTTATTTCTTTTTTTAATTTTATGTTAGAGAAGTTGTGGGTTTACAGAACAATCATGCATAATCTATAGAATTCCCATATACCTCCCCGTGGCCAACACTTGCATTGATGAGGAAAATTTGTTACAATTGATGATGGCACTTTTTTGTAATTCTATTTTTTGAACAGTAGTTACATTTGTTACAATTGATGAAAGATTATTAAAGTAGTACTATTAACTATTGTCCAAAGTTTAAGTAGGGGGCATTTATCCCCATATTTTCAACCTATTAACTTTTTTCATACATGCCTTTATTTTATTATTCATCTACCCAGACATTGGATGAAGGGGTGTCAGTCATAAGTTTTTACAATCACAGAGTCACAAGATGAAAGCTATATAGTTTTAGAATCATTATCAAATATCAAGACTACTGGAATAGAGTTCAACAATTGCAGGTATTTCCTTTTGAACAGTCTAATACACTAGAAGCTGAAAAGAAATATCTGCATAATGAGTCAATAGTCATCATCATTTGTTTAATCCTAACATTTCAATTACAACTCCTCCCTCTCATTTGATCATTCTCTCACTCTTCAGGGATATCTGGGAATGACAATTCTAACACCTTCGTGCTGAAAACTGGTGTTAGCATTCTGGGGTAGAGGAATGTAACTTCATGTTCTTGAAGAGACTGGTACCTCTGGGTTTCAGGGCTTACCTGGCATAGGAGTTGTCTGGAGGCTCTAAGCTTCTGAGAAAATAAACTTAATGGGTAAAACTTTTATAGAGCTTTAGATAGAGTCCAGGGTATTCTTTAGCCTTTTCAGGAATACTGTTGGTTGGGGCTTGGCAACTGTGGCAATTTGCAACATCTGGCTGAAGCTTGCAGGACCTCCAGAATGACCTCTCAACTTCTCTTGAAATCTGTTAGCCAATGAAACTTTGTTTCACTTCTCTTCCCAGTTTTGGTTAAGTAGGCATTGTCAGTCCCCTGTTGCCAGGGAGACTTGCAGCTAGGAGTCATGTCCCACACAGAGGGGAGGGTAGTGTCTTTATTTGCAGAGTTTGTCTTAGAGAGAGAGGCCACATCTGAGCAACAAAGAGGTTCTCTGGGGTGACTCTTCGGCATGATTATCACTGGGCTTAGCTTCACCATTACTGAAATATGTTTCTTAGGGTCAAGACTCAGGATCAAGAGTTTGCACATTAAGTTTTGAGACTCACTGGTATAATGGGATGAAATAAAACATTTCATGCCTTTATTTCAATGAGTTGCTATTCCTCAATAAATTGGTTACATTAGACAGGATCTGTTTCTGCTGTTTCCAATCAAAAACCTCAAACTGAAAAAGGAAATCATTCATTATTACTGATAACAGACCTTCTGGGATCAGCCGTTCTCAAACTGCTAATGAAGGAACAGTTGACCTTAGGAACCCTGAACCTGTCTTTGAGCCTTCCTGATGCCCAGGGTTTCCATGCCATTTCTCCCCATCACAAAGCACACTCTTCCCACTCAAACCCAAAGCTCCCACACAGCCGCACAACCCTGGGTCCTGTGGCCTAGATCGGGCATGGCCATCATACATCCCATGCCCGGAAATCTGCTCTCCCAAACACGGATCCTTGTGACATCAAAGAGTAAAACAAATGTCAGAATAAGAGCACTGAACTGACTTTCTCAGGTTTTGCTCCCATGCAGAACTGCTAGCACGGCAGCCTCCCTCCTCAGTACTCCCCCAGGGATGTCTCATGCCTACAGAAGAAGAGACTTCTCGGCCCCCAACCACCTCGTGTGCTCAGCAGAGCTGCACTGAGGTTCTGTCAGCCCTTCCCCTGTTATCTGGGCACAAGCCTGCAGTTCTATCCCAACCACTCCCTACCCAAAACATCCTGTCCTCAAGGATGCATCATTTTCCCAAGACCTTTATACATACATATAGATGGTATACGTTATAGATAGCTAGGATTGTTTACTGTTCTCCCCCGCTGGATGATAAGCTCTCTGGGGGCAGGTTGAGCCGTCCTTTGTCCACCACTGTTACTCAGCACCCAAACTACAGCCCAGCCTGGGGAAGTGCTCAACCACTACTTATTGCATTAATAAAAGGATGAGTGAGTTATTTGAATAAATAATCACTTACCACTTGCAGCAAGTCTCAATGAATCTGAGCCTGGGTTTCATGATGTGTTTAATAGAGATCAGAGTATCCATCTTACAAGCTTGTCAGGATGACTATAGAAACCACAGGGCCTTGTACCTAGTAGACTTACAAAAATATTAATTTCCTTATTATCTATGGAAGGAGGGTGGGATGGCATTCATTGCAAACCTCCTATAGTGCTTACTAAATGCTAAGTAAGACCTATCTAAGTAAGCACTTTTCTCCTATTCGGTCTGCATGATCCAGCCAGATGTCACCTTAGACCCGCCCCCTCTTCCGTGGAGCCCCCTCGGTCACCTCGACACTTCATGAGCACCTCTGCCAGAGCACTAACCACATGCTCCTATACCTAGGTTTCTCACTGTGACCTTCCTGAGGGCAGGGTCTCATCCCACCTGCCTCCACAGGTCCCACAAATGAATGAATGGTCTCATGCCTCTTCTCTGGTCCCTTCTTCACTAGCTTTCAGGCTGAAGACTGTGCTTATTGATTTTGAGCATCGGCTTTTAAATCTGTCAAACATGATTTTGAATCCAGGACCAACCAATTATTATTTAGGTGACTGTGGGCAATTTCTTAATGCCTCTACACCTCCATTTTCTTATATGTAATGTGGGGTCAATAACACCAGCCTCACAAGAGGTTGAATGTTGTTAACTTCGTAAATACTCCGTCAATTGTGACTGTTATTCTTACCTTACATTTATATTAAGATGTGGATGGTCAATGAGTTCTCAATTTGCTCCTTCTCCTTAGGTATTTAAAAGTTCACCTCAGGTCTCATGAATTAAATATATTTGCCTTAGTCTTTATAAATAAATCAGAAATAGTGAAATTATAGGCATTTAGGGTATGTTGGAACTCAGTGACCTTGGGGAAAGATCACCCAGAAGTGTCTATAACATTTCCTTACAATGCCCATAGCGTTAATATACCCACCAACAAACACTTACTGAGCTTTTGCACCAGTGCAGGAGAGGCTGAGAGGGAGGAAGGATGGACGCCACATTATAGGCAGTGGGACTCCTGCCTTCAAGGAGGTTGAAAGGAAAATAGAAGACCATACAAAGAGTCATTGCACTTTTCAGGAATACTTGGCGTGGCTGGTTTGAAACTGTTGTGTTTCCCAGAAAAGCCATATTCTTTAATCCTCATTTAATATTGTTGGGTGGACATCAGCTTCCTTTCTAAGGCAGCTGTAATCTCAGGGAGCACACTGCCAACCCAACCCAGGACAGATGCCCCCCCTCCCACTGAAAGGCAGACAGCCACTCCCCTGACCTGTAGCAGAGTCACTAATGCTCACCAATACCTGCGTTTCTCTGCTTCTGGGCACATCACCTAGTAAATTTGAACTAAACTTCTCGGCTCCTGTGTTGTTAAACTGATGTCATGGTGGAGTTCTAAGCAATGGAATAAGGGCAGAAGCAATGTGTGTCATTTCCAAGGCTAAACCCATCAAAATCTCCTAAGTGTCCTCCATTCCTTCTTCCTATTCTGAAAAAGAAAAATATATATTGTTGGGTGGGATCTTCTTTATTGTTTCCATGGATATGCCCCACCCAATTGTGGGTGGTAACTTTTGATTAGGTGGTTTTCATGAAGATGTGTCTCCACCCATCAAGGTGGGGTCGCTTTTGGAGTCCTTTAAGAGGGAATCATTTTGGAAAAAGTTTTAGAGCCCACACAGCTGGAGACCTTCCTTCCTGAAGACAGGCTGCTGGCAATCCGGACTCCTCTGTCGTATGCAAAGGCACATGGCAACATCTGCTGGTCCCTCTCTGTTGGGTTTTGTTGCTTTCAGCTTCTGGCCTCAGTGGCTTCCTTTCTCAGCAACTGCCTGTTTCTCTTTTTTAGCATCTGTCTCTCTTAGCTTCTGTGTGTCCTTCTCTCTAAACTCTGGGGCTTTTTTCTGTGTGCTTTTCCTTCTTTTAGCCTCTTCTGAAGGACTCCAGTAAGAGGGTTAAGACCCACCTCGAATGAGATGGATCAAATCAATTGAAATAATCTAATCAAAATGTTCCACAATAGGTCTACACCCACAGGAGTGGATTATATTTTAGAAAGTGATCTTTTCTGTAGTATGTACAGCTTCAAGCCATCCCACCAAGGTTCTAAGGTACATTTCATTATTATATTTCATTTTGCAGGTGTGGAAACTGTGGCAGAGAGAGATTAAGTAGTCTCATAAGTAGGTCATGTCCACTGTCGTCCTGCCTCTCTGTCTACACAGCTGCCACCGCTGGTCACTGCTAACAACAATGATAATATTAAGAACAGATGACAAACTCCTCAGACAGCTGCATCTTAATGAAGACTTTTAGATATCCTAAATATTGAAAAGATGATGATGACTCCATCCCCATATGTCATTAAAATTAAAAATTATAGCCCCCACTGAAAATAAATCATTAAGTTCACATGTTTACTGAAATTAAAATGCCTGACTCCTAATTGTTTTGATTGCAAAATTCTGGAGGTATTCATCCAAGCTCAAGCTTTTGCAATGTTTTTCCATGCCCCTAACTGGCTGATGACCTAAATATGTGTTCATGCCTTCCAGCCCAAGGCAGGGTCTAAGCCAGAGGATTCTATTTCCCCAGGGCTCTCTAAAGGGGGTTGTTGAGTGAATGCTTAACTGTGCATTCCCCAATCCAGTAACGTTACCAGATAAAATACAGGATACCAGTTAAAACTGAATTTCAGCTAAACAATTTCTAGGTATAAGTATATTCCATTCAATATTTAACTGGGAATCCTCTATTTTTCTTTGATAATCTGGCTTCTCTACACTCTTGACTTAAGAGGACTTCAAAGAAGTGAGGGTGGCTTAGAAAAGGAGGGGCTGTCATGGAGGAGATAGGAGTTGATCTATCTCAGGAAAGAAGCACATTAGGCCTAAGGGTCACCCCCAAGAGAACCTCTTTTGTTGCTCAGATGTGGCCTCTCTCTCCAGCCAACACAGCAAGCAGACTCACCACCCTCCCCCTGTCTACGTGGGGCATAATTGGTATTTCATGACTTCAAGGGTGTGGATCTTCCTGGCAACGTGGGACAGAAATCCAAGAATGAGCTGAGATTCAGCATCAAGGGATTGAGAAAAACTCTAGAATGAGCTGAGACCTAGCATCAAGGGATTGAGAAAACCTTCTCAACCAAAAAGGGGGAAGAGTGAAATGAGACAAAGTGTCAATGGCTGAGAGATTCCAAACAGAGTCGAGAGATTATCCTGGAGGTTATTCTTACGCATTAAGTAGATATCACCTTGTTAACCAAGATGTAATGGAGAGGCTGGAGGGAATTGCCTGAAAATGTAGAGTTGTGTTCCAGTAGCCATGTTTCTTGATGATGATTGAACAATGATATAGCTTTCACAATGTGACTGTGTAATTGTGAAAACTTTGTGTCTGATGCTCCTTTTATGTACCTTGTCAACAGATGAGTAGAACATATGGAATAAAAATAAATAATAAGGGGAACAAATGTTAAAATAAATTTAGTTTGAAATGCTAGTGATCAATGAAAGGGAGGGGTAAGGGGTATGGTATGTAAAATTTTTTTTTCTGTTTTTGTTTTATTTTTCTGTTGTCTTTTTATTTCTTTTTCTGAATTGATGCAAATGTTCTGAGAAATGATCATGATGATGAATATGCAACTATGTGATGATATTACAAATTGCTGAGTGTATGTGTTGAGAATGTTTGTGTTTCTTTCTTGTAATTTTTTTAATTAATAAAAAATTAAAAGGGTGGGCCACGGTGGCTCAACAGGTAAGAGTGCTTGCCTGCCATGCCCGAGGACCCGGGTTCGATTCCTGGTGCCTGCCCATGTAAAAAAAAAAAAAAAAAAAAAAGAAGCACAAAATTCAGTGTTAATGGGATCCCTTGGAGTCGTGCAGCTCAGGTGCCCTGTGAGGTGGAGGACAGTCCTAGCAGAGAAGCAAGTATGATTCAAGGGCTCAGGGGTTAAGTGAGCATGGCAGCATAGAGGACAGTGAGGAGACCAGCTGCCAGAGCACCTACAAGCCAGCATTTCCAAACTTCTTCCACTTCTTCAATGCCTATCCCCACCCACCATCAAGCCTTTACCTATGCACCTCTGGCTGGGACTCCTTCCATCCTCTTTGCCTGGCCACCTTCTTGTGCCCTAAAGAGCTCTGGTTGTGTGAGTGCACTCATCCCTACCCCAAATCCTTATGCACTGATCTTAAAAAGTCTCTAAATGCATGCATGTCTTTCCTATAACCTTCCAGCATGCCTCCAATTATAGTTAAAGAAAATGACAGATGAGTCTTGTAATGAGCACATGTGGTCACCTCTTGGTGTCCAGTCTAGCCATGTGAAGTCCCTGAGCCCGTGCCTGGCTCATAGGGTTGGGGACAAAGCTCATACAGTGGGTGTACAGCCCCACTCTCTGGACACAAGGCTGAGAGCAATGGGTCTCAATACTACCCCGGGAATCCTCCTGCAAACAGGTCCTGAAAGGGTTTATTCAGCCCAAGAGCTGATTTACCCAGTTAAAAACTGTCCTGAACCACTCTAACTGGGATATTTTTAAATTCCTGACCAATTCCCTCAAGGGGGGCCCCGTAGTCATGTCTTACTTCCAAGCCCATGCTCTCTCCCATCCTCCTAGACAACTACTTCATACATTCTCTTCTCTTCCCAAGCCTTTGGCATTGCCTTCCTCTTCCTCACCTCAGCTGAGGTGAAATCAAACCTCTCATTTCACTGAGAAACAGAAGCCAACATAAGAGAACTACTTCGCTGCCTAACCCCCAATTCACTCAACACCTGCTTTGCTGCCAGAATGAGCTGCTGCTGTTCCTGGTATCTACTCAGTCAGTGGATCCCACACTCTCTCACCTGCTCAAGGACATCACTCCTGTAGTTTCCACTCTTTCTTTTCCATCATCATTTTCTCTCTCTGCTGGATTATTCCCATCAGTTCACAGCATGCTGCTTTTCTCTCATCTGGAATATTTCCTCCTTTGACCCTACTTCTCCCATCAACTATAGCCTCATCTCTCGGCTCCCCTGTGCAGCAAAACTACATGGGAGAGATGACTGTGTTAGCTGCTTCCACTTCCTCTCTTCTCAAGCTCACTTAAATTCTGTCCCTCAGGCTTTTGCTCCCACCATTCCATCTACTATGATAAGTCCTCCAGCAACCCCTAGCCCACCTATTAGTTGACTGCTTAGCAGCATTTGACAGAGGTGATCATTCCCTCCTCTGAAACACTCTCTTTACTTGGTATGGCAGTTTGAGTTATGCACCCTAGAATAAACATGTTTTTAGTATTAACCCACATTCTTGTAAGTATGAACCCATGGCAAATAGTACCTTTTGAAAATGCAATTTTTAGTTAAAGTGTGGCCAACTAAATCAGAATGGGTCTTCATCCTATTACTGGAGATTTTATGAAGGAAAAGTCATGGAGAGGAGCCAGAAGCTGGGCATCAAAGAGCAAGGAGAGGACATCACATGTGGCAAGAAAGCCAAGGATCCTCCTTAGGATTCACGGTCAACCAGAATGCTACCAACCCCAGGTGGAAGAAAGCTTTCTAGCCCCTGAAACCATGAGCCAATAAATTCCTGTTCAACCCATTGCATGATATTTGTCATGACAGCCAGGAAACAAAAACACTTCACTTCCAAGTCAGGACTCACACCTTGTTTTTACTACTTCAATGGCTGTTCCTTCTTGGTCTCCTTTGCTGAATTCTTCTCATCTCTCCAACCTCTAGACAACAGAGACCCTCATGATTTAACCCTCAGACATCATCTCTTCTCTATCTAGACTCAACTTCTTGATGATCTCAACACAGTCTTATGACTATAATTGACAATTTTCCATATATCCAGAATCTGACCACTTCTCACCATATCTTCTTCTTCCACCCTGGAAAACCACCATCATCTCCTGCTTGGACCAATGCAATGGTTCCTAATTGGTCTTCCTCTTTCTACCCTTTAGTCCTCCCAGCAACCAAAGAGGTCCTCTTAATGTAAATTTTGACAAGACTCTACCAATACACCCAACCTCATCTACCTATTCTCTTCAACTTGGGAGCTCTAACCACCTGGACCTACTACAGGTAGAAACTTCTATAGTTCCTTCAACTCTCCTAGCATACTTCCTCCAGGGAGCCCTTGTACCAACTCTATCTCCTCTACCTAGACTACTCTAACCGCTCCCCACCATAGCCATGTAATTTACTCCTTCAATTCAATCAATTCTCTGCTCAAATATCACCTTATCAGAGCATCCCAGTGCACCCTCTCTAAACTAGCACACACTTACACAAATACATATATAAAATAGACTTTGTCACCTCACTCTGCTGCATTCTTCCATAATACCTAACATATTATATATTTTTGGTTATTTTTCACTGTTTTCTCCTTGATATTAGAATGTAAGCTCTGTTAGAGCTTTTTCTGTTTTGTTTCAGCTGAGCCTGCAGAGCCTAGAACACAGTTTGGCTCATGAAAGTGCTCAAGGAATATTTATTGGTTGAATAAATAAATTTCCTATGGATGATGGTGGTGACTGCCAAAAGCAACCAAGAACTATTAAAGTATCTGGAAGCTCCCCAGATAAGATAGGGCTATCCCTCAATGTCCTTAGGGAGGAATTAGAACATCTTCACTCACCCTTTTGGTCTCAACTTATATGTCATTTCTTTTCTGACACCTCCGCCCTTTGATGAGATTAAGTACACCTGCTACCTGCTCCTACAGAACCCTATATTTCTCACTTCAAGGTACTTGTCACATCATATTGTAATGGCTTCTTAATTGTCCTCCTTACAAGAGTTCATATTTTCTGATGGCATATATAAGGTTCCTAACAAATACCAGTTGCCTGAATGAGTGAATGAAACTGAATATGTGACCATGATGCTGGAACTAAGGAAATTGGGCTTGGCATCAAGGGAGAGGATGGATTGAAAAGAGCAAAGATAAGGGGTGAGTGCTTGGGATATTTTTATAAGCTTGAAATATTCTATGATGAGAAGAGTTGGATAGAGAGGAGGAGGAAAGAGTGAGGCAGAGAAAATAATTTATTTTATTCCCCTTTCAAAGGTCAGCAAACTAACTTTGGCCTTAGCAGTGTCTACACACACAGCCCAGCTGGCACAATCTGGTCAAATAACCTTCTCAGTGTAGCCTACAAGACCTCCCTGGCTAGCTGTTTTGCATTGTTCACTTTTCCACCTGCCATTTTAATGAGATATTCCCATGGGGCCAGGGTAGCCCCCAGAGAGGAACGCAATGAATTCTGATAACGGAGGGAGCATCAAAGGGCAAGGAAGTTCAGAGTAAGAAACTCCAGCACATTGTGCAGTTCAGCCAGCCTCTTCCAAACCTCTTTTCTTCCACTCATCCACTGCCTAGCTAACCTCCTTTCTCTTGTGCGATCTGCACCCTCACACCGTGAGATTCATCCGGTCCCACCTCACTTGAGCCTTCCACCACCAAGCACAGGCCCTATAAGGACTCTAAGCTTCTGTTAAGCAAATACCATGTGATGGGTTGGCTTAAACAATGGGAACTTGTTGGTTCATGCTTTGGGGCTAGAAGTCCAAGGTCAAGGCCTCTTCAAGGTAATGCTTTTTCCCAGAAGACAGCTGGTGATGCTTGGCTCTTGGCTTTTCTATCACATGGTGGTACATCTGGAGACCTCTGCTGGCTTTCCCCTTCCCTTCCGGGATCCTCTGACTTTCAGCTTCTGGCTACTCCCTGGGGCTTCTTCTCTGTCTGACTTTTGCTCTCTTTATGAAGGACTCCAAGTAATCCGATTAAAACCCCACCTGGTTCATTAGGGCTACACAGTAACTGAAGCAACATTCTGAAGAGATCTTAATGTCCACACTGACAGAAATGGTTTCAGTTTTAGAATATGTTTTTCTGGTATACGGTGCTCCAAAACGTGACTTTCCAAACTACTCCAGCCAACACATAGCTCTCTTTGCTCCGAAATGTCAACATTTATTTTTTAATATGTTCTGTGAATAATCTCTTAGCATGTTCTAGTGATATGTATATAGTAGGTGCTAGATAAGCAATGGCTATTAGTATCAGCATGACATTATCATAAGTGGCATGTCTCTTCTCCCCAACTGAAGAGAGATTGATCGAGGACAGCAAGCTTATATTTTCTTTCTTACGAAACCCCCAGAGAATGTCCCATGGAACTGAGCAGATACTAAGCACCCAGAAGGCACTTCTTTACACCTGTCTTGTTTAAAATTACTGTTGTAGAATAAAACAAAGGAGCCATAGAAGTGATTTTCCTGCTTTAGGAGAAGGAACACCTTCGCAAAGAGTCTTTAAAATTCTGTCCGTTGTCCTGACCCTATCAGAGGAGCACAGGGTTTATTCCAGGAGAGAAGCTGTAATGGATGGAAGGTACGTTTCTGCTGAGTTAGGGGTTATCGTGATCCCTGCATCCAGGCGCCAGATTGATGGGCTATGCCTCTATGATTTATAATACACTAATCTCACTGGAGAGGGAAGCACAATTAATCTTAGAATCTCGCAGCTTGCACTTAACGACTTTAGAACCTTCCTTGAGTACCCTGCCTGCATAGCAGACGCCTGCTCCCCTCCCAGACACCAGAAAGAGTGGGCATCAGGAATACAAAAACACCCCTCTCTGCAAAGCAACAGGAGGCCATGGCCAATGATTCCTTTAGACTTTCCAGGATTTTCCCAGGGCAAAGAAATTATACAATAGTGGCATTTTAAGTTACAGTCAGAATGTTAAAATTATAATAATATCATTAAGCAGATATAAAACCAAAACCAGCAAAACACCTATGTCAGAAACGAAACTATTCAACTCTTTCCCTGTAAGAGAACTACTGAGAACCAGACGACAACAGGTCCCCAAGCCACGAGAGCAGGTACTACAAGGTCTGGGCACTAAAGGTCATTTTAGTTATGGGAGAGTCCCTCAGGCCATGCCCAAAGCACATTACTCTCCCTTAAAGTCCAGCAAGCTTTGTCGTCTCATTTCTAAGCCTTCTCTAAATTCAAACAGAAGGACCAGTCCAGGCAAATGCAGTAACAGCTACAACGGAGGGCACTTAAAGAAAATCGAGTCACAGGAAAAAGGTGGGAGGAGGGGGTTATGTATGACAAAGAACCCCAAACACAACATCCTGGAGCCCTCCACATAGTAGCCAGTACCCCCAGCTCTTCAGTGACTTATTTACCCACACTACCCAACCATCATCCCTGCAGAGCTGTTTCTTTAAGCTCAAAGCAAGCAATAAGTGCATTAGTATTCAAAAGAACTTCCTTCCAAAATGGTCCAAATAGAAAAATTTAGTGCTTAAAGTTTTAACTCAAAGCTAGCTAAAAGAACTTACTCCTTAGCATTCTGGACATGTGGATTTTTTTAAATCTGTGTTATTATTTAGTGTGGGAAGTAGAGGGAAACTCGTCTAAGGACTCTCAAACCTGGGAGTCCTTAGAGGACTCAGCATTTCACAATAAGGAAATCCCACGATGGCAGATAATCTTAAAATCATCCTAGGGCCTTTTGGTATGAACATAGCTTCATAAATCAGCTTATTTGTCCATCTTCTCCATAAAATCACATAAAAATAACAAAGAGAATTGAAAAGATCCATAAATTCTATTTTCAGTGAAACTAAGAGCCGAATATAATCTCCAAGTTCCAAAATATGCTTAAGGGCTGGCAAAGATAGCCGAAATCAGGCAAAAACCACATGGGGAAAAAAAAAGAAAGAAAGGATATTTGCGTTACAAAAGAACTCAGTGATGGTAGATCTCAAAAAAGTGCCAGCAAAAGATAAAATTCCTGAAGGCAAAAGATTCACCCTAAATTGTGTAAGCTGCATGCCTTATTTTCAGCAAAGGGTGCAGGGACTGAGGCAGGCAGATATTGCAAGGGGAGACCCCCTGGGGGTTCAGAGAAACAAAGGATTTAGGATAGTGCAAAGAGTAACACAGTGAACCATATTTCTGGTTATCAGCCTTTTGGGGGACAGTGAACAAGGAGAAAGTTTTGAGTTCAAAGCATTGAAATCTATGCAGAAATCTGCCACACTGTTACCACCAGAATAAGAAAGCTCATGCAAATAGCTGCAACTGAAAAAGCCTTAACTGAGGAGGGATTTTTCAAAAATGTGCTGTCATAGCATCTATACAAAGTTACTATGAGGGAAAAAATATGGAAAGAGTAGCAAAATTTACCAGCAGGTGTACAAAACTCATCAAAAACAAACGCCATAAAGCAAACAAAACTAAATGCACATAAACATCTCACCATGAATTAAGGTGATAATAATAATAAAGCAATCATTTCTCTAAAAGAATACTAGAAACAATAAATTCAATAATTCAAGGAAATTGTGGCACGAAAATAAAAGGAACTGAAATGAGCTAACAGAACCGTAGAAAGCAGTTGACAAAAAAATAAAAAAACATCAGAGAAATGAAGACAAAACTGGAAAGTGTGTTAGAGACTACACGTTGAAAGAAAGCAGAGTAGATTTGGAGATTGTTGCATTTATGATGGTGGGAATCAAAAAATACCATTAAGGCTGACAAACCAAGTAAGAAGTACAGGGCAAACATCTTTAATAGGCACTTGTTTAACACTAAGATGACTAAAATTGCGTGGTGAAGAGTGGGGAAAGTAGAAGAAAATGAAGCACACTAATTTTATCATTATTCATACAAAAGAACTAATTGATACTGTCTAGAGAAACAGGACACTAATGACAGTACATAATGTTATAATTATTTTTTAAAAACCCGTGAGAACAAAAATACAAATCTTCCTGAAAATCAGTAAAATAAATACTTAATATAAAATAATATACCAAATTAAGAGTAAATAGATCTGTCATATTAATAAATGTAAATGGGCTCAACTCACCTAATTAAACACATACTTCCAGGTTAAGCAAAATTTAAGTCCAAGTTATATATGAGAGACTCTCAAAACAAAGTAGTGTTTGGTCAACAATTCCATCCTGACCAAATGGGGGAAAAGAAGCACAATTAATAAAGCATCAGTGGCAGAGTTCAAATAGAGTTAAGAGGCTACTCTAGATGTTGCTCTTACACAAGCTTCAGGTAGACCTTGCTCCCTATCATAACCTGCCAAACCCAACCAGGACCATTCCAGCTAATCCTAAAGAACACCTAGGGCAATATATAAGATTCCACAAGGGTTCCATGCACTAGAGTAACTTTCCAGAAACCTACAACCTCCAGATGGGTCCCTGGTCCAGAGAAGTCCTGAAACCCAGCCCAGCCTCTCCAGAACATCAAATAATTCCATCTCCCTGCCCAATATTAGTGACAGACCCTTCCAATAGCAAAAATTCAGAATTGCCATAGCCCAAACAACCCCAATGAGAGGTATGGAAAGATCAAAGGTGATGGTGGAGTTATAAATAGAAGATAGGACTTAACAATTGAATATGAATGCTGAATCATTAAATTGAATTTTCTTTTAGTCTCCAGTATTTTAGAGCAGCTAGAAGTAAAAGCCTAAAATTGTGAAATTGTAACCCCTGTCAAAGTCTGAAATATGTTCTACAACTAATTGTGGTGCTGTGCTTGGAAATTTATAGGTTTTTTTGTATAAATGTTATTGTTCACAAAAAAAGAAGGGAAAAAAGTCAATTGTGATGATAAAAAGTATTTAAGCCCGCTAGCCTCCTATATTCTGGAGCAGCTGGAAGGAAAAATCTGAAAGGATCATATGGCAGCCCATGACAAACTCTGGGATTCATCCTGTAACCACTTTTTGAAAAGTACTTTGAAAACTATTGCTTTTTATTTCTTTGCTTTGTATGTACGTTATACAATACAATAAAAAAAGTTTAAAAATAAATAAATAAATAGAGCTTTTCTCCAAAACTAAAAAAAAACAAAGTAATTCAGAAACGCTTATAATAAAAGAATGGGAAAAAGTATAAGAGAAAAATGAAAACAAACAACAACAAAAAAAGCAGAGGGCATGATCTAAAAAAATTGTAGCATAAAGCATTAAACAAGACAAAGAATGCTCTTTATAATGTTGAAGAGCGCAACTAACAATGAAGATAACACAATTATAAATATCTATGCAACATGGAACACAGAAGCAAGTCATGAAGCAGAGAGTACCGCAGTTGCAAAGAGAAACACATTTAAAAACAGACTAATGACAGGAGGTTCTAATTCTTCTTTCTCAGTCATGACAGATCAAGAAGATTGAAAAAAAAAAAAGATAGGATATAGATAACCTAAAAAGCACAATTATACAATAGATCTGACTGATATATATATCAGTATATGTATATATATATATACACACACACACATATCAAGCACTATACCCTGAAAAGCCCTTGCAACACATCTGACAACAGAACGTAATTTAAGTCACAAAGAAAGTACAGAAATGTCCTGACAACATACTCTGATCACAATCTGATACAACTAAAGATTACTATGAAAATCAGAAAAAAACACAAAGTTTTCTTCCACCTAGAAATTGCAAAACAAGAAAATCTATTCAATAACCCTTAGTTCAAAGAGGGAATGAAAACAAATTTCAGAATCTCTAGGGAACAAAATTAAAACTACATATCAACACTTGCGGTACAAAGCTAAAATAGTACTCGGGGGTGTATGCAAGTGTTTAAATTATTATATCAAAAACACAAAAAGGAATAAAAATGACTAAACATCTGATTTAAATAATTTAAAACATGAAAACAAAATAAGTTTAAGGGAAACAAAATAAATTTAAAGTAATAAAAACTGAAATTGGATTTTTTTTCTTATTCCTGGGTCTTTAGTACGGGAGCACCATGAGCCTGGACCAGCAGCCTGGGCCTGGTGTTCTCGGTGCTTGCTCTCTCTCCAGGCAGCGGGCTCAGCCAGCTCCGGGCACCCCTGCTTCACCCTCTCCACTGGAGGAGCTCACGGTGGGCCAAAGAGAGAGGAGGTGGCCCCACCCCAGGCTTGGCAGCTCCTTGGCCACAGAGATTCCCTAGCCACGTAGCAGGGGGGAGGTATCCAGCAACCACCAGGTCACCACCACTTGTGGGGTACGCGGGCCCCCCACACCCTCCTACAGTGGTATACAAAGCAAGTTGATAAATCAACAAAACCTGTTCATCAGCACTGACTACTATCAATCACACAGGAGAAGCTGAGTGGAAAGCAGGAATTCCTCGGCTCTGGCCCCGCTGGCCTGGTCAGAGCATCTGTGAGCATGGACTATGCAGGAGCTTTGAAAGGGTGATAAGACAAGTCATTCAGACCACTTCCCCTCTCACAGATCCGAATGTCTGAAATCTCATCTTCAGAAGGAGCTTGTGGTAGTCGGCTAAAGCTGCCAGAATGCAGCATACCAGAAATGGAACAGCTTTGAAAAAGGAAGTTTATTACATTACAAGTTTGTAGTTCTAACGCTATAAAAATGTCCAAACTAAGGCATCCAGATAAAGATACCTTGAATCAAGAAAGGTCAATGGATCCAGAACAGCTATCAGCTGGGAAGGCACATGGCTGGCATCTGCTGGGATCTTTGAATTGTGGTTTCAAACAGTTTCCCTGGGGGTGGTTTCCTTCCCCATCTCCAAATGTCTGGGTCTCGTGTTGGCTCTGGTGGCTCTGAAGATGTTTTCAAAATGGTTCCCTCTTACAGGACTCCAGTAAATGACCCAACCTTGAATGGGTGGGTCACATCTCCATGGAAACAACTTAATCAAAAAGATCCCACCCAGCAATATTGAATCAGGATTAAAGAACCTGACTTTTCTGGGGTACAACAATTTCAAAGGCACATAGACTCTTGTTCAAATGCAATTACCCTAGAAAGGGCAACACCTTTCGAAGGCACTGGGACATTTTTAGGAGTTGAGAACTTGGGAGCCCCAGAAAGAGAGGAGCCTCAAAAAGGATTGCTGGTATGTGTATTTTACCTGTTTCAATCGTGTCTTTGACCAGCCTAGACCCACCCCCATGCCCCATCGCCCACAGCTAGAGTGAGGGAAGGAACTGGCCGGCTGGGGGTGGGGCTGACTCATCCTCAAACGCAGCCAGTCTGGCCCCTCCACGCCCAGTGCAGGGACAGGTCGGTCTTGCCCCCTTTGGCTTTGCAAGGGGCGTATAGGAGCCCTCTCGGGCTTCAGACATGGGTGGTCTGGGTCATTTCTGGGGGGCAGGGGTGGGGCCAGGGTCCCCTCTTCTGCTCTCGGTGGCCCCTTGAGGGACCCTATCCAGGGCTATAGGTGGCGGCTGTGACATCTGTGGGGATGGGGTCTGCCCAGGCCCCTGGCTGCTGGAGCCCCGGGAGCATGGGCACTGGGCCGGGGCTGGGCTTGGTGTGAAAACCTGCTCCTGACCAGGCTGCAGGCTGTCCACCTCGGGCCTGTGCTGCCTGCCCATGGCACCGTGACCTCGTGGCCGGTATGGAGCTGACACCCGGGCCTTGCCCTGCAGCCCCAGTGCTGTCCATGGTGTCCACAGCAGAGCCATGATCTGTGCAAAGGGCTGTACAAGGGCAGAGAGAGCTGGTGCCATCGCAGAGCCAGGTCGTGGATGAGCTGAGGGCCCACGGAGCACCGCCGGGGCCAGCACCGAGTCCTCCGTGGCAGGCGAGCTGCTGAGGCACGGGCAGTGGCCCAGCTCCCTCCCGCTGCCTCCGGCTTCTCTCCTTGGACCAGCAGCATCGCAGCCACCTGCCATAGGGAGGGACATGCACACCCCCACACCCAAACAAAGCCATTCTCCACCCACAAGGGCGTGCTTACAAAGTCCTGGGGGTGAATTTCCAAAAAGGAAAACCCAAATTCAAAACTTAGCTCTTTAAAAATTAATCGGATTAAAACACTAGCTATTTAGAAAGAAAAAAATAATGAGAAGTCAGAATCAAAGCAACGTGAAAGAATCACAATTGATTACTTTGTCCAACTGTTTGCAAATAAATTTGAAGATAGTATAAGCGAAGTCAAAAAATGGACAAGTGAGAAATAGTATTTGTTTCATACTGCAAACTAAGGGCATATCTCCCAAATATATGAACAGTTTATAGAAATTAATAAGAAAAGAAACCAAGAACCCAACAGAAAAACAGGCAAATGATATGGACTGAGAGCAGAGAACAAATGGCTCTAAAACATACGAAAGGTGCTCGACCTATGTCACAACAAGGGAAAGGCAAATTAAAACTGCACTAAATTACCATTTTCACCTATCAAATTGCAAAATCCAGTTTGCTAACTGCAGCTGTGGGGAAAGAGGCCCTCCCATATACTGCTAGTGGAAGTATAAATCAATACAATATTTATTAAGAGAAATTTAGCAACATTAAGCAAAATTTCAATTGTATGTACCCTTTGATCCAACAATGTACTTGCCACATGCAAAATAACAGAAAATTCAATGTCAGTTGTCCTCATGGCATTATTCGTAATGGAAAAAAAAATGGCAAACAATCAAACGTCCATCTATCCGACACAGGCAAAATAAACTATGGTAAATCTACACAGTGGGACACTTTGCAGATGTAAAACTTTTTAAATGAGGTAGATGTCTAGATAAACATACAAGAAAAACCCTAGATCAATCATTAAATAAACAGGTTTAATGTGTGTATATTCACCAACCATATTTTGTATATTTTCTTCTTTTTATATCATTTATTGATTTATTCAAAAATTATGGTCAAAAATAGAAGACGGGTGTATTAGTCAGGGTTCTCTAGGGAAGCAGAACCAATAGGAGAGACCTATAAATATGAGATTTCACAAAAATGTCTCAGGCAACCGTGGGGAATCACAAGTCCAAATTCTGTAAGGCAGGCTGCAAGCTGGCAACAATGAGGAAGTTCTTTGATGAATTCCCAGCTGAAATAGAAAGGAAAGCTGTCTCCTCTGACTGCTGAAATCGTCACCTCTCCCTTAACAGTCTTCAGCTGATTAGATTCTCTCATTGCTGAAGGCACTCCCCTTAGTTGATGGTAGATGCAATCAGCCATAGATGCAATCAGCTGACTGATGATTTAAGTCCACAAAATGTCCTGGAAGTAAAGGTTAGCCCAGTGCTTACCTGACCAGACAGCTGGGCACCAGCACCTGGCCAAGCTGACACCTCAGCCTAACCATCACAAAGGGTTAAATAAATGATGGTGTCTTCACCTTATGCAGCTGTGACAAAGAATGGAAAGGCTCTCTAAGAGCTGATATTGAATGATCTCCATGGTACACAATTAGGAGAAATAACAAATTGCAGAATTCTATGAATAATATGCTACCTTTAATATAAAACGATGAAAGGGGGAATAAGAACATATATTTTAAATTCACGTAAATATGAACTAAAAGATTTTGAAGGAGTCAGACAGTGGTCACAAGCCTGAGGGAGGACGGGAGCCGGGCAGGTGGGGGTTCAGAGCTGAGGGACTTCTCACTGTACCTCCTTGCATGGCTGTATATGAGTGATGTCCTATTCAGAAAGCAAAAATAGCCCCTTTCCACACCACAGGTTTTTCTCCAGCAGCACGGCCCTGCTTCATTGCTGCCTTTTGAAATAAGGAACATCCTCCAAAGTCCAAGAAATCAGCCTCCAGGGACCTCCAACTTGAATTAAGGCCATGGCCACGCATGCTGAGAAACTGATAGAGTGGTCCCGGCGATGGGTGGCATCTCGACTAGAAACCCTTCTGAAGCTCTTCTAACATAGGGTTCTATGCAAACAACCCCACACTCAGCCGTCTTCTCAGCAGAGACATTTAGCCTCAAGTCTGTCCCATCAGGGTTTTGGGAGCTTTATTGCCCCTCTTCCTATGTCTTATCCACCAGGAAACGGTAGAAGGAAGACAGAAGAAAGGCATGTAGGCATCGGGGATGTGGCGGTCCCCAGGTCTCTCCTGAGGCTTGTGGGATGTAGGCGCCTGACCCTGTTGCTGAACTTAACATCCATTTTTCCATTCCTTTACCACCTCTCTGACCTCAGTTTCCTTGTGGGTAAGACAATATAATACCAACCACCCCTGCCTGCTGTGAAGGTGACATGAGAGAACATGTCATCATTAGGAATTTGATCCAGTGTGGAAAACCTTGTATTCTAGATCAGTGCTGACAATAGAAATATAATGCAATTACATGCATAATTTTAGATGTTCTAATAGCCACATTAAAAATGTTTTAAAGAGTAAAATGTATTCCTTTTCATTTCAACATGTGCTTAAGTAAAAATTTAATGAGACATTTCATAGTCTTTATTTTTCCTTTTGTACTAGGTCTTTAAAATGCAGCATGTAAGGGCGCGTGGGTAGTTTGGCGGTAGAATTCCTGCCTGCCATGGGAGAGACCTGTGTTCGAGTCCCAGTTCACGTGCCCCAACCCCACCCCCACCCCAAAAAGGCAGTATGCATTTCATACCTAGCTCCATCTCAGCTCAGATCAGCCACATTTCAGGTGCTCTTGTCCTGGGGAGAACGGTGCTAGGCTAAAGTTGGGTTCATTCTATGGACAGCGGGGAGCCATGATGAATTTTTGTCAGAGAAGTGAAATGTACCAAAAGGCAGTTTAAAAAGCTTGAATCCGGCCGTGGAGTAGGGCACAGTGTTGGTCTGCCTCAGTGGCCCAGGCACTAGACCGAGAGACAGCAGCTCTGTTTTCTGACACCCCAGCGCCTCTGGTGAGCCTGACGGAGTCTTAGGTCTTCGTGCTGAATGAAGCAATCAATCCACAAGTCACCAGGATGGGGCAGCCGCCTGGATCCCGGAGCAAGTTAAAGAGAAGGATCCGGAGGAGTCTGAAGGTCAGCGCCTGGGGCGAGCGACTGCAAGGCATAAAGCGAGTGGACCCGGAGCCCGCAGGGAGGGGGTGGCTTTGGCTTTTAGACCCAGGCGTTTCCAAGGTGACAGAAGCTGCTGAGACCAAACGGCTGCCTGGGGACAACGTGGGACTGGGGCTCACGACGGGAAGTTGCTCAGCCAGCAGCTGCCAGGTGGCCGGGCCGTGCTGGGCACTGTCTGGGCACTGCAGAGGGAGCGGCTATCACCAAAAAGTGAGGCGCCGGCAGTGAAGGCTTAGACACACGCATACCAGCAGGGGAAAATGCAAGCTCCCACGGACACTGGGGGCTCCGGGTGCTTCGGAGGGCGGGGCGTGGGGGTGCGGCTGGAAACGGGGGCGCGCGGGCCCCGGGCAGAAGCCTTTAGACAGCCCGGGGCGTGCAGGCGCAGGCCGGGCTTTTTCCCACCCGCAAAAGCCGCGGCCAAACCATTTGGGTTTCATCATCCAGTTGTCCCCCCGGGGACCTGGGCGCGAGCCAGCGCCGCAGAAGCAGCTGCTTCCACTTTAAGCGGTTGCAGCTCACAGCCTGCAGCGCGCGCGCTCTGCGTGATGCTGTTAATGAAGAAGCAAGTCTCCCAGCAGCTCAAAGGAGGAAAAAAATGAAAATAAAAGACCTTGACGCTTATCCAAAAGCGGCCTCGCGATACTCGCCACCTCCGTGAGCGAGGGTGTCAAGGGCAGGAAATGTCAGGGGTAATGAGCCGGGAGGAGGGGACCGTGGCAGGGCGCCAGCAGGCCCCGTGAGCCCCCCGCAACAGGGGCTGTGGCCCTCAGCCCTGAAATGACAAACTCATAAATTAGCCAGCTGGCTGCACAAGCTGAGCTTCAGAAATCATCCTGGGGACGGGCAGAAGTAAAGCACACACCCCTGTGCTCATAAAGATGAACCTCAGGGAACCTCTGGGGACCTCTGCCCTCTTCCCCTTCCAGGACTTCCTCCAGTCCGGCTGCTTAAACACTGTAAACCAGACTGGACAGATGAGAACGCCGAAGTCTGGAGAAGCCCAGTAACTTACACAAGGGCGCTAAAAACAGGACAAAGCTCAAGAAAGGTGGGGCTTTATTTGCAGGCATCAGAGCATCTGATGACATCATCAGCACCCCCTGCTCTCTCCCCAGGATCTCTGGCACTAGCGGCACCCCCTTCACTTGTCTTCTCTCTGCTTCTCTGCCTTTGCCATCTCAGGCCAGCTGCCTCAGTGGCTCCAAGCTAACGTCCTCACAGCCTCACCACTAACAGGGAAAGTCCTTCCTGCCAGCTGCAGTTTGCAGAACCTTAGAGAAGCACCTTGGTTGACTAGGCTTAAGTCCTTCATTCTCTCCTGGGCCAACAACCGTAGCCCCAGCCAAGGCTGACCCACCCACTTTCCCCAGGGTGTGTTTCTAGACTAAATAAAACAACAGGTGCTGAGTGGTCAAAAACAGTAGCCTCTACATTCACAGACATGAAGGCCACAAAATAATCAAGGCCGAAGCCAAACTTCCTGACCTAGTCTATCATTCACCGACCCAGCAGGTCTGTACTGAGTTAGGTCCACAGAAATGAGCAGAGCAGGTGTGGCTACTGCCCCGAGGCGCCCACCACCCAGTGAGCAGGACAGGACAAGGAAGGTAAACAGGCAAATGACTGACTTGCAACAGGAGCCAGGAGGGATGCCAACAGGTGAAGTGGCAAAGGAAATCAGGCAGCTGTTCCGGGAAGCTTCTCTGAGGAGGAGCCGTTCTCTGTGACCTGAAGACGGAAAAGGAGCTAGCCAAAGGGGTGAAGGGAAGACTGTCCCAGGCTCAGGGGAGGAGCTGTGTGTGCAAAGATCCTGAAATGGAAAGGCCCGGGTCCGTGTGATGGCCTAGCAAGGCCAGCCCGGTGGGCAGGGGCAACGTGGAAGCATCCGCCCCCAGGGAAGCAGGCAGGGCCCGGCCGGGAGTTTGGGTTTTACTCTCCAGCATCACAGAACCCGTAAAGGATCTTTGTGTGTCAGAGTACCATGAAGTGGTTTACATTTTAAAGGAGTACTCCGATTTCTGTCTGGAAAATAATGTGAAGGGGAACAAGGAAAAGAGAGCTTCGGTAGGAAGCTGTGATCCATAATCTAGCCAAGAGCTGATGTGGCTACACTATGGGGGAGACGGCAGAAATGAAGGCCTAGGAAGTTTAGAAATCAGTTTAGGAGGAGGAAGGAGACAGGGCTTGCAGGGTTGGATGCTCGGGTTAAGGGGGATGAAGGAACCAAAGAGGACTCCATGGACTGAGCAGGTGGCTCAATGGTGGGGTCATCTCTGAGGCAGGGAAGATTAGCAGTGGACGGTTTGAATATGCTAGAGACGTACAGCTTTGAATAACTCATTTTGCGTTGGCTGTGAGATAGCAAAGTGTTAAGCAGGCGTTTCGATGGTGAAGTCTGGGGTCCCTTAGAAGTTGAGCTGGAGATAGGAATTTAGAGGATATCAAAATAGAGATGGTATTTAAAGCTGAGAGCAGCAGCAAGATGACAGGAAATGACTGTGGAGAGAAAGACTGAATCCTGGGAAACTCCTTTTGCGGAGGTAGAAGGAGACAGCAACAAAAGGGACTGAGGAGGATCAGGGAGGTGGAAGGAAAACTAGGAGAGAGTGACGCCACGGCACCGGGAGGGGGTTGTCTCGGGAAAGAGGAAGTGGTCGGCCGGTCACAGCCATGGAGAGGTCAGGTGAGATGAGGGCGGAAAGGTGCGCGGTGCGGAGGTCAGGTGAGATGAGGGCGGAAAGGTGCGCGGTGCGGAGGTCAGGTGAGATGAGAGCAGGAAGGTGCGCGTTGGCTTTGGCAGCACGGAGGCAGCGAGAACCTTGCAGAGGGCATTTGGGTGGAGGAGAAGGTGGAGTCCAGGCTGAAGGGGGTTGAAGAGGGAGCGCAGGGAGTAGAGAATTTTGTGAATTGAGAGAGAGGACGGTAGCTAGAAAGAGGCTCAAGGTAAAAACATTTTTAAGGAATTGGAAATAGATACAGAAAAAAAGCTGTTTCTCAAATCTGCTTTTTTAATTGACGGCAGTGCAACAGTATTCCAAGTTTTTAAAAAAATGTATTCCAGGGAACTACATATTCCCCCAAGTTCCCTTCTTATCTCTCATTCTTAAATTCTGCAAGCATTCCTTTTGTGAAGGGCAGGGAGAAAATATCCAAGACTGGTATCCAAGCAGCTCAAACACCTTGTCCTCTCAACTCCTTCGGTCATTAGCGTCTTCATTCATTTCCCGAGAAATTCTTCATTCGTTTCCCTCCACAAAGGCAGGGACTTCTGCCGATTCAATAAATATTTGCTGAACGAATGAGTGAATGGATTTAAGAAGTAGGCGGAACTCACCCAACAGCAGGGCGGACCGCAGGCTGCTCCTTCCGTAAGTGAGAGTCCGCTGCCTCCCTCGCCACACTGTCCAAAGTCAGTGCGAGAATATGGGCTCAAAATGTGATTGTAAATACTGTGGTGTCTTAGAAAGGTAAACTGTTACTAAATACGGCTTCTTCCCTCAGGTAGCTTGCAGGCAAACTGAAGAAACAAGACACGCGGAAAGAGGATGGAACCACTGCTTGTGAGCAGTGCAGAGCGGCTCCGGCTCCGGGAAGTGTCACCTGCCCCTCTCCCCGTCACACCTGCCCCTTTCCCCCGTCACACCTGCCCCTCTCCCCCGTCACACCTGCCCCTCTTCCCGTCACACCTGCCCCTCTCCCCGTCACACCTGCCCCTCTCCCCGTCACACCTGCCCCTCTCTGCTGTCACACCTGCCCCTCTCCCCGTCACACCTGCCCCTCTCCCCATCACACCTGCACCCTGAGGTGGGCATGTTGCCTTCTGTGCTGTGCGCACAAACTTAGGTTCAGGCAGATTAAGTAAATGGCAGAAATTACTCATATAGTAAGAGACAGAATTGGATGAAATGCTAGGTCTAATCTGTTAGAAAGGAAGCTGTACCTGAAAGAGAACAAATGCCCACCTGATTGTGGAGAAGAAAATAATTTATTCATGGTCTTGCAAGCGTGAGCATGCAACCGAAAAAAATGATGGCTGGCGTGCCCCGCCACCGCGGCAGGAGTATTTATTCCCGAAGCCTGGCCCTCGGGTCCCTCCCCTGTTTCTCCACTGATTGGACACTTCAGAGGTTACAGCCTAACTGGATAGCCTCACTAATTCAAGTTTCCCGCCAAAGGTTCCCGATTTTGATTACGCTTTACATTTCAGTGACCCTGGCTGTTTCTTATTTAAGCTTGCTTTTACCTCTGTAAGGATTTGGCACCACTTCTAGGCTTGCATCGGAGGCTCCTTCCTTTCCCCGCCTGCAAGGCCGGTTTGGGCTATCTCGCCGCCCTTTCTTTAGTGAGTTCTGTTTCTCTCGTGCTGCGCCATCTCGTGTGAAAGCTAAACTTTATTTTATTCTTACAAGTTCCAAAACCCTTACCCTTTCAAAAATATTTTCTCTCACACCAAAGTAAATCTTAGGAAGCACTTTGAGTCCTTGTTCCCAAACTTTGGGAAAAGGATGGACGAGGGCAGCGGGAACTAAAACTTACTGTGTTTTTTTAACACTAAACCTTTTCTACCTGTTATGTCATGTAAACCTTTTATGTAAGATAGGGTCTACTCTCATTTTGCACACCTGTACAAATGTCAGGTGTAGTTCCCCCGTTATTTAATTTCTCTGATATTTAATTGAAGCTGGCTCAAGCAGCCCATCTCATGCTGTGGAAAACCCAATGCTATTCCCAAGATTTTTGAAAATTCCCAGGGAACTTACCTTCTCCAGGCAATTTCATTCCAAATACACTCCCATCTCACCACCTACACTCATCTTTCCTCTCTGCTGGACATAAATCCTGATGCAACCCCTCTTATCTTTCACAGATCTCTCACACAAAGCATTAAAAATCACGTAGCAGGCTTTGTTATATGTTTGGGAAGCAGAATTGTTTTGCAAACAGTTTAAATTAACCATCAGACATTCCTTCGTTCGTGGGCCTCTGAGGAGCTCTCCCTGACAGTCTCTCTATGGAGGCCCAAACATTTCCCTCCAAGTACTCCCCACATCGCAATTCCCTAGTAAACACGTGGATGGACCTGTCGTACACCCCTTCCTCAAAATCCCCACCCCCTTATCCACGCCCAAGGACCCTGAGGCCTCTCGGGTTCTGACATGTGCCCCGTAATTGGTCAAGGTGTGGCCATCAAATCCAAGTTCAGCCAGTGGGAACTTCCCTGGGATTTTTGGAAGTGGGACCCAGAAGCCCATCACGTCATTCCCTCTCTGGTCGCCGAGGCTGTGACATGTAAATTTCTGGATGTGCTGGCTGCGTGTTTCAGCAGGTGAAGAAAGCCTGTTTGCAGCGAGATGGTGAAGCATATTTACAAAAAGGAACCAAGACGAGACAGAACAAGAGAGGAACAGAGAGACCATCATGATTGACTCCGGTTTTGGAGTTGTGCAGCCGGCCTCTTCCTCATTCTGCAGCTCCAGCACTCTGGGTCTTACCTTCTAGCAGCGAGAACTGCTGGAAGAGTTGACGTGGTTCAAAAATCCTTTTTCTCTCCCCCACCAGCCTTCATACGCAAAACAGTAAAAGAGAGACATATTACCCCTCATTTGAATTATGCCAGTCATATTAGAAAGCAGACTCAGTTTACTCCGAGTAAAGAAATCAGCAAACATGGGCCACCCCGCCCAATGCTTCACCACTGCCTACCACCTGTCCCTGCCCAGTCCCAGCGAGAGCCAAGTGCCAGGGTCTTGCCTCCCCCTCACACGGGGTGCAGCCCTCACTGATGGCTAAGAGAAGAAGGCCTCCTTTCTCTGTCACCCCTTGGTGCACAAAGTCTCAACGAACTTGCCAAGGTCACAACCAGTGAAGAAGCAGGATCAGAATTTAAAACCAGGTCTACTTGCATTTTGCCAACACAATTTGGAGATTAAAAGTGCAGGCCCAGGAAACTTCCTGGAAGATGGCGGCTTAGTAAGACGCGCGGATCTTAGTTTCTTCCCCAGGACAGCTACTAGGGGAGTAGAAACGATACAGAAAGCGCCCAAAGCCACAACAGAGATAAAAAAGACAGCGTACCCCATCCTGGAACAGCTGGCTGGCTGAGAGAAGCAGCTCGGGTGAGATCGCCGAGGCGCGCGGGCTTCACCAGGCGGGGCGGCAAGCGGCCGGAGTTACTCCCTTCCCCCTTCCCGGGCTGGCTGGGAGAATTGGAGAGGCGGTCCCCTGAAACCAAGGTGGCTGGCGCCCACACCACGCGCGGCCCCCCGGACCAACTGAGAGAATTGGATCGGAAACCCCCAGGCCGCGGAGAACGGTGACGGGTGGGGGAGGCCCCTTCCAAACCCGTGACTCCCGGGGAACGTGCACTCTCTCGGGCGGGCCGCTGCCGCTGGCGCCCTCCCGCCACACTTGTTGCCCAGGGCCGACTAGGAAATTCGGACGGGCTCTTTCCCGGGCTGCGGCGACGAGCAACCCTCCCTGCGTTCGGACCCCGGGCCGGCTCAAGCCGCTTTGGCTAGCGAACCCCCCGGACGGCGAGAGTTTTCCAAAGTTTAAGGTCCCACAGCACCTTTTACTGGTGGGACCCGCAGACAAACGTGTGCCACGAGCGCCACCTACTGGGCAGGATAAGAAAAACAGAACCCAGAGATTTCACAGGAAAATCTTCCAAACTCTTGGATCCAATACCCAGGGAAATCTGTCTAAATGCGCAGACGCCAACAGAAGATAACGGATCACGCTCAAATAATTAAAAATATGGCCCAGTCAAAGGAACAAACCAATAGTTCAAATGAGATACAGGAGCTGAGACAACTAATGCTAAATATACGAACAGAAATGGAAAACCTCTTCAAAAACGAAATCGATAAATTGAGGGAGGACATGAAGAAGACATGGGCTGAACATAAAGAAGAAATAGTAAAACTGAAAAAACAAATCACACAACTTATGGAAGTGAAGGACAAAGTAGAAAAGATAGAAAAAACAATGGATACCTACAATGATAGATTCAAAGAGACAGAAGATAGAATTAGTGATTTGGAGGATGGAACATCTGAATTCCAAAAACAAACAGAAGCTATCGGGAAAAGAATGGAAAAATTTGAACAGGGTATCAGGGAACTCAAGGACAATATGAACCGCACAAATATACATGTTGTGGGTGTCCCAGAAGGAGAAGAGAAGGGAAAAGGAGGAGAAAAACTAATGGAAGAAATTTTCACTGAAAATTTCCCAACTCTTATGAAAGACCTAAAATTACAGATCCAAGAAGTGCAGCGCACCCCAAAGAGATTAGACCCAAATAGGCATTCTCCAAGACACTTACGAGTTAGAATGTCAGAGGTCAAAGAGAAAGAGAGGATCTTGAAAGCAGCAAGAGAAAAACAATCCATCACATACAAGGGAAACCCAATAAGACTATGTGTAGATTTCTCAGCAGAAACCATGGAGGCTAGAAGACAGTGGGATGATATATTTAAATTACTAAAAGAGAAAAACTGCCAACCAAGACTCCTATATCCAGCAAAATTGTCCTTCAAAAATGAGGGAGAAATTAAAACATTCTCAGACAAAAAGTCACTGAGAGAATTTGTGACCAAGAAACCAGCTCTGCAAGAAATACTAAAGGGAGCACTAGAGTCAGAACCGAAAAGACAGAAGAGAGAGGTATGGAGAAGAGTGTAGAAAGAAGGAAAGTCAGATATGATATATATAATACAAAAGGCAAAATGGCAGAGGAAAATATTATCCAAACAGTAATAACACTAAATGTTAATGGACTGAATTCCCCAATCAAAAGACATAGATTGGCAGAATGGATTAAAAAACAGGATCCTTCTATATGCTGTCTACAGGAAACACATCTTAGACCCAAAGATAAACATAGGTTGAAATTGAAAGGTTGGGAAAAGATATTTCATGCAAATAACAACCAGAAAAGCGCAGGAGTGGCTATACTAATATCCAACAAGTTAGACTTCAAATGTAAAACAGTTAAAAGAGACAAAGAAGGACACTATATACTAATAAAAGGAACAATTAAACAAGAAGACATAACAATCATAAATATTTATGCACCGAACCAGAATGCCCCAAAATACGTGAGGAATACACTGCAAACACTGAAAAGGGAAATAGACACAAATACCATAATAGTTGGAGACTTCAATTCCCCACTCTCATCAATGGACAGAACATCTAGACAGAGGATCAATAAAGAAATAGAGAATCTGAATATTACTATAAAGGAGCTAGACTTAACAGACATTTATAGGACATTACATCCCACAACAGCAGGATACACCTTTTTCTCAAGTGCTCATGGATCATTCTCAAAGATAGACCATATGCTGGGTCACAAAGCAAGTCTTAACAAATTTAAAAAGATTGAAATCATACACAACACTTTCTCGGATCATAAAGGAATGAAGTTGGAAATCAATAATAGGCGGAATGCCAGAAAATTCACAAATACCTGGAGGCTCAACAACACACTCTTAAACAACGAGTGGGTCAAAGAAGAAATTGCAAGAGAAATTAGTAAATACCTTGAGGCAAATGAAAATGAAAACACAACATATCAAAACTTATGGGATGCAGCAAAGGCAGTGCTAAGAGGGAAATTTATTGCCCTAAATGCCTATATCAGAAAAGAAGAAAAGGCAAAAATGCAGGAATTAACTGTTCAATTGGAAGAACTGGAGAAAGAACAGCAAACTAATCCCAAAGCAAGCAAAAGGAAAGAAATAACAAAGATCAGAGCAGAAATAAATGAAATTGAAAACATGAAAACAGTAGAGAAAATCAATAAGACCAGAAGTTGGTTCTATGAGAAAATCAATAAGATTGATGGGCCCCTATCAAGATTGACAAAAAGAAGAAGAGAGAGGATGCAAATAAATAAGATCAGAAATGGAAGAGGAGACATAACTACTGACCTCACAGAAATAAAGGAGGTAATAACAGGATACTATGAGCAACTTTACGCTAATAAATACAATTTAGATGAAATGGACGGGTTCCTGGAAAGACATGAACAACCAACTTTGACTCAAGAAGAAATAGATGACCTCAACAAACCAATCACAAGTAAAGAAATTGAATTAGTCATTCAAAAGCTTCCTAAAAAGAAAAGTCCAGGACCAGATGGCTTCACATGTGAATTCTACCAAACGTTCCAGAAAGAATTAGTACCAATTCTCCTCAAATTCTTCAAAAAAATCGAAGTGGAGGGAAAACTACCTAAATCATTCTATGAAGCCAACATCACCCTCATACCAAAACCAGGCAAAGATATTACAAAAAAAGAAAACTACAGACCAATCTCTCTAATGAATACAGATGCAAAAATCCTCAATAAAATTCTAGCAAATCGTATCCAACAACACATTAAAAGAATTATACATCATGACCAAGTAGGATTCATCCCAGGTATGCAAGGATGGTTCAACATAAGAAAATCAATTAATGTAATACACCATATCAACAAATCAAAGCAGAAAAATCACATGATCATCTCAATTGATGCAGAGAAGGCATTTGACAAGATTCAACATCCTTTCCTGTTGAAAACACTTCAAAAGATAGGAATACAAGGGAACTTCCTTAAAATGATAGAGGGAATATATGAAAAACCCACAGCTAATATCATCCTCAATGGGGAAAAATTGAAAACTTTCCCCCTAAGATCAGGAACAAGACAAGGATGTCCACTATCACCACTATTATTCAACATTGTGTTGGAGGTTCTAGCCAGAGCAATTAGACAAGAAAAAGAAATACAAGGCGTCAAAATTGGAAAGGAAGAAGTAAAACTATCACTGTTTGCAGACGATATGATACTATACGTCGAAAACCCGGAAAAATCCACAACAAAACTACTAGAGCTAATAAATGAGTACAGCAAAGTAGCAGGTTACAAGATCAACATTCAAAAATCTGTAGCATTTCTATACACTAGTAATGAACAAGCTGAGGGGGAAATCAAGAAACGAATCCCATTTACAATTGCAACTAAAAGAATAAAATACCTAGGAATAAATTTAACTAAAGAGACAAAAAACCTATATAAAGAAAACTACAAAAAACTGCTAAAAGAAATCACAGAAGACCTAAATAGATGGAAGGGCATACCATGCTCATGGATTGGAAGACTAAATATAGTTAAGATGTCAATCCTACCTAAATTGATTTACAGATTCAATGCAATACCAATCAAAATCCCAACAACTTATTTTTCAGAAATAGAAAAACCAATAAGCAAATTTATCTGGAAGGGCAGGGTGCCCCGAATTGCTAAAAGCATCTTGAGGAAAAAAAACGAAGCTGGAGGTCTCGCGCTGCCTGACTTTAAGGCATATTATGAAGCCACAGTGGTCAAAACAGCATGGTATTGGCATAAAGATAGATATATCGACCAATGGAATCAAATAGAGTGCTCAGATATAGACCCTCTCATCTATGGACATTTGATCTTTGATAAGGCAGTCAAGCCAACTCACCTGGGACAGAGCAGTCTCTTCAATAAATGGTGCCTAGAGAACTGGATATCCATATGCAAAAGAATGAAAGAAGACCCATCTCTCACACCCTATACAAAAGTTAACTCAAAATGGATCAAAGATCTAAACATTAGGTCTAAGACCATAAAACAGATAGAGGAAAATGTTGGGAGATATCTTATGGATCTTACAACTGGAGGCAGTTTTATGGACCTTAAACCTAAAGCAAGAGCACTGAAGAAGGAAATAAATAAATGGGAACTCCTCAAAATTAAACACTTTTGTGCATCAAAGAACTTCATCAAGAAAGTAGAAAGACAGCCTTCACAATGGGAGACAATATTTGGAAATGATATATCAGATAAAGGTCTAGTATCCAGAATTTATAAAGAGATTGTTCATCTCAACAACAAAAAGACAGCCAACCCAATTACAAAATGGGAAAAAGACTTAAACAGACACCTATCAGAAGAGGAAATACAAATGGCCAAAAGGCACATGAAGAGATGCTCAATGTCCCTGGCCATTAGAGAAATGCAAATCAAAACCACAATGAGATATCATCTCACACCCACCAGAATGGCCATTATCAACAAAACAGAAAATGACAAGTGCTGGAGAGGATGCGGAGAAAGAGGCACACTTATCCACTGTTGGTGGGAATGTCAAAGGGTGCAACCACTGTGGAAGGCAGTTTGGCGGTTCCTCAAAAAGCTGAATATAGAATTGCCATACGACCCAGCAATACCATTGCTGGGAATATACTCAAAGGACTTAAGGGCAAAGACACAAATGGACATTTGCACACCAATGTTTATAGCAGCGTTATTTACAATTGCAAAGAGATGGAAACAGCCGAAATCTCCATCAACAGAAGAGTGGCTAAACAAACTGTGGTATATACATACGATGGAATACTATGCAGCTTTAAGACAGGATAAACTTATGAAGCATGTAATAACATGGATGGACCTAGAGAACATTATGCTGAGTGAGTCTAGCCAAAAACTAAAGGACAAATACTGTATGGTCCCACTGATGTGAACAGACATTCGAGAATAAATTTGGAATATGTCCTTGATAACACAGTCCAGCAGGAGGTAGAAACAGGGTAAGATAATGGCCAATTGGAGTTGAAGGGATACAGACGGTGTAACAGGACTAGATACAAAAACTCAAAAATGGACAGCACAATAATACCTAATCGTAAAGTAATCATGTTAAAACACTGAATGAAGCTGCATCTGAGCTATAGGTTTTTGTTTTGTTTTGTTTTGATTTTACTATTATTACTTTTATTTTTTTCTCTATACTAACATTCTATATCTTTTTCGGTTATGTTGCTAGTTCTTCTAAACCAATGCATATGTACTAAGAAATGATGATCATGCATCTATGTGATGATGTTAAGAATTAATGATTGCATATGTAGAATGGTATGATCTCTAAATGTTGGGTTAATTTCTTTTTTTCCGTTAATTAAAAAAAAAAAAGATAAGGGATAATTGGAGCTGAAGGGATACAGACTGTACAACGGGACTGGATATAAAAACTCAGAAATGGACAGCACAATACTACCCAATTGTAATGCAATTATGTTAAAATACTGAATGAAGCTGCATGTGAGGTATAGGGTTTTTTTGTTTTTTTTTTCTTTCTATTATTGTTTTAATTCTTATTCTGTTGTCTTTTTATTTCTTTTTCTAAATCGATGCAAATGTACTAAGAAATGATGAATATGCAACTATGTGATGTTATTAAAAATTACTGATTGTACATGTAGATTGGAATGATTTCTAATTGTTTTGTTAATTCTTTTTTTAATTAATAAAAAAAAAAAAAAAGTGCAGGCCCAGGGCGGGCCACGGTGGCTCAGCAGGCAGAGTTCTCGCCTGCCATGTCGGAGACCCGGGTTCATTTCCCAGTGCCTGCCCATGCAAAAAAAAAAAAAAAAAAAAAAATTGTAGGCCCAGGAGGGCAGGGCTCAGGAGTGGGGAGAGTGAGAAGCCAGTCCATTGGAAGTCTCCAGGGCTCTGCCTCTTCCATTATTGCTGTTTCTTTCTCTCTCCTTCCTCCTTTCTCATCTCCTACCTTTCTTCCTTTTTCCTCCTTCTTGCCCAAGCCTTCTAAGGCCCCAAGACTCCTATTGGCATGGAGGGACACAGGTAGCTCCACTCTGACAGCTGACCGTACTTCTGAGGCTTATGCCAGGAGTCCTTGACCAAGGGCTTTTCCAGGAGAACAAGATCATCTTTGTTCCAAAGATACTGTGTTCTACTAAGGACAGGTCACAGCAGAGGAAATTCCAAATGTATAAAAAGGAGACTGGAGAGAGGGCTGAGCTTGGCTCACTGCAGTCCTTGAATGGCCTTCCCTGGCCTTCTTGGATCTTCTCCAGGCTTATTCTTTGAAAAGGGAAGGCTAATAAGGTACAACGCACTCTAGTATCTGCTAAAACAAAGTGCTTGTCCCTTAGTCATGCATGCCATAATCCCAGCTCCTCTCTTGCTTTCCACAGTAGCAATCTGTGTGACCTTTGGAAAGTCACTTAAGAAAAAGACAAAAAGTCAAATCACTCCATAAAATAGGGTCTAAGTTTTGTAAAGGGTGTGTGTATGTGTGAACATGTGCTTGCATAAAGAAAAAAGACCAGGACAAAATGCTCCAAAATGTTCCACGGAGGGAATCAAAAATGATTTCTTCTTTTTACTTCTCTGTATTTTCAACTGCTTCCACAATGAACATGTATGGCTTTTATAGTTAGAAAAGCCTTCACTGGACATGTGCAGGCTTTAGTCTCCAAGAATGTCCAGTGTGGATCGCACCTGCCATAGTGCTATTTTGGTCATGAATGAGATAATGCCTAAAACGGCATGAGCCACCTCACTGCTTGGGTTACAAGCATGACCACATTTCTTCCATTTTTCCAATTAGTCCCTTGAACAGCTGCAAGCCCTTGTCATTTAACAGTGCAGTACTATACCCCTTGGGACCTTTCCCTTGTGGCATTTGCGGATGGGTTTGGCTGCACGCAACAGAAAACCCAACTAATGGCAGCTTATACAAATAGGGTGTGCTTCCCTCCTGTATCAAGAAGTCCAGGGCACATTTTGATGCTGCTTGCTATAGATCTCTACCCCGCCCCAGTGAGTCAGGGGTCCAGTGAGACTGGAGAGGGGGCTGCAGACTTGGGCATTCCAGGGCGAGGCATTTGCTCAAGGATGTCCTCAAGAATCCAGCTTTGTGACTCAGCCTTATGGTCACAAGAAGATTGCTGCACCCTTGAGGTAGGAAAAAGGTATAAATCCAAAGGCAGAAAGGATTTAGTCTTTTTACTTGAAATAGGAATTCTACCTACATCTTAGTGACCAGAGCTAGATCACATGACCATCTCCAATGGCAGAGGAAGCTGGAAAGTTGAGTAAGTTCATTTTTTATACTCTGTAGTGGAGAAAAGTAAAGGGAGTGGGGGGAGGGAGCTTTGAATGGTTTTTGGTTATGCCCACCCCTGAGTCTGTCACACCACTGGAGCCTATTCAACCCGAAAGGGTCATTCCACTTCGGAACGACAGTCGAAAAGTCTGACCCTTCCAAAAGGAAGCCCCAGCTGTCCACTGTCATTGAATGTGTTGCTTCCACACCATCAGCTGATTCCTTGTCCGCTGCAGAGCTGAGGCTGTTATTGCCCCAGTCTCCCCGAGATGCCACGCGGTGCCCCTGCTTGGTTCTCATGTGGCCGCCACTTAGGTTAACCCGCACACACAGTGTTCCTCAGGTTCAATCTAAGGTAAGAGAGGTTGGGTCAAAAGGGACTTCACTCCTCAGCCACACCCTGTACCAGAAATGGCCCCTCGATGACCCTTAAACCCCAGTTCTGAGCCTGAGTCACTAGTCCAGATCCCTTGGAAGATGGAAGTCCTTGTCTCCTACTAAAAGATCTGAGACCAGATCATCCCTGTCCATCAGAAACGTATAGTAAAGCTGAACCTCCAAAGGAAGGTGACCAGAAGCCCCAGGGGACTTCTAAACCCCTGTGCACATCTGTACGCCGTCGCTCCCCAAAGCAGCTCTGGTTAAAAGAAACGTTGGCAAGGCCCAGGTCCCTCGGGGCTCACTGGGGGGCCCTTCACCAGGTCACTGGGAGGCTCACACTTACACAACCAAAAGGAGCCACTCCGGGGCCGCTCCCTGAGCAGACCTGACCCAAAGGGGCCCTTGTGACTGCCTAGGACTTCCAGGTCTGGCAATATGGCAGATTCTTCTGAGAGCCCCTCAAAGAAAGGCCAAGGAGTAACTGGCATCATGGGACAGATATTCTTTTAAATCCTCAGCTGAACTCAATAAAAAAATAAATAAAAGGGAAATCTCCAGGACCCTGGAATGAAGAGGAACTGAAAACCAGAGTGTTAGGCACGTGAGCCACCGTTTCGGCTGCTCTGGAAGTCTCAGGTTTTTTTTCCTTTAGCTTTTTTAACTGAGATGTAATTAACAAATAGCAAAGTGCATAATTCTTAAGTGGAAAGCTTGATGATTGTATATGTCAATTGTTGTTGTTGTTCTCTTCCAGGAAAACCACAAATCTCATTAGTTACAACTCCCAGCCCACTCCATGCCCCCAAGCAGCAGGATGTCCCTGGAGATAAACGCACCGACATGCTTACTGCCCTCACTTTGGATTATTATTTTTTTAATACTGAGCCTTCTCATCCATGAGATGAGTTTTTACCTATATGAAAAACCCTGCAACCTCCACCCAGATCAAAATACAGAAATTTCCAGAACCACAGCAGGCTCCCTCATGCTCCCCCGACCCAGTCAATAGTCCCCTCCCCAATGATCCTGACCCACCCCCAAAGATTCATTTTGGCTGTTCTAGAATACTGTAGGACTGGAATCATAACAGTGAGTCTCTTTTCTGCTGGCTTCTTTCACCCAACATTATGTCTGTGACATTCATCCATATTGTTGCATGTTATCAGTAGTTTGTTCTTTTTGTGCCGTATCTCCAGTGTATAAACATACCACATTTGTTTATCACTTCTGTTATTGATGGGCATTTGGCTTGTTTCCAGTTTGGGGCAATTATTAATAAACTTGCCAAGAGCATTCTGTTTATGCCTGGTGGATATACACAGGGATTGGATTTTTTTTTCATGGACAGGCCACCAGGAGTTGAACCTGGGTGTCCAGCATGGCAGGTGAGAACTCTGCCACTGAACCACCATCACACTGCCCCAGGGGTTGGATTTTAATGCTCACATTGACATGGTGAATTGTAAAGTGAAAAAATGAAACTGAGACACCCATACAAAACCAGGGCATCAAAGAAGCATACCCTAATGACAGGGTAGACCAGGAAAAAATTTACCCATCAGCACAGGGAGAGAAGGAGGACACCTGTCTGCCTCTGTTGGAGATACAGGTAAGAAGAAAATCTTTCCGTTGGAATTTATAATCACAGCCCTGTATGTAGCACGGCTTTAGAGTATAAATTTGCACTATCAGCATGGTCCAGAAAACCCAAGCTGGTTTCTTAACATAGAAATTTGTCACAAGCTGGTGATATCCCTGGAGTCCCTTGCAGAAGTAAATGAAAAACCACTGTAGAAAGAGACAATTTCATCCCTCACTGGGCATGATTCCCATGTTAAATGTCCACTGAAGACAAGCTCAATATTGAAAAACAAATGAGGAACCAACTTAACTTGAGTAAGAGTCAGCAAACATACAAAATAAAAAAAAAAGAATGCTCACACTCACAAAATCTTCAGAAACTAGGACAACATAATTGTGATTATAAATAAATGTGTTTAAAATAACTCCTTGCCCCTTAAAAAAGGAATTGAACTCCAAAGAGCAAGTCATATGAAAATTTTTTAAATAAAAAAACTGGAACTCCTATAAATTAAAATTCATTCATTAAAATATATCTTTAAAAACTCAAGAGGTTCAGTGTAATAGAACTAGACAAAGCTAAACAGAGAATTACTGAATTTGAAGACAGAGTGAGGACTGTCCACAAACTCAGCACAAAGAGATGAGAAGATATAAACTAAGAAAGAGCATTTAAACAAGGAAGGGTAGAATGAGAATGCACACCTGTACCTACAAGGATTTCCAGAAGAAGACAGAGTAAGTGAGGAGGTAATATTTGAAGAAAATATGGCTGGGAATTTTCCAGATTTGAAGATATGACTCCTCAGATTTAAGAAGCAAAATAAGTTCTAAGAAAATAAATGAAGATAAATCTAAACCTAAACATACCATAGCAAACCCAGAGCACCCAAGACAAAATATGAACTAAACAAAAGGCTTTAATCAGTGGTTGATTAGCAGAGGCGAAGGTCCTGAGTAAGACGAAACCAATTTCATTTCACCTTCCCATTGTTAGAGATAAAGATTCTAATGCTAGTCACAGTTTCATCACTGAGTTCTTCTTTACTCATCTAAATGATAGCCCTTTATTTAGATAGATGTCTAAGTGTAAATTACTTAATAAATTTGTGAAATGTCATAGAACTTGGTAAAAGTAGGAAATACTCAAAGTCCATTCATTGTATTTATGTCAACATAAATTGAGACGTTGAAATGTTACTTAACTTAAAACGAACTTTTAAAAATTCTTTCCCTGCCTCTCTGCATTTTCTAAAACAAAATCTCAACAGTCTTCGTGTTTGAGATGGACAGTTATCATTTTTTTTATTTTCCTTCTTGTTTGAGTTTGTCAAAGCTGAGAGAATGCAATATACTAGAAATGGGTTGACTTTTACAATGGGACTCTATTAGCTTACAAATGTACTGTTTTAAGGCCATGAAATATGTCCAAATTAAAGTATCAACAGGATGATACCTTCTCTGAAGAAAGGCCGCTGGCATCTGGGACACCTCTGTCACAAGGAAAGGCACTTGGCCGGTGTCTGCTGATCCATCTCTCCAGGTTCATTGCTTGCAGCTTCTGGCTTCAGTGGTTTCCTCTCTCCGCTCCTCCGTAGTTTTTTCTTCTCTAAACTCTCTCAGGGCTTTTCTGTCTTGTATCCTGTCGTAAAGGACTCCAGTAAAAGGATTAAGACCCACCTTGAGTGGGTTATTTCAATTGAAATCACCTAACCAAACGTCCCATCCGCACTAGGTCTGCACCCATGGGGATGGAATAAAAGAACATGGCCTTTTCTAGGGTACATAACAGCTCCAAACTATTACACCGCTGAAGAGGTTTATAAAAAATTTGAATAAAATTAAAAGGGTTTCCATTGTTTTCTAGATCTAAACACAATGCAAATCTTTTAAAAATATCTTTTTTGTTACTACTATATCATCTGAATCAAGCTCAATTTACATTTTTAAGTGCAGTTCTAGATCAGACATTCTCATACAACTTTAAGCATAAGGTTTTTTCTTGCATCTCTATTCCATCTTGTGTCTGTGAATGGGCAGCAATGGGACTCGGAGGTGGGGAGAGGGGAGTCCTTGGAGCATCTGAGCCAACTTTGGATGCAGATGGGAGAAGCAGGCAAGTTTACAGGGCTAAAAGCTTCTGAGAGTATCCATCAAACCTCCTTCCCACTAATGACAAGTTTCTTCCATATCAAAGAAGTCGTTACTCTGCAGTTAGAGGAGGCAGTGACTTAAATTCATATATTAAATTATTCATTGAGAGAAAACTGCGACAGAGGTGGAGATGAAGAGCTGAGCACTTAATTTGTTCAGACTCTGAATAAGACACATCTCTTTTCAGTCCCCACAAGCCTCTGAGGTAGGTAATGTTAATATCCTTATTTTACAGGCAAAGCCCTCGAAACTTAGCCATGGTGAGCTTCTCTCTGGGTCCCACAGGAGTGGAGCAGGAATTTGAAGCAGGGCAGCAGTCATCCCTGTGTGAGCTCCCAGCCACTGTGCCGGGATTCTCAGAAGCAGCCTGGGAGCCTGGCAAGCCCCAAACGGCAAATGCGAGCGGATCCTGTCTTGGATAGGTGCACGGCTGAGAGGTATAAGAAGAGCGCATGGGGCTGGTCTGGCTTTTCCAATCGTCCCCACCTGCATTCTGTGTCTGCTTCCGTCCTGGTGGCCCCAGCCTTGGGAGACGCTTTTATACATTTTGCTTTGAGTATTATTCAAATTTGCAACCCAACTATGAAGGTCACCTTCACTTCACCTGTCTGGCCTGACTTCCTGGGGAGCCAGCTCTTCCCGGGGTGCCCTGGAAGGCTCCTCCCTGCCCCTCTGTGCTATAGGAGCAACGAGCCTCCTCGCCTGGCCCCGTGCTTGACATTAGGCTGGAAGGTAAAGTCGCTCCCCCAAGAGTGGGGCTGCTGCGGCTCTCTCTAACACAGGGGGCCATAGACTTGAGATACCAGCGGGGCCATTTGTCCACTGTGAGGACTGAAAGTCAGAGCCAATGAGTTTTCAGGGAGAGAGAAGAAAGGATCGAGGTGGAGAGAGGAGAAGGGTCCGAGGAGGGCGGACAGCCTTCCTCCCACTCAGTGCCCGCCTGCTGGGCTCGCCGCTGTCTGCTGACGACTGGCCTCCATCTTGGCTTCCAGGAGACACCTCTGCATTCCTAGTTTTTCAATTTGCTTTTTCTGGAACACCAGATTGAGTGGGATTTTGTTACTTGCAACCAACAAAGTTCTAATTAGCACTATGTTCATCTTAGAAACCATCTAACATGGTCTATCGTGTCAGAGGACATCTGTCCTGATGTGGGCTTTAGAAATAGGCAATCCTGACTTCACAAAGACTGGGAAGTGATGAGGTTAAGTGTAATTATTTCTTTTTTTCTTGGAAAGGGAAAGAAGAAAGGTAACAAATTCCCCTATTTTTTAAGTCTAGAGAGTCTCCCAGGTGGGGCAGCCACTCCCCACAGGTCTTCTCAGGGTTTTTGACGTCACTATTCACGCCACGCCCTGCCCCTCCCACCCACCACCCCCTCCCCATCCAGTGGGAGAAAAGGAAAGAATGGGGTTGGGTGGGGTCCTCAGCCTTTGGAGGCACACAGCGGTCACAGAGAGAAGCTATTCCGCCCCAGCCCTCAGGGACTCTGCCCCACACTCATACCCCGGGGCCAGGCAGAGACAGCATCAAGGCTGTGAGTTCTACAGGAAGGAGCTGTAGGTGGGTTGGCAAAACAGCATCTTAGGGTCTCCGTGTTGGTGGAAGGAAGCTTACAGAGCCACGTCCCCGACATCAGAGAGATGTGCAGTAAGGAGGTCCCATGCCACACCCCCCAAAGAGTTCAACAATGTGCTCCCCAAGACAGCCAGCGTTAGGTGTTCTCCAGACAGAGAGTGTAACGGCAGATTGTGTAGACTAAAGAAGCATCAACACCCACAGAGAGGAGCAGAAAAGAAGAGGCGGGGTATGAGGGCCATACCACAGAGCCACCACCACCCCAAACACACTTACGGAATCAGGCATGGGATTGCATTACTCCAACACTAGAATGAGATGCTCCTAACAACTAGAAGTAGTTGAAGATTTGTGCAGTTGGAGGCAGACGTTGATGAAGGGCACTGCCCCTCCCACCTGGAAAGGGGGACAGGCTAACTGAGCAAAGCTAGGGCACAGTTATTAGGAAAGAAATATTTTTACACCCTAATCACTATGATGCTTCAAAAACAGGCAACATCCACTTCCCTCCCATTGGGACAGTTATAATCAAAAAGCTGGATAATAACAAGTGTTGGCAAGGGTGTGGAGAAATCAAGACTGTCATACTCTGTGAGTGGGGAGGGAAAATGGTGCAGCCATTTTGGAAGCCAGCTAGCAGCTCCTCACAATGTCGAACAGAGTAACCATTTGACCCAGCAATTCTACTCCTAGGTATATTATATCCAAGAGAAATGAAAACATATGTTCACCCAAAAAAACTTGTATACAAACATACATAGCAGCATTATTCATAATAGCCAAAAACTGGGACCAATCCAAATATCCATCAATATGAATAGATAAACAAAATGTAGTACATCCACACGATGGAATATTATTCAGTCATATAAAAAGAATTGAGTGCTTCAGCATGGAAGAACCTTGAAAACATTATGCTAAGTAAGAAGCCAAACACAAAAAGCTACATACTGATGATTCCATTCAGAGGAAACATCCACAACAAGTAAATCCATAGAGAGATACTAGATTCATGGTTGCCAGGCTGGGGGAGGTGGCATGGGGGATTGGGGTGTGACAGCTGCAGGATATGGGATTTCTTTAGGGGGTGATGGAAATGTTCTGAAATTGATGATAGTGATGGTTATAGAACTCTGACTATACTAAAAACCACTTAATTGTATATTTAAATGGGTGAATTGCCTGGTATGTGCATTATATCTCGATTAAGCTATTGCAAAACATAAACTGGTGACGTCACGAAAGACAACATGCAGACAGCAGCAGAGAGCTGGGTTCCAGGGAAGGACGGAGGTGCCCTGGAGCTGGGGAGATGGGCCTGGCAGGGGCGTTGTGAGATAGTGACCCCTGGGGGCCCGGTGCAGAGTCTACTGACCACACTCAGCAAACCCAGTTCCCCTCAGAACTGGGGGACCCGGCTCCCGGATGAGAGGCAGGGCAATGCGAAAGAAGAAAGCTGAGATTTAGACCACACCCACTTAGGCCTGGCAGCTGGTTGTCCTTGGTAGGGTCAGTGACTCCCTCTGAGCCTCAATTTTATCATCTACATCCCTGCACCATTCTTTATATATATATATATATATATATATATTTTTTTTTTTTTTTTTTTTTTTCGCATGGGCAGACACTGGGAATCGAACCCAGGTGGTCTCTGGCATGGCAGGCAAGAACTCTGCCTGCTGAGCCACCATGGCCCACCCACCTCCACCATTCTGAAGCTGCATGTACCCCCAAAAATTATGCCCTTCTTCTAATCCAATCTTGTGGGAGCAGACCTATGCTTAGGGTGGAAACTTGGATTGTCTTGTTTCCATGGAGATGTGACACACCCAGTTGTGGACTGGACCTTTTGATTAGAGGGAGATGTGACTCCACCCATTCAAGGTGGGTCTTAATTGATTTACTGGAGTCTTCAAGAGAGCTCACGGAAAAGGAAAGAGTGAGAGCTGACAGATGCAGACATTTGAAGATGCTTGGAGAGCTGACAGAGAGCTGATGCCTAGGCACGGATGTTTGGAGATGCAGAGCACAGCAGACGTCACCATGTCCTTCCCATGAGATGCTAAACAAGCCAGAACCCAGAGTTGCGTCCCATAGGAGCTAAGTGAAGGCTCACAGACACTTAGAAAGGAAACCACTGCCATCAGAAGCTGGAAGCAACAGAACAGGGAACAAGGACGAGGAGATGCCACCTGCATGTCTTCCCATGTAACAGACATTGGCCTTTCTTGAGTTAAGGTATCTTTCTCTGGATGCCTTAGTTTGGACATGTTTGTGGCCTTAGAGCTTATTCTAGTTTGCAAGCTGCCAGACTGCAATATACCAGAAACAGAATGACTTTTAAAAAGGGGAATTTATTAAGTTACAAGTTCACAGTTCTAAGGACGTGAAAATGTCCAAATTAAGCAAAGTTATAAAAATGTCCAATCCAAGGCATCTAAAGATACCTTGGTTCAAGAAAGCTGATGATGCTCATGGTTTCTCTCTCAGCTGGAAAGGCACATGGCGACGTCTTCTAGCTTTCTCTCCTCATTTCATAAGGCTTCTCCAGGGGCATTTTCCTTCTCCTCCGAAGCTCTTTGGCTGTGTGGGCTCTGTGGGGTCTAAAGCTTTTTCCAAAATGGTTCCCTCGTGAAGGGCTCCACTAAGCAACCCCAGCTTGAGTGGGTGGAGACACATCTCCACGGAAGCCATCTAATCACAATTGGGTGGGTCACGTCTCTACGGAAACCATCTAATCAAAAGCTACCACCCACAATTGGGTGGGTCACGTCTCTACGGAAACCATCAAAAAGCTCCCACCCAGCAATATTGAATGAGGATTAAAGAACTCGGTTTTTCTGGGGTCCATCACAGATGCAAACCAGCACAGAGCTGTAACCTTGTAACATAATAAAGTCCCTTTCTAAGAGCTGTTCCATTTCTGGTATATTGCATTCAGCAGCTTTAGCAAATGAAAGCAATCCCCTCTGCCCACAGCGCAGTGCCCACAGGAGTGGCATCAAGCTTGTCGGCGGTGCAGAGTCTCAAGCCACATCCCAGAAGTTCTGAGTCAGAATCTCTCATTTGAACACCTGTCAAAATCTGGCAAGCCCTGTCTCACAAAATGGAAACAGCAATACCAGCTTCAACAAGACTTGGTAAGGATTCTAACTACCAATAATTGCCTACCCTCGAGCTGACACCCCCTAATTGCCAGGCACTAGGGGAATAGAGAAGAGGGTCTAGTTAGTGCTTGCACGTAGTAGGTGGTCAACATGCAGTAGCTACTGTTTAAAAGAGAATAACTTGGAACGAGGAAAGACCCCGAGTGGAATCAGACACACCCAGTTCTCAGAGGGACTCTCCCCCTCTCTGACATTGTGACCTTGGGCGAGTTACTTAACTTCTCTGAGCCTCAGCATCCTGGTCTGGAAACAGGGCTACCAAGTCTACCCAATCGGGTCCTCGTGAGGACACACGTGCACATGGTCCAGCAGGCGTCCATTTCCGTCCTCTCCCTACATCCACAGCTCCCAGGATTGCTGTGGAAGAGACTCAGCTGTGGGACCCACCTCGGTCTTGGGTCCACCTTGCCTTTCTCTGTGATTCATTCATGCATTTGCTGAACAAGGCCTCTCTGAGCGCCGTTCTGTGTGCCGGGCGCTGTGCTAGGAGTTCAGGCACTGCAGCTGCAGTCTGAGCCCAGGAAACCCAGTCTCAGGCAGTGTTATTGCAGAGAGAATAACACTGGCCTGTTTGCCCACCTGCTCTGAAAGCTGTAAAAACAAAGCCCACTGCCTCTCAGCAGCCCTCTGAAACAATTAGTCTCAGTTCTCAACCCTAATGTGCTTCCATGCTGTGAAAAATCACTTTTTCAAGTGGGGTAGGAAACATAAATTAGTATAATAATGCAATTAAAATGCACTTTCCTTCCACTTATTTAAATTACTCTTTTCTACATCTCCAAGAAAATGCATTCTTCCTTGGAGGTGTTTAAGGATATTCAAAGAAACTGCATTTCAAAGAAATGCAGGGAGTGCCCCAAACAGAAAACACAAACAGCCTACCAGGCAGGCCAGGAAGAGCCAGCTGGGGACTGACCATTGTTTGAACCTACAGAAGACTCCAGAAAGCCTTTGGACAAAATCCCTGTCAAGGTCATTGGCCTTCTCTAAATCTTCATTCATTCACTCAGCAGGGCGTCCTCTGTGCTTGGCGCGAGGGGTCGGAGGCAGGCAGGAGTCCATCCCAGCCTGCAGGGGGACCGTCCAGCCGGAGGGCAGCAAAACTGTCTGTCATAGGAGAGACACCTAAAGAGGTGCCACCCCACTGCAGGACAGGCATGCTGTCCTCAGCAAAAGAGCCAGGTCAGCTTCACGTGTGGGTGTGAGTTCCCGAAGCCAGAGGCTGTCAGTGCACGGCCAAGGCCTGGGGTGTCTACGCAGCACCCCGCTCCCTCCTGCCAGGGACAGGCACCCCACCAGGCACGCCCCCAGAATCAGGCGTCCGCAGTGGACTTTGACCCATGCTGGGGACAACAGGAGGAGCAGTGCACCTGCAGCCCCTGCCCCACCGAGGCCCCTGTTTCTTCCCGACAGGCCCACACAACTGGTCCTATGCACAGGGCATGCTGGCGGGTCCCAGGGAAGGTGACAAGCCATGTGGCCAGGCCCGTCCCCTGCCCTAGAAACCAAAAGGGAGCCACGAGCGCTGCCACAAGACTCGCAGAGAAGGCGCCTGGCCCCACCGGGTCATGGGGGTCAGGGGAGGTGGCTCCCCACAGACCATTCCGTGATGGGCCCCAAGGATGAGGCAATAACCCGATGGGGAAGGCCAAGCGTGGAGACTCGTCCTGGAGGCTCAGGGAGCCAGGGAGGGGTGCCCTCAGGGAGCAGAGGTGGGGGGCCAGTGTGCCAGAAATCACCCACCCTGCGAGGACATCTCCCAGCACCTGCAGGTCTCCTGATCCTGGCTTTGGGTCACCACCTGCTGGCAAGAGTTAGTAAATTCAGCTGGTTCCACCAAACATTCAAATAAAAAAAAAGTCTCTGAAAAAAATAATCATCACCACAGGAAACCTCCAAGTTACAAAGAGCAATGCGAGTAATGCTTATTATAAAAAAGGATTAAAGGTTACACTCAAAGACCTGAGAAAAGAGCGTCATGTAAGAGTCACAGTACTGGGTTTAGATTCCAGCTGCACCACTTATGTGCAAAAACCACTTCACTTCTCTGAGCTTTGATCTTACCGTTCATGAGTGAAGATAATACTTAACCCACGGTTGCTAAGAGGAATAAAAGGCCTCAAGTATGTAAGAAGCCTGGCACATGCTACCTAATCCAACAGGAGATGGGACTGGGGGGTGAATAAACAGCTCCGAACACGGCCTGACGCCACCTCCACCAGCTACCCTCCAAAGCCGCACATCCTCCTGCAGGCCGGAGACACGAGCAAATGCACTCAGCCCCACAGCCCACCCAAGTCAGGACCACTCCCTATCCCCCTTTTCTCCTCCCCACACGTCCCAGGAACCGGCAGCTTCTCTGCCTCATGGCCCCCCTCAGTCTCGCCGCCTCCCCAGACCCCTCTTCCCACATTCCCTATGAATCAAGCCAACGCCCTCCTTGGCCGAAGGGCTGGACTAGCTGATAACCCCGGAAAACAGACGGAGAACAAGACAGAGAGAACCCTGGCAAATCTTAAGGAGTCCTTGATGCCCTACCCTTTAAGGGAGTAGTAAGAAGCCCTCTGCTCCTTGCTGAACCCCACTTTCCCCCTCTGGGTAAAGGGGACAACATAAACCTCATAACTCATATCAAATAGCTATCACTCTGAAAAGCTGTGAATAAGGAAGATATTATTGAATTGTGGTAGGGAATCTTATTGTTGAACAACTTCAAATATCACACTGGATAGGGAGGGATTGGGAGCAGGCATATATAACCACTTGATCTCTTCCAAACTAAGACTTGGTCCATTATCTTGAGTTATCTTGCTGATTTGGGAGTGGCCCAATATCTGGGGCCTTGCCAGCGAGACCCATATGGTGGAAAGGGCAAAGAGTTCCTAGGTGGAGAGGGGGGAGTCCTGAAAGGAAATGACTCCGATGGGTCAACACTGCTTCGCCCAGACACCCAAGCCAGAAACTTAATAATAGTACAGCTACCATCTACGTGCTTTATTATATGCCCAGCCCCATGCTAAGCAATGTCTACTCAGTCAACTCATCCTGACTTAATACTCTCAACATTAAAGGTAGGGTAGATCCTCTTACTCCAATCTCACAGATGAGAAACTGGACTTCGAGAGGTCAGGTGGTGGGTCGCCATGGCCGGTGAGCAAAGGAGCTGGGAATTCAGACTGTGCACCCTTTGCCTGCTTCACTCTGTCCATTTGTTCTTCAAAATGCTCCAAAGAGTTATCCTCGTTCTCCATTTTCTGAAATACGGGGGCTTTTCATCTCAGTTGTTTTTTAGCCTCCTGCCCGTGCCCCTGTCCTACATTTCACCACAGACTCCAGGCTGGCTCTGGCCAACAGAACTTTCTGTGAAGGTGGAAATGTTCTAGGGGGGGCAAACCTAACACAATCAACATGTCAAAAGGTGGGTTCTTTGGACGTCTCATAAAGTACACAGAATTCTGGCAAGGTTGGGCTAGTGAAAGAAGGCACACATAAACAACATTTCAAATAAAAAAAGACAAAGCTATATATATATATGCTGCTGAGCTCAAAAAGGAATAAGTTAAATAAATAGAGAAGAGAAAACCCTTGTGGTAGAATACTGACTAATAAATTTAGAAGGAATGAAGGTGTTAAGGAAAAAAAGAAACACTATCTTACAACCATAATAGTAGTGATTGATTTGGGCAAAAATCAGTAATACATGCTGTTATTACTCAGGATTCAACAGAGAAACAGAACCAATAGGAGATGTGTTGGGGGTTGGGGAGGAGAGATTATAAGGAATTGGCTCATGCGACCATAGGGGCTGGTACATCTGCACTCTGTGGGACAGGCCACAAGTTGGAATTTCCAATAAAGGTGATGGTATAGTCCTTAGTTTGCATTCTTCAAGGGAAGCTGAATGGCTGGCAAATCTGGCAAGAGTCAATTTTGAAGTTGAAGCAGAAATTATTCTTCTTGCCTCTGAAACCATCCTTCTGACTTTCAAAACTTCCAGTACATTGGATGAGGAGATTACCCACATTGCTGAGGTTGATCTCTTTTATTAAGTGTAAATGCAACCAACTGATTGTAGATGCAATTGTTTGATTATAGATACAAATCCCATCTACAAAATACCTTCATAGTTACAAACAGGCCAGGGTTTGACCAAACAACTGGACACCATAATCTAGCAAAGATGACACATGAAATTAACCAATACAGTTGCTAAAACTTGCATTTGAAAGTTTAATGAGGAACAAGATATTCCCATAGTCTCAAAATATCTTCCACAAATTCCTTATTTAATCCAAAAAGTAAAATAACAACTTCACAGTGGAGACAATTGGCCACCTTAACTAGGTGATCAAAGTTCTTTTTTACTATTCTTATAATTTTTCTGTAAATTTGAAATTATTTCAAAATAAAAATTAAAAAAAAGGAATAGAGTGATTCAAAATGTCCATGGTCAGGGGAGGTGTGGGAAAAGAGAAAAAAAAGAAAGAAATCTTTGAAGGAGGAACCATGGATATGGAGGGAAATCAGAAAAGGATGGCATCCTGGAAGCCATGGGAAGGAGGGTTTCTGAGGTACAGAGTGGTTCATTTGTTAAAAGCTCCTGATATATGAAGGGAAATTACCCTACCTGCTGTGGGTGGGCCTGATTCAATCAGCTGAAAGACTTCATAAGAGCAGAGCTGAGGCTTCCCTGGAGAGAGAACTTCTGCCTGTGCACAGCAGCTTCACCCTGTCCATAAGAGCACAAACCTGTCCTCTCTGACAGCCTGCCCTGTGAATTTTGATTGGCTTCAGAAGGATTTTCCTAGACATTCTCCCAATTGGGACTTTTCTTAGGTAAAACCATCTGGTGGTGAGGATTTAAAATTCAAGCAGAACATCTGGCAGAAAAGAGCCAAAGCAAAACAATCATGGACCTAAATCACATGGCCTCAAAGCTGGGTGATGGAGCCACAAAATCAAAAACTCATGCAGACCAACCCAATTCACAGAATTGTGGGCTTGGCTCTGACTAACAAGGTAAGTCACCTTTGGAGGGTACCATCTATGGCCTGAGCTTCAAGAAGCCCAAGAGCTCAATGCATCAATTTTTAGCCCAAGATGCACAATATCCAGACTACCTGCAACCTCTCCAGGGCACAGTGACACATGGAAAATGCTCATGTGCTACTCAGCCTTCAGATCTTGCTACACAGAAACAACCAGCTGTCGTGCAATCAAAACCCAGAACAATCAAATAGAAAACATGGTGAAGATGAAAGGAGGGGAGAGAAGAAATGGGAAGAAGGAAGGGGGGCAGCAGTAGGAGGAGGAGTAATAGCTGCCAGAGGAGTGGCAGCTGCCGGAGGAGTAGCAGCTCAGGGGAGTAGCAACTGAGGGGGAGTAACAGCTGCAGGGGGAGTAGTAGCTGGAGTCGAGGTAGCAACAGTAGGAGCAGTAGCAAGAAGAGCTGCACCTTCCGGGTCAAGATGGTGGCTTAACAATGTGTGCATTTTAGTTCATCCTCCAGAACAACTACTAAATAACCAGAAACAGTACAGAACAGCTCCTGGGGCCACGTCAGTGACCAGACACAAAGCGTACCCCAGTCTGGACCAGCTGAACCATCTGCGAGCACTCCCCAGGACTGTGAGTTCCCAAAGCTGTGGCAGCCAGTGCCCCTTCCCCACAGGCTGCTTCCCAGAGGGGGAAGGAAAGGACTTTACCAGCAGCAGGGACTGGTACAATTAAATGCCAATTGTGGAATTAATTAATAAATTCTGACTACTAAAAATAGGCCCCCAGCTTAGGTGAACCTCATCAAAGTGGAGGTTGCTCATTTTTGCCCTGGCACCAAGGGGGCAGGGCTGACGAAAAAAAAAAAAAAAAAAGAAGGAAACAGAGGTTTTGGGGGCTGTGTTTCTACAAAGGCTTGACTGCCTCTGGATTCAGCAGCAGGCCTTTTCAGGCTGCAGCTGCCCCGGGCATAGACAGAAGTGAGCTCTTTTGGGGACTTGTCTGGAGCCTGTGCCTTCCCCAGGGGAGCGGTGAAGCCCAACTCAGGTGGAATCCCTCTCTCAAGAAATCCAGACACCAGGGCTTGGTCATTTGAAGCCATTAAAACCAGCCTACAACCTCTCCTCTGTCTCCACTACGCCCCCAGCAGGGAGAGTCTGCCAAAGTTAAAGGTACCGTATCATCTTATGCTGGTGGGACCTGCAGGCAGACAAGTGCCACATACTGGGCAGGACAAGAAAAACAGAGCCCAGAGACTTCATAGGAAAGTCTTTCAACCTGCTGGGTCTCACCCTCAGGGAAAACCGACGCAGGTGACTCTTTTCTCCTGATAGGAGGCCAGTTTGGTCTGGGAAAATCCGGCTGGGGCCTATAATACCTAAGTAGACCCTCCTAAGGGTGTGTGTGTGGGGGGGGAAGGTACCACACAAGCAGGGCAAGAAACAAGAAAACAAGAACTGAAAAATTCTCCTCTGTTAAACAAAACCTAAGCTAGGTCCAGATAAAGCTGAACTGAATGTCAAAGAACAGATAGACAACAAATTCATCCAGCAAGAAAACCCTAGGTAAAAGAAGTGAAAGCAATCTCCAGAATAAACTAATTAAGGTAATTAAATGCCTAGACACCAGCAAAAAATAACAAATCACACTAGGAAACTTGAAAATATGGCCCAGTCAAAGGAACAAACCGACAATTCAAATAACATACAGGAGCTGAAACAATTAATTCAGAATATACGAACAGACATGGAAAACCTGATCAAAAACCAAATCAATGAATTGAGGGAAGATATAAAGAAGGCAAGGAATGAACAAAAAAAAGAAATTGAAAGTCTGAAAAAACAAATCACAGAACTTATGGAAATGAAAGATACAGTAGAAGAGATGAAAAAAACAATGGAAGCCTACAATGGTAGATTTCGAGAGACAGAACATAGGATTAGTGAACTGGAGGATGGAACATCTGAAATCTGGCAAGAAAAAGAAAATATAGGGAAAAAATGGAAAAAACATGAGCAGGGACTCAGGGAATTGAAGGACAATATGAAGCGCACGAATATACGTGTTGTGGGTGTCCCAGAAAGAGAAGAGAAGGGAAAAGGAGGAGAAAAACTAATGGAGGAAGTTATCACTGAAAATTTCCCAACTCTTATGAAAGACTTAAAATTACAGATCCAAGAAGTGCAGCGTACCCCAAAGAGAATAGATCCAAATAGTCGTACTTCAAGACATTTACTAATCAGAATGTCAGAGGTCAAAGACAAAGAGAGAATCTTGAAAGCAGCAAGAGAAAAGCAATCCATCACATACAAGGGAAGCCCCATAAGACTATGCGCAGATCTCTCAGCAGAAACCATGGAGGCGAGAAGACAGTGGGATAATATATTTAAACTATTAAAAGAGAAAAATTGCCAACCAAGAATTCTATATCCAGCAAAACTGACCTTCAAATATGAGGGAGAAATGAAAACATTTTCAGACAAAGAATCACTGAGAGAATTTGTGACCAAGAGACCAGCTCTGCAAGAAATACTAAAAGAAACACTAGAGACAGATATGAAGACAGAAGAGAGAGGTGTGGAGAAGAGTATAGAAAGGAAGACTATGAGTAAAGGTAAAAAGAAGGAAAATTAGATATGACATATAAAATCCAGAAGGAAAAATAGTAGAAGAAAGTACTACCCATGCAGTAATAACACTGAATGTTAATGGATTAAACTCTCCAATCAAAAGACATAGTCTGGCAGAATGAATTAAAAAACAGGACCCATCTATATGCTGTCTCTACTCAAAGGACACAAATGGACATTTACACACCAATGTTTATAGCAGCATTATTTACAATTACCAAGAGATGGAAGCAGCCAAAATACCCATCAACAGATGGTTGGCTAAACAAACTGTGCATTTACATAAGATGGAATATTATGCAGCTGTAAGACAGAATAAAGTTATGAAGTATGTAACAACATGAATGGACCTTAAGGACATTATACTGAGTGTGATTAGCCAGAAACAAAAGGACAAATACTGTATGGTCTCACTGATATGAACTGACATTAGTGAATAAAGTTGGAATATTTCGTTGGTAACAGAGACCATCAGGAGATAGAAATAGGGTAAGATATTGGATAATTGGAGCTGAAGGGATACAGATTGTGCAACAGGACTGAATATAAAAACTCAGAAATGGACAGCGCAACACTACCTAACTGTAATACAATTATGTTAAAACACTGAATGAAGCTGCATGTGAGAATGATAGAGGGAGGAGGGCTGGGGCCTAAATGAAATCGTAAAGAAAGATAGACGATAAAGATTGAGATGGTATTATCTAGGAATGCCTAGAGTGTATAATGATAGTGACTAAATGTACAAATTTAAAAAATGTTTTTGCATGAGGAAGAACAAAAGAATGTCATTACTGCAGTGTGCTGAAAATAGATGGTAATTAATATTTTAAAATTTCAACTTATGTGTGAGACTAAAGCAAAAAATATTTATTTGGTACAAATTTATACTTTGACTAGTGCATCTCCTAATATAACTTATGCAGATAGTTGGTTGAACACCTTAAGTACATAGAACTTTGTATAGGACATGAGATTTTGTTGGTTTGTCCAGGAGACGCCCTGATGAATCCCAGAGTGATTCGATCAGTGAGTGGAAAAGTACTTGCAAAGTCCCCTTCAGGGAATGGTGAGAATGGGGAAAACTCAACTTCCCCAAGTTGAATTCTTGATATTCTCACAAGTAGTGTGGGCAACCGGAACTATAGGCTGAGCCCGCAGTCTTGGGGGTTGTTCATATGAAACTTAACCCCACAGGGGATAGGTCAAGCCTACTTAAAATTAGGCCTAAGAGTCACCCCAAGGAGAACCTCTTTCGTTGCTCAGATGTGGCCTCTCTCTCCAGCCAACACAGCAAGCAAACTCACCACCCTTCCCCTGTCTATGTGGGACATGACTCCCAGGGGTGAGGATCTTCCTGGCAACATGGGACAGAAATCCCAGAATGAGCTGAGATTCAGCATCAAGGGATTGAGAGAAACTTCTCGACCAAAAGGGGGAAGAGTGAAATGAGACTGAGTGTCAATGGCTGAGAGATTCCAAACAGAATTGAGAGGTTATCCTGGAGGTTATTCTTATGCATTAAGTAGATATCATCTTGTTAACCAAGATGTAATGGAGAGGCTGGAGGGAACTGCCTGAAAATGTAGAGCTGTGTTCCAGTAGCCATGTTTCTTGATGATGATTGAATAATGATATAGCTTTCACAATGTGACTGTGTGATTGTGAAAACCTTGCGTCTGGTGCTCCTTTTACCTACCTTATCAACAGACGAGTGGAATATATGGAATAAAAATAAATAATAGGGGGAACAAATGTTAAAATAAATTTAGTTTGAAATGCTAGTGATAAATGAAAGCGAGGGTAAGGGGTATGGTATGTATAATCTTTTTTTTCTCTGTTATCATTTTATTTCTTTTTCTGTTGTCTTTTATTTCTTTTTCTAAATTGATGCAAATGTTCTAAGAAATGATGAATATGCAACTATGTGATGATATTAAGAATTGCTGATTATATATGTAGAATGCAATGATATTTTAATGTTTTGTTTGTTGTTAATTTTTTTAATTAATAAATTTTAAAAATTGTGGGAAATAAATTTAGTTTGAAAAAAAAAGAAGAGCTGCACAAGCGAAAGGAAGAAAGCTGTCAGCAAATCGCACATGGACGCTCTCTGGCAAAGTTTAAATTAAGGAATTGCCCCACTGCACAAGATCAGCTATCACTCTCATTTCAGTTTGGTATGACAGATAAATAGATAAGTCATTGGTTGTATTAGTTAGGGTTCTCTAGAGAAATAGAATCAACAGGAAACTGTTGCAAATATAAAATTTATAAAAGTGTCTCACATAACCATGGGAACACAGAGTCCAAAATCCGCAGGGCAGGCTGTGAAGCTGATGATTCCAGTGGAGGGTCTGGATGAACTCCACAGGAGAGGCTTGCCAACTGAAGCAGGAAGAGAGCCTGTCTCTTCTGAATCCTCCTTAAAAGGCTTCCGGTGATCAGATTAAGCATCACTCATTGCAGAAGACACTCCCGTTTGGCTGATTACAAATGGAATCAGCTGTGGATGTAGCTGACATGATCATGATTTAATTCTATGAAATGTCCTCATTGCAACAGAGGCCAGCCCTGGCCCAACCAAACTAACAGGTCCCACCACCTGGTCAAGTTGACACATGACCCTGACCGTGACAGGGTCTTATATAGAAATGTCCAAGTGACACATGAAACACAGAAGAAGGTGAGTGACTGTCTTTGGTCCAGCCTCCACAGAGCTCTTTTGATTTTGGAAGGAACGACGATAAGAACAGCAACAGTTTTAATAGTGCTGGCCTGGCTTGTGGAGCAAATTTTTAGGTTTCCTCTCACTTGATCACCACTGTAACCCCATAGGAGGAAATCAAATGGGTGGGAAATATTGTGACTTCATTAGGAAGTAATTGTTTGCAAATGTCTGAGCCTGAATTTGTACTTCCATCTCTCAACTTCAATTCCTATATGTTTTCAAGAAGAACGTGAGAAAGATCCCAGGGTGTCTCAATTCATATTTCATATGTAATATCTTATACTCTTAATATTTGCTGTTAACATTTCAATGTTATAGCAAAAAAAAAAGAATAAAGGAATAAGAAAATACTGTGAACAACATTGTGCCAGTAAATTTTAAAACATAAGTGAAATGAATAAATTCCCACAAAAATCTAGCTCGCTAGAACTGACTCTGCTAGAAAACTTAAATAGCTTTAAATCATGAAAGAAACTGTCAGTAATTTAAAGCCTTCTCCCAAATTAAACAACAGACCAGATGGATTTATAGAAAATTATACAAAACCTTCAAGGAACAGATTATAACCAACTCCCCACCTTTATTCTTTGACACTTGAAATCAAACCCATTCAAAGATGACATAATCAAGAACAACAGGTACCTCTAACTCACTGATGTAGATACAAAAATCATGAACCGAGTATTGGCAAACTGAATCCATTGATCTATGAAAAATATAATGCAACATGACCAAGTTGGGTTTATCTGAGAAATGTAAGATATGCTTAACATTAGAAAATCCAAAAATGTAATTAGTTAAATTAACAGATTAAAAGAAAAAAAGCAGATACATTTGTCCTTAAAGAAAAAAAGCAATGAGCATATAAATGAAAAACTCATAATAAATGGTCAAAAAAAAGGGAAGGAAGAAAACAGATCAGCTATCAAAGCTGGGCCTGTGAGTGTATCTTATTGCACAGTTTTGGCTTTGAAATCACGGAAATGTTTTACAAAAAACACCAAATTGAACCAAATGATGAAAATGCAATCCCTATTTCAAGGTGTCAGCTCCCTGGGGTACAATGGGGATGCGGCACCAACTCTGTAGAGCTATTACAGGATTACATGAGGAGACCTAAGGAAAGAGCTTTCGGGGTAGTTAATTTTTATTGCTCAAAAAGTAGAAAATATTGTTATCATTAAAAATATCTTTTCGTGACACCGTGAGATTTTTCTTAGCCTCAGGAACAGAGTACAGGGTCCAGCGATGTCCTAATCCAGACTTTACCCCAGCGTTTGCGGATGGCTGCCACCTGGGGTTATTCTATCAGAAGAATGTAGCTAGCTTTCATTCCCTCGGAAGAGTCTGGGATATATGAGAACCTCAACCAACCCCAAAACATTTGCAGAACACTGGGGACGTTAGTGCTTCATCTAGATGTCCTATTTACCAAACTCTGCAATACACAAAAAATAAGAAAATTAACCACTGCCTTGGTTTCCCAGGCAGAGCTGGGGAGCTGAGGATCGGAAGGTCGGTGACATCAGAAAGGCCTGCAGCGTGAATTTTTACCTTGTTACACCTGGGATAAGACTGTTTTCTTCCTAAGTCAATATTACTCTAAAATTGACACCAAGACTATTAAATTCTCTTCCAGACTGAAAAATGATACACAAATGGAGATCATCAGAGGTGGATTCAGGCCTTAGGAGTAACATCTCAAAGACAGAAGATTAAATTGAAGGATGACTTTTTAAAGAAAAAAGCAATACCTAAAAATTAAAAACAAATCAAAACCACAATGAGATACCACTGCAAATGGTAGAATGACTATTTTTAAAAAAAAGGGAAATATTAGTGAGAATGTCAAAAAATAAGAAGCTTCAAACATTGCTAGTGGGTGTTATATGATGCAGCCACTGTGGAAAATAGTTTGGAAGTTCTTAAAAATAGTTTGGAAGTTCTTAAAAAGTTAAGTATAGAATTGCCATATGACCCAGCAATCCCTCTTCTGGGTATATACTCAAAAGAATTAAAAGCAGGGACTCAAACAGATATTGGCACACCAATGTTCATAGCTGCATTTTTTCACACTTGTCAAAAGGTGGAAGCAATCCCGAGGCTCATGAATGAAAGAATGTATTCTATTCCACTGTAAAAAGGAATAAAGTCCTGATACGTTCTACTGCATGGATGAGACTTGAATATATCCTGCTGAGTGAAATAAGCCAGAAACAAAAGGAAAAATATCGGATGATATTGCTTATATGAAATAATTAGAATACATAAATGCACAGTCAGAAAGTAGAGTACAGGTTACTAGGGATCAGAACGAGGGTGGGAAAGGGGAATTAACATTTCATTGGTACAGACTCTCTGTTTGGGGTGATGGAAAAGTTTTGATAATGGTTTGTGCTGATGTTAGCACAATATTGCGAATGTAAACAATACCACTGAATTATACACTTGAAAGTGGTCAAATGGGAAATCTTGTCTTATGAATGTAAACACAATAGGAATTTTTTAAACCCATGGAAATGTACAATATGAAAAGTGAATCATAATGTAACCTATGAACTTTAGTTAATAATATAATTATAATAATATCAGTTCATCAGCTGTAACAAATGTACCACACTGATACAAAGTGTTAATAACAGGGAAAACAGGGCTGGGGAAAAATGGGAACTCTATTTTTCTGCATGGTTTTCCTATAAACCTACAATTGCCAAAAAAAAATGAATGAAATGAAGAAACCTAACTCTATATCAACCTGTGGCATAACCACAGAGAGGAATTATTTCAAGCAACTTTAAGTACAGTATTTTTACTGTACATTTCTGGTGGGGAAAAGCCTAAGGTCAAAAAGAATCCAAAGAACCAGACATCACATACCTCCCGATATGACACAGTAAGAAGTACACAGCACTACCTGTGAAGTCACTTTGCCCTCCCCCCAAACAATAAATAAATAACATTTTTTACAGGAAAAGCAAAGAAAGGAAAAATCTAAATCTTATCATCTCTCTGGTTTTAACTATTGGTTTTCAAGAAGTACAGGAAACAAAAAATGTTAAGTTGTTCTAGTTTGCTAGCTGCCGGAATGCAACACACCAGAGATGGATTGGCTTTTAATAAAAGGGGATGTATTTTGTTAGTTCTTCAGAGGAAAGGCAGCTAACTTTCCACTGAGGTTCTTTCTTACATGGGAAGGCACAGGGGGATCTCTGCTGGCCCTCTCTCCAGCCTCTGGGTTCCAACAACTTTCTCCAGGGTGATTTTTTTCTGCATCTCCAAAGGCCTGGGCTAAACTGTGAGTGCTGAGATGAGGAATGCTGAGCCAAAGCCACTAGTCAACTTTGCCAGATTATCTGCCATTTTAAAACAAGGCTTGCCTTCCTTCCAGTCTGTAATGTCACACATCTCATTTCTGTCTAGAGTCTGGTCAGAGGTATCTTTAGAGCCCACGTTTCTATCAACAGTCCCTTCACAGCATTCTAGGCCTCTTCTATCAAGTGCCTCACAACTCCTCCAAAATCTTCCCCTTAACCATTTAAAAAGCTGTTTCAACATGTTTGGTATTTGCAAACTGCGGCAGCACCCCACTCTCCGGTACCAAAATCTGCTCTAGTTTGCTAGCTGCCGGAATGCAACACACCAGAGAGGGATTGGCTTTTAATAAAAGGGGATTTATTTCATTAGTTCTTCAGAGGAAAGGCAGCTAACTTTCCACTGAGGTTCTTTCTTACGTGGGAAGGCACAGGATGGTCTCTGCTGGAAGGCAGATTTTAAAAGCCATGAACTTGGTTATTTAGCAGAAGAGATCTCCAAATTAAATGTGGAAAGTGCAGCCTGGTTTCTCCTCACAGCCTATAGTGAAATGCGACAGGAGAGAGACAAGCTGAAAACTGAACTCTTGAGTAAAAAGAAACCAGAAATTGAGGTCCTGAACAATTCTGGGCCTCCAGAAAGGGAGACCCCAGAAATAGTGCCCTGTGTGAGGATTTAACCAAATGTGAAGCCAGTCAGCCATTTCAGAGAAAGCCAGGCTTGGACATGGAATTATCCAGGAAGGATTTGTGGAAACTCCTTATGTCTGATGGGCATGATCCAAGGCTACTGCATAGAAAGCCAACAAGAGTGCTGTGGGACCTGTACAAACAGAGCCGCTGCCAGTCTGGAGTGGGGGGTTCAGAGAAGGGACACAATGGAGGAAAACTAATTTCAGAGGCAAAACCATGGAGACTGAGGTCTGAAATCAAGAAGCCACGGGCCAGGAGAGCCAACCCACCCAAGCCCATGGAAAGGGTGAGTTTGCCCCAAAGGCAGAGGATGGGCCTCCCACCTGGTTGCAGTGGGAGAGTCATGCCGCCTCAGGCCTTGGAGAAGGTGAAGCACATTCCTTGGGGTTGGGGGAGAGCCTGGCTGCCACCACATGGTGGGGCTGAGCGTGTGCCCTGGAGATGGCAGAGAGCCCGGGTGTGGCACCAATGCTTAGAGAGGGTGAAGCCAAGAGAAAGGTGGTCTCCCCAATGTCCCCCAAGGTTGTATTCAGAGAGAGGCAGGCCTCTGTGTAGGCCCTTGGAAAGGGTGGGACTGCCGCTTTCTAAAGCCCTGAAGATAAATGACTCTCAGACTCTGAAATCTAATGGACTTTGCCCTGCAGGTTTTCGAAACTGCATGGGTCCTGTGACTCCTGTGTTCCTTCCTCCCTATGGAAATGTGTGTATGTATCCTATGAATGTTCCTCCTTTGTATGTTGGCAGCAAATAACTTGTTATGAGTTTTCAAAGGTCCAGAGCAAATGGAGAGAATTTTGCCTTAGGACAGACCATGCCTGTAACTGACTTGATGAGATTTTATACTGTATCTACTATGGTACTTCATTAGTATTGCTACTGAAAGGTTTAAGGTTTTCTGATATTGTTATGGAATGAGTGTAATTTGCATTTGGAAAGAGCATGTCTTTTGAGGGTCCAAAGGGTGGAATGTGCTGGTCTGAATCTGTGGTGGACGCCAGAAAAGCCATGCCCTTTGGTCCTGATTCAATATTGCTGGGTGGGAGCATTTTGATTGCTCCCATGGAGCTGTGACCCACCCAATTGTGGGTGGTAGCTTCTGATTAGATGATTTCCATGGAGGTGTGTCTCCACCCACCGAAGGTGGAGTTCCTTGCTGGAATCCTTTAAAAGAGGAAACATTTTGGAGAGAGTCCCTTTTTGGTAGAGCCAAGCGAAAGCCAGCAGACTCCGCCATGTTCGCCACGTGCCCTTCCAGCTGAGAGAGAAACATTGAAGATCATCAGCCTTCTTGAACCAAGGTATCTTTCCCCGGATGCCTGATTGGACATTTCTATAGACTTGTTTTAATTGGGACATTTTCTCGACCTTTGAACTGTAAACTAGCAACTTATTAAATTCCCCTCGTTAAAAGCCATTCCGTTTCTGGTATATTGCATTCCGGCAGCTAACAAACTAGAACATGAAGTAATAGTACAAAGGTTAAATCAGATAAAAACAGAAGGTGAGAAATTCTATAGTACAAATTACTCCATTTCTTCATGAAATAAATAGCATTTTTTTTTAAAAAAGAAAAATCTGTTACAAATTAAGAGATGTAAAAAATATATTAAACAAATGCAATCTGTGTACCTTTTTTGCATCTGATTCAAATAAAGAAACAGTACAAATATAACAGCTTGGAAAATCAGGGAAAACTGAAACAGACTGAATATGAGATGACATTACATAACTACTGCTATTTGGAGAGAGACATGACTACAGCGTTGTGGTGATGTTTTTGAAAAAGTCTTATCTCTTATAAGTTCACAGGAATGCACTTGCAGATTAAACGTATGATGTCTGGGAACCACGTTTAAATGCTTCATAAAGAAAAAGTGGGAGAAAAGACGACACAAAAAAATGGCAGGAAAAGATCACTGTTGGCTTTGGGTGGTGGGTCATTGTAACATTGTCTCTACTTTTGCAAATACCTGTAATAAAAAGTTAAATATATGATCATCTCAACAGATGCAGAAAAAAGGAGCTCATCTGATCAAATCCAACATCCATTCCTAATAGCTATTCTTAGCAAACTCAGAATAGAAGGGAATTAATTTAACCTCAAAGAGTGTACCAAGCAAAAGCCGAGAGTAAACACAATTATAATACAACAGAAGCATTTTTTAAATAAGAAATAAGATGAGGAAGTCTCCACTATCATCATTTCCTGGCCCTATTGAATTAGAGGATATAGTCAGGAAAACAATTCAAGAAAAAAAAAAATAAAAGAGAGTGAATGGAAAGAAAACAATTAAAATTCACTTTTCTCAGATGAAATGAGTATTTGTCTACACAGAAAACCCAAATTGGCTGAGAAACAAATCATCAGAATCACTAAAAGTGTTTAGCAAGGGAATGATAGAAATAAGAGAACAGTTTTTAGCTTAGTGGAGAGAGAATCCAATTAGGGTGAGATGCGGTGGCTTCCGGAGCCTTGTTAACGATCTCTCTCTAAAGGTGGACGGTGGAGAGACAGCTCTTCATTATTCCATAAATCTTTTGGAATATCGGCCCCCGAAAAAGGGTCTCCACACCCCCATCCCCAACCCTGTGAACATTACTTTATATGGCAAGAGGGACTTTGAAGAGGTGATTGAAGGGATGTTATCTTGGTTTATCAGGACAAATATTCCCCTAAGAGAGAGGAACGGAAAGTCTGGCCACAGAAGAAGACAATGTGATGACAGAAGGAAGATGCTAAACCTCTAGACGTGAGAAAGAACAAGGAACAGTTTCTGCCCCCCACCCCCAGCCCCCAGAAGGAGCCAGCCCTGCCCATAGCTTGACTTTAAACCAGTGAAGCAAAGTTTGGGCTCCTGATCCCAAGGACCGTAAGACAATAAATATGTGTTGTTTTAAGCCACTGTTTGTACTCACTTGTTACAGCAGTCATACGAAACTAATACCTCTTATATGCATGATCTACAGAGAGATGTATGAACGCATGCATGTATATGATTTTTGTTTGCATGAAATACTGTAATTTTGTATTAATTTTAATACAAAATTAAAAGCAAACGAAAAATAACGGACTCCCATTTCTAGAATTTCTAAAGCATGTATTGTACAGCCCTGTCTTTTGGGGATGTAGAAATAATTCTTGCTTTGATTGATTGAGAAAACCATTACAACTTGTTCTCGCAATCCCATCGGGCATTTTCGAAAGTTATCCAACAGTCGTTCCCTCACCAGATGGTTGCGGGGTGGCAATATGGTCATGGGGCTGGCTGCCGAAGATTGCAGATAATTACATGAAAAGTAGCAATTGAAAAAAAAATTTGATGTACTCCACCGACTTAACGACTCAGAAACACTGGTCGAGCACCGGAGGCCCGGAGGAAACCCTTGCATCCCGAGCCCGCGGTGAGTGGGACAGTGCCCTTCGCACCGGGTCCCCGCTGCGCGCCCCGCCTCTGCATGCGCGCCCCGCCTCTGCATTCGCGTCTGCTCGGCCGCTTCCCGACCGCGCGGGACGCTCCCTGCAGGTCCCCGCGTCACCGCCAGAGGGCGGGCGGCGACCAGAAGGCAGGACCGCGGCGTCCGCCTGGGGCTTCGCGGGAAAGAGCGACTGCAGTCGCCGTAGCTCATCTTACACGGTCCTGAGAATTAGTGTCCGCGGAGGGCGGCGTGGGGGGCTCGGCCGCCGCAGGGATCGGCGGAGCCCGGCAGCCTGGTGAGGGGAGCGGGCACCACTCGCTCAGGCTCCTGCGCCCCCCAAGATCGCGCCCTCGGGAAGCGAGCCCCTCGGGGCAGCGTGGGGGGCGGGAGGGCCGGCCCTGCCTCGGCAGTCACGCTCACGCGGGGCGTGGAATGCTGCTGGGCTCTGCAGTCAGCTACCCCCGAGACGATAGAGAAAACCCTCACTGGTGGCATTTGCCACTTGCCATTAGGCGGTACTCGCTGGCCAACTGAGGTGGACAACAGGCCATCGCAGGACATGGAGGTGGGCAGTGATGGAAACAGTCCCCACCCCCCCGCCAACCGGGACCCCGGGCTCCACTACACCCCGGATTCCAGCACCCCCTGGCTCTAACACACCCGGGCTCAAGCACCCGGCTCCCTCCAGCAACCCCTGGCTCCAACAACCCCCACTCCTCTACACCCCGGATTCCAGCATCCCCTAGCTCCAGCACTGCCCCCCCAGCTCCAGCAACTCCCACCCCGGCTCCAACACACACACACACACACACACACACACACACATGCACTCTAGCACACCCCCGGTTCCCCATCCACACAAAGAGCATCAACCCCCCCCCATACCTGCAGAGTTCAGTATGAGGGCACACAGACTCCACTATATGTCTAAATCTTTAATTTATAAATCAAACTAACAAACTGTTCATTAAAATCCGCTTTATTATGCTTCCTTGACAAGTATAACTTTATAATAACCTAGGAAACATGGTTTAAATTTAGAATTCTGTCCTGAACACAGCAAGGCAAGGCAGGCGTCCCTGAGCCACTCCCCCTTGTCTCCTGCGGGCACTGTCCTGTACTGGGAGAGGCCTCCAGCCCTAGCCTGTCCTTCCAAGCTCCATCTACACCCCAACCAAACAGATGCCCCGGACCTAAAGGCAAGTGCTAAACTGTAAAACTCTTAGAAGAAAACAGAGGTGCGTATCCTCAGGACCTTGCACTAGGTAACTGTTGCTTAGATATGACACCAAAAGTACAAGCAACCCAAAAATAAATAAGTTAGACTTCATCAAAATTAAAACTTTTGTGCATCAAAGAACACTATAAAGAAAGTGAAAAGACAACACACAGGATGGGAGAAAATGTTTGCAAATCAGATATCTGGTAAGAGTCTAGTGTCCAAAAAATCCTACAACTCAACAATGAAAAGACAAATAACCCAATGTAAAAACTGGGTAGAGCTCTTGTCTTAGTTTCCTATGACTGCCATCACAAATTACAGCAAACTGGGTGGCTTAAAACAACAGAAAGTATTATCCCACAGTTCTGGAGGTGAAAAGTCCAAAATCAAGCAGGGCCATGCTTCCTTTGAAGTCCACAAGGAAGACTCTGCCAGAGCCTCTCCTGGCTTCTTGCAGTGGCTTGTTGGCAACCCATGACTTCTCTAGGGTCGTCTTGCTTGGCTCTCTGTGTCCAATCGTCCTCTCTGTATAAGGACACCAGTCATACTGGATTAGGGCTCAGTTTGGCCCCATCCTAACTAACAACATCTTCAAAGATCCTATTTACAAACAGGGTCACATTCCACAAGGCCAGAGGTTAGGACTTGAATATATCTTTTCAGGAGACATAACTCAATCCATAATATATCCATATTGACATTTCTCAAAAAAAAAAAAAATGTACAAATGGCGCCAAAGCACATCATTGTCATAAGGGACACATAAATCAAAACCACAGTGAGATGCCAGTTCTTACCCACGAGAATGACTTGTAAGAAAAAAAGAAAACACAGAAAATAAGTAAATAAGTGTTGCTGAGGATGGAGAAATTGGAACCCCACATATTACTGGTGAGAATGTACGTGCAGCCAATTTGGGAGACAGTTTGGCAGTTCCTTACAAAGTTAAACATAGAATTGCAATGTGACCCAGCAATTCCGCTCCTAGGCTTTTACCCAAGAGACTGGAAAACCTAGGTCCGTGCAGAAACTTGTGCAGGTCAGAAGGAAAGCTGGAGAATAAAAACCGGGACTGTAACCTAGAGGGAATGATGATGGTGGCTAATTGTACAAATATAAGAAAGATTTTGCATGAGCTAGAGAAAACGTAAGTCAGTATTGCAAGGTTTTAATAATGAGTGGCGAATGGGAAAAAATACAATCAATGCAAACTGTCTATAGTGAGCAGTGGCACTGTCATATTCTTTCGTTAATTGTTACAAAAGCACGATACCAAAGCTAAATCTCAATGATAGGGGGATATAGGGAGGGGATTTGTTACCCAGAAGAAATGGGCACGTTCTCACATAGGCTGTGGTGGTGGATGCATCAGTGTGTGATTACGATGGGAGTCACTGACTGTGCACTCAGGGTGGACTGTACGGTATGGTGGATAAATGTGTCTAAAAAAAGAGAAACTTGTACATGAATGTTCATAGCAGCATTATCTGTAATAGCCACAATGCTGGTTCAGCTTTTTGTTTAATGATAGGGAAAATGTGGTATATCTATACAATGGAATATTACTCAGTCATAAAAAAGGAATGAAATCTGATACATGCTACAACATGGATGAACCTTGAAAACATTATACTTGTTGAAACAAATCAGACACAAAAAGCCTCTTGTCTGATTTCATTTTGAAAAGTCTGAAATAAACTAACTCATAAGGAGAATGGTTGCCAGGAGTTGGGGGCGGGGTTGGGAATAAGGAGTGTGTGTCAATTTTAAACTGTTATGCACCCCGGAAAAGCCATGCTGTTTAATCTTCATTCAGTATTACTGGGTGGGATCTTTTTGATGAAGTTGTTTCCATGGAGATGTGACCCACCCAACTGTGGGTGGGACCTTTTGATGAGGTGGTTTCCAGTTAGATGTCTTCACCTATTCAAGGTGGCGTCACTTCCTGGAGCCCTTTAAGAAGGAACCATTTTGGAAAATGCTGGAGAGCCCACGCAGCCAGAGACCTTTGGAGGTGCAGGAAGAAAATGCCCTCAGGGAAGCCATTTAAGGAAGCCAGGAGAGAAAGCTAGGAGGCATCACCATGCGCCTTCCCAGCTGAAAGAGAAACCCTGAATGTCATCAGTCCTTTCTTGAGTCAAGGTGTCTTTCTCTGGGTGCCTTAGTTTGGACGTTTTTCTGGACTTAGAGCTATTAACTTGCAACATGATAAAATTCCCTTTTTAAAAGCCATTCCTTCCCCGTGTCTGCCCATGCAAAAAAATAAAATTAAAAAAAAAATCCATTCCATTTCTGTTATATTGCACTCTGGCAGCCTTCAACAAACCAATGCAGAGTGACTGTGGATGGGTAGTGTTGTTGGTTTTTTAGAGGAATGAAAGTATTCTGTAATTAGATAACAGTGTTGGTTATACAATTTGTAACATACCAAAAAAAGCTGGATTGTATAGTTTAAAATGCTGAATTTGACGGTATGCGAATAATTATTTCTCAATCGTATATAAATTCTCTTTTGTCTTCTCCTTCCCCCCACCCTCACTGCCACTACTGTCATTCTGCCACAATCACCTTTTGTTCCCCTGCAGGAGCCTCCTGGCTGGTCGTCCTCCTCCAGGCTCCCACGGAAGCCTGTTCTTCACACGGCAGCCAGCCAATCGTGAGCACATATATGTATGTTTGTGCACATTTTAAATATTTTTTAAATATTTACATTTAAATTTTTTTTTAATTTAAAGATTTTTCACAGAGGTGAAACCTGGAGATAGCACCTTAACCAAGTGGTCAAAGTTACATCATTAGTAATGGGATATTACTTTTAAAATACATTACTTTAGTAGGCAGAGTTCAGTAGGCAGAACTACTCTGCTCAGTAGGCAGAGTTCTCGCCTGCCATGCAGGAGACCGGGGTTCAATTCCTGGTGCCAGCCCATGCCAAAAAAAATAAAAATCATACTTTATAAGTCTAACTTCTTATTTTATCCATTTCAGACTTACAAAATTTTGTTTACATATAACCTAGAATTAGATTTCAGGTTCAGATAATTATAAATAGTACAAAAAGTTCTGTTTTTATACCCTTCCTCCAGCTTCTCCAAACAATAATATTTTATATAACCATAAAATAGTCACAAACACTAAGAAACTGATGCTGCCCTAGTAACTAATCTGTAGACCCTATTCAAACTTCCAGTTGTCCCATTAATGTCCATTTCTAGTCCAAATCAAATTCGGGAACCCATATATAAAGCATTAGGTTGTTTTGTCTCCTTAGTCTCCTCTAACTTGGAATAGTTCACTCTTTGTCTTCTACAACCTTGACATTTTGGAAGAATACTTTTGAAGAAGTTATCTTATGGAATGTCTCTCCGTTTTGATTTGTCTGATTATACTCAGGTCATTGCATTTTGGGCAAGAACATCATAGAAGTGATGTTGTGTCCTTCTCAGTGCATCTTATCAGGAGGAACACGATGTGGATTTTCCCATTACTAATGATGTAACTTTGACCACTTGGTTAAGGTGCTATCTCCAGGTTTCACCTCTGTAAAATTATGAGTTTCCCTATGTAATTCATAAGTGTCTTGTAGGAAGATACTTTGAGACAATGCATATGCAAATAACCTCTTTCTCAGCACACTTCTGCCTATCGGTTTTAGCATCTGTTTTAGTTTCCCAACTGCTAAAACAAAAACCATACAATGGGTTGACTCAGACAAAAGGAATTTATTGACCCACAGCTTTGAGGGTAGGAGAAATTCAAAACTGAGGCATCAGCAAGGTGATGCTTTCTTCCTCAAGTCTGGTATTTGGGACTGGCTGCCAGGGATCCTAGGTCTTTGCTTTTCTGCACAGGTCGATGCACATGGCAGCATCTTCTCCTTTCACTTCCAGGTTCCATTGACTCCGAGCTTCCGGCTGCCCCCATGGCTTCTCCTTCTGCGGCCCTCTTTCTAAGCTCTGTCCTGATTCAAGAGGAAGACCATCCCTGATTCAGTTGGGCCATGACATAATTGACGTAACCTCATCAAAAGATCCTACATACAATGAGTTCACACCCACAGGAACATATTAACATTGACATGTTTTTCTGGGGTACATAACTTTAAGCCACCCAGTAACCACTGATCAGTCTTGCCTGCAACAATTGTGTGTATCCAATTATGATTTTTCTATGCCCATTCTTTCTTCTATGTTAATTAATTTAATATCCTATAAGGAAGAGCCAGCCCTTATTCCTTATTTATTTATCATCTGTGTCCTAGTTTGCTAGCTGCCAGAATGCAACACACCAGAGACAGATTAGCTTTCAATAAAAAGGGATTTATTTAGTTAATGTATAGTTCTTCAGAGGAAAGGCAGTTAATTTTCAGCTGAGGTTCTTTCTTAAATGGGAAGGCACAGCGCGATCTCTGCTGGCCTTCTCTCCAGGCCTCTGGATTCCAACAACTTTCCCTGGGGTGATTCCTTTCTGCATCGAGTGCTGAGATGAGGTATGCTGAGCTGCTTGGACTGTGCTACGTTGAGCTCTCTCATTTAAGCACCAGCCAATTAAGTCAAACATCATTCATTGCAGCAGGCACGCCTCCTAGCCGACTGCAGATGTAATCAGCAACAGATGAGGTTCGCATACCATTGGCTCATGTCAGCAGCAACAGAACCAGGTGCCTTCACCTGGCCAAGTTGACACCTGAACCTAACTACCACAATCTATATAGGTATATATTCATGGATATGTCTTTTACTTTCTGAATTATAATCCATTAGTATCATTTTTTATTTTGTTGCACAAATCGTCTCAGGTTTGACCATTGGCAAGTTTGCCCCTATGTTCTTTTGACATACACTCATCGTTTTTTGAGTACTTTGCTTCCTAGCACTGCAAAATATTTCAGACTCATCTTTTACCCTCCCTGGCCCACGCCTGCAGCCCAATCATTTTTTTCTTTTTGTATTTTGTGTAGCAGGATCACATTTTATAATTTTTCATGTGAGTATCCCATTATTGCAGCACCATTTGTTGAAATATTTTTGTTATTGCTGTTTGTTTGTTTTGCTTGTTTGCTGTTCAGGAAGTGCATGAACCGGGAATCGAACCTGGGACTCCCACATGGCAGGTGAAAATTCTACATCTGAACTACCCTTGCACCCCCTTCAATCTTTTTTTTTTTTTTTGCATGGTCAGGCACCAGGAATCGCTCCCGAGTCTCCAGCATGGCAGGCGAGAACTCCACCTGCTGAGTCACTGTGGCCCGCCCCCACTTCAGTCATTTTAAAAGATCATTTTGACCAGGTCACCCCCTGCTTGATATGGTTCTGTGACTTCCCATTGGATGAAATCCTTACTGTGGCCTCTGATGCCTCCCACACCTCAGCCACTGCCCCTCTCTGCATTGCTCACGTGCATCTCAGCCAGAAGGACCTTCTGACAGCTCCCAAGACGTGCCCATTTATTTGCAACCTAAGGGCCTCTGCACGGCTGGCTTTTTGTCATCCTTCAGCTTTCACCTCCCACCACACCACAGAAAGACCCCCCTTGACCTCCTCACCTAAACAAGCTCTGGTTCTCCATTTACTCACCACCTCATTAATCCACTCCTCTCCCCTCAGCGCTGGGAGAAGCAAAACAAACGGTTTCGTCTGCTTTAAAAATATATATATTGTATGATTTCTAAATGTTGGGTTAATTTCTTTTTTCCATTAATTAATAAAAATATATATATATATATTGTCAACACTTTTTCTTTATTTTTGACATTTTAAAATAAGGATTAAGTAACTATGACTACTAGAGTTATCAATGCTGACTTTTAAAGAAGAGTTGAACTAGGCATTTAAATATGACAAACAGCATTGCCGCTGGTGACACAATTTTCCAACACACTGAGCAAACCTTGTAAAAGTTCCAAACAAAACAGAGTACTTCGATTTACACAATAGTTGCACCCTTGGAAAATTCAGTGTTTATTAAAATAGGGCAAAAAAATAGTTTAGTGTTTACATGTAAAATAGAATTAGGTTTCAGGTTCAGATAATTATAAACCAGTTTTTACCGACGTGAATGCAGGTATTCAATGTCTGTTTACTCCTTGGGGAGGGCGTATGAGTCATGTGCCCTGTATAACAATTCTCCACTGAATCCAACTGTCCCAGGCTTTGCAGGACCTCCCCCGTAAATGTCAGCAGCATTCCCCAATCACACTGGCAATAAAATAGGCCCCCATAAATTTCATGTTTTAGAAATTTATCTAGGGTGATAGGGGCAGTATTCTCTAGGAAGCAAGCCTGAGACCCATAGATGATGTAAGCCAAGGGACCAGGGTGGGTCTTTTGGGTATGATCACCCCAAGTTACAAGAATCGGCCAAGTCCTCTTGGCTTCCTAAGGATTCTGCCACTGGGAAGTACCTATTCCTTTGGGACATGTTGCTCCCATACTAACATCTATTAAAAAAAAAAAAAAAATGCTTGCGCTGATCCACTCACCCAAGCACATTATCTCCCTGGAAAGCAGAGGCACTGAGGTTATAAAGCACCTCCTCTGTCCAGGCATGCTTCTACATGTTTCTCCTGTCGTTTCTCATGGAATCTTCCTCACACACCACCCAGCAGGCATCGATACCCCTAATTACAGAAGAGGAACCAGAGGTTCAGAGAGGCCACGTGATGTGTCCAACGTAATACCGCACAAATGGAGAAGCAGCGTCCCCCACCCCAGGCCTGGCTGATCGCAGAGCCCTTCCTGCCAACCACTCAGCAGCACAGCTAGGGGTTCAAGCTGCCGTCCCTGTGGCTGCCACCAGGAGCAGGACTTGCAAAGAGACTCCCTGGCCAGTAAGAGGAGGGTGCCTGCTGGGTGGCGTCAGGTGGGACGCTGTCAGCAGTTGGACTCAGAGGACTGCTGGTAAAGCCCAGGACACACTCAGCTCTGGGAGGCTTGTGAGTGTGACAGTGGGTGCCTGGCACAGGCTAGACACCCTGTATCTGGGTGCCCCCTGCTCCTCTAGCCACCTCTGGTCACTACTGCTCTCCCCAGCCGCCGTGGCTTCAGCAGTTGCTCACAGTTGGTCCCTCTATGCATCGGCCGCGGCCTGGCAGGAGGGAAGCAGCACTCTCACGTGATTGAACTGAAAACATTTCACTGAAGGCACTAGCGGGCAGGGAGAAGGCAGCCAGCAGCGGGTGGTGAGGGACTCACAGATCAGCACAGCGCTGCCCTTTCCACCTTTCGACCAGGAGGGGAAGGAGGCATATCAGTTTCCTAGGTCTGTCCCAACAAATTGCTACAAATTGGGTCGCTTACAACCTAAATTTCTTCTCACAGTTCTGAAGGCCAGAAGTCTGAAATCCAGGCGCCAGTAGGGCTGCTTAGAGGCTCTGGAGGAGAATTTCTTTGCCTCTCCCAGCTTCCCGCAGCTCCAGGTTTCCTGGGCTCGTGGCTGCATCGCTGCAGTCCCCTGCTCCAGCTCGGCGGGGCCCCTCCTCTTTCCCCTGGGGGCCGCTCCTCGGTAGGCCTCTTACAGGCGCCCCTACCACTGGCTTTAGGCCCCACTGGGTAATGCAGGATGATCTCATCTCCACATCCTTAACTTAATTACATCTGCAATGCCCCTTTTCCAAATAAGGTCACATTCTCAGGTTCTGGGGATTAGCATGCAGACATGTCTGGGGGGAGGGGGTGGCCAGGGGGCACCACTCAACCCGCTTTAGGAAGAAACAGTGTCCCTGCGGTCCAGGAAAGCCAGGACTGTAAAACGCTGCCCGTGGGAGCCGTGGCTGTACATCAGAGGTTGTCAAACTTTGGAGATCATAAAATCACCTAAAGGACTTGTTAAAATACAGATGGCTGAACCCCTCAGTAGTCTTCGAGTGGAGGCTGAAAACGCTCATTCCTAACACGTTCCTAGGGGATGCAGATGCTGCTGGTGTGGGGGCCACGCTTTGAGAACCACTGCCAGGGAGAATGAGACCACAGCGGAGAGGACTGGGGAGGTGAGAAGCACCTTGGCCTCTCTCTCCCTGCTTCCAGACCTCCACCAGTGCTTTCCACCAGCTGGACCCACGAAGATGCTCAAGGGCAAGAAAGCAAAGGATATAGAGTGCCACAGCGGCCAGACACAGAGCAGGAAGAGAATGCAGCCTGGAGGTGGGGAAAACAGTATCAGAAACTCCCCAATCCTTCCCTCGCCTGCTGTCATGGTCAAGTTCATGTGTCCACTTGGCCAGGTGGTGGTGCCCAGGTGTCTGGTTGGGCTGGTGCTGGCCTGTCTGTTGCTATGTGAACATGTCATGGACTTAAATCATGAGCACATTGGCAGCATGTCTTCTGCAGTGAAGGATGCTTAATCTAATCACCTGGAGGCTTTTAAGGAGGATTAATTTTGAGACAGTCACTCTTCCTGCTTTAGCCGGCCAGCCTCTCCTGAGGACCTTCATTGGCACGTCAGTTCGTGGCCTGCCTGGAAGACCTTGGACTCTATGTCCCCACAGTTACGTGAGACACTTTTATGAATTTTATATTTACAGGTATCTCCTGCTGATTTGGTTTCTCTAGAGAACCCTAGCTAATATACCCCCCTACTTCCATCAGTCTGGAAAAGAGAACTCCATTCTCATTCAAATATTGTTTTCTGCCTTGTGTCTTCTCTGAATTTCTTCCTGAGTGCTGTGATGCATTATATTTTGCACATAGGCTTAAAGAAAATTATGATTCTCTTAAGTCGATGAAATAAGCTATCATTTTTGATGGCCATGGTGACATTACACATCCACTGCATTGCAAAGATTCATGTCTGGAATGATGCTGCTGGTTCTTCACCCCTTCTCTTCCAGCCTTTCCACAGCCGTTTCCGACAGGTCTGTTTTCTGACTAATACGTGGCATTATTTTTAGCAGTTGGTATTTTCAGTATTTGTTTTTTGTACCTAGACAAACAACAATAAAATATTATTTCTTACACTTACAATTTCTTTTCTTATATCCCTTGCTTCCAACTTCGAAGAATAAATACATTTTGTTTTTTGCAGTGACCCTGGATCTCTAAATATCTTCAAAATCTCTTTCCAAATTTCCAGAGTCCATCCTTGTGACTGAGACAATGTGTGCTGTGGGACCTTCCAGAACTCAGGTGACGTCGGGGAGAAGAAAACTCAGGCTGGTCACTGCTCTGGCCCAGAAGCTGGGAGGGCTGGGACAACAAGCCAAGCATCCCGCAAGGGAAGTCATCTCCTTTACAGCTCCCCCCCTGCTACTTTGCACAATCCTTCATCTCTTTTCACAGCCACTGAGGACATTGTCCCTCCCTCACTTTATGCCCTCCCGCTGCCCATCAGCCACCGTCAGGGTTGCCATGCGTTCTGCCTTCCTCAGTGAGTGACCGTGCCCCTGACCCTCGAAGGTGAATAGGTTTATTTCACGTCAACTTTCACTCCTTAATAGTCGCTGCCGGTGTTGAGGAAGAGCGTGTGTGGTAGTTAGATTCAGGTGTCAACTTGGCCAGGTGAAGGTGCCTAGTTCTATTTCTGTGGACATGAGCCAATGATATGTGAACCTCATCTGTTGCTGACTACATCTGCAGGAGGTGTGCCTGCTGCGATGAATGACGTTTGACTTAATTGGCTGGTGCTTAAATGAGAGACTCAACGTAGCACAGCCCAAGCAGCTCAGCATTTCTCATCTCAGCACTCGCAGCTCAGCCCAGACCTTTGGATATGAAGAAAGAAATCACCCCGGGGAAAGTTGTTGGAACCCAGAGGACTGGAGAGAAGGCCAGCAGAGATCACCCTGTGCCTTCCCACATTAAGAAAGAACCGCAGTTGAAAGTTAACTGCCTTTCCTCTGAAGAACTATATGTTAAATAAATAAATCCCCTTTTACTGAAAGCCAGTCCATTTCAGTGTGTTGCATTCGGACTGCTAGCAAAGTAAAACATCGTGGGTCCCTATGAGCCCCATGAGCAATTGATGAGGAGTGACTGCCACAGACAGACAGCGAGGAGAGGCACGTGCAGTCTGTGGTTGCTGTGGTGGGCAGCCTTGGCATGCCTCACTGCTCCACCTCCTGGTCCGCTCACCTTCGTGCAGCCCCAGGACCCTGTCTGAGAGAAGCAAGCAGCCCCACTGTGCACGCTGAGCTGTACATTCTATAGGAGAGGAGAGGGGGCTTGGGGCGGAGGCCTGGGCAATGCAGGGGATTGCAGGGAGAGTGGGGACCTACGCTAAGCCTTAAAAGGTCAGGGGGATTTTTAAAAGGTGGTGTAGGGTTCCAGCATGGAAAGCTGCGCCTTAAGGGCACCTGCACACAAGAGCATGATCAGGGCAAGAAACTATAAAACCCTGAGGATGGTTAAGGAGGAAGCTCGGGCTTGGGGGAGACAGAAGTCCGGAAGGATCTGAAAAAGGCTCAGCAACAGCTCTCAGAACACAAGGGCTTCAGGGATAGCCTGGCCATTAGAAGAGAGGGTGTGGCATGTTCTTACAGCTCCCCTGTACTTCTGTGGGTAGGAAACCAGCGTAAAGGAAGGTTTGGGCTTGTAAGAGTGGCAGGTCATTTACTGCGGTAGGGGAGACTGACAGAAGGAGCGGGTGGGAGAGGGAGGAGAGACTCAAAAGCTCAGTTGGAATTCATATAAACTAAAGTTTACAGTTAGCAGTAGCATTGTAATGTTCTTTCATCAGTTGTAGCAAAGGCACTATATCAAAGTTAAATGTCAACAATGGGAGGATAAAAGGGGTATGGAATTTTTTTCTTTGGAAAAAATGAGGATATTCTCCTATTGACTATAGCAGTAAATGCATAACCCTGTGGTTATACCAGGAGCTATTGATTGTTCACTTAGGATGGGTTGTATGGTGCGTGAATAAAACTTAAAAAATAAAACTGTTGGGAGAAGGCCACATTTGAAACACTAGAGGTTATAGCAGATGGGTGGTTGGATATTCAGGTTTAGGGCTCATGGGGAAAATGAGTTTGGAGATGTCAATTTAGGAGTTGCAGTGATCCATTTTAACTTAGCTAAACTGCAGTCCCCAGTTGTTCAGCCAATGCTAATCTCGGCGTTGCTGGAAAGGTATTTTTAGATGTGATTCAAGTCCATAACCAGTGACTTTAAGTAAAGAGATCATCGTAGATACGCTGGGTGGACCTAATCCAGTCAGTTAAAAGGCCTTAAGAGCAGCGCTGTGGCTTCCCAAAGGAAGTAATTCCGCCTGTGTCGGCAGCGTCACTCGTTACTGAGAGTTCTCACCTGTTCTTGATGACCTGCCCTGTGGATTTAGGACGTCCCTGGTGTCTCGGTTTGCCTGACTGATATGACAAATACTACACAATGGGTTGGCTTAAAGAACCAGAATTTATTGGCTCACAGTTTTCAGGGTAGAAGAAGTGCAAAATCAAGACTTTTTGGAAGTCAAAATCAAGGCTTGCTTTTCCCGAAACTCTGTAGCTTTCTGGTGCTGCCGGTTGCCAGCAATCCGTGGAATTTCTTGGTTTGTATTTCTGCCTCCTGTCACATGACAATGTCCTCTCCTTTCTCTTCTGGTTTCCCACCTGGGCTTTCTCTTCATCCAGGAATTCCTTAATCCAGGAACCTGGATTAAGACCCATCCTGCTTCAGTTGGCCACGCCTCACTAAATACAATGCCTCCTAAGGGTCCTATTTATAAATCGGTTCACACCCACAGGGAGGTGGATTAAGAAGAACATTTGTTTTTTAGGGTTCAAAATTCAACCCACCATTCCTAGCAAGCCTGCAAAGTCACGTTGCATTGTCTTTTAACACACATCTCCTAATGGTTCTGTTCATTGGTCAAATGATGCCATGGTCAAAAGACATCAACACACATGATATTGAAGATGTCTTATGCCAAGGGACTGTGTGAGATGTTTTGGGAGGGGAGAGAAGACAAGAGGAGGCTAAGGATAGCATGCGCGCACACCCACAAAGAGTTGGTTACAAGAGTGAGAGACAAGGAGACAGAATAGGAGCACCCAATGGAGTAGAATGAGCCCTTGTGGATGCTTTGTTACTGAAGCCAAGAGAAGAAAGTTTCAAGAATGAGGAAATGGAAGTTTCCAGAAGATGGGAAGATGGCAGGAGAGGATACATTGGATTTACCCCTGCTCCATAGGACAAGATAGGGGATGGGGAAAAATAACCAGGACTGCAATCCTGGAGGGTAAGTGGTCAAAAAAGGTCTTCAATATATCACAGGGTGGAGAGAGGATGGGGAGAGCAGGAGGGTCTGCTCAGCAATGACCCCCATCAGGGGCAGGCTGCGGCACACAGGGAGGTGCTCATCCGAGGGAACTAACCACACCTCCACGCCAGCCTGCCCCAGCTGCTGGCTGTGGAGCACTCCTGAGCAGCTCTGCAGCCAGCAGCACCTGTGGGGGTCCCAGAGGTAGACCTTGCCGTCCACCTGAAAAGATGCACCCCCGGGCACTGGTCGCCAGGCTGGATGCTGCAAATAGCCGTCCCATTGTGTGCAGTGAACAGCAGATCTGCTGGGCACCAGGCACTGTGGATCAGCTGCTCCCCCTGGCACTGCAGCTTCTTTGTCCCACCTCCATGTACCAGGAGCAGCAACCCCCCACCCTTGCCACGCACACCATCTTCCCAGCTGGCTGCTGCAGTCAGGGAGGGGAGCAGCACCTGCTGACAAGTGTAAAGTGCAGTATAACAAACTCCCTATGTACCTAAGTTTTTAAAAAATATTTTTTCTATATTTTTAATTATTTTTATTTATATACATTTTATATTTTTTCATTGATTTTTAAATTTTAATTTATTTATTTTAATTTTTATTTTCTTTCCCTTCCCTGGGCACCAGTCTGAGTTCATTGCTAATATATCTTGATATATCTTGGGGAGTCTCTCAATTCAGGCCTACTAATGCTGAGATGTGTTTTTTTTAATATTTTGGGGGAGGTGAGTTGCATGGGCCAGGAATTGAGCCTGGGTCTTCCACATGCACCCTACCTTTTGACCCTCAAGTAGAATTGTACCCCCTACATGAAATCCAAACCTTGGCTTGACATGGAATTACTGACAAAACAAGTACAGAAGGAGACATTTAGTGCAAACCCAAGTACACACAAAACTTTAGATGAGTGAAGAAAACCAACTTGCAAAATAATCTTAATAAGATAATCAAATGCCCTGAACACAACGGAAAATCACAAAGCACATGAAGATCCAAGCAGAAATGGCCCATACAAATGACCAAATCAAAACAACAGAAGGGACACAGAATACAGAACAGCTAATCAAGAATATTTATAAAGAAATAAAGAATATCAGGAAGATACTAGAAGAGCATAAAGAAGAATTTGAGAGGTTAAATAGAAAAATAGCAGCCCTTACAGAGATGAAAGATACAATAGATCAAATTAGAAATATACTGGAGATACCTGATAACAGATATGAAGGAGCGGAAGGAAGAATAAGTGAGCTAGAAAACAGAACAATTGAACTAGAGTGCGCGAAAGATCAAATAGCAATAAAGATGGGGAAAAATGGAACTGGATCTTAGGGAAATGATGGACAAAAAAAAAAAAAAAATATATATATATATATATATATATATATATATATATATTTTATATATATATATAAATTATTGGTGTCCCAGAAAGAGGAGAGAAGAGTATAGGGCTGGAAAGGTTAGTTAAAGTCATAATCATGGAAAATTTCCCAATCACTATAAGAGACATATATATACAAATCAAAAAGACCCAATGAAACCCAAATAGAATAAATCCAAATAGGCCAGCCCAAGGCATTAATCGTACTGTCAAATGTTGAACAGAAGCAGAAAGTCCTAATACCATCACAAGAAAAGTAATCAACTACATACAAGGGAAAAAAACATAAGACTGAGGTCAAACTATTCAACAGGCATTATAGAGGCAAGAAATCAGTGATGTGATATATTTAAGATCCTAAATAAGAAAGCTTCCAGCCAAGAATACTTTGTCTAGCCAAGCTGTCCTTCAAAACTGAGGGAGAGATTAAAAATCTTCAAAGACAAAGACTGAGGGAACTAGTCAACAAGAGACCTGCCCTACAAGAAATGTTAAAGGGAAGACTTAATAGCTGAAAAAAAAAGGCAGGAGAGGGAGGTCTGGAGGAGGGTACAGAATTGAAGAATACCAGTAAGGGTAGTTTAAAGGAAAAAGAGAGAAAGAGAAAAGAATACGTGGATCTGACAAATAAAAACTAAAGGATAAGATGGTAGATTAAAGAACTGCTTTGCAGTAATGGCTTTGAATGTTAATGGATTAAACTCACCAACTGAAAAACAAAGATTGGCTTTGGATTAAAATATGTGTGGATTAAAAATATATAGTCCAGGGCGGGCCATGGTAGCTCAGCAGGCAGGAATGCTTGCCTGCGATGCCAGAGGACCCAGGTTCAATTCCTGGTGCCTGCCCATGTAAAAAAATTTAAAAATTAAAAAATAAAAATATATAGTCCATCTACATTCTGTTTACAAGAGGCACATCTTAAACCCAAGGACCCAAATATGTTGAAAGTGAAAAGATAGAAAAAGATGTTCTATGCATGTTGTAACAAAAGAAAGCTGGAACATAGCTATATTAATATCAAATAAAATAGACTTTAAACATAAAGACGTTTATGTTTATGTTTAAAGAAGGACATAACATATTAATAAAAGGGACAATTTACCAAAAGTAAATAGCATAAATGATTATGCACCCAATCAAGGAGTTCCAAAGTACCTGAGACAGACATTGGCAAAACTGAATGGAACTATCCATGTTTCAACAATAATAGTGGAAGACTTCAATACACCACTGTCCACTATAGATAGAATAACCAGACAGAGGAACAACAAGGAAACAAAGAACCTAAATAATGTGATAAATGAATTAGAGCTAATAGACATACACAGATCATTACATCCCAAAACACCAGGATATACATTCTTCTCTAGTGCATATGAGTGTTTTCCAGGATGGATAATATGCTGGGACACGAAATAAGTCTCTACAAATGTAATAAGATTGAAATTATACATAGCACTTTCTCTGACCACAACAGAATGAAACTGGAAATTAATAATCACCAAGGAACCAGAGCTTTCACAAATATGTGGAGATTATACAACACACTCTTAAATAATCAGTAGGTCAGAGAAGAAATTGCTAGAGAAATAGATAAATATCTGGAGATGAATGATAATGAAAATACAACATATCAGAATTTATGGGATGTGGCAAAGGCAGTGCTGAGAGGGAAATTTATTGTTCCCAAGACCTATATTAAAAGACAACAACAAGCAAAAATTGAGGACTTAACTGCTTACCTGAAGAAATTAGAGAAGGAACAGCAAACTAACCCCAAAGAAAATAAAAGAAGAAAAATGACAAAGATTAAAGCAGAAATAAATAACTGGAACACAATTTTTTTAAAAAAAACTATAGAAAGAATCAACAAAACCAAAATTGTTTCTTTGAGAAAATCAATAAAATTAATGGATTCCTAGGTAAACGGGCAAAGTAAAAAAGAGAGAGGATACAAATAAACAAAATCAGAAATGGGGAGGGGGGCATTACCATGGATCCTGAATAAATTTTAAAAATAAGAGAATACTATGAACAACTATATGCCAACAAATTAGACAACTTAGATGAAATGGACACTTTCCTAGAAACACAGAACTACCTATACTAACTCAGGAAGTAATAGAAGCTCTCAACAGCCAATTACAAATAAAGAGATTCAATTAGTCATTGAAAAACTTCTGACAAAGAAAAGTCCAGGACCAGACAGCTTCACAGGGGAATCTTATCAAACATTCCAAAAAGAACTAACACCAATCCTGTTCAAACTCTTCCAAATAATCAAGGAAAAAGGAATGCAACCTAACTCATTTTATGAAGCTAACATCACTCTATTACCAAAACTGGATAAAGATGCTACAAGGAAGGAAAACTACAGACCAATCTTCCTAATGAACATAGAGACAAAAGTTCTCAACAAAATACTAGCAAATTGAATCCAATGACACATTAAAAGAATTACCACAACCAAGTGAGATTTATACCAGAAATATAAGGGTGGTTCAACACAAGAAAATCAATCAACTTAATACAGCAAATTAACAAATCAAAAGGGAAACATCACATGTTCACATCAATTGATGCTGAAAAAGCAATCAAGAAAATTCAACATCTTTTCCTGATAAAAACATTGAAAAGGAAGGACTCAAAGGAAACTTCCTCAAATTCATAAAGGGGATGTATAGTAAACCCATAGCCAGCATCATACTTAATGATAAGAGACTGAAAGCATCCCCCGTAAGATCGAGAACAAGACAAGGATGCTCACTGTCACCACTTTATTTGACATTGTACTAGAAGTCCTAGCTGGAGCAATTAGACAGGAAAAAGAAATAAAAGTCATTGAAATAGGAAAAGAAGTAAAACTTTATTTGCAGATGACATGATCCTACACTTTAAAAACCCTGAGAAATATCCAACAAAGTTATCTGAGCTAATAAGCAAATTCAGCAAAGTGGCAGGATACAAGATTAATGTACAAAAATAAGTACTATTCTATATACAAGTAATGACCTATCTGAGGAGACAACTAGGGAAAAAAATCCATTCAAAACAGCAACTAAAAGAATCAGGTATCTAGGAATAAGCTTAACCAGGGATATCAAGGACTTATACACAGGCAACTACAAAACATTGCTAAAAATAATCAAAGAGGACATAAATAGATGGAAAGATGTTCCACACTCATGCATAGGAAGGTCGAATGTCATTAAGATGTCAATTTTACCCAAATTGATCTACAGATTCAATGCAATACCAATCCAAATCCTAACAACCTACTTTGAAGTCTTGGAAAAGCTAGTTATCAAATTCATTTGGAAAGGGAAGAGACCTTGGATAGGTAAAGACATCCTAAAAGAGAAGAGTGAAGTGGGAGGACTAAGAAGTCATGACTTTAGAGCTTACTATAAAGTCACAGTGGTCAAAACAGCATGGTACTCACACAAAGACAGAAGTATCGACCAATGGAATTGAACCAAGAGTGCAGAGATGACCAACAAATCTATGGACAATGATCTTCAATAAGGCCCCCAAGTCAACTGAACTGGGACAGAATAGTCTTTTCAATAAATGGGCATGTGAAAGCTGGATATCAATAGCCAAAAGAATGAAAAAGAACACCTACTTTGTGCAAATTAATTTTTAATTAATTATACAAAAATTTATTCAAAATGGATTAAAGACCTAAATGTAGAGACAGTACCATAAAATTTCTAGAGGAAAATGTAAGAAAACATCTTCAAGATCTAGTATTAGGAGGTAGCTTCTTAAACTTTACACCTAAACCACAAAACAGTGAAAGAAAAAGTAGATAAATGGAAATTCCTCAAGATCAAGAGTTCTGTGCCTCAAAGGACTTTATCAAAAAGGTGAAGAGGCAGCCCACTCAATGAGAAAAAATATTTGGAAGCCACATATTGGATAAAGGCTAGATATCCTGTGTGCATAAATAAATTATATAGCTCAACAATAAAAATTATAAAATAGACAAAAAATATGAGTAGACACTTTTCTGAAAAACAAATACAGGTGGCTGAAAAGCACATGAATAGATGCTCATTTTCATTAGCTATGAGGGAAACACAAATCAAGATGGCAATGAGATATCATCTTACACCTATAAGAATGGCTGCTTTTAAATAAATAGAAAACTACCAATATTGGAAAATGTGCCAGTTTGAAAATATTATGTACCCCAGAAAAGCCATATTTTAATCCTGATTCAATCTTGTGGAGGCAGTGTTTCTTTTAGTCCTGATTCAGCAATGTTGAAACTATTGATTCTCTCCATGGAGATACGACACACTCAACTGTGGGTGTGGCATTTGATTAATTGGAGATGTGACTCCACCCATTCCAAATGGGTCTTGATTAGTTTATTGGAATCATTTAAAAGAGGAAACATTTTGAAGAGAGTCAGAAACAACAGAGCCAACAGAAACTTCAGAGAAGAGCTGACATACAGAAAGCAGAGACACAGATGTTTGGAGATGCTTGGAGCCCAGCAGTCGTTGTGATGAGATATTAAGCAAGCCAGAACCTGTAGAGAGCCAAGGGAATCCAAGAGAGGAAAGCCAGCCCTAGAGAAGCAAAGTGAGGAGCCCCCACAGGACAGAGGCTGAAAGCAATGGAGCCCAGGAGCAGGGGACCAGCAGATGCCAGCCACATGACTACCCAGCTGACAGAGGTGTTCCTGACCATTTGGCCTTTCTTGAGTGAAGGTAACCTTTTGTTGGTGCCTTACATGGGACACTTTCACTTCCTTGGAACTGTAAACTTGTAACTTATTAAATTCCCCATTTTAAAAACTGTTCCAGTTCTGGTATATTGCATCCTAGCAACTTGCAAACTAACACAGAGAAGATGTGGAGAAACTGGAACACTTATTTGTTGCTTCCTATGAAACGGAGCTCGAAGGATATTAAGGAATGATGAGAAAGAAACAAAGGAAAAAAGAAAGAAAGAAAGACACAGATGGGCTCAGGGGGTCTGAAGCTTAAGTTTACATCAGACAATTTTATTCTTAACCAGATCCTGGTTATATACTGCAGGATGACAATAGGCGTGCATGCATTTCCTGAGGGAACAAAGTTTTTATCTTTCAGTGTTCTTCTTTCGTACTTAAAATAACCATTTGGGATAAACAAACATTCTCTTTCTCCTAGACTGTCTTACATAAATCAGATAACATAAAGCAGCTTACTGCTGCCACCACCCTAATGCCATCTACTCCCGAGTAGTTCTGCAGGTCTTATGTTAATCCTATCTGCTACATTTCCCCCTTTTTATTTTACAAGTTGAGGTGACTGTGCCTGTCTTAGGTTGCCCTTAGGCTCTGAAGAAAGGGTCTTACCCATCATTGGCTACCAGTCAAGCTCTCTGACTTTGATTCGGGAGGGAGTCAAGAGTTTTTGCAGGAATCACATGGTTAGCACAGTTTGCTTAGTGACTGTGCCTGTCTTAGGTTGCCCTTAGGCTCTGAAGGAAGGGTCTTACCCTTCATTAGCTACCAGTCAAGCTTTCTGACTTTGATTATTTGTTGTTAAATACAGCTGAGGAGGAAGAGAAAAAGTATAAACAGCCCCAAACTTAACAATGCAGTTCCAGTGTCCACAGCCACTGTGATAATTCCAATAATTCCAATGACAGCTATAATAATGAGTCCAATTAGTCTCTTAGTCCTTTTCAGATATTCTTTTGCCAAATAGATCAGGACTTGTGTTTCTGGAGAGGATTGCCAGGATCTTGACATCTGCACCGGCAGCCAAATATCTCCTCTTCTCCTTGCTGCTATAGTCGTCTCATTTTCCTGCAACATAAATACTTGGAGACAAGTGAATAGAGAATAATTCTCACAATTAAAAGCTTGATTTCCTATATGTGTATAGTGTTTATTGTTGCTATTTAAAGAGAAGTTATAGTTACTAGAATTCGCTACAAAAATTGGTCCCAGTCCTAGCAAAAATTCCCATAAATTTCTCTGAATAATGTATTTATCATCCCAAATTTTGGCACAAATCATCCTCTATGTAATAACTCTGATTTAGCTTGCCTGTCCATATAGTCTCAGTTATCTTCAATCCCACAGGGGTTGTATCTTACAATTCCATAGAAATCATTAATTATGATAACTGCTCGATCCATATGACATGACTGCCATCCATTGCAACTTTCTTTCCCATCTAACAGGCAAGTATCATTTGTTTCCATAGAGTTAAATTTGATACCATTTTTCTTCTTCCTTAGATAGTTTTGGAAGCCTAGAATCTACTGGATCTGGGAATCCTAAAGTAGTATTCAGATATTCTGGTAAAGTTGGATTGGCCCATGTTAGGGCCCACAGCAGAGGTGGGTCAGGAATATAAACCCAGTAAGTGTAAATATGTCCCTGTCCTTCAGCAATTAAAGTTATATGTCCTATAATAGACATTACCCATTTAGTTATTTTCATCTGGGTTGACATGTCTGGGTTTTATTCTCTTTGAGGGAATCCAAACCGAGTTTCCATCATCTGCAATGACAAGAGCAAATCCCCTACCCCACACCTTTACCGTTCCTGGTTTCCGTAAATCATCTTTAACATCTTTCCAATAGATTGGCTACAGCTGTAGTTCTGTTTGGGTTGTATCATTTTTCTTTTCCAAATTACTAAAATGTTGTTCTGCAGGAGTCTGTGATGAATTATCATAAATGTTTAAAAATTTAAAGTAAACAGTAGTTTTGCTAATTGATCTTTTGGTGTACTTATTTTCATACCATCATCCTCCTGATCATCACTTATTCACTGTTGGTGGGAATGTACAATGGTTCAGCTGCTGTGGAAAACACTGTTGTGGAAGACAGAAGCAATGACATGACCAGACATTTGCTCACCGATGTTCACAGCAGCATTATTCACAATTGCCAAAAGATGGAAACAATCCATCAACATATGAGTGGAAAAACAAAATGTGGTATATACGTACAATGGAATATTATGCAACAATAAGAGGAAATGAGGTCCTGAAGCACATGACAACATGGATGAACCTTGAGGATGTAATGCTGAGTGAAATAAGCCAGACACAAAAAGACAGAACTATGATTTCACTACTGACACTGGTAAAGGTAATCTCAGAGGTTACACTATAGCATATAGCAGACATAGGGGTACACAGAAGCTAGAGATGGGGGGAAGGCTACCCAGTGAGATTGAACTTAAATGCAAGAGAACAGATAAAAGTGATGGTAACTAATTAGTGGGGTTATAAATAACATTGCCATATTGAAGGTGAATATGATTGAAAGGAGATGTATAGTGCCACGTATCTCATTGATTAAATCTACAATTATAAATAAGCTCTCATGTGAACTATTTCAAAGGTTTGATATTGAACAAAGAGTCAATAGTTGAGGGGTATAGAGGGGATACTAAAAATGCATGCTAGGAAGACATCAGCAGTACCCCAGCACTACCAGGGGCAACTAATTGGGAGGGAAGGGGCAAGTGATAAGGGGTAGTTTGGATTTGATATTTGGTGACACTGTGTTTGTAAATCAGAACACAGGGTAAAAGCTGATGGTATGTGTGCTCTAGACCTTCACCTACTGTACGAGACCAAAGGCAGAGAGGTTATTATGTCTAGAACCTGAATTTTCTATGACAATCTAAATCAACTTGTCTGATAGCTCATTTAAACAACCCAAACTCTTCTTAGACTCCAAACAGGAACGAGGCCCTGTAATTCTGTACTGCTTATTGTAATACTCCAATATATCTCAGACTATGCTGAGCTGATAATTAAAAAGTATTGGTAGAGTCCCTTGAAGGTCTGAAGGGATTGTGGATATATATACAAAACTATTAAGCTTTCCAATCTGGGGAACCCCAGGTACCTTCTCAACCATTGGGGATTCCCAATAAAATAGGCCAAGCCCTTGACTTTGAGCCTTGCCCTTATGAAACATTTTTCTATAGTGGAGAAGCCAAGACTACCTATAATGAGACCTAAGAGCTGCTTCCAGGAAACTTCTTTCATTGCTCAGATGTGGCGTCCCTCTATAAGCCCAACTCTGCGAGGAAAATCAGTACCCTCCCCTCTACGTGGGACATGACATCCAGGGTAAAAATCTCCCTGACAATGTGGGGCATGACTTCTGGGGATGAGTCTGGCCTGCCCTACAGATTCTGGACTCTTCCATTCCCACAGTTATGCAGCCAGCCTGTCCTAAGAGTTCGTTGAGGACCTCCCTTGGAGTTACCAGCTTGTGGCCTGCCCTACAGACCTTGGACTCTACATTCCTACAGTTACATGAGATACTTTTATAAATTTTACATCTATGGATAACTCCTGCTGATTCTGTTTCTCTAGAGGACCCTAGCTAATACACTTGTCAAAACCAAACCAAATCCATTCCAGCCAGTCCTAAAGAATACCTGGGGCAATATAGGGCAAAGGTTCCATGCACTAAGGTAACTTTCCAGAAACCTACAATGTCCAGATGGGTCCCTGGGCCAGATGAGTCCTGAAACCTAGAGGGCCTAGCCTCTCCAAAGCATCAGCCAGTTTCATCTCACTACCCCATATTATAGACAGCCCTTCTTAACATGAAAAGTAGAATGGCCATAGCCAAAAAACCCTAAACAGTGGGATAGAGAGATCAAAGGTAATGGTGGAGTTATACAGAGAAGGTAGGGCTTAACAAACGAGTATGATTGCTGTGCTTTTAAAATTTATTGCTTTTGTACACATATGTTATTTTCACAAAAAAGGAAGAAAAAAGTGATGATTAAAAATAAATTATGTAGGACAACCAAACCTATAGGCTGAGCCCCCAATCTTGGGGTTTGTTCATATGAAACTTAACCCCACTAAGGATAGGTCAAGCCTACTTAAAATTAGACCTAAGTGTCACCCCCAAGAGAACCTCTTTCATTGCTCAGATGTGGCCTCTCTCTCCAGCCAACACAACAAGCAAACTCACCACCCTCCCCCTGTCTACGTGGGACATGACTCCCAGGGGTGTGGACCTTCCTGGCAACATGGGACAGAAATCCTAGAATGAGCTGAGACTCAGCATCAAGGTATTGAGAAAGCCCCTAGAATGAACTGAGACTCAGCATCAGGGGATTGAAAAAGCCTTCTTGACCTAAAGGAGGAAGAGTGAAATGAGACAAAATAAAGTGTCAATGGCTGAAAGATTCCAAACAGAATCGAGAGGTTATCCTGGAGGTTATTCTTACACATTAAGTAGATATCACCTTGTTAGTCAAGATGTAGTAGAGAGACTGGAGGGAACTGCCTGAAAATGTGGAGCTGTGTTCCAGTAGCCATGTTTCTTGAAGATGATCGTATAATGATATAGCTTTCACAATGTGACTGTGTGATTGTGAAAACCTTGTGTCTGATGCTCCTTTTATCTACTTTATCAACAGACAAGTAAAACATATGGAATAAAGATGAGCCAAGGGAGGCCAAGAGATGAAAGCCAGCCCTGGAGAAGTACAGTGAGCCCCACAGGAACAGAAGCTGAAAGCAACAGAGCCCAAGAAAAAGGGACCAGCAGATGCCAGTCATGTGAGTTCCCAGCTGACAGAGGTGCTCCTGACACATCAGTCTTTCTTAAATTAAGGTATATTTCCCTGGGTGCCTTAGTTTGGACATTTTTATAGGCTTGGAACTGTAAACTTGCAACTTATTAAATCCCCCTTTTATAAAAGCCATTCCATTTCTGGTATATTGCATTCTGGCGGGTTAACGAGATAATATGGTGATCTGCAGATCATATACACACACTTAACCTTAAAATACAAGCGTCACATCTAGTAGACAAGAGCTGTTCACCTACAGACAGTGACCACGACTGGCGTGCTTTTAGTCACATGTTCCTGAACATTGTTTTCATCTTCCCAACCTATTCCCTCAGTGTCTCTATGTTCCTACATTCCAGTGCAGCCCAAAATTTACTTATTCACTCTTTATGAATGTTCCAATTATTTCCAAGAGATAAGAAAATAATTTACAGTACATAAAGATAATTACTATTGACATGTTAGCAAAGCAATAGAACATTCAGTATCCAGAATCAAAATAATATTCATGCCCTTTGATAAAGTAAATTAAACTTCCTGGACTATATCTTTAGGGAATAAGCCAAGAGAAGGAAAATAAGTAATAGGTATGAAGATGTTGCAATATGCATTGGCATTTTATGCATCCAGGTCTTTATGTCTCTGAGGCACTGTGAGAATTACTCATGCTCTAATATGAAAGAAAAATATGGAATTATGTTATTACGCAACAGGAACCATACAAGTATGTATGCAGATTGAAAGGATATATGAAAGAAATTTGTTTGGGTACATCTTCTCTCAATGTTAGCTTATGCTCTTGGGCAAGAATTTCAGCTCTCTGTGACTCTGTTTCCTCATATGTAATATGGATAAAATAATAATAAATATCTATTGAGCAGTTACTGTGTGCAGACCTTATCTCATTTAACCCTCAGTGGCCCTGTGAGGTAGGAATGATTCTTATATTCATTTTACAAGTATGGAAGTTGAGGCTCGGAGATTTGAAGTGACACGTTTGAGGTAGCATGACTAGTAAGAGGAAAGACAGGATTTGAATCCGAATTCCTTTACAGCTGATCTGAGAGCCAGAGCTCATGATCAGCAGGTTATAGTTGAAAGTTACTGTGGCTGCTGCATGGGTTTATAGATGCATCTGTTTGCCTTGCAGGTAACTGGGGAATGGGAAAACTAGGGCGTGGGGGAACAGACATCAGAAGATGGAGATCCAGAGACGAATGGCAGTAGTGACAGCTAATATGCAGTAAGTGCTTTGTGCCAGGTTCTGCTCTATTTGTTATCTCACCGAATCCTGGGACAACCTTACAAGGAGGAACTGTCATTATTCCTATTTTGTAAGGCAGGAAACTAAGGCACAGAGCTGTTAAGAGACTTGTCTGAGGACACAAAGCTAGTACATAGAGTAACCAGATATCAAAACTCCAAGCAGTCCTAACGCCTGCCTTGACACCTCATCTCAGAACTCTCTAGGATGACAGGTGAGTATTTTCCCAATTTCCTAGGAAGATCAATTAACATTGCTCTAATGTTTATATGATTTCTTTAAAAATAATAATTACTAATAAAATAAAAGCCATATTGATAAAATTAGAAAAACAGAAAGCCCTCTAGATATTTGAAACAAAGGGAAGTTAATATACGGAGACTTGGTTACAAAGGTGTTGGAAGGAGGAAAAAAGGTGTCACCGAAATATCAGTAACTATAGGAACCCACTACTAACCTGGGGTTGAAGAAATAAGAGGGAAATGGTATTACTTAGCACCCAGGAACTCTCCTCTGAGGCTGCCCTACCTGTTCCCGGTGAACCCAGGCTGCCTCAGGAGAGCTGCCCTGGCCAGCCCCACCTACGGACACCATCCCTCCCAGAGGCACTGCCGAGAACTTCCCACACACTCGGTTTCTGCCACCTGCCATCTTCTGTCAGCACCTCCTATGGGAAGATCCTAATGGACGCAAGCTAAAGAGGAGACTTGGAATGCAGGCTTCCAGCCTAGGGGAGTGCAGAGGGTCAAACGAATTGGCGACAGACACCATCCAGCTCATTGGCCTTTGAAGACAGTGGTCAGAAAGAAGAAAGCAGAAAAGTGAAAGAAAAGGAAGCTCTGAAACTTGTATAAATGGTGCAGACGTGTGTTACCTTCTCTCTGCTCCACATCCAGGGCTTTGAGGAACTTTCCATTCTCCATACCTGGGACTATGCTGGAGCGTTAGCCTGTGCAGTGGGCAAGTGGTCCAAACACGTCAAGCAGAGGACCCTGTCCCATTGGGCAGTGACTGGTTCAGGGACAGGCCCACAGCCCACAGCCCACACAGGACGACTCACAGTCATTTCCAGGCAACACCTGAAGGAGCTTTCATTTTATGAGCTCATGAGCTATAAGGACCCCATAAGCCTGTAGTGTCTGGAATCTTCTTTCTACTATAGCGAGAGAATGAGCTTGGAAAGGCAGTGTCAGCATTTTTAGCCACTGTTTCACCTACCGATTAGTGTTGAACCAGAAATAAATGTAAACCCTTAAAACAGCCTCTGCTTCTTTTGAATTTTTATCTTCAAAGCTTTCTCTTGTGAAATGCTGTTGATCCAGGTCTTCGCTGTAAGTGTATGCAGTGGATTTTTTTTTTAGCCCTAAATGTGGGTTTGATGAATTCAGTGATTCCCTTGTTTAACATTCTAGAGTTTCACTCAGAGGAGCCCTCAGATGCAGGTCCCTGCACTGTGGCCCTGTAATTATGTACTTTGGGAACTTCTATAAATAATTGCCTTGGAAGGGGTCCAAGCAGCTTTCTGTTGAGTCTTGTTGTGTGCAGAAAGATGTCTCTGTGAGCTGCAGTGTTTGTTTGCTCAGTGATGACAAGGGTCACCGAGGCCAGGAGAAAACCTAGAAACCACAGCCTCTACCCCAGCACCCGACGAAACTCAGAACACCATGCGTTCTGATTTTTGGAGTTTCCTATGCCTGTCCTTATTAACAGGGTATCTGTATAACTGGAACTCTCTTTGTGCAGGTGACAAAAATCCTGATCAAAATCAAACTATTTGAAGTTCAATTTATTGGCGCCCATAAATAAAAATGTCAAGCAAAAGTCTTCAGGTGTGGTTGGACCCAGGCGTTTGGTTGACCTCAGCAGAAATCTCCTATGTCTAGAGGTTCTCGTCTTCTTTTCCCCTGGGACCACCATGCTGTAACTCTGTTCCAGGACCTCCGGAAAACACAGGCGCAGCACTTGATCACAGCACACGCAGACCGTGGCACGCGGTTCTGGAGGTCATTCTGCAAACAAGTGGTGAACAAATAGAAGGGGACACAGGAGGCCTTCCCAAGGACGGGACAGTGGGTGCTGCCAGCTCCGGCAGATAGGAATATTTTGTCACTGACATTGTTTACAATCACCTGCACTAATAAGAAAAAGCAAACTGACATGGTCAATTTTATTGTTGTTTTTAAATTATCTACAGACAATGCTGTGCCGGGGCAGACCACTCCTGCCACCCTGACTTTGGTGTGCTACCATCCATGAGTCGCTCTTGTCTCTCTACATACTTCCTGGAAGAGCCACCAATTCTCACAGCTTCCCCTACCTCCTCCTGGCGGGTGGCTTCTGAATCTCAGTCCCTCTCTCACTCCCTACCCTGGCATGAGCATCTAGCTGCCTGTAGGACATTTCCACATAATCCTTTCAATATATTCGACACCGAATTCCACTTCTGCTTCTCCCCCTGTGACTCTAGTCTCAGGAGATGAATTTATCCCAAGCGGTTAAGAGAGCTGTCAGGAATGCATGAGATACATCTCCAACTTTACACACGCCGGCAGGGCGGTCCCTCAACTGCCCCTCCTTGGGGGCCTCTCAGAGACCAGGCTCTGTGCTGGACAGATGTCCACATGTGAGCTGATCAAATGTGACTTGATCGAATGTGACTTGACATTGGAACCCAGTTATTTACTGACACATCTTGTTCACAAGTATCCAAGTCACAGTCGAGCCAAGCGTTCCACTTCTCCAACAAGAAAGGGAGCACAATGCAAATGCATTTGTTGCATCTCACCCTTCCTTATCCCTGCCTGGACTCCTGATTTACTGCCACTATGTGATTTCCAGACCAGGAATCATCATTAAAGGATGCCTGAGAGGACCTCTGCATTGCTCCCACGTGGTTAGCTAGCAAGCTCTGAGGCCCACTTGGGGCAATAGAAGAGGGCTTTGGGGGTATGGAAGCACTCCTAAATTAAATAATTTCTAACATTTATCTCCAAACCTGACCTCTAGACATTAGAATTGCAATGGGCTTATTCAAATTTGTTTCCGCACTACCTCCACTCCATCCCCAATAAGGCCAGCTTGTGCATGATATTAATGAAAATATTTGTCAAATGCCCAATGGTTTCTTCTACATTTACATATTCACCAATCTGCTAGACTGCCCTGTTCGGGGGGAAGAGTTACTTCCCCATCTGAAAGAAGAAAACATTAAATTCAAGGGAATTAACATGACTTGGCCACGATCCCAATAATGAGTGTGGGGGCCAAGACTCCAGCCCAGATCCATGTGCACCAAGGCCTCATGCACTTCTCACCACCGGGAGCACGTCGCCTCCTAGGCAGGACGCCCTCATGCAGGAACGCCTCCCCCAACAGCGTGTCCCAGTACTCAATCACCCGTGCCCTGAGAGCCATCCCTTTGAGTAACAGAGTTGAGTTGCTCTACATTGGCCATTTCATTTATCAGATGGCCTCCTAAGAACACAGAACCAAGGATGTGGGCATCTTGTTGGGAAGAAATGGAAGGCACAGGCAGTAAACCTCTGTGAGGAAAGGGGAGGTTTACAAGCGGGGCCCAATGGGGGAACTGAACACTTAGGGGATAAAAATTCCTAGAGTAGTCCCAGGACCAGCAAAAGGACAGTATATTTGCCCTCTGGGTGTTTCTAGAATCTCTGCTCCCAGACAGAATCAGAAGCTGGGGAAACAGGTAAAGTGCTGACCCACCTCCCTCTGGTTGCATTTCCCCACTTGCAATCCCCAGGCCAACTGTGCAGACATGAGAATGGACAAAGACTAGCTGTGAGGGTATCAGTTACATTGGTATCGCTCCCTGACACCACTGACATGCTGATTCTGTCATGATCTTGGTGAGAGGTCAGCTCTGACCATGTGTATGGCCATTCATTCATTCCTTCAGTCAACCTTCCCTGGGCACCAACTCCATACTGACTGCTAGGGAACCAGGGGAAAATGAGCTGTGCCCTCGAGACCATCACTGATTTCCCAGATCCAGTTCCCTGGCAAATGGCCAGTCACATTCTCTTCCTAAAACCCCAAACTCCCTGATCCACTGAACTCTAGATTAAAGTTTCCTAGCCTAGGATCCATTGACTCTTGGAGGCTATTGTGAACGGAACGTTTGCACATTTTAATGTATAACTACACATTTTTCTGGGGAACAACCCCTTGGCTTCATCAGCTACTTAAAAAAGGCTTAAAATCCAGGGTTTAGGTCAATACCAGGAGCGGGGCTGCAATGTTATTCTTCAGTAAGAGCTTCCAACAATACACAGTGGGTTACGGAATGGAGATCATTCCAGCCTGCAACTTCCGGTTCTCTAAAAGGAATAAGTGCACTAATGAACCAACCCTGTAGTTCAAATTTCCTATAATAAGCTCATTTTTAAAATTAGTCTTTAATTTTATTTGCATTTGGTAACAGGAAGGTAGGTCTGTCAACACAGACATTTATACAGGCCGTGAAGGCCCTAAAATAGCACTCATAGACTGCCGCTTGATTCCCTAAAGCTGGTGCCTTAATGGAACCATTCTTCCCACACTGCAAAATGGCCCCCACATTGATAAACGTGCTGCCAATTGCGGCAAAGAAGCATAGGGTTGGGTTTTTTGTTTAATAGTAGCTGTCTTGCAGGAAGAACTGTTTACATTATATTTTCAGATTAATATTAGGTTGGTAGGTATTTTAAGCAGAGTTTGGAAGGGTAAGAGCCTGTTTTACTCTGCAGAAATAAGATTAATTTGCACTGTTTTTCAGAAATGAACCCAATCTTGTTTGCTAGCTTCCCTGCTGTTTCCCAGCTTCACTGAGGGTTTAGCAATTAATTTGTAAACCCAGCGAACTTATGGCAAGTGAAATAAGGTGCAACTTTTTTTTTTTTTTGCCATAAACCAAGAAAATCTGGGAATGTTATTCTCTGAGATAGAAGCAGCACAGATGTCTTACTGTAGATTGGGCAGAGATAGGTCCGAGTGAGGACCACAGTGAGGTGCTCCTGTGGTCTTGGTGGGGGAAATGGGTTTGTTCACATACAATGATTTTTATGTGAAAGGATTCATGATAATATCTATATTTAGCTACTTTCCCTCTCCCATCCTTCTTTCTTCTTCCCTGAAGTTTTCTGAACTCAGAGCAGGGAATCTCTTTTATGGCCAGATTCCCCAGACAGCAATGGTTCAGTGATTACTATATGCCTAGTCTTGTATCAGACTTTACTAGATGTACTTCAGGAGTTTAAACTTACTCCCTTATCCCCAAGAAGTTTAAAATCTAACTATAAAGACAGTTCAACACAAATGAAATAAACAGAAAACAATGTACAAAGATGGGTATTTAAGCACTAAATTGTGAAGTGCTGACTCAAAGTGTCGTCAGAATTTAGAAAACAGAGATGGCACCATTGGTTTGATTTATTGATTGGGGTAGATTTGAAGTAGAAGTGGACATTAGGTTGTTCATTGAAAGAACATGATAGTGATAATACTAAAACCAGTATCATTAACAGAAAATATAAAGTGCTGATTTTTACACCAAGAGCATGAGCAAAAAAAAGAAAAGATAGATAAACGGAACTTTGTCAAAACTTCTGTGCATCAGAGGACATTATCAAGAAAGTGAAAAAGACAACCTACAGAATGGGAGAAAATATTTGGAAATCATATCTCTGATAAGGGTTTAATATCCGGGATATATAAGATACTCCTAAAAGCAAAAAAAAAGCAACTCAAATATGGGCAAAGACTTGAATAGATATTTCTGCAAAGATGATATTCAAATGGCCAATAAGCCAATGAAAAGATGTTCGACATCATTAGTCATTAGGAAAATGCAAATCAAAACACATCCATTAGGGTGGCTATTATTTTATATATAAAAAAAGCAAAATAACATGTTGGTAAAGATGTAGAGAAATTGGGATCCTCACTGCATTGTTGCTGGAATGTAAAGTGGTGCAGCCCCTGTGGAAAACACTTGTAAACAGAAATGTAAACAGAGTTATAAAACAGAATGTGAAATGATAGTTCCTAAGAAGTTAAACACAAATCATATGACCCAGCAATTCTATTTCTTGCATTTCAATGTTCATAGTGGAATTAGTCACAATAACTGAAAGGTAGAAACAATCCAAGTATCCATCAACAGATGAATGGATAAACAAATGTGCTATATAACAAATGTGCTGGTTTGAAACTAATATGTATATACCCCCAAAAAAGCCACATTTTAATCCTGATCCAGTGTTGCAACTCACCCCAGCATTTGGAGAAAGAACAGGGCCACTGCATAGGCTCTCGGAAAGTGTGAAACTGCCATTTTCTAAAGCCCCTAGCGTAAATGCCCCTCAGACTTTGAAATCCAGTGGAGTTTGCCCCACAGGTGTTTTAACTGTTTGTGTCTGGTGACCCCTGTTTGCCTTTGATTTCTCCCTATGGAAATGGAACCTTGTATTCTATGATTGTCTTCCTTTGCGTGTTGACAGCAGATAACTTGTTCTGAGTTTCACAGGTCCAGAGCCAGAGGAGAATTTTTTGCCTTAGGACAGGCCATGCCTATAACTGACATTGATGAGACTGGGTGGTGTTTTTTACTTTGTATGGTATTTGTATTGTCACTGAAATGGTTTAAGTCTTTTGTGATATTGTGATGGAGTGATGTATTTTGTATATGGAAAGAACATATCTTTTCGGGGGTGCAGAGGGTGGATGTGCTGGTTTGAAACTATTCTGTACCCTAGAAAAGCCATGTCTTAACCCTAATCCAATCTTGTGGAGGCAATCATTTCTTTTAAACCCTGTTCAGTACTGTGTGTTGGAAACTTGATTATCCCCATGGAAATGTGATTCGCCCAATTGTGGTATTAACCTTGGATAAGAGGGACTAATCCACCCGTTCCAGATGGGTCTTGATTGGTTTACTAGAATCTGAAGAGGAAGCATTTTGGAAAAGTTTCGAGATTCTGGAGAGCAGAGCCATGAAGCCGAGAGCCCATGCTGCCAGAGACCTTTGGAGATGAAGAAAGAAAACATCCCCAGGATGAAACAAGGAGCCTGGAGAGGAAGCCAGCAGACATCGCCATGTTCACTACCTGCCTTTCCACTTGAGAGAGAAACCCTGAACTTCATCGGCCTTTCTTGAGTGAAGGTAACTTCTTGTCGGTGCCATAATTTGAACGTTTTTATAGACTTTCTTTAAATGGGACATTTTCATGGCTTTAGAACTGTAAACTAGCAACTTATCAAATTGCCCTTTTTAAAAGCCATTCTATTTCTGGTATTTCACATTCTGGCAGCTAGCAAACTAGAACAGCTTCTTATTTGTATCCTTTTACTGTAATAAAGCTATAATCTTAACTACAGTGCTTTCAGTGAGTTCTGTGAGTTCTAGTGAATTATCAAACACAAAGGGGTAGTGAGAACTTCCGAATCTGTGGTTCATTGGCCAGAGGTGTGGATGGCCTGGGAACCTCTAAACAGGCAGCTGGTGTCTGAGCCAGTCCCACGGGGAACTCCGCCCTGAGCCTGTGGAGTCTGGCCTAACTCTGGGTAAGTCAGAATTGAAGTGGCTTGAATTACTGCAGTATTTGTAGCTACTGCTGGAAGTTGCAGAAACTTTTACAACTCTTAAGACATATAGGGGAATATTACTTAGCTGCAAAAAGGAATGAAATTCTGATACAGGCCATAACATGGGTGGCTCTTGAAAGCATTATGTTGCATGAAACAGGCCAGACACAAAAGACAAATATGGTATGATTCCACTTAGATGAAATATCTTGAATAAGCCAGTTCATAGAGGCAGAAAGTAGATTAGAGTTAGGGGGGCCCAGGGGAGAGGAGAATTGGGAATTACTGCTTACTGGGCACAGAATTTTCTGTTTGGGACAATGAAAACATTTGGGTAGTGGGTGGTGGTGATGGTAGCACATATTGTAAATGTACTTAATATGCCTGAGTTATACATTTAAAGACGGTTAAAATCGGAAATTTTGTTAGCTAGATACATAAATATTATCATAATATAATTCTTCATAAAACCTGTGGCTGCCATCTTGTTCTCTCTCCTCCTTTTTCTCTCTTTTTCCGAACTCTCAGTCTGGGGGAAAACCAGTTGCTGTGTGGTGAGCAGCCTTCTGGAGAGACCCAGGCGGTGGGAAAGCAAAGCCAATCGCCACATGCAGAGCTTGAAAGGGGGTCCTCCAACCCCAGACAAACTGTGGGATGACACCAGCCCAGGCCACAACTTGACCACAGACTCATGACAGACCCTGAGCCTGAAACACCCAGCTAAGCTGCTCCTGGACTCCTGGACCTTAGAAGCTGTGGGAGATAATAGCTGTGTGTTGTCTTAAGCTGATAAGTTTGGTATTAGATCCTGGATAGCTAAGAGAGGGCAGGATGGGCCTGGACAACCATGTAGAAGAGATACACCAGGCCAACCTAGGCTAGCAGAGGGGAAGCTGTGTGATTCTCCTGCCTCTAGGCCCCAGGCATGCTCCCAACCCTGCTTCCTGCTTCCACGCTGCTATTCCCTCTGCCTGGGCATCATCCTCTACCTGTCTACACATCCACCCATCTGCCTTCAGGTCGTCAGACATCACTTCCTGCGGGAAGCTCCCCCATCTCATATGGAGTAGTTGCTCTCTTAGGATTCCACTATTCTTCCCCACTCCTTGCCTCCTTTTATCACAGCCATGATTTGTAATGGTCTGTTAGCTTGTCTGTCTTCCCCATTAGTCTGTGAACAACTCAAGGACAGAGCTGATGCCAGCGCTTAGCTAAGTACTGGGCACTTAGTAGGTGATCAGGAACGCATGGCAGAGCCTCCAGCAGGTCAGAGCTGTAGAAAGTTCCTGGAGAGAAGATCCAAGTAACTGCAAAACAAATGGTAGCTGGTCTGAAGTCCCAGGAGGGAATCTTTGGGTCACACAAGAGAGGGACTTCCTCACAGAGAAGCCAGTGGCCAGCACAGGGTTCAAGACCACCAGGCTGCCTGCCTCAGAGTGGACTGAGAAGGGTGCCCAGGGACCCACAGCTAGGCCTGAGACCAAGAAGCCAGCTCTAGACTGAATACATCATCCAACCAGGCCTGGGTGTTATGCCAACCCTTTTGACCTTGGCCCAGAAACCAGCTATCTTTATTTAGAATCCAGACAAAGCTGCCAGGAGAGAAAGGAGCCTGGGGCCACGTGTATGACCAGCAGGGTCAGCGAAGTCTAATGTAGGATTAGGCTCGGGTTAATCAGAAGCTAGGTCTTGAAAAACGTCCAGGTACAGGGCAATGGAGGAGGGGATTGGAGCTTGGGAGATATTTTCCCATTTGCTTCCTTTCTGAGTTATAATTCAGGGACACTTGTCAGTTCAAACTCATGAGAAAGGGAGCTTTTGTACATCATGGTCAAAACAGAGGGTCGAGGGGAGGGGGAGATAAGCTATCCTGGGACTAAAGAGCTTCCTGGATTCCAGTGTCTCCCTCCACCTTGAGCTGCTAATTACCCTGAACCTAGGCCTGTGAGGTCAGTATTACCAGGAGCAGCACACCAGCAGGCTAGGCCAAAGTTGATGGTAAGTTTTGTGTGGTTTTACCATCAGTCCTCCAGCAAGCAAGCCCTCTGTGATTAACTCGGCCCAACTTCCTTCACCACTCACAAGTCCTCACACCTATATACCCTAATATCCTTCACAAGGTAAAGATCTGAAACAGCATAGGTTTGTATTTGTACCTTGCTTAGTTAGAGTACTTTATGAATAAGCAAAACCAAGTTGTAAAGATTTTTTCCTAGCTTGTCCCTTGTTTTCTCATTTTGCTCATGGCATTTCTTGGCCTTGCAGAAAACTCTAATTTCTATCATCAAATTTATCACTCTTCTCTTTTCTAGCATCTATTTTTGTGTCATGTTGAGAAAAGCCTTCCTCATCACAAAATTATTTTTTTGGAGGGGGTAGTGCATGGTCTGGGAATCAAACCCAGGGATAATCCCACAGGGAAGGTGAGCATTCAGCCACCAAGCCAACTGTGCGCCCTATATATGTTTTTAAAGTCTATCATATTTTCTTTTAAAATACTTATGGTTTCTTTTTTTTAAATCAACTTTTTAGAGGCATAATTTACATATAATAAAAGGCACCCCTTTCAAGTATACAGTTCTTTGAATTTTAACAAATGTATATGGCCAAGTAAGCACCACAACTAACAACTAAGCATTTCCATCGCTCCATGGTTGAGTCCCTTCCATGGAGTTCGCTTGATGCAGTCTCCAATCCCTTGGCAATTAAGGGATCTCCGTCCCCCAACCCCCAACCCAGGCAACCATTGATCTACTTTCTGTCCCAAAAGATTACTTTCGCCTATTCTAGAGTGTCACATTGTGTGTGTCCTTTGTCTCTGGTTTCCTTTACGCTTGGTCTTATTGTCTGTGAGATTTAGCCATGTTACGTGTATATTCCTCTTTCATTGCTGAGTACTAGTCCACACATGGGCATACCACAACTTGTGTATCCAGTCACACATGGGTACACCACAACTTGTGTATCCAGTCACACATGGGTACACCGCAACTTGTGTATCCAGTCACACATGGGTACACCGCAACTTGTGTATCCAGTCACACATGGGTACACCGCAACTTGTGTATCCAGTCACACATGGGTACACCACAATTTGTGTATCCAGTCACCTTTTGGACTTTTTCCAGTTTGGGGCAATTACGAAGAAAGCTGGTTGGCTTCATTTTTTTTGTATTTAAATCTTTGGTCCCATCTGGAATTTATTTTGATCTGACAAATGAGGTTAGGAATTCAACTTTTTTTTTTTTTTGCAAAGGACTACCCAATTATTACCACATGATTTGTCAAAGAATTCATATCCACCCCTACCCCAATTTATTTTGAAATGCCATTTTTATCTTATCCTTATTTCTCATTTGTATTTGGATCCACAAAACAGAATGCTTTCAAAGTCTGCATCTAGTGGTTACTTAAAACAAAGGATGCCTGATACTCCCTAACATGTCTTCAAATGTTGCAAAGCACCAAGCCATTTTCATGCACGGGTCATCGTATATTGAAGTTCATAATAAACTGTGGTTGTGTGAAGTGCATTGGGCTGGAATTTCCCCAAGAATGAGCAGGTTGTGGGGTAGGACGGGGGCTTCCTAAGAACAGAGTCCATTAGACTGGGAGCTCCTTGTACCTCTCCAGACTGGCCATTCTCTAAGGGTAGGATCCCATCTGCCCTGTCCATAAGCAGCCTTTCCCACTATACAATGAGCTGTTTCTTCCCATCAGATGAAAAGGCCTTTTTCCCCTGGTTGGGGTGAGGATGCTCCGGGATGGAGGCTGCACTGTCTCTGTGACCACCTGATGATACCTGCCCCCACTGCTGTTTCCTCTTCCTTGTCAACTTTTTCTCTCCATTCCTCAAATTTGCATTCCTGCCTTCTCAACCGAAAGGGGGAAGAGAGAAATAAGACAAAATAAAGTGTCAGGGTGCACGGGTTGTTCAACGGTTAGAATGCCCGCCTTTCTTGTGGGAGACCCGGGTTCGATTCCCAGACCATGCATCCCCCAAAAAATAAATGAACGAATAAAAATAATAAAAAAATAAAGTGTCAGTGGCTAAGAGATTTCAAACAGGGTCGAGAGGTTATCCTGGGGGTTATTCTTACGCATTATATAGATATCCCTTTTTAGTTTATGGTGTATTAGAGTAGCTAGAGGGAAGTAGCTGAGACTGTTGAGCTGCGTTCCAGCAGCCTTGTTTCTTGAAGATGTTTGTATTAATGATATAACTTTTACAATGCAACTGTGTGATTGTGAAAATCTTGTGTCTGCTGTTCCTTTTATCCGAGGTATGGACAGACAAGTAAAAAATATGGCTAAAAAAACAAATAAATAATAGGGGGGATAAGAGGGATGGGATGTTTTGGGTGTTCTTTTTTTATATTTATATTTTTATATTTTGGAGTAATGAAAATGTTCAAACATTGATTGTGGTGACGAATGCACAACTGTATGATGATACTGTGAACCACTGGCTGTACACTTTGGATGATTTATGGTGTGTGGATATATCTCAATAAAATTGCATTAAAAACAAAAAAAAAAAACCTGTGTTCCTGGCCCCGTGGCTCCCTGAAGAGAAAGTGGCAGCGTGAGCTATGGGTTGAGTAAAAGCAATAGCCACTTCTGGCTTGTGTCCAGACCTGCCATTCCTCCAGGTCGGCGGAAAACTGCTTGGGGTGGAGGTGGACTCGGCAGCCTGCAGAGGCGGTTCAGGAGCTCGGTCCCCTCCCTGGCCCCAGTGCCACGTGCAGGAGCATTGGCCTGGTCTCGCCCCCCACATGCCCCCCACGCCCCTCCGCCTGCGCGGCCTGCATTTGGTGGCATTGCCAGCTGCCAGCCCACTCTTCGCTTCTCCCTCCCTTTCTTTCCCTTTCCTTTTTGTAAAAATAAGTTTGCCACTTTGCTCGGAGGGCTAAAGGATGAGAGCAGAGTTCCCTGAGTGGGGCTGGTTCCTCTGATGGGACCGAGAAGGGGATGATGAGATGGAGCCCAGCTCAGAAACCAAAACAGAGGGAGTCTCAGTGCCTGGAATAACGCCATAAGTCAGTCTCCCCTGCTGCTCGGACCTTGTGTTAGCGAGACATTATGACTAAAATTTCACAGGGCATTCAATTCAGTGTCCCATTTCAGCAATTCTACCTGAATAAGACCTGCAACCTCGGGTCTCCACTGCTAGAAGCTCTGATGCTCTGCTGCAGAGAGGAGGAGAAGCCAGTGTTGGGAGAAGCTCAGGGCAGGGGACAGAGTGGGACACCGAGAGCTGACAGACAGGAGTCAAGAGGATTGGGGTGCATTTCCAGCTGCTGTGCTCACCAGTGGTTCCTTAGAGCATCTGCTTCCTTGTCCATATGCTGATGGAGGCAACACTCTCTTGTGGGGTTATCTTTGTATTTTAATATTCTTATTGACAAATCTTCACACTCATGCAGTCCATACATGGTGTACAATCAGTGGCTCACAATACCATCACATAGTTGTGTGTTCATCACCATGATCATTTTTAGAACATTTGCATCACTCCAGAAAAAGAAATAAAAAGAAAAAATTCATACATCCCCTCATTGACCACTAGTATTTCCATCTACCCAATTTATTTTACCCTTTGTCTCCCCTATTCTTTATTTATGTTTTTATCCATATTTTTTATTCATCTGTCCATACCCTGGATAAAATGAGCATCAGACACAAGTTTTTCACAATCACATGGTCACACTGTAAACATTATATCATTATACACTGATCATCAAGAAACAAGGCTACTGGAATGCAGCTCAACAATTTCAGGTATTTCCCTCCAGCCACTCCAATACGCCATTAACTAAAAAGTGATATCTGTGTAATGTGTAAGAATAGCCTCCAGGATAACCTCCCGACTCTGTTTGAAATCTCTCAGCCACTGACACTTTATTTTGCCTCATTTCTCTCTTCTGCCTTTTGGTCAAGACTTTCTCAATCCCATGATGCCGGGTCCCGGCTGCTCCCTGGATTTCTGTCCCACATTGCCAGGGAGGTTTACACCCCTGGGAGTCATGTTCCATGTGGGGGGAAGGGCAGTGTGTTCACCTGCCAAGTTGGCTTAGAGAGAGAGAGGTTGTGGGATTGTCTTAAGGATGAAATGAAACTCTGCATGTAAAGCAGGTGTCTGAGGGAGGCAGGCAGATGCATGGCGGGAGCACAAAGCCCTCTGAGGTCACCATTCTCAGTCTCAAAGGATAAAAAGAGAAAGAGGGAAAAGAATGTATAGATGTGACAAATGGAAACCAAAGGATAAAATGGTGGATTCAAGAAACGCCTTTACAGTAATAACTGAATGTTGACAGACTAAATTCATCAGTTAAAAGATACATATTGGCAGAAGGTACTTAAAAATATGTTCCATCTACATGCTGCCTACGTGAGACTCATCTTAGACCCAAGGATACAGAGAGGCAAAATAAGTATCCAGGACACAGTAGAAGCTCAGTGAACGGCACTTATTGTTCTAATCAAATCCTCCAAGACTCATTCCTTGCTGTATTCACAGAAACTTTAGCACTCCTTACTCATGAATTTTAGTTGAAAATTACAAAATTTTTGAAATTTTTTTTGTAAAAGGAAAAAAAGGTACTTTCCCCCTCATCCCGATCCGTTCACTCTTTCCTCACCCCAGCCCACCCATCATCTAACAGGAAATGTTTTTTCCAAGTCACCACCTGCAGGAGCCTCGTAACCAGCTTCCTGTTTCCTCCTTGCCCTCCTTCCACTCAGTCTCCACATATCACCAGCGTGATCTTTTGAAATGGAACACGGGCTGCTTGCACTGTCCTGCTCAGAATCCTCTGTTCGTTTTCCATCTTACTCAGAATAAAATCCAAAGCCCTTGCCCTGACTTGCAATTGCCAACCCAGCCTGGCCCCTGGCTCGCTCCCCAGCCTGCTCTCCCATCGCTGTTCCTCTTCGCTCTCTCCACTCCAGTCCCTCCAGGCTCCCCGTTGCGCCTCAAGCTTGCTCAGGGTCTTTGCACTTGGTGTTCCGGGGGAATGTGTTTCACCCCATCTTCTTGTCAGTCAGTCCTCCACATGAATGCCGCGTTCTTGGACAGTTTGTCCCCAGCCACTCAGTCCCAGCTAGCCCTTCCCATCATTCATCTTCACCGTAATAAATTATTTTATTTGTTGACCAGCCTATTGTCTATTTTACCCTAGGATATAAACTCAGTGACAGCTGCCTGGCACAGGGCACATGGAAAATAGTTACTGAGTGTCCACGACGCCAAGGGCCAGGGAAGCCAAACAGTCAAATATGGGATGATTTCCCACCTGGGGAAGCTGGGTGCCCACTGTGAGCCCTCAGGGAGCCCCCGGCCAGAGGTGCGGAGAGGTCAGCACAGGGCTGGGAAGGGCACACGAGGGGAGGGAAGTGTCCCAGGGCGAGCAGCAAGTCTGAAGGCCCAGAGGAGAGCAGGGGCTGCGTGAGTGTGTGAGTGTGTGAGTGTGGGCAGCAGCAGCAGCTCGGCCGGCTAGAGTGCCCCGGGCTGGTGGAAGAGGTGGAACAGAGGGGGCGGCGGCCCGCAGACACGTGGGCTTCGAGTGCCAAGTTAAAGGAGTTGAGGTCTCTTTTTTCTCTCTCTTCCTCTGTGCCTGTCTCTCTTCCTGAAAGGGTTATAATCAGGACATCGGCCGTACCATACTTGGTGAAAGAAAGATTTGCTCTGGCAAATCAGAGTCAGACTGCAGGCTGCAGGCCAAGAGGACGCTGTGGTCTCTGGGGGCAGCTGGTAAGGGCGGCACTTGGGTCCTGGCCTGGACGCAGCTGCAGAGGTAGGAGGGGTGCAAGCCCCTGGGTGGGTGCTGGGTCTGGCTGCCCTGGTGAACCTTTCGAGGGGAGGAGGTGGGAGCGGGTGTTTAAGTGCACCCAGCAAGGTGTCGGAATTTTGTCCAGTGGGAGAAAACTGGAATTCATGAGGGGGTTCGAACATTAGTGAGCATCCTCCAGAGATAGCCCATTGCCAACACCCACCAGGGCAGACACTGCAGGTGGAAGCCTCTGGATTGCGGGCCCAGTCCTGCAGTCCCGTAGGAGCTGGGAGGTCTTGAGCAACTAATTCCTTCTACCCCTCTGAAGCTCCAGGTAGCAAGAGGGAATAATACTGCAACCTGATAATACTTCCAGTGGCAGCATCATACTAGGACTCAAAGAATGCCACATGTCAAGCCACTTAGGCAAAAGGGAAGATGAGGTCCTGTGGAAAATGGTGTCAGTTGACCCCAAAATGGTTTCTGTGATGGAAATACTGCCCTAAAAATGTTTGTGATAGCAAATCACCAAATTAAATATCATTGGTAGGAAAAAAATTAATCCAATAGGATTGTTGTAAGAACAAAATGAGGTAATACATGTGACAGCATCCACCAATGTATCTTATCCATAGTTGATAAAATTGGTTGAATAAAGTTTAGTGGCATAACTGTCAATAAATGTTCCTTGGACCGGAATGGGTGGTGCACTACGTCTCACTCACACCCACAACTTCATCCACTTAACACTTCTTCAGTTACCCACCTCGCACATACACGCTCCCAGCACCTCACTCCATGCTGTGTGCACAGCCCGTCTTTGCCCATTTAAGAGTGGAATCATGCACACACTGAACTTATAGGAATCAAGCTATATGAGGAATGGATGCACTGAAGACTAAAACAATCCTGGAGTTCAGCTGAAATTATGGTCTCTAATTTAATTCCATTGTGGTCAGAGAATATAATGCGTATGGCCTGAGCCCCTTTACATTTTTTGAGACTTGTTTTGTGGTCCAGAATATGGTCTAACTGATAAATGGTCCCTGTACATTTGAAAAGAAGGTGTATTTTTTTAAAGTGTGGTATTGTATAAATGTCAATTAGGACAAGTTAGTTAATAGTGCTGGTCAAAGTTACAGTATACTTGGCTGATTTTCTGTCTACCTGTTCTATCACATGTTAAGAACGCAATATTAAAATCTCCGAATACACCTAACAGTTTTTGCTTCATGTATTTTGAAGCTCTGTCCTTAGGTAAATAAACATTTAGGATCGTTATGCCCTTTTGACGGATTGACTCTTTTTCATTATGAAAACAACTTCTTTGTCACTGGTGATATTCTTCGTTCTGAAATCAGCTTTGTCTGACATCAGTACAGCCACTCTAGCTTTCTTTTGACTAGTGCTAGCACAATTTACTTTTTCCATCTTTTTGCTTTTAACATATTTATGCCTTTGTGCATATTTTTTTGTTTTTAAAATAACATTTAAAAAAATTTTGTTGATTGTGCAATATAGAAATCTGAAAAGCACAAGAAGCAAAGAGCATAAAAGCCATCGAGAATCACAAGCAGTTTACAGTTTGACGTGTATTTCTAGGTCCTTTATGTGCATACACCTGAGCACACATGTTTATGCGGTTGAGATCACATAGAAAGTGCAATGCTTTTTCATAAATATCTACCAATCCAAAGTCCCAAAGCCACGAGTATTGTGATAACCAACACTAACTCAGTCAGGGGGAAAAGTGTTTTCCTGCCTTTCTTGGGAATAAAAAGTTCATAAAAGACAAAAACTGCCACAGACCTCTATAGATATTGGCAGAGTTACAAATACTGTGTTCCTTTAATGTTCAACTTAAAATTAGACATAAAGCAAGAGTACAAAAAGTAGAATGCATTGTCAGATCTATATCAAAGTCATAGCAAGGTAAGTGTCCATTGAGTTATTTAACCACATTTTCCTATGGTACAGCTAAGAGATGTGCACATACAACGGTCACAGCAAAATGGAAACATGAGATGTGCATGGGTAGGTCAATGGAAATATGAGGCATGCATGGGTAGGTCAGTGGTAGAATTGTCACCCGCCATACAGGAGATCCGGGTTCGAATTCCAGCCCAGGCACTAACCCACCTTCCCCTACCCAAAAAAAATCAACAAATGATGCTGTGATAAGCTATTCACATGGAAAGAGAATGAAATGTGACCCTCACCCTTACCCCCTCAATGTATTGCTCCAAGACATCTAGTTTAATGATGCCATTCCGTGTAACAGAAAAATATTTGAAGTATTGCTTTACGCTCTACTTTTAACATATGTTGTATAAACCTAAGCACCTAGCTTTCAAGTAAGGATGTAAATTTATCCATGATTCGCCCAGTAACATTGAACAAAACACACACATATTATATCAAAGGATATAATCTGAAAGTGTCTTCTAAACGGGGACATTCTGTGTGTCTTTATACTTAAAGTTCTTATAGGCAGCATGTAGTTGGGTCTTGCTTTTTTGTCCAATCTGACAATCTTCTCCTTTTAATTGGGGATTTTAGGCCTTTTACTCTTAATGTAGTCATTGATATAGTTAAGCTTAAGTCTATCATCTTGGTATTTCCTGTTTGTCCCATGTATTCTTTGTGCCTTTTTCCACCTCTTTCTGCTTTCTTTTCAAATGTGTTTTCTTTTTTGGTGTGATTTCATTTTATCGCCTCAGATCATTGATTAGATATAACTCTGTTTCATTATTTTATGAGTACTTTAGAGTACTCATAGTGCCTATAAAGTTTGGTACTTTATAAACTTTAGGGTTTATAGAATACATCTTTAACTTCTCACAGTCTGCCTTCAAGTGACACTATATTCTTGACATTTAGTATAAGGACCAAACAATAGTTTATTATGGGTTGTATTTTCCTCCCTCCTGAATCTCTAGTGATTGTTGATTGGATGCCAAGCATTGTAAATTTTACCTTGTCAGGTGCAGGATATTTGTGTATTCCTGAAAATAGATTTCTGTGTCAGTGATGTGGCTAATTAGAAACAATTTGATTCTTTCAGATCCTGCTTGAGATTTGTTAGGCAGGTCTGGAACAGTGTTTATCTACGGCTAATTTTTTCCTACTAGTGAGGTGAGATACCCCCACCCCCACCCCTGAATACCACACCCAATGCCCCATGATTTATGAGATTTTTCCCATTCTAGCTAATGGGAACCCTGGGCCTGTGTGAATGCCAAGAATTGTTCCTGCTAATCCTTTGAGGAGGTTCTTAACCTCCCTCAGGGAGTTTTCTTAAAAGCATGTATTGACCAGTACTCAGCTGAAAATTCAAGAAGTCCACTCTGCAGATTTCGCAGGTTCTCTGGCCAGGTCTCTCCTCTCAGGTACTCTGTCCCACTAACCCTAGCTCCCTCAGTCTGCCGAGACTCTCAGCTGCATTTCTTCGTCCCCGGGAGTCTGTCAGGCCCACCTGGGGTCCCTTTTCTGGTGCCATGGCCTGCAAACTCTCTGTAGGTAATAAGTATGTAGATCACTGTTTTAGTTTCCCATCTCCCAGGGATCTCTGCGTTTCAATGTCTGATGTCCAGTATCTTGAAAGCCACAGTTTCATATATTTTTCTGGTTTTATTGCTGTTTCCAATACCTGCTATTCTATCTCATTTGAAAGTGAAAGTGATTCTCAGTCAGAATCATGGAATGGCTTTGAAAATAATTTTAATTTTTTCCCAATCAACGAAAGTAAAAAGAACAAAATGTTTAGCTGTAGCCAGACAAGTGAGTACAGATGATTTCATTGACATCTTGAACAATGACACTGAAGGAGTAATTAGGGCACATAGTGAAACTTTAAGTAACAAAAAGTTCTTAGTGTCATGTAGGTCTGGGAAATTTAAAGGCTTGCAAAACTCTTTCTAAAAAAGGGTGGTTCAACAGTGGTAGACTTCTCGCCTGCCATGTGAGAGACCCAGGTTCGATTCCCGGCCCATGCACCTCCCAAAACCAAGCAAACGAAAGGAAGAAAAACAAATAAAAATTCAACAAATGATGCTGCAATAACAGGATATTCACATGGCAAAAGAATGAAAGTGACCCCAGCCATAAAGCATCAAAAAAAAAAAAAAAGAGTGATTAATACATTCACAGATAAACAAAACCTTCGTTACCACTAGACCAGTCCTACAAGAAATGCTAAAGGGAAGTTTAGGGTCATATATGTCATTAGAAGGAAAGCTAGAGGATAAAACATGTAACACAGTGGACCCTTTGTGGACAATGACTATGACTGATAGTACAAATGTAAAATGTTTTTTCATGAACTAAAACAAATGTACAATGCTATTACAAAGAGTTAATAATGGAGGGGTACACAGGGGAAAATGCTCCAAATTGCAAACTATGAACTGTAGCTAACCGTACTTTCTTAATATTCTTTCATTAACAGTAACATACGTACCACATCAATGCTGAGGCTCAATAATGGGGGTTGGGGATGGGGATAAAGGGTAAGGAAAGTTTGTTTGTTTTCTTTTTCTTGGAGTAATGAAAATTTTCTAAAGTTGATTGTGGTGATGAATGCATATATTTTGGATAGTTTGTATGGTGTACAAATATATCTCAATAAAACTGCTTTTTAAAAAAGCAAAGAAAAAATTCAATAAAATGGCATCTGGCTAAAAGAATATGAAACAATCTCTCCTAACCTCCCACTAAATTAGGTAAGAAGTTGGGAAGATTAAAGAAAAACACACACACACTATCAAATATTTAAAACTTTGTGCTATCAACTGTCACTCCAGATTCTTGAAACCCTATAAGACCAACAGAAGCTAAGAGGAGAACAAAAAAAGAAAGAAATTGAAAACGTTAGTCCCTCTGTGTTCTACTTCTCCCAAAATAGCTGCTACTAGTTTTATTCAGTCCAGCAGAAATTAAGAAACTCCAGGCCAGTACCAATCAGGAAATCCCCAGTCAGATAATGAAATCAATCAGGAAATCCCCGCACTTGACGGTGAGTTTATTGTTTATTCTGAGGCAGGCATCGGGTGTCCTCGCCCCCTTGGCCCTCAGCTTCTCTTTCTGGATCCAGTAAGACAGCACACGTCCGAGCAGAGTCCCGGGTAGGAGCAGGGGGGCCGGGAGGTGACGGATGACCTGATGCCAGCGCGGGGTCTGCGCCCCATGCCCGGCGCTCGAAGGTCCTTCTGCACAAAAAGCGCCGGAGGCTGTGGGTGCAGCGCAGGGGCTCGCCCGAGGCACCCGAGGCTAGCGCCGGGGAACCGGGCGGGCGGCGGGAGGCTCAGCCCGGGTCAGGAGAGCCCCGGGTACCCGCGGCCGGAGCCCCCGGACCCAGCACCCAAGCGTGCGGGGCAGTCTCGGTCCACAAGGAAACATTCTGAATTAATATTGCTCCTGTGGGAATAACTCTTACAAGAACTCTGGCTCTCTGTTACCCAGTTTCAGACATCCCACTGAATGAAGTTATTCTGGGATCCACTGTGTCATAGCTACAGAGTTAGTTAGGGCTGTCTAAAAATCTAAAATACTGATGCCATTCGGGAAACAGTTTGGCAATTACTCCAAGGGTTAAATTTAGAGCTCTATTATTCAGCAATTCTAAGATATATGCCCAGGAGAAATGAAAACATATATCCAGACAAAGACTTGGGCAGAAATATTCATGGCAACATTATTCACAATAGCAAAAACACGGAAGCCACCCAAATGTCCATCAACGTCTATGAATGGGTAAACAAAATGTGAACTTTGTATGCAATGGAACCTTACTCAGCCAAAAAAAAAAAAGAGTGAAGTGCTGAAAATTGCTATAGCATGGGTGAACCCTGAAAGAAGCCAGACACAAATGGAAACATGTTGTATGATTCCATTTATATAAAGTATCTGAAATAGACAAATCCATAGAGATAGAAAGTAAATTAGTGGTTGCCAGGGTGTGGCGTGAGGGAGAATGTGGAGTGGCTGTTAAGGGGTATGAGATTTCTTTTTTGGGGTGAAGAAACATTCTAAAATTAGACGGTGGTGATGGTTGCACAACTCTGCAAATATAATAAAAACCACTGAATTGTACACTTTAAAGGGGTGAGTTTTTACAGTATATGATTATATCTCAATAAAGCTGCTATTAAAAAAAAAAAAAGAATATCCCAAAATGTTAATGCAATGGTGTGGGAAAAGTATGGCCAGGGTGCACAAAGTTCATTTCTACTTTTCTGTTTTTTTCCAACACCCCACCCCCACCCCACCCCCCACCCCACCCCACCCAATAGGCAGCTATTACTTCGTAAACAGAAGCTCTGGAGTCAGACAGACTCTGCTCTATTCACATCCAAGCTCCTCTGGTTAAACTGGGTAATCTTGGGTAAATTATTTTATTCTAAACCTCAGTATCCTCATGCGTTAATTGAGATAATATTGTTTACCTCAGTGGGCAGTTGTGAGCTCTTAGTAAGACAATGCTGTAAAGCACTTAGCTCACAGCCTGGCACATTAGTAAGTGCCAAAGAAATACCAGAAGCCATTTTTCTCGTTAAAAATGTAAGGTCATTTCATATATGTTACCACTGTAAAATTTTTAATAAAAATACAAAGTGTAAAAATAATACTAATAATGATTATAGCTAACACTTACATAGCACTGCCCTAGATGCTTTATATATTTTAACACATTTAGTCCTCACAAGTACCTTGTGAGGTGGGTGCTTGTGATAGTTCAAGTGTCAATTTGGTCAGGTAAAGGTGCCCAGTTGTTTGGTCAAGAAGCACTGCCTGTTAGTGAAAGGACATTCAGTGCACTTAAATCACCAGTTAGTTGAATGCATCCACAGCGGATCACACCTACAATCAATGAAGACTGGGTCTTCAGCAATGAGAGATGTTTAAGCCACTCAGTTGAAGGCTTTAAAAGGAGAACTGATGACTTCAGCAGTCAGAAGAGAGAATTTTCACCTTGAATGCAGCCAGTCCACTTCTCGTGGGGAATTCACCCAAAACCTTCATCGGGGTTAGCAGTTTACAGTCTGCCCTATGGAATTTGGACTCGTACATCCCCACAATTGCTGGAGACGCTTTTATAAAATCTCATAACATTTACAGATATCTCCTGTTGGTTCTGTTTCCCTAGAGAAACAGAATACAGTACCCTTATCTTCATTTTATGCTGAGTATTTACCATGGAGTTGATGAACACTTGTCAGTGGGATGCAGTCTGTATACTTTAGAGGAATTCAGGAGAAGGTAAAGAGCACAGAAGCTGAAGCACTCAGGAAAGATTTCATAGAGGAAGTGGTCCTAGAAGAAAAGGAAGATGGGCCCTATATAATTCCACATGGCTGGGTAAGAATGGTGAGCATTTTGCAGGTAGAAGGGCAGTCATGACTGCAAAGTGTTGGGAAATAACATTTGTTCCATCTGAAATATTTTCTGTGCTTTGCTGCACCTTAGAAATACTAGTCAAAATTATTTACTCATCATGTCCTGGTGATTTTCTTTTCCTTGTCTTTCACATTCTTGCGCATACATGCAAGAAACATTTGCTGGTCACAATAATGAGTCAGTGTATTGGTTTGCTAAAGGTGCCAGAATGCAATATAGCAGAAATGAAATGACTTAAAAAAGGGAATTTATTAAGTTGCAAGTTTACAGTTCTAAGGCTTTAAAAATGTCCAAGCTAAGGCATCCAGAGAAAGATACTTTGATTCAAGAATGCCTATGGGTCCGGAATAGCTCTATCATCTGGGAAGGCAGGTGACTGGTGTGAGCTGATCATTCGGCTTCTCTTTCAAATAGCTTCTCCCAGACCGTGTTTTTTTTTTTTTTTTTTGCGATTCCAAATGTCTGGGTCTCCTGTTGGCTCTGGATCTTTTTCCAAAATGGCTCCCTCTAAAAGGACTTTAAGACCCAATTTGAATGGGCAGAGCCCCATCTCCATGGAAACAACTCAATCAAGAAGATCCCACCCAACAATATTGAGTCAGGATTAAAGAATATGGCTTTTCTGAGCTGCACAACAATTTCAAACTGGCACTGTAAATAAATCCTATTCCTTTTAAAACAGTGCTTTAATCCAATTTGCCTCTTTTATTGACTGCGTCTTGGAGACGCAGTCTCCACACTCATATACCTCGCCTTGCCACGACTACATAATATTCTCTAGCAGGAGTGTTCCATGATTTTTTCCTTTCCCCTACTGGTCCCAATTTTCCACTAGACCAAGCTTTGGTGCCGGGAGCACCCTGGCACAAGCCTTTCCATACATAGTGAGAGTGTTACTGAGAAGCAGACACTAGGAAAAAGAAATCGGGGTCATACATCCAATTTTACAAAGGTGAATCAGAGACTACGCGAGCTCTTCGCGCCAGCGCCGCCTGCGAACCCGGAACACGGTCCCGGGCCGGAGGGCGCGCGGTGGTGCCGGGAAACCCCGACTTACTACCCTCGGGGCACGCGCTGTGGCCCCGCCCCACGACCCCTTTCATTGAGAAAGCCCTAGCGATCACGTGAAAAGGGCATGTCGGTCGCATGACGTCACCGCACTGCAGACCAATGGGAGCCTCTGTTTATGTGAGGGGGCGTCATCCACCGGGCACGTACCCCCAGCGTCCCGCCCCCGCCGCGCCGCACCGCCCCCGGGCTCTGGGGCCGAGCGCCCGGCTGGAGGCGCGGGGAGGAGCTGGCGCGCTGCTTCGTGCGGCCGCTGCTCTGCTCGCCCTCCTCGCCCTCCTCGCCCTCCTCTCCGTGCAGGGCTGCTGTGCGTCTCCAGTCCCGGACCAGGCTGCGGGCCGCGGCGGGCGGACATGCGCGAGAGAGAATGAGCCAGGGGGACACGCTGGTGCATCTGTTCGCCGGGGGGTACGCTGCGCGGGGCGGGCCGGGGCTGAGGGGAGGGCGGGGGCCCGTCTGGACAAGGCCCGAGCCCGGGGTTCGGGGGCTGAAGAGGGGACGGGTGCGGGCCGCGGGCCTGAGGAGCCAGGGCGGAGGCGGGGCGGGCGTCTGGGCCCGGCCTGTGGGGCCTCAGCGAGGGGCACGGCCTCAGCGAGGGGCACAGCCCCGGGCCTCGCGTAGGCGGCCTCGCCCGGGAGCGGGCGGGAGGGAGGGGCGGAGGCCGCAGACAAAATGGGCGCCGGGGCGTCGTGCGGCCTCCCCGGTGCGCTCACCGTCCTCCTCGCGCCCGGGCGGCTGAGCCCCGAGCCTGGGCCCGGCCCGGTGTCCCGAGGGCTGAGGCGGCCGCGCGAGGCCCGAGGCGCTCCCCTGCGCCGGCCTCCGGGTCGCGGGACGCGGTGCGGAGCCGCGGGGACCGTGGGCTCGGGTTCTTCTCCGTCCGTCCGCGGCGCCCGCCTGCTTGAAGGAGGACGTGGGGCCAGAGTGTTGGAAGGGAGTTCCTGTGCGTGCGCGGCCGGGACAGCCTCAGCCTTTCCCTCTCGGAACTGCCACAGCTGTCTGAGTGCTGCAGCTGTGTTGCTGAGCCCGGCAGTCTGCCCTTTAGATTTGTTCCTTCCACATTACATTGGAGGTCGTAGCTCTTTTAAGTTGAAGGGTTCCTTCTTGTCTGTAGGATTACAAAGAGTTTCATCAAAAATGGCTACGGTGAATTATTACGCTGAGGCTCTTTTCCTGCTTTAATCAGGCACGTTCATTCAACGTTTAGTGTGCATGTATTAATGCCATTTAGGGGCCAACCGAGGTTCTGGCGTAAAAATATTTTCCTTTTAATCCGTGAGACTCAGTTTAGGCGGTTTGCTTTCCGTATTTCTGAGATGTTTGTCAGTGATTTTGGCAGATTAAATGTTTTTTTTTAAACCAGATTATGTAGATGGGTTTATGGTAAAGACTTTTATAAAGCAAAGATGTCATGCAAATAATTGGATTACCTCGCATTGGTAGATCACATGGAAAGACCTGAGAATTAGGAGACCACAGATCTAGCTCTGGCCACTATTTTCTTTTTTTTTTTCCCCCTTGTTTTCTTGCCATTTTGTTTTCGTTTTTGTTATTTTGGGCCACTATTTTAATTTGAATGAGAAATGGGCAGAACCCTTTGGTTTTAATTGCTTCATCTAACACCCTTCTCTGACTCCTAACGTTCTGTTTCTCTGCGTTCAAAATTCATGTGTCAAGTTTTGTTAGAACAAGGTACACTTACCTTTGAAATAAATATTAACTTGATTGCACAAATTTACCATTTTGAATTAGGAACATCAGTGACTTTGTTATTATTAATACATGGTAAGACCGTTCTGGTTAACATCTTAAGAACAGTAATGGAGGGTTTTTACAGCATTAGAGACAAAAAAAAAAACAAAACAAAAACCTAGCATGTGCAAAGTTAAGGTATTAAATGAGGTACTAGTATAGTACCTTTATACCAGTGTGTAAATGAAGTACACAAAATAGGTGCTCAGCCTTGTAAATTCCCTTCCTTTGCATCTTGTCTTGAGTCTACATCTATATGTAGTTGCCTTAGTCATTTCACTAACACCTGCCTTTATTTTTCTGTGAACGTTTTTATTGACTTTTAAAATTGCTAAAGTAATTTTGCATGATTTTTAGTTTTTATAACAAAAGGTGTATTGAATATTTCCATTTCAGTATATACAGTTCTGCCTGGTTTTTTCTTTTTGTGTTTCTTAACTAAACTTGAAAATATATTTACGTTTGGCTATTACAGCTTTCATATGCCCTTTGCCTAGATTAACCCATTGTTATTATTTTGCTACATTTGCTTTATTTCACCCTTTCTCACTGTTCTGTAGTATGGTTACATCAGAATTTCTTAACTATTCAGGGACATTTAAGTTGTTTACTTTTTTTTTTCAATTAACAAATGTTTCATTAAATATCATAGTTTACACTTTTTGTGGGGGGAAGGCCTTCTGGTATGTGTTGAAGATGAAGACTAGCTTTTTCACGGAGTGAGAAAGAAACCCGGGTATGGGTTAAAATCCAATGTGACAAAATCAGACTTATTTTTTTTTTTTACTTAAGCATATTTTAAAGAACTTGTGGTTTACAGAACGATCATGCATAGAATATAGGATTCCCATTACCACCTCATTAACACCTTACATTGGTGTGAAACATTTGTTACAATTGAAAGCACATTTTATAATTGTACTATTTTTTTTTTCACGATCACGCAGTCACATTGTGAAAGCTATATCATTATACAATCATCATCAAGAAACATGGCTACTGGAACACAGCTCTACATTCTCAGGCAGTTCCCTCCAGCCTCTCCATTACATCTTGGTTAACAAGGTGATATCTACTTAATGCGTTAAGAATAACCTCCAGGTAACCTCTGGACTCGTTTGGAATCTCTCAGCCATTGATACTTTGTCTCATTTCACTCTTCTCCCTTTTGGTCCAGAAGGATTTCTCAATCCCTTGATGCTAGGTCTCAGCTCATTCTAGAGTTTTTCTCAATCCCTTGATGCTGAATTTCAGCTCATTCTGGGATTTCTGTCCCACGTTGCCAGGAAGATCCACACCCCTGGAAGTCACGTCCCACGTAGACAGGGGGAGGGCAGTGAGTTTGCTTGTTGTGTTGGCTGGAGAGAGAGGCCACATCTGAGCAACAAAAGAGGTTCTCTTGGGGGTGACTCTTAGGCCTAATTTTAAGTAGGCTTGACCTATCCCCTGTGAGATTAAGTTTCATATGAACAAACCCCAAGACTGGGGGCTCAGCCTATAGCTTTGGTTGCCCACACTGCTTGTGAGAATATCAAGAATTCAATTTGGGAAAGTTGAGTTTTCCCGCGTTCTCATCATTCTATAATTGTACTATTAACTGTAGTCCATGGTCTAACAAAGCCACCTTTCATTTTTTAGAGAAATTTTAGAAATAGGAAGGAGAGTAGAGTTCTAGTTTAGTCCCTTCAAAATAAGGAAAAATACTGAGGTGCAAAAGGTCAAACAGCTTTTCATACATGTAAAATGAGGCATAAGTAGTCTCTAAAGAATCTTTGAGTTCTGTATCATATAAATATGTAGAATATTCTGAAACCTACAATATGCTAAGCATTATGGAGAAAATGTAGATTGTGTTAATGTTGTTCTATATTAATTGAAGATGTCTTAATTCTTTATACTTCCAAGTTGTTTATTTAGACAGTTGTTTTTAGAATGTTCTTCAGAGAAAATGAGATTTTGATTGTTTTTCCTGATTGAATTATGTGAGCTAGTAAAGGTTATAATAACTACATGGGGAAAGGAGCAAGATCTTTTTGTGCCTAGGCATACACAGATTATTTGAATTGAGTTTGAAAGCTCTTAATGTATTTTAAAATAACCAAGTGTAATCTTTCACAGTGGCATTTAATATGGGCAAAGATTGTCTGAATATGGAGTCTTTGGGTTGTAAACATTTTCTTCACGATGTTTATCACGGTATACATTCAAGTATGTGTCAGGATCTCAGAAAGATTTCTCATCGCTTAATAACTATATAACTATATTATTAAAACAGGGACATTTGAAACAGAGTGTCGTTGGACCTTGGGTCTGGGAGATACATGCACATCCATAACTCTTGCTTTCTCCAGCACACCCTTTGGTCTCATTATGCTTTTGCCAGAGTTAATATTTAGAGTTTGTAAGATAATTGGTTAGGTTAATTGGGTCACAGTAGCTTGAAAAAAGTTTGTAAATTTGACCTAATTTCAGCTATGCCTCTAAACATTTTTGGTCTGTATATGAAGAGATAAGCGATATGAAATGCATTTTTAAATACTTGAACAGAAGTCTAATTATACCTTCTTCATATGTCCACCAAGAAGCAGTTCACTTCTTCCTATTTGAAAGAGAGATTTTCTAAAATGAGAGGAATAAACCTCCAGACTTTTTAAAGTGAATGAAATGTTTCTATTTTGCTCCTATGATAATGAGAGTAATATCACAGGTTATCTAAGGAATTGTTTAAGTTATTTTGGTATCCTAGAATTCTATCATTTTTTTTATTCAGTGAGAAACTCCCCCTTGGTACCAGATATGTTGATTCTACAGAAGTGTTGTAATAATGATTTTTGTTAAATTATTTTGTTTGTTTCTTTGTAAGATCTTGGCAGAAGTAGAATACTTAAAATGTAAATAATGTGGTTTACTTTCACTTTGTGATATCTGTATGTTTTCATTTCCTGAATTTTCACCACTTCTCTCTCCTTTTCCTCCTTTTTTCCTTTCCTTCTACAAATGTGTTCTTTCAATCTCACAAATAGATTGCAAGTTTAAGGAAAGCTGCTTATTCTGATGTAGAATATTGTAGAATAGTAATGTGGGTCAGGGATCCCTGGGAGTTTCTGAGACTCTTTCAGGAGTCTGAGAGATTTAAACTGTTTTCATAAAAATTTTAAGACAGTATTTGTCTTTTAAATTGTGTTGAGATTTGCACTGAGAATGCGAAAGCATGAATCAGGAAGAGTGTGATGTTCTGGAAGCCAAATCAAGTGTCTAGGAAGGAGTAATTAGCTGTCAAATGATACTTTGAATTAAACAATTAGATACGGTCTTACCAGCTGTTAATTATTGAATTTAACAATTGGAAGTGGATTTGTTTAGCAGTTTCCATGGGATGGGGGTCTGGTAGAGGGGAGAAGTAACCCTGAGTGGAGTGGGAGAGAAATTAGAGACAGCAAGTATAGATTTGAGATTTGCTGCTGAGGAGAGCAAAGAAACATAGTAGTAGTTTATGGGGGAAATTGCCTTTTCTAAACTAACCATATACTCACAGCGTCTTTTATTTCTAAAGTGATTTTAAGTCCTCCAACCACCTTGCTGTTTTTCCTTTTCTAATAAAATTAAAGCAAAGAGTATAGCTGCATCTTGGGGCGTACTATTTATCGATCTGTAATACTCCTTCTGTGATATTTATAAATCTGAAGAATTAAAGAATGGTTACCTAAGTTATTTGCTAATATTTTCTGTTTTTATTCAGTGTTAGTAGTCTTTTGTATTTGCTTTACCATTCAGAATAAGAATAGCTTGTTAATGTTTTTTGCATCAGAAACATTATTCATACCTTAAAAAAACTATGATTTTTAACATCTCTTTAATATCTCTCTGACACTTCATAAATTAATGTAAAGTGTATCTAGTAATACCATTTCAAGAACTTTTATAGTTTCTTGTCCAAAAACTAAATCTTCAGAGGAAATACTTATTTAAATATACAGTTTTTTATAAGACTTCCTAAATTATTTTATAGAATTTCAGAAACAGGCTTACATGTTTTAAGATTGAAAAAAAATCATTGAATTTGGTTAACTTTTAATGAAATCTCTTTAGTGTTACTTCTTCATTTGACTAATGCGGTGGTCAGTTCATTACCTTCAGGCATAAGACAAAGTATTTCAACCTACTCATTTTGCTTTACAAAGCTAAATGCTGCGGTTATTTGACAAAATAGTTTTATGTTAAAGTTAACAAAATATATTTCTAAGGTGTTTATTTTATATGTGTGAGTGTGTGTATGTATGTACACACACCCAATATTGGGGACCCAATCAGAAAAGATACTGTCCACTTCTAAATTGCCTTGCCTGTTATAAACAAATTTCCTGGGTCATACATGCCCAGAAGGTTAAAATCAAGGGCATATATTTAACAATCACAGTGTTCTGTCTTGGAATCCTGGTGCCCTTTCTTTTCCATGACCAACTCTTTCCCTAGCAGGATCCTGGGATGCCTTGCATTCACTTGGGTCTGGCTAGGAGGGGAACTGTATCTAGCGGCTCAGCTGCTTAGAGTTATCAAGCTGATGGGAAATTTATGTCTGTACATTTGACCTAGGGATTTGTGACTCTTTGCATCATGGCTGCAATTGATCTGGTTGCTGCTCATATTTACTTCAGTGAACAATTTCCCTCTCCCCTTTCCCACACCCCCATGCCCAACTTCTGATTTCTGTTACATTATAATTTAGGTGAGAGAATACTTTAAGGCCCCCAGCAGAGGCCCTAGTCTTTCTTATAAGACCTGTTTGTGCAAAGGTTTTTTTGTGCTTTTTTTTTTTAACCATTCTTTTGGTTACACTGCCTTGCTTTAAAAAAATCCTATTCTATGTAGTTTTTAGTAAAGCTACTGAGGGTTCATAAGGCCCTTAAGTAGCTGGAACTCCTGGCATGGCAGAATTCTTAGCCTTATCATGTACAATAAGAAATAAGGAGAAGCAACTGAAAAGTTCTTAGACAGTTACACTTACAACTGTTTGGGTTTTGCTAGTATCTGCAGTATTACAAGAGGCTAAAAATTGAAAATATGTCTATATTTCAGTAATTACCTAAAATGACTTGACTTAGTTATTGTACAGTTTGGCAAGTATCATGAAAATAGAATAGTTTTCAATGACTATTAAAGTTGTTTAGTGGTAATCATCTTAAACAATTCTTTATTATTCTGTAAAATCAATGCATATGATTATTTGACTCTTATCAGCCACCCTTGTCTTTGTCATATCTTTAAAGTGTGTGACATTTGCCATACAATTTTAAAATAAGCACTGATCCAGATAGTTTCACTAAAAACATAATAGTTGAGGGGGGTGCAAGGGTAGGTAGTTCAGTAGTAGAATTCTCATCTGCCATGTGAGAGAACCAGGTTTGTTTCCTGGTCCATCCATTTCCTAAAAAACAAACAAGCAAAACAAACAAAAACCAACCAAACAAAGATTCAACAAATGGTGCTGCAATAATAGGATACTCACATGGAAAAATAATGAAATGTGACCCTGCCATACAGCAAAAAACACCCCAAAAAAACAAAACAGCCGTAATAGTTGAGCTGCTCTAACGTGTACATACCAAGGGCATGGTGATAGTTAACAATTTTATTAGATTCAGGACCTAAAACTGTCCTTTCTGGGTGTTTGATGTTAGAGAGAAATGAACTTGTGGGTTCTTCTGCTAGAAAATGTGGTGATTTTCTCAGAATTCTTCGCCAGCCAAAAAAAGCATATAGGACAAATGAATAAGTGACTTTTTTATAGAAATAATTTTCAAATCATAACTTAAAAAAATTTTTTTTATTCTGGTAACATGTACATAGCAAAATTTTTATTTTAACCACTTATAAGTGTACATTTCAGTGGTGCTAATTATATTCACTACCATCATCGCCATATATTACAAAACGTTTCCATCACCCTGAACAGAAGCTCTGTTGTACCAGTTAAGCATTTACTCCCCATGTAGCATCCAACTTAGGAATTTATTAGCAAATTACATTGGCTACACTTTATATCTGATCTTAACTCATTGGCCACAAAGAAAAACAGGACCTGCTAGAAGGTGTTTTAGTTTGTAAAAGCTGCTGGAATGCAACATGCCAGAAATGGAATGGCTTTCTAAAAGGGGGAATTTATTAAGTTGAAAATTTATAGTTCTAAGGCTCTGAAAATGTCTGAATTAAGGCAAGGCTATAAAAATGCCCAAACTAAGGCATCCAGGAAAAGATTCCTTGGCTTAAGAAGGCCAGTGACCATGGTCTCTTCTCTCCAGTTTTATATTGCAAACCATAAGGACATTGTCAAGCTTCTGCCTTGGAATGAGCAACCCAGAGCATCTGGGGCTGGCTAAGAATGGAACCAATACCACTAAGTTTCAGAACTTTCCTTAGAACTTGGGCAAAATGTTGTGGTAACCCTTAGGTGCTTTTGGTATGTCTTGAGATACAGACTTTTAAATAGCAACTACATATGTATAAAATGATTCCCGTTTCTTCCAGGTTTTTTTTTTTTTTTTAATGAAAATAAAATATTTGATTTTCTCTAAAATGGTTTCACTGTGCAACTGAAACACTGAAAAAAAAATAGTCAGTGACGTTCACGTTTCCTCTGTCAGCTGGAAAGGCACATGGTGTCTGCTAGCTTTCTCTCCAGGCCTCTTCAGCAGCTTCCCTGGGGGCGTCTTCTTTATGCATCACCACAGGTCTGGGTCTATGGGCTCTGTCTGCTCTGTATACTCAGTGGATTCTGTTGGCTCTAAAGCTTTTTCGAAAATGGTTTCCTCTTAAAGTAACCCCACCTTGAGTGGGTGGAAACACATCTCCATGGAAACCATCTAATCAAAAGAGCCCAGCCAGCAATATTGAATGAGGATTAAAGAACTTGGCTTTTCTAGGGTACACAACAGATTCAGACCAGCCCAGTGTATTAGACTGATCACTCATTCGAGTGGCTGGAGGAGAATGAGTCAAAAGGTGAATTGTAGGAGGTGAAGTCAGAGGGGTCAGAGGAGAGCAGGTTGTGTAGGTCTTGTAGGCCATGGTTAGGACTTTGGCTTTTATCCTGAGTAACATAGGAAGTCCTTGGAAAGTTTTGAGCAGAGGAGTGACTTGATGTAATTTATGATTTAACAGAATAGCTCTGGCTTCTGTATTGAAAATAGATTAGAGCAGGGATACAGATTTGGAGGTTATTGCAGAATGACCTAGGCAAGATATTTTAATGGTGGCTTGGTCCACGCACATCGCAGCTTAGTTTTTTCATACAATTTCGTGGGGTTCCATTGGATCCTGCAAATATGAACAATATACCCTCAGAATTCAGAAATCCTGCCTTTTATTAAAGTACTTATTGCTGTGATATTGGTGAAAATTATTTTGAAATTCAAAAAATATATGGTGAAAAAATAAAAATGCGAAAAGTCAACAAAATCAGTATTCCTCAGCTCCCTTCCCCCACTTCTAATTCCTACTAAGAACTTCATGTATATACTGGTCATGGCTGAGCTAAGTTGCAAATTATGTTGACTTTTTTGTCTTGAATAACTTATTTTTCTCCTGAAGTTAAGGAGTACTTTACTTTTGAATATTTATTTTCATATGGCCAAATTTTTAGTCTATACCTTGGGCATCCTACCTTTCTTGTACAGAATGTGGGTCCTTCTGTTTTCAATCCTTTGTCTTACCTCTGAGGAATTCTTCATGGCAAAACAGTTTGCTTTTCTTTAGTATTTCCCTTTGCAAACCTTTCTTCCTCATTTATCAGTTTGGTCACCCCTTCCCTTTACTTTATTGGTTGAAATTGTGTGTCTTATGACTTCTTTTCTTGTTCTCTCTGATCTTGTAGCATTTTCCTTTAAACAGTGAGATTTTTTTTTTAATGTTAGCAATTTATTTTAAATTATTCATGATAAATTCCTGTGCTTATATTCAGAAACAGGAACTTTTGGGACTTAAAAGTACAAAAATTAAGAAAAGTATATTAACCTTAGTATAGATTATACTTTACATGTATAGTACTTGATTTTTCATATGACAGTTGATTTTTTTTTCCAATTTTATTGAAGTATATTCACATACCACAAGCCATCTGGGGTATACAATCACTGGCTCACAGTATCATTACAATGTTGTGCATATATCCCCATAATTGATTTTAGAACATTTCATTACTCCAGAACAGAAATGAGAGTAAAAAAATAAAATCCAAATCCTCCCATACTCCCTTATCCCCCCATTGTTGACCCATAGTATTGGTATAGTACATTTGTCAGTGTCGGTGAAAGGGTATGAAACTATTACTTAGTGAGGTTTTTTACACGGAGAGGAGATAAATCTAATGTAGTTGATCCTAACTGTTCTAGTTTGCTAGCTGCCGGAATGCAATATACCAGAAACAGAATGGCTTTTAACAAGGGGAATTTAATGAGTTGCTAGTTTACAGTTCTAAGGCCGAGAATTAAAACAAGTCTATAGAAAAGTCCAATCAAAGGCATCTAGGGAAAGATACCTTGGTTCAAGAAGGCCGATGAAGTTCAGGGTTTCTCTCTCATCTGGAAAGGCACATGGCAAACACAGTCAGGGCTTCTCTCTCAGCTGGAAGGGCACATGGCAAATATGGCATCATCTGCTAGCTTACTCTCCTGGCTTCTGGTTTCATGAAGCTCCCCGGGAGGCATTTTCCTTTTCATCTCCAATGGACTCTCCACTTCGTGGTGCTGCAGCATTCTCTGCTCTCTCTGAGTCTCTCTCTCCAAAATGTTTCCTCTTTTATAGGACTCCAGTAAACCAATCAAGACCCACTCAAATGGGTGGAGACATGTCATCCCCTAATCCAGTTAAACAACCATTCTTGACTAAATCACATCAACCAGGGAGATGATCTCATTACAGTTTCAAATATACAGTATTGAATAGGGATTATTCTACCTTTATGAAATGGGATTTATATTAAAACATGGCTTTTCTTAGGGGGCATATATCCTTTCAAACCAGCACACTAACTTAATAAGTAGAGATTTTAAATATTTCTCAACAGCAATAGTTTTACCTCGTCAATGTGTGCATAATAATTACTTTAAATTTACTTAAGGTAAAAGTAACATGAGTGACTAGGGATGTCTGGATAGGAATCATGGCCTTGTATGCTAACTCTGCTTTTTATTTGTCAAAGGAACTTCATTGCGAGGCTGTGCGCGGACAGGTGATACCTAAGGTGGTGGCAACACTGAGCAGAGGAGGGATTCAGTTTATATAGGATGGAAAGGGACGTGGTGGATTTTCATTGTCTAGCTTGGGAATAGGAAGTTGACAGGTTTCCACTGATTAGTTTTGGAAGCAGGGAACTAAGTTGGGAGTTGGCAGCTTTTCATTGGTGAGGTTTAAAATTTTTTTTTTTTAATCTTTTTATGTTTTTTATTTTTTTACATGGGCAGGCACCGGAAATCGAACCCGGGTCCTCCTGTGGCCCGTCCGAGATTTAAAATTTAAACACCATAGTCATGCAGGGATGCAACTGCTGTAGGACGAATATTGGGTAAGGGGAGCTTGTCACAAGATTACAGCTGCTGTAGGGCGAGAGGGTGTTGGCTGGGGTGGGCTCGGAGGGTTAACTGGAAATCATGGGTGAGGGAAGCTTCTTGGAATATTTGTTAGGTGTTGGTCATGTCATGCAGGAAAGGATTCTGCATAACATTCCAGCCTTTTCCTTTTAGTTTTCTTGAGGCTGAAGGGCAAAGGTCTGTTATTTGTATCTGTTTCTGGCTGGTGGGGGGCCATAGAGCTGTCCCTACATTTCATCACAGGGCAGTAGCTGGTACTGATGTTTTTAATAGCATGTTGCCTGCAAACTGATTTGTCATCATTTGTACAGTTCTGTGAAAGAGAGAGGGCCCAAAAATGAGGAGGGATATCTGGGCAATAACTATGCTTCCAGGTTGAAAAAGGGTGTTATTAAGGGGCAAAGGGATGAAACAATGAAACCAGTTGTTATTCTTGGAGAGTCCGGCACATCTGGGTTTCAGAGCTTTTTGGCATTAGAACAATCTGGAGGTTTTGAGTCTCTGAAAAACCTAATAAGTAAAATTTTATAGAGCACGTGATATCTTTCAGGGTTCCCAGGAATACTTTTGGTTGGGGTTTGCCATATTGTGGCAGTTTGCAATATCTGGCTGAAACTTGCATAAGAGTAACCTCCAGGATGACCTCTTGACACAATTTGAAATCTCTTAGCGATTTAAACTCTATTTCTTTTCCCCGTTTTGGTCAGTTAATCCACAATGCCAGGCCAGTTATATCCCACAATGCCAGTTCCAGGCTTACACCCCTGGAGATCATATCCCATGTTGGGGAAGCTCAGAGATTGGCTTAGAGAGAACACATTTGAGCAACAGCAGAGGTTTTCTGGAGATGACTCTTAGGCTCTAATTATAAGTAGATTCAGTTTGTTATTACAGAAATAGGTTTCATAAGGGCAAGCCTAAAAATTGAGGTGTTGACTTATTAAATTGGGAGTCCCTCTTGCATAAGAAAATGTCAGGAATTTCCCAGATGGGGAAGTTTAGTAGTTCTATTTTTTCCAGTTCCTCAAGGGACTTTGCAAATGCTTTTTCATTTTCTGCCCAAAATACTCTGAAATGCATCACTGCATAAACATGAAATTGTACAGAATATTAAGATTTTATTTTTTATTCCAGGTTGTGTAACGATAAAGCCAAATTAGGTTGTTTAAATTAGGTTATATATCACTAAAGCTGAATTAGGTTGCTTAAATTAACTGACTAGACATTAAATTCGACAGTGTGCTATAGGAAACTTAGATTTTGGAGAAAATATTTTTCTTTTTATCTCACACAAAAGTTAAAGCTCTAAAATACAGACAGTATTATTCTTCACCTTATATATTGATTTATACCTTAGTTTTAACCAGGTCAGTTTCATACACAGAATAAAGAATTTTAAAATTTAAAGATAACAGTTAAAGCTTACAATCTAAGCTTTAATTTTTATGAGCACTTCTAAATGAAGCTACTTTTAAAGAAACAAAAAATTAGACAGCTTTTATATTAACAAACCATAGCAGAGCTTTTGTTCTGTTTCACTTTTACACATTTGCAGTTATGTTAATTACTAGATAAAATGAGATATATATATTTGTCCTGCCTTTCTTTTTAAAGTTTTTTTTGTTACAGATGGAGCTCTGACTTACAGCTGACTACATATCTTTTTAGGGAATTATTAGAGCAAAGCAGTACAACTGCTAATTTGGCTGTTTCTGTGATCTCTGTAGCTTTTTATGAATAATTAAAACTATGACTAAACACCATACCGTTGCTGAACATCATACAGATCAGTATTAGGATATAACATGGATAGTGAGAAGACTCAAATTTTTAGGAATTTTATACAATTTCCAAATATATGAATAATATTATTTTAACCTGTATAAATTTACCAGCAGCAACAGGATTGAAAATATTTTTAACCACTGTAATGCTTCCCAAACATTTCCTATGCAATAGGTTAAATTATTTTAGCATCTTACTTATAAAAGAACAAATTATTTGTAACAGTTTTTTCCTGAATAGTGAGAAGACTTGTCTTCGGAAATAAAGGATGAGAAGGCTAAAGATATTAACATGGATAGGATTCTGATGTAAAATCTTTGTTTCTAAAATCCGAGTACTCAGATGATTAAGAAAAAACTTTTTAAAAACTTTAAGTACAGGCTAACAATCCATGTTATTTTAACAAGGAGAGAGACTAAATTTTAGTTTTATATGAATACCCAGCTTGACACAAAAGCTTCTTTTTTGAAATATATAATAAACAGACTTAAAATTTTGGTCATCACTATGACAGAATTCATTTTCATAAATTCCTTTTTTTACAACTCTTACATTCATTTAGAGCTTATAGTCAGTAATGACTATAACAAACGAAATCCATTTTGATAAACTTTCCATCACCATCCATATCACCTATAATTTTTATTTATCCAGACTGCACATAATTAGAAATAAAATTGATACTAAATTCACAAAGCTTTTGAACCTGCATACTTCCTTCCAATAACAGTATTCATGAAGAGGAAAAGAGACAGATATACTACGAAATATAGAAGAAGGAAGAAATTTATGCTTCTGTTAGGCACACAGCCTTGCATTATGTGCTTTATATTCAAAACACATAAATGATTACATTATAATATGCCTAAAATCTCGGTCCAATTCAGTATTGCCTTAGGCTAGCTTAGTTTATAAGTAAGCTTGTATAAATTTAGGGAGAACACATGCAAGCAGAATAAAATCACATTTGTTTAATTCAAAATTTACCATAAATTTATCATAGGTTGAAAAAATGTTTTTTTCATAATATAATTGCAAACAATTTAAAAAGTACATTGACTAAGTTCTGGAGAATACAATGATCTAATTATTATAGTTAGCATTGCAAAGCTTTTTTTTGGAAAACAATGAGCAAGCATAGCTTATTCTGTAGCACTTTTTATGCTTATTTCTAATCTCCAGACGCAGTTAAAAAGATACTCTAAACCATACCTCACCGTATTTTTCTGGACCTAGCCCACCCTCTTCCCCTAACTGCTTTAGGTGGTTAGGCCTTGGGTCAGGGATAGGTTGGACAGAAAGAGATAAGGCTCCTTGAGCTTTGATTTGAAAGTTTTAGATGAAGGCCATGGAATTTTGGGAGTTCTTAAGCCCTTCCTTAATTATTTCCAATTATTAGATTTATTTTACTATGGCCAAGGACCATTGGAAAAGGTCTTAGCTTTTTCCAGAGGCAGCCCTTTTCTCCTACCTTAGGGAAATTCCAGGGGTAGTTTTTCTAAGTCCAGGTTTGTTTACAGTAATTACAAAATTAAGGTTTCTGAATCTTGCCTTTCAGAAGTTGTGTTTTTCTTTTTTTAGAAGTACTAATTTATTTATTTATATAAAACATCTAATTATTTATAAGCAGTTTAAATAGAGCTTTTTAAGATTTGTTTAATTAACTCTGTATTACCATCCAAAGGAATGAGAATATACATTGGACAGATAGACAGACACAAATAGAAACTTAAACAAGAAACAGAAACACAGAAATACTTCTGAGAGGGACAAATATAGGATTGAATATATTATCTCATCCCGATTCTACCTTTTTGAAGAACAATTTCAATTGTTAATATCTTTAATTTTAACTAATCGTAGTATTTTCATTTTAAGTCATTTTGAAGCAAGCCAGATTATGTTACAGAAATAAATCCTTTGTTCTATCTAGACTCATAACTAAAATCTTTCTGATTTTCAATACAGCCTAAAGGTTCCCTTTTTAAAGAATTTCTGTAATCAGTAACCATTTAGGAACATTTGCCCAATACAGGTGCAGGAACGTATTAACTCAAATAGACATTTAACACTTAGTATTTAAATAACACATCAAGTAATAACTAGACCGAACACACCAACTAACAGGCATTAAACGCTTAGCTTTTGCTTGGAGAGGTCTTAGGACACAGTAAGGTACTGGAATTCTTTAATGAATCAGGTAGGATCAGTTAGGAATGAACCTAGATGCTGTTCAACTTGAGATAGATTGGAAAGGGAAAAGGAAACATGGCAGTGGTTTAGGCTCAGCTAGGAGGGATTATGTAGGGAGGAGGAGGAAAAGGAGGAGGGGAAGGGTCAGAGTCAGAGGAGTGCTGAGATTCTGCAGTGGAATCTGAAGATGGGAAGGGTTGTTTTTCTGGCTGTGCCACAGCAGCTGCAGCTTGGCTGAGAGGGGCTGCATGGTGCGGGGCAGAGCTAAGGAGAAGGTCTTCAACAGAACCAAAGGAAGGGTTGGGTGGTGGAGAGAGCACTGGGTTCAGAACTAGATTGTTTTTGAAGGGGGGAATGGAGAAGAAGGATTTGATGAGTGGGACAAGTTTGGCAGAGAGAGGGAGGGGTGCCTGCGCAAGCCAAAGGAGTCTGGTTATATGGTACTTCATTCCGCTTGCTGAGATGCTGACAGTAATTGTCAAGGTCTGAAAGAATTTGTGGGTCAAGGGTTACGTTTTCTGGCCAAACTCACCTGTTTTTTAATTTGTACTCTGGCAGGAGGTAAAATTAATCTCTAGGTCTTAAAATTAGCAGTTCCATGATAGTGGGTAGGGTACTGAGAAAATCACGCCCTTAGACAACTTAGAAACTACCAAGAAGGTGTCCGTTCTTGAGAGTTTTAAGCCCTAGTGAGTATGTGGAGGAATGGATGGAGGTGTCCCTCTGTTTCACTCGCTCATAGGGCCCCAGACCCAGCAGAGGCAGCTGTCTTGTAGTAGCACTAGGATTTTCAAACATGTCCCAGATAGCAGAGAAAGAGAGTGCCGGACGGGAAAGAAGAGAGTGTTTTTCCTTACCCTGAGATGATTCACCGGTGTTGGTGCTGAAGTCAGGCCAGTGGGTTCCGTCCTCTCCTATGGAGGTTTCATTTCCATTCCCTGTTCTGGGTTTCAGCACCAAAATGATAGGTTTTTGACTGGGATGGAGGAGTACAGACCAAAACTCAATCAAGGGAGCTTTATTGCAAGGCTGTCGCAGACAGGTTGATGCTTAAGATGGTGACAGCCTCTTTCTTTTTTTTTTTTTTTTAATTTTAATTATAGAAGTGATTCATGTCCCTTGAGAAAACAAAAAAATACATTTTTTTAGATTTTACAGGATACAAAACAAATGTATATGTGTAGTTTTGAACAAGTTTTGAACTTGTTTGGGTTTATGTTCAAATTTGAAAGTGATGACATAAAACCACTAAAAAAAAAATTAGACGAATTCAAATTAAAAACAAATGTGACTTGCTGTAAATAAATCATTGCTTGTAATGTGAATATGGTATAGACAGCTGTCCAGAATCTTTGGATTTCTACATTGTGGACACTACAGCATACAACTGTGATAGCTCGCTTCTCTTACTACTTGACCCCAACAGTTAACATAGTCACTTCTGTCATTTCTGATAAGATTTTCCTTGTGGCCTAATATCTAACCAGGTTTTAAGACTGTTTCATGGTTGTTTAAAACTGTTATCTACTCTTTGCTTATTGAATATAGCAGTCTGTCTTAGATCTTAATTTTGTTTCAAATCTTCTGTAACCCTGTTATGTTCCTCTAATTGATGTATTGACTTCAACGGTATAATCATGGTTTTGACATTTTCTCTTATTTTGCATTAAAGTTTTTTATTTCCTGTTTAAAGCTGTAAGTGGAAATTTTTAAAATACCAAGTTTATAATGATGAAATGTTTCACATAAAATACTTGTATTCTGCCCCATTTGTGAATTCATATTCTAGCAAAATGTGAACTCATTTTCACATTTTTAAAAATATTTTTATTGAGATATTTTCATGTACCATACAGTCCATCCAAAACATACAGTTAGTGGCTCACGGTATGATCACATAGTTGTGTATTCATTCCTTTGATCATTTTTAAAACAGTTGCATCATTCGAGAAAAAGAAATAAAAAGAAAAACCCCATATGTCCCCTACCCCTTAGCAACCTCCCTTTTATTGACCACTAGTATTGCAATCTACCTAATTTTATCCCTTATCTCCACCCCACCCCCCATTATGTATTTATTTTTTTTGTCCTTATTTTTTTACTCATCTGTCCATACTCTGGATAAAGGAAACATCAGCCACAAGGTTTTCACAATCACACAGTCACATTGTAAAATCTATGTAGTATACAGTCTTCTTCAAGAATCAGGGCTGCTGAAATACGGTTCAGTGGTTTCAGGTATTTCCTTCTAGCAATTCTAATACACTAAAAACTAAAGAGGGATATCTATATATTACATAAGAATAACCTCTCAGCTCTGAAATTTCTCTGCCACTGAAACTATTTTGTCTCATTTCTCTCTTCCCTCTTTTGGTCAAGAAGGCTTTCTCAGTCCCATGGTGCCAGGTTGTGGTTCATCCCAAGAGGCACGTCCCACGTAGTGAGTTCACCTGCCGAATTGGCTTAGAGGTGGTGTCCACATTTGAGTAATGAAAGAAGTTCTCTGGGAATGACTCTTAGGCATAATTATAAGTAGGCTTAGCGTCTCCTTTGCAGGAATAAATTTCATAGGGACGAGCCCCAAGACATATATTTGGTTTTTTTTTTAGTTTTATTTATTGAAGTATAATTTACATGTAATAAAATTCACCCTTGTTAAGTGTACAGTTCAGTGAGCTTTGGCTAATGTATATAAGGTCATATAATCACTGCTATAATCAAGATGTAGAACTTTTCTTTCAACCCAGGAATCCCCCCATGCCCTTTGTAGTCAGTTTCCTCTGTCCCCAACCACTGATCTCATTTCTCAATTCTCTCCCTTTATTTTTGCCTTGTCTAGAATGTCATAAAAATGAAAGCATACAGTAGTCTTTTGTGTCTGGATTTTTTTCAGTTAGTATAATGCTTTTGAGCTTCCTCTGTGTCTTTGCTTTTTACCACAGAATAATATTCCATTGTATGGCTGTACCACTATTTGCTTATCCTTTACCAGTTGATGGACATTTGGATTGTTTCTAGTTTATGAGTAAAACTGCTATAAACATTCATTTATAGGTCTTTGTGTGATTGTACTTTAATTTTATAGGAAACAGTCAAAGTCATTTTCTTTAATGACAGTAGCGTTTTGCGTTCCCACTAGCATGAAGATTTCCAGTTGTTCTTCATCCTCACCAGCACTTATTGTCAGTATTTTAAATTTTAGCCATTAATAAGTTGTTCACGATTAGCTCATTGTGATTTTAATTTGCATTTCCCTGATGGAAAGTAATTTTGAATATCTTTCCATATGTTTATGTGCTAGTGGTGAAATGTCCAAATCTATTTTACAGAGATTTTTAAAAAAATTATTTGTTTACTTTTTACTGAGTTGTAAGAGTTGCTGGATATGAACCCTTTATCAGATACGTGTTTTGCAAGTATCAACTATGTGGCTTGTATTCATTTTCTTAACATTTTCTTTCAAAGAATGGAAGTTTTATTTTAGTGAAGTCAATTTATCAGTTTTTTTATGGTTGATGCTATTTTTTTGGTCATCTAAAAAATCTGCTTAACCCAAGGTTCCAAAGATTTTTTACCAAATGTTTTCTTCTAGAAGTTTTATAGTTTTATGTTTTGTTTTGTTTTGCATTTAGGTCTATGATCCATTTTGAGTTCATTTTTAAATATGGTATAAGTTAAAGGTTGAGTTTTATTTTAGATATAGATGTACTCTATTTTTAAAGTTTTAATTTTTTTCACTTATTTTAGTGGCATAAAAGTTGTTTCTATTTCATTTTCTTGGTGGCTTGTAATAGTTCATCATCATGAAATATTCTTGACCTTATTTAATGATTTCTTACCTTAAATGTTATTTGGTATGATGTTAATGTCTTAATGCCGTGCCATTATTATTTTTTTAATCCTAGAGGTAGAATTGTGCAATCATATTTCTTTCTATGGTGGGCTGCTTTTCTTTTTCTTCCTTTATTGCCCATTTTGAAGGTCCAAGCAACCTTTAATTCAGTCTTCTCTCTTTCACTGCAATAGGGGCTCTTCTGGGTGGTTTTCCTCTTTATTTAGGCAGTTCTCTTGACTTTTTACTGGGTAGCTCTTAATGCTTTTAGAGAAAATTATTTCCCACTGTTTGATTTAAAAAGAATTGTCACTGCCCCTGAATATCTCTTTCATACCTTTTAAAGCGTTTAAATGTCACTTAAAGAGCTTTTATTTGTCTTTTAAATGCACCTAAATCAGCCTTTATATTTAAATTGGATTCTTCTAGCTAATCCTGCCTTCCTTGCACAAATTTCCACATTCCAGCCTAACAGAAAATGATTGTAAGACTTAAGTACAGGATGTTTTGTAAGTGAAACACTTCTGAGTATTTGAATATTTAAAATAGGAGAAATATGTATGTGAATCCATCAGTGGTTTATTTCTGATTTGCTCAGAAGACCATTTCTTGAGATTTGGAAGATACGATAGGAACTTGAAAGATAGTCTATACCTCAAATAATGTTCCAGTTCTCAACAGCCCACAAGTAATACCTGGATAAGGAGCACTAAATAAACCTATAGAACAGCATTTTAATGTATGATGCAGCTTAATAGTAAATTTTAGTGAAAGTGCCAACCATTGGGAGGCTTCTTATTTTAGCTAACTTATTGCTTGGTAGATGTTAAGCCCAGTTATTTTTTAGCAACTGAAGCTGTTTGTAGTCAAACAAATGAAACTTTTTTTTTTTTATTATTTGCATTCTTCTAAAGTCGTTTAAAAATTTAAATTTTAGTACCTTGTCAAAGCCCCATCGCCCACTCTACACCTTTGGGTATTGTTACGATTTTATGAATTAAGTAAATAAGTTTTGTTCTTTTTTTTCTTTTTTTCAGATGTGGTGGGACAGTGGGAGCTATTCTGACATGTCCACTGGAAGTTGTCAAAACACGGCTGCAGTCATCATCTGTGACATTATATATCTCTGAAGTTCAGCTGAACACCATGGCTGGAGCCAGTGTCAACCGAGTGGTCTCTCCTGGACCCCTCCATTGCCTAAAGTGAGAGCACAGATTCGTTAATTTTCTTTGGTTGGTTTACCTTAGTGATTCCCACATCTGTCTGCATTCTGCCACACTTGAAGAGATTTTGACAGAAGCTGCTTGGAATTATATTCTTTAAAAATGATCAATCTTGGGCAGGCCACAGTGGCTTAGCAGACAGAGTTCTTTCCTGCCATGCCGGAGACCTGGGTTCGATTCCTGGTGCCTGCCCATGAAAAAAAAGATTATTTTTAATGGAACGAAGGAATTCGATGGCTGGTGTAAAATAGAATATTATTCCCAAATTATGCATTTTAGGAATGATTTTCTATGTTTATCCCATGGATTTTTTTCCTAAAACTTTTACAGGTTGAACTGTGGTAGCATTAATGGTAACTCTCTGTGTACGTATTTGTAATTTTAAAAGTACTCATAAATATGTGCATGCAATTAATGACAGTCAGGCTTTTATAGAACCTAATTGTAATTGAGATTTAAAATGTTATTTACTGTTTGTTCACCATTTCTTGATGGTTTGAAAAAGATCCATTTATATGTTTTGTTATGTTGCAAATTGGGTTTGAAGTTTCAAAACTATTATCAGATTTTACATGGTTAGACTTATGTAACTGAATGCTTTGTGTGTCTACCTTATCAGCTCACTTGGGACTTAATCTATTTGAACTTAGTTCAGTAGTGTTTGTTTTGTAGTAGTAAATAAACTCATCTTGTGTGTTTATCTTCACTACCAAAAGATTTCATCAGTCTTTTCCTTTTTTTCTTTTAACTTAGTTTCCTAAGTACATGAATTGATAGAATAAATAGAATAAATGATAGTTTGTGCTTTGTCAATAAAAAACAAGTTTTTAAAGGAAACTAACCAGAGCAGCATAACATATAATACAAGCATAGTTATGTTAACAAGTATTATAATGCAAATATATGGGATTTAGACCCTAAGTTTATAGTATAAAGTATCAAACTTTGAAGGACACCCTTTTCTAAATATTTTTTTCTCTTTCAGGGTGATCTTGGAAAAAGAAGGGCCTCGTTCCTTATTTAGAGGATTAGGGCCCAATTTAGTGGGGGTGGCCCCTTCCAGGTAAGCTAAAAACTTTTAAAATAATCAAAATTATAGTACTCTTCTTGTTTCAAGGTATCTGAATTTATTAAGTTTATAAGTATAGTTAAATTTATAAATGCAGTGTTAAATGTTTATGGGAAATTAAAATATTTGATTTTCTTTTTAGGGATTTTACATGCTTACCAGAGAAAATTTATAATAAAGTAAGTCTTGTTGGTATAGAACAGTACTTGGTATTTTGAAAACTAAGAATATTTCAATACTGTTAGGAATTAGCAATAGTAATATGAATACAAAGAGTACGTTCCATAATGTTCAAGGGAGAAGGTATAATACTTGCATTAAAATGAAATTATTGATAGTCTTATACTGGAAGAAAAAAAGAAGCATGGTGTATTATAGCTTGAGGTTCAAAAATGCTGTATTTCTATATTTCATTGATAAAAGCTTTAAGCAATCCTGTACTTACAAGTCCATGGATTATAGGGTGAGCACACAACCAGTCCTGGCCATTTTGAGTCCTCCATCTCCCTAGCCATGGCAATTAAAGAATGGGCGTTTAACTCAGCCAGGCTAATGAGAGACTTCAGCAGAACCTCTGCTAGCACTACTGAAAAGAAGACTGTCCTGAAATCCTAGGAATCAAGGGCCATGTAAACCTGAGTTTGTACTAAGTGGAGAGGGTATGTCTGAGAAGAAACTCGGAGGCTAGCAGAAATGAAAAGAGAACTAAGTCCTGATGTTATTTTTCTGGAGGCCCCAGATCCAGCTGCCCTACCTCTGGACTTTAAAGTTTTGTAAGCCAATAAAATCCCTTGTTTATGAACAACAACAACAAAGAGTCCATGGATTCGGGGTGCACAGGTGGTTCAGTACTAGAATGCCTCCCTGCCCTGTGGGAGAGCTGGCCTCGATTCCCAGCCCATGTACCGAACAACAGCAACATAAAAGTCCATGGATGAAGTGAGGTGTTTGTGTGTTGTATTCAGACTTGAAAATGGCGAAGATAACATTTATCTCTTTTTATTGCATAGAGTAGGAGTTATAAAACTAGTAATATTTGCACGATAAGTCTGGAAATTCCCTTATAGCTAGGAGCTGTGTACTCAGATCTTCTGGAGAGGAAATGCTTATACTCTTTTTTTGGCCTTAGAAGTTAGGAGAATTTTTGTGGGAAAAATAAATAGAAAATTTGCCTAGGTCTATGCCCATAGACTGTATTTCTGACATTTAGAGATAGGTGCTTGGTAGTTTTTGTGAATTTAGCTAAACCAGCCCTTGTATCTTGACAGTTTTTTCTCTATAAAGAAAATAAACATTCTTTTATACAAATGTTTCTCTTGAGTCCAAAGGCCTATATTTAGAATTTATTTCTAAAATGTTTTGCTCCTCATAGCTATCCTGTTCATTGCCCTATCTTAAGTCAATATTCCCTAGCTTACAGTGTAGCAATTAAGCTTCAAAGAAACAGGATGGAAAAATAGAACCAAAAGCTAGGTGGGGACTCAGGGCTTAGACCAAACTTGAAGAAAGGGACAAGAAGCCTGAAATCTTGCAGCATGTAAGAGCAATAAGAGTCATGCAAGTACCTATCACAGTATAGAAAATCTTATAAACGGAGATGCTGAATAGAATCAAGGTGGTAAGGATGCAAAGAACAAAGATACCAGTAATCATCTAAAAAGATGGGAAAGTTGTAGTCATGTGGAGATGCAAAGGACCTCATTGTGGAGCAGTTTTTGCACTGCTCAAAAGGGCAAGGATATACTAAAGGAACTAGCAGTAAGAAAGGGAATGACCTGCATCTCTTCAGATTAAGCCTGTTTGGCTTAGGGGACAGGTTAGCCACATACAATGGTTCCATTTCCTCTTAAAGAAGACAAACATTTGTGATTTTTTCATTTCATGCATTAATTTGTGATTTTTCTCTGACACTATTTTATTTTAGATTGTCTTCTTTCATGATAGAACACTATCCATAATTCACCTTTAGAATGAAACCTCATATCCAGTTTTCTGTATTCAAGCCATGTACCAGATCCATGTCTCTATTTATTGTGTTTCAACTTTTTTTATAGGCTCTCTGTAAAAATTATTCAAAATTACATCCTCATTGTAAAAACTAAAAAAAAAAAAAAAAAGTACAGCATAAAACTTGACATTCCACCCTAAATACATTACCTCCTACTTACTGTATCCACCTTGCCACACACACTCGCTCTTCTCTTCATAGTTAACTACTGTTGGTAAGCAGTTTGGTATATATTCTTCGAGTCATTTTTCTGGGTTGTTTGAATCATACTAAATATTTCACCTAATTGACCTTGAAGCTCCTTCTATGACAATTTGTAGGGCTTTTAAAAATTACATAGTATAAATATTCTGGCATTAATAAGTATTGCCTTATCCATTTACATTTAGATTATTTTCAGATTGTTAAAAACTGATTCTGTAAATTCTTTTTTTGTATTTTTAAGTGTGAAAGATAACATATACAAGAAAGCAATAAATTTCAAAATACACTGCAACAATTAATTGTAGAACAGATTTCAGACATTGATTGGTGTGGGTTACAGGTCCACAAATTTTAGAATTTTCCTTCTAGCTGCTCTAAAACACTGGAGACTAAAAGAAATATCAATATAATGATTCAGCAGTCGTGCTCATTTGTTAAATCCTGTCTTCTCTGTTTTAACTCCATCTTCACCTTTGATGTTTCTCCCAATCTTTAGAGGCATTTAGGTTATGCCCATCCTAACTTTTTCCTTTTGGAAAGGGCTATCAGTAATATGGGATGGGGGGTGGAACTAGTTGATGTTCTAGAGCGACTTGCCCCCTGAGTTTCAGGACTTATTTGGTCTAGGAACCCATCTGAAAGTTGTAGGTTTCTAGAAAGTAATCATAGTGCATAGAACTTTTGTAGAATCTCAGATAGAGCCCGGGGTGTTTATTAAGGTTGGCAGAAATGATTTTGGTTGGGGTTTGGTAAACCGTTGTAAATAGCAATCTCTAGCTGAAGCTTGCAAAAGAGTAGCCTCCAGATTAGCATCTCAACTCTATTTGAGCTCTCTCAGCCACAGATATACATTATTTGTTACACTTATTTTCTCCCTTTTGGTCAAGAAGACATTGTTTTTCCCACCATGGCGGGGCCAGGCTCATCCCTGGGAGTCATGTCCCACATTGCCTGGGAAACATTCACCTCTGATGTCATGTCCCACGTAGCGGGGAGGCTAGCAGTTTCACTTGCATAGTTGGGCTTAGAGAGAGAGAGGCCACATCTGAGCAAAGAAAGAGGTCCTTTAGAAGTAACTCTTAGGTATAACTATAGGTAGGCTTAGCTTTTCCACTACATAAATAAGCTTCACAAAAGCAAGCCTCAAGATTGAGGCCTTGGCCTGTTGACTTGGGAGTCCCTAATGTTTGCAACAGTATCAAAGGTTTCCCCAGTGGTAAAGTTTAATAGTTCCGTATTTTTTCTCCTATCCCTCGAAGGCCTTTGCCAATACTTCTTAATTATCTGCTCAGCATATTCTGTAATGTAGTTGGGCATTACATTAAGCTATGCAGAATTACAAGCCCTCATTCCTATTCTGGGCTTCATGTGTTTGGGTGGTTTACTTTAAGTGATCTGTCTAGACAGGTTGAGTTAGATTATGTGCTAAAGAAAATGGTTTTGTGAATTCTTAAATAAGTATATTTATTTAGAATGATTAACTAAAAGTAGCATTTCTGGATAAAGGGGTCTCTAAACACATTTAAAATTAAGGAATATTGCTCAATTGCCTTCCAAAAAGCTTTAGTATATTTTTATTCACAAATAATGAATTAATTGCCCTTTATCCACATCCTTACCAATGTTGGTTATTAACCATCCTTTTAATATTTTGCCAAATGAACTTAAAATGAGTTTTCACCATTTTAATGTACATTTGTTTAATTTTTGCTGCAGTTACGCCCCTTGTAATTATTGGGCATTTTTGTGTGTGTGTACCTTGTATGTGAATTGCCTGTATATGTATGCGTGTGTGTGTGTGTTTGTATTCCTTGCATTTTCTCATTCGAGTGTCTGTCTTTTTTTTATGATTTCTAGGAACACATTGTTTATTCCTCTTCATAATTTGACATCATTACATGTATCCTGTTTTTTTCTTTCTCATAAAGTAGAGCGATTCGTTTTAAATTATTGCAGCTTCCCTTTTTTCTTAAGTACATTTAAAAGGAAACAACAGTAGAATTTACTCTGTGTACTTGTGGACCTACTCTATACCTTATTGGACAAATCATCAAGATTAATATTGGAAAATATGGGATATTTCATACAGCAAGGAAATAATTTGCTGGGAAAGCTAAACAATATGAAGACAGTAAGGATGTATAAAGTCACAGTCAATAAATTAACTGAGGAAACAAACTGAATAGAATGTTTATAGACGTTAGAGAACATATCTTGACCTGTAGGAGCTGATTTCTAGTGTTGGAATAGTTTTGTCTGTGAGCGACTATGAATTTTAGTATAGATTAGAATATACTGCAGTATCTCAAATTCATTTCTTTCTACCTTCTTTCCTTTCTATCTACTGTGTAGTAAGAGGACAGATTTTCAAAATAAGAACTGTTGGAATTTTTTTTTTCAGTTGCTAATTATTTTTACTTTGATTAATTTGGTCACCTCTATGTATTGCCCCTCTACCCCCCACATTTTTGAAGTGCTCATTCTGTATTTACTTAACTCCATTAAATATATTTAATTTAATCTTTGCCTTGCATACTGAACGCATTCATACATTTTCCAATCATCAAAATCTTTTATAAAATTACTTCTTGTTTCAGTTAATCAACTGCTAAATAACTGTTACAGTATCTTTGGAGGAGGAACTGTTATTTTGAGGATGCTGAGAAATTTACATTTGAGTTTTTGTTTTTTTTTCTTTTAAGAGTCAACACAGACTGTACTTTCGGGGTCTTCATGGAAAAAACGTGAATTAGCCTTATATTACATGAGAATGTGGCTGAGACTGTTGTGCTGTACTGGACATATTTTATCTCCATTTTTAAATTACAAAGATCACTTTACATGTCAGTGAAATCTTACAAATTAAGCAACTTGTTGATAAAATTTAAATCTTTATTTTAGAGCAATCTACTTTGCTGCTTATTCAAATTGCAAGGAAAACTTGAACCGTGTATTTGATCCTGATTCTACCCAGGTACACATGATTTCAGCTGCAATGGCAGGTATGAATGTATAACATTAAAAAAATAATAACTTTCTGAAACCTAGAGACTTAATATTGAATTATGATGACTTTATATTGAAAAGTTAAGATGGTTATACGTTTTTCATGGATTAGCATCTGCAAAAACTTTACATTTATTATAAAACGAATTTTTCAAGTTTAGATAAGTTGACATACTCTGATGTCAACTGGCATGTTTGTAATTAGGAGTTCAAGTGATGGGATACAGGTAATATAATATTTATATTGCCTTTTGTAGTCCTCTAAATATTTAATGATCACTTCAAAAAATTTTAAAAATCCAACTATAATTACACCATTTAATAAAGAAGTTACCAAGCTGTAATTTACTCTTCTCTCCTCAATTTCTGTTAGTGCCTTTTCCCTTTTTGCTGCATGTTTTGGCTTCTGTCTGAAATGTGCCGGCAGTTCTTGGTAAAGTATTCATTTTGTCCTGTGCTCAAATACTAAAATTTTGTGAGTGGTTTATCTTTGATGACTTGAGACAGAATTACCTTAATATATTTTTAAAAAATATATTTGTGGGCTGTATTTGTGACACCTAAAAACATTTTATGTAAAACACATTAGATAGCACTTGAAATTTAGGCACTGGCTATGTGTGCATGCTAGCTATTGGAATGTTTCCAGGAACTTCTATCATAATTGATGACTCTATATGATACGGAATTAAAACAACTGGTACACAGAGACTGGGGTCTCTGTGATTGCACTTAAAGATAAGCTTTGGGATATTGGTTTGACCAGTCTGGTTCTGGAATCATTTGCAGCCATGCATGTTAGACAAAGCCATGAACTTCAGTCCTCAATAGGCAGTTCTCTCCAGTTCGCTGAGATTTGTTGCATTGTTTAACCTCTCTTATATTCCCAAATTATGCTTTTACTTTATAAAGCAAACTAGCTGTTTACATCAGTTGTCTTTATTAATCATCAAATTGAGTGTCAATCTTGTGCTTAAAAATAAGTACTTAAACCATTAATTGTTTTCTGTTTGGAATTAAAGTGGATCAATTTGAACCACATATTAATAAATTAAGTGTAAGTTTGAAATACTGATTTCTGAAAGGTTGATAGCCCTTACCATATAATAAATGTAGTATTTACCTTACAAATTGTTTTCAAGGATTTTTATATTTATTTGAAGCTGGAAGGGACAACCTTAAAGATCAAGGTAGTAAAATATTCCATTTACCTATGAAGAGATCTTGGGCAGATTATATAATTTATGTGAATCTCTGTTGCTTTATCCATGAAATAAGTAGATTGTTCCATACAGAAAGGGACTTTGAAAATTAGTTCTTTAGTTTAATACCATAGAGATTATTCAGTTATAACTGGAATTATTTTTAATGTACTTTTTTACAGATACTGACTATGAGTAAATGTGATTTCTACCTTATGAAATTGAGTGGGTAGGAGGTAAAAGTTGGTGGCCAGTGACAAACTAGGTAACCACTGTATTAGATAATTTAAGGATATATTTCTGGGTTACCAGTGTTTATATTTTGTGGGTTTTTTTTACCTCTGGAAAATTATAAAGAGAGTTTAATCTTTTTTTGAAAGAATTGAAATTTAGAAAGTTGATGTGTAATCAGTTTCAGTTAATGGTAGTTGTTATATATTCAGTATTGCAACTTTAGAGGTTCAGAATATCTTAATTCTCATTGGAACATCTTTTTTCATTGTACTATCTCATCAGAATTTATTGCCATATTTGTATCATACTGCAAAGAATTTCAATAGAATTGTCATTTTGTAATTTTTTCTTAAAGTGTACAAATGCTTACTCGTGGATTGTACTTTTAACTACTGTAAACTATTTTCTGAACTTGAATATCTTGAATTTTGTTTATATTGATAGTCTTTTACTTATTCAGAAACTATTGAACTGTAAACTTATGTTTCCTTGCACTATTCATGAGCATTAACATTTAGCTTCGCAGTTGAGATTTAACACCTACGTGGTTGATGAAATTGAATGGTCTCACACAGCTGTCAAGGTAGTCTTCTGTCCCCTTCATCCTTGGAATAATCCAGACTAGATTGCTCTGGGTTTTCTTCAGGATCGTTTTTAGAGGTCTTATAAATATGAGTGATGTGGTAAAGTGTAAAAAATCAATTTAAACTGGCTATTAAAAAAAAAATGCTAACCTTGTCACTTTAGTGTCAAAACAGGCATAAAATGAACCATTAACAATATTGCCTTGAAGGTTTTGCCACACCAGATAGCACGAGCATTAAAGTTAAGGCACCTTATTTTTATTCCATGTAATCTCAAGTAATTTTCATTTTGCATTTTATCCGTCAGATGAACCTAAATGTTTAATTTAGATATTAGACTTTTTTTATTAAGAGGAAACTTTATTTAAAGTGTCCTATTTTCATTTATTTTACCCTTTCAAGTGAATACTATAAAAATTTGTGAGCCTTTAAAATTGAATTATAAATTTTCATATATTAAAATGTTTTTCTAATTGTGAGGATATTTAATGAAATTAACTAATATTGATTCTTCCAGTGTTTTACCTGCCTTATTTTCCTACACGTGACCTTTACGAGACTAAGTTATACCTTAACTGTTCAGGGTATTTTTTTTATGCTTATGTGTTTTTCTTTAAATAAAATTGTATATTCCTCTGTATACACCTGGAACACAGATATTTATACAGAAAGTAGTATTAGATTTTTTTCTTTATACTGTTTCCCAGTTTTTGAAAGTTTTTGCCTGGCATGTATATAATTTTGTATACATTGTAGATTTAAAGGAAATGAGTTTTGATTTTTATTGGAATTATATATTCAAAGTTATTGCTCAATTTTTTCAATACCCATAATGTTTTTTCATACCTTGTGGATTTTATTTGCTTACAGCATACTCTGTTAATTTTTCAAGACAAATTTGCTATTTGATTTAAAGTTTATTATTAAAGGTTAAGTTTTTACTCAGTAAATAAAATTTTAATCTTGCATATATATATATATATTTAAATAGCTTATTTGGCCACAGCAGTTCATTCAGCCAGATGGATGTTTGAACAGATGTTTTGTGTGTTTGTGTGTAAACATTCTTCTGCTTTTTGTTTTGTAGAACACAAGAAATTAAATACAAAATAATCCAAAAGATTCCATAAATATGGATGTACAATATTATTGGCCATAGTGCAAAAGGTGAATGTGCTATTGTAGAAACATATACTTTATTTGTTTTGTAATACTGTTATAAATAGTCACAAAATGAAGTTCCTTGACTATTCTGGTTTTTTTAGTTTTGTTTTCTTTAAACAAATTTACCAAGTAGGTGGGTTGTTAAAGAATGAAAAATTGAATTTTCAACTCTTTGCCAATGGTAGATAATAATGGTGGGAAAATGGGATATGGTAATTACCTCTGAACCAAATATTTTCTTAGATTCCCCTTTGACAAGGTTAGCATTTTTTCTTTAAGACATAATTGGGCTTCTTTTAGGTAAGTATTTGGACTCAAACTGCTGCAGATGGCGGAATTTTCAGTACTCAGTGCATTTTTTTTTTTAATTTGTGGCCCGTTCTAATATTTTCCTTTCCTTTTCTTTTTTCTTTTTTTAAGTTAAAATTTTCAAAAGTAGATCTCACAGTAAAATATTTCTCAAATCCGTCCAGTGAGATTCAGTTTGTACACATGTTTCTGATGAGGTCACTGCTTGTTGTTATGATACAGAAAAGCCTGTGTCTATTTTAGGCATTTACTGTACATTTCTCCCGAGAAAAGAGTGAGATCGTGTCATCTCATGCTCCCCATCCGCAGGTCACTTCCTGTAGAAATATGGACTAACTTAAACCTCGTGAGTACTGAACTGAGCATCTCTTGCAGCCTCTAGTATAATAAGAAACACACCCTGGGTTTTTAATAATACTTTGGAATTAATAGAAGGCGGGAAATGAACTTTTATTTCCTGAATTTGTGTGTGTGTTATCAGAGTATTTTATAATAATTAAATTCTGATCCCTTTATAATCACTCTAAAAGGAATTGTAATCAGTCATCACGTAATAAAAGTGGGGTCTTCAGTTTAGCCATAACAGGCTTGACCTCCCAGGAATTTGCTAACAATATTTAAGATATACATAGTTGTAAATGGTATCATACCATCCTACAACTTTTAGAAAAATTAGTAGTTTTTTACTTAGCATAACATATTTAAGAGTCTAATACAATGCCTTCAGTTCTCTTGTCTGTTGATACTTGACTTTTTACTTTCTTGCAAAAATATTGATCTTAATACCATACTTTCGAAATAAATGCAGGATAAGAATATCTGGGATCTTAGCTGTTTTAGTGTGAATTAGCTTTTTTTTAAAATGGGTTTTAATACTTTTCTTTTAGGAGGTTAGGTGGGATTTGTTGTGTTTACATGAGTTAATTGAAATAAAAAGTACTGAAAATGCAATACTACAGGTATCACTCACTTAATGAAATAGCCATTTTCAGTAAGTTTATTATAAGCAGAATTTCTGTTAATCTGGTTTTTAATTGGTTTAAATTTTTACATGGAGTCTTAAATGAAACAAAATTTTTTAAATTGCCTTTGAAAAGTGTGTAAAAGCTTTTGAATAAAATACTAACCACACTGCTAACTGCTATGATCAATATATTGGCACTTTCCTTTAACTGACTGTTAAGTTTGCTAACTCTACAAATGGATCATTCATATTACCTCTAAGTCAGTTTTAATGTTTCAATGAGTGCTAAGAATATTAATATAAACTAGTATATTATCAAAATGCCACAAAATTAAAATCCCCAAATCAAAATAACAGGCAATTTTTAAATTTCAGGGCCACCGTTCTCAATATCTTTGTGTCCTAGAAGTAGGGAGATATGTTTCCCTTTGGCATTTTGAATAAGCTGTTTATCAACCTCAGATTGCCTCGCCATATATAATTAAGTTAATGGGTTTTCTTTTTCTTTTTGTTTCTTCCCATTTGTTTCATTTCTTGAATTAATAAAATTGTATTTTCCAGGTTTAATTAACCTAGTGTCTCCATAGTTTATTAAAGTGTCCTTGGTTAAGAAAAAGTGATAGGTTAAAACCCAAGGACTAGAATTCCGACTGGTAAAGGACCAATTGCTAAAATCCCGTGGATTATGATGAGATTCTTTAACCTCATAGCTCATGGATAGTTAGGCTAGTATCTTTATTAAGAGGTAACTCTCTGTATTGGGAGAATTGAGCTAAAGCAACCAAAGAAAGCACAGCTGGGTGGTCCAATAATAAGAGCAGTTATGTGGCTAAGGTGACAACGTTCTCTCACTTACCCTCTCTTAATGTGTCTATCCATAGTGCTGGAAATGAGTTTTAGTTAAGTGAGAAATACCTGTTGTCTGCTTTCTATCTTTATTCATTAATATGTACAGAGAATAATTTAAATTATAGTTTATAGGTGTTTTAAAAAGTTTATTCCCAGTAACTCGTAAATGTTTGCTATAATATTTTTAAATTATATATTTATATGTGTGGGGTTGGTTTTTTTTTTTTCAGGCTCTAATTGAGGAATTTTGTAACTTGGAAGAGTATTATGGGCAGAAACTTGGGTACTAAGTTTTTATTTTTAGAAATAGAATTTTTACTTTTTAAAAAATTTGTGCTTCTGAGAATTAACAGGGTCCATTTTCTTTTCAAATAAAATTTAATTGAAAATTTTTAACTATTTAGGCTATTTTTTGTGAGTTTGATGTAAAAATTCCCAGTTTTAGACTTTTAGAATTTAATAAAAAGCAAACATTTTTTCTTAATTTAAAATTTGTACAGAATGATTACTAAAAACCACTGTGAATAATGAGGAGGATGTTTTGTTGTTTACTGCTTAGCTGCTAGCTTTTCATTAATAAATCCTCAATCTTGCTGTACAGACATTTAATTAATAAAAATGTTAAAGTTTACAGTGTAAAAATCATTAAACTTGGGCATAACCAGAATATTGATTCTGATGTATCAAATATAATTTTGAATATCTTTAGTTTGACTTTTTCACCTAGAAAAATAAGGCTCAAAAGAAGAAAAAAATAGTAACTTTGTTCTTAATTAAGCCAGGCCACGCCACAAAATCCATTCCAAAAAAACCTGGTCTGATAGTTTACTGTTTTTTTTTCTTTTTTACCTCTTATTTACAAAAGATGTTTGTAACATCCTTTCCAACACCTTAAGTTTTTTTTTTTGTTGTTGTTGTTTTTTCATTACTGGCAGATGGTTCCAAAATTGTTAGTCCCATTCCAGTTTTATATTTATCATTGTAGTTTAAACATACTAAGAAAAACAAAGATTATAGGCCTCACAAAATTGTTAAAGGAATTATTAAATGAAACTTTTGTTTCTTTTATTTATTAAATACATTTATCTTGCTTGCTAAATAGGTTTAATTGGAGCATTCATTGGATGTCTGGCTGTTTCTACTACAGTGTTAAAACAGTGGGTTAAGGGCATAAAACTTTTTTACCTAATGATCTGACATCACATAATGGAAAAGAAGCTGTGAGACTAAATTCAGCTTTGTAAACAATTTAGTAATTATTTTGCACCTGTAAATATACCCATACTAACCCTGAAAGCCAAAATCGGTTAATGGTTGATTCTGTACTATATGTCCATTTAAAAAACAAGTGATTCCTAAATTCATCACAGCATTTTTTGTTCCTGAAAGTACTTTACTCATACTTAATGTGTTAATTATATCCCACCTTTCTAAAAATGTGCTCGACCTGTTAATATCTGTTATAGAAAATATTAAAACAGTTAAGATCCTTGGAATTTCTTCATGCAAGTTTTCATTGAATTTAAATGCCAACTAAAATGTAGCTTGATGTAAGTAGTTCTGTGAAGTTTGTATAGCTGATCTTAAATGTTTACAGGCAATATTTTGAAAACCCTATTTTGTGTAGTTGAAGCAATCTTATAAGTTACTATCATCAAGATTGCATTCATATGCTACTGTTTTTCTGTAGCATTTAGGAAAATGACGAGTAATAAAGATAGGTACCACCTAGAAACATACTGTTCCAGAGATCTTAATTCACTACCTGCAGTGAACCACCTAGATGACCACCCTTTTGCACTAATAGTTAGTGCACAGTACTTTAGTTTTAAAATAAACCGTAACTATTTTCTACCCTGAGTTTCTCTTCAATATCTATAAAAGAGAAGGTGTAGTTTCAATTTGTAACTTTTTCTGAACTTTTCAGTTTTTGTATGTGTGGGTTAAAAATAGCTCTGTCCTATTAACGTCAAGAAAACACATCTCTATGATGCCATTATTTTTTAACACTATTAGTAAGTGTATGTTATATAAGTATTCATAGGGCCAAACAATCCTTTCTGTTACATAATCAATTTAAGATCAAAATATTAATAAATGCTGAGACATTTATGTAGAAACCATTTTGAACATAGTACTTTGTGCTGTTAATCAGATCCCAAGTAGCTGTTACAGAATTTGCATGCTTTTTAGCCCTAGAATACATAAAATTTCTGTACTTTTGTCTTTATAAATGGCTTTCCAAATCAGCTTAGCTAATAGAAGGTGCCCCTGAGGAGATCTTCTGTAGGTTGGGAGAGGAATTTACATATAATCAACTTATGATATTAAAAAGGTCTTTTAGTTAAGGTCAGAATTGGAGAATTTTATTCACATAGATTAAAAATAAAGCAAAGATGTTCATGGTGTATGGATTTGTAATATAAAAATATAAGGCATACATCAATTAATAGTTTAAAATTTGTGTTTTCTTTAATATATATAATATAGATATATATATAATTTATAAAACCTTAAATGTAATAGTGGGCTCTTCATTTTTACCAGAGTTCATTTTAAACCTGTTTATTTAGGTTTTACTGCAATTACAGCGACCAACCCCATTTGGCTTATAAAGACTCGGCTACAGCTTGATGCAAGGTATGTTGATTATTAAAATTAGTTAAAGTTGGTTTTAACTGATTTTATCTATAGTTTTATATGAATGAGATTTCAGCGCCAGGTATTTAACTACATTTTCTTCTCCTTACCTTTTGCTGCTGTATTTTTATTTTTTCATTTTTTTGAAACTTCGCTCTACCATCACAGGCTGAAGTGACTTTTCATATGAAAGAAGTACTCTGTTTTAAAAGTAAAAATAAGGGAAGTATATTAACCTAGGCTGAGAAGTTAGATTTTGACTATATGAGTGCTAATTAATTGGCCTCCCAGCAGTTCATAAGCCACCTAGTCAGCTAGTCTAGACTGAGTCTTTGGAAATGATTGCTCAAATTCAATAGCCTTATATACAACGAGTCCTGGGCTGGGATTTAACTCATAATTAATTAGTAGACTCTTCATCTGTTACCACTACTACTTTCCAGTAGCAAGATTTATTCATTCAACAAATCTACATTGAGAACCAACTGTATGCCAGATACTGCTAGGTTCCAGAGAGATGCCAGCGAACTGGGGGGACCACCTTTATATTTGGGGGTTTGAGAAGTAGTGTTATATCCTGTAGACCATAAATAAAACTGATCTAGCAAATCATTAAAAATTATGCCTGCTTAAATATCTTATGTCAAATTGTGTACTATTTGGAGTCTTGAAAATAAATGTCTAACTCCTTTTTCAGCTGGAATAACCCTTTTACTGATATCTTATGTGGTGTAAAATGTTTAAAGCCAAAGATAATGAAAAATGATGATTGATACCACATTTTGTTGATACACTTGTTTGTTCACGGGCATTTGGTTTGTTTCCATCTTTCGGCAATTGTGAATAATGCTGCTATGAGCATTGGCGCGAAAATGTCTGTGTCATTGCTTTCAACTCTTCTGGGTATATACCAAGTAGTGCTATTGCTGGGTCATAGGGCAACCGATATTTAGTTTCCTAAGGAACCACCAAGCAGTCTTCCATAGTGATTGCACCGTTATACATTCCTACCACAGTGCATAAGTGTCCCAGTTTCTCCACATCCTCTCCAACATTTATAGTTTCCTATTTGTTTAATAGCAGCCATTCTTATAGGTGTGAGGTGGTATCTCATTGCAGTCTTGATCTGCGTTTCCCCTATAGCTAATGAAAATGAGCATCTTTTCATGTGCTTTTGAGCCATCTGTATTTGCTCTTCAGAAAATTGCCTATTCATATCTTCAGCCCATTTTATAATTGGGTTTGTTCTTTTGTTCTTGAGTTGTATGATTTCTTTGTATATGCAGGAAATCAAATCTTTGTCTGATATGTGATTTCCAAATATTTTCTTACATTGAGTTGGCTACCTCTTCACCTTTTTGACAAAGTCTTTTGAGGTATAGAAGCATTTGATTTTGAGGAGTTCCCATTTATCTTTTTTCTTAAGTTGCTTGTGCTTTGGGTATAAAGTTTAGGAAGCTGCCTCCTATTACTAGGTCTTGAAGATGTTTCCCTACATTTTCTTCTAGAAGCTTTATGGTGCTAGTTCTTATATTTAGGTGTTTCATCCACTTTGAGTTAATTTTTGTGTGTGGTGTAAGATAGGGGTCCTCTCATTCTTTTGGCTATTGATATTCAGTTCTACTACTTTGTCCCAGTTCAGAGGATTTGGGGGCCTTGTCAAAAATCAGTTGACCATAGATTTGGTGGTCTATTTCTGCACTCTCAATTTGATTCCATTCACCAAAATATAAACCCAGTTTGGTCGTGGTGTATAGTTTTTTTAACTTTTTTTTGGATTTGATTTGTTAATATTTTGCTGAGAATTTTGGCGTCTGTGTTCATTAGGGAGATTGGCTTATAGTTTTCCTTTCTTATAGCATCTTTACCCGGTTTTGGTATTTAAATGATAAAATGAGTTAGGTAGAGTCCCTTTTTCCTCAATTTTTTGGAAAAGTTTGAGCAGGATTAGTGTTAGTTCTTTTTGGAATGTTTGATAAAATTCCCTTGTTAAGCCATCTGGCCCTGGGCTTTTCTTTGTAGGAAGATTTTTGATGACTGATTGAATCTCTTTACTTGTGATTGGTTTGTTGAGATCTTCTATTTCTTCCTCAGTCAGTGTACCTTGTTTGTGTGTTTCCAGGAATTTGTCCATTTCATCTAAGTTCTCTAGTTTGTTGGCATATAGTTGTTCATAGTATCCTCTTATGATTTCTTTTCATTCTTCAAGGTCTGTGGTTACATAACCCTTCAATTTTTTTTTATTATTAATTAAAGAATAAAAAAACAAAATTAAACAACATACATAATCAGTAATTCACAATATCATCACTTAGTTGCATATTCATCATTTCTTAGAACATTTGCGTTAATTCAGAAAAAGAAATAAAAAGACAATAGAAAAAGAAATAAAACGAACACAAGAAAGAAAAAAAAAAGATTATACCTACCATACCCCTTACCCCTTGCTTTCATTGATCACTAGCATTTCAAACTAAATTTATTTTAGCATTTGTTACCCCTATTATTTATTTTTATTCCATATGTTCTACTCCTTTGTTGACAAGGTAGATAAAAGGAGCATCAGACACAAGGTTTTCACAATCACACAGTCACATTGTGACATCATCCTCAAGAAACATGGCTACTGGGACACAGCTCTACATTTTCAGGCAGTTCCCTCCAGCCTCTCCACTACATCTTGAATAACAAGATGATATCTACTTGATGCATAAGAGTAACCTCCAGGATAACCTCTCAACTCTGTTTGGAATCTCTGAGCCATTGACACGTTGTCTCATTCCCCTCTTCCCCCTTTCTCGAGAAGGCATACCCTTCGAAGAACCAACTTTTGGTTTTATTGATTCTTTCTATTGTTCTTTTGTTCTCCCATTCATTTATTTCTGCTTTAATCCTTGTTATTTCTCTTCTTCTATTTGCCTTGGGGTTAGTTTGCTGTTCTTTCTGAAGTTCCTCCGGGTAAGTAGTTAAGTCCTCAATTTTTGCTCTTTTTTCTTTTTTAATATAGGCATTTAGGGCAATAAATTTCCCTCTCAGCACAGCCTTTGCTGCATCCCATAAATTCTGATAAGTTGTATTCTCATTTTCATTCATCTCCAGATAGCTGCTGATTTCTGTAGCAATTTCTTCTTTGACCCACTGGTTGTTTAAAAGTGTGTTATTTAATCTCCATATATTTGTGAATATTCTTGTTCTTTGGTGGTTATTGAGATCCAGCTTCATCCCAATCCCATTGTGATCAGAAAAAGTGCTTTGAATAAGTTCAGTGTTTTTAAATTTATATAGACCTGTTTTATGTCCCAGCCTATGATCTATCCTGGAGAATGTTCCATGAGCACTAGAGAAGAATGTACATCCTGGTGTTTTGGGGTGCAGTGACCTGTCCTTTAGGTCTGATTCATTTATCTCATTATTTAACTTCTCCATTTCCTTTTTGAACTTCTGTCTGGTTGTTCTGCCTATAGAGGAGAGTGATATATTGAAGTCTCCTACTATTATTGTTGAAACATCTTCACTCCCTTCAGTTTTGCCAGTGTTTGTCTCATGTACTTTGGGGCTCCTTGATTGGGAGCATAAACATTTATGATTGTAATATCTTCTTGGTGAATTGACCCTTTAATTAGTATATAGTGCCCTTCTTTGTCTCTTATGATGTCTTTACATTTGAAGTCTATTTTGTCCGATATTAGTATATGTACTCCTGCTTTCTTTTGGTTATAACTTGTGTGGAAAATCTTTTTCCATCCTTTCACTTTCAGTCTATTTGTGTCTTGTGTCTAAGATGAGCCTCTTGTAAGTAGCATATAGCTAAATTAAATATCTTAATCCATTCTGCTGATCTGTATCTTTTAATTGGTAAGCTTAGCCCATTAACATTCAAAGTTATTACTGAAAAGGCGTTTCTTGATTCCACCATCTTATCTTTTTAATTTTATTTGTCAGATCTATATATTTTTTTCCCTCTTTCTCTTTTTATCCTTTAAATTGTCTTTACTCTTCAATTCTGTGCCCTCCTCCAGACCTCCCTCTCCTGCCTTTTCTTTCAGTTGGCAGAACACCTTTTAGTATTTCTTGTAGGGCTGGTCTCTTGTTGACAAGTCTTTCAGGACTTGTTTGAAAACTTTAATCTCTCCCTTAGTTTTGAAGGACAATTTGGCTGGGTACAGAATTCTTGGCTGGAAGCCCTTCTCTTTCAGTGTCTTAAATATATCATGCCACTGCCTTTTTGCCTCCGTGGTGCTAGTTGAGTAGTCTGAACGCAGTCTTATGTGATTTCCTTTGTATGTAGTAGATTGTTTTTCTCTTACTGCTTTCAGAATTTTCTCCTTCTCTTTAGCATTTGACAGAGTGATTAGTATATGTCTTGGGGAAGGCCTATTTGGATTTATTCTGTTTGGAGTTCGTTGGGCTTCTTTGACTTGTAAATTTATATCCTTTTTAAGGGTTGGGAAGTTTTCCCCCATTATATCCTCAACATTCTTGCTAGCCCTTTATTCCTCTTTTCCTGCTGGGACACCAGTGATTCTTATATTTGTGCGCTTTGTTTTGTCTGTCATTTGCCTGAGATCCAATTCACATTTTCCCATCTTTTTTGCTATTTGCTGTTTGGGGTCTTTGAAGTCAGTTATCCTGTCCTCTTTATTGCTTATTCTTTCTTCTTTCTCTTCAAATCTGGTGTTGCATGCCTCTAGTATGTTTTTTATTTGGTCAACAGAGTCTTTGATCTCTGTGATATCCGCCATTTTTGTTTATTCTTTCAAATTCTTCTTTATGTTCTTCCACTGTCTTCTTGATCTCCTTTATGTCATTTGCCATCCCACTTATTTTATTAAGTAGAATTATATGAACATCTTTGATTAGTTGTTCTAACATCTGCCTCTCCTCTGGGCCTCTCCTCTGGTGTTTTAATTTAGTCATCAGGCAGGGCTGTATCTGTCTGCATTGTAAATGTTTAGTGATCTTCTTTTGTTTTCATCGCATGTAAATATCTTGCTTGATTTACTTTGGGACTTAATTTCTTTCAGTAGCCTAAGGCCTTGTGTTAGCCGCATGGAAGTGCAGCAGGGAGCAGGGTACAGGGCAGGGCACAACAGTGTAGTGATTTGTTTCAGGGCAGGTATAGGCACAGGTTGGTGATGTTACTGTGGTGCTTGTGAACGTTGGTGTCCAGGAGCCAGGAAGGATGTAGCTGTGCAGGTACACCAGTCTGGTAACCCTGGTGTACACTGGTCTAGGGTGTGGGGCCCTTTGTGCACGTGCATAGAGCTGTGGCAGCAGGTTGGTGTTATGCCTTCGTGGGTTGGAGACAGATGTGATCCAGCAGCACAGGTCAACACTTTCTCAGAGCTGGGAAGGATGACTGAGGGCCGTGTGCATGCGCTGTTCTAGGACTGCCGTAAACTGAAGTTCCTAGAGCTGAAGGACATGATTGGGCACCCATGCACATGCGCAGGTTTAGGAGTGCTGTAAACTGAATTTCCCAGAGCTGAAGGACCTGATTGGGGACCCATGTGCATACGTGCATCTAGAAGTGCTGTAAACTGATGCACAGAGCTCAGAGGGCAGTGGAATGAGGCTGTGCGACACTATCGGCAGAAAGTATGGGTAGCCTGTATATGGAGGTTAGTACCCATAGCCTTTATGCACTGGCAGCAGCCTGCAGGGAACAGGGAGGGGGGTGTAGTGCTCTGGAGGGGTGCAGGAGAGGTGGGTTGGGCTGCACTTGGGTCTGGATGTGGGGCAGGTACGTGCACTGGGGGCTGGTGGGGCAGAGGCACTTGGAGTGCAGTGATCGGGAGTGGGCGACGAGATTCGGGGGTGTGGGGTATGGGGTGAGTCATGGGTCACAGGTGAGGATAGCACGTTCAAGGAAGGTAGACTGGCTTACTTTCTAGTCCCCGACTCCCTTCCATGCACTCCTGCTTCCATGCCAGGCTCCAGCTTTCTGTTTCTCACTTCCTTGGCCTCTGCAACCAGGGCTACTCTGTGTGGTGCAGAAAGCTCTCCCAGGTCAGTTGCACTCCTGAATCACTGTCACAGTCACTCTCCCACCCCATCTTTATTTTTTCTGTGGAGCAGGGGAGAACTGAACCTATTCTATTTGGCCATCTTCCTGGGGGTCATAAAACGTTTTTTTATATTATTTTTTCACTTATAACAAAAGCCAGCACAATTTCTTAGCTTAGAGGCAGAGGAATGGGGATGGGGTAATACATGTAAGTGAAAGGTTGATCTGAGGCGGCTAATTTATCATGCGGAGATGGAACTCGGCTACTAGATAATTAAACAGTTGACAAAGTCCCTTGAGGTATGGGAGAAAAAATATCAAACTTCTAAATACTACCACTGGGAAAACCCCTGATACTGTCTCAAACATTAGGGACTACCAAATAGGCCAAGCCCTTGATCATGAGGCTTGCTGTTGTGAAGCTTATTTATGTGCCAGAGAAGTTAAGACTACCTATGGTTATGCCTAAGAGTTTCATCCAGAGGACCTTTTGTGTTGCTCAGGTGTGGCCTTTCTCTAAGCCCAACTGTGCAAGTAAAATCATTACCCTCCCCGCTACGTGGGACATGACATCCAGGGTAAAAGTTTCCCTGGCAACATGGGATATGATTTCCAGGGATGAGCCTGGTCCTGACACCATGGGATTAACAAGGCTTTCCTGACCAAAAAGGAGAAAAGATTTATAACAGATGAAGTATCAGTGGCTGAGAGTCAAGAGGCTACCCTGGAGGCTACTCTTATGCAAGCTTCAGCTAGATTTTGCTGTTTGTCATAGTTTACCAAACCCCGCCCAAAACCATTTCAGCCAACCCTAAAGAACACCTAAGGCTCTATCTGAGATTCTACAAAGGTTCCATGTACTACGATTTCTTTCAGAAACCTACAATTTCTGGATGGGTTCCTAAGCCAGATAAGTCCTGAAAACCAGAGGGGTCAGTCTTAACTAGTTCTATCCCCCCATCCCATATTATCAGCAGCCCTTTCCAACAGAAAAAAGTTGGGATGGACATAACCCAAATACCCCTAAAGATTGGGAGAAAAATCAAAGGGAATGGTGGAGTTATAATAGAGAAGATAGGATTTGACAACCAAATATGACTGCTGATCCTTATATTGATATGTTTTTTTAGTCTCCAAAAAAGGAAGCAGCTAGAAGGTAGAAGGACAAACCTACATTTGTGGAACTGTAACCCATACCAAACTCTGAAATCTGTTCTATAACTAATAGTTGTGGTATGCATCAAAATGTATTGCTTTTTTGTATATATATCATTTTTCACGATTGAAAAAAAGGGCTCTACTGGGTTTGTATTTCATCCTTTTTGACTTCTGTTATAACCCTCTTTTGTTGAAGGATCTCTGGTGACAGGAACTAACTACATTTGGTTGTCTGGATCATTCAGCCAAATTTATTCAGTATCTGAAGACAATCATTAGTTCATAAAACTGGAGGGACCTATAGGTTATCAGGTGGGGTGTTCTATTTTGTTATATTAGAAGCAGGTTAGATAAAATGTTGAAATAGGTAACTATTATATGTCTTTCCCTAGAGTAGCATTTAAGCCTATTTCTTATAGATACAGGTCTACAAGGAAATGAGCATAAGACAAAAAGTATTTTCACTAATAAAAATACGTACTTCTGTAATAATAGATTCTATACCCTTAGGTAGCATTAAATGAAGAAATTTTCTTGGGTACAATACTCAAATTCTTTAACTGTTGAGGTTTTTGTACTCATTACCCACCAGGAATGCTGAGAGGAATGATGTGGCCATTACCTTCAAAGGGATCACAGGAAATTTTGTTCAAATTCACCTAGTCACTTGTTGTGGGGAGGTGGGAGGAGTTGAAAGAGTGTTTCATGTACATAGAAACTAGATTAATCATAGTCCTTGCTTTATGACATAGTATCATCATTGGTGCCTCAGTCACTCTTTATATATATCATTTAATGCAAAGTTAAAGCTGGGTTCAGTATAATAGAGGTTTTGTTTTGTTTTTATCTTGAGCTGTGGTGAGAGGATATTTCCTAAAGGACCTCATGACTTACCCCTACAACACTCCATTGAAGGTGTAAAAGTGAGGATTCAATGCAGTGTATTTTGCATTTTGTAAAATACACTATTCACATATTACCCAGCTGATACGGCAGATTCATGACAATAGGAAATCAAAAATATGTTTTTTGTTTCACTTAATAATTTAGAGAGGAACATTCTTTATAGAGTGGCCTGTTTCTACTATTTTTATTTACTTTATTTTAAAACCCGTACTATTTTAGTTATGTTCATATGATTGTTCTTTTTTGCTTTTCAGGAACCGTGGGGAAAAACGAATGGGTGCTTTTGAATGTGTTCGTAAAGTATATCAGACAGATGGACTTAGAGGATTTTATAGGGGCATGTCTGCTTCATATGCTGGTATATCAGAGACTGTTATTCATTTTGTTATTTATGAAAGTATTAAGCAAAAACTACTGGAGTGTAAGACTGCTTCTATGATGGAAGATGATGAAGAGACTGTGAAAGAAGCATCAGATTTTGTGGGAATGATGTTGGCTGCTGCCACCTCAAAAACTTGTGCCACAACTATAGCGTATCCACATGGTAAGAAGAGTCAAGTTATATGGTAATATTCTGTTACATCATAAGTGTTTTCCCATCTCAGCCAACAGCTCATTATAAGAGAATTTATAATGTTTCAGAGTTCCTCATACTAAGAATAGATCTGTGTAAGTATCACAGGGCCATTAATGGGTCAGTAAATGCAAGAAAATAGCATGATAGTGAGCATCATGAGTTCTGGAGTCAGTCAGATTCCAGCCGTGCCACCTGCCAGCTCGGTGACCTTTGGGCAAGTTTCTGTTTTGTTCAAATGTATGTATGTAGGTGCTATGCTAGTTTCCTTACATACATTATTGCTCATCTCCTTAAATATTCTGTAAAATACTTATCTTCTCTGTGTTTGTCTAGATATGCTAGAGCATAACACCAGGATTTCTCTCATTTTCAAAATGAAAATGAAAAGATACATTAAGATAAGTAATTTACCCAAGGTCATGTGGCTACTTTGGTGAAGCCCAAATTTGAACCAAAGTCTGTAATACCAAAAACCAAACCATCTCATGGAATTTCACGTGACAAATAAATATGTATGAATAATCTCTTATTCCTATGCTTGAATTTTACAATATTAGGCCTGTTCCACTGATAGCTAAAGAAATCACTTAGGAATTTCCAACATGCTGAGATTTTCATTGTACCTGTTTTTGTTGGCGTTTTCTTTTTTGTTGTTGGTATTTTCCAAGTATAGCCTTTCATTTTTAGTCTGTCTGAGGTTTTTTGTTTTTTTTAATCTAGGTGCTTCACTTTCATAAGGCTATTTATAATTTACATCCACCTTGTAAAACTAATGTTCTATGTTTAAACATAGAACGTAAATTATGAAGTTTACATAGAATGTAAATTATGAAAAAAAGTCTTTTTAATCAAGTTGGACTGTGACCTTACCCTGTAAGAGAAATCCAAAGAGGACAGTATCAGCAGCACTGTTTAGGTTTGAGTGTCCTGGGTGAAGTAGAACACAGGCCTGCTGAGGTGAGGATAGAGTTTGGAGTTTTAAGTGTCCAAGAAGACATACAGTCTATAAATATGGATTTATTTTGGAGTGGAATGTATAAAATTTGAAATTTTAAGAGAAGAAAGGAGATTTAAAATAAATACTTATATTTGCAGTGAGCTGCGTTGGGCTGTTTCCCCAAAGTACCCATGAGGGGTACTTCATTGGAAAATTTTGAAAAATAATAGATGTGGATAAAACAGTTCAGCCCTTAGAACCTCTGAATTCTTGTCCCATCCTCTGTCCCCAGTTGACTAAAACCTGTAAGCTCAGTTTTCTGACCTCTTAAAATGAAGAAAAATTAGACTAACTGTAATCTTTAAGGTCCCTTTCAGCTCTAAGAGTTGATGATTTTTGCTTAGTTGCTTCCCAAACTGGACTTCATAGCTGACAGCTAGGATTTTAAACATTTTAGACTCTTTGCCCATGCAGTATTTCATGTTGGTGTATGGGGGCCCTAGTGGATAGATTAAGAATTCTCTTTTCTCTTTGTGTTGTCCCCATTTTCATTATTTCTGCTTCTTTCTCATTGTCCCTTTCTGTATTCATCTTTAATACCACTCCCACCATATCTTTTTCTGCTGCTTAACCTTTTTCTCTCTTCTCCCTTGTATCTATTTATCCATTATACAATTGATACTTCTTTTTTCTTTCATTCCTTTTAATTTCAGAGACATGAAATTTTGTAATTAACATACATGATTTTAGTGGTAGGTATTAGAAGCTTGGTGTTATTATAATGTGACCAATTTCAATAAGCTGTACATTAAAATTCACTGTTCTGAGCCTATGTTTAGAGATTGATAGATAAGATGTGCTCAGTATAATTGGGAGAAGGTATAAAGATATCACTAATGTTTCAATAACATGATTTTTCCCCCCCTAAACAGAAGTTGTAAGAACAAGACTACGTGAAGAAGGAACAAAATACAGATCTTTTTTTCAGACACTGTCTTTGGTTGTTCAAGAAGAAGGTTATGGGTCTCTCTATCGTGGTCTAACAACTCATCTGGTGAGACAGATTCCAAATACAGCCATAATGATGGCCACCTATGAGCTGGTCGTCTACCTACTCAATGGATAGCAACCCCTGCCTGCAGCCCTGTGAAGAGGGAAGACCAAACGATGACAGTGGACCATGACCTATCAAAGCCAGCAGGTGGACAGAAGGAAACCAGCCTGGGAACATGTAACTATGCCTAAGTGGACGTTTGGTTGTAGGAATTGATATGATCACCCACATTACTTCTTTTCAGAAATGTGAAAAACCTCGGCTGCCTCCAAGGAAATGCCTTTAAATGCACTCCTTTCTCAAAATTGCCATTTTTTTTTCTCCCATGTCTGCCTGACACAGTTGAATTTTGTTGGTTTATGGCAGTCAGAGTATAGTGTTGTTTATGCCTTGTGCACTTTCCCAGTCTGCTGAACAAAGCCATCCCTAAACGATATACTGTATTTTAACTTCCAAAGATAGTATTGACAGTCAAAAATTTCTAGCTTCTGGCTTCAGTTTAATACATGTATAATTGCAAATAATAACAGTTACAGTGAGGTCCTCAGTATTTTCGCCTTTTCCTGACAGAACCTGGCACAATATTATTTGACATTAGTATTCACTCTTTGACAACCAATGAAATAATGTCTAAATGTCTCGAGTATTTTTAGCATTAGATTGTTTTGGTTTCCACTTCTAACAGGTTCATAATGTGGACATTTAAATTTTTCATTAAAACATCAAACTTAAATGGTAATAGTTTGAGATAGAATAGACCAGTCAAGTGTTGATTCTTGGCGATTTAAGTATGTCCTCATATCTTTTCTAACTTCGTGGTACATGGATGAAGACAGCTGACAGAATGCACTGTCTTTTCATTTATTAGTTGTGAACCTGAATTATCACCTGTTTATCAGACTTAAAGGAGAAAAAATTTACCACTTCTGAATTTTTCCCTGCTTGCTTTTGCATTAGGAATTTAAATCTTTGAGTTATTTCCAGAAGCTCTATGTAGATTGCATTTACTTTGTAGAGAAATGGTCATTTTTAGATTTCCGATTATAAATTTCCTTTCTTTTAAGATGGCATTATATTCATACTTTGGACAGTATAAATATCACAGAAGAAGGGCCCTCTGCTATCTGATTCAGCAGATTTTAAGTGACTATAGTTTTGTTAATGAACAAACTGCTTTTGACAGAAATTTATTCTGTCCTAATTTCCTGAGTGGTAAATCATATGTTCAAGTTAATTCAGTTTCAACATGCCAACAGGATAGCTTTTACATTTTGCTACTGAGTTCAACTGCACCTTTCATGATATATATAGTCCTTTCAGAAGTTGTTCACTTATTTCTGTTAAGAGATTTTGCATCTGAATATTGCTAGACTGGTGTGTAAAAATTTTGCAATTAAACTCCAGTGTAGTACTCATTTCAGTATACATGAACTGTACATTTTGTGCAGTGGCTTTATCTTAAGAATGACTCTTTATGATTGCACTCTGTGGCCTTTTTTAGGAGGTGAGAAAATAGGAGACAACTGGATGTTCAAGTCTTTTGTTTGTTTTTTTTTAAATGTATTCTCTGTATACTGTAGTGCCCTCAGCATAATTGGAGATTGCAGAATATCATTAAAAACTTTCTGCTGTCACCAATGAAACATAGTTCCCTCAAGTTCTCCCACCTTCTTAACTTCCTTAAAATCAACAGTAACTGGATGTTTTTGAGGTGCTTTCTTTGATTGGAATTTAGAATATTCCAACCTCTTTGGAAACCAAAGGCAAATTCAGTTTCTTTACCTTTGGGATTACTAATACCTTTTCTGGTGAATTTCAGCTTTGACAGCTTTTGAGAGGAACATTCCAAAAAGCAAAAACAAGAGTTTCTAATTTGAGTCTGTAGAGGAAGTTTCAATATATAGTGTTTGCCTTTTTAGGAACCACTTAAACCGCCTAAGAACACAGTGCCATTTGCCTTGTGAAGATCATAAACTTTAGTTATGTTGAGTGTAGGACAGAGACTCTCCCTAATCTTAATATCTCAGTAACCCAAAAATAAATAAGAATCATATGAAAACAGCAGCTGAGAAACATCTTACATACTCAAAGCAAATCCATAACAAGTGTCCTTCAAGGGTGAACATGTGTTCTGATCCCAAAGTAAAAGTTACGTCGACCTTTAGTGCAGTATATTAAGCTTTTAAAATTGAGTTGTATGTATGTATTGGAAGAGAAAGAAATTCTTACAGTCTTAGATTTTGTTTCTTTGTGCAACAGCTGGAGAGGAGAAATGAAGTTTGTTTTGTTTTCCCCAAAGGACAATCTGCATAGTTTACTTTATGTATGACAGAGATAATTTTTTTTAACAGTATAAAAGTTGTATATAAAATTTACCTCTGAAGTATTTCTTTGGAGTTTTTTTTATTCAAATGTTTAAGAAGAAAAATGCATATCCAAAGTGTTGGGTGTTTTTTTTGTTTTTGTTTTTTTTACTGTTTTTTTTTTCATTTGTTTTCAATTGGATAACTTTTATTTATGGTAAAGAAGTAGTCAGCACACTTTATATTGTTCTCTGTTTCTGTAATAGAATACTCTCAGAAAATTGAGTAGAATCTATTCAGATTCATGCCATCGATACCGTGAGAACATCTTGTACTACTCTAATAGAATAGCGGGCAGAACCCTGGGCCCTGTTGGCTCATCAGAACAGTTTCCTAAGTTTCAAAGTCCAAATCTGAGAATTACCAACAATAAAACTGCTTCACCAAAGCTTTTTCTTAATTCTCATGTGTGTATCTTTGTGGACCCAACCTTACTAGATGGGCCCCACAAGTAATAGATTTGTAACTTCTAAACCATCATAGACTGTCATTAGATTATTTAATTCTGCCTGCTGTCTCCTCAAAACCTAATGCACATTATGAAGCAGCACTATTAGGATGAGCAGTTTGAGTTGTTAAAAATAATGAATATTTAAGGGTGCACTGGTGGTTCAGTGGTAGAATGCTCACCTTTCATGCAGGAGACCCAGGTTTGATTCCTGGACCATGCACCCAAAAAAGAAATGAATTTTTAAAAAATGAATATTAACCCTTTTACTGGAGTGTAAACATTTCAGCATTTTTAGATTTGTTTTTAAATTACTAAAAATGTTGCTTTGACTTTGAAGGGTTTACATGCAAGAAACCAGTCTGTCCCTTCCTCTGTCACCTTGCTCCTGCCCAGTGCTAGGCTGTTCATGTGCTCTTCTCCCCAGACCGTTAGGACAGGGAGGGCACCCTTTGGGGCTGAGAAATAAAATAGTTCAGGCTGTTCCTCTTCAATATTGATCATGACTTTAACATTCCTAAGAATATAGGTATTTCTCAATGATGTAACTTGGAAGGGTTTTTAATGTATAAAAGCATTTAGTACAATGTACTTTCTGCCCATGCGAATCTCTTCTCCATCATGCCCATATATTTCTTACTAATCTATACACTGCCTTTTATGCTACTTATTTTAGAAATTGAAAATTCTAGTTTCATTTCATTTTTGTGTTAATAAATTTTTTGAATGTGTACCCCTGCATATGTGAACAATGAAATTATGACATATGAACTGCTAGAGTCAAATACATGTCTTTTGATGTCTTTTGACTGTTCATGAGAGGTTTGCTATTCTTGCATTGATGTACATGGCTGTAAATAATGTGCATTTACTCTATATTTATGTTAACTAGCTGACTTATTTGAATTGTTAAAATTCAAAAAATTAAAATGTGCTTATGCAATTGTTTTTTAATGTATTTTAATGTTTTGCACAGTGAGAATATAATCACATTTTGTCAGAATTATGTGTAGAACAAAACTGTGTATTTGCACTTTGCAAGTGAAGTGTTCATTCACTCAGCAAACCTTTTTTAGAGCCCATTCTCATCTGCCACATCTGGTGGTAACTCTAGGAATTAAAAGTTCAAGCACTCTCTCTGATAGTTTAGAAGAAAATCTGTTCTTGCATAATATTTTTCACAGGTTTATTCATCTTTAAGTCCAGTGCTTTTGATTTATCAAAAATCCAATTTGCAAAACAAGTTTGAGAAATTGGAGCTTTTATCTTAGGTTATTTGGTTAGTACCTCCTTATGTTGTATAGTTTTTTTAGTTTAACATTAACAGATTCAAAATGTTTTTGTTTTGTTTTAATTTCAGCTTTTAGGAAAGTTAAAAATGATAAAATTAAAAGTACAAAGCTGGGAAGCTTGTTAGAATAACCAAATGAATCCACATGCAATAGGTTGAAATACAAGTGACAGATAAAAGTCTTAGGTAATGACTACCCAGTTTACATTTTGTCTATTTTGTTTTATTGTTTTATGTCTTCTTAAATTGTAATTAACATCACACATCACCCAGTCCTGTAGGTGAAGGAAGCAGGTTCAGATTTGTCGTGTTCCAGTCTTCAAAATTAACATAAAGCTAAAATTGTCTACTAATAGCACTTTTTCCACTGAAGATTGAAATTATGAATAAAGAGATTGGCAAAATAATAATTGTGGTTGGTAGGGGATAGCTCAAGAATGCCCCAAGTTGAAGCTGTGTTTGTGTGTGTGTGTGTGTACCAAGAGCTAATGCACAGACCAGAGAGCTACTCTACTTTAATATATGTGTAGTCCATTCAGTAATTTGTATCCAGAGGGCTATGTTTACACAGTGATTTCATGTGATTTTCTCAACAGCCTGTATAAATTGGGTTAAGAGACCAATGGATTTTAGAAAGATAATAATCACAGTTGCACTTTTAACTTGGGTATTATGAATCTTAAGTCTCATGTTTTTATTATTATTACATTAGGTTATTTATCAACACTGGGGGTGACTCTGGGAACATTAGAAAACAATGTCTCTTCATTTAAAGATTGAAGTATTTTGGAGTAGCTTAATGGAGATGGGGATTGAGTTATGCTTTAGCCATAGGTTGAAAGCATCTGCCCAGAAGGATAAAGGCATTTCATGCAGGTGGGATAACATGAAGACTATGGGAATTGGCTCAGAATGAAACCTACCAGGGAGTAATGAGAAATGGAGCTGAGTATCTAAACTGGAACAATATGAACTGCCTTAAAAGTTGACTGATAGAGCTTAGGTTACAGCTCAAGGCCAGCTGGGAACCATTGGATTTTTTCCCCTCAAAGCATGATTAAATGACATATGGAGAGTCAGACTTAACAAATATTAGGTTCAGTATGTCCTATAAAAGGTACTCTCAATTACACTATCTTTGAGCCTCAGTGATGCCTGAAGATGTTCTCTAAACAGATCAATTCTTTCATAGATCTGGAAAGGTTGCATGGAGAAAAATAGCATTTTCACTCATCTTTCAAACAAGGATAGAAATTGACAGACTGCTATGGGAAGGTTTCTTGTTGAAGCAAAGATCAACTTGGGTTTTAGTAGCCCAGGTCAGACAAAACTACCCATTTTCTTTGATTCCTCTCTCTTGAGAATTTAGTTTAAAAGTGACTTGCTTGAGATAATTAGACTAGTGGTAGACTAGGATCCTAAATCAAGTCTGATTCAAAGGTCATATATCTAACCTAATGAAGTTTAGCACTAGATCCCTAGTTTCCCAGTCTCCTGCTCCTTCTAGAATGCCTCATAATCCCTCTTTGAGCCATTGTCAAGGATAAATAGTCCATTTCCTTCAGTAATTGAAAACTTCACTTTGAACATTCTCCAATATGATTGGTCTCCGTTGTGTAAATTTCCTAAGGTGTCCTAGTGACTTGGTTTAAGTTATTGATCTATAACTTCACAAGTTGTATGCTGATTTTGGGTTTTGGTTTTCTTGCCCCTTCCCCCAGTCAGTGTGGTGCTAGACCACGTGGACATCAGTATAAACAAAAGTGGACCTTTTACCCCACCATACACAAAAGATGGATAACAGACTAAACGTAAAAGTTAAAACTGCAAAACTTTGAGAAGAAAAAAGCAGAATATCTTTGCAGCCTTGAGGTAAGGCAAGGATTAGAGTTCACAAAAAGCACTAAACATTTAAAAAGATCAAATCAAAATTTTAAATGTCACTATTAAAAGTAAAAATGCAGCTACATACTGAGAGAAGGAAAATATTTACAAATGCATGAATATAGTGGGATATTTGTTACAAAAGAAATAGACAAAGACTGGAACAGAACTTCACAAAAAAAAAAAAAAAAAGGAAGATGTTTAACGTGATTAGAAATACAAATTAGAACTAAAAACCAAGTACTATCCTAAACAAGTGCAGTGGCCAAGAGAGTAATGCCACGGATGTGAAAACAACTGGAATCTCATTCATTGCTGGTTAGGTGAAAAATGGTACAGCAGCTTTGGAGAACTGCAGTTTCTAAGAAAGGTTAATCTATGTCCTTATAACCCAGAATTTTTACGTAGTGTCTTCCAAAGAGATAAACTCAGATGTTCATAGTAACTTTATTAATAAAATAAAGCTTATCAAGAGAAGATAAATTGTAGGATAAACAAAAGCCAAAGCCATGAATTGTTGATACGTGCAATAACAGGAATGACCATCAAAACATACGTACAGATGTGTACGTAAGAAAAATTCATTAACTACATTGTTATAATCTGATGCAAAATTAAAGGAAATATGAGTAAAATCTACACAGTGAAATCCATAAAATCACCAGATAAAAACTACCACTACAGTTCAAAGCATGCTTACCATGTTTTAAGAAATAAAAGGTTTTAGAAGTGACTATCTGAAAAAAAAATACAAGAATTATTTCATGTAGGATGTTCTTGTATCTCTTGTAAGATGTTGGCTTGAAGATTGATTTCAAGGTTTTTTTTAGTAATTTTAAACATGTAAAATATGCAGGAAGTGTTTTTGTTAAGGAAAAAGTACTTTTTCCCCCTAAAGTAAAATAACCGAGTGTTGCAGAATGAGAAACAGGAACATAGGACAAAATGGGTGGATATAGAAAGTTGTAGATGTTTTATTGGTTGTTAAGGCTAGCTAAGCTTTTATAGTTTTATAAGATTTTTAATAGTTTTATCAGATGTATCCATACAAAACAAGAATTTGGTTTTCACTCTTGAAATGACCATGTTTTCTTGGATATTTGTTTGCAAACTCAACAGGCCAGCCACTATGAGAAAAGTGGAAATAGACTTACACTTCAAAGGCTGAGGATGTTAGAGTTGTCAGATATAAAATACAGGATAGCTGTAATTAAGAAGTGAGCATACAACTAGAAACTATCAGGAATAAACAGACTTAAAATTAACAGCAAAAGTGAAAAATATTTTGGTGGAAATAAAGAGCTCAATGGATAAGTTTTAAGGCTAGAAGTAACTGAAGTGATTTAGTTAAAGATGTAGTCAATAATTTACCCAAGGCAGCAAAGGGAGATGAGGACTGTAGGAAAGAAAAGTTAGGAGACAGAGGATGGACTAAGAATGTCAATAATTTCTGATTGGAGTTCCAAAGTAAATGGAATGGAGAAGAAGCAAAAACCTAAAAGGAAATTGGAAAACCCCCAGAGTTGATAAACATGAATCCACAGTTCTATGAAGCAGTATAAACTAAGATGAAATATCCCTATAAATATTGTGAAACCAAAGATCATCAAAGCAAAGTGAAAATCTTGATTTCTGCTGCCTGCATGAGGGACGAGGTTTTAGGGTCAAGCTTCCTAATGAGCACAATTAAAATGCTAGGTAAAATGTTTTAAAAACCCAAGAGTTTACATAAAATGAGGAGTGACAAGGCCAGAATCTAACCCGGAAAGTTAACAGCACCTCCGAGCCACTTAGGCCTGAAAGCATCTGCTGATCTAGAAGGTAAAGCAGCAAAATTGAACCATAGTTTTGATACCCTTTCAGGATGAAGAGAACAGACGTCAATGATCAGACCCACCTCACCCCATGAAGTTGGGGCTACATGAGTAAATTTGGATGCTTCTCCCACTCCTATGGGACTGCAGAGAAAGTACACTTGGTGCTGAGCAGAACCAAAAAGAAGAAAGGATGAGAAGCTTATGTAACCAAATCAAGTATCTACTCCTGAGCAGAATTAAGTCCAAATTTGTGTAACTTGAATATGTGTGTGTGTGTGTGTGTGTGTGTGTGTGTGTGTGTGTATTGGGGGGGAGGGGGGAGTGGGAAACACCCTTAGTCAGGAATTTAAATTAGTTTCACACCTATAAAATTCCAGGTGCATCACAGAAGCAAATCCCATTCATTTCTGGGGCAAAAAGGTTCCTCACACTAGATCTTGGAGAAACCACATCAGTAACTTCTTTGAGAACTATAAGCAGCACATAGCCAAGAATAATCAAGAAAAGAAGACAATGCAGCACTGGTGACAAAGAAGCAGAAATAAAAAGAGCAGAAATGATAACCTCCCAAGGAAAGGCCACAAATTCTGGAATGATCAAATACAGATTGTAAAGTAAATACGATTTACTGCATTAAAAAAAGTGAAAGACACACTTGAAAATATCTCTAGGGCAAAGGAAACTAAACCGTGGTAGAGCACATTTGAAAACCCAGTTTGATGTCTAGAAATGAAAAGTACATTAGAATTTAAAATACAATTGGATAAAGCTGAAGAGAATTGTTAGCCTAAGAGGGAGCAGAAGAAATGCAGTATGCAGCAAAGAGGCAAAAAGAAGAAAATCAGAGGGGCAGGTCATAGGAGATATACAAGAAGTCTATTTGTGTTATATTGGTGTCTCAGAGAAACACATGAGTAATAGAGATCATTTGAAGCTATATGGCTAAGAATTTTCTAGAACTGATCTAAAACCCTACTCCATAAAACCCCAGGTAATCCCAAGCAGAGTGAATAAAAATGAAATTCATACCGAGACACAGTATCATAGAAAACCAAAAGACAAAGATAAAATCTTAAAAGCATCCAGAGTTTTTGCTATGATAGATAACCTTCAAAGAATGGCAACTAGCCGTACAGCTAACTTCAACATGAATAACAAGCTAGAAGGCAATGGATCAGTTTCTTTCAATGTACTGAAAGGAAATAACTGCCAAACTAGAATTTTACACCCAGCAAATATGTCTTTCAGGAATAGAAGAATGGAATAAAACAATTTTAGAAAAAGTGTGACATAACTACTGCAAGTAACAAGAACCAACTGTACTTTAGGCAGAAGAAATACGAATCCAGATGGAAGACCTAAGATGCCAGGAAAAAAATTTTTTAAACAATAAAAGCAGGAAATTAGGTAAACAGATGCAAAGGGTAAATCATATAAAAGTAATAATCGTGGGGTTTAAAAAAGGAAAAGATTTAACATAGTATATTACAATTTTATTAAAAAGGAGGCAGCCTACCATGTGGACGAGCTGGGTTCGATTCCCGGTCCATGCACTTCCCCCCCCCCCCCCAAAAAAAAATACAAACAAACAAAATTCAACAAAAGGTGCTGCAATAACGGGATACTCACATGGAAAAATAATGAAATGTGACCTTGCTATACAGCATACAAAAAAAAAAGTAGGGAGGTAGATAAATATGAGTTAAAGTGCCCTATGACTCTTGTATTGTCCAGGAAGAGGATGAAGATTTTGAGTACTTTTAAATTTTGATAACTTAAGTACGTATATTTTAATGTCTAGGATAATTAAGAAAATCTGCAGTATAACTTCCATACTAGTAAAAGGGGAAAACAGGAAATCAAAAGCTCAGAAAGGAAAAACAAGCAGCATAAAATAATATGATCATTTTAAATCCAAATAAAAAATAAAAATCAAAAATTTCTAGTGGTTACATTAACTGGAAATGGATCAAATGTTCCAGTTAAAATATAAAGATTGTCAGACAGGGTTTAAAAAACAACAACAGCAAATAAACTATGGCTACTTGTGAGAAACAAGACAGAAACATCAGGACATGTTATAATTCAAAGTAAAAGAATGACAAAGGATATAACATGCAAATGCTACCCAAAAGAAAGTATATAGTATTATGTTACTATCAGACAAAGTGGACGTTAACAAATTTAAAACAGACAATGCACTTAAGCTGAAAATTAATGGCAAGATAACCAAAGGTTACACTGGGGCTATGGATCTCACACGTCAGCATGTATGGCTCCAAGTCACCTGTAAGCTTGTTAAAACAGAGTTGAGAGTTAAGGGTGTGGCCCAAGAATTGGCATTTCTAACAGGTTCCCAGGTGCTGCTGCTGTTGGTTTGAGCATCACACTCTCAATGTCACTGAACTTTGGATTATCTCTATCCAAGTCAGCTGAAAAGGGGAAAGAGCATGGAGAAGTATATAACTTCTGCTCACATTTTAGAATCCAGTCACATGACCACACCTAGCTGCAAGGAAGGCTGGGCTACTGGCCCAGGAAGACGAGGACACAGATTTTTGGAAAGAGCTCTGTGACAGCATCCTATCCAGTAAATTAGAAAAAGACAGTAGAATAAACTCTCTTTTACATAAATTTTAAAAGATGATAATGAGAGCAGAAATTGATGAATTAAAATTAATAAAATAGAAAATCAAAACCAAAAACAGACTCTATGTAAAACTATTATTGATATTTTAGACCCTGTAAACACTAAGGCAATTGCTAAAAAACAAACAAAAAACAAGACATATAGCTAATAAGCCAGTAGTGGAGATGAAATAATACTAAAGAATATTCAATCCAAAAGAAGTTAGGAAAAGATGGGGAAAAACTGAGACAAGCAGAAAACAAATAAGATAGTAGATTTAAGCCTAACCACATCGATAAGTACAGTAAATGGTCTGAACAATTGATTCAAAAGGCAGATGTCAGAATGGGTAACAGTGCAAACAGTCCAAGTATGCACTGTTTGTTTTTATTTTTTTAAAACCTTTTAATTTTAGAATAACATTAGACTTACAAAAAGGTTGCAAACATAGAACAGAGAATTCTCATTTCACACATTCACCTTCCCTGCTTGTTAACATCTTTTATTATAATTATACTATTGTCAAAACTAGGAAGTTAACATTGATATAGCACTGTTTACTAATTTATAGAACTTACACAGATTTTACCAGTTGTCTTCAATCTAGGATCCCACATTTCTTGGAGTTATGTACCCCAGAAAAACACTCTTAATCTTAATACATTCCTGTGAGCATGAACCCTTTGTATATAGGACATTTTGATGCGGTTCCTTCAGTTTAGGTGTGGCTCAGATGAATCAACGTGGGTCTTAATCCTATTTTTAGAGTCCTTTATAAGCAGAATGAAATTCAGGCACACAGAGAAAAAGCCACGGGAAGAAGCCAGAAGTCAACAGAACCCAGAGAAGCCAAGAGAGACCACCATATGCATTGCCATGACAGGAAATCCAAGGACCAAGCATTGCTGGCAGGAAGCCCTAGAATGCCTCAGTCTTCTGGGAGACAGCATCACATTGCTGGTGCCTCGATTTCAGACTTCTCCTAACTTAAAACCATGAACCAATAAATTCCCACTGCCTAAGCCACCCCAGTGCATGGTATTTGTTTTAGCAGCCAGGAAACTCGTTTGCATGTATTTCTTTGTCACTCATGGCATTACTGCTTTTGAAGAGCACTGGCCACTTGTTTTGTAGAATATCCCTCGATAACTCGATCATTTTGGTGGACTTTCTTACCTTCTGGTACCACAAGATGTTTCACATTCATCTTGTGTTCTCTGTATCCCAGCTCTGGAATCAGCCATTTCTCCAAGGAATCCTGGTTCCTTTCACTGGTAGATGATATTTAGAAACAATATTTGGGCACACTGTTAGGGTGGTGTGCACATTGTTAATGGGGTATCATTTTTTAGGTCCTCTCAGCAACAGAAATAGGATACATAAATACACACACACGAATACCTATATATCTATTTGTATCTATATCCACCATCTCCATGAGATCATAATAACATCCTGTATTCTAAACCAGCACCACAGTGTTCATTCTATCAGTCTCCTTTTCTTTATTTGTAACTTATTTTTCTGAAAATGAGAAATCTGGCTCTCATTAACCATGATGAATCCCAGAATACACAAAACACAGTTTCAGAATTGCTAATCCATTTCCCTATGAAAAGAAAATTTACCAACTAGAGTAGAATATTGGTGTGCAATGTATTGTCTTATATGGTTTTCCAAAGTTCCTTAGGTTAGTTCTTTTCTTCTCCACCCTCTTCAGTTTAGTTAGATTAAGAAACCCGTTTTAAATGTAAAAACACAGATAGCTGAAAAGTGAAAAGATAGAACAAGAAATGCCATGCAAACATTAAACATAAGAGAGTTGGAATGGCTATATTAATATCACACAAAGTGTGCTGGTTTGAAACTATGTACCCCAGAAAAGCCATAGTCTTTGTTGTTTTTTTGTTTATTTGTTTGTTTGCTTTTGCTTGGGCAGACACTGGGAATTGAACCCAGGTCTCTAGCATGACAGGCGAGAACTCTGTCTGCTGAGCCATGGTGGCCTTTCCAGACATATTCTTTTAATCTACTCTTGCGGGGGCAGACCTATTGTTAGGTGGGACCTTATGATTAGGTTGTTTACATGGACATGTGACCCCACCCAATTCAAAGTGGATCTTCATCTTTTTACTGGAGCCCTGTGTGAAGAGTATCAAAGAGCCAATACAGAGAGCTGAGAGAGGAGACCAAGTGACAAATGTTTGGAAATGCAGAAGGCAATGCCCCAGGAGACACCTGAAACTGAGAGAGCTATTTGAAACCAGAAGCCTGGAGAGGACAGCAGATGTTGCCACATGCCTTCCCATGTGACAGAGAAACCCTGGGCACGATTGGCCTTTCTTGAGTAAAGGTTTACTGTTGTTGGTGCCTTAATTTGGATATTTTCACGGCCTTAGAACTGTAACTTGTATTAATAAATCCCCCTTATAGAAGCCAATCCATTTCTGGCATATTGCATTCTGGCAGCATCAGCAAACAGAACACAAAGTAAACTTCAGAATAAGGAATACTAGTAGGGAAAGAGAAAGAAATTTCAGAGTGATAAACAGATTATTTGATCAAGAAGGCATAACAATCTTAAACTTGAATGTTCCCGATAACAGGGGCAAAAAATTACAACTGAAAGTAGCATTAGAAAAATCTATGACTTGCTGGAGACTCCAACACTTCTTTCTCAATAATTTATAAAACACAAAGACAAAAATTAGTGAGGATACACAAGATTTATACAACACTATCAACAAACTTGACCTAATTGGCATTTATAGAATACTCCAGTCAATAACAGCAAAAAAAAATAATAATTTTAAGTGTTCACTGTACATTCACTGAGACCATATATTGGTCCATTAAAAAAAGTCTCAATGCACTTAAAATGATTTAAATCATTCAGTGTATGTTCTCTGTTAAAATGGAATTAAATAGAACTCAATGGTGAAAGAAATGTGAAGTATCATTCAAATAATTTGGAATGTAAACAACACACTTCTAAATAACCTCTAGGTCAAAGAATAAATTACAAGATAAATTTGAAAATATTTTGAACCAAATAATAATGAATATGCCACATCAAAATTTGTGGGATGAAGTTAAAGATGTACTGTGGAGGGAAATGAATAGCTTTAATGGTTAAAATAGAAAAAAAAAGTGTAAAATCCATGAACTAAGCTTCTGCCTTAAGAAGCTAGAAAAGGAGGAGAAAGTTGAATAAGTATAAAGAAGAAAATAAAGTAAGACTGGAAAGCAATAAAACAGAGAATGAAAAACAGTATAAAAAAGAATCTAGAACACCAAACCTGGTTGTTTTGAAAGATCAATAAAATTAATAAAACTCTAGCTGGACAGATCAAGAAAAAAAGAAACAAAACAGCAATATTGGAAATAAAATAGCAACATCATTCAAATACTACAGATACTGAAAGGATAATAAACAAATTATGAAAAACTTGATGCCAATGCATGCACCAACCAGATGAAACGGATACTTTCTTGGGAGGGGAATCTGCGTTCTAGTTGCCTGTCCATCGCAGTCTCCTCCCTGCACCACTCAGACCCACCTCTTCACAGATGTTCTGAAAGCAGCTCCAGAACCCCAGTGACCTCTCTTCCTGGAGAAACTTGGAAGAGGAAGGTTAGTGAATTCTAACCCCCAGCCCTGCTGCTGGTCTTGGAGTGCAATTACTGCTCCGTGTTTCTCTTCTCAGAGACATTCTAGGTTCCCTCACTCTAGGTCACACTCATGCTGTGTCAGTGGCTCACAGGGTGGCGTGACTCAGCCTCTCATCTCTGAAGCATCTGAGCCTCTGGTGATTGTGCCCTTTGCAGGACAGTTTTGCTATACTTGTCCAGTGACCGTCAAAACTGGACAAGGGAGTACCAAGTGGCTCATCTGGGCTGGGCCCCCCTCACATTTCCCCTCCCCTCACTGTGTAACACCAGCCCTTTCTCCCAAAGATTAGAGTCCATTCGCCTCACCAGAATGGTGACTTCTCTTCTTGCCTGTGGGTCCCTGGGCACAAAGAGCTTGAAGTGCCCAGGTGGCAGCTGCAGCTTATCATTCAAAGAGGCCCTGGCTACATATGCTGGTAGACGTGTTCTCCCTTTGGGGACCAGTATCTCTAATTTGCATAACTCAGAGGTGCAGGAAGAAAACCCTCCTGCGTGGGGATGATGTTAATGGGGTCACCCTTTGATTCTTGACCCCATATGTTCTTCCTCTCGGGGACTCGGCACCATACAACATCCTAAAGGATGGTGCTCCTTCATAACTTAGTATCAACTATGAACTGGAGCTCAGTTATGCCTTAAGCAGACCTTTGCAATAGGCTACCACCTTCGAGTGGTGCAGTACATGATACAGCCAGTGAATCCCTGGCCATGGGCCCATTCCTACACCTCCTTTATCGTAAAGTGGACCCTCTGTTCTACTGATGTGTCAGTGCATCAAACTCCTTGTAAATTCTCAGATAGTGGCAACCACTGAGGTTCTGCAAGCAGGAAAGGCAAGTCCATGCCTGAAATATGTGTCTGTTGTTGTCAGAATAAATTGCTGGCCCATCCCAATATATTCAACTTCCCACTTAATGGCTGCTTGGTCCCTTCAAGGATGGTGCTCAGCATTGGTCTCTGTTGCTGGAAGGATGGATACCCGATGGGAACAGTAGCTAGATCAGCTTTGACAAGAGAGCCCTTGCTGTTGGGGCCATGGAGACTTCCATCTCTGCCACGGTGGTTATTTGTTACTGTGCTCATTACCAGCTCTAGGGAAGGAAATAAAGATCCAGATGTCTCTATCACATGTGAAGGGTCCCGTCTCCCAAACACAGCTCAGACCTGCCAGGTTGGGGGGTTAATCTTCTTTGGAGCTTGAGTCCTCTAAAGTTTAAATCCCAGTGGTGGCCCTCAGTATTATCTGTCCTCCTACTAGATGAGATGATATAAGGTAGCATTTCGGCATTCACACTTGGCTTTCAATTGCCTGTTAATCACTCTCAGTCTTTTATTAACATTTCTCTGGAACTTCAATAAAGGGCAATAGCCACCAAATTCTGTCCTTAAAGTATTTTTGAAATGCGTGATATATTACACCAGTTAGTACAATGGCTTCCACCGTTTTGACACGTGGATGGACATGATGTGTCCAGTGTTTATCCACACATGGACCATGTCTTATTCCCTTTACTTTTTCACATTGCCCTGCCTGGAATGTAGTTGTCACGCTCGAGATCAGCCAATTTGTGGCAAGGCAGTTGCAAGCACACACTATGTGACCAAGCAAAAAGATATAAGGATCTGGGTTCCAGGTGCAATTTTGGAAAGAACATCACAGAAGTGATGCTGCAAGGCATTTAAAGAGATGATCGTTCTGGTTATGAAACAAATAGAAAAAAATTGTCGGTGCAACCCAATTTTCAATTTAGGTGAAAAATATCCACATCAGTGTCTCTCCCCATCTAAACACGTTCCTGGTTGAAAAGGCTTCCTTTAGGAATAGAATTTTCTTAAGACTCATGTGGAAATAAGACATCCTGGCCCCTCAGAAACCCTGGGGCACGTCCCGTGACTGCTGGCTGGCAGGGGCAGGGTTCTATCGGGGTTCTGCAGTGGGCCTCCCTGCTGGGCCAAGGAGCTGGCTCTGAGCACCCCAGGACCTGGAGACAGTGCCATCCTCAGCGGGGCACCCCGAAAGTGTAGTATGTTAGCATTGTCAGGAGAATTTCTGAGATGCCTAAGGATCTGATAAATTACAGACATTAAAACATGGAAAGAAGAAAAGACTGGTTTTATAGTCTTCTATGATGATAAAGCATAAATTTAATGTAATTTGAATAAAGAGATTCACCATTTGATACTTGTCCTTTAACACATTATTTAGTCCACTTGTGTATATCTAAATTTGGGCTGCATATTAATTTTATGATTTAATGGTGTAATTTAGCCCGAATGAGATTATGAAGTTGAAAACAGCAGCTGGGTGCTCCCAGATTTTCTACCCCATAGAGTATTTCATCAGGAAATACTCTGTGGAATATTGACAGTGTATCTTTAAAACAATTTGGTTCTGATCTAATTGCAATTATGATAAAGCACCCTCTATCATCTTCCTCTAGGCCCACCACCTTTTCTTTGGAGGGATTTCATGCTGACTTGAATGGGCATTGGAGTAAATACTTTGCTATGTCATGCAGGAAATCAAGGATTTAAAGTAAAATTGTGTTTATTGGTGCAATTTCCTCTGTGCTTCCCGAGGGTTTCACTTTGAAGCAGGTGGGGAGAAGAGGAGGTGACTGCCTCTAGGGGCCTGTTCCAGCCCTTCTTTAGTGTTCGCTCACTCCGAATGTATTCTCAGTCTCAGGAAGCACAAAATCTACTCATCAGCTTTCTTGTTGATTCATTTATCACATTCAGCAAATATTTGCTGAGTTACAGAGAAATTCTGGCAGAGCTTGCTGGAGTTTGAACTTCCTTCCACAGCTCTTCGCTGTATGTGGTGAAAGGTTGCACAGTTATGTTTGTGGGTGGGACAGTTCCGGCAGGAGAGAGAGCTGCGCCTGGGCAGGGCTGGCACTTACCATTGCACTCCTGGAGTTTCAGATTTGGGACTTGAGATAGATTCCAAGGGCAGGAGGCTGAGCTCAGGGCACCCCACAGAGAACAGCAGGCGATGGGGCAGAGAACGCCCTGTTCCTGCATGAGGCCGGTAGAGGAGGGCGCAGTTGTTCAAACAGTTGAGGGGGGACCTGATGGAATCACCTTGACTTCCTAGTTCAAATCCTGCATCCGGCCACCTGCTCTGGGCACCTGATCAAGTCACGTTCTCTTATTTTTTCCCTTTATAAAATGCGAACTTCCGATACCTGACCCAAAGGGGATCCTTTGGGCTTAAATGCAGTAAGACACTGCGAGGGGGCCGGGTACACAGTGGGGGGCCGGTGAGCGCAGCAGCTTGGTGGCCTCTCTTCTGTACGGTCAGAGGAGAGCAATCAGTTTCATTCAAACCCGAGCTTTCTGACCCATTCTCGGAGAAATGTTTGCCAACCTCAGTGCTTTGCAGTTTCAAGAAGAAAAAAAAAAGACAGAAGGAAAAACTTGGCATTTTAAAACGAGAATTGTGCAAAGTACTTTTCTTTATTTTAAAGGGAAAATGCATGTGAAAACAATGACAGGATCTACGTCAAAAGCTGCGTGTTGATCTGGTGCGGACAGAGGGAAGCAGAGAAGTCACATTGGAAGTTCAGCACAACTGAAGTTCTGCAAAACAGTTACTGCTGCGAGATGAAAACGGTCAGATTTTTGTAGAACTGTGGCTTTTCGTGCATTTTGCAAAGTCCTCTCATGTCACTGTCCCTGGGAACTCCTGTAATAAGGTCCTTCTAGCAGCTGTCGGTTAGCCAAGGCCCTGCTGGAGAGCTGTGCGCCCAGGGGAGCTGCTCAGGTGGTGATTCAGGCCACGAAGGCGTTTCCTGTCCATTCTTATGATACAAGCAAAGCATTACCCGGACTGTAATTTCACGTTATCCAAGGCTCAAATCGCCCAATGGTAAGTGTCCTAGGAGACGACCGTGCAGCTCTGTCCAAGTGGCCCGCGCCCCGGCGGCTCTGCGTCCTTACTGTTTGTTACATCCTCAGGACGGCGGACCCCCGCTGAGGGCTGAGGGGCTCTCGGCCCTGCTCCTCCCGCGCCGGCCGCGTCCCAGGTCCCGGCTTCGGCGTCCGGCGGATGGAGACCGTGGGGCCCCCGCCGCGCCTGCCCCGAGCCCCCCGGGGAGCCGGGAGCACACGGGGAAAGCGCTCCTTCCCCCGCGGGCCTTTCTGCGCCGGCCCTGAAAGCTGCAGCCGAGCCGCGTGCACCACCGGGGCCCCCGGGGCCTTCCGCGGCGCCAGGGGGAGGGGCTGCTGGACGGGGAGGGCCGGGACAGCCCCGGACCCCGCGGCCGTCCTGCCCCCTGCGCAATCCAAGATGGTGAGCCACGTGTTCTCCATTTGCTAAGCCTGGGCGCTCTGTGCTTTATAAGCCCAAAGCGTGTTTGTGCGGTTTCAACGTGCGGTGCCTCCCAGAGATGCGCCCACTGGGTAAAGCAAAGCCAGCCTGGGCGCTGCTTCATTTTGACGGAAACTCCCCGAGAGTCGCTCGCCGCTTCAGAAGCTCACAGCGGGGTCAGCCCGTCTCCCCTGCTTCAGCCGCCGAGCACCGTTGTTGCCAGCCTGCGTTTGAAGCTGTCAGACGTGCAGTGGTTGGTGTACAGGTGTCCCGGCACCCATGTGTACACCGAGACACGCCCGAATCTCTGCTGGTGTAAATGTGCCCGGGCATCTACATGTTAGAATATGAATATTATATATAAATTATCTTTTTTGTTTTTTACTCTCTCCTTTACATTAAAAGTAGGGTATTATACTGGTTTGGGTATATTACTTGTGAATTTCATTTCAGGATGATAAAGGGGACTTTAAAAAATGTTTGTCATCCAAGAGGGAGTTGTATCCAGAAAGCTGAGAGCGTCTAAAACCCGGATGCTGGGGTGGGCCACGTGGCTCAGTGGCAGAGTTCTCACCTGCCATACCTGAGACCCGGGTTCGATTCCTGGAGCCTGCCCATGCAAAGAGAAAAAGCGGGACCCTGGAAGTTCCCAAATTCTGAACTGTTTCTGCTTTTGCTGCCGTTATGTGTTCTGTTTAGATTAGGTGCGTCTGCTCTGAGCAAACCCCCTACCTGCCCTGTAAGTGGCTTAGCAGGGCAGAGGTCTGTTTCTCTGTCCCCCATAAATGCAGCCCGATGGACACTGTGGCTCCACGGCCACCTGTGCCCAGCGAAGCCTGAGGTCTGGGCTTCCGTGTCCAAGGCTGGCCACTGTCCAGGGTGACCTGGAACCCTGGCCGTCAGGTCCGGAGTCTAAACAGAAGGAAGAAAAGCCAGGGAGGGGCATGGCAAGGGGGCCCTCAGGCCGCTGTCCACCGTAGGGAGTGTCCCCAGGGGTACCATCTGCCCACCTCTGTCCTGAGCTCTTGGCCATCCCTAACTGCACGGGGCGGGGGGGGGGGGGGGCGGACATGGGGTCTTCTGGCTTAGTAGACCAATCTCCAAGAAAAATCAGAGTTCTGGTCATAAGAAAAAGAGAATGAGTATTAGAGAGGCATTTAGCAATTTCAGTTGCTGCTGCTGCTGCTTACAGGACTGACGGCCTGGAAGTTCCTCCCACACCCTGGGAGTGCCTCCCGCCCCAGGCTGGGGGCCCTACGGTCAGGGAAGAGCCGAGACTGTGACTGCGCGAGACCTGGTTGCAACGCAGCCTGCCCACCTGCTCCCCGTGTGGTGGCCTCAGCCCATGGCTGAGCTTCTTGGAGCCTCGTTTTCCTCATTTGTGCAACAGGGATAGAAGCAGTGCCTACCTCCTGGGGTCGTCGTAAAGTTTAAATGAGAAGTGGTTGTAAGGAGCCTCCTAAAGTCGTGGGCAACGTTTGCCGCCTGTCGTCCCACGAAGTCACACTGCCCACCTGGGAATCGCCCACGGGGTCCCTGCGAGGAAGGCCTGGCCTCCCAGACCTCTGTGTCCCTGCGTCTCAGACCGCAGCTGGGTGGGGAAGGGACGCAGGCTGCAGAGCAGCCCCCGCCTCACACCTGTGTGCCCTTGGCCAGCTGCTCAGCAAGGAGGATGCAGAGACAGCTGGGCTTGGCTTTCTGAGCTTCCTTCCACCATCGTTTCCGGCAGGGCCAGCCAGAGGCCAGACTCCTGGGTGCAGTGAAGTGGCTTTGCGGCATCTGCTGCCCCTGGCCGCAGCAGAAAAGGTCTGCCCAGTGATTGTGCACACGGCTTGTCTGCTTCACGTCCAGAGGGAAGTGCTCTTAAATGTTGGCATTCTTTTAAGCTCCATTTTCCACCAAAAGGAACCAGGGTGCCTGGGGAAAATGACTGATTCCAGGACTGCAGCAGATCTGTTGAAGATCAATAAGCCTGCATATTTTGTGCTAGAAAGCAGCGAAGCTCTCAAGGCTCCTGTGGGCGTGTTAAAAGGATATAGAGGAGGGCACGGGGAGTTCAGTGCTAGAATTTTCGCCTACCGCACAGAAGACTGGGGTTCGATTCCCAGCCCATGCACCCAAAACAAAAGAAAATTTAACAAAAGGTGCTGGGATAACAGGATATTCACATGCAAAAGAATGAAATGTGACCCCCACTGCACAGCACACACACAAAAAATAAATTAAAAAGGATATGGAGCCGGGACAGTGCAGCGGTGGCTCGGTGGCAGAGTTCTCGCCTGCCGTGTCAGAGAGCCGGCTTTGATTCACGGAGTCTGCCCCTGCAAAAAAAAAAAAAAAAATGTATATAGAGCCCAGCTTAAAGGGCCTCTTTGAACATCAGAAAGAATAATTTTCATAATTTATTGAAAAATGATATCTGTTTTAAATCTTCTAGCTGAAAATTATTGTGGGTTTTGTTTTGTTTTTCTATATTTGCTTGTTTGTTTTCATTATTCTGGAGACTGAACTAAAAGGAAATCATTTGTCCTATCTTTACTGGATGGATAATAGGTCAGAGGAACATAGCTCACAGGGAAAAGTTCACCTTTATAGAAAAATCACAGCTAATGAAAGCAGAGGACTGAATTAGAAGGGCACCGTTTTGCATCCCGTATGGAAATAACGCATCTAAGCCACAGTCGTCAGTACAGCTGAAACCAGTAGGCGAAGAGGGTGCCGGGCGCCGGGCGCTGGCTTGGCCAGGCGGCGCCACTGGAAGCCCCTGGTCCGTTTCCCTGTCACCAAAAGTGCAGCCTCCAGATGTAAAGTGCTTCCCAGTGCAATGTCAGAAACACAGCACTGCGATGAAGAGGCTTGATAAGGGGTGAAAAAGACCCGGAGCTGCGATGAGCGTCTGGCTCTTCCCACCAGTTAACTGGAAACACAAAGGGTAGAGGGACACATTAAATGACACCGCAGACACAATCAGTCAAGTCCAGAATGTTGGGGTTCTACCCGTTTTCTTCAGTAACGAAGTAACGTGGAACAGAAAAGCAGAAGGGGTATTGTTGTAGATTAAAATAAATATGATAGACACTTAAGATACATCAGCCATATGCAATTTAAGGAACGTAACTGAACTCTAATTTAGATGAACCAACAATGAGAAAATACTTTGAGATGGTTGGGGAAATATAAACCTGGATTGAGTATTAGATGAGCTTAAGGGATTACCACACACACAAAGAAACACCACAATTTTGTTGGTTATGATAACAGCATTGTGGTAATGTTTTTCGAAGAGTCCTTATCTGAGGGTAAAATTATGTGGTATTCCAGAAAGACAAGGAGGCGGGGAGAGCGATGAAAGGAGAAGGCTGGCACCCAGCCACATGCCGCCCTAAGGGCAAGGAGGCTGGGAAATGTACTGCTCCTACAAGCCCGTCCCCTGGCCCCTGACGTCTTCCAGTGGTTACTGATGACGTGCCACGCCTGAGGAACGTGATAGCCCCATCATCTGCACTTGGAGTTAAAAAGAAGAGAAGGGGGAGCGAGGGAAGTGAAGGGAAATCAGGAGAAAAAGGAAACCAATGGGCTTGCGCAACATCGGAAAATCGAGAGCATTGAACAATGCAGGATTCGGAGAAGCTGGGACCGACTCACACACATCTCCGCAAGGTTCAGGCTCTTAGGAAGCACGCTGCCCCCAGCCTGTGTACACTCACCACCCTCCGGTGGTCTCCAGCGTTCCAGTGGAGACGGGCTCCTCTTTCCCAAGAGGCCACCAGAAGCCCCAGGACTGGATCTCCTTGGCTGTCTTGGGTCCCCTGCATGCCTCTGAACCCAACTCTGTGTCCTGGGGATTGCGATGCGGAGGAGCCAGGCAGCCCCCCACAGTGGACCCAGTGGGCTGCGTGAGGTGCGGGGGTGGGGAGCTGGGCTGTGACTGCTACCAGGACGGGGACTCGGTCCTCAGCAGAGAAGACATAGCGACAGCCCTCCATCACGTCACCACCTCCAGCCTCTGCCGTGTCGTCTGTGGGCTGGAGATGATGGTGCCTGTCTGAGGACTCACTGGGACCCGTGAAGCCCTGACGCTCTCGGCGGTGAGGTAAACGGAACTGCTCTCACCTCTGCCGTTTTGGCGGTTCTACTTCTGTTCCTTTTTTCAGAGACCGCGCGGCTTACAGGCATCCTGGGTCAGCCCCTGTGCTCTGCATGGTGGCCTCCTCGTGTCCCTGTCCTCCTAGGTCAGCGCCAGGGAGCCCTAGAATTGTCCAAAAACCCATTGGAGGGGGTTAGATGGCTCTTCGGTGCTCACAAACCATGTCCAGTGGAGCCAGCGCTTGTTCCAATGGGATATGTCTCGGCACAACCGTGTCACTACGCGTGGTCCCACACTCTCTCTTATAAAACAACTATTGTGAACATCTGAAAACCTGCATTTGATTGACATATGACCTCCTCTGGTCAAGAAATTTAGCAGCTGGGTTCGTTCTGTACCCCGTGAGAAGTTTTTTTATATTTCCTGGGCTTGCAAACACAGGTTGAGGACCTTTTGGGGTTTGTCTCTCTGATCTTGAAGTCATGTGCAAGGGGCTCTGACAGCTTTTGCAATTCCTCCACCTCTTCATCTCACTAAAGGTTTGAAGCCTGTGGTAGTTAGATTCAGTTGTCAACTTGGCCAGGTGAAGGCACTAGTTCTGTTGCTGTGGACATGAACCAATGGTACGTGAACCTCATCTGTTGCTGATTACATCTGCAGTCAGCTAGGAGGCGTGCCTGCTGCAATGAATGATGTTTGATTTAATTGGCTGGTGCTTAAAGGAGAGAGCTCAATATAGCACAAGCCCAGGCAGCTCAGCATACCTCATCTCAGCACTCGCAGCTCAGCCCAGACCTTTGGAGATGCAGAAAGGAATCACCCCAGGGAAAGTTGTTGGAACCCAGAGGCCCGGAGAGAAGGCCAGCAGAGATCACCCTGCGCCTTCCCAGGTAAGAAAGAACCTCAGATGAAAGTTAACTGCCTTTCCTCTGAAGAACTAATGAAATAAATCTCCTTTTATTAAAAGCTAATCCGTCTCTGGTGTGTTGCATTCCAGCAGCTAGCAAACTAGAACACAGCTGTTTTGTGCCATGGGGCGGACAGCCCTCTTTGCAGGACAGGGCCACCAGGGACGTGGCCAGGGAGACGGGAGCCAAGGCTGCCATGGCTGCCTGCCAATTGCGAAGCCCACATGCCATCCCTTTCTGTAAAGTGGGGGTTGAGTCTGGCTGTGAAGTCCCAGGAGGTGACGGATCCACCCCAGCCCCCGTGAGGCCAGCTGGGAGCAGCGGGGCCCTGGGCGGGCCTGACCCGGGCGCATTCACCTCTGTGTGTCACTTTTGTTCACCTCTGCATGTCCCTTTTGTTCATCTCTGCCTGGCGGGGGGGTGCCGCCTGCACCCGGGCCCTGCCTGCTCCCCTCCCCAGCCCATGGCCGCCTGGGCCCCCTGGGAAGAGTGCCCAGGCCACCTCCTGGACCCCACCAGGCCTCGCTCTGTGTCCACCCCTGGGCCTCCCTTGCAGCTGAGCCCAGATGGGCTGAGGACACTGAGGGGCGCTTTGTGGACAGGAGTGGGGGGGACAGACAATTGGAGTGGCCACAGGGAAACAGCCCTGGACTGTCCCGCTCCCAGCCATGCATCTGCCCAGGCCTGGGAACTGCAGGCCCAGCAGGGGCAGTTCTGGGTTTGTGCAGGGACAGACAGGCCCACAGACACAGGGTCTGCGTTTCTGCCAGCTTTAAGCCAGGTTCGTTTCCTGCTCTGTGAGCTCTTTCCCCCTCTTTCTCCTTTTTGGACAGCAGCCTGTCCTTCCACGCTGCTTAGATGGCATTTGTTAAGGAAGCTTTCCCTCTCCTACAGTGTTCCAGCAAGGGTTCTTTGGATTTTTTCTGAGTTAGGCTCGGGCGCAGGAGAACTCATGGTCTGAGGGTGTGCCACTGCACATGGGGAGCAGCTGAGGGTAGATAGAGGCAGGTATTCAGGTTTGCTAAAGCTGCCAGGATGCGATAACCCAGAAACGGACTGACTTTCACAAAGAGGATTTATTAGGCTACAGATATGCCATTCTAAGGCCATTGAAATGTCCAAACTAAGGCATCCAGAGAAAGATATCTTCACCCAGGAAAGGCCAATGGTGCTGGAACACCTCTGTCAGCTGGGAAGGCATGTGGGCATGTCCTTCTCTCCCAGCTTCTGGTTTCAAACGGCTCTCTCCGCTCCTGCTTCCTGTGGCTTGTTCTCTAAACCTCTGTGGGGCCTCACGTAGCTTCTCAGGGACAGACTCTGGGTCTCATCTCTAGCTCAGCATCTCCAAACATGTCTGTCCTGGGTTTGTCTCTGCTCTCTGGATCAGCTCTGAGCTCTCTCTCTCTGTCTTCTGCCTTTTATGCTCTTCTTACAGAACTCCAGTAAAAGGATTAAGACCCATCTTGTATGGGCAGTCACATCTCCATGGAAACAATCTTAATAAAAAGGCCCCACCCAACAATCAGTCTGCCCCACAAGATTGGATTAAAAGAACATGGCTTTTCTGGGTGCATAGCAGATTCAAACCAGCACAGAAGGGAAGGAGGAAAAATGTGGACGGGAAGGAACAGCTTCAAATACTTGGGAAAAACAGCTCCATTTTTATTTGCATATTTATCATGAGGCTTTGGATGTTTAAGTTTTTAATATTTCAAAATAAAATGCATGAGGAAAGACTCACAGAGAAAAATCACAAATAACCGGATTTGTCTTCAGAGCAAAAGACGCCATCTAAGTTCTCTTGGAAAAGAATTTTGCCTGCAGGGTGTATCTGGTCATCCTGACAGCACAGTCAGTGACCACTGGGGGAAGGCGAGGATGTGCCCAGGGCCTCAGAGCTGGCAGGCACAGAGGCTGACCCAGGCCGCCTTGCTGGCTCCCAGCCTGCACTCCCTGCCCCAGGCACCCACGTGCTGCGAAGCCCGGCTGTGTGGGTGGCTGCTGGCTCTGCCCCTGAAGGCTGTCGGTGGGAAAGGCCTGGGGGCCTCCATCTCCTGTAGGCTGGGAATCATATTCATCTTCTCCTACAAGGTGATTTCAGGCCTTACGTGAGATACTAGAGGCGGAGGTTGTTCCTTATCAGGTTGCAAAAGTTCCCTTTGTCCCCTTCTATTCTCAGTTTGCTGAGAGTTTTTATAAGGAATGGAAATTGAATATATCCAAACAGATATAGAATTTAAAACTGTGATTCGTGCCATGCATTCAAAGTGTTTCTATTTGGATTGGTTGGAAAGTTTTGGTGGTGGCTGGTGGTGGCAGTAGCAAAAGCAAAAGAAAAAAAGTAGAGGATGCATAAGAGAATGATTTCAGTCCTAAAAGCCAGGAAAGTCTCCCTCAGCCATGAGAAGTCATTTGAAAGCAGATAATAGTTAAGTGTGTGTGTGCTGGTGGGGTTCGTTCAGGCAGGAAGACCCGCATGCAAAAGCCCTGTGGAGGGAGGTTTGGACCTTGGAAGGCCAGTGAAGCGAGAGCCCAGCGGGCACAGAGGGCGGCAAAGATCAGACTCCAGAGGTGGACAAGTTCCTGGTCCATCCACCACGGTATGGCTTAGCTTTTCTCCTCATCTACTTCCCCACCCTCCTTCTTCTCTTATGCCTTTAAGTTCTTAGGAAAATAGCTCATGGGTTTTATTCATTGACCCCTTCGCCCCTGTCCTAGTTGGTGGAAGTAACCACTACAGGAATTCTCCTGTAACTCTCCAGAATTATTTCATGCACACACAGGATCTATCGAATATGTACCTTTTTCAAAGAAAAATACAGTGTGTGTATGTGTATTGCTCTAGTCTGCTAGCTGCCAAATGCGATATACCAGAAACGGAATGGCTTTTAAAAAGGGGAAATTTATGGAAACAGCCAAAATGTCCATCAACAGACGAGTGGCTAAACAAACTGTGGCGTATACCTACGATGGAATATTATGCAGCTTTAAGACAGGATAAACTTATGAAGCATGTAATAACATGGATGGACCTAGAGAACATTATGCTGAGTGAGTCTAGCCAAAAACTAAAGGACAAATACTGTATGGTCCCACTGATGTGAACCGACATTCGAGAATAAACTTGGAATATATCATTGGTAACAGAGTCCAGCAGGAGGTAGAAACAGGGTAAGATAATGGATAATTGGAGCTGAAGGGATACAGACTGTGCAACGGGACTAGATACAAAAACTCAAAAATGGACAGCACAATAATACCTAATTGTAAAGTAATCATGTTAAAACACTGAATGAAGCTGCATCTGAGCTATAGGTTTTGTTTGTTTGTTTTTGTTTGTTTTTGTTGTTTTTTTGTTTGTTTTTTTTACTATTATTATTACTTTTATTTCTTTTCTCTATATTAATGTTCTATATCTTTGTCTGGTGTGTCGCTAGTTCTTCTAAACCGATGCAAATGTACTAAGAAACGATGATCATGCATCTATGTGATGATGTTAAGAATTACTGATTGCATATGTAGAATGGTATGATTTCTAAATGTTGGGTTAATTTCTTTTTTTTTTTCCGTTAATTAATAAAAAAAAAAAATCACCCATAAAGTCCAGTGAATCAAAAAAAAAAAGGGAAATTTATTAAGTTGCAAGTATACAGTCTAAAGGCCAGGAAATTGTCCCAATTAAAACAAGTCTACAAAAATGTCCAAATTAAGGCACCAACAAGAGGTTACCTTCACTCAAGAAAGGCCAATGATGTTCAGGGTTTTTTCTCTCTCAGCTGGGAGGATACGTGGTGAACATGGCAACATCTGCTAGCTTTCTCTCTAGGCTTCTTGTTTCATGAAGCTCCCCTAGGGGCATTTTCCTTCCTCATCTCCTAAGGTCTCTGGCTACATGGGCTCTCCTGGTTCTCATGGCTCTCTGGCTCTCCTATCTTGTGGCTCTCTCATCGTCCTGAAGCTTTGCCCCAAAGCGCTTCCTCCTTTAAAGGATTCCAGTAAACTAATCAAGACCTGGAATGGATGGAGTCACAACTCCACGGAAACCATCTAATCAAAAGTTACTACCCAAAATTGGGTGGGTCACAACTCTATGGGAACAATCAAAAAGCTCACAGCCGGCAATATTGAATGAGGATTAAAGGACATGGCTTTTCTGGGGCCCACCACAGATTCAAACTGGCATGCGTGTGTGTGTGTGTAGGGATGGGGTCTTAAACTCAATATAATGTGGCTTCATTTGTTTCATTTGACCATTCACATGGAGACTTGTCCACCTCAACACAGACCAAAATACATCATTTTGTCAATGACTGCATGGTGACACCAGTATAAGGATATCTGTGATTTATTTACTGAATCTCTAGTTGATGGATATGTAAGTTCCTTCTGTTCTTTGTTGTTACAAAATGTGTGGCAATCAACACCCTTATAAAGACAGATGTGCATACATGTGTCAGTATATGTGTAGGATAAATTCATTTTGTTGGAATTTTGGGGTGATAAAGTATGCAGATTTATAAATTTGATAGACATTGCCTAATTGATAGAAGTTGACTAAATTGCCAAGGGCTCTTTCAGTCGTTAAAATGTTCTAGGGGCCATAGGGCAACTTCTGGAATTGCCAAGCTGACTTCCACAGCAGCTATCCTATTATAAATTCCCACCAGCAGTGCGTAAGTGTTCAAATTTCCCCACATCCTCTCCAACATCTATGGTTTCCTGTTTGTTTAATAGCAGCCATTCTTATAGGTATGAGGTGGTATCTCATTGTCACCTTAATTTGCATCTCCTTTATCACTATTCACAATTGCCAAGAGATGGAAACAATCAGGTGCCCATCAACAAATGAGTAATAAACAAAATGTGGTATGTACATATGGTGGAATATTATGCAGCATTTAGACAAAATGATGTCCCAAAACATATAACATATGACAACATGGATGAAACCTGAGGACATAATGCTGAGTGAAATAAGCCAGACACAAAAGAACAGTTGCTGTATGATTCCATTATTATGACTCTGGGGAAGCCTCCAGTATTTTGGAGCAGCAACGAAAAGTCTGAGATGAGGGAATGGTGGCCCATGACAAACTCTAGGACCTGCTCTGTAGCTGTTTGTTGAAGTGTGCTTTGAAAGTTATTGCTTTTCTCTTTCTTTGCTTTGTATATATATTTTATATTTTACAACAACAACAACAAAATGGTCAACTATAGTAAGAAAATTATAGTCAACTATAGTAATATTAGACAAAATAAATTCCTGAAATAAAAAATTTGAAAAAATTTAATGACACAGGTCACTACTACAGCAAAGTTGATACTTGTAAAAACTTTCTACTTGTTATTTTGAGAATGCACACAGTTTTGATAGTTAATCAAATGGTATTTATGATAGCATTCAATATTTAGAATCTAAGAAACTCCAATATCTGTATCTGTAGATTTTTTCCTTCCTTGCTTTAATTTTAAATTGGTTTATGAAAGGTATTGTATAAACAGACTTCACAGTGCTTATTTAGATATTTTATTTAAACGTGCCTATGGATAAGCTAATTAAGGTGTTCATTTTAGTGGTTAAGATTTTCATATGTTAATTGTAAAAGCATTTGTATCTTCAATTTTTCCTGAAATCAGAAAAATGTGTAGCAACGTAGGTCATTACTATAGCAGCATAGATACATGCAGTAACTTTCTACTTGATATTTTGAGAATAGTCACAGTTTGGAAAGCTGATCAAATTATAATTAAGTTAGTATTTAATATTTACAATTTAAGAAACTCTGCAATCTGAATTTGTAGATTTTTTTTCCTTGTTGCCTTAATTTTAAATTGGTTTATGAAACTTACTGTGCACACACAGGCTTTACAATGATTATTTGGGTACTTTATTTAAATATGCCTATGGTTAATCTAACTAAGATATCCATTTTTGGTGTTCTAAGTATATTGTTTCTTTTCCTAATAAAAGTATTTTTAAAATAAAATGTGTTCTATGGGCTTATTTCATCATCCAGGGACTAGGAAAAGTATATATTAACACTGAAAAGAATGTATTAGCTTCCTAACACAAAGGAAAACCACAAATCTGAGATCAATAAATATTTAATTAACTATCTCTACAATGTGTGACTTTTAATGTTATTATTCATAAAAAGTTCATTATATCAGAAAACAATTTGTAGGTGATATGTCTTACTCATTTTGCTAGAGTGTAGAAGTATAATAACTGTTAAGAAGTAACCTATCATGAATTAAATAGCCTACCATAAATTAAATAACCTATAACAATAATTACTTATAGCCAAATAATTTCAAAAGCAAAATTATAAAAACCCTTTCAATATTTAATTATCAGCAAAATTTATACCTAAGATAGAACATTTTTTTTTTTTTTAGTTTTCTGGTTTCTAAAACAAGTAACCACGCAATGTGTTGGCTTAAAGAGCAGGATGTTATTGGCTCATGGTTTTGAGGCTAGGTAAAGCCCGAAATCTAGGCATCATCAAGGCAACGTTTTCTACCAGAAGACTGAGGCCTTCTAGGGCTGGGTGCCGGCAATGCTTGGTCCTGGGCTTTCCTGTCACATGCCACTGCATGTGGCAACCTCTCCTGGCTTCTCTGGGTCCTGTTGACTTCTGGCTTCTTCCTGTGGCATTCTCTCTGTGTGGCTGAATTTCATTCTGCTTCTAAAGGACTCCAGGATGGAATTAAGACCCATCCTGAGTCACTGGGCCACACCTCAACTATAGTAACCTCATCAGAAGGTCCTATTTTCATTGGATTTACACCCACAGGATTGGACTAAGATTAAGAACCTGTTTTTCTGGAGTCTATAGCCCCCAAGCCAGCACATATGTATTTCAATATACTATGTGTATGACATGACACAGGGCCAGGTTCCAAAAGTCAGAGTGCCTAAGATTTGTGAGGGTATTAAAATAGTCCTGATATACCAACCAAGTAGAAAAGTATGTGTAGCTTTATACCCTCATCAACATTGTGCATTTCCAAAACTTCTAATCTATGCCAACATGATGGGCAACTTTTTCCTTGTTTCTTAGTTTTATATTTATTTAATTATGAGTGCAGTTGAGAATCTTTTTTGTGTACTTATATTCCATTTTTCTCTTTTATTATGAATTGAATTTTTATATTCTAGATCCTTTTTGCTATTGTATTTTAATCATTTTCTTGTTGATTTGTTAGCTTTTTTTAGATTATGAGCAATATAACTCTTGGCATGAGCTGGCAGTCTCAATGAAGATCCTCAATGAATTCCCCAGGAAGGCTGGCTGGTTGAAGCAAAGAGAGAGATTCTTTCTTCTGAATGCTCCTTAAAAGCCTTTGTGTAGTTAGATTAAGTATTACCCATTGCAGAAGATGCTCCCCTTAGCCAAATGCAGATGTAATCAGCCATGGATACAACAAATGTCCTCATGATTTAAGTCCACAAAATATCCTTACAGGAACAGAGAGGCCAGAGCTTGCTTGACCAGATAGCCAGGGATTGTCACCTGGCCAACTTGACACATAAACCTAACCATCACAGATGGTATTTGGAAAAAATGCAATCAATGTAAACTATAGTCTCTTGTTAAAAATAACGTTGTAATGTGCCTTCATTAATTGTAACGAAGGCAATATTCCAAAGCTAAATGTCAATAAGAGAGGGATATAAGGGAGGAGTATGGGATGCTTGGTGGTGGTGGTGTTTCTCCTTTTTACTTTTTAAGGCTTCATTTTTTTCCTTTTCTTTCTTTATGGAAGAAATGGAAATTTTCTCAAATAGATTGTGGTGTTGAATGCATAACTATGATTATACTAGGAGTCACTGATTATTTATTTAGGGTATATTATATGGTGTGTGAATAAAACTGTTTAAAAATAAACAGAAAGATACAAGTGCTGGAGAATATGTGGAGAGAGAGAGATATACCTATTCACTGTTGGTAGGAATGGTGCAGCCCCTCTGGAGGCAATGTGGTAGTTCCACAGGTGAGTAAGTATAGGGTTGCCATATGATCCTGCAACCCCATTATTAGGTATATACTTAGAAGAACTGAAAGCAGGGACACGAATGGACATCTGCACACTGGTGTTTATGACAGTAATATGCATGATTTGCAATGGATGTAGGTGGCCTAAAGATACATCAACTGATGAATAGAAGGGCACACTATGGTGAATACATACAATGGAATATTGAGTGGCTGCAAGAAGCGATGAAGTTGTGATGCATGCAACTAAGTGAATGAAATTTGAGGATGTTATGTTGAGTGAAATAATCCAGAAACAAAAAGACAAATATTGTAATGCCTTACTAATATGGACTAACTATAATGTGCAAATTCTGAGAACTGAATTAGAAACCTTAAGTTATCAGAGATAGAATGTAGGCAGAGATTGGGCAATCAATGACTAAAGAGTACAGAATGTTCAATAAGGCTCACTGTAGAAGTTCTTTCAGCAGTCACATCTATTCCCTTGTTTTAATTGTTATTTCTAAATACTGGGATGCTGAGCTTTTTTATATATAATCTTATCATCCCCTGGAACTTTGGGTATCTGTGTAACACCTGAGACTCAGAGTTAGAATTTTGCATCTCTGAAAGTCTGCATTACTCCATACAGCAACTGCTAAAGAAGCTGAAAAAGAGATCAGACTTCAATGAAAGATATGAATGAAGCTGATCTGGTTAGGATTAAGGTAAATCAGAATATAAGGAAAAGAATGATGTTACCTATATTTGAAAACTTCAACTCCTGTGTGAGACCAAAGGAAAAGATGGTTTTTGGCACAAAATTTATATTTTCTTTAGCATACTAGCTAATTTAACTTGCATGGTCAGTTTATTCAAATAACATACTTGCATGGAGCCTTGAATAGGGCATGAGATCCTGTTATTTTGTATAGGTTAATGTAATACTCTGATACATCCCAGAGTGATTTGGACAGAAAATAAAAAAGTATTTGGAAAATCTCCTTGAGGGACTGGGGGAAAATGTGGAAATATTAAACATCCCCATCTGAGGAATTTCTGATATTCTCATAAGAATTAGGACTATCAATTTAATAAGCCAACCCCTTAGTCTTGGGGCTTGCCCTTTTGAAATTTATTCCTGCAAAGGAGAAGCTAAGCCTACTTATAATTATGCCTAAGGGTCACCCCCAGGGAATTTCCCTTATTGTTCAGATGTGGCCTCTCTCTAAACCAACTCTGCAAATAAACTCAGTACTCTCTCCCTACATTGAACATGACTCCCAGGGGCATAAATCTCCCTGAAAACATGGGACAGGAATCACCTGGTTCTGGTATCATGGAATTTAGAAAGCCTTCTTGATTAAAAGGGGGAAATGAAAAGAAAGGAAACAAAATGAAGTTTCAGTAGCTATAAGATTTCAAGTAGGTTCAAGAGGACATTCTGGGGCTATTCTTATGCATATAGAGATATTCCTTTTCAGTTCCTAGTGTAGTAGAACAGCTAGAAGGAAATACCTGAAATGGTTGAACTGTAATATAGTAGCTTTGACTGTATAACTAGAGCTTTCATGGTGTGACCATGTGGATGTGAAAACCTTGTGACTGACACTCCCTTTATCCAGCATATGAGCAGATGAGTAAGAAAATAAGGACAAATAAATAAATAAACAATGGGGGAAATAAGGGCTATGGGATGTTTTTATTTATATTTATATTCATATATTTTTTGAGTAATGAAAATTTTCTAAAATTGATTGTGATGATGAATGGACAACTATATGATGATACTGTGAACCACTGATTGTGTCCTTTGTATGATTATATTGTATGTGACTATAGCTCAATAAAATTGCATTAAAAATCCTACTGTCGAGGTCCAGGGGAGAGATAATAATGGCCTGAGCCAAGGAAGGCTGCCAGGGACATGTTGCCTGTGAAGTTAGCTGAGCCCTTCTAGAATCTTGGACATTCTAGTCCATACCAGCTCCCTGGAAAATACATTTCTGATCTTAGAGGGAAGACTTTCAGTCTCCCACTGTTGAGTATCATACTGGCTTTGAGTTTTTCATATATGCCCTTTCTCATATTGAGGAAGTTTCCTTTGATTCCTATCTTTTGAAGTAAAAAGAATGTTGAATTTTATCAATTGATTTTTCACTATCAATAGAAATTATCATGTGATTTTCCCTTTCAATTTATTAATGTACTGTATTAAATTGATTGATTTTCTTGTGTTGAACCACTCTGGCATGCCTAGAATAAACCCCACTTGGTTGTGGTATATTCTTTTAATGTGTTGTTGGATTGAATTTGCAAATATTTTGTTGAGAATTTTTACATCTATATTCATTAGGGAAATTAGCCTTTAGTTTTCCTTTCTTCTACTGTCTTTATCTGGTTTTGGCATTACAATGATGTTAGTTTCATAAAATGAGTTAAGTAGTGTTACTTTTTCTTCAATTTTTTGGAAGAGTTTGCACAGGATGGTGTTAATTCTTTTTGGAATGTTTGATGAAATTCCCCTGTGAAGCCATCTGGTCCTGAGCTTTTCTTTGTAGGAAAGATTTTTGATGACCGATTGAATCTCTTTACTTGTGATTGGTTTTTTGAGATCTTCTATTTCTTCTCATGTCAGTTTAGGATGTTCATGTGTTTCTAGGAAATTGTCCATTTCATCTAAGTTGTCTGGTTTGCTGGCGTACAGTTGGTCCCCTCCTCATTTCTGATTTTATTTATTTGCATCCTCTTTCTTTTTTTGTTTCAGCCTAGCTAAAGGTATGTCCTGGTTTGGAAGGATGTATGTCCCCTAGAAAAGCCATGTTTTAATCTAAATCCCATTTCATAAAGGCAGAATAATCCCTATTCAATACTGTATATTTGAAACTGTAATCAGATCATCTCCCTGGCGATGTGATTTAAGAGTGGTTGTTAAACTGGATTAGCTAGAGGAATATCTCCACCCATTTGGGTGGGTCTTAATAAGTTTCTGGAGTCCTATAAAAGAGGAAAACATTTTGGAGAATGAAGGAGATTCAGAGAGAGCAGAGCAGAATGATATATCCACAAGAAGCAGAGTCCACCAGCCAGCGACCTTTGGAGATGGAGCAGGAAATTGCCTCCCAGGGAGCTTCATGAAATAGGAAGCCAGGAGAAGAAGCTAGCAGATGACACTGTGTTCGCCATGTGCCCTTCCAGATGAGAAAGGAACCCTGACTGTGTTCACCATGTGCCTTCTCACTTGATAGAGAAACCCTGAACTTCATCGGCCTTCTTGAACCAAGGTATCTGTCCCTGGATGCCTTTGATTGGGCATTTCTATAGACTTGTTTAATCGGGACATTTTCTTGACCTCAGACCTGTAAACCAGCAGATTATTAAATTCCCCCTTTAAAAGCCATTCTGTTTCTGGTATATTGCATTCTGGCAGCTAGCAAACTAGAACAAGGTATATTAATTTTATTGATTTTTTCAAAGAACCAAATTTTATTTTATTGATAAACGCTATTGTTTTGTTGTTGTTGTTCGCCAATTCATTTATTTCTGATTTAATCATTGTTATTTCTCTTCTTCTACTTGCTTTTTATGGTTAATTTGCTTTTCTTTCTCTAGTTCCTCCAGGTGAGCAGTTAAGTCCTCAGTTTTTGCTCTTTCTTCTTTTTTAATATAGGCAGTTAGGGCAATAAATTTCCTTCTCAGCACTATCTTTGCTGCATCCCATAAGTTTTGAGATGTATTCTCATTTTTATTTTTCTCAAGATATTTGCTGATTTCTCTTGCAATTTCTTCCTGAGCCACTGATTGTTTAATAGCTTGTTATTTAGCCTTCATATATTTGTGAAAGTTCTGGTACTTTGGTGGTTATGATTTCCAGCTTCATTCCAATGTGATCTAAGAAAGCTCTTTGAATAATTTCAGTCTTTTAATATTTATTAAAATCTGTTTTTCGCCCCAGCCTATGATCTATCCTGGAAAACATTCCACGAGCACTAGAGAAGAATGGATATCCTGGTGTTTGGGGTGTAGTGATCTATATATGTCTGTTAGGTCTGATTCGTTTATCACAGTGTTTTAGTTCTTTGTTTCCTTGTTGATCCTTGTCTGGTTGTTCTGGCTATAGAAAAGAGTGGTGTATTGAAGTATCCTACTATTATTGTAGAAATGTCTGTTGCTTCTTTCAGTTTTGCCAATGTCTGCCTCATGTACTTTGGAGGTCCTTGATTGTGTGCATAAACATTATGATTTTTATTTTTTCTTGAGGAATTTTCCTTTTATTAGTATGTAGTGACATTTGTCTCCTGTGAAATCTTTGCATTCAAAGTCTATTTTGTCTGATATTTATTATAGCTACTCCTATTTTCTTTTAGCTATGGCTTGCATGGACTATCTTTCGCCGTTCTGCTTTCACAGGTCTCTGTACTTGATACATGTGGATCTGTCTTGGATCTGTCTCACTCCTGGAAGAGATTGTAGGGTCTGTGCCCCAGCGGGAGGAATCCTGGCTGCTGTCTCTGGGTCTAAGTGAGGGAAGAGACGAGGACCAGCTGGTTTGGAGCACCTGATATTTTTCTCTTTTTTTCAATTAAGATTTTTAGGAGCCTTCTTCAGTTTATACCTTTCTCCGGAGCTTTGAACACGTGAGAATAGTCCTTTTCTTCTGTGAATCTCTGAGAAGATGTTTTCAGCAGCTATTTATGTCACCCCTCTCTCTGGATAATATATTACAAATGTCCGTTCCTGCTGTCAGGGGAACACTAGTTATGTGCCCTTGGGCACACTGTCAACCTCTCTGAGCCTCACACAATTCTCTCTGGCTCTAAGAAAAAGGGTGTGAGGTTATCCATGAAGTTGCCCAGAACATTTTTCTAAATTTGACTTCCAATCAATGGCTTTGGTCAACAGCATGCTTTCTTTAATTGACTATTACATATTCCTGTTAACAGCATGAGAATCACAGATCCTTTTAATAGATGGCATTTTAATTGCAGTTTTCATCTTAAACCACTTTATTTTCAGAAGAATAAGAGACTTTGTCAAGGACATAATGAGATAACTCAATGAAAAAAGATTAAATACTTAACTACCACACAGATAATGGCCAACAAAAAAAATGTCTTAAGTGGCAGTCGCTCAGGTAGTATGGAATAGATGACGTTTTTGAAGGGAATATGTCCCCAGTTATTCAATTCCCATGTGTCCCAAGTCCAGCCATCCTCAGTGGTCGCTTGGCCCGGCTTCCTCTCCGCAGAGGGTGCTATGCATGTTAGCAGTGCGGTGCTTTGGCATCGCCAGGCCTGTATTCAAATTCCAGCTCGGTTATCGATTGAAGTGATGCTGGGCTGTTAAATGGGAGTAAGAGCACCTGTCCGCCTGGGATATTAGGTGCATAATTCACTATGAGATCATGAATCATGAAAGCTGAGCACAAAGATACTCAGAAAATGTGAGTTCCCTCCTCCTTTTGTGACTTCTATGAATTTAGTCCCATGCCCTGACAAAGCCTTATTCATCTATGTATCTTCTCAGCCTAGTGCTCACCTTCAGCCAGCTGTGAACTTACACCATCAGGAAAAAGAGAACCAGGATGGACAACACTTTTCTCATCACCTGTACCCAATATTTCTTTTAGGAATCAAGGAACACCATGCTACCCGCCTCTTTATAAATAAAAATTAACAAATGTTTTAAACACCTATCCAGTGCCCAGTCTTTGTACTGGATTTTGCAAGTGAGACAAAAAAGTGTAAGATGTGATCCGTGCTCTCCAGGAACCTAATATCCAACTAAGGACCTTGTTTTGGTTTGTAAAGATGCCAGAATGCAATATACCAGAAATTATTGGCTTTTACAAAGGAAATTTGTTAAGTTGCAAGTTACCATTATAAGACCATAATATCCAGATTAAGGCACCAGTGAGAGGCTACCTTTTGGGAGGAAAGACAGCTGGCACCTGGGGCTCCTCTGTCACATGGAGATTTCTGCTGTCCTGCCCTCTGGCTTCTGGTTTCAGACAGCACTGGCAGCTCCTGTGGGGCCTCCTCGCGTCTCCCCTGGGGTATTATGTTTCTTAGCCTCTTTCAGCTCCCCCCCCCATCAAAGTCTCCAGGAAAGGGTTAATGCCAACCTTGAGGCAAAATGAGTTAGAAATGAAAGAGCAAATGTTGTACGGTCTCGTTTAAAAAATACATACAACAGGAGCCTAGATTGTAAGCTCTTATAGCAGTCACGTTTAGTCTGGAGGGGTAGCTGTTATTTCTGGATTTTGAGAAGCTGTTTTATATATATGTATAATCAGGTATTTAGAGCTAAGAATGAAGCTGACCAGGTCAGGATTAAAATAATTCAGAATACAAGTTAAGGAAGACATGGTCTATATTTTAGAACTTCATCTGCTCTTTGAGACCAAAAGAAGAAATGTTAATTTTTTCCAGAACCTAAATTTTCTGTAGTATATAATATAACTCAACCTGTCCGGATAATCATTCAAACAGTCCTAGAGCAGGGAGCCCAGAATCAGAATGAGGGCCTTTAATCCTGTATAGCTTAAAGTAAAGCCTGGCTACATCCCAGAGTATGTTATGCAGGTAATCAAAAAGTATTGGCAAAAAAGTATATGCATATACTGGCAAAGTTCCTTGAGGGATGGGAGAAAAAACATGGAACTAATGAACTTTACCAGCAGGGAAACCCCGGATACTGTGTCAAACATTAGGGACACCCAGATCAATAGGCCAAGCCCTTGAATTTGGGCTTACTCTTGCGAAGCTTATGTATGTAGCAGAGAAACTTAGTCTACCTGTAGGTACGCTGTAGACTTACTTCCAGAGGGCCTCTTTTGTTGCTCAGTTGTGGCCTCTCTTTATCTAAGCCCAACTCGACAAGAAAAACTGTTGTCCTCCTGTTGCCCTCCTTGCTACGTGGGACATGACATCCGGGGATGAAAATCTCCCTGGCGGTGTGGGAAAGGACTCCCAGGGATGAGCCTGGCTTTGGCACTGTGAGATCAACAATGCCATCCTGACCAAAAGGGGGAAAAGAAGTGTGACAAATAAGGTATCAGTGGCTGAGAGAGTTCAAATAGAGTCAAGAGGCTACTCTGGAGGTTGCTCTTATGCAAGCTTCAGTTAGACATTGCTGCCTATCATAACTTGCCAAACCCCAACCAAAACCATTCCTGCCAATCCTAAAGAACACCTACGGTATTATATAAGATTCTACAAATGTTCCATGCACTAGGGTAACTTTCCAGACACTTACAAACTCCAGACAAGTCCCTGAACCAGATAAGTCCTGAAATGCAGAGGGCCCAGCCTCTCCAGAACATCAGCTAGTTCCATCCTCCTATCCCATATTATCAACAGCCCCTTACAACATGAAAAAGTTAGAATGGGCATAGCCCAAATACCCCTAAAGAGTCAGAGAAAGATCAAAGGTGATGGTGGAGTTATACAGAGAAGGTAGGGTTTAACAAATGAGTGTGATTGCTGAATCATTATATTTTCATAACATTATCAATTTTTTTTTAATTTCCAAAATTGGAACAGGTAGTAGTAAAAACCTAAAAATGTGGAATTGTAACCATATCAAACTCTGAAATCTATTATACAACTAATTGTTGTGTTGTGCTTTGAAATTTATTGCTTTTTGTATATAAGTTGTTTTCACAAAAAAGGAAAAATGTCAATGCGATGATAAATGTATAACTCTATGATGCTATTGTGAACCACTGATTGTACACTTTGAATGATGACATGGTATGTGACTATATAATATATATCAATAAAAAAAGACCCGTCTTGAATCGAGTGGTCAGATCTCCATGGAAACAGCCTAATCAAAAGGTCCCACCCACAACAACCCTCATAAGATTGAATGAAAAAAACATGGCTTTTCTGGGGTACCTAATGGTTTCAAACCAGTACAGTCCTCAAAAAGCACAGTGTAAAGAAAACAGTTATGAATTCAAATCTCAGCTCTGCCACTTACTAGCTGTATATCCTTGAGCAGTTACTTAACCTCTCTGAACCTATTTCCTCGCTTGAGAAACCAGTATCTACATGACAAAATCACTGTGAGAGTTAAATAGCTTCCTTCTGTAAGGAGCCTGGCTCAGAGTAGGTGTTTGGAAAATCTGAGTTCTTTCCTCCTCAAACTATGTGGAAGTTAAATTATATGACAGAAGAGATAGTACAAGAAACCTATAATTAACTGCCAGTTGAAATGTCACAAGACACAGGCTCTTGGGGTTCAGTGGTAGGCAGAACCATTCAGGCTGCAGAAGGTGACTAGATTTGTGGATAAAGAAGAGAAGTGACTGGCATCCTCTAAATATGGGTTCATTTTCCCAGATGCATAAAGAGAGACAAGTCCTTGCTACCTGCACCAATGATAAAGAATAGATAAGACTTGGGCACCCAACTTAGAAGTGCCACACTGAAGACTGAAGAAAGTAGTTCAGTTATTTCATTGCTCAGGACAATGATACATTTGGCCCTCAAACTGCCATTTCTCACCATCAACCTGCCTCAATGGCCTTCCAGCAATGGTGAATCAAACCTCCTCCTCCTGTGGAACGGGTAACCCAAGAGTCCACTGGGTAACAGCAAAACAGGACAGATACATGATTAGGATAAAGGAAATGCTAATGGGCACAAAGGTATTCACCCCAACTCCTGACAAAATATGACTTTTAACAAAAATATTCAAGGAAATAACAATCCCCAAGCTGTGGTAAACTATATCGTTTCCAATTATCAGCTCCTTTGTTTATAAGATTATCATGTATCCCCTTCTGTGTCAGGATGCCCTGCTTTTTGTGGTTCTATACTTAACTTGCAGAATGATATCTTAAGTGAGTGTGTCAGTTTGAAGCCGTTATGTGCCCCAGAAAAGCCAGGTCCTTTAATCCTCATTCAGTATTGCTGGGTGGGATCTTTTTATTGTTTCCATGGAGATGTGACCCACCCAATTGTGGGTAGTAACCTTTGATTAGATGGTTTCCATGGAGATGTGTCTCCACCCATTCAAGATGGGGGGTTGTTTACTGGATCCTTTTAAGAGGGAACCATTCGGAAAGAGCTGTGAGAGCCACCAGATCCAACAGAGCCAACAGAATAGACAGAGCCCCAGGGAACGTGGTAAAGAGAAAGTTAGCAGATCTCATCATGTGCCTTTGCAGCTGAGAAAGAAACCCTGAATGTCATCAGCCTTCTTGAACAGAGGTAGCTTTCCCTGGATGCCTTAGATTAGACATTTTATAGCCTTGCTTTAATTTGGACATTTTCACTGCCTTAGAACTGTAAACTAGCAACTTAATAAATTCCCCTTTTTAAAAACCATTCTGTTTCTGGTATATCACGGTCTGGCATCTTGAAAACTAGAACAGTGACACATTATATCATATTATAGCACATATTATATCTTTTTAATGTGATTTTAATGAGATATATTCACATCCCTGTAGTCATCCAAAGTGTACAATCTGTGGTTCATGGTATCATCATATAGTTGTGCATTCATCACCACAATCAATTTTTGAACATTTTCATTACTCAAAAAACGAAAAAGAAAAAGAATACTCAAAACATCTGTGCTGATTTTAAAGGAATTACATACTCTAGAAAAGCCATGTTTTAATCGTAATGAATCTTGGGGGAGCAAATGTTTCTTCTAATCCCTGTTAGCATTATAGGTTGGAAATTTGATTAGGTTATCTCCATGGAGATGCTCTATGTGTGTTCCTGGGAGCCGGTGAGATTTGGGAGTCATCTGCTGCCATAGCAAAGGCTGACTACCACAGCAACATTCACTGAGCACTTGCTGGGCTGGCCCTGTCCTCAGCGCTGTGCATGTGTTCTCTCATTTAGTCCTCACATGAATCATATACGGTGGTGATTTTCCATTGTAAATATCAGAAAAAGACTGGCTGATTTAAGTGGAAGAGGAAGATTTTCCCCATCCAGTCAATGTGGAGTGACAGAATCTGGATGTGTGTCCCACCTGGAAGAACTGGAAAACCAAACAAAATATATGAAGCAATGCTTCTCAGAATATTGGACAGTAGACAATGAAGAGCAATGATCTCTGAGAGACAGGAAAACAAAAACATTATGGAACCTACAATTTCCCCAGCTGATTGCCAGAAGAGAATTTCCTGACCACGGGGCAGGAAAGGGAAAACCAAGCAGTGCTCAGTGGTCTCCTCATCTGGGTAATGTAGAGAAATGTAAAGTAATTTTCCAATAGAAAATTACTAGGCATGCAAAGAAGCAGGAATATACAACCCAAATAAAGGGAAAAAACAGTCAATTAAAATTGATGCAGAGACTTCCAGAGAAGATGGCGGCTTAGTAAGATGCACAGGTCTTAGTTCCTCCTCCAGAACAGCTACTAAAGAAATAGAAACGGTACAGAACAGCTCCCGGAGCCACGACAGAGACCAAAAAGACAGTGTACCCCATTCTGGAAAGGCTGAACTAGCAGGGAAAATACGTTGCGGTGAGATACCCAAGGGGCGCGCGCTTCCCTGGGCTGGGGTGGCTGGCGGCCGGAGTCCCTCCCTCCCTCCTTCCCGGGCCGGCTGGGAGAATTGGATAAGAGGTCCCCCAAGCCGTGGAGGCCGGCGACCGGGGTCCCTTCCACACACGTGGCTTCCCGGTCTGGCTGGGAACGTTGGATTGGCACTCCCCCAAGCCGCGGCAGCCGGTGCCCCACGCCACGCTTGGCTTCCCGGGCCGGCTGGGAGATATGGACCGGCACTCCCCCAAGCCACGGAGGCCAGCGCCCCACCACCACGCGTGGACTCCCGGGCTGACTGGGAGATTTGAATCGGAAATCCCCCAAGCTGCTTCGGCTGGCGACCCTCCCCCACAGCGAGAGTTTTGCAAAGTTAAAGGAGCCACAGCATCTTTTACTGGTGGGACCCGCAGACAGACGAGCGCCACATACTGGGCATGATAAGAAAAACAGAGCCCAGAGACTTCATAGGAAAGTCTTTCAACCTGCTGGGTCCCATACCCAGGGAAATCTGATTAAATGCCCAGATGCCAGCAGAAAATAATGGATCATGCTAAGAAAATTGAAGATATGGCCCAGTCAAAGGAACAAACCAATAGTTCAAATGAGATACAGGAGCTGAGACAACTAATGCTGAATATACGAACAGAAATGGAAAACCTCTTCAAAAGCCAAATCAATAAATTGAGGGAGGACATGAAGAAGACATGGGCTGAACAAAAAGAAGAAATAGAAAGTCTGAAAAAACAAATCACAGAACTTATGGGATTGAAGGACAAAGTAGAAAAGATGGAAAAAACAATGGATACCTACAATGGTATATTTAAAGAGACAGAAGATAGAATTAGTGAACTGGAGGATGGAACATCTGAATTCCAAAAAGAAACAGAAACTATAGGGAAAAGAATGGAAAAATTTGAGCAGGGGATCAGGGAACTGAATGATAATATGAAGCGCACAAATATACGTGTTGTGGGTGTCCCAGAAGGAGAAGAGAAGAGAAAAGGAGGAGAAAAACTAATGGAAGAAATTATCACTGAAAATTTCCCAACTCTTATGAAAGACCTAAATTTACAGATCCAAGAAGTGCAGCGCACCCCAAGGAGAATAGACCCAAATAGGCATTCTCCAAGACACTTACGAGTTAGAATGTTAGAGGTCAAAAAGAAAGAGAGGATCTTGAAAGCAGCAAGAGAAAAACAATCCATTACATACAAGGGAAACCCAATAAGACTATGTGTAGATTTCTCAGCAGAAACCATGGAAGCTAGAAGACAGTGGGATGATATATTTAAATTACTAAAAAAGAAAAACTGCCAACCAAGACTTCTATATCCAGCAAAATTGTCCTTCAAAAATGAGGGAGAAATTAAAACATTTTCAGACAAAAAGTCACTGAGAGAATTTGTGACCAAGAGACCAGCTCTGCAAGAAATACTAAACAGAGCACTAGAGACAGATAAGAAAAGACATAAGAGAGAGGTATGGAGAAGAGTGTAGAAAGAAGGAAAATCAGATATGATATATATAATACAAAAGGCAAATGGTAGAGGAAAATATTATCCAAACAGTAATAACACTAAATGTTAATGGGCTGAATTCCCCAATCAAAAGGCATAGACTGGCAGAATGGATTAAAAAACAGGATCCTTCTATATGCTGTCTACAGGAAACACATCTTAGACCCAAAGATAAACATAGGTTGAAAGTGAAAGGTTGGGAAAAGATATTTCATGCAAATAACAACCAGAAAAGAGCAGGAGTAGCTATACTAATATCCAACAAATTAGACTTCAAATGTAAAACAGTTAAAAGAGACAAAGAAGGACACTATCTACTAATAAAAGGAACAATTAAACAAGAAGACATAACAATCATAAATATTTATGCACCGAACAAGAATGCCCCAAAATACGTGAGGAATATACTGCAAACACTGAAAAGGGAAATAGACACATATACGATAATAGTTGGAGACTTCAGTTCACCACTCTCATCAATGGACAGAACATCTAGACAGAGGATCAATAAAGAAATAGAGAATTTGAATATTACAATAAATGAGCTAGACTTAACAGACATTTATAGGACATTATATCCCACAACAGCAGGATACACCTTTTTCTCAAGTGCTCATGGATCATTCTCAAAGATAGACCATATGCTGGGTCACAAAGCAAGTCTCAACAAATTTAAAAAGATTGAAATCATACACAACACTTTCTCGGATCATAAAGGAATGAAGTTGGAAATCAATAATAGGCGGAGTGCCAGAAAATTCACAAATACGTGGAGGCTCAACAACACACTCTTAAACAACCAGTGGGTCAAGGAAGAAATTGCAAGAGAAATTAGTAAATATCTCAAGGTGAATGAAAACTAAAACACAACATATCAAAACCTATGGGACACAGCAAAGGCAGTGCTAAGAGGGAAATTTATTGCCCTAAATGCCTATATCAGAAAAGAAGAAAAGGCAAAAATTCAGGAATTAACTGTCCACTTGGAAGAACTGGAGAAAGAACAGCAAACTAACACCAAAGCCAGCAAAAGGAAAGAAATAACAAAGATTAGAGCAGAAATAAATGAAATTGAAAACATGACAACAATAGAGAAAATCAATAAGACCAGAAGTTGGTTCTATGAGAAAATCAATAAGATTGATGGACCCTTAGCAAGATTGACAAAAAGAAGAAGAGAGAGGACGCAAATAAATAAGATCAGAAATGGAAGAGGAGACATAACCACTGACCTCACAGAAATAAAGGAGGCAATAACAGGATACTATGAACAACTTTACGCTAATAAATACAACAATTTAGATGAAATGGACAGGTTCCTGGAAAGGCATGAACAACCAACTTTGACTCAAGAAGAAATAGATGACCTCAACAAACCAATCACAAGTAAAGAAATTGAAACGGTCATTCAAAAGCTTCCTAAAAAGAAAAGTCCAGGACCAGACAGCTTCACATGTGAATTCTACCAAACATTCCCGAAAGAATTAGTACCAACTCTCCTCAAACTCTTCAAAAAAATCGAAGTGGAGGGAAAGCTACCTAATTCATTCTATGAAGCCAACATCACCCTCATACCAAAACCAGGCAAAGATATTACAAAAAAAGAAAACTACAGACCAATGTCTCTAATGAATATAGATGCAAAAATCCTCAACAAAACTCTAGCAAATCGAATCCAACAACGCATTAAAATAATTATACATCATGACCAAGTAGGATTCATCCCAGGTATGCAAGGATGGTTCAACATAAGAAAATCAATTAATGTAATACACCATATCAACAAATCAAAGCAGAAAAATCACATGATCATCTCAATTGATGCAGAGAAGGCATTTGACAAGATTCAACATCCTTTCCTGTTGAAAACACTTCAAAAGATAGGAATACAAGGGAACTTCCTTAAAATGATAGAGGGAATATATGAAAAACCCACAGCTAATATCATCCTCAATGGGGAAAAATTGAAAACTTTCCCCCTAAGATCAGGAACAAGACAAGGATGTCCATTATCAACACTATTATTCAACATTGTGTTGGAGGTTCTAGCCAGAGCAATTAGACAAGAAAAAGAAATACAAGGCATCAAAATTGGAAAGGAAGAAGTAAAACTATCACTGTTTGCAGACGATATGATACTATACGTCAAAAACCCGGAAAAATCCACAACAAAACTACTAGAGCTAATAAATGAGTACAGCAAAGTAGCAGGTTATAAGATCAACATTCAAAAATCTGTAGCATTTCTATACACCAGCAATGAACAAGCTGAGGGGGAAATCAAGAAACGAATTCCATTTACAATTGCAACTAAAAGAATAAAATACCTAGGAATAAATTTAACTAAAGAGACAAAAAACCTATACAAAGAAAACTACAAAAAAACTGTTAAAAGAAATCACAGAAGACCTAAATAAATGGAAGGGCATACCATGTTCATGGATTGGAAGACTAAATATAGTTAAGATGTCAATCCTACCTAAATTGATTTACAGATTCAATGCAATACCAATCAAAATCCCAACAACTTACTTTTCAGAAATAGAAAACCCAATAAGCAAATTTATCTGGAAGGGCAGGGTGCCCTGAATTGCTAAAAGTATCTTGAGGAAAAAAAACAAAGCTGGAGATCTCACGCTGCTGGACTTTAAGGCATATTATGAAGCCATAGTGGTCAAAACAGCATGGTATTGGCATAAAGATAGATATATCGACCAATGGAATCGAATAGAGTGCTCAGATATAGACCCTCTCATCTATGGACATTTGATCTTTGATAAGGCAGTCAAGCCAACTCACCTGGGACAGAACAGTCTCTTCAATAAATGGTGCCTAGAGAACTGGATATCCATATGCAAAAGAATGAAAGAGGACCCGTATCTCACACCCTATACAAAAGTTAACTCAAAATGGATCAAAGATCTAAACATTAGGTCTAAGACCATAAAACAGTTAGAGGAAAATGTAGGGAGATATCTTATGAAACTTACAATTGGAGGCGGTTTTATGGACCTTACACCTAAAGCAAGAACACTGAAGAAATAAAGAAATAAATGGGAGCTCCTCAAAATTAAACACTTTTGTGCATCAAAGAACTTCATCAAGAAAGTAGAAAGACAGCCTACACAATGGGAGACAATATTTGGAAATGACATATCAGATAAAGGTCTAGTATCCAGAATGTATAAAGAGATTGTCCAACTCAACAACAAAAAGACAGCCAACCCAATTACAAAATGGGAAAAAGACTTGAACAGACACCTCTCAGAAGAGGAAATACAAATGGCCAAAAGGCACATGAAGAGATGCTCAATGTCCCTGGCCATTAGAGAAATGCAAATCAAAACCACAATGAGATATCATCTCACACCCACCAGAATGGCCATTATCAACAAAACAGAAAATGACAAGTGCTGGAGAGGATGCGGAGAAAGAGGCACACTTATCCACTATGGTGGGAATGTCAAATGGTGCAACCACTGTGGAAGGCAGTTTGGCGGTTCCTCAAAAAACTGAATATAGAATTGCCATACGACCCAGCAATACCATTGCTAGGTATCTACTCAAAGGACTTAAGGGCAAAGACACAAACGGACATTTGCACACCAATGTTTATAGCAGCATTATTTACAATTGCAAAGAGATGGAAACAGCCAAAATGTCCATCAACAGAAGAATGGCTAAACAAACTGTGGTATATACATACGATGGAATATTATGCAGCTTTAAGACAGAATAAACTTATGAAGCATGTAATAACATGGATGGACCTAGAGAACATTATGCTGAGTGAGTCTAGCCAAAAACTAAAGGACAAATACTGTATGGTCCCACTGATGTGAACCGACATTCGAGAATAAACTTGGAATATGTCATTGGTAACAGAGTTCAGCAGGAGTTAGAAACAGGGTAAGACAATGGGTAATTGGAGCTGAAGGGATACAGACTGTGCAACAGGACTAGATACAAAAACTCAAAAATGGACAGCACAATACTACCTAATTGTAATGTAATTTTGTTAAAACACTGAATGAAGCTGTATCTGAGCTATAGGGTTTTTTGTTTGTTTGTGTGTGTGTGTGTGTGTTTTTAATATATATATATTTTATTTTTTATTATTATTATTTTTATTTTTTTCTCTGTATTATCATTCTATATCTTTTTCTGTTGTTTTGCTAGTTCTTTTCCTAAATTGATGCAAATGTACTAAGAAATCATGATCATACATTTATGTGATGATATTAAGAATTACTGATGCATATGTAAAATGGAATGATTTCTAAATGTTGTGTTAATTTTTTTTAATTAATTAAAAAAATAAATAAATAATAGGGGGAACAAATGTTAAAAATAAATTTAGTTTAAAGTGCTAGTGGTAAATGAAAGCGAGGGGTAAGGGTTATGGCATGTATAATCTTTTTTTTCTTCTGTTATCGTTTTATTTTTTTCTGTTGTCTTTTTTATTTTTTTCTAAATCGATGCAAATGTTCTAGAAATGATGACTATGCAACTATGTGATGATATTAAGAATTACTGATTGTATATGTAGAATGGAATGATATCTTAATGTTTTGTCTGTTAATTTTTTTAATTAATAAACAAATTTAAAAATTGATGCAGAAATGATAAAGAGAATCAAATTATTAGATAAGAACATTAAGAAAGGTTTCATGACTGCATTTCATAAGTTCAATAAGTTAGAGGAAAGATTAATCATGTGAAGTAAAAAAATGGAAGATATAAGAAAGACTGAAGTTGAATTTCTACAGATTAAAAATAATGTCTGAAATGAAAAATACACTAGATGTTAATGATAGAAGACTAGACATTGCAGCAGGAAATATTAGTGAATTTGAACACAGAAAAACAAAAACTGTTTAAAATGAAACAGAGAGAAGATAAAAAACTGAACAGAATAACAGCGAAATGTGGACAAGTTCAGGAGGCTTGAAAGAAAAAAATCCACTAATATAGATTTCATTAATCAGAGAAACTACCTTTCAAAAGTGAAAGTAAAATAAAGACTACTTCAGACATACAGAAGGTGAAAGAATTACTCACCAGCAGACCTGTACTACAAAAATGTTAAAGGAGGGAAAATATAATAGGACACATGGACCTAAACAAAGGAATGAAGAGTACCTGAAATGTGGATAGACATCATGACTTCTTAAATGTTATTAAAATCTCTTTATATTAAAATCTCTTTTTAAATATAATTGACTTCCTAGAGTAAAAATAATAATATATTAAAGTGTTTGTTACATATGTATGAGTAAAATATGTGTCAACAATACAGAAAGGCCAAGAGGGAAGAAATAAAAATTTATTGGTGGAAAGTTCTTATGCTATATGTGAAATGATATCATATTACTTGAAGTTTGACTGTGACAAGTTAAATATGTACACTATAAACGCTAAAGCAACCACTAAAATAAAGAGTTAAAGCCAATTAACGAACAAAGAAAATAGAATGAATTGATAAAAAAAAAAACCCTCAATTGAAAGGAAGGCAGAAAAAGAAGAAAAAGGAAACCACAAAGAACGTAGTAGACAAATAGAAAATAAATACCAAGATGGCAGATGTGAATTCGTCCATATCAATTACCACTTTAAATGCAATAGTTTTAACACTCCCCATGCTGGTTTGAAACTGTTGTGTACCCCAGAAAAGCCATATTCTCTGATCCTCATTCAATATTGTTAATGGAATCTTTTGATTAATTTGTTTCCACGGAGATGTGACCCGCCCAGTTGTGGGTGGACCTTTTAATTGACTGCCATGGAGATGTGTCTCCACCCATTCAAGGTGGGGTTGCTTATTGAAGTTCTTCAAGAGGGAACCATTTTGGAAAGAGTCCGAGCCCACACAACCAGAGACCTTTCAAGTTGCAGAAGGAAAATGCCCCTGGGGAAGCCATTTGAAGAAGGTGGTAGAGAAAGCTAGCAGACATCATCAAGCGCCTTCCCATCTGGGAAACCCTGAAAATCATCAGCCCTTTCTTTGGTGTCAGTGTCACTTTCTCTGAATACGCTGAACATTTCTATGGCCTTAGAACTGTAAACTTGCAACTTAATAAATTCCCTTTTTAAAAGCTGTTCCATTTCTGGTATATCACATTCTGGCAGCTTTAACAAACTAAAACAGATTTTGGTACCAGAGAAGTGGAATGCTGCAGTTTGCAAATACCAAACATGTTGGAACAGCCTTTTAAATGGATAGGGGAAGATCCTAGAAAAGTTGTGAGGATCTTGATAGAGAAAGTCTAGAATACTTTGAGGAGACTGTTGGGAGAAATGTGGACTCTAAAGATACCTCTGACAAGGCCTTAAACAGAAATGAGGAATGTGTCATTGCAAAGTGTAAGAAAGGCATTCTTTGTGGATGGAAGGCAGAGTTTGAGAGTGATGAACATTGATATTTAGCAGAAGAAATTTCCAAACTAAATCTGGAAAAGGTAGTCTGGCTGCTGTTTGCAGCTTATAGTAAAATGTGAGAGGAAAGAGATAAGTTGAGAACTGAATTCTTGCATACGAAGAAAACAGAAATTGATGGTCTGGAAAATTCTGGGCTTCTAGAAAGTGAGACACCAGAGAATAGTGCTCCCCATGAGGATTTAACCAAACGTGGAAGCAGTCAGCCATTACAGGACAAGCAAGGATTTGAGATGGAGTTATGCAGAAAGAATTTGTGGAATGTCCCTTTGTGTGGTGGGCATGATCTCAATGTATTGCGTAGAAATCCAACAAGAGTATTGTGAGATCTGAATGAATGGAACCACTGCAACTGAACTAAAAGGGACAGATTGAAGGAAAAATAACTCCAGGGACAGACCTAAGGTCAGGCCAGGAAAGCTGGCCCGCCCATGCCTTGGAGAGGGTGAGTTTGCCTCAATGGCAGAGGGTGGGAGTTTCAGTGCCCAAGGCATCAGAGGGCGTGAAGCACATTCCTTGGAGATTGGAGAGATTCTGGCTGCCACCACTTTGTTTGAGGAGGTTGAGTGTGTGCCCTGGAGATGGCAGAGAGCCCGGGTGTTGCCCCAATGCTTGGAGAGGGTGGAGCCCAGAAAGAGGTGTTCTCCCCTAAGTCCCCCAAGGTTGCCTTTGGAGAAAGCTGGGCCCTTGCATAGGCCCTTGGAAAGGGTGGGACTGCTGCTTTCTAAAGCCCCAAGGATCAATGACTCTCAGACTTTGAAATCTAATGGAGTTTGCTCTGCAGGCTTTTGGAACTGTTTGGGTCCAGTGACCCCTGTCTTCCTTCCAATTCTCCCTATGGAAATGGGAACATGTACCCTATGACTGTCCCACTTTTGTATGTTGGCAGCAGATAACTGTTTCTGAGTTTTACAGGTCAAAGAGCCAGGAGAGAATGTTGCCTTAGGATAGACTATGCCTGTAGCTGACTTTGATGAGATTTTGTACTGTTTCTGACCTTCTATTGTTACTGAAATGGTTTAAGGCTTTCTGATATTGTAATAGAATAAAATGTTTTTCTGTGTATGAAAATAACATGCCTTTTGGGGGTCCAGAGGGTGGAATGTGCTGGTTTGTGATTATTGTGTACCCCAGGAAAGCCATGTTCTTTAATCCTCGTTCAATATTGAGTGGGATCTTTTGATTAAGTTGTTTTCATGGAGAAGTGACTGACCCAGTTGTGAGTGGGACCCTTTGATTAGATGGTTCCCCTGGAGATGTGTCTCTACTCATTCAAGGTGGGATTGCTTACTGGAGTCTTTTAAGAGAGAACCATTTTGGAAACAGAGACAGAGCCCACACAGCCAGAGACCTTTGGAGATGCTGAAGGAAAACACCTCTGGGGAAGCTGTTTGAAGAAGGTGGTAAAGAAAGCTAGCAGACATCACCATGTGCCTTCCTAGCTGAGAGAGAAACCCCAGACATCACTGGCTCTTTCTTTGGAGTTAAGATATCTTTCCCTGGTTGCCTTAGTCTAGACATCACTTTGACCTTAGAACTATAACTTGCAACTTAATAAATTCCCCTTTTAAAAGCTGTTCCATTTCTGGTATATTGCATTCTGGCAGCTTTAACCACTAAACACCCCCACCCCACCCCTGCCCCCACACAAAGACAAGGATTATGCAATCAAATAACCAAAGCAAGCCCAACTATATGCTGCCTACAAAAAAAACCGCTTTGAAAATGAAGTCACATACAGAATAAAAGTAAAGGAATAGGAAAAGTAAGATGGTAGAGTAGAGAGATGCAGAAATATCCTCCTACATAAACAGCTAGTGGACAGGTAGAAACGGAATCGATGGTTCTGGGATTCTGGAGGCCAGGTGCGCACTGCACTACACCCAGGAAAGAGTGGGATGGGGAGATGGAGAAGCTGCAGCAAAAACTGAGTGACTGGCTCCCATAGTAGTGGCCAGTGCCCATCACCCACCTTCAAGTCTCACCTCAGGTGAGCTCCTGGCTGGATGCCATGGGCAAGAAAGGGGCCCGAAGGCCTTCCTTCCTGGGAATGGGGTCGGGGGAGGAAAGATGGCTCAACTGAGTGCTGAGCATGGCTTCCGATCGGTGAGCCTGGACTACCGCGTCCGGCTCTGAACTGCGCTTCTTGCCTGTCCAGAACAAAGGATCCCACAGCTATTGTTCCAACACTGCTCAATAGAGGTTGAAAAACTGCACTCCCTCCTTAGAACTGTGGGGAAAGTTTTCCAAAGATTGCCATCTGCTGGACAGGAAAGTGCAGCTTCAGGGAGCCGGGAGGAAAAAAAAACGCTTTGTGGTGTCTTTCCTTACCCTCATGCCAGGGCCCTTCAGAGCTGGTCTTCGCTCCCTTTGTGGCCTTGTTTGGATCCGTGAAACACGGGCAAGTCTGAAGATCTAGAATAAGTGGAATCAGGTGTCAAAGACGAGCCTTAACACAAAGCCGATCTGCAATAAAACCCTAGGTAAGGAACTGACAGATGTGTAAACACATCAAGGTAATCAGATGCCTTCACATTAGCAAAACACTATATGCCATACTAAGAAACAGGTAGATACGGCCCAGTCAAAGGAACAAATTAAACAAGAACAAGTTAAAAAGTCAGAGGAGACACAGAAGTTGGAACAACTAATCAAAGATGAAAATGGGCTAAAAACATGAACAGACACTTTTCAGAAGAGGAGTAACAAATGCTAAAAAGGCATATGAGGGCAGTGCAACGGGGGCTCTGTGGCAGAGTTCTCACCTGCCATGCTGGAGACCTGGGTTCGATTCCCAGGGCCTGCCCATGCAAAAATGAATAAATAAATAAAAATAAAACATGCTCAACTTCACTGGCTGTTAGGAAAATGTAAATCAAAACCACAATGAAAATATCATCTGACACCCACTAGAAAGGCCATTATCCAAAAAAAAAAAAAAATGACAAGTGCTATGGAGGATATGAAGAAACAGGCACACTTCTTTACTGTTGGTGTAACTGCTCTGGAAGGCAGTTTGGCAGTTCCTCAGGAAGCCAAGTATAGAGTGGCTATATGACCCAGCAATCCCGTTACTAGGTATCTACTCAGAGGACATGAGGGCAAGGACACAAAAGACATTTTCACACCGACATTTACAGTGGCATTATTCACGATGGCCAAGAGACAAAAACAGCCCAAATGGCCATCAATGGATGAGTGGATTAACAAACTGTGGTGTAAACACATGGTGGGATATTGTAAAGCTGTTAGACAGAATAAAATCATGAAGCATGCAACAACATGGATGAAGCTTGAGGACATTATGCTGAGTGAGATTAGCCAGAAACAAAAAGATAGATACTGTATGGTCTCACTGATTTGACCAACATTAATGAGCAAACTTTGAGAGTTAAGAACACAGGCTATCAGGAGATAGAGAGCGGGTAGCGATTGGGCATTTGGTGCTGAAGGAGTATAGAATGTTCAAGATTCATTGTAAAGATCCAGAGGTGCATACACAATGCTATCTGATGGCAGCACAATGCTGTGAGTGTGATGGACAAAGCTGAATGTGAGGACGGTAAAGAGGAAGGCTAGGGGCACGAATGGCGTGAGAAGGAAATGTGGAGGATAAAGTAGAGACTGGGGCTGTATAATTTAGTGGAACCTAGAGTGGACAATGATGGTGGCTAATTGTACAAATATAAGAAATTTTTTACATGAAGGAGAACAAATGCATATCACTATTACAAGGTGTTAAAATGGGATGGTTTACAGGAAAAAATACAATCAATGCAAATAGGGTCTATGGTCAACAGTAACATTGTAACATGCTTTCACTGAATGTGACAAAGGCATCATGCCAAAGCTGAATGTCAGTAAGTGGGAGATATGGGGGAGGGGTATGGGATTCTTCGCAAAAAAAAAAAAAAGAAATATCCTCATACAGATTGTGGTGGTGAAGCCCTGATTACGTGATTATACTGGAAACAATTGATTTTTTACTTAGGTTGGATTGCATGATGTGTGAATAAAACTGTTTAAAAATGAACAGAGAGAAACAAGTGCTGGAGAAAGAAAATGTGGAGAGAGAGATGTACCTATTGGTAGGGAAGTTGGTAGGGAAGCTGAGAGGTGCAGCCCCTCTGGAGGGCAGTGTGGTGGTTCCACAGAAGGCTAGGGGTGGGGTTACCATATGACCCAGAGTAATTCAGGCAGTTAATAAAAAAGAATTTGCAAAGTCCTCTTAGGGGACTGGAGAGAAAAGAGGAAATATTAAACTTCCCCATGTGGGGAATTCCTGGTATACTCGCAAGCAGTGGGGACATCCAATTCAATAAGCTGAGCCCTTGATCTTGAGGCTCGCCCCTATGAAACTGATTCCTACAAAGGAGAAGCTAAACCTACTTACTCCTAGGAGTCACCCCCAGAGAACCAGATTACTCAGATGTGGCCTCCCTCTCTAAGCCAACTCTGCAGGTGAACTCACTGCCCTCCCCTCTACTTGGGACATGATTCCCAGGGGTGTAAATCTCCCTGGCAACATGGGACATGACTCCTGGGGATGAGCTGGGACCCGGCATTATGGGATTGAGAAAGGCTTCTTGACCAAAAGTGGGAAGAGAGAAATAAGATGAAATAAAGTTTCAGTGGCTGAGAGATTTCAAGCAGAGTTGAGTGGTTATCCTGGATTATTCTTATGCATTATATAGATATCGTTTTTAGTTTATGGTATATTGGGGTGGCTAGAGGGAAGTACCTGAAACTGTTGAACCGTATTCCAGTAACCTTGATTCTTGAAGATGATTGTATAACTATATAGCTTTTACAGTGTGACTGTGAGATTGTGAAAACCTTGTGTCTGACGCTCCTTTTATCCAGAGTATGGACAGATGAGTAAAAAAAAAAAAATACAAAAACTAAATAAGTACTAAGAGGGAGATAAGGGGTAAAGAAAATTGGGTAGATTGAAATACTAGGGGTCAATAAGAGGGAGGGTAAGGGGTATGGGATGTATGGGTTTTTTCTTTTTCTTTCTTTTTCTGGAGTGATGAAATGTTCTAAAAATGATCATGGTGGTGATACACAGCTATGTGATGATATTGTGAGCCATTGATTGTATACCTTGGATGGACTGTATGTGCATGAAGATATCTCACTAAAAAATATTTCTTTTTAAAGCTGAATATAAATAGATCAAATTGTAGGTGATATAGTTGAAGCTGAGTTTTGGCTAAAGGTTCTGCAGTTGTTTAGCAGTCACATTTCCGTGACAATTAGTATTTAGTTCTCATTTCTTTCTTTCATAAATGAAAAATCAAATAGACATATTATAGAAAATTAAAGGAATAAATGCTTTTCCTTTCATTGTCAGTCCTAATTCTTAGAAACAACACTGTGATGGATACAAAAATGGCATGCCTCATTATATAAAATGACAAACTTGAACAAAGTGGGTAACTTTTTGTATAGTATGTTTGATATATTATCTGTAACAACACATACATATATACAAACACCATTTGCTCATGTGCCAGGCACTATTCCAGATGGTCAAGATGCCATAATAAGTCCAAACAGACTAGATGGAACTTCCCAGAAGGAGAGAGACAAATGTCATTTTATAACTGTGATAAGTGCCCCTCCCAAAAGGGGGCTCACAGTGCCATGCGGGTGCACAGAGCAGCAGGATCTGATTAGTCGGGGGCACTTCTCAGAGACAGTGAAGGCTAAGCTGAGGTTTGAAATATACTAGTTGTTAACTTGGGGAATAGAGGAGAGTTCCAAGAAAGGGGCACAGACTGTGAAAAGTCTTGTGGTAGAAAGCATGGCACCTCTGAGGAACTGAAAAAGCCAGTGGGGTTGGAGTACAAAAAAAGTGAGGGAGGAGCGTGAAGGCTGACTAGTGGAGTCACACACAGAGTAGCGGACAGAGCAAAACCACACTGAGCTGGAGTCCAGGGCAGGGCCAGCCCCACTGTCCAGCTCTGGTCTCCCTTTGCCAGAGAGGGTCACAGAAAGTATGACCCACACTCAGGATTGGGGAAAATGCTGACTGTCCAATGCCATGGATTTTCAGGGCTGTTCACAAAGTGCAGAAACCACGGATGTTTAATCTGTGAATGCCACGCTGCTGCATTATATGCATATTCAAATGTATATTACAAATTTATATTTTAAGAAATGGAATCATATGATGATTCTGTTTTGCAACTTGCTCATTTTCAATTAACAATATCTTTCTATGTCAGTATTCTATAGTATAGATATACCATAATCTATTGATTATATGTTAATATTGTTATATTAACCTTTGTATTAATACTGGTCTATTAATCTTTGTGTAGTTTCCAATCTTTCACTTTTACAAACAATGCTGCAGAACATCTTTAGAAATAATTATTTTGTTTTTGTATAACTGTTTCACAGGAAAATCCTAGATATTGACTTTCTGCGTTAAGGATAGCAAATTTTAAAGACTTTCAGTTTTATTATAAAAACCGTACCGAACAAAAAATGAAAGAAGATATGGAAGTACATAAAAAACTAAATTGTAAGACCCCTCCCTAGTTTTGTATGCATCTTTGAAATACACATTTTACATTGTAAAATAAATTGTAGTTTTCTTATTTAAAAAAAGACCGAACTGCACACCTAAGGGAATTAGGATGAGAACAACAAACCAATCCCAAGACAAACAGAAGGAAAGAAAGAACAAATATTAGAAAAGAAATAGATGAAAATGAGAATGAAAAAATAAAGAACCAAGGAGACCAAAAGCTTGTTCTTTGTAAAGATCAATATAATTGGCAAACCCTTAGCTAGACTAACAAAGAAAAAGAGAGAGAAGATGCAAATAAGTAAAATCAGAAATGAGAGAGCGGACATTACTACTGACCCCACAGAAGTCAAGATTATCATCAGAGGAAACTATGAACAACTGTATGCCAACAAATTAGACAATTTGTAGGGGAAATGGACAATTTCCTAGAAACACACAAATAACTTACACTGACTGTAGAGTAAATACAAGATCTCAACAAATGAATCCCTAGTAAAGAGGTGGAATCAATTACCAGAAACCTCCCAATAAAGAAAAGTCCAGGACCATAGAGATTCACAGGGGAAATCTATGAAACATTCCAAGAAGACTTAACTCCAATTCTCCTCAAACTCTTCCAAAATTATTGAAGAGGACACAATACTCCCTAATTCATTCTATAAAGTCAACATCATCCTAATATCACAGCCAGATAAACATACCACTAGAAAAGAAAACTACAGTCCAGTCTCTCTAATGAATGCACATGCAAAAATCCTCAAAAAAATACTACCGAACTGAATCCAACAGCATACTAAAGAAATTATACACTATGATCAAGTGGGACTTACCCCTGGTGTGCAACGTTGTTTTAACAAAAGAAAGTCAATTAACTTAAACACCACATTAAAAGAATGAAGGAAAAGAACTATTGATCATCAATTTAGATGATCAATAGTTCTTTTTTTATATATATTTTTATTGATAAAACAATATACAAACAAACATTCTTAACATACAAACATTCCATACATGGGGTACAATCAATGGCTCACAATATCATCACACAGCTGTGTGTTCATTGCCATAATCACTTTTTAGAACATTTCCATAACTCCAGAAAAAGAAACAAGAAGAAAAAAACTCATATACACCATACCCTTACCCCTCCCTCCCACTGACCACCAGTATTTCCATCTACCCAATTCATTTTATGTTCTGTCCCCCCACTATTTGTTTATTTTATCCATACTTTTTGCTCTTCTGTCCATACCCTAGACAAAGGAAGGATCAGACACAAAACTTTCAAAATCAGACAATAAAAGTTGCATCATTACAAATCATCTTCAAGAAACAAGGCTACTGGAACACAGCTCTTGAGTTTTAGGTACTTTCCTTTAGCCACTCAAATACACCAAAAGCTGAAAAGGGATATCTATATTATGGATAAGAATAACTTCCAGAATAACCTCTCAACTCTGTTTGAAATCTCTCAGCCACTGACACTTTATTTTTTTCTCATTTCTCTCTTTCCCCCTTTTGGTCATGAAGGTTTTCTCAATCCCTTGATGCTGGGTCCCAGCTCATCCCAGGATATCTGTCCCACCTTGCCTGGGAGTCATGTCCCACGTTGAGGGGAGGCAGTGAGTTCACTTGCCATGTTGGTTTAGAGGGAGAAACCAATCTGAGCAACAAAAGAGGTTCTCTGACAGTGACTCTTAGGCCTAATTTTAAGTAGGCTTAGCCTATCCTCTGCAGGAATAAACTTAACAGGGCGAACCCCAAGATCAAGGGCTTGGTTCACTGATCTGGCTGTCCCCACTGCTTGTGAGAGTATCAGAAATTCCAAATGGAGAATTTGAATCTTCCCCCCTGTCTTTCCATCCCCCAAAGAGGACTTTGCAAATACTTCTTTATTCACTGCCCAAATCACTCTGGAATTTATTAGGGTATCACACTAACCTGAACTAACCAACAAAATCTCACACCTTATTCAAGATTCCCTGTATTTATGGTATTCAACCAAACTGACCATACAAGTCAAATTAGGAAATGCATCACCCAAAATATAAATTTTGCACCCAATAAACATCTCTCTCTTCAGTCTCACACAGAAGCTAAAGTTCTGAGATGTGGGTAATATCATCATTCTTCACCCAGCCTTCTGATATACCTTAGTCCTATCCAGATCAGCCCCACTCATATCTCTACTCAAGGTCTGAGCACTTTTTCAACTTTTTAAACAGTTCCTATATGGGGTACTGCTGATTTTCATAGCCTCAGAGCTCACTCTGAGTCTCAGGACAGCACCCTTTCTTGATAAAAACACTTAGAACACCAGGGATAGAAAGAAACCTCCTTACCATGATAAAGGGCATACACAAAGAGCTCACAGCTAACATCCTACTTAATAGTGAAAGACCGAAAACTTTCCCTGTAAGAACATTAACTAGCCAAGGATGCCCACTGTCACCCTGTTATTCAACATTGTACTGCAAATTCTAGCCAAGGATGCCCACTGTCACCCTGTTATTCAACATTGTACTGCAAATTCTAGCCAAGGATGCCCACTGTCACCCTGTTATTCAACATTGTACTGCAAATTCTTGTCAGGGCAATTTAGCAAGAAAAATAAATAAAAGGGATCAATTGGAAAGGAGGAAGTAAAACTTTCCATATTTGCAGATAACATAATCCTATATACAGAAAATCCTGAAAAAGCCACAACAAAACTCCTAGAGCTGATAAATGTATGATCGCACTGATTTGACATAATTAACACAAGGAAACTCATTGAGTCAAAATGCAGAATATGGGTGTACTGGTTTGAAACTGTTATGTACTATAGAAAAGCCATGTTTTCTAATCCAATTTTGTGGGTACAGACATATATGGGTGGGATCTTTTGATTAGGTTGTTTCCATGGAGATGTGACCCCACCTATTCAAGGTGGGTCGTAATTAGTTTACTGTAGTTCTTAAAAGAACTCATGGAGAGAGAGAGAGAGAGTTCAGAGCTGACTCAGAGTGCAGAGAGATAGAACCAAGTGACAGATGTTTGGAAATGCTAAGCTAAAAGATGAAACCCAGAGTTACTTTGGAGGGGCTAAGTGAGGACCCGCAGATACTTAGGGAGAAAGCCACTGGAATCAGAGCCATTTGAAAACAGAAGCTTGGAGAAGAGGAGAGCAGACATAGCACGCGCCTTCCCATGAGACAGAGAAACCTGGATGCGATCGGCCTTTCTTAAAAGTTAAGGTTTCTTTCTCAGGATGCCTTAATTTGGGCATTTTCATGGCCTTAGAACTATAAAATTATAACTTTGTAAAAGCCAATTGATTCCTGATAGAGTTTGCAGCATTAGCAAACCGAAACGGTGGGCCACCAGGGGATGGAATAGGGATAGGGAGTGGAAGTTAAGGCTTAAAATGTACAGTGTTTCCTATTTGGAGTGAGGAAAATGCTTTGGTAATGGATGGTGGTGATGGTAGCACAAGATTGCGAATGCAGTTAACTGGACTGAAATATATATCTGAATGTGATTAAAGGGAAATGTTAGATTTATATATAGTACCTGAATGAAAAAATTCACAAAGTGTTGGTTTTGGGGTGGCATATAAGAAGCTTGTATTTTATGCACAATTGTTCTGTAAATCCACAACTTCTCTAAAAAAGAAAAATAAAGGCCATTCCCCCATTCTATCAACACAGCTGCTTCAGGATGATGGTGAAAATGGTAAGACCAGACAATTCCATGAGCACATGCCCATTCCCACACTTCATTTGCAGTGAAATTGGTTCTTTGATCAGAAGCAATGCTGTGTGGAATACCATGATGGTGGATAAGGCATTCCATAAGTCCATGGATGGACTTGGCAGAAGCGTTGTATGCAGGGAATGCAAACCCATACCCAGAGTGTGCGGTTTGGCCCAACCGCTAAGCTATCGGGGACCCTCTACTCCTCAGCTTCTCACTGCTTGCTAGACGACACTGCCGCACGCAGAAAAGGGGCTCGAGCCGGGGGTCTGGGTCCAAGGGGCGCGCGCAGGAGACCTCGCTGCGGGTCTAAAGGACTGGAGGCCAAGTCAATTAAGGCATGAAGCGAGGTAGCTTTATTGTTGGTAGACGCTTATGCCAGGGCCGCCAGTAGCTAAAGACCACGAGGCTTGACGAGCCCTGGATTATATACAGTTTGAGGAGAGGCGGAGTTAGGGCGTGGCCTCCAGGGGAGGGTAGCCAATCACACAGGGAGGACGGATGAGTGACTGTGACCATAGAGATGCTGTTCCTGAGTGTACCCATAGCAGAGGATGTTGGGTAGGTGGAGGACTAAGGAGAAGGCCAATAGGGTTAAAGAGACAAGGCTGCATCATCACTAGTCGCTGGTGAGGCTTGTAATTCAGAGGTCTAGAAGAACTGGATGTGCCAAAATGGCGAGGGAGGGAGAGAAAGAGACTAAGTCACCAGGCCAAGAATAAAATTATGCCACAAGAGTGTGTGTCTTCCAGTTAGACCAAATTGCTGTCCCTTCTATGATGAAAGTGGTCCAGTGTAATCAATCCCTTACCAGGTAGCAGCCTGATCACCTCAGGGAATGGTGCTTTATCAGGGACTGAATGTGGGTCTCTGCTGCTGGCAGATTGGGCACTCAGCAGTGGATGTAGCTAGGTTGGCCTTGGTGAGTAGAAGTCCATGTTGCTGAGCCCATGCATAACTTCCATTCCTACCTGCATGACCACTTTGTTCATGAGCCCATTGGGCAATGACAGGAGTGACTGAGGAAAGAGGATGACTTGTATCCACAGAACAGGTCATCTTATCCATATGATTACTAAAACCTTCTTCTGCTGAAGTCACCCTCTGGTGAGCATTCACGTGGGACACAAATATTTTCATGTTTTTTGCTCACTCAGAAAGGTCTAGCCACATACTTTTCCCCAGACCTCTTTGTCACCAATTGTTCTAGTTTGCTAGCTGCCAGAATGCAACAAAGCAGAAACAAAACAGCTTTTAAACAGAGGAATTTAATAAGTTGCTAGTTTACAGTTCTAAGGTCGTGGAAATGTCCAAAAGCAAGTCTATAGAAATGCCTGATCTAAGGCATCCAGGGATCGATACCTTGGTTCGAGAAGGCCGATGAAGTTCTGGGTTTCTCTCTCCACTGGAAAGACACATGGCAAACTTGGAGACATCTGCTAGCTTCCTCTCCAGGCCTCCCGCTTCATGAAGCTCCCCACTAACCTCTCCTTCTTCATCTCCAAAGGTTGCTGGCTGGTGCACTCTGTGGTTTTCTCGTCATTCAGTTGTGGTTCTGCAGCTGTCTCCTCCTTCTCAAAAGAGGAACTCTCCAAAATGCCTCCTCTTTTATAGGATTCCAGTAAGCTGATCAAGACCTGCATAGAATGAGTGGACACACATCTCCATCTAATCAAGTTTAATACCCACAATGATTAAGTCACATCACCATGGAGACGACCTAATCAAGTTTCCAACCTACAGTGCTGAATAGGGATTAGAAAAAACGTTGCTCTCACAAGATTGATCAAGATTAAAACATGGCTTTTCTAGGGTACATAAATCCTTTCAAACCAGCACACCATCACCTTCCAATTTGCTCATTCAAGTCCCTGAGCATCCAGTCAAACCATTAGCAATAGGCAATGACTCAGTATACAAATGTACCTCGGGCCATTTTTCTTTCCAAGCAAAATGAACAACCAGGTGCACTGCTCAAAGTTCTGCCCATGGCCTCTCTCTCCAGCCAACACAACAAGCAAACTCACTGCCCTCCCCCTGCCTACGTGGGACATGACTCCCAGGGGTGTGGACCTTCCTGGCGTGGGACAGAAATCCTAGAATGAGCTGAGACTCAGCATCAAAGGATTGAGAAAAACTTCTCAACCAAAAGGAGGAAGAGTGAAATGAGACAAAATAAAGTGTCAATGGCTGAGAGATTCCAAACAGAGTCAAGAGGTTATCCTGGAGGTTATTCTTACACATTGAATAGATATCACCTTGTTAGTCAAGATGTAGTGGAGAGGCTGGAGGGAACTGCCTGAAAATGTAGAGCTGTGTTCCAGTAACCATGTTTCTTGATGATGATTGAAAAATGATATAGCTTTCACAATGTGACTGTGTGATTGTGAAAACTTTGTGTCTAATGCTCCTTTTATCTACCTTATCAACAGACAAGTAAAACATATGGAATAAAAATAAATAATGGGGGAACAAATGTTAAAATAAATTTAGATTGAAATGCTAGTGATCAATGAAAGGGAAGGGTAAGGGGTATGGTATGTATGAATTTTTTCTGTTTTCTTTTTATTTCTTTTCCTGAATAGATGCAAATGTTCCAAGAAATGATCATGATGATGCATATGCAACTATGTGATGATATTGTGAATTACTGATTATGTATGTAGAACGGAATCATCAAAAGTTAAGAATGTTTGTGTTTGTTTGGTGTTTTTCGGTACTTAAAAAAAAAATTTAATTAAAAAAAAAAAAGTTCTGCCCATGGGGAGGATTTCCCCCTCACCACTGTCCTTCAGGGACATCCCAGAAAGGGATTGTAGTGCTGCAGCTGTCCACTTTCAGTTGGTATCTGCATATCATGCAGGAACATCTGTAAAACAGGTTCAAGTTTTCTCTTTCTCAGTCAGTTGATTGTAAGGAACTCCCCAGGAGGCCACAGCTCTGGTCTGGAAAAGAGAAGGTAATAATGTGGCAGAAGTGGGGCCCAGGGGCATTTGGGCCACTTCCTCATGTAACTCACTTGTGCCTTCAGGACCTGCTCTGGCCCTATCTTGTATATACCATTTCCATTTTGTGATAGAGTGCTGCTGTGCACGCCCAACTCTATGGTTTGGTGGGTCAGACAACATCCAGCTCATGACAAGCAACTCAGGTCTCATGTAACTTGGTGGCCCATAGTTAAATGTTCAGTCTCTATTAAGGCCCTATAGCAAACCCAAAGCTGTTTCTCAAAACGAGAGTATTTATTTGCAGAGGATGGTAAAATCCTAAGGGCCTACTTTGTGATTCTCCTACAGGAGGCTGCCAAAGGCTGGCATTTCCAGCACCATTGGATCTGCTGGATCATACGGACCAAGTGGCAGAGTCGCTTGCACAGTAGCCTGGACCTGTTGCAGAGCCTCCTTTTGTTCCAGTACCCACTCAAAACTCACAACTTTTCTGGTAACTTGGTGTGTTAGTCAGGGTTCTCCAGAGAAACAACCAACAGGAGGGATGTGCAAATATGAGATTTATAAAGGTGTCTCAAGTGATCATTTAATGTAAAACCCTAAAATCCTCAGGGCAGGATGTGAAGCTGATGGCTCCGATGAAAGATCTGGATGAACTCCACAGGAGAGGCTCGCTGGCTGAAGAAGCAGTAAGTCTTCCTTAAAAGCCTTTAGCTGATTGTATTATCTCATTGTGGGAGACACGCCTTAGTTGATGGTAGATGCAAACAACCACAGATGCGAACAACTGGCTGACGATTTAATACACCAGCCTTCCAGTTTATCAACCAGCCACAAAATATTCTTGCAGCAACGATCAGGCCAGCGCTTGCCTGACCAACAACTGGGCATAATCACTTGACCAAGTTGACACCAGAACCCAACCATCACACTTGGTAAGTGAGCCAGAGTAGCACACTCAAATGAGGAATATATTGGCTCCAAAATTCAAAGAGGCCAACTAGGCATTGTACCTTCTCTTTGGTAGTAGCAGGGGCCAGATGCAATAGCTTACCCTTCACCTTAGAAGGGATACCTCGACATGCCCCACCTCACTGGACCTAGAAATTGGACACTGTCATCCTCCAAGTCTCATCTGTTTTCTGCACAGGCCAAATAGGATAATCGAATGGGAATGTGGTGGGAGTCACCAACCTGTCATCCTTGATGGTGGCACAAATCTCTGCAAACTCTCCAGGAAACTGGTACTGCATTTGAGTCACTACTTTGCTATGTAGGGGTGGGCAATTCTAGTGGCTTCCACTTGGCCTTTTCCTACCAAAATAGCCCTCACTCATGAGTCAGAGAACCATTATGGGGACTCTGCCAGTTGCTGGGTATGTCAATTCCAATTATGCATTCTGAAACTAGGAAAACAACACTGAATGGGTCCAGGGTTCCACTGGATCCACTATGAGATGGACTAGAGTTAAAAGTCCGTTGATCCCCTGACCTCCGTAAACCCCTGTGCTGACTGGTAGACCACAGTGACATTTTGGGTCTCCTGCAATTAATATCACTTTCAAGCTAGTGTCTAATTACCTCTGATTATTCATGAAATATCTGAACATTTCCTTTTTCCCAAAGCACAGTTACCCATGTAAGAGGTCATGAGTCTCTTTGGGGAAGACTGGGAGGATGATTAACAGTATAAATTTTTGGCAATTTGAAGGGTCTTTCCCCAAGGAGACCTGGCCTTCCCTTCATTCAAGGAGCTCTGGGTCTGTAAGCTGTCTCAAACTGGCAATTGGTTAAGGAGCCATAACTTTCTGTTTTTATAATTCAAGTTGGACTTTTATTCACTTGACTCAGAACACTTTTGCTTGTCCAAATCAAGTAGGAATTTATTTTACTTCTAGGTATTCTATGATCTTCTAGCCAATGCCATAGGTCTCTGCAAGTCAGGCTATTTTGATTACTGCTTTGAGCCTGCTGTCCATCATGGTAGCCACTCCCACTTTGTCTTCAGAGATTAAGTGCTGCCACTTGGCTTCTGCCAACCCAGGAAACAATCATTCTCATTGTTTTTAAGGAACCATATTTAGTGACAGCAGCCCCCTATTAATATCTGCCTTACAGAGAAGAGCAACCACAGAGCTTTTCAGGGATGATGAAGTTACCCTCACAAATTCATTCCTTACAGTTGTGATGAAAGACGTGTCCTCTGGATATTCCTGGGGTGGGTAGCAGGTCTTACATGATAATTCCACTCTAACATTCCGGTATCTCTAAGTCTTTGGATCCCCTCACCTACATTATACCAGGGCAGTTCTGGCATTTCAACCTCAGGCAATATCGGCCACCTTTAGGTCCATGCTTCAGCCAGCCATGTAGACACAACCCCCTGAACGAGCTATAAGAGCCCTTTCTAACCCCTCTACAACACTGAATCCAGAATCTCTGCTTATGGGCCCATATCAATAAATTCAATCTGATCCAACTTTATAATCCTTCCGCCATTATCCCCCACCCTTAATACCCATTCCCATACATAATTCACCCATTTCTCTCTATATAAATTGGGGGAAAAATGCAGTTTTTTCGGAGTGCAGTGCGCCACCTCGTGGATCACTTTGTATCTCAACTTTTAGGGTCTGTTGGGACTTGAGTCTAGTTATAGGTCTGGATGAAAAGAGGGGTTGTGGGGGTGGGGCATGAAAAGAATTAGAAGTGTCTTGCAAGTCAGCTATCTCAGAGCATCCACTACAGTTTCATCTGGATGTAAAGTCAAATTCTGTAGGACAGGCCACAAGCTGGGAACTCTGATGAAGGTTTTCAATGAACCCCCCAGGAGAAGCTAGCTGGCTGAAGTTTGAGATGGAAAATTTCCCTTCTGACTGCTAAAATCATCACTTCTCGTTTTAAAGCTTTAACTGATTGTATGAGATGTTTCTCTTTGTTGAAGACAATCTCCTCAGTTTATTGTAGATGTAATCAGCTATAGATGCAATCATCTTACTGATGCCTTAAGTCCATGAAATACCCTCACAGTGACAATCAGGCGAGTGCTTGTTTGACCAACTGGACACCATCACCCGGCCTAGGTGACTCATGAATTTAACCATCACAGCTAAGCATGGGTCAATAGCAAAAGTGTGTCATGAACCAAGATCTATGATTAATTCAATTCTCAACATTTGATGTCTCAAAGGGAGGGAGGGAGGAAGAGAGGAAGAATGAAAGACAGATTTTTCCTTCCTTTCTTCCTACCTTTGCCTGTCCTTTCTTCTGCTCTGTCCTCAATGATTCATTCCAGAAACATTTATTGAGGGTCTCCTGTGTACCTGTTCCTAAGCTGGGTACCGAGAACACAGTGTGAATTGGACACAGTTATGTCGTAAAAGAGTCACTGCCTGATGTAAAAGTCTGACAATTTCTAAAGTTTGCAAAGTGCTATGACAGTGAGGCAACAAGGTGATATGGGACTCAGAGAAGGGTCTCCTAAATCAGTGAGGGCTCTTTGTTAAGGCTGTGCAGAGGAAGTGAGCTTTGTGCTTTGAGGAATTAGTGAGATGACAAACTAGGTGGGGTTACAATAGCAAAGATGAGAAAAACACAGCTCTGCCTTTGAAGTGCTCCATTGTGCTAGTAAATTTCATGTGTCAACTTTGCTAGGTTAGGGTGTCCAGTTGTATAGCAGAAACAAGCACTGGCCTGAGGGTATTTTGTAGATAGCTTTGCTTCTATAATCAACTGATTGCATCTACAACCAACAAGGAGATTGCCCTGACCAATGAGGGAGTATCCATGTCCAGTCAGTTAGAGGTCTGAAAGCCCAAACTGAGGATTTCGTTCAGCCAAAAAGCTTCTCCTGGGAAATTCAACTCCACCTTCATTGGAGTTTCCAAATCGTGGTCTGTCCTAAGGAATTTGGTCTTATAGACGGAAGACGGGAGCAAGAAGAAAGTCAAGAGCCACAGCGTGAAGGGGGCCGTGAGAGGTAAACCCCAGAGTCTGGCGGCACACAGGTGTGTGCACCATACCCAGCCCAGGACGTTAGGAAGGTTCAGGGGGAGATGGCATGCACGCAGGCATTGCTGAAGGTTGAACGGGAGTTGCATGGAAGAAGTCTGCACCAGGAAGAAAGAAAGTCAGTATGTGCAAAGGCTCATATCAGGGAAAAAGAGCTTGGAGCACTGGAGTTACTCAAAAGGGTCAGTGTCCAGAGCACAGGTACATGGAAGGGAGACTGGAAGAGTGGACAAGAGCCAGGTACAGCTAAAAAGTTTGAAGACCATTCTATGGGGTATGGGCACCTCTGAAGGGAATGGCAGTAGGGATTTTCCCTTAAGGAATACAGCTCTGGCATTAGATCAGAAGTGAGGAGGCTGCCGCAACCGGTGGGAAAAGAGACGGTGGTGGCTGAGCTGGAGAAAGGGCAAGGAGCAGCATCTTGTGGACAACTGGGCACTGCAGGCTGGATTCAAATGAGGGTCCTTCCAAGGGGTGGACAGAAGACATGTGGACCTCACATACACCCTCCCCTGACACATGCCTCCTTGGAGAAGCTCCAAACTCCAAATTTTCTCAGAACTAAGGGTTTCTCCGCAATTTCTGTTAAACTACAGTTTGTGGCTTGGAAAACAGAAGTGACCCAAGGTTGCAGTAGCTGAAATCTGGTAAGTAGATTATAAATTGAGCCCTGTTGAAAGTAGAGGCAAGGAGTCAGTGGGGTTCACAGCTTCTGAAACCCTGCAGGTGCAGCAGTCGTCTCCTGGTCCTTCCACCCTCTGCACGGCTTCACCTTGGCCCAAAGAATCTCCCAAATGTTGCAGATCTTGGTCTAACGCTTCATTAGGAATCTGGGTGCAGCTTAGTTGGGTGCCTCTTACTCAAGCTATTTCATGAGGATACCGTCAAGACATCCTCCAAGGTTGCAGTCTCCTAGGAAGGCTCAACGGGGCAATCTGCTTCTAAGCTTGCTCGTGATTTCTGGCAGACTTCAGCCCCTCACCACATGGGCCTCTCCCTAGGGCTGCTCATGACAGGCCAGTTGGATTTTCCCAGGGAGGGTGATTCAAGAAAGAACAAGAGAGAAAGCATATGCCCAAAATGGAAACCATAGTCTTTTAATAACCTATTCTTGGAAGTGGAAGCCCATCAGTTTTGCTGTATCCTATTTGATAGAAGCAAGTCCACCCCACACTTAAAGTGGGAGCTTCCAGAAGGAGGTGAATACCAGGAGGCAGGCATCACTGGGGATCATCTTGCGGCAGCCTCCCACAATCCAAAGTGTCTTAATAGCTAGGCTCTCCTGGCTTCCCCCAAAATGGCAAATCGTGTTCCCTGATGTCCAGACTGGAGCTGTAGGAATACCAGGCCTAGAGGGACCGCTGTACCTGAGCATAATTTCACGTGAAGGCGCCGGTATGGTGAATCCCAGCTGGAGCCCCAAGCAAGGGGATGTTAGTTTCTCACATGGTGGCCACTGTTCTCACCACACCTGTCTTTGAAGCTGCTATGATGTCTCCCTGCATCCCCTCTACCTCTCCATTCGCTAGACCGGGCTGGGGTCCAGGTGGAGGAACCATCCGTTTGAAAAGCTTCTTTAAACTCCCATTTGCATCTGCTCTTTCCTCACATTTTCTTTTCTTGCCCCGAACCCTGTCCATAGCCTCCGTGGCAGGTTGCAGAGGAGCTCCAGGAGCTGCCTGCAGCGGGGGAAGGAGTGCTGTGAAGATCCTGGGAAATACAGTGAGTGAAATGGGTGAGAACTGCCACTCAGAGCAGTTCACAGCTACTCGGCGTGTCTTCTGTGCTGGGGGCACGGCGTCCAGGGATACGTAAGATCCGAATGCTTGCCCTCCCGAGGGTCACAGCCTGAGAGACAGTGACAAGCAGTAGAAGAAGTACAATCAATACTTGGCGTCACCCTTTTTGCCACCCACCACCATCGCTGCCCTGGTTCAGCAAGCGTCATCCTTTGCTTGGACTGTTGAAGTAGTTTCCAAGCCAGTTTCCTCCAGTCCACCCACCTACCCTGCTGCTGAGAGATCCTTCTGGAATGCAAATCTGAAGAAGTCACTCCCCTGGCTAAGACCCTCCCCAGGGGATCTGGGGGAAAGGCCAAGCTCCTTGGATGGCCAAGACCTTAACCCTGGTCCATTCTTCCGCTTACCCACCTGCCCACACCCCAGTCTGCCTCGGGCTCGGTGCTGTGTTAGACGTCCCCACTTTTGCCCACCTTGTCCCTTCTCCCCCTTCCAGGAGCTAATTCACGTAGCCACAGCCTCTAGGAGGCATTCCCAGATTGCCATCCCCTGCCTGGGAAAGGCGCTCCAGAGCTTCCATCAAATCATTTCCCTCATTGGGCTGGATTGTCTTTACTTGTCTCCTTGAGCGAGGGGAGGCTCTGTGTCCAGTCTCTGCCTGGTGCCTGGTACAGAAAGGGCAGGGATCAGTAACGACTGGAATGGAACTGAAGTCAGTTCTGAGAGCCGAGACGATGGGGCACGCAGATTAGGAGCTTTCAACCCCCCAGGGAAGGACAGATGCCAGGAGTACCTTCCCCGCCTCCATTCTGGCCACGCCCTCTTCCTTATCTCAGCTCAGCCTCGCAATGAGGCGGCTTACCACCAGCGTTGGTCGCCGACGGAGCTGGCAGACCGCGCTGCGCCTCGGGTCGCTGGGGGAAAGCTCCCTCAAGCAGGTGCGGTACGACCTGGTACTTTAAAAGATGAGTTAGAGCCTGATCTCAAATATCAAGTGTGTGCATGTGTGTCTGAGGAAGGGGGTCTTAAGCCATCCTTTCCCCGGCTGCTGTTTCCCACGTGCGTTTGGTAAAGGCCCCAAAGCTGCAGAGTGACTGTGGGTGTCTCCTCCCACTCCGGGGCATCCACCCGGGCGCTCCAGGAGCGCTTGAATGAATGGGGGAGGACCCGCGCGCATGAATGAGTGCGTGAGGGAGGGAGGGCGCCCGGGAGGTGGCGTGTGAATGGCGCCCGCGCCGCCGTCTCCGCCGAGCGGCGCGGGTGCGAGCTCCACTTCCCTTTCCCGCCAGCTGGTGGCCTCGGAAAGGTGGCGGCGCCGACAGCGGCCCGAGCTGGGACGGGCCGGGGCGCGGGATGGAGGGGGAAGGGGCGTTCCCGGTGGCCGCGCCTTCCTCGGCTATTGGATTAGTGGCCTTCAGGGATGAGCTCAGCCGGATCGGCTTTCAGCTGCAGCCTCCGGGCCGGCCGGGAAGGCGGGGAGCGGGCGGCGGAGGAGGAGGGGGAGGCGGCGGCGGCGGCGGCTGCAGCATCCGAGGCTGGCCGCGGCGGCCGGCTCGCCGGGCTCACAAAGGCGCCGGGTCCCCGGAGAGGTCGATGAGCGCGCTGCAGCCCCGACCCGGGCCCCAGCTCCAGCCGCTGCTGCGTGCGCCCTGGGCGCGGGGGAAGACGCTGAGTGCGCTGGAGCTCTGCGGCCGAGGCGCGGCCGGTGCGCCCTGAGCGCGGGACTCACTGCCTTCGCAGCCCTGCACCGAGCTTCCGAGCGCCGGAGCGTGGGCCTCGGCGCGCCTCCCGGATCCGCACAGGAAGCGGCTGCCCCACTCGCGGCCCGACCCCCGGCGCCCTCCTGTCGCGCCCTAGCGCCAACTTTACCAAGCGCGCTCCAACTCCGGGCCACCCTGCTGGGCGGAGAGGGCGCAGTTGCTGGGCTCCGGCCGTGAGGACGTGCCCCCGGCCCTGGGGACGGAGTCGGCCACGGCGGGGTCGCTCGGGCGCCCCTGAGCGGGCGGCGGCCGCACACGCTCCTCCCGGGATTCCGGGACCTGCCGGTGCTGGGAATTCCTCCCGCGCAGCGCCCGCCCTCTCTTTTATGGTGAGTCCTCCCCAGCTCCTGGCGAGCGGCGCAGACCTCGTGCGGGCGAGCACTCGCCACACTTGCCAAGAAATTCCTCACTGCGCGCTGTGGCTTTCCGAGCTGGTAGGTTGGCTTGCAGGCTTGGGGCGTTTAGGGCAGGCGGATGGCTCGTGGGTTCGAAGCCTGCTGCTCCTCTGCGTAGAGAAGGAAACCCAGAGAGCCCCCTCCCGTGTCACCCCCTCCTGAGTTTGGGGCCAAGATCGTGCTCGCTTGCTGGGTGACCTTGGGAAAGCCGCTGGCCCTGGATTTCCTCATCCGTAGGATGGAGTCACAGTGTCATCTGTGGGAGAACTGGGAGGATCTGGGAGGTGGCGCGTGTAACATGCGTAAGCCTGTGCCTGGCACATAGGAAGCGCTCAATTCAACGTTATTTGGCATTACTATGAGCTATGTGAGCCCAAGCTTGTCTTGCAACTCCCCCAAGCTGCAGCAGCTCCTCGTGCAGGAAATGGGGACGGGAAACCCTGGTGGCCTGCTGCCCGAGGGGGGTTGCAGCGCTGGAATATAAAGCGCTTAGCAAGCTGTGGGCGCTGGAAGTGCCGACCCGCGGCCCGCTGGTGCCAGTTCCCGGCCTGGCTCGGAGACAAACTTGGAGGGAGGGAGGAGGCTGAAGGCTCGGGAGTCCCGGGCCTGGGGGGGGGGGGGGGCGCGGTCTGGGAAGGGGGGACGAGGTCTGAGCTCGGAACCCGGCAAATTGGTTGGCCCGGGACGCGCGGGACGCAGCGAGACTTTGGCCCGCAGGCGACGCGGGGCGGGGACCGGCCGCTGGCGGGAGACGCGGGGGCGGGGAGGGGTCTGTCTCTGCCTTCCCGAGGCCGAGCGTGGGCTGCTGCGGACCCGGAGCGAGCCGGAGACCAGGGCGCGCGGTTGTGCCGCCGTTGCGCGGACCTGGAGACATCTAGGCTCTGGCGTCAGGCTTGGGTTCGAATTTTGCCTCCCCCACCAGCCCGCGTTGTGACCTTGGGCAAGTTTTCTGACCTCCACCACTTCAGTTTGCTAATCTGAACCGCACCCCTCCCACGGGGGTGGGGGTGGGGAGGGTGCAGCTAGAAGTGGGCCCCTCCTCTCTGGGGTTCCGTGCCCTCACTCCCAACCTCCCATCTGATGGACCTAAATCTGGAACACGTGAAATGTTTTGCCTCAGCTTGGAGGTAAACGCTATTAAAAGGAGAATCTAGGACCTGCCCAGCCTCCTTCCGTTCGCTGTAGTGTGGGAAGAGGAGAGGTCTGGACAGTAGATCTCTCTCGGTCTCCCGATCTCTCCGTCTGTCCCCACCCCACCCCCCTTGGCTTCCCCAACCTCCAACCAAATGCTGCAGCGTCTGTCACTCATGCAGATTGGGAATCCCTCCCTCCCTCAGAACCACTTTATGCTTTGCTGATCGATCGGAATTGTAGGAAGACAGTGCTGTAAACAGGCTTTGCAGGGGCATACTGCTTTGAGACATAAAAAAAACTTCCTTAAATTGGTAAAAATAATTTAAGCCACTTTTGGCAAACAAAATGGAACTTCCTGGCCATTCCACTCTATTTACATCTCTCCAGTTTAACTAAATTTTTTTTATTTTAAAGACTAATGGATTCATTTACATAAAAATAAAATCTGTAGGGACAAGAAATTACCATAAACCATGAAAACACATATAACAATCTGGGGAGAGAATTGCCACCCATATGGACAGTATCTCTTTAATATGTAAAAGGTTCCTCAAGTCAACAAGCAAAAGACAAACGGCAGGCAGACTATAAACAGTTCAGACACACACAATGAGGCAGAAATGACACACATATGACCAGATGCTTTACCTCACTCTGTAAGAAAATGCAAGTCCAATTACAATGCCACACAGATTTTCACCAAACAGATCAGCAAACAGAAATAACCATTTGTCAGAGGCATCTTTTAAAAGTATAAATAGAACAAATTCCTCCCTATCTTAGAACCTTCTCGTGGCTGCCATGGAGTGAAATCCAGGCACCCGCGGACCCTCTGGCCTGGTGACGCCCCCTCCAGCCCTTTTCTCACCGTTCTTCTCTGTCATCGCAGCCTGCCCCCACCCTTGGCTCCTTGCTTCTTGCTCCAGCTCTCTGAAGGCTTTTTCGCTGGCTGTCCCCCTGCCTGGAGCACTGGCTCCTTCTCCCCCTGTAGGTAGCCCGCCCGTTGGGGGCTTTAGCCCACTCCTAGGATGTGGCAAAGCTTGAGCCGGGGCAGAGTTCCTCACGCTCTGGGGAGGCTGCAGCTCTGCGATCTCCCTGAGTTGCCTGGCCTCTTGGCACATGGACAGTTCCTTGAAAGGTCCCTTCTCTGTTGCTACAGGAACAAAGGGGCTCAGGGAACTGTCCCTTTCCGGGCACCCCCTCTCCAGCCAAAACAGACCACTCCATGTGGAAAGCTGGGGGGGGGGGGGGGTGGCACGACGTGGGTGCCAGGAGTCTCTGCTTTGTAGAATTTTTCTTTTCTTTTCTTTTTACAAAATAATTAATGTGTGCCCTTATGTGAACATAATCGCACATGGGGGAAAAAAACCAACAAAAAGTAGCAACACATTTTTAATAAAGCATGGCCATTAAATAAATGGTTTATCTGCTGCTGCTCACATCAAGAAATAGGAATCTGCTCTGAGGCTACTGGGGAGAAAAGGTGTCTTTGCTGAACATTTTTGGAAAAGAGCACGACACACCCCACGTCAGGTATCATCAACAGACTTGCCCAGGCATATGATTTTTGCTTTACGTTTTGACCTTAGAACTTAAGGTCAAATTAAGGTAAAAAAACTTAAGGTAAAGTGTATACTTGAGCTCATAGCTCTTTAATTATGAAAAAAAGAAATGTTAAGAATACAAATCATACAGGAGGTCCAGAGTGGACCCTCCCCCTTTAATCCAACAAGCACTTTCTAATGTACCCGCAGTTAGCTGGGACCTGCCCTGGGATCCTAGCCCCTTGCTGGGATCTTTTGACAGTGAGAATGAGGATACAGCGGGATGTAGGGCTGTCATGGGACAGGGGTGGGGAGTCCTGCCTGGGGGCCCGGGGGCAAGGGAAGATGGACAGGCTCCCAGGACACTGAAGTGTGAAGGGACGTGGGGCCTTGAGGAGAGTCTGGTCTGGCTGGTCTGAGGTGGGCAGTGCTGGGAGACAGGGCAGAGGTTACAGTGCTGGCTGGGGGGACAAGCCAGAGCAGGGCTGAAACCCTTGTGTAACAAGCCAAAGGGCATGGCTTCTCTCTGCAAGTTTGTGGGGACCCCTTGGGGGGTTGAAGGAGCAGCTGAGTATGTGGCTCCATCAGCTGTACCCCAGGCAGTGTGGACGGAGGGGCCTGAGCAGTAATCTGGGCAAGATCTGAGCCAAGGGAGAGCCGATGGAATGGGAGAGCAGAGAGACAGGGTGATGTAGAGCAGGAAAAACATGTGCAGAAGGAACCTGGCATGCGGATTCTGAGGTGCCAGGGGGTCCCCAGGTTTCCTGCAGGGCAGAGAGGGTGGAAAGAGACCAGCTGGCTTTCCAAGGTCATTTGAAGGAGCACCCAGTCCGGGGCAGCCAGAGGTCCTGAGAAGGTGGTTCTGGTGCTGAAGAGAGAAGAAAGGGCTGAGGGTCCAGCTTGGGAGGCACCTGCAGAGGGCACGTCAGAGAAGACTTGTGGAGACTGAAGGTGTGAGCTTGGAGACACCCCGTTGATGGGCAGACAGTGGACCGTGGCTCTGGGCAGTTGCCGTGGCGACTCCAGGCCCCCAGGTGCTGACTTGCGCAGAGAGGCCGGAGCGGCTCTGCAGGCATCCGCCCGGGATTCAGTGCTGTGAAACGCCACCTTGGTGCACCCAGCGCCCTGCCTTCCGGGCACTGAGTGGGTCCTGGCCCAGTCAGGCGGCCACTGCAGACGTCCACCTGCGAGCCATATCCTGTGAGACAGGGAAGGCAGGCGGGTTCCCCCCTCTCTTTCCCTGGGTCTCCGGCTCTCCCGGCCCCCGCACCATCCTCTTTCCCTCCTCTGTCTCATCTTCCCCTGGTATCTCAGAGACACCGGGGACTTAACCGAGAGACCCTCAGAAACCCAAGCCGATGGCTCTCCTGAGCAACTAGATCACACCTGAGCAGGAGCCGTTCTGCATGTCCCTTGTGTTCAGACAAGCAATTGTGCCAACTGGGGGAGTCACGCTTGGGAGACACCTGAGGGGCTGGGGGATGGGGAGGCTCTCCGGAGATGCTCCCAGAAAGCCGGCTGAGCGGCCTCTCCTCACCCCACCCGGAGCCCTGCCCCCCAGCCCTGCCGGAGCCCGCGTCCTGCAGCACCACCTTGGGGTGCCCCCCAGCTGTCAGGGCGCACGGACAGCCGCATGTGGGCTCCGGGGCTCTGGCCTGGCCGGCTCAGAGGTGCGTCTCTTTCGGATGACCTCGCACAGGCCTGGCCACTGCCCACACCACCCCCCGTCCCTGCCCCTCTTGCTGGTCCCTGCCCCCCGGGGCCCCTCGCCCAGCACGCGAGGAAGGGCTCCCACGGAGGGCCCGGGAAGGCCTCACTGACGCTGTGGAGGCCAGGTGTGCGACGGTCCCGCCGGGGCCTGGGCAAGTGGTTTCTGGGCGCTCAGGGAAGGAGAGCTCGTGGTCGCGGGAGTTCGGTGTATGGAGGGGGGCCGACGCCTTGGAGGAGCAGACCTCGGGTCTCCTTGGTGCGCTCCCCGCTGGCCATCCATGCTGGACGAGCGTCTCCTGATTCAACAGCCCTTACAGGGAGGCGCCCACAGCAGCGCCCCGTGAGCAGGGCTGGGCGCGTGTGGCCAGCACCCTTAGCAAGACGTGAAACGGGGGCGTCCAGCTCCTTCCTAGGTGGAGGGCCCCCTGCGAGGCAGCGTGTTGGGTTATTTACTTTTTTGAGCAAGGCCCATGAGGACGTCCCGCCTGTGCCCCCGAGTTGCCCCCTGTGGTGGGGGAGAGAAGCTGGGAAGCTGCTTCGGCCCTGGGATAAGTGCTGTGGTGGGAGAAGACAGGCTCTGGAGCTGGGGGGGGGGGTGGTGCGGGGGGCACCCTGAAGGAGGTGGGTGTGTACGGGGTCCAGGGGGCATGCGAGGAGCAGGAAGGAGTGGTGGGAGCTGCGTGTGGACCTGGTGTCCGCTGTGGGTGGTGGGGGGGGCTGGGGAGGGCGGGGGCCATTGGGGGCTCCACTTCGGAGGCTGACACCCCTCCTGAGTGCCCGGCTGCCTGTGGGGGACCCAGCAGGGAGCGCAACTGGGCCGGCTCTGCATTTTGCAGGTGCTGCCGTGTGCGTCCGAGAGTCACACATCTCCCATGAAAGGCATTCAGGCGGCATCAGAGGGCACCTCCTCTCCGCCTTGGCTGCTTGCTGTTCAGACCTGTCACGGGGCCCAACCCCCTCTGGGGGGCTCTCCCTCCAGGGCAGCTGGTGGGTCTCGCTTCCCCGCATTCCTGTTGGTTGAATGAAGGGATGAAACCTTCGCCAGCCCCGTGCCAGAGAGCCCAGCGGCAGAGGCCACCTGAAGGGGTCTGCACCGCCTGCGCCCAGCCCCTGCCGCGGTCGTGTCCCCCTGCGGACCACACCCCAGCAAGACCCCCGAGACCCAGCCTCTGAAGACTGCGTCTGCCTTACAGCCCCCCACGACCCCCCGTGCTTTCACCTCATTCCCTGTCCTTCAGTGACACTGGGCAGGGGCCAGAGTGCAGCGTCGTTGACACTGGTTTTCAGTTTCATTTGGGCCTTTTGGGTTTAATACCCCCACTCTCTCCCTCCTCCTCTCCCTCCTCCTCTTCTCCTCCCCTCCCTCTCTCTCAGCTCTATGGTGACACAATACGCATCATGCTCTGGACTTTGGTTCTTTGACTTCTCTGTCTTTTGGAGCCGCCCTAGCAGTGTCTCCTTTTCTGTGGCTGCATAGAATTCCATTATGTGGGTTTGCCAGAGTTCCTTCAGCCTGTGTCCTGCGCCCCACATGTATCCATTGCAAACAGGGCTGCATGTGTTTATAAGTGACATGTACCTTAGGCATGTAATCGTCCGCACTGAAGGGCATCTTTTAATAAGACCTGGAAGTAGAATTGCTAGGTCAGAGTGGGGGTGCATTTGGAAATGTGAGAATTGATGCTGATTTGCCATCCACAGCGGTTACACCATTTTGCAGGCACGTAGCAGTGTGTGAGCCTGTGTGTGTCTCCACACACTCCCCAACGTGCCGTCGTCATGCTTCATTCCTATTTGCTAACCCGAGACACAAAGCATGGCGTGTGGTTGCAGTTTTAACCTGGGTCTGTTTCATTGAGCCTTAGTAGAGCAGAGAAGATAGGAGCCATTTGGTTTTCCTTTTCTGTGAAATGTTTGTTGAAGTCTTTTCGTATTTTTTAGTTGGATTGTTCTTTTTCTTACTCATTTGTAGAACTTTGTTATACTTCATTAGTAATGTTCCCATTTTGAAAGACCAGATAAGCATTTTAACTCCTTTTGTAACTACTTTTTGCCATGCCATCTGGTTATTTTTTCCATTTTCATTTCTTGTTGCTAGTTTGTTTTCTTCCCCCTTTTAGTATAATTTATATGGCTTGTTTTTATGGGGGATACCAAAATGCTTACCTTTTAAATTAGTTTTATTATTTTTCTGTTCTGTCCATTTCTTAGATCTGCTTCCCTTAGATTTTTTCCTTTTCTAACTTCTTGAGCTGAATGCTTGAATTCATGTATTTTCTTTTTTTTTTTTTATTTTATTTAATGGTGTAGTACATGAGCCATGATTTTCCTCTGAGCAATGCTTTCATGAGATTTCACAGGTTCTAACATTTTGGAATGTTTTTCATTATTTTTATTTTCTAGATATTCTGCAATTTCAATATCAATTTCTTATTTGATCCAAGAGTTGGTGTCTTTTTTTCGCATGGGCACTCACTGGGACCAAGAATTTTTTTTTTTAACTTTTTTATTGTATAGTATAACATATATACAAAGCAAAGAAATAAAAAAGCAATAGTTTTCAGGGTGAGCAATGTTGCCTCAGTGGCAGAGTTCTCACCTGCCATGCTGGAGACCCGGGTTCGGTTCCCGGTGCCTGCCCATGCAAAAAAAAAAAAAAGCAATAGTTTTCAAAGCACTCTTCTACAAGTAGTTACAGGACAGAACCCAGAGTTTGTCATGGGCTACCATACGCTCCTCTCAGATTTTTCCTTCTAGCTGCTCCAGAATATGAGAGGCTAGAAAGCTTAAATTTTTTTTTATCATCACAATCGACTTTTTTTCCTTCTTTTTTTTTTGTGAAAAATAACATATATGCAAAAAAGCTATAAATTTCAAGGCACAGCACCACAATTAGTTGTAGAACATACTTCAGACTTTGACATGGGTTACAATTCCACAATTTTAGGTTTTACTTCTAGCTGTTCTAAAATACTGGCGACTAAAAGAGATATCAATTTAAAGATTCAGCATTCATATTCATTTGTTAAGTCCTATCTTGTATGTATAATTCCACCGTCACCTTTGATCTTTCCATACCTCTCTTTGGGGTTGTCTGGGCTATGGCAATTCTAAATTTTTCATATCGGAAGGGTCTGTCACCAATATGGGAATAGGGAGATGGAACTATCTAATGCTCTGGAGAGGCTGGGCTAGGTTTTCAGGGCTTGTCTGGACTAGGGACCCATCTGGAGGCTGTAGGTTTCTGAAAAGTTACTCTAGTGCCTGGAACGCTTGTGGAATCTTATATATTGCCCTAGGTGTTCTTTAGGATTGGCTGGAATGGTCCTGGTTGGGGGTTGGCAGGTTATGACAGGTAGCAAGGTCTAAACAAAGCTTGTGTAAAAGCAGCCTCCAGAGTAGCCTCTCGACTCTATTTGAACTCTCTCTCCGTTATTAGTTACACTTTTCCCCCTTTTGTTCAGGATGAAATTGTTGACCCCACGGTGCCAGGTCTGGATTCATCCCTGAGAGTCATCTCCCATGTCGCCAGGGAAACTTTCACCCCTGGATGTCTTGTCCCATGTTGGGCTTAGAGAGACTGAGGCCACATCTGAGCAACAACAGAGGTCCTCCAGAAGTAACTCTTACGCATGCCTATAGGTAGTCTAAGCTTCTCCGCTACCTACATAAGCTTCACAAGAGTAAGCCTCATGATCGAGGGCATGGCCTATTGATTTGGGTGTCCCTCAAGTTTGACACAGTATCAGGGGATTCCCTGATGGTAACGTTTAATAGTTCCATTTTCCAAGAATTGTTTTAAAAAAGAGTTTTACCTGGAAACCCTAAAGAATGCCCTGGCTTCTATCTAAGACTCTATATAAAGTTTTACTTTATAAGTTTATTTTTTCAGAAATTTAACACCTCCAGGCTTTTCCTATGCCAAGTAACCCCTGAAACACAGAGGTCTCAGTCTCTCCAAGAAAATCAGCCAGGTTCATTCATCTACCCCAAAAGCTCAACACTCCTTTCCAGCATGAAGAAGTTAAAATGGTCATTGCCCAAATATCCCTGAGGTTTGAAGGAAAAATCAAATGAGAAGGAGGAGATGCAACTGAGAATTAGGATTTAGCAAATGACTATGGCTATGAATCATTACATGAATATTTCCTTTTAGTTTCTAGTGTATTGGTATAGCCAGAAGGAAATACCTGCAACTGTTCAACTGCAATCTAGTAGCTTTGATCTTCGATAATAATTATATAACTATATAGCTTTTATCATGTGACTGTGTGAGAGACGCTCCCTTTATCCAGTGTATAGGTAGATGAGTAATATAATAAAACTATACATGGAAAAAAAAAGGAGAGGGTGTTTTAAAAAGTGGTAGGGTTTTGTGATCCTCAATTTTGTGATTGATTTCTATTTTCTACTGTGTGATTCTGTATTACTTCTGCTTTTTGCATTTTTAGTGTTTTATTTGTGGTCTAACATATGGTAATAATTTTCGATGGTTGCACAAACACTTCAAAAGACGATGCATTCCTTGTTTTCAGGGTATAGAATTTGATATATACGTCAATTTTATCTATCTTATTAATTAATGTAGTTTTTCTGTATTTTCACTTATTTGGTCCACTGAGCTACAAGAGGTGAATTAAAGTCACATACCTCTAATGTGTGCGTCTCGTTCCTTGGATTTCCTGTAGCTTTTGCTCTGAATTTTGGTGCTAATTGGTATAGTAGATCTTCAATCTGGGATTGCATTCTTTATTATTAATCTAAAATGTCCTTCTTTGTCTTATTTAAAATCTTTTGTTGCCCGAAATTCAACTTTGCCTCCTTAATAGTAAAATTACAACCCCTGCTTCTGAGTTTGCTTTAACCAGGTATGTATTTCCCCTTCCTTTTATTTTCAGAACTGTTGAATCACTTTTTAAAAAAATCTTTTTATTGACAAACCTTCACACACATACAGTCCATACGTGGTGTACAATCAATGGCTCACAATATCATCACAAAGTTGTGTATTCAGCACAATGAGAATCACTTGTTTTGAGGATGCGTCTTAAAACTAGCACATTGTTGGGTCTTGTCTTGTTACTCAATCTTAGAATCATTTCTTTTTAGAGTTTACTTTGGCCATTTATCGACATGGCTGGAGTTTTGATCTACTATCCCATCTGACATCTTTATGGCCTTTTGCCTTTATCATTTCTTAAAAGAAAATCTTTCACTAGGTGGTCTGTTTTATTTTGTTGTACTCCTTCTGACAATTTGGAAGGTCTGGGTTATATTTTTAATTCTTCTTGAGGTTTCCTTTATGACCATATAAACTATTAATCATATTTTAGATCAGTTTGGTTGTCTGTTTCCTGAACTAAAGAATCACAAGATTATTTCACTTTCTCCCACTTCTCTCTCTCTCACTCCTCAATTTCAATACATTTAGAGATATTTATATCTATAATACAATTTTAAAAATCAACTTTAAATGGCACCTTTTGATTTCTTGCTGTGTAAGAGAAGATCAACATGCTTACACTACCTCCCAGGTTTTCTGTCTCCATCTTTACTCAGGCTTTGTTAGTTTTATCATTTCCACATTGTCATTATTTGTAAAGTTTATTTTTTCTTGTAAGATTAATTCCCACAGTTATGTCTCTGTCCCATAGCTACATGCATTAACTTCTCACTACTAGTCCTCTGGTTGTGTTTTTCCCCATCATCTCTTACTCAGCTGCAGCATCTCCTCTAGTGATTTCCTCAAGATCTTTTAGAACTGTGGTCAGCGACTTCTTTCATGTCCAGAAATGTTCGTTTGTTGCCTTTATCTGTGAATGACAGTTTAGCTGGGCATAAAATTCTCTGGCCATCCTTTCCTTCACCAAGGGCTCTGTGGGCTCTGAACAAGTGTTGTCTGGAAAAGTTTGAAGGCCATTCTATGTCCTTTCTCCTTGATCATTTTGCCTTGGTGCCTAGAAGCCCAGGAAATTTATGAGATATATGTGCTGATATTTTTGCTCTGTGTCAACTTTTCCTAAAATGGTTGGACTTCCTAAAAAGTCTTCCTCCAAGACTTTCATTCTGTAGATTCAAACCTTTTATTTCTATGACGTTTTCTTGAATTATGTACTTTTAAAAATGTATGTTCCGTGTATACACTCTTTTCCTCAGAGATATAATTATGAGCATATGTGCTCTCCTTTCTCTTCTATGCCTATCATTTTTTCACTAATCATTTTTCAGTTTACTCAATTTTCTCAGTCTCGTCCTCCAAGTCTTTAGAGCTGAGTTTGTTCTTTGTGCTGTCCCCAATCAGGGCTTCATTTCTGTATGACTGTATTTTTTCCCTCCTCTTCTTTCCTCTGCTGGTTATGTGTTATCTTTCACAGTTACCTGAGCTTTGCATTTCTGTTTGGAGCTCTCGCTTGAAGTGGCAATTGTTTCTTTATATTTGTTTTTTAAATCTGTTGCAGCAAATTTGGTCACAGTTTTTATAGCTTTTTTTGATTGGTTAGTTTTCTTGGTTTGCCATGTTTTTTCTTGTTCTCTTCCTCCGTTATTCCTCCTGTAGAATCTTTGCATAGTTCCTCTGAGAGAGAATCTTGGGTCAGCATTTTGTATGTGATGTATGAAGGGGAGACGCCAGGGAAATATTTTAGGAGAACAGCAGTGCTCCCTGGCTCCCGGTAAATTTCTTTGTTCAGAAATTGTGGTAGTGATTTCTTCCAGCTTTTGCTTCTACACCGTCAGAGCTCTGTAGCTACAGGCTTCTCCCCGTTCAGAGACTGTCCTGCACTCTGCCCCACCGACACAGGGCTTCCCGTGAAGACGGTGAATCTGTGCTTGCCTGCTCTCCTGCTCTCCTCTTCCCCGAGGTGCCAAAGGCAGTTCCTACTGCCGGGTCCCATGCCCTTTCTCCACTGTTCCTGCGAAGGGATCGATGGCTCTTCCTGCAGTGGGTGCCAGCAGAGCTGCTGGCCGACAGCCACCCCGGTGCCTTCTGCAGGTGTCTCTCACGGCCCGCTGGCTGTTCGCTGCTTTGGCAGCACTCTACTGCTCTTGGCAGCCTGTCCTTATAAGTTCAGGTTACAAATGCCTCCTGGTTTTGCTGAACATCGAATTTGCATTTCTGTTTCTCTTTTCCCTTGTTTTTGAGTGATTTAGGATAAGAAAAGGGATACCTTTATCCTGCTATCTTAAACCTGTCTAGTGCTGCGAATTTCTGTGTTCTGGAATTCCCCCAGACCGAACATTAGCTCGCTGAGCTGGACCTGGGGTCTGACAGTAGAAAGAGGAGAGGAGATAGGAGCTGAGGACAAAACTGGGGGGTTAAAAGAGAAATCTGCAGTGTACCTGCCTGTGCTGTGTGGCAGCAGGGCCCCTGCCTTCCCCACCAGCAGGGCTGGGGGTGCTCCACTGTTGGGTGGGAGGTGGTGGCCAGGCATGGCGGACACGAAGGTTGAGGTCCTCTCATCTGTCTCGGGGGCACTGTTTTGAGCCAAGCAGTGCTCTGGCCTGGGGAGGACAGGATGTGGGCCTCTGCTCTGGACTGGGTGTGGGGCCCAGCTCTCCAGCTGCGCCCACCCAGGGCCCATCCGGGCAGCCCAAGCCCCTGGCTGGTCTCGCAGTGATCATGGCCTTTTTCCCCTCCCTGAAACCCAGAATCCACAGGGGTGGGGTGCGGTCCCTGAGGGCACATGGTGCTGATATGTTTATATGACCGAAGGAAGCGCCCACCCACCCAAAGAGGAGGCGTCCATGCAGGGTGCCCAGAGAGCAGGGCCGGAGAAGAAGGGCTGCCCAGAGTCCCGAGCCAGCAAGCAGAAGCCCAGGCCTGGCCTTTTCCATTGCTGTCTCTCAGACCACCGCCCACTTGTGGGAGGGGTCTTATCCCCATTTTACAGGTGAGGAAACTGGAGTCTCAGAGAGGATGAGGCTTGTCTGTGGACACACCACCGAAGACAGCGAGAGGAGTGGGAGCACCGCTGTGTCTGGCTGCAGAGCTTGGGACCAGCCCAGGCTCCTCCCCTCTGCTGCCACGTCCACTCTCCTTCCCGTGGAACACCCATCCCATTTGCAGACCATCACCTTGTGTCCATGTCCTTGGGTGACCTTGCTGGACCCTTGCTTCATGTCTTAGTTCTCCAGCCTGGCAGCACTTTAGGTCTCTAGGCGAAGACCCCTGGGCAGCCAGGGTTGGGAACCAGTGGACTTGCATGCTGGAGGCCCATGTCTCGGACAGCTGTGTACAGCCGGTCTGGGCGCTGCTCTGTCCTTGGAGTGATTGTCTTGATGAGTGACCTCTGTGTGAGCCTCGGGCCAGATGCACCTGGGTTCTCATCCTGGCGCTCTGGTTGTGGTCGGTAACTTGAATTCTCTGGGCTCAGGCCTCATCACTAAAATAAGATTATCTAAGTGCAAAACATGGTCTTTGAAGCCAGGTGGCCTCGGTTTGAATCTTGGCCTGGCTGCTTCATGACTGTGGGGCTTTGGCCAATCGTTTATCCTCTGTCTGCTCTTTAGCTTTCCCATCTGTAAAATGGGGATAATAATGCATCTGCCTCCGAGTGAGGCTGTAGAGATTACACGAGGTAATAAATGCAAATAATTTAGATCAGCGTCTGGCATTTAGCACGTACTAGACACGTGCTAGCTGCCATTGTACCGATTATTAATAATGCACGCAGAGGGCCAGCCAAGCTGTGGACACGCACGAAGGGATGGGTCACAGGCTTTTGCTGCTGCGGTTGTAACTCGTGCCCTCTGCTTTCCCTCCAGGAGCTCGTGCCTCTGCTGCAGCCCAGCAGAGGCTGTGGCCGCCGACGGTCTGGGAGCCTGGTCCTCGGCCCGGTGGCCTGTCCCCGGCTGCAGGGAGCGGAGGTCCCCACGAGGTAGCAGGGGCCTGCCGCGGCCACCTTCTCCTGGGGAGCCATGGGCCAGAAGCTCTCGGGGAGCCTCAAGTCAGTGGAGGCGCGGGAGCCGGCGCTGCGGCCAGCCAAGCGGGAGCCGCGGGCGGCGGAGCCAGGACAGCCGGCGCGGCTGGACCAGCTGCTGGACATGCCGGCGGCGGGGCTGGCCGTGCAGCTGCGGCACGCCTGGAACCCCGAGGACCGCTCGCTCAACGTGTTCGTCAAGGACGACGACCGGCTCACGTTCCACCGGCATCCCGTGGCCCAGAGCACGGACGGCATCCGCGGCAAGGTGGGCCACACCCGCGGCCTGCACGCCTGGCAGATCCACTGGCCGGCGCGGCAGCGGGGCACCCACGCCGTGGTGGGCGTCGCCACGGCCCGGGCGCCCCTGCACTCGGTGGGCTACACGGCGCTGGTGGGCAGCGACGCCGAGTCGTGGGGCTGGGACCTGGGCCGCAGCCGTCTCTACCACGACGGCAAGAACCGGCCCGCCGTGGCCTACCCGGCCTTCCTGGGGCCCGACGAGGCCTTCGCGCTGCCCGACTCGCTGCTCGTCGTGCTGGACATGGACGAGGGCACGCTCAGCTTCGTGGTGGACGGCCAGTACCTGGGCGTGGCCTTCCGCGGCCTCAAGGGCAAGAAGCTGTACCCGGTGGTGAGTGCCGTGTGGGGCCACTGCGAGGTGACCATGCGCTACGTCAACGGCCTTGACCGTAAGTGTGTGGGGCGGGGGCGGGGGTGACTTATGGGGGAGAGGCGGGAAGTGGGAGAGGCCGCCCCCTCCATCAGCACCTGGAACCATCATCCCTCGTGCAGAGTCCTGCCGGGGCTCTGGGGCTGGGCGTCCTGCGTTTGAAGGTTGACACTCTCCTCTTCTGGCTCGGCGGTCTCGGCCAGGTTGTTTAAGGTCTCTTTGCCTCTGGTTTGCCATCTGCAGGGGTGGCACAGTGGTGCTGAGCTAACCCAGGGTGGCGGTGAGACTGAATAGGATCACCTGTGTCAGGTGCGTTCGACAGCGCCTGCCCCTGAGAAGGGCTGGACTGTTGGCCGCCTCTGGTCGGTACAAGGCCGCCCCGTGCCCGGCCCCAAGCCACTCACAGTGGGGGGACAGGGACAAGTGGGCAACCCAGCCCCTGGACACGAGGGCCTGCGTGAAAGCTGCAGATAGACGGTGAGGAGTGGCAGTGCCAACTGTCATCTGTCCAGCACCTGGCCGAGGCAGGGGCTGCCTGGAGGCCCTCCGGCCTTCCCCGGGAGCTGACACTGAGGGAATGTGCTCCTCTGGGTGGCAGCTGCCGCTCGTCTCTGGCTGATGATTGCTCATGGGAACGAGGGCCCTGCATTGGGAAATCTGACTTTCCCGAGAGGACCCAGAAATCTAGATTTTGTGTAAACTCTCCCAGTTTTTAAAGTTGGCAGTGGCTGAAAACACTGCAAGGTTAAATGAAACACCCCTGGGGGTTGCAGACAAGCAGGCAGGGTGCTGGCTGGGTCTCCAGCGCCTCTAAGCTTCCTCGTTCAGTCTCCCGACCATCCTGACGGGCAGCTTTAAAAACTCACGTCTCAGTGATGGCTACTGGTCAGGAGGGAGCCATAGGGTGGGGAGGCAGGGTGGCCTCTGGACAAAGGCCCGGGCTGCCCCTGCCCTGTGTTGACTCACAGTCAAGGGGTCCTGCCGTCAGGCTGGCCCTGGGGACCCCCACCTCCCCACATCTCTGCCAACTGGCTCCCGTCAAGATGGGCTTCCTGCCACAGCCCCAATGGAGCTCACCATCTCAGTGTCTGAAGTCAGGACGCCAGTTTGTTCACTTGAGATGAGACGCACAGCTGCCAGCCCGAGAGGCTGCTGCAGGACGTCTGTTTTGGAGTTAAGGTTGGAGTTAAGGACTCCCCAAAGCAGACCCAGCTCCATCAGCGTCTGGGGCCCACTCTTTTCCCAGGCTCCCCCTTTAGTGGGGGAAGTGAGAACAGCACCCGAGGGAAGAAATCAACAAGCTCATGCCCAAGCGGCATTGACATTTCCCTGAGTCGGGCGGGATGACGGTTTTCAAGCCCACAGAAAAGTGGCTGGCACGCCCCTCGCCAGTTTAACTGGGGCCTTTCTCACTCATCTTGCACTCTCATGCCTGCTGGACTGAGATGGCTGTTGAATGGCCACGTATGGTCAGTTTTTCCCACTAAAGTGGTTAGATTTAGGAGCGAATGAGTGTCCTGAGACGGGCTTGCGTAGGGGCAGAGCAGCTGAATCCCCACTGCTCAGAGAGCAAACAGCTGCCCCAGCCCTTTACTGAATGGAATTGGAAAGTTTATTCACCAAAACTCACTGCTGCCCTAGAAGGGTGGACTTGGTATATGAGGTTGTGGGAGTCTGATGTGTCTTATTTCCGACTGCATCCTGGCGCTCTGGTTTTGTATCTTTGGAGAGTCACTGCCTCATGGAGGTTTATTTTGCTCTCACAGTGGAGCAGCGCCAGGCCCCTTGCAGAGCTGCTGCGGGATTTGCCAAGGTAACCCAGGACTGACACCAGCTGGAGGCCAGCAGGGCCAACGGCTGGACTGAGGCTATGCTGTCCTCCCTGGGCACTGTCTGTGGCTCGGTTTCCAGGTACAAAGCTCAGGGGCTGACGAGGGCACAGGCGCTGGTCCTTCCACGCGTGCTGGGGGCAGGGCACTCAGGCACGCTCTCCCCCTTGGCTGGTGCCCAGGAAGGCAGGATGGGCAGGGGCAGCCGTGGAAGGGCCCTTGGGGCTGGGGGTCCTTCAGATGGCTGGTGACGCTGGGGGTCCTGGTTTGCTGTGGCTGCTATAACAAAACACCACACACTGACTGGTTTAAACAAAGGAGTTTATTGTCTCTCATTTGGGGAGGCCGATGGTCTCAAGTCAAGGTGTCAGGAGGCCTGGGCTCCTGTGGCATCTGTCGAGTCGGGTGGTGGCTTCCAGCAGCCCGCTGTCTCTTCCTGTCGCGTCCTGTGCCTTCCGTGCCCACGTCCACAGTTCCTTTGCTCGTAAGGACCCCATCATACCGGAACGAGCCTGCCCTGTTTCTGTTTAGTCTCATCTTAATAAGATCTTTGAGGGACCCGTTTACAGTGAGCCCCTACACAGGGCTGAGGTTAGGACGCGAGCGTGGGTTTGTGGGGCGCGATTCAGTTAGCAGGTGGAGAACCCCTCCCCGTGGAGGTGGCTGGAGCTGGGAGGCAAAGGGGGGCCAGGACTTAACGTGACGTGAGCCCGCATCACCTCCCAGGCCGTGACAGGGACAGCTTGCCCGACACGGCTCTGGGCTGCTGTCCAGGAAGGATTAAGTCTTCTCTGTACCGATGGGGGGGTGGGAGGGGGAGCTGCAGGAAGGAGGAAGCTCGGCTCCTCGGGGCGTGGCAAGGCCCCTGGTCCGCTTGCGTCCCACAGTGGTTCTGAGGACGTGCTGCGGTGGCATCTCAGGGGCCAGTGGGCCAGCAGCACCCAGCGCCCGCAGCAGGTGGCCTGGCTGGAGCCCACCTGCAGATCCCTGGGCTCTGGGAACGGCTTGGCTCCAGGGAGTTCCAGGGCAGGGAGGGAAGAATTCTGAGCCAACCTTGGTTGTACACCTGGACCCCTGAACCCCGTTTCAGGCTCGGGGGCAAGAAGGACCCTGCGGCCGCTTCCCTGCGAGGTCCTGGGGAAAGCACACCGGCCCTGGGACCTGGGATAGGCCCTCAGCCCGGCACTCAGCGGGAGGCTGGGCACAGCTGTGCCCTGACCCTCAGGGTGTTCTCGTTTGGGGGGGGTGGGTGGGGGACACCGAAAAGCTCACCTGCGGGGAGTGGACCCAGCGCAGCCGGTGCCCGTGCTTCGCTTAACCAGGTGAGCTGGGGCCAGCCCTGGGGTCCCCTGTGGATTTGCAACAAAGTGCATCACGGCAGGATTTTCCTCACTGTGACAGAAGTGAATTAATGGATACGCTTTTCTCAATTTTTGAATTTTTATGACCAAAAGAGCAAGTTTTAGGAAGGGCTTACCACAGTTAGCGCTGCAGCTGTGTAGTTGTGGGGGACAGGAGCTCGTGGAAGTGGGGGGTTTTCCTAATGCAAAAGCATAATGTCGTCAGACTTCTGCACGCGAGGTGGCCCCTCGGCCGTTCCCTGGAGGGACGCGTCTCGTGTCCCAGGGGTCAGGCGAGGCGCGTGGACGCGGGCTCTCTGCACCCACGGTGCGTGTGAGAAGCGTGGAGCCGAGGCCAGGGCACTGGGCAAGCTGTGCCCCGACAGCGGTTTAGACGACCCAAATAATAACAGTGAACAGGCCGCACTGATGACACTGTAGAGTCCTCACCCTGTGCTGGCCTCTGTGCTAAGAATTACAGGTCGTATCTCATCCAGTGACAACCTTTGGGCTTTTACTTAGGTTGTCGTCTTCATTTTACGGGAAGGAATTGAGGCTGGAGAGCAAGGCTCCCAGCCAGTAATGGGGGGGCCAAGTTCAGGCTGAGGCGGGCACCGCCATGGGCATCTGGTGGAGGGGTCTGCAGACAGGGCAGGGAGGGAACAATGTGGGGGGCTGCTCTGCCCCCCGTCAGCCAGTGCAGCTTTGCCCTCCATGGTGCATCTGGGTGAGACCCTGAGGTCCCATCCCCGCCTCCCCGCCCACCCCCAAAGCGCTCGGTTCAGCACAGCACCCCAAGGGTGCTAAGCTAAGCTGCAAAAGATTCCTGGCGATGGCCCCGGGCCGGGCGAGCAGCGTGGGATGCCCCTGCCGCCGGCCCTGCCCAGGCCCTCGGGACCTGCTCACGGCGCCCCTGCGGCTCTGGCCCCTGCGCCTGCCCAAGGAAAGCACACCGAGCGTCGGATCCCAGCTCTGCCGACGAGGGAGCCAAGCACTTTGCGTGGGGCTGGCACAGTCCGTCCTGAGGAGGGGTCCACTGTGACTGTCGTGAGCAGGACGCCCTGCCAGGGACTTGCCCTGCAGCCTGGGCACAGCGCCCAGGCAGGGCTCGGCTCCCTGTTCCATGGAATGGGCTGCTCAAGCTGTCGGCCCAGGCGAGGGCGGCTGGCCCTTCCCCCTGCCCAGAGGCTGCGGCCCCTGAACGTCCCGCCAGCACTGGCCAGGAGGGAACTGGGCAGGTGGCATTTGAGGTCTTCTTGGGTGAAGGCTTTCCAGGTGGTCTCTGGCCTGCTCCAGACCTGCTCCCTGAAATCCAGCCTCAGGCCCCACCTGGTACCTGGGTGACATGCTGGTGACAGCGGGCCCCTCAGCCGGGGACTGGGCCTTGACCTCCTTCCTCATGTCCCCAGGCTGGACAAAAGCTCCTGTCAGCCAGAGGGGACTGAAACTGCACCCTTCTGCTACACGGTAGGCCGCTGGGGTCTGAGAACCTCCACCAGGTCACCATTCCTGGGTCCCCCAAAGGCCTTTAACTGGCCTGCTCTCCTGGGACCCTGGAGTCCGGGGGTGGGTGGGGGGGGCGGGGTCGGCCTCTTGGACGACTGGAAGGCAGGCTCAGGCCCTGGCAGTGTCCGCACTGGCCTCCGTGGACTTTTTGGCTGTCAGGGGAGATAGCGCAGCAGGTATAACTCTCGTGCTACCTGCATCGACCCTGGGAAGCTGTATCCCCAGATGTCGTTCCTAGATGGCTTAATTGATCTGCCAGCAGCGTTTATGGGAGCAGCGGCTCAGCAGAGGAGGCTGGCGGCCAGCCAAGGCTTCCGATATTGATGAAGGCGGAAAAGACTTTCTGCAAGGCTGGGGACTGCAAGGACACCGCAACCCCCACCCCCCACCCCAGGGCCCTCCTCAGGGTTGTGCTGAGGTCCCGCCTTCTGCTCGTCGTGCATGTGTCTTCTGGGGTGTGTGCTCCCCCGGCCCCCCTGACATCTGGGCCTGGTCCCTCTTCCCTCCCGGCCCAGGGCCAGCCCGTGCCCCCGTCGCCTCCCTCTCCTTCCGTCCCGTCCCCCACCCGGCCTCAGCAGCCCAGGGCTCTGCTCCCCACCCCATGCCCTGGTCCAGCACTGACCCCACCCTGCCCGCCCCCTTCGCTCATTCATTCACCTGTGAACGTCTGCTCTGCCCAAATGGATATGAAGTTCCTCGGGAAACTGGCTTGGGAACGTGGAAAGAGAAAGGACTTGAAAATATGCCTGTGTTTATTTTTGAAATAGCTGTGGCTGGGGTAACAAATTTAAATGCTACCAAGGAGGGGCACTGACAGCGCCTCATCCCGTCCCTCTGCCCCCTCGTTCTATTCCTTCCCCTCACAATTAGCAGTTTCCTGTGGGACCTCTCTAAGATATTCATGACAGATTTTTTACACAAATGCGATCAGACCATAAACATTTCCCCCCTTTAACGGATCTCGGTAGCTGTTTAATTATCAGTTAATATCAAGCTGCTTGTTCTTTTGTGACAGTCATGGAGTTTTCCATGGGATGGTTATATCGTAATCTAATTATTGAGATCCCTGTTTTTGGACATTTAAGTAGTTTCCAATATTTGAGAAACAGCTTTTGATCCTGACTGGGATCCATTCCTGCCCCCTGCTGGCTAATTGACTCTGAAGGTGTTATTCGACATCCCTCAGCCTCAGTCTTCCCGTCTGTGCAATGGGAATAACCACACGTGCCAGGCAGAGCTGCTGTGAGCTGATGCTTCTCCAGGCAACATGGCCCCATGCATGGCTCCAGGCAGGTGCGTGGGGAGGAGCTATTACCAGCACCCCATTTCCTGCCCTGCCGACCTCCTGCTGGGTCCACACCACACCCCTCCTGGGCATGCGATCAATGCAGGTGCATGATTTGGCTTCTGGTTTACAATGCAGTAGAACCACACTGATTTGTTATTAAAGGGGCTTCGGACACAGTGCCGGGCCAAGGGGATTCGCGTAGGGTGACCCGGCCAGGCCTCGTTTAGGGTGCGCGTCAGCCCAGAGACCCTCCGCGGCACGGACCTGGCCCAGCCCCGTGTTTGCTGCACTGCTGCTGCAGCTGCCGGCGCTGAAGGAGGGTCTCTGAGGATCAGGGGCTGCTTCCCGAAGCCTGGCCCTGTCCGGCTCCCACCTGCGCTCCCCAGGGCCACCTGCCCTCACTCTCAGGCCGGGCGGGAGCAGCACGCGGGCCAGGCACTGCAGTTCAGGATCTGCGCCCTGAGTCTGGTCCCCACCAGCCGATGAAAGGCCTCGTTCAGATGCCACCGCCCAGTCTCGAGGCAGGGCTTTCACACTCAGCACAGTCAGGGTGTCCTGTCCAGGGAGGGGGGCCGCCAAACGCAGCCCCGGGCAGGACGAGGGATGCGAGGGCCGGAGTGGCATCACAGGGCATGGGCGGGCACAGCAACCGCACGCTGCTGCCCACTCCTCTTGAGCGCCAGCGCCTCCTGGGCCCCGCGTGCTGCCTGCTCCGGACTCCATCCCGACCCAGCTTCTGGTTGGCAGTGACCCTGAGTGGTCATTGCCCCGTGAGTGGTCATTGCCCCATGAGCCACACCTGCCTCACCCAGAAGAGAGAAATTTCAATTTAATTTGCCATGAGGTGTCACGATCTTGGATGGTGCACTGAAGTGAGGGCTGGCCCCTGGCACAGAGTAGCCCCAAAATGGGGGGTTTGAAAATCACCAGATATGACCAGTACTGCCCCAGAGATGGGTCGAATTACCATTAGATTATCAAATGTGCGAATAGTTATCGTTGTTAAATCTTGGTCCACCTTGTGAAATCTGAGTGTTTTTAATGGAAAAGGATCCCGTGTTCTCTTTGGGAGGCTTGTGACTTTTCTGTGACCCGTAATGGAAATGCCGCCTGAGACTCAAAGGCCACGGCGAGCGGGTCACAGATGACCTGGGAGTGTCCGGTTCCCCCGCGAGCGGTTACAGAGGCCCCCAGCTCAATGTCCGCTGTCTCGTCCGAGCGGTGCCCCCGCCGGCTGTGTCCGTGGAAGGTGAGGGTCACTCTGCCGCTGGGCAGTTGCTGGCCCCAGCCGTGGCTGTCTGGCTCTGCCCGCTGTGGGGGGACGGGTGAGGAGCGGCGGGACCCGCACTCTGGACAAGCTGGCAGGCGGCTGAGGCCGGGCCTTGGGGCGGACAGGGACGCTGTCCAGCAGCCGCGGCCTGGCCCACTCTTCCCAGTGGGCAGGACCAGCTCCCCGCGACCCCTGCAGTCAGCTGCAGAACCGGAGCCCCGGCCTCCTGGCCCGCTTGAAGAGGTTCCTCTCCAGAGACAGGGGCGCGAGGGAGAGTTTAGGTCGTTTCTGAGTCAACTGAAAATACCCGTTGAGATAGTGGCGGGGACCACAGTCTGGGAGGAGAGTGATGGGGGGCGGGGGTGGTGGTGCTTGATGCTCGGCGGAGTTTAGACAGGCCCCCCGCCCCGTCCCCAGACATGCCGACCCTCTGTGGTTTCCCCGTGCCTGACTTAGGTCCAGCTCCCACCCCATCCCCAGCTCGGGCTCAAGACGGTCCCGGAGAGACTGTCGGTGTCCCCCAACCCCGGTGACCTGGCGTGAGTCTCCTGACCTCTGAGCTCTCGTTTCCCCGCCTGGGAAGTGGCGGTCGTGACGGGACTCTCCCCAGGCGGTTGTCGGGCAGTGCTTCGCAGCCCCAGTGCGGTTCTGATGAGGAGGGCTGGGTGGGACCCGGGCTGCTAGCTCCTAACCCCCCCGGGGGATCGGGCAACCTGAGCTCCCATGCGTCGGGGCCGGGCAAGCGCCTTCACCCCCCTGCCTCCCCGCAGCTCCTGGGCCTCGCTTCACCCTCACCACCCTGACTGCCTCCTGCCTTCCCTCCTCTTCTGTCCAGCACCCCCGTCCCTCTCCTTCTCATCCTCCCCAGTCCCTGAGTGCCTCAGCGCATGTGTCCTCGAACCCAAACACTCCCATTTGCCCATGAGGTGCACACAAGTAAATCCACATTATTATCCAAACGTTTTCCTTCGTGGGCGACTCGTGTTTGGGAAGGGATGACTGCGCGCAGAAGCAGCGCTTTGTTAAATAGTCACTGATCGAGCACTTTCAAAAGGCCAGACGCCGCCTGGCACTCCAGAGGCTCATCGTGTTTAAGCCTCCACAACTCTGTACAAACACCCGTAAGCACGCCCTACGTGTTAACTCATTTAACGCTCACGGACAAGGAGAAGTACTGCTGTCCCATTGCACACATGAAGAGGCTGAGGCCGGGGGAACTCGAGAGCCAGCACGGGGCACACGCCTTGAACCCAGGCTCTGCCCTCCCACGCCGACCCCTGCAGTGCCTGGGGTCCCACTAACCCCAGGGTTACACAGGAGATGCCAGGCCCTGTCTTTCCTGTGCTTGACAAAGGGATCTGCTGAGGCTGGCGTCAGCTGCCGCCACTGCTACGGCGTTGAAACCCAGGACAGTATTTAAGTGTTCTCAACCCATCGGTTTGGAACTGGTGATGATTCTGAGTGGGCTGTGCTGGGAAAGCAATGAGTTGAGTAAGCAAGTTTGCAGGGGGATGTTTAAATGACTCAAGAGAGCAAACAACCTTAATTTGCCGCCGGTCAGGGAACCTGCCGCTTCTCCCTTAGTCTCGTCCTCTGGTCGAGGCGAGGGAGCGGCTGGTGTGAGTTACGGCCTGTCCCGACACTAATAAGGCTGCGTCTCTCAGCCCTTCCATAATTCAAGTTAAGGCTGTGCCGTTTAATAGCCCTTCTTCATCAGATCTTCCAGGCTCGCTGCCTTCTTAATGATTTATTTGCTCAGGATGAAATTAAGCCCAGACAGCACAAGCTTGGAAAATACTGCCGCGCTGGCTCTCCCGGCACTGCCCTGCATCCTGGGGGATGGCTGCGCTCCATAAATAGAGCTGGAAGCCCACCCGGCAGGGAGCCCGGTGGGCACAGGCCACCCTGTCACAGCCCTGTGTCCATGCTTGCCGGGGCCCCCATCCCACCTCTGCGGCCCCCTGCCCCCGGAAGAGCAGGAGCCCAGATTGCCCAGCAGAGACGTCCTTGTCCCTTGGTGGGGTCATTTGAGTAGATGCATTTGGGTAAATCCGTTCACAGCCATGGCTGTTTTCCAGAAATCGCCCTTTCCTTGAGGTCCTCCCTTGAAAGGGATGTCATGAGCCCGTCCCCGAGCCGGAAGCGGGTCTGCTTCTGGGGTTCGGTGGGGTGGAGACAGCACGCCCTAAGTGCCGCCGAGGGCCACTCACAGAGCGGACACAGAGGCCAGGCCCCGGGCCAGGAGCCAAGGGGTAGAGATGGGATGCTTGGTCAGGACTCCTTTGGAAGTCCAGGACCCAGCAGATCCAGGTCGCCTGAGGAAAAGGGGTGCGGGCAGGACTACGGGAGGACCCAGTGGGCCGGAACAGGGCCGGAATGGCGCTCAGGCAGCTGCACACCCACTCCAGGCCTCACTACCCTCCTGGCCCCCCTTCCCCCGCAGGATTTCTGTTCCCTCATAATTTGGGGTGCTCCTTGGCTGGGCTCGCCATGGTGCCCTTGCAGCTTCAGCCTCACTTTTTGCATGCGTGTTACTTTCCCACGTCCTGGCTGAGAATCCTGAGAGGGTCTGACTGGCCCAGGTGCAGCCCGAGGTTCCGTCCAGGGGTCCAGGCTGCTGTGGGAGGGCAATGGGGGCTCGTGGAGATGGTCACTCAGCACAGGTGCCTGGACATGGGCGTTCCTTGGGGAGCTGGTGAGAACAGACTGTTGCCGTCTCCCACCCACTGACACAAGCTCTTGCAGAGGGGCCCTGGGATGTGTGTACACGTGTGTGCATTCACACATGTGTCACATATGCACGCACGTGTCACATATGCATATACACGTGTGTGTGTGTCACATATATGTCTACCTGTGTGTGCGTGTGTCGCATATGTGTGTGTGCGTGTGCATGTCTGTGTGCACGTGGGCTTGTGTTTTCTGTGCCGCCAGCCCAACACCAGCCAGCTGTCAGCGGCTGGGGACCCCCAGCTTAAAGGAGGCTGCGGGGTCGGGGGGTGGAAGGGGCAGGGCCCTGCCGGGCAAGGAATCAGTTGGGGCCGACGGCGATGCCCCGTATTTGCAAGGACTAGTCAGGACATGCCGTCCAGGGCAAAGACGTTGTGGGCCGTCCTGGCTGCAGCAGGCCCTCAGGGCCTGAAGAGCATTCTCAGGAGCCCTGGCACTGAGGACGCAGTTCGGCCCTCGACCCGCCCCAAGGGAATGTGCATTCGTGCAGCACCAGTCAACGCCTGGGCCCCAGCTGGAAAGGGGCTTTTGCACCACTGTTTCTTCCTGGTACATCCTGAGGGCCCCTGGCTAACCTGCCCGCCGCGGGGGAGTGCTGCCCGGTGTTGATCTGGGAGGGGCAGCGCTCCTGTGCATGCCATTGGCACCCCCAGACCATGCGGGGACAGCGTGACGCCCTGGGTCACTGCATCTCTCCCTGGGGAAAGGGGATGGGGTCTGGGTGTGGCCATGCCCGCAGCACTGGCCTAGCGGGTGTCTGTTGAACGAGTGGCCAGACAGATCACAGGTCCACGCTGTAGGTGAGAAACCCCTGAAGGGCTGCACGGAGGGAGGGGCCCTGGGAAGAGTTCCCACTTCGCACTGCGTCTGCACAAAATACAGGACATACCATGTCTCACCGAAAACTCGGGGAAGGCAACGCTGAAGCAGGTCCAGCTCAGTGACCCGCGGACATGCACGCGTGAGGGTGGGAAGGCGCCCTGGCTGCTTCCTCCAGCCTGCAATCCTGGGTTGGGGTTTTGCCTTACCCAGGACACTAGACCCTGCCTGGGCAGCCCCCCACGGGCTTGGGGAAGGGCAGCGGCCCCGGTCACCCTCCACTCCCATGGCCTGGGACCCTCGGGGGCTGGAACTCGCTCTCCCCATGTTACAGGCCGCTGTCGGGGGCACAGCCGCACGGAGGCTCACCAGGCTCGCACCCCAATCTTAGGGCTCACCCCAACCCCCATCGTCCTTTCTCCATTCACGACTCTCAGGACTGAATTCCCGGCCTTGTGAAAAGCGTGCTGTCCCGGGTCTGTGAGGGCTTCCCCCGCAGGCCGGCTGCGGAAAGCGGGGCTCAGGTGAGCCCAGGGGTCCCCCCCACCGTGTTCTTTAGACTGCCGCACCGGAGGCAGGGAGGGCAGTCCCGCAGCAGGGGTCTGTGCCACATGGGGTCTCCCCTTCTGGTGTAGGGAGTCCCCCTAGGCTTGGAGCTCACCCCACCCCTATGCCAGTGCCTGTTGGGGCGCCTCCAGGCTCCAGGCTGCATCCTGGGGAAGGGCGCCAGGGCAGGGTGCGTGGGGGGCCCTGGGGGTGCCAGGGTGGAGAGGTAGGGACAGGGCTCGTGGGGGGTCCTGGGAGCGTCAGGGTGGGGCTTGCAGGGGGCTCTGGGGTGGCAGAGGCCCTTGGTGTCCAGGCTGACCCTGGAGCTGGTCCCCTCCAGGCTGGGCCACCCTGACTCCCTGGACCGCCCAAGGCGTTTTGCCAGAATGGACTGAGATGTGTGAAAGCTGCAAGAGCATTTTCCCGGAAGTAACTTGACTCCCTGAGCGTGTGGAGGAGGGCAGGAGGCCTGAGAAGGAGCCTGGACCAGGAGCCAGCGAGCCTGGGCCACCTGGTCACAGCATGGCCACCGGTGGGTGACCTGTGGCAGGTCGCCCGCCCTCTCCGTGCCTCGTTCTCCATCCTAGGAAGGGGCGGGTGGACCAGACGGCCTCGAAGGCTCACATTGTTCTAACACCCAGAGCCTGTCTGAGCGTCTGGCCTGTCGGGTGGCAAACAGTCCACACGGCCGTGCCACGAGCCACACGGAGCCAAGTTTAAATTAATTAGAACAGGATAAAATTAAACATTTAAATAAGAAAATTCCCCTTCTCCCTACGAAACGGACATTGCTGTCGTTGCAGGAAGTTCTAGTGGTCAGCGCAGCTTTAGCCACTAGAGGGGCCTGGGGAGCTGAGGGGCTCAGGTCACGCGGCTTCGAGGGCAGGTCCCCGAGGAGTGGCTCCAGGACCAGGGACCCGGCATGGGGGGTTCAGCCTGGGGTGCCTCTGAGGCAGCCAGCGGCACCAGCAGAGAGCCCTAGAGTGGCCGGGGTCCTGGCCTGGTTGGAGGGCTCAGGGGAGGGCCCTGACACGAGGTATGCCAGGAATGCGGAGGGGGCGGGGGGGGGGGGGGGGGGAGAGGGAGGGGAGGCTGCCGGGGGCCTGCAGGGACCAGCGCCCTGTGGGGGGAGGGGCGTCTCAGAGGGGGGCACCAGCCCAGGAACCCCAGGTCCTCACTCGTCTGTGGGCACGTCCTGAGCCTGCTGAGCCTGTAACCTGCTGGGTGAAGAGGGAAGACTAAGGAGGCTGGCGCGGTTGCCGGGGTGGAATAGAGTAATGGCTGTGGAAGCCCTGCTTAGCGGCAGGGCCCCGGATAGCATCGGAGCATTTGCTCCATCCATTCGCTGTTCCTCATTTTGACTTGTAATCCTGCACTGCCCTAACGGTGACTCAGCCATCCTGGGGCGCCCAGCCTGTCTCCCCAACTGGGTCAGTGACCAGAGGAGGGTCCAGCGGCTCTTCTCCCGCCCCCTCGCCCAGGCTGGGGCAGCAGCAGCCTGCCACCCAGCCCGCCCGGCTGGGTGCACCCTGGGAGCCCGCTGCACCCCGGGAACCCACTGCCTGCCCGGCTGGGTGCACCCCGGGAGCCGACTGCACCCCGGGAACCCACTGCCCGCCTGCCCGGCTGGCTGGGTGCACCCCGGGAGCCCACTGCACCCCGGGAGCCCACTGCCTGCCCACCCGGCTGGGTGCACCCCAGGAGCCCACTACACCCCGGGAACCCACTGCCTGCCCGCCCACCCGGCTGGGTGCACCCCGGGAGCCAACTGCACCCCGGGAACCCACTGCCCGCCTGCCCGGTGTGTGCACTGGCTGGGCCTGCCTGCCACCTTCTGAACGCAGGGCCCCTCTTGGGCTCTGACCCTGGCCTGGCCTTGTGTAAACAAATCACAACTCAGGGGCAGAGGTCAAAGGGCAGAGCCGGGCCTGGCGGGCGTCTCGCAGTGGGTGCAGCTCGGCAGGAAGTGGCCCGGTGCTGAGTTTTCCCATGCTCCCGGGCCCTGGGCACCCACCTTCTGCACCGGGAGGAGCCATTCCGGCTGAGCTGGTGGGAGGGATGCCTGCTGCACGCCCCTCCGGATGGGCTCAGGACCCAGCTCTGCTCTGCTCTCATGAAGTCCCTCTGGTGCACTGGACTAAATTCTTATGTAGAGGAAATGCCGTGAACGCCTGTTAGCCCATCTGGGGCCTGGTGGTGTCCCCACTTCATGGATGGGGAAACAGGCCGTGAGTCACGGGGCTGCCACTAGATATGGACTGCAGTCTGTCCTCCCGAAGTTCACAGCCTTCCTTTCGGGGTGGCCCACGAGGCTCTTTTCCTGCCCCCCCAAGAGCCCTTCTGGCTCACGGAGAGGTGCAGTAGGGTTGCTAAGCCCCTGGCACGCTTCTCTGCTCAGCCTCAGCGTGGCGACTCCAGCTTCCCCCATTTGGGGGTTAGGGCCAGGTTTTGTGCCCTGGGCCGGGTGCAGCACCCTTCTGAGCCCCAGGGGCCCTCATCTGACAGTGGGGCACCCAACTGGCTTGTTTTACACATCCAAGGAGTTAGAGGGTGAAGTCCAGGTATGTGGGGAGGGGCTGCTGGGAACCTTCCCCCGGCTGAGAACGGTGCACTGTGCCTCCTCGGGGGGACGGTCCCTGTGCCCCCACATGCCCCGGCCCTGGGGATGCCCTCATGGTCCAGCCGAGGATGTGGGAAAGGCATCCACCCTCCTTGTACCTCGCGTTCTCAGCCCCCTGCCAGGAGGTGGCCACGGCTGGCCCTGACCTCGGGGGGTCTGAGCTGTACCCCTTCCTCTGGGCAGCTCCTGGGGAACATGCCCGGTGGGTGGCCTCCCACACTCCCCCAGCATCTCGGACCGGGGGTGCCCCTCAGGCCAGTGCCGCCTGCCACCGGGCAGATGTCTGTCCCCGCACTTGGCTTGTGTTGTGCCCCCAGCCAGATGCCAGCCCCGCCCCTCCATCTGCCCGCAGCGCTCCCTCCTCAGCTCAGAGCCGGCTTCTTCCTGTTTTTTTTTCTTGCACGGGCAGGCTCTGGGAATCGAACCTGGGTCTCCGGCACGGCTGGTGAGAACTCTGCCTCTGAGCCACTGTGGCCTGCCCCACCTGCTTCATTTTTCACGTCCTCTTTAGTGACCGGCCTTGGCCGCAGTGGCCGCTGGGTTTGGCGCTGCTGCAGCACACCTGGGGTGGGCGAAGGGCTCTGTGGCACCGCTGACACCTGGGACAGAGGAAGGCAGGGTCAGCTTCTCAGCCAGGCCCTCCTCCGCGGCCACTCTTCCTTGGCTCTGGCCCTTGCTTACCCCTCCTCTGAGCTCCAGAACCTTCTAGAGCATCTGCAGGGCAGAGGGGAAGCTCCCAAACAAGCCAGAGAGGCTGGCGGGAGCCCTCCCGCTCGGCCACTGCAGGGACCCCGTGCCTCGGCGTCCTTTCCGGGCCATGTGGCTGTGGCCATGGCGGGGCTGCGGGGAGGTCGGCGCATGTCCCCCTGACAGCGGACAGCCAGGGGCGGACGGGCACCGTGCCCCTCCCACACAACAACGGCATCTGAGACGGACACAGGCAGACAGCGGCACATAACCAGGACAGCTTGGCTTTTTCAGTATTTTCCTTTTGCAGCTTTTCTTTTGGAAGAAACCTGAGACGCTCCTAGGCCAGGAGCAGAGTCACAGTGTTTGCTCAGCCTCCGAGGGGCCCAGCCTGTCCCTTCTCCTCTCCCCACCCCCACCCCCGGGCTCCCCAGGCCCTCGTGCTCACGCCGCCTGGGTGACTACACTGACCTATAAATCAAACCCGTCCCTGGAGACCTTTGACCCAAACCAGATGGCTGCACAACGCCAGCACAGAGTAAGCTCAGCTTCCAGCAATGCGTGACCCCTCCTTCCCCTGCACCCCGGGGGCTGAGGCTCCTTTAGGCAGCTGCCCTGTCAATCACCACCACTTGTGATCCCTGCACTGGCAGCAGCTGGGAGCCGTGACCTCTCTGAGATACTCAAGGGCCATCTTGGAGACATTCCATGCAGTCAGACAAAGATCTCCTGCGGGTGTGCAGTGTTTCCTTCCTGTGCTACAGGCATTAGCCTGGCCCCGTACCCCAAGCTGGTAGGCTCAGGGCCACTGCCTGGCCCTCCTCGGCAGCATAGAATGTCCGCTCCTCCAGGCACTCACTCATTGATGCTTCATTCCTCCTGCAAACATTCACAGCACTTCCCCTGCCTGGCCCGTGAGCACCCACATCCCACCAGGCCCTGCTACCAGGACAGGGCGGACGTGGCTGCAGCACAGCCGGAGGCCAGGGCGCCATGGGAACTCAGAGGATGGACACGCGAAACCTCAGAATCCAGGACAGCTTCCTGGGGAGGACCACTGGGGCTGAGTCTCGGAGGATCAGTGGGTATTTACCAGATACGTAGGGTGGAGGAGGGTGTTTCAGACAGAGGGAACAGCATGTGGCAGGCGCAGTTACAGGGTGAGAAGCAGCTTGGTGGTTTCAGGGAACTTCACACTGGAGACCACACTGAAGTACATCTGGAGGAGAGAAGAGGCATATCAGTGATGAATAAGTCAGGCTGCAGGCAACTAAAAACTAATAATGTAGGCTTAAATGAGAATAGAGGTTCATTTCTCACTCATGTAGAGAAAGCCTAGAAGCAAGCAGTCTAGGGATGCTGTAGAACTCTTTGAGGTCATCAGTGCCCCAGGCTCCTTCTGCTTGCTGCTTCGTCTTTCCATTTCCAAAGGCACTGTGAGGTCTTGAATGGCTGCTGGAGTTCCAGCCATTGCACACACGTTCTGGACTACAGGAGAAAAGAAGAACCGAAGGAGGGCACTTCCCTTCCTTTAAAAAGATATCTCAGAAATACTTTACTGTGTTTCTCCTCATAGCTCGATGGCCAGACTTTATCACTTGGGCACCCTTAGCTTCAGCGAAGCTTGGAAATGTAGTTCTGATCTGTAGGTGCTGTCTGGAGCCCTGCTCTGTGGAAAGGAGCACTGTGATCAGTTAGCAGTGCCTGCCTTGGTGTGGGCATGGAGCTGAGAGCACGCACCTCAGTGTTTTCCTTGCTGGGTTTAAGGCTGTAAGACCCACTCCTCCAAATTTCTTAGGTGGCTGGTGCACTTCCAACAAATAGCGCTGGCGTGCAGCCTACGCTTTCTGAAGCTCCAGGGCTGGGCAGAAGTGTGGAGCCTCTGGTAAAGGGTTTCTTGGTGCTCTTCCGTCCTGCTTTTATTTCTAATCTGTGGCCTTCTGAAGGCATCAGTCGCTGTTCAGCAAGGCTGGAGTCTGTGAAGCGGTCTAGGGGGTGGCTCCTGGACCAGGAAGACAAAGAAACAGCGTGACACTAAGATAGCAGCAGCCTCATCTCCTTGGGGTGAGAAGTTTCTCAGAATGTCAGAAAGAATTTGAGGACATTTCTGAGCCATTGTGTTTTCACACCTGGAAATGCATTGTCTTCTGGTTTCATTTCACACCTGCTGGGTGTCAATCCCAATTTTCTCAGCCCCGAAATGGGGCTAATTACCTGTCTTGATTGGTTGTTTGGAGTTGCTCAAAGAAGACAAAGCACCTGAGAAACACCGAGTGTAGCAATTGAGGGCACAGGTTCTAGCCTCACACCTCCTGGTTCCAATCTTGACTCTGCTGCTTACTTGCTGTGTGGCCTTGCCTATGTTACTCAACCTCTCTGTGCCTCCATTTCCTTATCTGTGAAATGAAGATGATGATGCTAATGTGGCCTCATGGGACTGTTGTGAGGCTCCAACATGTGATAATCTCTGTGCAGGGCTTGGAAAGGCCCAGGCACTGAGGTGGTAACAGCTCTGGGGAGCACAGCCTTTGGTTCAGGCAGGTCTGGCGATGTTCTTGGATGAGGGATTTCTCTGAGCCCCAGTTTCCTCCTTTGCAGAAGGAGAACAATCTGACCTGCCTTGCAGGGCGAGGATTACTGAAGGTTAACTATTGAGTCTTGGTATACAGGACACACCCAATAACGGGGAACTATGGACCAGATTTTAACAATGATACAGTGTCATAGGGTCTGGTATCAGCGTTTTGCATGCATCAACTCCTTTCCCCCCACAAGAACTCTGTTAGTATTCCTCCTGGGGAAACTGAGGCATGGAGGCTTGTCCAAGGTCACGCAGCAGCTGAGAAACAGGCTGAGTCAGAGCCTGTGCCGTCTGCCCAGGAATGCTGCCTCTGGGAGGCCCGGGAGGGGGCTCAGAGCCTCGGGGCCAGCTGTGCCCCTGTGGAGAGGCCCAGGGCTGCCAGGCCCCTGCAGCCCAGACCCTGAGAGCCGGACCCTGGAGAGAGGGCTGTCCCCGGGGGCTTGTGTGGCCGGCAGTGTGGCTGTAGCTGGGCCCCCTGGCTCCGAGGCTGATGGGGCTGGGATGGGGCTGGGATGAGGCAGGCCTAGAGCGGGAGGCTGTGGGGTTTATTCCACGGGCAGTGGGAGACCTGGGCAGGGTTGAAGGAGCGTGTGAGCGCCAGGATTTAGGAGTCTGCCTCTTACGGGGGTGGGAGTGGGGCTTTGCCCAGGAGCAGATCAAACTGGAGAAGAGAGTGGAGGGAGGCAGGCCCCACAGGGAGGCTCAGGGAGGTGACCCAGGGAGAAACCCCGCAGAGGCCCTCAGTCCCGCATGTGCTGTCAGGTACGGTGGCAGCTGCCTTATCACCTTGATCTTATTTGACCCCCAAGTAGTGTGGGGAAGTGAGCATGGAAACCCATCTGCCAGATGAGGAAGCAGAGGCTCTGTGGGTGGAGGGTGTGCCTGAGCCTGCAGGGCAGGGCGTGGCAGAGCTGGGATTGGGCTGAGGTCTGGGCACCAGCCCTGCAGAGGCTGCCCTGGAGAGGAAGAGGTGGGGACAATGACCAGCCTCTCTGACCTCCTGCTTGTCCCCGGGCTGCCTGCTGCGTCTCGGTCTTATCTGCAGTGGGGTGGGGGTGGGATTCATCTGTGCTGCAGCCTTAAATGGCAGACTTCTCTTTAGGAAGCAAAAGTTTGGTTGTGCTCAGTGAATAGGAAAATGCAAGTGACCCTGGAGCAGGGATTTAAAGCCCTGTTGGCCATCAGGCAGCACCATGTTTGATAGCTGGGTCCTGGCAGCGGGGGTCAGCTCTGCGCCCTCGAGTGGGGAAGGGCCCGGTGGGGTGCCCCTGCTCCCTGAGCTCTCTCTGGATCCACACTCCCTCCCTAAGGTCTCTCTTGGGGAGGGGCCCAGTGGCTGCCCGCCCCCTCTGCTGGACCTGCAGAGGCTGCTAGCCCCATCCACGTGGGAAGGCCTTGCCAGCATTACATGGGAACACACAAAAGGGGTACAAAATCATACAGACTGTAAATTCACACTATAAAAAAACAATGCTAGAGGGCTGGATCCAAAACAGAAGGCTGTTAAAGATTATTTTTCAGTGGCAGGATGAAAGGTGAATTTTCCTGCTTCTTTGTGCTTTTATGGAATTTTTGAACACACAGAAAGTGTGCAGTGTAAAAGGCTGCGGTGCCTGCCTCACCCCAGCCCCCCGCCCTCCGGCCCCTAGCTGATTCCTGTAGCTGGGTGCATATTAGCTTCCTGTAGCTGCTGTAACAAATCACCACGAACTGGGTGGCTTAGAGCACCAGGTGCGTGTTTGCTCGCAGCCCCGGGGGCCCAGGTTTGCAGTCAGGTGCAGCCGAGCCATCTCCTCTGCAGGCTCCAGGGGGACGCCTTCCAGCCTCTTCCGGCTTCTCGCAGCTCCAGGAGCTCCACTTGTGGCTGCAGCCCCTGCCTCTGCCTCCGTCTCCACACAGGCTCTTCTTCTCTGGGTCTTCTCCTTTCTCCTTGGATTTATGCACACACACCCCCACCCCCAGGACGGTCTCATCTTCAGATCTTTAACTTCTTTGCCTCTGTAGAAGTGTTTTCTCCAGACAAGGTCACATCCACAGCTTCTGGAAGTTGGGGCATGACTGTCTTTTTAGGGGTCCGCTGTGCAGCCCCCACCCCATCCCCGCAGCCCCCCTGGCTCCAGAGCTGCTCCGTGAACAGTCCCGTGTACTGCTGTTCCGGCTACTCAGCCGGGGGTCCACCCAGCCACTGGTGGAATCGGGGCCAGGGGACATGTCCTGTCCCCCCAGCCCCTGGGGGGTCGGAGCCGAGGGGCATCTGACAGATCCTCAGGGCTCCCAGCCAGCGAGTCCCCCCGGGTGCCCACAGCAAAGTCTGACCCATCCACACACCCCGGTGTTGTCTCTTTCCCTACCCCAGTCCCCTTATGTTATTTCCCCCCAAAACGACCTGAACCCCATCCTTCTCACAGGGGTCCTGGGCTGAGACGGGCACCCCGGCTGGCCCCTCGCAGCTCTGGTCTGGCTGAAACGCCTGCGCAGGCACAGATGCTGATATGGCCGCTTCCCTTTACAGAGCACATGGCAGCACACCGTCTGAACCTTTTCTGCAGCCCCTTCTTCATGCCGCCGCGGTCCTGGCTGTACACAGGGGTGGCAGGGGGGGGCGCTCTGCGGGAAAGCCATGGCTGGAAGTGGCGGGGTTGGGGGGCGTGTCCGGCCAAGGGGACAGCTCTAGCTAAGATGTGCAGGTGAGCAGATGTAGTGTTTTTCGTGACTCTATCCTTTCCCTGGGCTGCAGTAAATCCCTGTGTCACATGCTTCCTTGGGGCAATCCTGTACTCTCTGCTAGGGCAGCTGTGTCTGCCAGCAGCCTCAGGGTCAGGAGCCAGAGGTGATGCATGTGTTTGGACAGAAGCCTTTACCTGCTTTTTGGGAAATTTGCCAAAAGCCAGTTGGTTATCTTTGAAACCTCTATTTTCAGGGATTTCATAGAAATCATTTTGAATCTGTTCATATTGACAGCTCTGCCGCTAATCGACTGGGTGATCTGAGGAAAGTGACTTTAGAGCCAGCTTGGAATTGCTTTTTGCTTTTATGAAAGCAGCTGGTCAAATCTGGACGCATCCACTTGTGGGAGGAGAGGCACTCACGAGCACTTGGCTTGGGGAGGTGCTGGTCACTCACCCCCTTTCCTGCCCCTGCCTCCTCCCGGGCTGCTTGTGATTGAGGGAAATGCCAAGCAGAACAGTTCTCTTTCCCTCCCTCCTCTACTCTCCCTCTCTGCCTGCTGCCTCTCTCTGTCTCTCTCTTCCTGCCTCCTGGGTTGGGCGTATACATTAGGGTCAGTCCAGAATTCAAGCCCCAATTCTACAACGGTGTGATCCTGTGCTGGTCACTTTATAAAAATTCATTCATTTCACAAATGTTAATTGAGCATCCCCATTTCGCCAAGCTCTGTTCCAGTGCTGAGGATACAAAACAGCAGGGACAAAATGCAGAAAAATCCTTGCCCTCATGAAGCTTGTATTTTAGTAAGAGAAAATAGACGATCAGTCATTCTATGACTAGTAAAATGTCAGAGAGCCATAAGTGCTGGAACCAAAGGGCAAAAGGAAGTGGGGCAGGGAATTGGCACTTTTCTCTGGGGGGGGGGGGGGCGGGCGTGGGTGGACGCAGGTGCCAGCCCTGTGCAGGACACTACACTGCTGTCTTATTGACTCCTCTGCCTTGTACCCAGTGCAGGGAGGGTCTGCTCTCCCACATAGGAAGCTCAGAGAGGTGAAGTGCCTTGCCTGAGATCACACAGCTGTCTCCCAGCTGGTGCTTGAGTTTGCGGCTCTCCTCTGGCACTTCCTGACTCCTCGCCTCCCTGTCCTTAGAGGAGGTATGGTCCCAATGTGACCACTGGCCTGTGCAGGAGGCTTCGGTGATGGGCACTGGGCTGGGGTGGCCAGACCGAGCCTGACACTGGGAGATGGAATGTGCCAGGAGCCCCACTCAGGGATGGGAAGAGTTGCTGGAGGCTCAGGCAGCAGTGGTGATGTGCAAACACTTGCAGAGGTCATGCAGGGAGATGGGGCTGCTTCTTTTCATAATAGCATCTTTAGGGAGAAATAAAGCTGTCTTGGACCTTAAGCCTAAAAATGCCAGCTGAGCATAAACAGCAATAACAAAATACATGGTAATGTCACACATTGTCATAGGCACTTTTCATATATTGTAAATCCTCCCAGTAAATCTGTAGAGTAGGTGTTACTATCTTCTCCACATTATAGACGAGGTGACCAGGGGTCAGAGAGGTCGTTTAACTTGTCCACTGCCAACCAGCTAATAAGCAGCAGAGCCCAGGTCTAAGCCCTGGTTTACCTCATTCCAAAAACACGCTCATTCTGCTCTCCTTACTGAGATCCACACAGTGAGCCGAGCACTCATCTTAGGTAACAGAGAGCCCCAGAGAGCTCAGCTGGACTCAAGGGCCACCGTGGACGAGTCCAGCTGAGGAAGCTTCTGGATCTCCTAAGGCACCTTCCACCCTGACTGCTGGAGAGGAGCTGTGTGCAGCTGCCAGGGCCTGGCCAGCCATGCGCTCCCCTTCCCCTCCTCTCATGCACACGTGCACACGCACACACATACACATACCTTCTTATGAGCACTTCAACCCTTGCAACAGGCTCAGACCAGACACCAAGAGTCCCCCTTGCCAGCTGGGAGGGAAGCAGCTCGCGCCCCCCCAGCCACCCCCAGTATGTCTTCCTGAACTCTGGCCCACAGCCCCTTCCACTGATAGCACACAGGCCCCTGGGTGTCCCTGCGCGAGTCACCGCCACGCTCTGGGTCTCAGTTTCCTCTTCTGGAAGAGGGGAGGGTGGCAAGGCGTCCTTCTGGGGTGTGGGGCTTCAGTGTGGGGGTGTCTGTCACAGCCAGCCAGGGCCCGGGATGTGGGGGATATTTCACAGACACCTGGCCTGCCTGCTCCCTGGGTTGTGGAAGCTGCGCGTGCTCCCTCGATTCCTAGAACCCCATGCGCCACAGCCCGGCTGCACCCCTCCCCACTCCCACAGGGCACCCCCCCAGCTCTCTCCCCCTCCCCCCAGGGGCCTGCATGCCTCCTTAGCCTTTGCACCCCTGCCCCCCAGCACTGGGCCAGCACAGAGCTTGTGCTGAGCTTGCAATCCACTCTCACCCCCACCCCGTGTACTGCACTGGGGCTCCCCCTGTCCTCACAGGGGAGCATGAGGAAGGGGTAGCTCCTCCGTCCCCCATCCCCCAGGGCACTCCCCTCGCAGGGAGCTGAGCCGGGCAGCTGTTCCTTCCACACAGAGCTTAGAGGATGGCTGGTGCAGCAGGGAGAGGCCGCTTTTGATTCTGGGCCAGCAGGGAGCACAGTTCAACCCCAAACGTCCCATAACAAAAGACTTTAAAGTGGGAACGAGGAGGAGGGGTTGCCCCAGTGAGTGAGGCTGCTTCAGGCTTTGGGCTCTGAGGCCCTGAGGGCTGACTGCAGCTCCCTCAAAGCTTTTCTCTGGTTCTGGGAGCTTTGCCACCCCGGCCCCTCCCCAGCCCTCCCCAGCTGCCTCGCTCCAGGTGGGCTGGGTCTAAGGAGCAGCCTGGCCCCTCCATGTGTCACCCCACTCTCCAGACCTTACACACTTGCTCTGTGGATGTGTTTTCCTTCTTAGAGAACATGGGGGACTTAAGTGCCTCGTAAGCCACAAGGAAGGCTTTATAACAGGACTTAGGGCAGCTTTGGGAGAAAAGGTGTTGAAGGTCCCAGCTCTCGAGTTGTGTTCTGCTCAGCCTGCGCGCATGGGAGAGCTGAGCCTGGGGGAGAGCTGCGGGGTCCGGGGCGTGGGGCGAGGGTGGGCGGCGCCAGGCGGGAGCCCCACGCAGATTCCCCGCAGAGACCCGCGCTGTGCTGAGACCGCGGGAGGGATTTCCCACTACCCTGGGGCGGAGAATTTGACCCGGTGAGCTGTTCCATAGCCATGTCCTCTGTGTGTCTGGGCAGCTGCGGGATGACTACAAAGGCCCATCGGAGCCACTGTCCCGGCTGTCCCGCTGTCCCACTGTCCTGCTGTCCCGCCTGGGAGCTGACCCATTCAGCCCGCCCGCCCACCTGCTCTCGCAGCTCCCTGGGCTCCGCTGGGACCCGGTGCTGTCCAAGCTGTGTAAATCCCAGTGCCGTCCAGCTCTGTGGCCCACACGTCGGGACAAAGCCGGTTGCCACTCGGCCCTGTGAGCGTGCACAGGGAGACCCATGCTGGCTTCCCTGGAACATTCTAGGGACCGGCCCCCATGCCTCTGCCCGGGCCCGGGCTCCCCCACCAGGAGGGGCTGGCACCATGGGCAGGGGAGATCCTGAGCGAGGCGGCTCAGTCAGGTGTAGATCAGTGGCCGTCTGGGACCTACAGCTGGCCAGCAGCCTGGCGACCTCTGTCAGCAGGTCTGCCCGGGAGCCACCAGCAGAGCCCAGAGGGCGGGAGGATGCCCAGGGCAGCAGGACCCGCCACCTTCGCCCTGGCCAGAAGCCTGTTCTGTACGTCCCGCCGGAAGAGGAGCCAAACCGGAGACGTGACACCACCGAGAGCACAGGGGGTCAGCAGGATAGCACGTGGGTTTACTGACAAAGGGAGGAAGACGGCATGGTGGGCACACGCAGTGACCCCCGCCCGGACTTCAGGCCACTTCCGACAGGGCCTTTGCTGGTCGTGGTGAGCAGTCGGGTCCCACTGCCCAAGCTCAGGCAGCTCCTGACTCTCATTTACAGAGTACACCGCCAGGCCAGCTCGGTCCCACCCGCTGATTGATTGCCCAGGCCTCAAAGTAGGGTTTGCCATCATCCCTGCTGAGTTCCGAGGTACTGCCCTAGGCCAGATCTCCCAATGGGGTGACAGCTGTCTGGGTTCTAACGCCGTCCCAGCTTGTCCCGTTCACACATGTGGTCATGTCATAGCACCCATGATAAAACACACAGCGTCCCACATTGCATACAGCTGGTGCATAATGATAAGTGGAGTTGTGTCATTGCCCTTGGCTTCTTGACGTAATGTTCCTCTATTTTGGAGGATATTTAATTAAACTTGTATTAATTTTAGTTTGCTGTTTTCTTTCTCTGGTTTTCGAACCAATAAATTCACTCCGGGTCTCAAACATTTTTAAGACCTTGGGAAACTTGTAGACGAGAGCCCCGTCTGCAGTGGCCGTGGCTGAAAGAGCCCCCCCTCTGTGTCCTCCCTCCCCGTGGCCTCCTCGCTAGGTGCCCCGCCGGCCCCTGGCTCCCCGTCCTCAGTCATGGGGGTACCATGCGTGCCTTCCAGACTCAGCGCCCGCAAGTCGCGTTTCTCTCCGTGCCCCCCTTCCCGAGAGGGTGGTGGCGCAGGGCCAGGACGCCTGCCCGCACTCGGGGCTCCCCCACCCCGGCTCCCCGCGTCCACTCCACCCCAACAGCCCTGCGCTACACCCAGGCCTTCCACGTCCCTTGGACACCCACCCCCACCCCATGCCGATCGCCCCTTCCCCAACCTCGATCCTTCTCCTACCCAGCCCGAGAATGGGGAGGATTCCGGTAACTCTGTCCTGGGCCGGATAAAGGCTCTCGGACAGGACAGACCAGCGCCTGAGGCCACCCACCGTTCTCCAAGGACTCCTCCCTCAGCAAGCGCCCCCTAAGGCTCCTCTACTTTGCCTTCCTGCTCCCCGTCACTGGGAGACAGCGCGCCCCCCCGCCTGTCCACGAAGGAGAGTGGGCCCTGGAGGTCTCAGGTGGCTCCATCTGAGGAGGGGCAGGTGGGACGCTGGCGGGGGCTGGCACTGCAGAGCAGACGGCACAGGAACCATGCAGCGGGTGGCAAAGGGGTAATAAGGAATAATTTAAAAATAGAAATCAACAATAAAAAATTGACTGAAGAATAGTGACCTTTCAGGGAGCATCTCCTCATTCAAGACCCTCCGCTGAGCACGTCACATACATTAGCTCACTTAATTCTCACGATAATCACGTCGTCTGGGAGAGCCGTCCAGTCTGGTTCTCAAACCTGTGCCCTTTGGCCCCCAGACCGTCTTCTTACCCACCGGCAAGTATTTGGCAATTCCTGGAGAAACACCGTGTTCTCCTCGTCCTTCTGTCTGTTCCTTCTCCGGCACCACCAAATGGTTGTGATTAAGGGAATGCTTAATAAAGTCTGCTTTAATAACCATAGTACTTCATTACTCTATTTTTAGTATCTTTTCTGCCTCTTCTTTCAGGTTTACTTTTTGAAATAAACTTTAGTATAGTTTTGATAAGTTCCCCCAAAATTCTGTTGCCATTTTAATCAAGATCATACGGCAGCTATAGATTATATTAGGGGGAAATTGTCCTTTACAAAATATTGAATATTCTGATCCGAGCACAAAATATGTCTTTGCATCTCTTCAAGTTTTCTGTTTTGTCCTCTAGTGAGATTTAAATGTTTACTCTTGGAAGGCTTATGCGCATTTCTTATCATGTTCTTCCTAGGCATTTCATTTCTGTTTCCATTACATCTCCTAACTCATTATTTGTCTAGAGGGAAGCTGTTGATTTTTGATTAACAATTTTGTAATTATCTGCCTCACTGGATTCTCATTTCTCTTGTAGTTTCTCTGTTGATTTTCTTGGGTGTTCTAGACATACAATCACATCACCTGCAGATAATGACAGCTTTGCCTCCTTTCTCTTATCTGGTTGTGTGGCCAGTACTTCCAGAACACTGACATGTAATGGGGGTTTACTGGTATCGTATAATTTTCAATAACTAAATAATATGTCACTCTTGGTTATACTATAATCTAAATACCCAGTCCTCTAATTTGCACGTTTCAGGTTGTTTCCAGTTTTTCCCCTTTATAAATAATGCTGTAGTGAATGTTTGTGCCTATACTTCTGCTTTCCCTTTTGTTTATATCATCATGGTCAATTGTTAGAAGTAAAAATATTTGGCCAAGGAATATGAATGTTTTGGAGATTCTAATACTTAGTGCCAACTGCTTTTCCAGATCCGTTGTCTCTGTTAAGCTGAAATGTGTATTTAAAAAGCTTCCAGCGTTGCTCCGTGCACAGGGAGCCCTAGGGTTAGGGGCCATCTCCTTAGAGGGGATTTCCATTAGGAGCTTCGCTGTCAGCCTTGTTGGGAAGGTATCGCATTGTGAGCTTAGATTTAATGCAGGATGAGAAGCTGGCATCAGCACAGTCTGGTCCTGATTCTGGTCTGACCTACAGGGGTCTCCTGGAGAGGGCCAGCGCAGCCTCTGTCTACCTCCTGTAGGATCCCTTCCAGGGCCCAATGTAAAGTGCACGGGCATCAGGCCTGTCTCAGTGCCGAGGGGCCCCGGGCCCTGCGCTTGTCGACCGCACAGAGCAGCGCCGCCCCCTCCTCGGCCTCCCCGCGCCTCTGCCCTTTGCTGCTACTTTTTCCACTGTGCGTCGTTGCACGCTTACTTTCGTTCCTCTTCAGTGGTTCTTTGAGGGTCTTGTCGCCCCGTCTACTCTGCAGCCAGCTGAAGGAGCCCTCCCCTTCCCCGGAAACAGGTAGACAGGTGTCCCTGCTCGAGCAACGTGAAGTCAGGGCTCTGCCGGGGCTCCAGAAAGCTCGGTAAGTGAAGCCAAGGGTGGAGGCTGTGAAGGGAGAGCGAGGAGAGCCTGGAGCGTGGGCACCCGGGGTCCCTGAAGACTGCACAGCCTTAGGGATGGGCCTGGGCCTGTAGGGGGACAGGGCGGTGGCCCCCCACCCCCACCCACCCCCACCCACCCCCAGCACTGCAGATGCCCAGGCTGGGGACGCTGCCTGGAGGCCCCCTGCCCAGCCTGACTCTGTAGCTGGGGCAGAGATGGGAGAGTTCAACGGCCAGGGTTAAAGGTTAAGGGTTAAAGAGCAGGGTTAAAGCCCAGCTTTGCGCATGCTATGACCTTGACTGGAGTTACTCAACCTCTCTTGAATCTCCAGCTTCTCATCTGCAAAACAAAGGTAGCAAATCCCATCTGTCAAAGTTCCCCTGAGGACTAAATCATAGAAGGGTGCAAACTGCCCAACATAGTGGGGGCACATGGACCTGGCCACTCCCACGTGGCTCTTATTATTACCTGCATGATGGCCCCTGTTGAGGAACACCTGTGTGCTTTCGCCCTTTGACAGTTGACCTTCACTTAGGCCGGACAGCGGACACCACACTAAGTGCCAGCTGCCGCGATGATGCCCTGCCCATCTTAAATCAGCTCTAACAGGTTCTGCTCGCTCATTTCCACCCACCAGCCCTTGCTCACTGGAGATTTTTTAGGATTCCCCTAAAGCATTGCCGAGGATGCTGTAGATTCATTTTGCTTAGCTGCAGGCGATGTTCCTACCGAGAACCTTCTGTTCTGTGGCTGGGTCTCCGTCCACTCCGTGCCTTTCCGGCGGGCAGTGCAGGGACTCAGGTTCTCACGAAAATTATCTGAAATCCTAATCATGCATTCACCTATTTATTCCATGATTCATTGGTTCCTTTATCAAAGAGCAGGAATTACTCGGGCAAGGAGGGTCTATCTAGGCAGAAAGAGAAAGAAATCAGTTAGGAGAGGACTTGGCTTGGGGGGAAGGGCACACGGCCTGGCTGGAGTCGGAGCCAAGGGCATAGCCGTTGGCTGGATGCACAGTTGCCGACCATGTGCTTTGTGCCAGGCCCTGTGCAAACTGCCGACGGTACAGCAGAGAACCAGGGCCCCACACCGGGACTCACCTCTCAGAAGGGAAGATGCATGTACCTACCCGTGTTTCTGTTACGCTGGGTGGTCTGGGGGGAACGGAGGGGCGGGAAGAGGGCATGAGTGGGGCCCGGCCGACTCGCGAGTCGGGGAAGGCCAGGCTGGGGAGTGCAGGGTGGAGAGGAAGCACAAACTACCCATGTCTCTTGAGGTGTGAGGATGAAGAAAAAGGCAGGAGGAGTGGCATGTGCAAAGGCCCTGTGGAGAGAAGGGGCCTGGTACCTCCTAGGAACTGAGTTGGGGGTGGCAGGCGGAAGCAGGTGCAAAACAAGGCTGGGGAGGCAGGCAGGGAAGAAAACTCTGTGCATATAAGAATTTTGAGTGAAGATATTTTGGGATATGGGTGAGATTTCAGACTCACCAATAGCACGCAAGGCCAAGTGGCCAAGAGGCCCCTTTGAGATGCCTCGTGGTCAGAGGTCATCCAAGGCCAGCCTCACCAGGGCAAGGGAAAACTGCTTGGCAGCATTCATCGGGCCCCTTGAGCCCAGCTCCGCCCCCACCTTGCACCTGCCCACTCCCCCAGGTGCACACCGGGTCTCCGGACCTGGATTCTGACTGTGTGGTCACCACACCCAGCCCCAAGCCGGCTCTGTGTCCAGCCCCTCTTTTCCTAGACTCTGAAAGAGGATTTACTGCAACCCAAAGCAGGTGTGATACCTTAAAAATAAAAACAGCTCCTGAGTGGCCACACCTGCCCTGTCTGCTGCAGAAAATTGTTTGACATCCCTGCTCCTGAGAACGAGGGATCCAGTGGCTGGCTTTTTACAGGGCTTTAGAAATCCCCACCAGTCCCAAGGGCACATCCCGCAGAGACAGCAGGCACCGCAGACCTGGAGTCCCCGCCCCCCAGAGCCAGTGAGGTGGCTGAACCGGCTCGGCGAGGCCCAGCATGCCGGGCTTCTAGGATGCAGCTAATTCTAAAACAGGAGCGGATAAGAGCGCACTTCAGGTGAGCCAATCCCAGCTGCACACGTGGCCCAAGTAGGTCAGCTGGGACTTATTGCTAAGCCACTCCATGCCGGGCAAGAAGGGACATGGGGGCCCCTAGAGGAGGGACACGGCACAGCCCCCATCCTCAAGGAGATGCCCCTCCAGCCCATGCATCAACCCGAGGAAATACCAACACTGGGACAGCTCAGCCCTTAGGGCCCCTCCGCTCTGCACAGCCCCAACCCTGACAATGAATGGAAAGGCTCAGCTAGGGCCTTGGAAAGAACCTGATGTCTCTTCTGAAGTTTATATACACCGTCTTCTCAGGTATGCTCTCCATTGATGCTCTGCATTTACAATGACTTGGTTGCCCAGCTCCATGCCCATTGCTTTATTAGAAACAGCAGCTGAGCGTGGGGACTGGGTGACCCTGCACCCAGGGGGTGGTCCCCTGGGGAGGACACAGCCAGGACGGCAAGCAAGGCTCTCAACGCACAGCAGCCAGGGGCCACTCGGGAAGGGGCCACACGCCTTAGGGAAGTGCAGAGCAGGTCCCCGTACCAAAAGAGGTGTTTCTATGGCTAATTCTGAATCCTCAGAAACGGATTCAATTGTGTTTAGGGTGAGAGATTGAAGAGAAGGGCACGACGCATATTAGAAAAATTTCCCACCCAAAGAAATCAAACTAAAAATGGGGTACTTGTGAGGGTAATCTATCAGAAAAATTCACTGATGTCGAAAAAGCTCCTTTGGACACAACAGCCTCAAATAAATGAGGTGCCAGTGAAATAAATAATACAGAATTAGATATAATAAAGGTGCCCCGAGAAGGATGTGATTAATTATCCAGTGAGGGATGCGGTGATGGGTGCTGACTGCTCGGGGAGAGGGGCAGCCTTGTGGGCGCAGAATCCCGGGAGGGCTGGGCGCAGGTTCTTCATCTCGGCTGCGCGGAGAGGACAGATGCATGTCCTAGCAGGGAGCAGCCGGAGCAAAGGCTGGGAGGTCAGGAGGCGCTCCATTTCTCTGGGGGAGGGGAAGAAAGTCCTGAGTCTGGCAGGAGGGGCGTGTGTGGGTGGAGTCCTCAAAGGGAGCTTGAGCTGTCACCCGGACCGGCCGCAGACAATCCCCTGGGTGGCAACTGCTGACCAGCCCACAGAAGCTTCTTTGAGGGCCTCAAGTGTGCCTCTGAGGGTCGCCTCTGCACGGCCGGTGGCTGGGGCGGGGGTGTGTGGCAGCCCAGGCTCTGGAAGTCTCCGGGAGGAGATGGCCGGGGGAGCTGAATGGCAGCCAGGCCCCGTGGCCTCCCGCAGGTGGCCAGTGTCAGGCGGGCAGTGGTGGCTGCGGCTCTCGCTGGCCAGACCTGGGCAGGGCTGGGGGTGGCAGCCTGGGAGCCAACTCGGGCCGTGTGGCCAGCCCTTCACAAGCGAGGCTTTGTGCCTCAGTGTACGAAACCAGCCAAATATTTTCCCTGTCACTTTATGAGGTGCTAGCTCTGCCCATTCAAGCTGGGAAAAATAAAGCGTCACATCATTTGCTCCTTTAGGGCTGATGAGGTTTGAAGTGAACCAACGCGCCTTTTTAGCAGAATTCTGTGCCCCTGGAAAAGCATGTCAGCCCTGGGGGAGGGGCACCCCCAGGACCCCTGCGCCACCCTTGCATCTGGGGCAGCTGGGGTTTTGCAGACACGGAATGAGGTCTGGGCTGGAAGGTTAGCCCGTGGGCCTGGCCGATGGCTTCTTTGTCACCAGGCTTTCAGGGACTGCTTTAGTCCCTCATTTAGACAATGAGACCAGGGAAGCTCGGAGAGAAGGGTGGACAGGGTTTCTCTTGCAGAATTGGCCTGCTAGGCAGAGAGGATCCTAAAAGGGCTCAGATCCAGGTACGTGGAGGGAGAGGATGTGCTACACTGAGGTTGAAAAGCTTTCGCCTTGGGCAGCGAGTGAGTGGGGAAGCCACCAGCGGGCTGGGAGTTTTGACTGCCCCGCGAGTTCCAGCGTTCCCTACAAAGCCCCCTTTCTTACTGCCCACACCCTCTAATTTTCTAATTTCGGCCTTTCGTAATAAGTGTCATTTACTGGGTACCTACTGTATGCCAGCACTGCACTAGGTACCTCGTTCATTCATGCAATTGAGATTTACTGAATACCTGCCAGCCCTTGGGGAGGCAATAGCGAAATTCTTAACAGCTATATGCAGAGAACCAGTGAACCTGTTTTCACAGATGGATAAGTTGAGCTCAAAGAGGGGCAGCTACTTTCCAAAGACAATCATGGACGAGCTGGATTTCCCAGCCTGGTCTGCCTTCAGAGCCCCTTCTCTACACCTTCACTGGCAAGGTTAGAAAGAGGCAAGTAATTAATGTAAAGAAGAGAGAAGGTGTATAACCCTGATTATAATTCTTTGCCTTGCCTTGGACGTTATATTCAAATTGATTATCGTTTTCTATGCTAATTACCTTTTAAGATGAATAAAGATATATTTTCATAAAAGCAAATTCATGGTCATGCCTCATTTCCACATGCAGGCGGCAACTCCCCATCGCCACCTGGTGGTAGAGCCTGTACATGGCAGGAGAGGGCGATTTAAAAGAAGAGCGAAGACTTGCGAACAGCCCTGGGCCCTTGAAAAGGGCCTGCGTCTTGGCGGTGAGAATCAGGGGCTCTAGTGCAGGGTCCCTGTGGCTGCTGCATAGCGCTGAGTTGGCCTCCTCAGCAACCCGGACCACAGGCTCTTGGCCCTGCATCTCCTGGAAGGACACGGATGCCTGCAGCTCTGCTCGAACTGCACTATTCTCTCATTCTCTGTTGTCCGTCTAACATTGGAGGGAAAATGCTCGGGTGGGGTTTGAGGCCTCCCTGGGAAGATATTGCCGGGCACATAGGGCTCTTTGGAACCCTCGGGCTGCCCCACAGAGACAGCTGTTCCTCCTCCAGTTCAGCAGCGAGGTATGGCTCAGAAGGCCGGTGCAGCCCACCATGGGTCCGTGCCCTCTTTGGGATTCTCTCTGACTCCAGTCCTTTTAAAGTCACTTCTCTCCGAGGAGCTGGTACCCCTTTCCCACATACCAGGGTGTTGCCATCAGGCGTTACCTTCTGATCTTCAAGAACTCAGGTTTAGTGTCTTGAGCAGGCCCAGCAAATGGGGGTGGGTTTCAGTTGTATTCTCTTGCAAGAAACAGAAAATCTGACCCAAAGTGCCCTAGGTTTGAGCGGGGTTTGTGTGTTCCACTCACTGAACAGTCCTGGGTAAATGGCGCTCAGCTGTGTGTCCAGGGCTCCGGCCCCAGCCCCGGGATCTGGTTGCTCTCTCCCCATTTCTCAGTATCTCTTCCTCAGTATCTGATGGTGCCTCCGGGGTGTCTAATGGGCTTTCAAACACATGGCACAACAGTCTAAATAAGGACGGCGGGTTTCCACGCCCGTCTCTAGATCTCGTGACCCAAAGAGCATCTCCTCCACGCACACTCCAAGCAAACGTCCTGAGGCCCCAAGACGGGACTGGCCAGAGGGACCCCAGCCACCTGGATAGGACCCCAGCCACCTTGGACAGAGCTGAGCCAGCTGGATGGATCCCAGCCACCTGGATGGACCCCAGCCACATGGACGGACCCCAGCCACCTGGATAGGACCCAGTCACCTGGACGGACCCCAGCCACCTGGACGGACCCCAGCCACCTGGATAGGACCCCAGCCACCTCGGACAGAGCCGAGCCAGCTGGATGGATCCCAGCCACCTGGATGGACCCCAGCCACATGGATGGACCCCAGCCACATGGATGGACCCCAGCCACCTGGACGGACCCCAGACACCTGGATAGGACCCAGTCACCTGGACGGACCCCAGCCACCTGGATGGACCCCAGCCACCTGGATGGACCCCAGCCGCCTGGATGGACCCCAGCCACCTGGACAGGACCCCAGCCACCCGTTCCCGCTCCCAGCAGGCGTGGGAATGTCGCCAGCGCTTCCTAGGGCAGCCCTGCACTGCACTCTGATTGGCCCTCCTTGGGACACACCCCCACCCCTGAACCAATCCCTGGGGCCACTGGGTTGGAATGTGCTGATTGGCTCAGCCCAGGCTGCAAGCTCCGCCCCTGGACCGGGGAAGGGGCATGTCTGGGTGCTGGTTCCCCAGAAAGAGGCCGGGCGGTTTTACCAAACCGGCCGGGGGTGCAGGAGGGAGGGCCGGCAGGAATCCACGGTGCCTCACTGAGGTGTGGGTCCAGTGAAATGTTATGAATGATTTATTTTCCATTTAATCAGAGTGGTAATCAAGGTCATCCTTAGGTTAGCACCTCTTCCTTCACTCTGGACAGGTTTCTTGGGCAGCCAGTTGAGAGGTGGGCCCGGGCGCTGCCCAAGTGCGGCCTCTGAAGACACATTTCAGCCGTGCCTACGTCCAGGGGCCTGGGGGACTCCCTCGGGCTCTGGGCTGACCCGTGGGTGGCGACTGGTAACAAGGGGGCAGCCTTGAACCCCTCCTCTGGGCTCTGGCCACGTGGTGATTTTTATTCATCTGCCGCGGCTGCGCTCTCTGATCTGCCCTGCTTGGGCCGATGTTTGTGTTCACACTTCCAGGCCAAGTAGGCAGGACACCTGAGCCTTGCCCCCAGCCCCTCGTGTTGTGGATGGGGCCAGCGAGGGGCAGGGTCTTGCAGAGGCCACAAGACCAGTTCCATCGCAGGGCTGGGGTGCTCTGCCCCCACCCTACCCGTGAGGCATCGGGGAAGTGCCCTCAGGGGAGGAATGCTGGAGTTGAGATGTAAAAGATGGGACTGGACGGAAAAAGCCAAGTTATTCCAGGGAGAGAGGATGGTGGGCGCTCTCTAAAGGCTGTTTTAGAGAGGCTGTTAAACACACCGCAGAGACATTGTCAGGCGTTCGAGAAGCACCCGAGGGAGCAAGTGGTCGGAGTGGAGACCAGCTCATGGAATGAGGCTCCGCTGCTCCCATCGCTCATTTATTCATTCTTCAAAGCCTGGACTTTTTGAAGTTCCGTGTATATATTTTAATTTAGATCTATTTATTTTATTTATGCTCCCAAGGTTTAATTGAAGCTTGGCAGTGATAATACCTCTGCCCGCCGCTCTTCTCATCCTCCCCTCCCTGGAGACAGCCGATGCTGTCAGGTCCCCGTGTGTTATTCTAGAGAGATTTTTGGCAAAAGCACAAACAGCATCCGGTCCCTCCCGTCCCGATGTACACCTTGCTTTCGGGAGGTGACTCAGCACACGGAGCGCCCTCTCAATCTCCCTGACAGGGGTGGGCGTTCGGCATCCCAGCTGTGCCACAGGGACTTAGAGACCTGCTCGCCTGGCCCCTCGTTTTACGGTGGAAAAGACCAAAGCTGGAGAGAGGTGGGGGGCAGCCCCCAGGTCACGCGGCCATTCAGCAGCTGAGCCAGGACCCCAGCTCAGGGCTCAGGTCTCTTCTGCCTCTCATTATCTACCCTCGGCCAACCAGGCCCACCTCCTTGCCTCAGAGGTCCTCACCTGTCCGACCATCGGTTGGAAAAGGTGATGGGCGAGGCTGCCATTTTGTCGCAGCCACAGCAGGCAGTAGGTTGATGTATCTCCCCACCTCCTGTAGGGTTTCAGTCTTCCCTAGTGATCTCTAGCACTGTTCCCTCCCCCTCCTTTTTTCTCTCTCCTCTTCCTCCTCCCCACCTTTGTCTCAGCAGCCCTGTGCCAAGACCCCGCCCCATCCCCAGCCCAGCAGCTGGTCACTATGGCAACAAGGGATTCCCATCAAAGCGTGGCCTTCCAGGTATTTTATATTGAGTCCCAATTAAGCAAGGCAGGCTGCAGCCTGAGAGCAGTGCAGGGAACTATATTTTATGGCCTGTGAGAAAGCCCTGGTGCTATTTATAGCTCCTTAATCGGTGTTGCTAAATGGGTCTTAATGCAAGTCCCTTGGCAACTGCACATTTTCATCACTAAGAACCTCCTCCCTGCAGCCTGACGCCTCCACCTGTCCCCTTGACCAGGCCTTGCAGGCAGCCCCTCCCGGGGGAAATGGTGCCTCCTATGTACCCAGCAGCCATCAGCAGGCTGCCTTGCTCTCTCCTGGTCCCTCCTGACACAAGGGGACACTTCACAGTCCCGCCTTTGCAGATATTTGGTCTACAGCTGTTACTGGCATCAGGAACCAGGAATCCTCAGGGGCCATCTGTCCCAGGGCCTCCTACCCCCCTCCCCAGCTCTCCACCAAGGCTGGAGTCAGATGAGGGGCACATGCGACAGTACAGATGAGTCGACATTCACGTTTTCATGGACATTCAGGAAAATCCTTTCCATTTATACCTCATGCCTTCACAAGCAATTTCACATTAAAAGAGAGCACATTACCTATTAGCCCCATTTCTTAGAGCTGAAGAAATTGAGGCGTAGAATGGAGGAGGGAATTAGCTGATTGCTGTTACCAGGCCGTGCCCTGGAGCCTCCCTGTACCATCTCATTCAGTCTTCCCAAGTCTCATTTTGTAGAGAAGGAGCCTGTATTCTTCAGGATGGGCCAGCTTGCTGCAGGGACAGCCTACCCACAGGTCTCCCTGACCTGAGACAACAGAGGTGGTTCTGTCCGTGCTGGGTGCCCTTCTCTGGTCTGGAGGCTCTGCTCTCCAACGTATGTGTCCGACTTGAGGACTGAGGCAGACAAAGCATCTTCTGGAGCCCTCATGGTCACCAGTGAGAAGGAGAAGCTAGCAGCACGCGCCCCAGTTCCCAAAGGAAATGGCGTGCAGACTTTGACCAACATATCATTGGCCAACCAAGACACCCAGGCTTGACGGGGAAGGGCTAGATGAGCGTGTGCCCAGAAAGGGGGAGCTGGAGTGTTTGAGAATAGCTCTAAGGATCGCCACTGAAGCTGGGGGTCCCACAGATAAAGCAACATGCCCGATCCCACAGCTCCTAAGTGGCGGAGCAGAGATTTGAACCCACAGCTCCTCCCCCCAGAAACTTGTTCTCTTTCCCCATGTAATAAAGTGGCTACCAGCCTGGGCTATGAAGACAGCCTTCTGGGCTCGAATCCTAACCAGCATGTTACCTGGTTAGGCAAGTCCCGCACCCACTCTGGACCTCAGAGCCTCACTCGTCTGTAAAATGAAGGGATGGTTACAGGACCGTGTCAGTCAATCAAAATTGTACACTTAAGTTTGGGGTGAACTTGGCAGCTGACTCAGCACAGAGCTCTTATGGCTGCCCTCCCTCCACTCAGTGTGACTATTCCTAGGTCTCACTGTAGAAATATTAGCAGGTTGGACTGCAGCCCCAGACCTCCGGGGGTATTATGTGACATTGGCATACGCTGCCTAATTACTAAATTCTGGAACTTTCTGAATTCGGAGACATTGTGTTCCTGGGGTTTTGGATAAGGGACTGAGGACCTATTGCCCCTCCTTGGGATTGTGCCAGGGACTAAAAGGGAGACAGTGTTAAGAGTTCTGAGCACAGGGCCTGGCTGAGAGTACATCCTTAACACGTGGCGGTGATTCCTGGGGATGAGCTCAGACTGAGGTGGAGGAGAGGCACGGGCCAGTGAGACACCGCGAGAGCTGCAACCTAAGCGAGGACAAAGTGGGGTGCACCCGTCTGTGCATAACTGCAATCAGCAGGTTTCCCTGTCTCCCGAGGGTGCTGACTTAGTCAAAGAGCTTCTTTCGGCCTCGTCAAATCCTTGGGTGGGTTTTTGGAATGATTCACTCGGACAGCAAATGAGGTCCCTGTAAAGGTCCTTAGAAAAGATGAAATGCTTTGTAAATATCAAGTATTGCTTTTGTGGGTGCTACATTTAAAAGGAAGCGAGGAGAGCAGAGTTATGGGGGCCAAGATGGCAGCTTAGCAATGTGCATGTTTTAGTTCGTCCTCCAGAACAACTACTAAATAACCAGAAACGGTACAGAACAGCTCCCGGAGCCATGATAGTGACCGGACACACAGCGTACCCCAGTCTGGACCAGCTGGACCGGCTGTGAGTCTCCAGAACAGTGAGTTCCCCAAGCCGCGGCGGCCTGCGCCTGGCGTCCCTCCCCCACAGGCGGCTTCCCGGAGGGAAAGGAAAGAGACTCTAACAGTAGCAGGGACTGAGTCCAACCAAACGCCAATTGTGGCATTAATAAACAAATTCTGACTACTAAAAATAGGCCCCCAGCTCAGGCAAAACTGGTCAAGGCGGAGGTCGCCTATTGGGCTAACCGAAAAAGAGGAAAGGGGACGAAATGGAGGTTTTTGTGGCTGTTTCTATGGAGGCTTGGCTGCCTCTGGATTCAGCGGCGGGACTACTCGGGCTGCAAATGCCCCAGGCATTGGCAGAAACAGGCTGCTTTCAGGGCTGTCTCCTGCCTGAGCCTTCCCCAGGGGAGGGGTGAAATGCAACTCAGGTGGAATCCCTCTCTCAAGGAATTCAGACCCCAGGGCTTGGCAATTTGAAGCCATTAAAACCAGCCTACTATCTCTCCTCTGTCTCCACCACGCCCCCAGCAGGGAGAGTCTGCCAAAGTTAAAGGTACCGCATCATCTTATGCTGGTGGGACCTGCAGTCAGACAAGCGCCACACACAGGGAAGGATAAGAAAAACAGAGTCCAGAGACTTCACAGGAAAGTCTTTCAACCTGTTGGGTCTCACCCTTGGGGAAAACCGACGCAGGTGACTCTTTCCTCCTGATAGGCCAGTTTGGTCTGGGAAAATCTGGCTTGGGTCTATAATACCTATGTAGACCCTCCTAAGTGTGTGTGTGGGGGGGGAAAGGCACCACACTAGCAGGGCAAGAAACAAGAAAACGAGAACTGAAAAATTCTCCTCTGTTAAACAAAACTTAAGCTAAAGGTCCAGATAAAGCTGAACAGAATGTCAAAGAACAGATAGACAACAAATTCATCCAGCAAGAAAACCCTAGGTAAAAGAAGTGAAAGCAATCTCCAAAATAAACTAATTAAGGTAATTAAATGCCTAGACGCCAGGAAAAAATAACAAATCACACTAGGAAAATTGAAGATATGGCCCAGTCAAAGGAACAAACCAACAATTCAAATGACATAAAGGAGCTGAAACAATTAATTCAGAATGTACAAACAGACATGGAAAACTTCATCAAAAACCAAATCAATGAATTGAGGGAGGATATAAAGAAGGCAAGGAAAGAACAAAAAGAAGAAATGGAAAGTCTGAAAAAACAAATCACAGAACTTATGGGAATGAAAGATACAGTAGAAGAGATGAAAAAAACAGTGGAAACCTACAATGGTAGATTTCAAGAGACAGAGGTTAGGATTAGTGATCTGGAGGATGTAACATCTGAAATCCAAAAAGAAACAGAAACTATAGGGAAAAGAATGGAAAAATATGAGCAGGGACTCAGGGAATTGAATGATAATATGAAGCACACAAATATACGTGTTGTGGGTGTCCCGGAAGGAGAAGAGAAGGGAAAAGGAGGAGAAAAACTAATGGGAGAAATTATCACTGAAAATTTCCCAACTCTTATGAAAGACCTAAAATTACAGATCCAAGAAGTGCAGCGCACCCCAAAGAGAATAGATCCAAATAGACATTCTCCAAGACACTTACTAGTCAGAATGTCAGAGGTCAAAGAGAAAGAGAGGATCTTGAAAGCAGCAAGAGAAAAGCAATCCATCACATACAAGGGAAACCCAATAAGACTATGTGTAGATTTTTGAGCAGAAACCATGGAGGCGAGAAGACAGTGGGATGATATATTTAAATGACTAAAAGAGAAAAACTGCCAACCAAGTTCTATATCCAGCAAAATGGTCCTTCAAAAATGAGAGAGAAATTAAAACATTTTCAGACAAAAAGTCACTGAGAGAATTTGTGACCAAGAGACCAGCTCTGCAAGAAATACTAAACGGAGCACTAGAGACAGATACGAAAAGACAGAAGAGAGAGGTGTGGAGAAGAGTGTAGAAAGAAGGAAAGTCAGATATGATATATAAAATACAAAAGGCAAAATGATAGAGGAAAATACTACCCAAACAGTAATAACACTAAATGTTAATGGACTGAATTCCCCAATCAAAAGACATAGATTGGCAGAATGGATTAAAAAACAGGATCCTTCTATATGCTGTCTATAGGAAACACATCTTAGACCCAAAGATAAACATAGGTTGAAAGTGAAAGGTTGGGAAAAGATATTTCATGCAAATAACAACCAGAAAAGAGCAGGAGTAGCTATACTAATATCCAACATTAAAAGTTAAAAGACACAAAGAAGGATACTATCTACTAATAAAAGGAACAATTCAACAAGAAGACATAACAATCATAAGTATTTATGCACTGAACCAGAATGCCCCAAAATACGTGAGGCATATGCTGCAAATACTGAAAAGGGAAATAGACACATCTACCATAATAGTTGGAGACTTCAATTCCCCACTCTCATCAATGGACAGAACATCTAGACAGAGCATCAATAAAGAAACAGAGAATTTGAATATTACAGTAAATGAGCTAGACTTAACAGATATTTATAGGACATTACACCCCACAACAGCAGGATACACCTTTTTCTCAAGTGCTCATGGATCATTCTCAAAGATAGACCATATGCTGGGTCACAAAGCAAGTCTCAACAAATTTAAAAAGATTGAAATCATACACAACACTTTCTCGGATCATAAAGGAATGAAGTTGGAAATCAATAATAGGCAGAGTGCCAGAAAATTCACAAATACGTGGAGGCTCAACAACACACTCTTAAACAACCAGTGGGTCAAGGAAGAAATTGCAAGAGAAATTAGTAAATATCTCAAGGTGAATGAAAACTAAAACACAACATATCAAAACCTATGGGACGCAGCAAAGGCAGTGCTAAGAGGGAAATTTATTGCCCTAAATGCCTATATCAGAAAAGAAGAAAAGGCAAAAATTCAGGAATTAACTGTCCACTTGGAAGAACTGGAGAAAGAACAGCAAACTAACACCAAAGCCAGCAAAAGGAAAGAAATAACAAAGATTAGAGCAGAAATAAATGAAATTGAAAACATGACAACAATAGAGAAAATCAATAAGACCAGAAGTTGGTTCTATGAGAAAATCAATAAGATTGATGGGCCCTTAGCAAGATTGACAAAAAGAAGAAGAGAGAAGATGCAAATAAATAAGATCAGAAATGGAAGAGGAGACATAACCACTGACCTCACAGAAATAAAGGAGATAATAACAGGATACTATGAACTACTTTATGCTAATAAATACAACAATGTAGATGAAATGGACAAGTTCCTAGAAAGGCATGAACAACCAACTTTGACTCAAGAAGAAATAGATGACCTCAACAAACCAATCACAAGTAAAGAAATGGAATCAGTCATTAAAAAGCTTCCAAAAAGAAAAGTCCAGGACCAGACGGCTCCACATGTGAATTCTACCAAACATTCCAGAAAGAATTAGTACCAACCCTGCTCAAACTTTTCAAAAAAATTGAAGTGGAGGGAAAGCTACCTAATTCATTCTATGAAGCCAACATCACCCTCATACCAAAACTAGGCAAAGATATTACAAAAAGAGAAAACTACAGACCAATCTCTCTAATGAATATAGATGCAAAAATCCTCAACAAAATTCTAGCAAATCGAATCCAGCAACACATTAAAGGAATTATACATCATGACCAAGTAGGATTCATCCCAGGTATGCAAGGATGGTTCAACATAAGAAAATCAAATAATGTAATACACCATATCAACATATCAAAGCAGAAAAATCACATGATCATCTCAATTGATGCAGAGAAGGCATTTGACAAGATTCAACATCCTTTCCTGTTGAAAACACTTCAAAAGATAGGAATACAAGGGAACTTCCTTAAAATGATAGACGGAATATATGAAAAACCCACAGTTAATATCATCCTCAATGGGGAAAAATTGAAAACTTTCTCCCTAAGATCAGGAACAAGACAAGGATGTCCACTATCACCACTGTTATTCAACATCATGTTGCAAGTTCTAGCCAGAGCAATTAGGCAAGAAAAAGAAATACAAGCATCAAAATTGGAAAGGAAGAAGTAAAACTACCACTGTTTGCAGATGATACGATACTATACATCGAAAACCCTGAAAAATCCACAACAAAACTACTAGAGCTAATAAATGAGTACAGCAAAGTAGCACGTTACAAGATCAACATTCAAAAATCTGTAGTGTTTCTATACACTAGCAATGAACAAGCTGAGGGGGAAATCAAGAAACGAATTCCATTTACAATTGCAAATAAAGAATAAAATACTTAGGAATAAATTTAACTAAAGAGACAAAAGACCTATACAAAGAAAACTACAAGAAACTGTTAAAAGAAATCACAGAAGACCTAAATAGATGGAAGGGCATACCATGTTCATGGATTGGAAGACTAAATATAGTTAAGATGTCAATTCTACCTAAATTGATTTACAGATTCAACGCAATACCAATCAAAATCCCAACAATTTACTTTTCAGAAATAGAAAACCCAATAAGCAAATTTATCTGGAAGGGCAGGGTGCCCCAAATTGCTTAAAGTATCTTGAGGAAAAAAAACGAAGCTGGAGGTCTCACGCTGCCGGACTTTAAGGCATATTATGAAGCCACAGTGGTCAAAACAGCATGGTACTGGCATAAAGATAGATATATTGACCAGTGGAATCGAATGGAGTGCTCAGATATAGACCCTCTCATCTATGGACATTTGATCTTTGATAAGGCAATCAAGCCAACTCACCTGGGACAGAACAGTCTCTTCAATAAATGGTGCCTAGAGAACTGGATATCTATATGCAAAAGAATGCAAGAGGACCCGTATCTCACACCCTATACAAAAGTTAACTCAAAATGGATCAAAGATCTAAACATTAGGTCTAAGACCATAAAACAGTTAGAGGAAAATGTAGGGAAATATCTTATGAATCTTATAATTGGAGGTGGTTTTATGGACCTTACACCTAAAGCAAGAGCACTGAAGAAAGAAATAAATGGGAGCTCCTCAAAATTAAACACTTTTGTGCATTAAAGTACTTCATCAAGAAAGTAAAAAATCAGCCTACACAATGGGAGACAATATTTGGAAACGACATATCAGATAAAGGTCTAGTATCCAGAATTTATAAAGAGATTGTTCAACTCAACAACAAAAAGACAGCCAATCCAATTACAAAATGGGAAAAAGACTTGAACAGACACTTCTCAGAAGAGGAAATACAAATGGCCAAAAGGCACATGGAGAGATGCTCAGTGTCCCTGGCCATTAGAGAAATGCAAATCAAAACCACAATGAGATATCATCTCACACCCACCAGAATGGCCATTATCAACAAAACAGAAAATGACAAGTGCTGGAGAGGATGTGGAGAAAGAGGCACATTTATTCACTGTTGGTGGGAATATCAAATGGTGCAACCACTGTGGAAGGCAGTTTGGCGGTTCCTCAAAAAGCTGAATATAGAATTGCCATATGACCCAGCAATACCGTTGCTAGGTATCTACTCAGAGGACTTAAGGGCAAAGACACAAATGGACATTTGCACACCACTGTTTATAGCAGCATTATTTACAATTGCAAGGAGATGGAAATAGCCAAAATGTCCATCAACAGACGAGTGGCTAAACAAACTGTGGTATATACATACGATGGAATATTATGCAGCTTTAAGACAGAATAAACTTATGAAGTATGTAACAACATGGATGGACCTAGAGAACATTATGCTGAGTGAGACAAGCCAAAAACTAAAGGACAAATGCTGTATGGTCTCACTGATATGAACCGACATTAGTGAATAAACTTGGAATATGTCGTTGGTAACAGAGACCATCAGGAGATAGAAATAGGGTAAGATAGTGGGTAATTGGAGCTGAAGGGATACAGACTGTGCAACAGGACTGGATACAAAAACTCAGAAATGGACAGCACCATACTACCTAACTGTAATGAAATGATGTTAAAACACTGAATGAAGCTGCATGTGAGAATGATAGAGGGAGGAGGGCTGGGGACATAAATGAAATCAGAAAGAAAGATAGATGGTAAAGACCGAGATGGTATAATCTAGGAATGCCTAGAGTGTATAATAATAGTGAAATGTACAATGTACAAATTTTAAAAATGTTTTGGCATGAGGAAGAACAAAGGAATGTCATTATTGCAGGGTGCTGAAAATAGATGATAATTAATACTTTAAAATGTCTCACCTTATGTGTGAGACTAAAGCAAAAAATGTTTATTTTTTACAAAATTTATATTTTCACTAGAGCATTTCCTAATATAACTCATGTAGATAGTTTGATTGAATGTCATAAGTACTTGGAATCTCAGGTAGGACAATGAGTTTGTTGGTTTGTCCAGAGTGATGCCCCGATGAATCCTAGAATGATTTGATCAGTGACTGGAAAACTATTTGCAAGCCCCCTTTGGGGAATGGTGAGAGTGGGGAGAAATTCAACTTCCCCAAGTTGAATTCCTGATATTCTCACAAGCAGTGTGGACTACCAAAGCTATAGGCTGAGCCCCCAGTCTCGGGGTTTGTTCATATGAAACTTAACCCCACAAAGGATAGGTCAAGTCTACTTAAAATTTAGGCCTAAGAGTCACCCCCAAGAGAGCCTCTTTTGTTGCTCAGATGTGGCCTCTCTCTCCAGCCAACATGATGAGCAGTCTCACCACCCTCCCCCTCTCTGCATGGGACATGACTCCCAGGGGTGTGGACCTTCCTGGCAATGTGGGACAAAGATCCTGGAATGAGCTCAGACTCAGCATCAAGGGACTGAGTAAAACCCTAGAATGAGCTGAGAATTAACATCAAGGGATTGAGAGAACCTTCTAGACCAAAAGGGGGAAGAGTAAAATGAGGCAAAGTGTCAATGGCTGAGAGATTCCAAACAGAGTCGAGAGGTTATCCTGGAGGTTATTATTATGCATTAAGTAGATATCACCCTGTTGTTCAAGATGTAGTGGAGAGGCTGGAGGGAACTGCCTGAAAATGTAGAGCTGTGTTCCAGTAGCCATGTTTCTTGATGAAGATTGAACGATGATATAGCTTTCACAATGAGACTCTGTGAATGTGAAAACCTTGTGTCTGATGCTCCTTTTAGCTACTATATCAACAGAAGAGTAGAACGTATGGAATAAAAATAAATAATAGGGGGGAACAAATGTTAAAACAAATTTAGTTTGAAATGCTAGTGGTAAATGAAAGCGAGGGGTAAGGGGTATGGTATATATAATCTTTTTTTTCCTCTGTTTTCGTTTTATTTCTTTTTCTGTTGTCTTTTTATTTCTTTTTCTAAATCGATGCAAATGTACTAAGAAATGATGAATATGCAACTATGTGATGATATTAAGAATTACTGATTGTATATGTAGAATGGAATGATATCTAAATGTTTTGTTTGTTAATTTTTTTTTAATTAATAAAAAAAAAACAACAACAACACTGAGAGCACACAATAAAAAAAAAAAGGAAGCGAGCATGCCTGGCCCACCAGGCAGGGGAACTGAGCGTTTCTCAGGTCTTCCTTCGTGTCTCAGAACCCTGGGACTTGTGAGGGGCCCAGAGCCCTGACCCCCACCTTCAGCTTGCAGCCTGAGACCCCTGCGCCTTCCACTCTGAGCAGCTTCCCTTCTACTTGCTGGATAAACCCAGTTTCTGCAGGGACTCACCCTTTCCTCTCACAGCTCAGAATCCACAGCCCAGAGAGTCAGGGTGGCTGAGGACTCGGGTTAACTCTGCCTACTGGAACCCCAGCTTGGCCTCTCAGTAGCTGTGTGGCCTTGGGCAGGGTTTGACTGCCCTGTGCCTCAGTTTACCCCTGTGTCAATGGGGGTATTAATATGAACCACGTTGTAGGGTTGTGAGTATTAAATGAGTTCATTTATTTGCAGTTCTGAAAGCAGTGCCCGGTGCAGTGAACACACAGATGCTGGCGGCATGTTCTCACAGTGAGTGTGGGCAGACAGGACCCAGGCCTTCCACCTCACACTCCAAGAATCCTGCCCAATATTATCCATGAATTCTCGCCCTATTGTGACCACCAGTGGGCTATAGGGGTGCTGAGATCTCGCTCCTCTCAGCCCACGGGATGGCCAGGCAAGGCTGTGGCAGTAGAGCTGGCAGGCAGGCCACTTCTGGCCTCAAGGAGTCTTTACTGGGGGTGCTTCTCAGGAGGTGGTCCGAGCAGAGGGGTGCTGACAGGAGCCCCTGAGACCCGCTTAGACAGCTCGTACAATGGGGGAATGAGTGTTTTCTAGGTGCCCTGGGCAGATGCCTCTGAAGCCCCTTGTTCTAGTTTGCTAGCTGCCAGAATGCAATATACCAGAAACTTAATGGCTTTTAAAGGGAGAATTTAATAAGTTGCTAGTTTACAGTTCTAAGGCCAAGAAAATGTCCCAACTAAGTCTATAGAAATGTCCAATCAAAGGCATCCAGGAAAAGATACCTTGGTTCAAGAAGGCCGATGAAGTTCAGGGTTTCTCTCTCAAGTGAGAAGGCACATGGTGAGCACATTGTTTCTCTGTCAGCTGGAAGGGCACATGGTGAACATGGCGTCATCTGCTAGCTTTCTCTCCTGGTTTCTGGTTTCATGAAGCTCCCCGGGAGGTGTTTTCCTTCTTCATCTCCAAAGGTCACTGGCTTGTGGACTCTACTTTGTAGTGCTGCAGCATTCTCTGCTCTCTCCAAATCTCTTTCATCTCCAAAATGTGTACTCTTTTATAGGACTCCAGAAACTAATCAAGTCCCACCCAAATGGGTGGAGACATGTCATCACCTAATCCAGTTTAACAACCACTCTTGATTAAATCACATTCCCAGGGAGATGATCTGATTACAGTTTCAAACATACAGTATTGAATAGGGATGATTCTGCCTTTATGAAATGAGATTTAGATTAAAACATGGCTTTTCTAGGGGACATACATCCTTTCAAACCAGCACACCCCTCCAAGTTACCCCAGTTGCCGTCCAAACGTCATCTCTATGTGTCTCCTAATAGCAAAAGTTCGGGCATCAGTGCTTTAAATTCAAGGCAAGGGACAAAACTGCAGTGAGACACCACTTCACACCCAGTAGGGTAGCTTAATTAAAAAAAAAATAACAAAAAAGACAATAATTAAGTGTTGACAAGGATGCAGAGAAATTGGAATCCTCATACACCACTGGCGGGAATGTAAAATGGTGCAACTTCTTTGGAAAATGGTTTGGTGGTTCCTCAAAGAGTGAAAACGATTTCCACATGACCCGAAATTCCAGTCCTAGGCATGTGCCTAAGAGATGAAGGCGTATGTCTAGGCTGAAATTTGTACACCCTTGTCCATAGCAGCATTATTCACAACAGCCAAGAGGTAGAAACAACCCAAATGTCCATCAGCAAATGAACAGATCAACAAAACGTGGTCTATCTGCACAGTGGAATATTGTTTAGACATAAAAAGGAAAGACATTCTGACACAAGCTACCGCATGGATGAACCTTGGAGATATTTTGCCAAGAGAAAGAAGCCAGACACAAAAGAATACATATTGCATATTGTATGATTCCATTTATATGAAATGCCCAGAATAGGTAAACCCTTAGAGATAGAATCTCCCGGCTTTCCCGGGCGGGCACTGGGAGAAACAAAATATGTAATCAGCTGGGCAGGGGTGGAGCCCGCAGGTGCCAGGGAGTACTGGGGGGTCACGAGAGGGTAACAGTGATAACACCACTGCCAGGTGGTTGCCAGGGGTTGGGGGGGAGGGGAATGGGGAGCAACTGCTTAATAGTGTCGGGGTCTCCTTTGGGGACATGAAAATGCTCTGAAATTTGACAGAGATGATGGTTGCCCAGCATTGTGAATGCACTAAATGCTCCTGAATTGTACACATTAAATAGTTGTTTTTATGTCATACAGTGGTTTCCTCAATAAGAAAATAAGTAAATTCAGTGCAAGAACATTGTCTCCATACTTTGATCAGCTCAGCGATTGTATTCATGCAGAAAATATTTGAGGGTGAGCTCATCTGCCCTAAGCATGGCCCTGGGGGATCCCCCTTCATTACCCGTGACCCCCAGGAAATCACGCACTCCTCAAATCGAGGGCATCAGACTCATTTCCACCTTCCCAGCACTTGGTCTGGCCCACAGTGGATCCTCAAGAAACGAGTGGCTTTTAGAGTCATTGTGAATCCACGCCTCTGGGCTGCACGTTGCTGGCTGCAGGATAGCCTGGGGCAGCGATGCGTGAACCTACCCTGCGTGCTGGTCCAGCAAGGTGATGCATCGGCACCGCGTGGGGGGGGGGGCGGGCACCAGGGAAGGCAGCTGCGGCTCATTGTCATCGAAATCCAAGGTCAAGGTCAACCTCCATCGGTGCCCTTGGAAACTGCTTTGCCCCGTCTGAACAGAGGTGTTTTTCTGCCTTTTCCCAATTCACACCTACAGAGAATGCACGGGTAGAATTTTCAACTTTTCTCTCTCAATCCTTTTTGCCTGTACACCTCTACTGCCTGCTATCTCTTGTCTGGTCTAAAATAAGAAACGAGAAGGGGTCTCATTTTGTAGAAAAGTAGACTTCGCAGGCATTTCACATCAGTTCCCTGATGTTGTGGAGGTTAGGTGGTGTCCCGTTGATGAAAGATTCTGGGGCCCAGCAGCTCTGCCGCGTCCTGTCCGTGGGACCTGGGAAAGCCCTGTGACCTCTCTGCCCGCGTCTCCTCGCCTCTAGATAGCGTTGACATGGGTTCCTACAAGGGAGCTCTGAGGCCTGAAGCATGAGTGGAGCACAGGAGCAGAGCAGAGGACAGGCAGCCCTCTGGGTTAGCCATTACTGAGGCGGGGCGGGGTGGGGGGGCAGTGGTGTTGTCACTGTTACCCTCTCGTGACCCCCTCAGTGCCCCCTGGCATCCGCGGGCTCCACCCCTGCCCAGCTGATTACATATTTTGTTTCTCCCAGTGCCTGCCCGGGAAAGCTGGGAGTGGAGAAGGAGCGGGTGTGCTTGGCCCCAGCTCAGAGGTCCAGAATCCACGTGCAGACACATGCAGAAAATGGGGTCTTCGTGAAGCTCTGGTTTTCCACACGGAGTTTTGCAGATGTTACAGCTGGAGCCGTGCATGGCACGGGAGAGCCGGTTCCTCGATTGGGTCGGGTGTGTGCTCTGGTCTGAGCAGAGCTTCTGTACGTTAGCGAGAGACATGCTCCCCGGTCGAGCAGCGGGAAATCAGCTTCTGGGTAAGATGCTGGCGAGCTTCCCTCTGCCAGAGGTGACCTGGGCAGCTTGGGGCTGTGTCGGGGCCTTGAGTTGTTTTGTTTGGCCTATATTAAATTAAAGTAACGCACAAATATCACATGAAAATATGGGTTTCTGGGTTTTCCTGAAAGAGCCGGGGATCGGATGGCCCTACTTGGATGAAAGCTGGAGCTGAGCCCCCTGCGAGTGTGCCCTGCCCTCGGGTCTCTGCAGACCCCACCTGCCCCCTTCCCCCGTCGCCCATTCCTTCCACCTGCTCCTCATGACTCACCCAGGTTACCGCCTGGCCCCGCACGCACTGGGCTTTGCAGCCTCTGGTCTAAAGTTCAAACATTTGTGATACTTGAGGTGGTTTTCATGCATCCACTGGTCATTATCTTCTTAAAAAGTGACTTAAAACAGAGGTAACTTTCCTTGGAATTAGAAGTGGAAATAGAGCTGTGGCTTCTAAGTGTGCTAATTATTATTCTGTATCATGGCTGTTTATACACTGAAAAAATCTATTTGCATACCTCATTGCTTACCAGTTCTTAGCAGACACAGTTTTCCCCTTCCGGAGCCTGCCCTCAGACACTGGCTTCGTCTTGAGCCTACCTGGATCCTTTGACTAAAGGAGGGAGGGAGCTAAGATGAGAAAATTAGGGGGACTCCATCCAAGAATTCAGTTTAGTTTACTCATCAATTTTGCTTAACTTAAGAAAAACACGTTTCTGCCCTCCTCCTCTGGGCTGGTCCTGAGCCCACACTGGGGAGGGTCAAATAAGCACAGTAAATCCATTAGGGGACCTTAAGGCTCAACCCCTCGGGCTGCCGCTGCTGGGTCAGAGGCTGCCGTGAGGATCCTTCCCAAGGGTACGAGGTTTGCCTGACCTTGACTAGTTGCTAAAAACGGAGTTGACCGTGCAGTTGGCCTTGATGTTTGTGGGGAGCGGGGGCCCCCGAGCTGCTTCAGGGGCCTGATGGTGACTGTTCTGGCGGCTGGACTGGCCAGGGGGCCCCCCCCACGGAATGCAGGTCACCTCTCCTCTCCAAATCCTTCGGGTCAAATCCCAGGCAGAACCGGGTTCCCCAGGCACCTGGGCCAGGTCCTTCCATCTGGGCCACCCCACAGCTCACCGGCCGTCCTCTGGCTGGGCTCCTTCAGGGCCAGGGGCCACCTCCGGTCCATGCAGGGCTCTCCGTGTGCAGAAAACCAGCCTGGCGTCCCCCGTGGAGCAAGGCGGAGGGTCAGGGACATGGACACCAGGACTGATGACAGGATGGCAGGGCTGGTGAGATTTCCGTCACCAGGGACTGTCACCCCACCTTCCCAGGGGGTGCGTCCCGAACCAGACCACCGGGTTCCCGTCCCATCGGCACCACTAATTAGCTCTGTAGGCTTAACCGCTCCGTGCCTCCGTTTCCTCGGTCTCTAAATGGGCATTCATAGTCCTACCCACCTCACCGAGCTGTTGTGGGGATTAAATGGAGTTTAGAATGTCTCCTGACACACAGGAAATGCTTGCTGTGATGATTAGTATTACTATTAATCCTTGCTGTGATGATGATTAGTTTTATGATTAATATTATTGCCAAAAATCCAGCCAAAGGGTCTCATAGGAACTCCAGAGATGGGCTTTGAAAACCATGGCAACACGCATGAGGTTTCCCACGCTCTCTGCTTCTGGTGAGATCGGAAGGCACCTCGGGAAGAGCAGGACAGGGTGGGGGGCGGGCCGGGGCCCGGGGTCACGCAGGGTCATACCCGGGCCCTGGGGCCCCCGCCTGGCACTCTCGCCCACTCGGGCCTCTGCTGGATTTAGCTGTGATCATTTCGGCGAGGCATCCACCTGGGGCCCTTCTCAGCTGTCTGCATCAGCTCCCTCTTTTGTTATTTGTCCCCTAGGACACTGCCTGCTCTGAAACATTAATAACAGCTGCCATTTATGGGCCGAACCTGGTACTCGGGCTCTGCTCCTTGGCTAATCCTCCCAATTGTCCCAGCGAGGCAGATGTTGTCCTCATTTTACAGATGAAGCAACTTTTCCCCTGAAAAGTCGTTAACTCGATTCGAGGTCTCCCAGCCCAGGCTCTGGGCTCTTTCTCCCAAGCAGCCTGAAACAGACCCAAGTGTCTCCACTGTGACTCAGGCCCCGGACGTGATGGTCATTCGTTCTCTGGCCAAGCTCTTGTTCGGGCCAAATTTTTTGCCAACTCTTTTCTCTTCGTCTTTTGCTCCTGCTCTCCCTGTTTTTTTACTGAACCTCTGATACACAAAACTGGATGAAGCATAGCCCAATCCTTAGTTTGTAGTGTGCTGTCTTCAATGGCCCCATTAGCCTCCTTTCATTCTCATCTGTTCATATATTTACTTCTCTGTCATTTAATGCACACTCACCCATGACCCGCCACCCAACCTAAGGGCTAGGTCTGAGACAGCCGTTTGCCCCTGTGCCCCTCCTCTCTCCGTGCCCGCCCACCCGCACCCCTGCCACAGCACAGCCACTTTCTGAATGTTGTGTTTTGTATTCCTTTGGTTTTTTCTTATAGGGTTTTCACATACAGATGTGTGCCTAAACGACGCATTGTTCAGTTTTATTTGCTTTTGACTTTCTAATACCACCCTGTATTAATTGCTCTAGCTTTATAATAAGTTCTGAAGTCTGGTAGGCAAGTTATTTTCATTTCCTGGGCTACTCAAGCATAAGCCATGCAATGGGTTGGCGTAAACAACTGGAGATTTTATTAGCTCATTGTTTTGCAGCTAAGAGAAGATAAAAATCAAGGCATCATGAAGGCACTGCCTTCTCCCTGCAGACTGGCGTCCTGGGGCCGGCTGCCAGGGATCCTTGGTCCTTAGTTTGTCACTTGGCCAGGCACGTGGCGGCATCTGCCATCTCTCCCTTCTCTTCCGGGTTCTCTGTGACTTTGACCCTCCCTGTCTGCATTTCATTCTGCTTTCATCTGCCGGGAACAGAATTAAGACCCACCCTGGGCCACACCCTAGGTGAATTAAGTCCATCAAAAGGCCCCACCCACAGTGGGTGATACCCACAGGGAGGGATTAAGTTGAAGAATATGTTTTTCTGGGGTATACACGGCTTCAAACCACCACACACATCTTGTGTCCCCCCAATCCTTCTTCTTGAGAAGAGGGTATAACGGGGTGAAGGGGGTCCCCTCCCCAAGGACCCCCACCCAGCTCTAGATGGGATAGAGCTCTGCTGTCTCTGCAGGGGCCACCCGCCCCCTCTCCCAGGTCTCCCCGCGCTGGGTGTGTTTCTTGCACCATCTGCAGGGGCAGCCAGTTTATTCCCAGGGTTTTGCCGTGGCAGAGAGAACCTCTGGGGAGGCTGGGAGATGCGTGGAGTGGGGCGTGTGCCAGCCCGAGGCTCCCCAGGCTCTCTCCACGTGGCCAGGGGCTGCTCTCACCCCAGGCCCAGGTGTCCAGCCATCAGGCAGCTCCCTGGGGCAGGCTCCAAGTTGAAAACAGAGTTCCTGGGAGGTTTTTCAGCTGAGTCAGGACTGTCCTGCCACTAGACCGGAGAAACCGGTGCAGCACGTTACTAATTCTTTCTGCCCACGGGAACCTTGCTGGAGACTTCTTCAGCCAGCTTCGGGCGGCATGTATGCAAGGGCTGCTCTTCTTATCCATTAGGAACACGGGAAGAGCCGGGCCACAGTTTTCCTGGTAGACACAAAGGCTCGCTGCAGCTGTCTCCGCTCCCCTGCCCCTGGCCATCTCATTTCCACCGGCTGAGTGCCTGGAATAGCCCCAGCAGGATAGGAGGGACTGCAGTGAGTTCAGGGCAGTCCCTGCCTTTGGGAGCCCACGGGACTCAGGGCAGGAGAAAGCACCGACAACACAATTTAGGATGGTCAGGGACTTATCCCAGGGCCGTGGTCAGTCCTGTGTCACTTTGCCTTGACGGAAGTATCCAGTTATTCAATCAAACCCTGATCTGGGCGCTGCTGTGAGGGTGTTTGTAGGTGTGATTAGCATCTCTGGTCAGTTGAAATTAAGTCAAGGAGGTTATTCTTGAGAATGTGGGTGGGCCCCATGCAATCCGTTGAACGGCCTTACAAGCAAAACCGAGGTTTCTGAAGAAGAGGAAATTCTCCCTAAGACGGTGTGAGAGTTTCCACCTGCCAGCCTGCCCTACAGACTTCAGACTTGCCAGACCCACAGTCACATGGTTCTGTTTCTCTGGAGAACCCTCACCCCTACACCTGGGTCAGCGGCCGGGGGACCACAGGTCCCGAATCAAAACCTCAGACAATGGGGTCCAACAGGTGGACTATTTCAAACCAGGGTTGTCCCATAAAAGCCTCGCGGTATGGTCACAGTAGGGATGAGAAACACTGAAGGGGCTCTGCTGGGACAGGTGTGATGGGAGTGGGGAGGGAGAAAGACTTACCTGGCGGCAGGTGTGAGCTGTGCTGGATGGGGACAGGCAGATCAGCGTGAGTCAGAAGTGCCCAGAGGGCTGGCCGCGGAGGGAGAAAGACTTACCTGGCGGCAGGTGTGAGCCGTGCTGGGTGGGGACAGGTAGATCAGCGTGAGTCAGGAAGTGCCCGAAGGCTGGCCGCGGGGACCCGAAGTTTGAAATACAGTTGTTTAGGGAGTAGGCAGGGAAGGGCTTGGATTTGGTGGGCAAAGCACCATGAGAAAATGAGCCATGGCATTTCAGAACTGGCCAGACTCGGAGAAAATCTTGTTCAAAGACTTCCAGAGGGAAAGAGAAGCCCAGAGAGAGAGAGGGAAGTTAGCAGGGTCTCAAGGAGCAATTGGGAATCCCATGACCAGAGTCCCTGTCTCCTGAGCCCCAAGTCCTATCTGTCCTCTGTCCATAACCTCCTTTGCAGTTGCTGTAGGCTGAAGGGGCGTTTGCATCAGCCGCATTTCTTCCATCAAACCTAACCTGATTCAGTTAGCCAGAGGCCTCCCCTGCTGGGGTTCAGTGTGGGTTCTGTTCCACCAAACGTCAGTGAATGGAAAGCCACCTAAGCCATCTTCCCACGTCACTCACCACACTGGTGGAAACAGTGAGACGAGGCCACACCACCGGCTGGTGGACTGAGCAAGAAAAGAGGGCTCTGTGGCCCAGAGGTGTCCATAGGGGAAATAACCACAGCGGGGTAAGCCTATGGCCAGGGAAGAAGAGCTTGTTATATTCGTTAGGGTTCTCCAGAGAAACAGAACCTACAGGATGAGTATGTGTGTGTGCATGTAAGTATTAAGAGATTTATTATAGGAACGGGATCACGTGACCACAGATATTGGTCCAAATTCTACAGGACAGGCTGCAAGTTGGAAACTGAAAAAGGTGAAGTTGAAATCCCCAGGAGAAGCTAGCTGCTTAAAGTAGAGGCAGGAATTCTTTCTGACCTCTAAAATCTTCAGTTCTGGCTTTAAGACCTCCAGCTGATTGGATGAGGCGACTTCCCTATTGATGAGGGAAATCTGTATTGATTGTAGATGCAAACAGCCATGCAGGCAATCAACTGACTGTAGTTGTGAAGCCATCTACAAAATACCCTCACGGTAGCAGTCAAGCCGGTGCTTGCTTGACCAAACAACTGGACACCATGTGCCAGTTTGAATCTGTTGTGCACTCCAGAAAAGCCAAGTTCTTTAATCCTCATTCAATATTGCTGGGTGGGAGTTTTTGATTGTTTTCATGGAGATGTGACACACCCAATTGTGGGTAGTAACTTCTGATTAGATGGTTTCCATGGAGCTGTGTCTCCACCCATTCAAGGTGGGGTTGCTCACTAGAGGCCTTTAAGAGGGGACCATTTTGGAAAAAACTACAGAGCCCCAGAACCGACAGAGCCCTGGGGAATCCCACCTTATGAAATGAGGAGAGAAAGCGAGCAGCTGTCACCACGTGCCTTTCCAGCTGAGAGAGAAACCCTGACCATCATTGGCCTTCTTGAACCAAGGACTCTTTCTGTGGATGCCTTAATTTGGACGTTTTCATGGCCTTAGAACTGTGAACTTGCAACTCAATAAATTCCTCCTTTTAAGAGCCATTCTGGTTCTGGTTTATCACATTCCAGCAGCTTACAAACTAGAACACAGCATAACCTAGCCAAGTTGACACGTGAAATTCACCCTCACAAGAAGAGCTGTGGCCAGAGACCAGGATGCAGAAAAGAAGCTGGAACAGCAGTTGCAGAGGCCACAGCGGGAGACCTGAGGGGTGGGGAAGCCGAGGGCCCAGGGTCAGGGCGAGGAGGCACAGAGCACTGAGGGGGTGCCACTTAAGAGGAATGGCAGCTCCTGGGGGTTCTTCCAAACAACACGTACACCGTACCACTCTATCTTCCTTTACTTGTGTCCCATTTACCCTCCTCTTTCTCTAGACCTTCATACCTTCCTTTCTTGAATTCCTTTTTCATTTTGCTGGAGTATATCCTTGAGTACCTTTAAGATTAGATGGGTAGAGCACTCCTTTTAGAGCCACCGAATACATCTGAGAAATGTAGCTGCTGCTCACTGTGCAGGGGCGTAGGTCTCCTCTCTGCCAGGGAGCGCTGTGGAGTGCGCAGAGAAGTACTTTGCTGGACGTGCTTCTCTGTGAGGTGTGGGTCAGGGGGTCCGACCAGACCACCAGGTGCTTTGTCTAGATGGTGATACCTTCCCTTTCTCAGCATCCCAGTCCCACCTCCGCTGTGCAGGAGGGATCTGTCCATTCAGCTTCTCTACTGGAGCTCCTCAGTGACCTGGAGCCTCAGCGCCCCGGGAAAAGCTGGGGCCGTGGGGGCACACAATGCCCCAGGACTTACTCTTCCAGTTCTGTAAGGAGTCTCCTTGACGCCCGCTCCACGCCCAGACTGCCGTCTGTTCCCGCAGCTTGGGGCTTTGGTGAGAGCTACTGTCACCCTAGGGCTGCCAGGGTCTCTGCTTGCCTTCTCCACGGTCCTATCCCATCTGCTTTCTCTCTAACTGGAATTTACTGTACTGCCTGACCTGCCAACAGCCTTGCCCGTGTTCCAGCACTGTTATTGTGTCCTTCTTTATACACACACACTTTCATTTCAGGGAGAAGTCAGGTGGGCAGGGCATTAGGGCGTGGGCTGCCCCTGACTGCCCTGCCTCAGTCTCCCCCACAGCCCCACGCGGTTCAGATGGAATTTTCCAAGCACCTCCTGTTCTGGGCCTCCCCCCTTCGGAGGATTTCCATGCCCACGCTCTGCAGCATTGCCAGGGGAGGCCATGCGTTATTTAGGACTGTTTTCCCGCGTGGCACTCCTCTGTGCGCACTAAGCGCCCTGATAGCGTCTCTCTCCAGGGAAACCCGAGGGCCCCACCTGGGCGCTGAGAACCGCAGGAGCTGATGATGCCTATTTGCAACCACAGACACTGCTGGAGCCTGGTTGTCACAACCCTTTCTCCTGGGGAAACGGGGCAGCTTTTCAAGAGAAAACTCTCCAAATTCCAAATGCTTTCTCAGTTCCCCAGTGCTTTCTGAATGTGAGCCATGGCTGCTGTCTGCCAAGGCAAGACCTTTTGGTGCAGCGGTGCCTCATTTGAGAAATGAGCAAGTGATGCTGGAGTCATCCATTTGTGTAATTAACTAAGTGGACTGACACCTGGCAGGTACTGTGGGGCTCCCCCCACCCCCAGGAAAAGGTGCCAAGTCGGTGGGGATTTGAATCCTGAAAAAGAAGGCATGGTCCTGGCAGGCAGTATAGGGAAGGGTTTTCTAGACCAGAGGAACAGCATGAAGGGAGGCTCAGAGGCAGGAAAACAACTTTCTGAGTCTTTGGACACTGAAGCCATTCATAGTTTGTGCATTACGATTCGCCGTCACATAGAGCGTGTTAGTGCTGAAACGTATGTGTGTGTTCTCCTCACTCCTTTCCCTAAAACAAACAAACTGCCCATGTCTACTCAAGTTCAGATTCCAGGGCTACCTTTCAAACCCTCCCCCTTCTGCTCACCATTGTCTGAAATTACTGCAATAGAATTTCACATCTTGACTTTCGAATGTTGATCCTTTTTCAAAATATAAGTGCAGGGCTGAGGGCAGGGTAGTGAATCAGGTCTTGGCCCCTTCCACTGCAAGCAGGGAAGAGTCCAGGAGCAAAAGGAAGCTGCTTCCTCTACCCAGGCCTGTGCCATGCTCTCCACCCGTTTCCATCACAGGCATAAACCTCCTAACCGGGTGAGCTCATGCCCCCATTTTATAGATGGGAAGACAGAGTCCCTGGGAGGGTCTGTGGCTCGCCTGGGCCTTGCAGGGGGTTAGGGGTGAAGAATTACAGAAAATCCAGGTCACCCAAGCACCTCTGAAACGATTGCCTTGTGATGGTTTTAGACAGAACCAGACATCCAGTTCTGGCTCCAGTAAATAAGTCAAAAACTCTTCATCAAGAGCAAAGCATTGTTGTCCATTAGGATGACGTCCTGAGGCATTTCTAGAACTGCAATAAGTAAATTATTACTATTTTTAAAAGTATCTCTTGGGCTGCTGGCTTCAAGCAAAGCATACTTTGGAGTGAAAGCTTTTTAGGGCCAGGGGCTTCCTGTGTCGGGGAGGGGTGCCACCCCCATCCCGCAGATGAGAAGAACGTGGCTCCAAGGAGCTGCCATCCACCCGGCTTCGGGGGCAGGCGGCGGGAGCTGCAAGGCCAAACATGGAGCTCCTGCCCCTGCCCCCTGCAGCGTCTCAGGCCCCAGCGGCTCCTCGGGGGGGCTGTGGGTGCACCCCTTCATCCCCCGCCTGCAGTCGGGGTGCCCCACTCCACCGACGCCCAGCGCCTGACCTTGGCGTCCCTGAGTCAGTGAGGGTCAGCAAGCGTCTGGAAAGGCATGGGGGCCCTGGGAAGCATCCTGCCTGAAGGCGGAAGGTGGGGTCCCAGCCGTCCGAGACCCTGCAGCCATGATCTGGCCCCACAGGCTTCCCGCGGCACCGGCTCCCACCCGACCCTCCCAGCACTATGTGCACAGCCCCAAGCAGGGGGGCGCCTCTGTGCATGCGGTCCCCTGGCCTAGAATGCATGCGCCTCTCCCCGCTCTGCCTTGGTGCTGGGGCATTTCTTTCTACTCCGCCTCATTCTCATTCCCTCTGCCGCCCTCTCTCACCAGGAGGTTTTCCTAGTCTCCTAACTGGGACCGGCCTTGCTTCCCGAAAGCCTGTTCTCAGCCTAGCACCCTGAGCGATCGCCACTTCTCTGTTCAGAGCCGGTTTTTGAACTTGACACACATGGAAATGTACTCTTCTGTTTGGCTTCTTTCATTCAAAATGATGTTGGGGACACGTCCCCATGTTGTTGCTGGTAACTGAGCTTCCTTCCTTGTTACTGCTTGTTACTTTCCTACTGTTGATGGACATTTCGGTTGTTTCCACTTCGGGGTTGTTACAGGTAGTGCTTCCATGAGCATCCGTGTACGTGCGCTTTGGGGAACATACATATGCTTTTCAGTTGGGTGTCTGCCCGGGGATAAAATTTCGGGCCTCAGCTGTTGCGCCCAGCTTTCCAAATTGTACCAGTTTACACTCCCACCCTCCACAGGTGAGTTCTAATGGTCCCACATCCGCACCAGCACTTGATGTTGTCTCATTTTCATTTTAGCCACTCTGGTTGGCGGGTCGCAGAGTCACGTGGTGTTGATTGGTACTGCCCTGATTAATGAAGTTGAGCACTTTTGCATGTTTATTGGCGATTTGGATTTTCATTTTTGTGATTCTTTCAAAATTTTATCTTTAGTCAGAAAATATTTCTGAGAAGGGCTGCCAGGCCAAAAATTTCTTTTCCCTTCCCACCTGGTTGATCCTTTCCAAGACGTGCCATCCAGCAGTTCTGAGAGGGGTTCCAAAGCTGAGTGGGGTGGAGAAGGGGGTCAGACGGATGGACCTGCCAGTGTTGGGCAAACTCAGAGCTCAAACCCCATAGCTGCAGCAGGAGCTCAGGAGCTTTCTCTGCGTGCTTTTGGATTGTTGCACAGTTGGCAGTTTAAAGTCCCCTCGGAAATTAGCAGAGGTGAGTTCCTAAAGATGTTTAAATACCAGTCCCCACCGCTACCCCTTTCTTCCTTCTTTTGGAGTTTGGGCTCTGGATTTATTTTAATGCAGATGTTAAAGATGAAAGGTGCTCTTTCTTTGTCCTTTTCAGCTCCTCACTGAGCAGGGAACACAGAGTGAACTGAGTTTGCTGACTAAGCTAAGCACTTGGGGACCTACTGTGTGCCTGGAGTATTAAAGGGATTTAAAAAGCTCTTAAGCTCTGGCAATGATTATAAAACTTGAACAGCTCAAGATTTTCCTGATGCAAAATGGAAGCCCACCTCCTCTAACTCAGAGAAGAAAGAACCAGAGCCCATCGTGCTAACCTCCAAGCTTCTCCTCTCACAGGTGAAAAAAATATGCCTGGGATTAGAGAGAGGCCCCGTTATAGGTAGTTTAGCTTCTTGACTACAGAAATAAGTTTCATGGGCGGGCCGCGGTGGCTCAGCGGGCAAAGTGCTTGCCTGCTATGCCGGAGGACCTCGGTTCGATTCCCGGCCCCAGCCCATGTAACAAATACGGAGAAACAGAATACAATAAAAAACAAGAAAATGTTTAAAGATGTTTCCCTTTCTTCCTTCCTTCCTTCCTTCTATCCTTCCTTCCTTCTCTCTGTCTTTCCTTTAAAAAAAAAAAAAAAAAAAAAAAAGAAATAAGTTTCATAAGGGCAAGCCTCAAAACCCAGAGCCTGACCTATTTTTTCGGGAGTCCCCAGGGGTTGAGGGGATACCCAGGGTTTCCCAGATGGGAAAGTTTCACAGTTCCATATATTTTTTTGTTTCCTTCAGACCCTCAAGTGACTCTACCATACTTTTAAATTATCAGCCCTCCATAGTCTGAGATGTGTCCTGGAGTTACATGAAGTTGTACAGAATTATAAGACCTCATTCCTGTTCTGGACTCCAGGGCTTTGGGTTATTTAATTGAGCTCTCCAGACAGGTTGATTTAGATTGTGTGTTACAGAAAATTTGGTTTCTAGAGATAATAAACCTCTTTGCCTTTGGTCTCATACAGTAGGTGAAGCTCTGGAGTTCATACATTATCTTATAACCTGTATTCTGATTTACCTTAGTCCCAGCCAGATTGGCTTCGTTTTTATCGCTAATAGAGGCCTGACCTCTATCAGTTACTTTAACTGCTATTGTATCCAGCTACACCAACTTTCAGGGCTGCAGCATTCCATTTCTGGGTCTTAGGTGTCACAAAGTTACTCAAAGTTCCAGGGAAATACCAGCTGATACACACGCAGCTCAGGGTCTCAGAATCTAGAAAAACACACACAACTTCAGACGGAGTGTGGCTGCTCTAAGAGCTCAAGATCTGGGCTCCCGTTTTCTTGTATTTTCTGAAAGAGACCTCAGCATATTTGTTCTTTTGTTCCTGCACATTGTCCCCAAGGTTGAGTCAGTTCGTTGCATGCCTCTCAGTGTCCTTCCTTTTGGCAGCTGCACTGTGCAAGTAAATCATCACCCTCCCCCTCTCCGTGGGACATGACATCCAGGGGTGAAAGTCTCCCTGACAACGTGGGGCGTGACTCCTGGGGATGAGTCTGGCCCTGGCACTGTGAGATCAACAATGCCTTCTGACCAAAGGGGGGAAAGAAGTGTAAGAAGATAAGGCATCAATGGCTAAGAGAGATCAGAGTCAAGAGGCTATTCTGGAGGCTACTGTTATGTATCTTCAGTTAGAAAGTGCTAATTGCCTTGGTTTGCTAAACCCCAACCAACATCACCCCTGTTAATTCTTAAGGACACCTAGGGCTCGAACTGAGACTCTATAAAAGTTTCATGCACTAACTAAGTTTGCTTTCCTGGAACCTATAATTTCCAGAGGGTTCCTAGGCCAGATAAATCCTGAAACCTAGAAAGACCAGCCTCTCCATGATTAACAACTAATCCCATCCCCCTTTCCTTTCGTGTCGACACCCCTTCTCAACATGAGTCAGAACAGGCACTGCCTAACAGATCCCTGTAGACTGGGAGAAGGAGCAAAGGAGGAAGAAGAGTTATAACAGAGAAAATAGGATTTAACAAATAAGTATGGCTGCTGAATGACTGCAGTGATATTTCTTCTAGCCTCCAGTGTTTTGGAGCAGCTAGAAGGAAAAATCTGAAATAGTGGAATGGTAACCCATAACAAGCTCTGAAATCTGTTCTATAGCACCTTATAAAGTGTACTTTGACAATATCGCCTTTCTTTTTTTCTTTGTATATATGTTATATTCCACGATAAAAAAAAAAAGTTTAAAAACTATGCCTGGGATGGAGCTGAGAGCTGGACATGGCTTTCATTGAGCACCTACTATGTGCTGGGTGCTGTCCCGAGTGCTCTATACCTTCTAACCCATGGAGCCCTCACGACAAGCCTCTCTTCAGTTCAAAGCTGCCTCCGTCCTTGGGGTTACGAAAGAGTGGGGAAACAGGACAGAAGTGCATGCCAGGGAGGGGCAACTTATTTAAATAGCTTACGATATTTAAGTCATAAATGTTTACGATTTACGAAGAGCTGGCCTGAAGGAGCACACGGTCCACTCTACAGACATTCGATGGGCCCCCCCGCTCCCGTGGCAGAGCAGGCTGGGGCTGTGCGTTCCCAGTTAAAGAAATCAGGGTCACTGTCCTCTTAACAGAAAATCCTTGCTGCGTCCAGGAGGCGCACCACTGGGTCAGAGCCCGCTCCGGGGGAGTCACCCATCGGCGTGCCTGGGCTGCGCGGGGGACACTGCACGGCGGACAGTGCCTGCTCCCGCCGCACCGCGCTCACCCACGAAGGCCAGGACGCTTCGTTCGGCCCTCCCAGCAGACGTGGGGAACTGGGCCTCACGGGGGATAGAACGGAGACTCAGCAGCCTTCACAGAGGCGTAACCTCGCAGGTTCAAAATCAGGGGCTCCCTTCCCCTTCCTAAGCATCAATTTCCTTTTCTCTATCATCCATCTCAGAGCATTGCGACTGCAGCCTACATCCAATAAAACCAGCCTAGCAAAGGGGACAGACAGGTGCTCAGGAAATGTGGTTAAATATGAGGCTGAGTTGGGCTTCCAGCCGCCAGGGCTCGGCTCCTGGCTGCCGTTTGCCTGCTCTGTGTCCCGGCATGTGACTTCTTCTCCTTCGGTTTTTGCTTCCTCCTCCTTGAGGTGGGGATAACAACCGTTGTACCTACACCTCAAGATTGCTGACTAAGAGTCTGATACGTGTATGCATATGAATGGGCACAGCTGCAGAGCTGGCCTCGTAATAAGGCTTGGCTAAACATTACGTACAATTAGGCCTCCATCCCTCCCATTGCCTGGAAAGTAGCAGTTGCTCATTAAGTACCGTCTGCTTTTTCCTTCTCTGCAAACTCCAAAGGCAGCAAGTACCGGTGCAGGAGAAACCAAAAGAAAACATGGAAACTGGAGGTGGGAGAGTTGGCTTCCAGCAACCAGCAAAGGTTGACAGCCGGGAGGACAGGGCGGGGGTCACAGAGGCTTGCTGAGGGGGCAGGGAGCAGAGGTGCTGGGTGCAGGCATGTTGCTGGAAGAGAGATGGTCAAGGGCTGGTCTCCATTCGGTCATCATGTAACCAGGGGCAAGTGCTTGGCCTTCTGGCCTGAAAAGAGGGGTGCTTGGGCCCCCCCAGCCAGCCACAAGGCCTAAGTGAGGCTCGGAAGAGCATACGGAAGTGAAAGCGGGTTAAACTGCTAAAGTTCCATGCAGATCCCCGCATGGTTTTGCCTCCAGCGAAAGAGAGTTTGTTATCCTCTTGTGTGTCAGGCTCGGACCAAGTCCCACCTTCATTTGAATGGCTCTCCTTGTTCACTCTGCAGCTCCATTAAGTGAAAACTCCTATGAAATTCACCCTCCACTACATTCCAATCCCTTGGGATATTATTCCTATCAACTCTTGTGTTAGTATTTACCACTTATGGGTTAAGTGTATTTCAATATCGCTTGTTCTTTTACCAAAAAAAGTATTAAGACACAGCTTCACACCTCCAAGATGTTCCTTTACGCTTGGGGGAAAAGTGGCCAGTGCAAGCCATATTGGACAATTTGTCTAAACCTCCTCTGTTTATACCTCTGTCTTTGACTCTGTCTAGGAAACCCTCCCCAACCCACATGCCTCTAGCACTCCTGCTCACCCTTCAAAACCCCATCCAGGTGTCATCTCCTCTTCAAACTTCACTGAACCCTCCATACAGGAAGTAACAGGTTTCTATCACGTGCATTTAGGGATTGTTGCATATATTACACTCTATGACAATTGTTCACCTGTTCAAACTCCCAGGCCGTAGCTGTTCCTTGACTTCCAAGGTCGTGTCTGGCCGTGGCTTAGTTATTTCTCTATAACCAAGGCTCGGTTATACCCTCTTATACCCGGGGTCAGTCACAGGACTTGGAAGAGAACAAGAGCTTAGTAAGTATTGGTCTGCAACAAATCGGTTAAGCTCAGTCCTCCTCTAGAGGTTCCATGGCTTGTGGATATTAATCTATGAGTTCTTATAAAACTGGATGTTGGGGGGGGGGGTAATAGGCATCCCTTCCCCTAACCACCAAAGGAGGCTACAGGGGACGTTTGGAGGCTCAAAGCCATACCTAGCAGCTCTCCAAATCCAACCTTTTTCTAAGAGGAAGCCCTCCTGCAGACCTGCCCTAGGCCAGTGGCTTCCAAACAGTTTAGAATATGACCCACCCTGAGAATTACTTTTTACATTAAGACACAATAAACCTATATTTAAATTACAGAGACAAAGCTTTCATGCATCAATATTGACCCTCATGCTTTGCACTCCGTTTTCTATCTGTCTATTCATTTACTCACTCATTCATGCATTAAAAATTGTCCGGCACCGTGTACTAAATTGAGCTCGCCACCCTTTGGTCTATGGGTTGCTATCCACGGTATGGAAACACTGCCCTCGTCCTTCGGCCCGTGCAGCCAGGGACGGCTTCTCAGAGGAGCGCTGGAAGCGGGCGGTGGCGGACCGTGGTGGTGGCGGGCGGCGGCGGGCGGTGGCGGTGGAGACGGACCAGACCCTGACCCTGACCCGCTTCCCTCCCCCTTGCAGCTGAGCCCCTGCCGCTGATGGACCTGTGCCGGAGAGCCGTGCGCGGGGCCCTGGGCCGCCAGCGCCTGCCGGACATCGGCTGCCTGCCCCTGCCGCCCGCCCTCAAAAGCTACCTGCAGTACCAGTGAGGGGCCCCCGGCGGCCCGGCTGCCCCGTGCGCGCACAGCTCCGGAGGGGCCTCCGCCAGCCTCGGCTCCCCGCGCCTCGCCCTCCCCGGAAAGGCCCGGCGCGTTGGCAGCTTCGGAATCAGCGTCTGCCGCCTTCGGGGCGCCCGCCGGGGTCCCACAGCTCCCCGGAAACCACGGCGAGCCCGGAGCCCACGCGCGGCACGGAGCCCCGGCCACCCACAGCGCCCATCGGGGGCTGCTTCCGTATTCAGGAGAAGGAGAAGACGTTTGGGCAGGGGCTTTCTGTCGTGTGCCCCGCTGGGGCCGGGCCGGGGCGCAGCTGGGTGTGAATGAGGAATGAGGCGGACTGATCGCCCGTGCCCTGCCCCCTCCCTGGCAGGGCAGTGGGGTTGGCCTGTCCCCTTTGAAAGACCCCTATCGGGGGAAACCCAGCAGCAGCCCCGGCCAGTGGACAGAGCTGTGTTTGGCCACCAGCTGACCTCTGGGGTGCTGGGGTTCGGCCCTTGGTGCAGGCCTTCTTCCCTGGCCTCAGACACACGAGCTCTCCAGACCCCCAGCGCCCGGTTCAGGGAAAAGAAGTCTGACTGTGCAGCCTTCGTTATCATTTTAAGTCGGGTTTGCATTTTAAAGAGGAGTGTGCTGAGGGCAGTATGTAGTCCAAAGGTGCTAATGAAAGAATGGGGGCCCCACGCAGGATGATGTCCTTGGGCTGGGGGCGTGTCCTGGGGTGCAGAGGTCTCTGGGCAGCTGTCCCTGCAGGGTGCAGCCTGGCTGTCACAAAGCTTTATTTGAACGAGTTATTTTTCCACCCCGTTTGCTGTATCGTGTGTGTGTGTGTGTGTGTGTGTGTGTGTGTGTGTGTGAGATGTGCAGTCCCTGTGTCAGCCAGTGTGGGTGGTGCAGTCCGCCCCGGGAACGCTGCTGCCGCTGCGTTTGGCATCTCTCATTGTTTTGAGTGCCTTTGTCCTGAATCATTTTTAACTGGAAGTCATCTCAGCAGCAGGAAGCCAGAGGCCCAGAGGGTACTGCCTCCCCCACCTCCGTGTGACCTTGATTGATGAGCGAGGAGCATTTCTAATAAAGTTCGTTGTTTGTCCTTCAGCTGCGTGTGAAATGCTCTTTGGGGAGAGGCCGGGACAGCTCTTTTCCACCAGCCGGGCTGGTCCGTCCCTGCCTTCTTATAGGAAAGAGGAATTGGAATTGTTTCCAGGCATTTCTCATCTTTTCTGTCTTGTGGCCCCCACCCCGAGTCCAGCCCCCAGGCGTTTTACAAGGAATGTGCCTGGGTCCGTGCAAAACTCATGGTGATGGCGAAGGAGGCCAAACTCTTGGGGCGGAAGCCACAATGCCGCAGTGGGTGGCTCTGCACAGCGGGCATGAGGTAGGGAGCAGGTCAGGAGTGGGAATTCCAGGTGAGGTCTGGGTCAGGAGGGGCACAGCACTCACCAAGTACTGCACACCAGTACACTGTGCCAACCTCCAGGGACCTGGAACTCAAACCAGACTCCCAAAACCAGGGAGACACTTTCAGTGAGAAGGAGCTTCTAAAGGAAAGGGGATAAGGCATGGAGGGAAGCCTTCCCGGAAGAGAAGGTACTCTGCCATTTGAAAGGAAGACAACGTGCAGCCCCCACCCAGCAGGCGCAGGGTCCTTCTGTCTGCTCTGACTCGGGATGGGCTCGGCTTCGGGCAGGTTTCAGTTCCTTTGGTTGCAGGAGACAACTACTCACAGAGCCACAGCTTTGGAGACAGGAGGCCTGGGTTTGACAAGACCCAGCGTATATGCTTTGTGATGTTGGGTAAGTGGGTTCACCTCTCTGGGCAGCTGCCTCCTCTGTGCACTGTGAGGGCTGGACTAGGACCCGTGACTGAGGACCTTTCTTTTCCCAGGTGTCCTCATCTCATCTCTGCTTCCACACCTCACCCCAAGAATGCCTGCCTATCCTCATATCAACCGATCCAGGACATGGCTCCAGGAAGCCATATCCCTAACCACCTTGAACCCTGCCTGTCCTGGACAGTCAGCTCCTCTCCTCTCTGGCGCCCAGTACTCTCACCTAGCACCTGCCTGGAGTCCCCTGTCCAGCGGCTGAGAGCCTCGGGAGGGCCAGGCCCGGGCTGCTCCTTCCACAGCCCTGGCCTAGACGCCTGGGCCAACGAAGGCCGTGGGGGTCGGTGGGGGTGGGAGTGCCCCCTCCGCCAGGAATGCCCACGGGAAACTGCCAGGACGATGCTGAGGGAGGGAGCACGCCCTTCACCCCCTCCTCCAGGATATACGTGTGCCTGGCACTGTGCTGGGAACATAAATCAGGAGGGCTGGCCCTGCGTTCGGGGCTCAGGGGTGGCAAGCAAGGTGACGTCAGAGGAGCGGAGCAGGGCTGGGCTGGACAGCAGCCAGGGGGCAGACGGGCCCTTTAGCTGGGTGACCAGGGGGAGCTGAATCCTGAGAGCCAGTCCGGCGAAAGGGAGGAGAGCAGCTCTCAGCTGGGGGAGCTTCTCGGCTGCCCACATTCCTCAAAACTGGAGCTTTTGACCCCAGGGAGCCAAGGCTGCTCCATCTCAGCTCAGCATGCCGGTGTGTCCGCTGCACTCCTCCAGGCATGCACAATCAGCCCAGCCTTGCTTGGAAGCCTCACCCCTTCCTCCCCCAGTGCCCATCACAACCCAGTCCCCAGCTGCTTCCCCCAATGGCATTCCCTGAGATTTGGCCCCTTCCATGCCCTGTTTCTAGACAGGCCCTTGTTAAATGAGTCCCACTAATTCTTTTTAATTGTCTAAATACAGCAGATGGTGGGCACGGCCCCCTGCAGAGCCAAGCCCCCCGCCAAGCTCTCTGGGTCACTCTTTAACACACCTAACATTCCACTTTCTGGGTAAAAGCTGTCCCTCTCCCCCTTGCTTTACTTTTTCAGCAGCTGGCTTCCTTTCGGGCCACCTTTCACTAGGAAACAAATATTTTACCACCTTACGATGTGCCAGCCAAAGGAGCAGCAGGTAGCAAGTGAGAATTGCATGCATGGGGTCGATTTGTGCCAGCACAGCTGTCCCTGCTGCCCAGGCCTCGGCCCGGCTGCAGCCTCTGCACAGGGCACGTCTGTGCCTGGGGGAATGAACGGGGGCATGTGCTGGTCCCCGTGGAGTGGGAGCCTCCAGCTTCCTCCCAGGAGCACAGGGCTGGATCTACTGCTCCCCCTAGTTTCCCCCCGGGGTGCTGGGCCCCCTTCCAGGCTGCAGGCATGTTTTATTGCCCCACTTAAAGGTGTGCCTGGGTCTGGGTGCACATTCCTAGTAAATTAAGCCCGACTGGGGAAAAATCAAGCAAGTTAATCTCCCGGTTTCCGACTTCTCTGGAGAGCTAGGAAGATGTGCTGGGGCCAAACCTGCATTCCTTCCTGGTGATGGCGGTCCCACTGCGGGGCCTCAGTCCTGCGCCCCCCACCTCCCGCCCTCCCCAGCACACCCACGGGACCTCTCCCTCACAGTGTGGATTCCTGGCCATCGGTCGAGGCCTTGCAGTTTGCCAGCCCGTGACCATAACACACACAGAGGGTGAGAGACACGTGTGCACAAAGCGTGCACAGAGCGTCCAGGGAGGGCTCAGGATGAAGTGCCCACCGGTCCTGGATTTGGTTTCCGAGGCCTGCGCGGCCTCAGCCACGAAGCTCAGGTGGACACCGGGGCCTCTGCTCAGACCAGGGAGGCGGGCGGCCCTGGCCAGACAAGAATTCGCGCGGCTTCTTCCTAATGAGCTGTGTGAAACGCTTAGGAGGGCCTTCCTGGTTCGGCTGCTCATGCGAGTCCCTGGAGGAGCACTGAGAAAAGCCCCCGGTGCAGACCCTTCCCCAGACCAATTAAATCAGGCCCTCTAGGGAGGGCCAGGCCTCCCAGCTCCCCAGGGGGTGCTGATGTGCAGCTAGGGGTGAAGACCGCTGGTGGGGGGCTGCCTGAGGTCCCCACAATGCAGATGTGACAACACACACCCCAAGCCAGAGATTCCCGCCCAGGCCACCTGGCACTCCCGGAGGGAGGACGCTGAGCGGCAGGGGTCCCCAGCGGGGCGGGGGACCTCCTTCCCTCTCCCTTCTGGGGTGCTGGCTGCCCGCTCTGCAGACCCAGGTAAGAAGGAGCAGCTTCCTGTGCCCTGAGGCTGCACGACTTCCTGGGTAACTGGCTCCATCCCCGTCTGATCCCTGACCCAGTGCGTGGGGAAGGGGTGTGGAGGTTTTCCCAGGGACCTCTGTCGTGACGTGATGAGGCACAATAGCTTTCGAGAATAAGTCAAGTGCAGACGGCAGGAGGTTTGATCTTGAATGTGCGGTTTCCAACAGGAGAATCTGGGATGTTGACACCCACGTATAAAAACAGTCTGGTTCCTGGCATTTCCAAACCTTGCTTCCTCAATGCCTGTCACCAGTAATCAGCGATGCCCCCCACCCCCCCACCCCACGTCCGCAGTGGGCCCGGGACAGTGACAGGCCACCCCTGACCCGGGCCCCGTCTCCACCAGCTTTGTCTGCTCAGGAGGATGCTCTCCCGCGAGGAGCCCTGGCGGTGGCAGAGGGTGCAGCGGGGTGAGCCCACTCGGAGCTGGGGAGGCTCAGGATACGCTGCCCTCCATCTGTCCAGCCCCACGGGGGCATCCATAACCTCGTCCCGGCGCCCAGGACTTTTCATCCGAGGGAAGATGATTGTCTGCAGGGGGCTGGCGTGTGGAGAAAGGAGCTGCCTTCCAGTCTTCACGTTGAATCAACAAATAACTCTGTGCCTGCGAGCACAGGGGACCGGCGCATGCTGACAGACGGGGTGGTCACAGAGGACGGATGGGGCCTTCTCCCAGGGGCCACACAGAAGCGATGCCCGAGGAGCGAGGGGCTGAGGGTGCTGGGGCGCTGCTGCCCCCGGGGAGGGAGGGCAGGCTGCAGGAAGCAGGGCATGGGGCAGGGAGCAGCGGGGCCACAGCCTGGACGGCCCTGTGCCGGGGCCCAGGAGTCACCCCCTCGAAGGGAGAAGGAAGAGCCCACGCCTCTGTAGTGAGTGTGCGTACAGAAGCCTGCAACGAAGGGTGAAGCTCCCCAGGCCTAGCAACAGGTGTAAGGGGAGCCCAGGCTTAGGGGAGCAGTCACTGGAGAAAAAAAAGCCATAGTTGTCCCAGAGGGTCCCCATGAGGAGGTATGGCCTGAGGTGCAGGAATGCAGCCATGGTCAACCCCCAGCGTGACTGGAGGGAGCAGGGCACAAAGCGCCTGCCCTGTCTCCCGTCCCTTGCGTCTTCCCCTCCGGGGCCTCCCGCAGCCTCCATGCCAATGTAGCAGAGAAGGGCACCTGCTGCCAGTCCGCTGCACGGCAGAGAAGCAGGACGGTGGGTGGCAAGAGAATGTTCAGCAGACTTTGTCCTACAGTCTTTTTTCAAGCAAAACTTTCATGCATACATAGAAAATAGCTCATTTAATCCAGATGTTCAAGGATGCAGATGTATGAGGGGTGGGTTTCGGGATCTGCCCTTCCTCTCCTCTCAAAACACCTGCAGCATCCTCACGGAGCCTTGGGCTGCAGGCGAAATTGCATTCTTCTCAGAGCACAACCAAGCGTGCACCAAGGAGAGGCAGGCCGGGGCCGAGGCGTTTGGGAATGCCGCGGCAGGCGGTGGCGAGCATGGCAGGTCCGAGGCAGGAATGACGGGCCCCGCTTGTGCCTTACACAGACATTCCCGTGGGTCCACGGAGGCAGGGCTGGCCACAGGCGAGGGCAGAAGGGGGGACAGCAGGGAGGATCCGTGGCCCCGGGGGAGAAGGATGTCCGCACGACGGCCAACGCGAATGGGCCGGGTCCACGGAGGCCAGTGCCTTATTGCATACAGGAGCTGGGGAAGGGAAGACATAAGGGCACCCACAGCCCATTCATTCACTCATTCAGCCAGAAGATATTTGCTGAGGACCTACTGCGTGCTGGGCACTGTGGTTGGTGCTGTTGAGACGGGAAGGAAACAAACAAAAACCTGCCCTCCCGAACAGAGTGTATTCTAGTAAAAACACAGAAATAAACTATAAATATAGGGTGTGCCATATGGCGCTAAACAGGGAAGAGAAGAGAGCAGATGGTGTGGTTGTCATAATCATGGGCTCCTAAATGTTTAACAATCCGCTCTCTAGGGAAAAACAGGAAGCCCTGATTTGTATGTGTGCTGATTTCTGCAGTGTAAATACTCCCTCCACAGCTGATTCCGGGGGCCACCAGGTCACCGAATGCAGGGTTGAGAAGAGATGATCAGTAGCAGAACACCATATAATACTTCCACTAAACAGATGCAACTGCACAAAAATATTGGAATGTAGTAAAAGTGTTAAAAGTTTTGAGTATTTATTTTCTATGTTTTTAATATACTTTAATTCCAAGTTTATGCAATTTATTTTTTATATTGAAAATGTGGCTGAGATTAATAACCAGCATGCAAAACTCCTAAAATGTTATTGACCAGCTCTGTGAGCCCACTCCAGAACCCCACGGGGTTGCCGGGACTGGAGTCATCCCCGAGCGATTCCCACCTTGCTTGGCCTTGGGCTCTGCCAGCACAGGTTTCAGCACATTTTGCCCTAACATTGCAACACATTAATGTGGTCTCCTAACTGAAGTGCCCTGGAAGAGTGCCGAGGAGAGGCTGGTTCCGAGGAGCTGGGCAGGAGGGAACCAGCCCGTGGTGAAGCCCTGGAAGCAGCAGGCCACACAGGCTGAGCCAGGTTGTCAGGAGCTTATTCATCTAACTATTCTGAGCACGTAACGTTAGTAGAGGCACTGCTGGGCCTCCAAAGAACTTCGTCCTGCCCTCGGGAGCTGAGAGTCCCCTCTGGAGAAGGGACCAGCTGAGGGGATAATTAGGAGTCCAAGACTGGAATCATCCACATCGTGGTTCAGGCTGTGCCATACACCACAGATCGCAAGAGCCACCCTTCACTGAGCTCCTGCTGTGCTCCATGCACGGGTCCTTTGCACGTTTAGATAGGGATGTAGTCATGTATTTCCCTCCTTTGAGTTACAAAAGCTGGGCAAGATCTAAAAAGCATCTGTTTGAAGACACCGGAGAGCACCCACACAGACATGTCTACAGTCGTTGGAAGATGGGAGCTTCATGTTGGCTCAACTCTCCCCAGCGGAAGTTCACAGGAGCCCAGGGGAATACGGCAAGTAGAAAGTGTCCTTCTTACTGGACTGAGAAGACAGAGCTCAGAGTTTGGGGGTTCCAGAGCAGATGTAAACTGAGAGGGGAAAAAACTCTGGATAAGAAAGCCAAAGGGGGCGGGCCGCGGTGGCTCAGCAGGCAAAGTGCTTGCCTGCTATGCCGGAGGACCTCGGTTCGATTCCCGGCCCCAGCCCATGTAACAAAAAACGGAAAAACAAAATACAATAAAACAAGAAAATGTTTAAAGATGTTTCCCTTTCTTCCTTCCTTCCTTCCTTCTATCCTTCCTTCCTTCTCTCTGTCTTTCCTTTAAAAAAAAAAAAAAAAAAAAGAAAGCCAAAGGGGAAGTACCAAATCTGGTTAAAATTTCACTTCAAGTCATGGACTCACTCTAAGCTACACACATGTGGGGCAAAGCTCCAAGAGGTAGAATAGAAAGTGGCAGCTGAGAACTGGGCAGACATTCCAGCAGCTGCTTGGTTTGGGGGCCGTGGATTAGGAGTTCAAGTTCTGCCAGGGTAGAAAGACTTGAAAAACACAGCAGGCTTTCCCCTGGGGGCCTGTCCCTGCCCTGGGAGTAAGGGCAGAACTGAAATAGGTCACATTGAAAAAAGATAAAACCACCCCAGCAGGATAAAGATGGTCTGCTGACACTCTATCTGCCTGCCAAAATAATATTTCATTTTCTTTTGAAGAAAATGACAGCTTCTACAACTTTATGGACAAAATATTGCATTCAGTCAAAAGTTCTGAAACCAGCTTAAAAAACAAAATACAAGGATCAACTTACCAAGAATTGAGAGAAACAACAGACAATAGGAGCAGACTCACAGGTGATTCAGAATCTGGAGTTAAAGACAGGGACATAAAAATAACTGTGTTTACATTGGGGGATGTGGGGTGAGGGTTAATGGGACTTCCTTGAACATTTCTTTGCAAGTCCCCATGAATCTATTACTATTTCAAAATAAAAAGTTAAAAAAAATATTTTTAAAATTATGATTAACATGTTCAAAAAATAAATGAAGAAAAAAAAGGAGAAATCCAGAAGAAACGTAGAATCCACATACAATGAATTAAATGAAAATTATAGAAATGAAACGTATGACTGAATTTGAAAATCCAATAGATGGATTTAATTGCAGATTAGAAACAGCAAAAGTGAAGATTAATAATTGGAAGACAGGCTAATAGAAAGAATCCAGATTGCTGCCAAAGAGACTAGAAAACGATGACAAATACAGAAAAAGATATGAGACTTATGAGACTAAGGTCTGTGGTTATATATAATCAAAGTCCCAGAAGAAGGAATATGAGAAGAAACACTAAACAAGACTTGTCACAAATCACACACATACTCAAAAAGTTCCATAAACCTCAATCAATAATGAAAGAGCACTTCTAATAGGAATGCCATAATAAAACTTGTGAAAATAAAAGAATAAGAGCATTTTAAAAGCAACCAGGTACATCTAAACACTTGAGTAAATAATCATTAACTGTTCAGTACCAGACATGGCAAATATCAAGTGACAGTGGATTACCAGCTTATCCACTCTTTCCCTCTCCATCCCTCCATGGCGCCACAGTCAGAGGTCAGCGGTCAGCTCAGTAAGCACCTATGTGGAGACCTCATCTGTCATCTTGTCTCACGTGGAAACAGTTTTCAGTTTATTTACTATGCAATGGACATTCATTGTTTTGTATTTGGCTAGCTTTGGTTTAATGTGCCACTGCTTTGTCTTTTTCTGTTACACATAGAGTTGTTTTGATTTATTTACAATATACGCCATGCCATTTTGATTTTTATTTTGTTTGGTTGGTTGAATAAATTTGTGACACTCAAACATTTGAGATGATAATTGTTAAGAACAATACCAGTATTTGATCCAGTTCATCTCAACTATGTTATACCTGGATATTTTAGGTGTTTATCAAAGGTTTTTTATTGGGAAGAAAGTAAATATATGAAATAAACCTGTGACATTTATGGGTAATGTTGGCTCTGAACAAACTTTTGAAAACTTAGTTGACAAAATTTTGGATCAACTGAAAAAAAAAAGCATGACTTTTGAAATCTCTGAATGCCTTGGTTCTCAGTATTATCATTCTTTATTGAATTTATTTCTTATTAAAATATGTAGTTTTTAAGAATTTTTTCTGACAGTATTATGTAATTTTTTTTAGAGTGGGTAGATGGGAGTGTCGCTTGTATGTACCGTACAGCTGACATGTATATTTGTCTATTCTTTATTATCTTAGTAGTTTCATGCTATGTATGTACCATAACCAACCTACTGCCCATGAGAAAGATGTAAGATAATGTATTGACAGCCATTGTTACAAGTTTATAATGTATTTTTCTACCTTGTTTTATATGTTATATAACATTCAAAGAAAATTTTTTCTTGATTGAGAAAAGGATACAAAATCCAAAATTCACACTTTTTATAACTGAAAATTGCCAATTGTTTTGTAGTACTTTATTATATTGGGTATCTTGTTTTTCTTGGGCTTTTAGTTTAGCTGATGAATGAACATATTAGACACTTTTGGGTTTTAGTTGGGATTTTACATAGCTTGCATTTTAATTCTTTGGTTCTTTGCTGTTTCTATTAACCCATAGCATTATTTTAATAAATGTTATAATACCAACCTAAAAAAAAAAAAAAAAGCAACCAGGAAAAAAAAAAGCCATGTACGTGTCTTCAGGGAATATTAAGAATGACATCTCAATGGAAAGTTTGGAGGATAAGAGATAAAGGAATAAGATCTGGGGAAAAAAATCAACCTAGGTATTTATGGCTAACAAAAATATCATAAAAAACAAAAGGGAAATAAAGAATTTTTAAAAACACCAACAAATCTGAAATAACTGGCAGACAGCAGATCAGAAAAATTAAAGAGAATTCTTTGGATCAATGGAAAATGATCTTAGCTAGGAGCACAGATCTACAAGAAAAAATGAAAAGCTGAAGAGCACCTTAAAAGGTAAAACTAGAAAAAAATACAAATGAACATTGACTGTCTTAAGAAAAAAATATAATGTGGGGTTTTAGACATCTGTAGAAATACAATATATGACAAAAATAGCACAAAATGTTGTGCTGTGGTAAAAGAATAACAAGGGGAGAGTCTCAGAGAGGCAAGTTTCCCAAGCCGCGGCGGCCGGCACCCCTCTTTTGCGGGCGGCTTCCTGGACCGGCTACGAGTCTCGGATCAGAGGGCTACCCAAGCCGCTGCGGCCGGCGACCAATGCCCCTCCCTCGCGGGCGACTTCCTGGTCCGGTGGTGAGTTCCGCGGGATGCTGAGGCTGGCGACCGGCACCCCTCCAGGGAGAGGTGGGAATTTCCGACAGTGGCAGGGACTGGGTCCAACCAAACACCAATAGGGGAATTAATAAAGGAACCACAGGGTCCCCTCAAGCCGCGGCGGCTGACGCCCCCACCACGCGTGGCCCCCCGGACCAACTGAGAGAATTGGATCGGAAATCCCCAGGCCACGGAAAACGGTGATGGGGGGGATCCCTTCCAAACACGTGAGACAAACATGTGCCACGAGCGCCATCTACTGGGCAGGATAAGAAAAACAGAACCCAGAGATTTCACAGAAAAATCTTACAACCTTGTTGGGTCCGACACCCAGGGAAATCTGACTAAATGCCCAGATGCCAGCAGAAGATAACGGTCCACGCTCAGAAGATTGAGAATATGGCCCAGTCAAAGGAACAAACCAATAGTTCAAATGAGATACAGGAGCTGAGACAACTAATGCTGAATATACGAACAGAAATAGAAAACCTCTTCAAAAATGAAATCGATAAATTGAGGGAGGACATGAAGAAGACATGGGCTGAACAAAAAGAAGAAATAGAAAAACTGAAAAAACAAATCACAGAACTTATGGAAGTGAAGGATAAAGTAGAAAAGATGGAAAAAACAATGGATACCTACAATGATAGCTTTAAAGAGACAGAAGATAGAATTAGTGATTTGGAGGATGGAACATCTGAATTCCAAAAAGAAACAGAAACTATCGGGAAAAGAATGGAAAAATTTGAACAGGGTATCAGGGAACTCAAGGACAATATGAACCGCACAAATATACGTGTTGTGGGTGTCCCAGAAGGAGAAGAGAAGGGAAAAGGAGGAGAAAAACTAATGAAAGAAATTATCACTGAAAATTTCCCAACTCTTATGAAAGACCTAAAATTACAGATCCAAGAAGTGCAGCGTGCCCCAAAGAGATTAGACCCAAATAGGCATTCTCCAAGACACTTACTAGTTAGAATGTCAGAGGTCAAAGAGAAAAAGAGGATCTTGAAAACAGCAAGAGAAAAACAATCCATCACATACAAGGGAAACCCAATAAGACTATGCGTAGATTTCTCAGCAGAAACCATGGAAGCTAGAAGACAGTGGGATGATATATTTAAATTACTAAAAGAGAAAAACTGCCAACCAAGACTCCTATATCCAGCAAAATTGTCCTTCAAAAATGAGGGAGAAATTAAAACATTTTCAGACAAAAGGTCACTGAGAGAATTTGTGACCAAGGACCAGCTCTGCAAGAAATACTAAAGGGAGCACTAGAGTCAGATACGAAAAGACAGAAGAGAGGGGTATGGAGAAGAGTGTAGAAAGAAGGAAAATCAGATATGATATATATAATACAAAAGGCAAAATGCTAGAGGAAAATATTATCCAAACAGTAATAACACTAAATGTTAATGGGCTGAATTCCCCAATCAAAAGATATAGATTGGCAGAATGGATTAAAAAACAGGATCCTTCTATATGCTGTCTACAGGAAACACATCTTAGACCCAAAGATAAACATAGGTTGAAAGTGAAAGGTTGGGAAAAGATATTTCATGCAAATAACAACCAGAAAAGAGCAGGAGTGGCTACACTAATATCCAACAAATTAGACTTCAAATGTAAAACAGTTAAAAGAGACAAAGAAGGACACTATATACTAATAAAAGGAACAATTAAACAAGAAGACATAACAATCATAAATATTTGCGCACCGAACCAGAATGCCCCAAAATACGTGAGGAATACACTGCAAACACTGAAAAGGGAAATAGACTCATATACCATAATAGTTGGAGACTTCAATTCACCACTCTCATCAATGGACAGAACATCTAGACAGAGAATCAATAAAGAAATAGAGAATCTGAATATTACTATAAATGAGCTAGACTTAACAGACATTTATAGGACATTACATCCCACAACAGCAGGATACACCTTTTTCTCAAGTGCTCATGGATCATTCTCAAAGATAGACCATTTGCTGGGTCACAAAGCAAGTCTTAACAAATTTAAAAAGATTGAAATCATACACAACACTTTCTCAGATCATAAAGGAATGAAGTTGGAAATCAATAATAGGCGGAGTGCCAGAAAATTCACAAATACGTGGAGGCTCAACAACACACTCTTAAACAACGAGTGGGTCAAAGAAGAAATTGCAAGAGAAATTAGCAAATACCTTGAGGCGAATGAAAATGAAAACACAACATACCAAAATTTATGGGACGCGGCAAAGGCAGTGCTAAGAGGGAAATTTATTGCCCTAAATGCCTATATCAGAAAAGAAGAAAAGGCAAAAATGCAGGAATTAACTGTCCACTTGGAAGAACTGGAGAAAGAACAGCAAACTAATCCCAAAGCAAGCAAAAGGAAAGAAATAACAAAGATTAGAGCAGAAATAAATGAAATTGAAAACATGAAAACAACAGAGAAAATCAATAAGACCAGAAGTTGGTTCTATGAGAAAATCAATAAGATTGATGGGCCCTTAGCAAGATTGAAAAAAGAAGAAGAGAGAGGATGCAAATAAATAAGATCAGAAATGGAAGAGGAGACATAACTACTGACCTCACAGAAATAAAGGAGGTAATAACAGGATACTATGAACAACTTTATGCTAATAAATACAACAATTTAGATGGAATGGATGGGTTCCTGGAAAGACATGAACAACCAACTTTGACTCAAGAAGACATAGATGACCTCAACAAACCAATCACAAGTAAAGAAATTGAATTAGTCATTCAAAAGCTTCCTAAAAAGAAAAGTCCAGGACCAGACGGCTTCACATGTGAATTCTATCAAACATTACAGAAAGAATTAGTACCAACTCTCCTCAAACTCTTCAAAAAAATCAAAGCGGAGGGAAAACTACCTAATTCATTCTATGAAGCCAACATCACCCTCACACCAAAACCAGGCAAAGATATTAAAAAAATAGAAAACTACAGGCCAATCTCTCTAATGAATATAGATGCAAAAATTCTCAATAAAATTCTAGCAAACCGTATCCAACAACACATTAAAAGAATTATACATCATGACCAAGTAGGATTCATCCCAGGTATGCAAGGATGGTTCAACATAAGAAAATCAATTAATGTAATACACCATATCAACAAATCAAAGCAGAAAAATCACATGATCATCTCAATTGATGCAGAGAAGGCATTTGACAAGATTCAACATCCTTTCCTGTTGAAAACACTTCAAAAGATAGGAATACAAGGGAACTTCCTTAAAATGATAGAGGGAATATAAGAAAAACCCACAGCTAATATCATCCTCAATGGGGAAAAATTGAAAACTTTCCCCCTAAGATCAGGAACAAGACAAGGATGTCCACTATCACCACTATTATTCAACATTGTGTTGGAGGTTCTAGCCAGAGAAATTAGACAAGAAAAAGAAATACAAGGCATCAAAATTGGAAAGGAAGAAGTAAAACTATCACTGTTTGCAGACAATATGATACTATACGTCGAAAACCCGGAAAAATCCACAACAAAACTACTAGAGCTAATAAATGAGTACAGCAAAGTAGCAGGTTACAAGATCAACATTCAAAAATCTGTAGCATTTCTATACACCAGCAACGAACAAGCTGAGGGGAAAATCAAGAAACGAATTCCATTTACAATTGCAACTAAAAGAATAAAATACCTAGGAATAAATTTAACTAAAGAGACAAAAAACCTATACAAAGAAAACTACAAAAAACTGTTAAAAGAAATCACTGAAGACCTAAATAGATGGAAGGGCATACCGTGTTCATGGATTGGAAGACTAAATATGGTTAAGATGTCAATCCTACCTAAAGTGATTTACAGATTCAATGCAATACCAATCAAAATCCCAACAATTTACTTTTCAGAAATAGAAAAACCAATTTATCTGGAAGGGCAGGGTGCCCCGAATTGCTAAAAGTATCTTGAAGAAAAAAAACAAAGCTGGAGATCTCACGCTGCTGGACTTTAAGGCATATTATGAAGCCACAGTGGTCAAAACAGCATGGTATTGGCATAAAGATAGATATATCGACCAATGGAATCGAATAGAGTGCTCAGATATAGACCCTCTCATCTATGGACATTTGATCTTTGATAAGGCAGTCAAGCCAACTCACCTGGGACAGAACAGTCTCTTCAATAAATGGTGCCTAGAGAACTGGATATCCATATGCAAAAGAATGAAAGAAGACCCATCTCTCACACCCTATACAAAAGTTAACTCAAAATGGATCAAAGATCTAAACATTAGGTCTAAGACCATAAAACAGATAGAGGAAAATGTTGGGAGATATCTTATGGATCTTACAACCGGAGGCGGTTTTATGGACCTTAAACCTAAAGCAAGAGCACTGAAGAAGGAAATAAATAAATGGGAACTCCTCAAAATTAAACACTTTTGTGCATCAAAGAACTTCATCAAGAAAGTAGAAAGACAGCCTACACAATGGGAGACAATATTTGGAAATGACATATCAGGTAAAGGTCTAGTATCCAGAATTTATAAAGATATTGTTCAACTCAACAACAAAAAGACAGCCAACCCAATTACAAAATGGGAAAAAGACTTGAACAGACACCTCTCAGAAGAGGAAATACAAATGGCCAAAAGGCACATGGAGAGATGCTCAGTGTCCCTGGCCATTAGAGAAATGCAAATCAAAACCACAATGAGATATCATCTCACACCCACCAGAATGGCCATTATCAACAAAACAGAAAATGACAAGTGCTGGAGAGGATGCGGTGAAAGAGGCACACTTATCCACTGCTGGTGGGAATATCAAATGGTGCAACCACTGTGGAAGGCAGTTTGGCGGTTCCTCAAAAAGCTGAATATAGAATTGCCATATGGCCCAGCAATACCATTGCTGGGAATCTACTCAAAGGAATTAAGGGCAAAGACACAAACGGACATTTGCACACCAATGTTTATAGCAGCGTTATTTACAATTGCAAAGAGATGGAAACAGCCAAAATATCCATCAACAGACGAGTGGCTAAACAAACTGTGGTATATACATACGATGAATATTATGCAGCTTTAAGACAGGATAAACTTATGAAGCATGTAATAACATGGATGGACCTAGAGAACATTATGCTGAGTGAGTCTAGCCAAAAACCAAAAGACAAATACTGTATGGTCCCAATGATGTGAATCGACATTCGAGAATAAACTTGGAATATGTCATTGGTAACAGAGTCCAGCAGGAGTTAGAAACAGGGTAAGATAATGGGTAATTGGGGCTGAAGGGATACAGACTGTGCAACAGGACTAGATACAAAAACTCAAAAATGGACAACACAATAATACCTAATTGTAAAGTAATCATGTTAAAACACTGAATGAAGCTGCATCCAAGCTATAGGTTTTTGTTTTGTTTTGTTTTGTTTTTACTATTATTACTTTTATTTTTTTCTCTATATTAACATTCTATATCTTTTTCGGTTGTGTTGCTAGTTCTTCTAAACCGATGCAAATGTACTAAGAAACGATGATCATGCATCTATGTGATGTTGTTAAGAATTACTGATTGCATATGTAGAATGGTATGATTTCTAAATGTTCGGTTAATTTCTTTTAAAAAAAAAGAATAACAAGGTAGTCTAATAAGTCAAATAAGCATATTGAGATTTTTAGCATAGCTATTAAGATATAAAAGAATGTAACTAAAATGTTTATAGAGGAAAATGAGTAATAAAATTAATGAGGGCAAGAAAAGAGAAATATAGGAAACAGATGGGACAAATATGAAACGAAAAGAAAGAAAATAAACTTAAACTCCAATAAAAAGACAAAGATCACAAGATTGGAATTTCTTAAAAGATAACTCTCTACCGTTTATGAGTCCCATTTAAAATATAGAGAATACATAGATTTAATAGATTTCTATTGCAAGAATAGAAATAATATAACATTCTAAGACCAGAAGCAAGTAGACATAAAAGGCAAAAAGTATTATTTGAGGTAAGGAGTACATTTCACAATGATAAAGAGAACAAATCAGCAGAATGATAGGCTGTCTCAAATTTGTATGCACAAAGTTATGTAGCTTGAAAATATATAAAGCAAAAGTTGACAGAAGTAAAGGGAGAAATAGAAAATGTCCCAATCGTAACAGGAGATTTTGAAAACATTTTTCTCAAAAATTTATAGAAAACCTGCAGATGTTTGCAAATTACGAAAATTTCTTCTAAATAATCAGGGGTCAAAGAAGAAGTCAAAGGAAATTTCTAAGAAATAGTTTAATGAGATTGTCAGAACTTGTAGGATTCCGGTAAAGCCTTCCTTAGAGGGAAACGTATAGTTTGACATACACACATTAAGAAGACAGGCTGAAAATTAACCAATGACATAAGCTTACAGCTCAGGAAGTTAGAAAAAGACATACAATAGAGAAAGAGAAAGTCAACAAAATCAAAAGTTGGTACATAAAAAATATTTTTTTAAAGAGTAAACTTTCAGACCGGCAGAAAATTAAAAAGAGAAAACACAAATTATCAATATTATGAATAAAAAATAGGTACCATTATACATCCTACAGACATTAAAAAGATAGGAGAATATTGTGAACAATTTTATGCCAATAACTTTGAAAATATAAATGAAATGGATAAATTTCTTGCAAAACCAACTTACCAAAACACACCAGGAAGAAATACAAAATTTAAATATTTTTAGTTCCATTAAAGGAATTGAGTAATAAAAACAAAGCCTAAATCTTTCCACAAAGAAAACTCCTTAGCCCATAGGGCTCCACTAGTAAAAATTTTCCAGAGTTTTAAATAAGAAGTAAGACTAAATCTTACAGAATTTTTTTCAGAGAACAGTAAAAGAAAGAATACTTCTCAGTGCATGTGATGATACCAAAACCTAACAAGAGCTTTAAGAGAAAGGGAAATCACAGTCTAAAATTACTCAAAATAGAAATGCAAAAGTCTTATACAAAATCTTAGCAAATAAAATCCAGGAATATGTAAAAAGACTCATCATAAGTCTTTTTCATGAGCCCAAGTTTTGTTTAACAATAAAAAATGAGGCAATTCACATATTGAACAAAGGACAGAAAAAAAGAATGAACATCTCAATAGATACAGAGAAAGCATTTGATAAAATTCAACATCTATTTATGATTCTAGAAGAAAATTTTCAAAGAACTAGGAAGACGCAAACTTTCTTAATCTAATAAAGGGCTTCATATGATTAAATAAATATGATTAAACATCATATTTAATGGTAAATCATTAAATGAGAAATAGGAAAGATTGTTCACTCCCACCACTTCTATGCACATTGTATTGGAAGTTCTAGGCAGGTCAATAAAACTGGAAAAAGAAATGAAAATGTATAAAAATTAAAAGTGAAGAAATGAGACTATCATTATTTTCAGATGGCATCATTGTGTACAAAGAAAAAATCTATAGACAAACAATAAGAATTAATAAGGGAATTATAAAGGCAACTGGAAACAAAGTCAAAATAAAATAAAGAATTGTATTTCTACAAATCATCAGTAAGCAGTTAGAAAATGACATTTAAAACATGCTATTTATAATACCGTAAACAAGAAAATCTAATGAAAGACATATAAGACCTCTATATTGAAAACTGTAACATATTGCCAAGAGAAATTGAAGGAGATCTAAGTAAATGGATTTAACATATCGATTGGAAGGTCCAATATTGCTAGGATATCAATTCTCCTCAAAATGATCTAAAGAGTCGATGACAATAGCAATGAAAGTGCTCCAAGTTTTGTTATGGACTTTAACAAGTTGACACTGAATTCATTTGGAAATGCAAAGGGTCTAAAATAGCCATAATAATCTTGAAAAAAACATAGGAGGAGTTACAATCCCAGATATTAAGACTTAGTATAAAGCTATAGTTAATAAGACAGCTTGAAATTGGTGCCAGAAGATACAAATAGGCCAACCTACAGCCTGGAGTCCAGAAACAAGCTCACGCTTCTATCGTGAGACGAGAGATCATCTTTTCAATATTGGTGCTGGATCGGTCGGATATGTGGAAACACATGAATCCTTTGCCCTACCTCATATTACAGACAAAAATTAATTTGAAAGAGATGATAGACCTAACACAAAAACTAAAACAATAACAAAAAAATGTCTAGAAGAAAACATGGGAGAAAATCGTGTAAGCAAGGATTTCTTTAACAGAGTTCTGAATGTGATTACTCATAAGAGAAATGATGAATATATGGAATCTCATTAAAAGTGATATCATCACTTTTAATGAGATTCATCATTAAAGTGCTCATCATCCTTGATTAAGAACAGGAAAAGGCAAGACAGAGGCCAGAAGAAATTACTTGCAATAAACGTAACTGACGTCACTATTCCTAGCTTCGCCGAATTGGAAACAACCCAAATTTCCATCAACAATAAAAGTGAAAAATAAATTCTGGCATATTCATAACAGAATACTATATGATATTTGTTTTTGTAAAGACAATGGACTCACTCAGCAGGTGAACTCACTACCCTCCCCGCTACGTGGGACATGACTCCCAGGGGTGTGGGCCTTCCTGGCAACATGCGACAGAAAGCCTGGGATGAGCTGGGACTCAGCATCAAGGGATTGAGAAAACTTCTCGAACAAAAGGGGCAAAAGTTAAATGAAACAAAATAAAGCCATTGACTGAGAGATTTCAAACAGAGCCGGGAGGCTCTCCTGGAGGTTATTCTCATGCATCATACAGATATCCTTTTTAGTTCAGGTGTAATGGAGAAGCTGGAGGGAACTGCCTGAAAATGTAGAGCTGTGCTCCAGTAGCCACGTTTCTGGAAGATGATTGTATAATGACATAGCTTTTGCAATGTGACGGTGTGATTGTGAAAACCTTGTTCTGATGATCCTTATATCCAGGGTATGAACAGAAGAGTAAAAACTACGGATAAAGATAAATAAATACATACATAAATACATAAATAAATAATGGGGGGAAGGGTAAAATAAATTGGGTAGATAGAAACACTAGTGGTCAATGAGAGGGAGCGGTAAAGGGTGTGGTATGTATGAGATTTTTCTTTTTTCTTTTTATTTCTTTTTTGGAAGTGATGCAAATGTTCTGAAAACTGATCATGATGATGAATACACAACTTTGTGATGATATTGCGAACCATTGATTGCACACCATGTACGGAATGTGTGTGTGTGAAGATTTTTCTGAACAAAAATTTTTTTTAAGAAAAACTGTATATATAAAAAAAGGACTAATACAACACAGAACTTAGATGAATTTCAGGGCAACATTGAGTGAAAGGAACCAGACACAAAAGAGCACTTGATTTCATTTATGTGAGTTCAAGAACAAACAAAACCTGTCTACAATTAGAGAAGTCTGACCGGTGCTGCTTTGGAGGTGGGGTGCTAACTGATTGGGAATGAGCCTGAGGGATCCTCTGGGGTCTCAGAATGTTCCACATTTTGATCTGTGTGTTGTATGCAGGTATATACATATGATATACAAAATACAACTGTGTGCTGGGATCGATATACCCTGAGGTATACACGTACCTAACCCTGGGTATGTGTGCTGTACCTAACCCTGGGTATGTGTGCTGTACCTAACCCTGGGTATGTGTGCTGTACCTAACCCTGGGTACCTGTGCTGTACCTAACCCTGGGTACCTGTGCTGTACCTAACCCTGGGTACATGTGCTGTACCTAACCCTGGGGTATATGTCCTTTACCTAATTTTTTATAAAGTGGGGAATGGAGGGAGCATGATATCCAAACTTCTCTTTTTAAAGTTGCTTCCTTCTCACTGGAAATGCATTGGGTCCAATGGAGTATGTCCCCTGGGAGATGGTAGTACAGTTACTGCACCCAAGAAAGATGTTTCCACAGCTGGGAAAAAATATTAACGGAGGCTGAGAGTTGCTGGTTTTGAAGAACAAACAGTCCCATTGTCTAGTGAAAGCCTCTACAGAGAGCCAATATGCAGACACACTCCCAGGAGGGTGGCACTGGTCAGGGATTTCCCATCCCAAGTGGCCTCCTATAAAGCACGTGTGGGTGTCCTCAGAGATCCCAGTGCACACGGGGGATAGATTCTAGAATTTCATGTTTCAACCTGAGCGTGCTCACTCCTTCCCTGGGTCACAGTCTTGTGTGCAGCCTGCTCTGGGACTTCCCCAGAGCTGAATAGGGTATCGCCGGTCACTGGCTCCAGAAAAATCACACACTCTTTTCTTCTCTCTCTCTCTCTCTCTCGGTAAACAGGGAAGATAAGATTCTACTTTTTCTCCTCTCTCAATGTGTGAGAAGTCTCCCATTCCTATCAAATACTCTCTAGGATTATCAGATTAAATTGCCAGGACCAACTTTGAACTGTTAAAGATTTAAAACAGGGTATGAAAAGAATCCTTATCTTGCAGAGACACAAATTGAAATATTTTCAGATGAAATGGCATGATTTCAGGTGGGTATAAGGAGTATTTAGGTATGTATAGATGGAACAAGATTGGCAATGAGTTGAAAATTGTTGACTACTTTTTTAATTTAAAATTTCTATAATAAAAAGTCAAGAGAAAAAGAATGGATTCTTTGTAGATGAATCAATTTGGAAAGATGAATATCTGTTCATATGAGTCAATAATCGGGGAGACTCTGGCTATTGAAATCAACTTGCTATTTCTTATCAGGCTTTGAAAATGAAAATAAAATTCTTTGATTTGATCTTCAGATGGCTCATTATTTTCTCCTACTAACGTGGTCTTCACTATCTAAAGGCCAAACTTAGAGTTTAATAGCTTGTTATTTTCATTTTTGATGGCAAATAAGCATTTTATTTGTTTGTACTTTTTTTTATCTGGATTCCTTCACCAAGCGTAATTACTTAAACATTCATCCATGTTTTTAACGTGTAACAAGAGTTCATTCTGTTTTCTTGGTAAGTAGCTTCCATTGTTATTTACACCACAATTTGTTTATCCGTCCACAGTTAATGGACCTTTGGGTTGTTTCTGGTTTGGAGTAATTACAAATAACACTGCTATGAACTTCTGTGGAAGGGCTATGCCTTCTTTCCTCTTGAGTAAATATCTAGGAGGGGAATGGCTGGTTGTGCCAGTTTGGATCTGTGGTGTACCCCAGCAAAGCCATGTCCTTTAATCCTCATTCATTATGTCTTTTGATTAGAGTATCTCCATGGAGATGTGACTCACCCAATTGTGGGTATTAACTTTTGACTAGAGGGAAATGTGACTCTACCCACTCTAGGTGGGTCTTGATTAGTTTACTGGAATCCTTTAAAAGAGGAAACATTTTGGAGAGGGTCCCTTTTTAGAGCCACGAGAACCACAAGGGCTCACATAGCCAGACCTTTGGAGAAAAAGGAATACGCCCCCTAGGGGAGTTTCATGAAGCAAAAGGCCTGGAGAGAAAGCTAGCAGATGTCACCATGGTTGCCACATGCCTTTCTAGTTGAGAGAGAAACCATGAACTTCACCGGCCTTTCTTGAGTGAAGATAACCTCTTGTTGGTGCCTTAATTTGGACATTTTTATAGACTCACTTTAATTGGGACATTTTCATGGCCTTAGAACAGTAAACTAACAACTTACTAAATTCCCCTTCTTAAAAAGCCATTCCATTTCTGGTATATTGCATTCTACCAGCTAGCAAACTAGAATACTGGTCATATGGCAGGTGTATGTTTAATATTTTAAGAAACTGTCATTGTTTTACGAAGTTGTGTCCTTTTATATTCCCACCAGCAATGTATGAGAGTTCCAGTTCCTTCATGGCCCTGTTAACACTTGACATGAGTAGCTGTTCTGGTTTGTTAAATGCTGTTGGAATGCAATATACCAGAAATGAGTTGGCTTTTATAAAGGGGATTTATTAAGTTACAAGTGTACAGTTCTACAGCCATAAAAATATCCAAACTAAGGCATCCAGAAAAAAGAAAACTTGACTGAAGGAAGGCCAATGTCTATCACATGGGAAGGCACATGACTGACATCTGCTTGTCCTTGTTCCCAGTTCTGTAAATATCCAAACTAAGGCATCCAGAAAAAAGAAACCTTGACTGAAGGAAGGCCAATGTCTATCACATGGGAAGGCACATGACTGACATCTGCTTGTCCTTGTTCCCAGTTCTGTTGCTTCCAGCTTCTGATACCAGTGGTTTCCTCTCTAAGCATCTGTGGGCCTTGACTTACTCCTCTGGGACCCAACTCTGGGTTTTGGCTTGCTTAGCCTCCCATAGGAAGGAACATGGCAACATCTGCTGGGCTCTGCATCTCCAAACAGCCATATCCAGGTATCTGCTCTCTGTTGGCACTCCAGTCATCTTCAAATGTCTGTGTCTCTGTCTGCTCTGAAGCAACTGTTTTTTTTTTTTTTTTTTTTTTTTTTTAAAGGAAAGACAGAGAGAAGGAAGGAAGGATAGAAGGAAGGAAGGAAGGAAGAAAGGGAAACATTTTTAAACATTTTCTTGTTTTTATTGTATTCTGTTTCTCCGTTTTTGTTACATGGGCTGGGGCCGGGAATCGAACCGAGGTCCTCCGGCATAGCAGGCAAGCACTTTGCCCGCTGAGCCACCGCGGCCCGCCCTGAAGCAACTGTTTTTTAAGTGTCTGCATCTGAGGTTTCTCCAAAATGTTTCCCCTTTTAAAGGACTCTAGTAAACGAATCAAGAAACGCCTTGAATGGGTAGAGTCACATTTCCATCTAATACAAAAGTCACACCCACAATTGGGCATGTCAGATCTCCATGGAAACAAACCAGAGTTTCCACCCCACAATATTGAATCAGCATTAAAAGAAATATGGCCGCCCTCACAAGATGTATCCGGAAAAAAGACATGGCTTTTCTGGGATACACAACAGCAACCTTTATAATTTTAAGTATGACATGGTATCTTATCAAGGCTTTAATTTGCAGTTCCCTAGTGAGCAATGATGTTGAAAATCTTTTCACATGCTTATTTACTACTTGCTTTAGTTTGCTAATGCTGCTGGAATGCAATACACCAGAGATGGATTGGATTTTTTAGAGGGGATTTATTTAGTTACAAATTTACAGTTCTTCAGAGGAAAGGCAGCTGACTTTCATCTGGGTTTCCCTGTCACATGAGAAGGCACAAGGTGACATCTGCTGGGCTTCCCTCCTAGTATCTGGGTTCACACAGCTTTCCCTAGGGTGATTCCTTTCTGCATCTCCAAACATATGGATCTGAGCTGCTGAGCTCTTTTCTGACCTACCTCTTTTAAGCCTCCAGCTAATTAAATTAAACGTCACTCTGCAGAAGGCACTCCCCTTAACCAACTACAGATGTAATCAGCATAGATAAATTTCACAGGCTGATGATTTAAGTCCACAGCAACAGAACAAAGGGGCACCGTCACCTGGCCAAGGTGACATCTGAACCTAACTACTACACTACCAATATATCATTTTTGGTAACATATCTGTTCAAATATTTTGCCCTTTTTTTTTTATTAGTTTTTCTTTTTAATTAAGTTTTGAGAGTTCTTTGTTTGGGATATGTGTCTTTTATCAGTGATGTGCTTTGTAAATGTATTCTCCCAATCTATGGCTCGTCTTTTCATTCTCTTAACAGTGTCCTTTAAGACCAGAAGTTTTTTAATTGGTGAAGTCCAATTCATTAATTTGTTCTTTTATGGGCTGCTTTTGGTGTCTTCTTTAAGAAATATTTGCCTTATGGAAGACTGCAAAGATTTTCTTCTGGAAGTTTTATAGTTTCAGGTTTTACATTTAGGACTTTGATCCACTTTTAATTAATTTTTTTATATTGTGTAACTTATTGACCAAAGTCATTTTATGGCATAGGCATATCAAATGTTCCAACATCATACGAAAAGTCTGCCCTTTACCCACTGAATTGCCTTTGCATCCACATGTGAGGGTGGGTTGTTTCGGGATACTTTAATCTTTTCTTTTCATATCTGTGTCTAAACTGATGTCAATACCACACTGCCTTGACTGCTACTGCTTTGTAATAAGTCTTGAAATCAGGTACTGTTGGTCCTTTGACTCTGTTCTTTATGACCATCATTTTGGCTATCATAGGTCCTTTGCATTTCCTCATTAATTTCAGAATCAGCCTGTCAGTTTCTTCAAAAAGGAAAACCTGCTCGTATTTCAATAGGTACTGCATTGAATCTATTGATCAATTTGGGAAGAACTGATTTTGAACAATGTTGAGTCTTCCAATTCACAAAAAATGTTTCTCTCTCCACTTATTTTGGTCTTTTTACACTTCCTGTAGCAATGTTTTCTAGTTTCAATGGGCAACTCATGCATGTTTTTTGTCAGGTTCACCCCTAAGAATTTAATATTTGTTGAGGCCATTGTAATTTTTTAAACTTCTACTTTACATTATTGGTTACTAGTATTTAGAAATACAGTTGGGTTTTGTACATTTATCTTGCATCCTGCAATACTGCTACAATGGCTTATCAGTTCCTTTGTCTTTTCGTAGATTCCATTGGATTTTCTACATAATTGACCATGCCTTATGCAAATAAGGGCAGTTTTACTTCTTTCTTACCAATTTGAATTTCATTCATTTCTTTCCCTTGCCTTATTGCACTGGCTGGACCCTCCAGTACAATACTGAATATAAGTGGTGAGCGTGGACATTTATGTTTTGTTTTGATCTTGGCTGGGCGAAGCATTCAATCTTTTTTCATTAACTATTTTATTGATGTCCTTTTTCAAGTTGAGGAAGTTGCTATTAGAAGAACTGCTAGTTTGCTGAGAGCTTTAATCTGGAGTGGATGTTGTATATTGTCAAACATTTTCCTGCATTCATTGAGATGATTACATGTTTTTTCTATTTTAGTTTATTAATATGGTAAATTGCATTGATAAATAGTTGCAAGTTAAATCAACCTTGCATTCCTAGAATAAGCCCCACTTGGCCATCCTATGTTATCCATTTTGGATTTGACTTAATAGCATTTTGCTTTGACATTTTGCATTTATGTTCGTGAGAATTATTAGCCAGTAGCTTTTTTTTTTCTTGTAATGTCTTTTTTCTGGCTTTGGAGTCAGATTAATAGAGGCTTCAAGGAATGAATTGGAAATGAGTCTTCCCTTTCCAATTTTCTAGAAGAGTTTGTGTAGAATTGGTATTATTTCTTCTTTAAATATTTCATAGAATTTGCCAGTGAAGCCATCTGTCCTGGAGTTTCCTTTGCAGGAAGGTTTTTAACTACAAATTCAATTTCTTTGACAGATATTGGGCTATTTCAGCTATCCATTTCTTCTTGAGGAAGCTTTGGTAGTTTGAGTCTTTCAAGGAATTTGTGCATTTCATCTTCGTTGTGAAATATATTGTCATTAAGTTGTTCCCAATATTTCTTTATTATCCTTTTAATACCTGTAGAGTCTATAATTATGTCATCTCTCTCTGTCTTGGTATTATTAGTTTGTGTTTTCTCCCTTTTTATTTTGATCAGCCTGGCTAAAGGATTGTCAAAATTATTAATTTGTTCAATGAACAAGTTTTGGTTTAAACTATTTTCTCCATTGTTTTTCTGTTTTATTTCATTGCTTTCTGCTCTGATCTTTATTATTTTCTTTATTCTGCTTATGTTGGGTTTCTTTTTATACTGTCTTGAGATGGGAGCTGAAGTCATTGGTCTGAGGCCTTTTATACTTTCTAATACAGGCCTTTAATGATATCAATAGCCTCTTAAATACTGCTTTTACAGAATCCACAAATTTTAATATGCTGTGTTTTCATTTTTATTCAATTCAAAATATTTTCTACATTTTTATTTCTCTTTTGACTCAGGTTATTTAGAAGTGTGCTACTTATTCCCAAATTATTGGGAATTTTCTAGAGTTCCTTCTGTATATTGGTTTCTAATATAATTCTGCCGTGATCAGAGGACATATATTGCATGACAAAATTTTTTCAAATTAATGTAGACTTATTTTTTAATCCAAAATATATCTTGTTAAATGTTCCATGTGCATTTCAGAAGAATGTTTATTCTGCTGTTTTTAAATGAAATATACTATAAATGTCAAATTAGATCGAGTTGTTTGATAGTGTTGTTCATGTGTTCTACATCTCTGCTGATTTTCTGCCTACTTCTATACATTTTATGGATTTATCTATTTCTTCCTGTGGTTCCATCAGTTTTTTCTTCATATATTTTGAAGCTCTGATATTAGGTAAGTACATAAGATTGTTGTGTCCCATTATGAAAGTATTCTTTTTATGCCTGGTAATAGTCATTGCTCTCAGTTCTGCTTTGTGTGATATTTACATAGTCGTTCCAGATTCTTCTTTTTTTTTTTTTTTTTGCATAGGTAGGTTCCAGGAATTCAACCCGGGTCTCCAGCATCACAGGCAAGAACTCTGCCACTGAGCCACCATTGCCCTTTTATTAGTAATATCATGGTTTAGCTTTTTCCATCTTTTGAAAAATCTGTATGTCTTTATATTTAAAATGTATTTCTCGACTTCCTGAAAGATGGCTGACAAGAGTGGCTTGAGATGAGCCCTGTTCCACGGAAAGGTTGGAGAGGGGACAGGAGAGCGACTGAGGTGGTGATTCGGGAGTGCGGCTGACCTGGGAGAACTTTCTGCACCACATGGGGCAGCCCTGGTTGCAGAGGCCGAGGAACTGAGAGGCAGAAAGCTGGAGCCAGGCGCGGAGGCGCGGAGCCCACGGGAGTGCACGGACAGGAACACGGGACTAGGAAGTAAGCCAGGGTGCCTTCTTGGGCGCACAACCCTCACCAACACAGCCCCGTGACTGACGACTCACCTCACAACCCACTTACTGGAACCCCATCACCCGCTCCCATTCCCGTGCTCCAGGCGCCCCCACCCCACCAGCCCCTAGTGCACGTAGCTGCCCCCCACCCCCACCCCAAGTGCAGCCCAGCCCACCTCTCCTGCTCCCCTCCCACTGCTTCCCCCTCCCTGTGCCCTGCAGGCTGCTATCAGCACATAAAGTCTACGGGCACTGAACTCCATATCCAGGCTACCCCTACCCCCCCTCCCACAGTGTCTCACAGCCTCACCCCGCCCTCCCTGAGCTCAGCACATCCGTTTACGGCACTCCCAGGCCCACGCATGCACACGGGCCCCCAATCACATCATTCAGCTCTGGGAACTGCACTTTACAGCAGTCTTAGAACCGCGCATGTGCACAGCCCTCAGCCTCACTTCCCAGCTCTGAGAAAGTGCCGACCTGTTCAGCCGGGTCACAGCTGCCCCCAATCCACGAAGGCGTAACGCCGACCTGCTGCCATAGCTCTACGCATGCGCACAAAGCACCCCGTGCCTTAGATCAGCACACACCAAGTTTACACCCTCCAGACAGGTGCACCCGCACAGTTACATCCTCCCTGGCCGCTGGGCACCCACTTTCACAAGCATCCGCGTAACATCCCCAACCTGTGCCCCATAACTGCCCTGAAATAAATCACCTCACAGAGTGCCCACTCCCTGCTGTACAACCATCCCACAAACACAAGACTACTGAAGGAAATCAACTCCCAAAGTTAATCAATCAAGATATTTACATGCCACGAAGACAGCAGAAGATCACTAAGCATATCACAATGAAGACAGATATAGCCCTGCCTAATGACCAAATTAACACACCAGAGGAGACACAGATGTTGGAACAATTAATTAAAGATGCTCATACAACTCTACTTAATAAAATAAGTGGGGATAGCAAATGACATAAAGGAGATCAAGAAGACAGAAGAGCACAAAGAGGAATTTGAAAGAATAAATAGAAAAGTAACAGAAATCACAGAGATTAAAGACTCTGTTGAGCAAATAAAAAACATACTAGAGGCACACAACACCAGATCTGAAGAGACAGAAGAAAGAATAAGTGATATAGAGGACAGGATAACTGACTTCGAAGACTCAAAACAGCAAATGGCAAAAAAGATGGGGAAAAATGAATAGGAACTCAGGGAAATGATAGACCAAAAAAAGCATGCAAATATAAGAATCATTGGTATCCCAAAAGGAGAAGAGAGGAGTAAAGGGCTAGGAGGAGGAGTTGAGGATATAATGGGGGAAAACTTCCCAACTGTCATAAAGGATGTAAATATACAAGTCAGAGAAACTCAATGAATTCCAAATAGAACAAATCCAAATAGACCTTCCCCAAGACACATACTAATCAGTCTGTTAAATGTTGAAGAGAAGCAGAAAATCCTGAAAGCAGCAAGAGAAAAACAATCTACTACATGCAAGGGTAATCAAATAAGATTGAGTTCAGACTATTCAACTGGCACCATGGAGGCAAGAAGGCAGTGGTATGATATATTCCAGATCCTGAGAGAGAAAGACTTCAAGTCAAGATTCTGTACCCAGCCAAATTGTCTCAAAGTTGAGGGAGAAATTAAAGTTTTCAGAGACAAAGAAGTCCTGAAAGAATTTGTCAACAGGACACTGGACCTACAAGAAATACTAACAGGAGTTCTGCCAGCTGAAAAAAAAGACAAGAGATGGACATCTGGAGGAGGGAACAGAACTGAAGAGTACCACTAAGGATAATTTAAAGAAGGCAGAAAGAAAGAGGGAAAAGAATACATATATCTGACAAATAAAATAAAAAGGATAAGATAGTAGAATCAAGAAACACCTTTTCAGTAATAACTTTGAAAGTTAATGGACTAAGCTTACCAACTGAAAGACACCGATTGGCAGAATGGATTAAGAAACACAATCCAGCCATATACTGTTTACAAGAAACTCATCCTAGACACAAGGATACAAACACATTGAAAGGGAAAGGATGGAAAATGATTTTCCATCAACAGACGAGTGGGTCAACAAAATGTGGTGTATATATATATATACGATGGAACATTATGCAGCAGTAAATCAAAATGATGTCCTGAAGCACATGACAAGATGGATGAGCCTCGAGGACATAAGGCTGAGTGAAATTAACCAGATACAAAAGGACAGATACTATATGATTCCACTTTTATGACCAGCATAAAGGTATAATCAGAAGCTTATAACACAGAATATAGGGGATTTAGAGATACACAGAAGTTAGAGATGGGTGAACCGTTAGCTAATGAGGTTGAACGCCAATGTAAGGGAATAGGTAGGAGCGAAGGTGATTCTCTAAGTGGGTCTAGAAGTAATGTTACCACATTGAAGATGAACAAGATTGAAAGGGGTTGTATAGACTTACATGTCCTACTGACTTACGCTAGAAAATTGAATGAATTCTCGCAAGAATTAATTCAAAGATATGATTCTTGTATAAAGAGTGTTTAAGTCCAGGATACAGGGGGCAAAATACTATTGCATGCTGTGAACTATGTTCAAAAGGAAACTATCAGCACTACCACAGCAACAGCAGAGGGACAAGAGTTAAGAGGAGGTTTAAATTGCCTATTTGGCGAGGGTGTGCTTATTGGTTTTCTTTCTCTTGGGAACAATGAAAACTATCTAAAATTGAGAATGTTGATGGACTGTGGACTTTGGGCCCTCTACATGATGCTCGATGAATGCAGGTGGCTGAAGGATGCACTGATGGGGAAGTAGATTGGCAAATGATGGTGTATACTTAGGAACGAAGGTTGTGCTGCTACAAAAAGGAACAAAGTCGTGAGGTATGCAATGATGTGAATGAACATGTGGGACATTTGGTGAGACCAAATAAGCCAGAAACAAACAAACAAAAAAACAATGGTATGGTCACCTTTAGAAAATGCTTATAAGAAAACAGGGGCCTAGGTTGTAAGCTTTTCGAGCAGAGACAGTAAGTCCAGAGTGGTAATTATTATTTCTGGATTTTGAGAGGCTATTTTATATATATAACCTGATATTTAGAGATAAGAATGAAGCCGAACAGGTTGGGGTTAAAATAATTCAGAACATAGGGGAAAGGAAGACAATGTCTATATTTTAGAACCACACATACTCTTTGAGACCAATGGAAGAAAGGTTTAATTGGTCTGGAACAGAAATTTTCTGTAGTGCATAATCTAATTCAATCTATCTGTATAGTTCATTTGAACAAATTAAACACAGGAAGCACAGAATAAGAAAGAGGTCCTTTAATCCTGTAGAGATTATTGTAATGCTTGGATATATCCTAGAGTATATTAAGCAGATAATCAAAAAGTATTGGCAAAGTCCCATGAGAGAGGGGAGAAAGAATATGAAACTATTAAATCTTACCATCAGGGAATCCCCTGATACTGTATCAAACTTTTGGGACACCCAAATCAATAGGCCATGCCCTCAATCATGAGGCTTACTCTTGTGAAGCTTATGTAGGTAACAGAGAAGCTTAGACTACTTATAGGCATGCCTAAGAGTTACTTCTGGAGGACCTCTGTTGTTGCTCAGATGTGGCCTCAGTCTCTCTAAGCCCAACTCTGCAAGTGAAATCACTGCCCTCCCACCTACGTGGGACATGACATCCAGAGGTGAAAGTCTCCCTGGCAATGTGGGAGATGACTCCCAGGGACGACTCCAGACCTGGCACTGTGGGAACAACAATTACATCCTGACCAAAAAGGGGAAACAAAGTGTAATTAATAAAGTATCAGTGGCAGAGAGAGTTCAAACAGAGTCGAGAGGCTACTCTGGAGGTTGCTCTTACGCAAGCTTCAGGTAGAACTTGCCACTTATCATAACCTGCCAAACCCCAACCAGGACCATTCCAGCAAATCCTAAAGAACACCTAGGGCAATATATAAGACTCCACAGGGGTTCCATGCACTAGAGTAACTTTCCAGAAAACTACAACCTACAGATGGGTCCCTGGTCCAGATAAGTCCTGAAACCTACCTAACCCAACCTGTTTGAAACATCAGATAGTTCCATCTCCCTATCCCATATCGGTGACAGACCCTTCCAATATCAGAAATTTAGAATTGCCATAGCCTAAACAACCCCAAAGAGAGGGATGGAAAGATCAAAGATGATGGTGGAATTATACATAGAAGATAGGACTTAACAAATGAATATGAATGCTGAATCTTTAAATTGATATCTCTTTTAGTCTCCAGAATTTTAGAGCAGCTAGAAGTAAAAACCTAAAATTGTGAAATTGTAACCCATTTCAAAGTCTGAAATATGTTCTACAAATAATTGTGGTGCTGTGCTTTAAAATTTATAGCTTTCTTTTATATATGTCATTGTTCACCAAAAAAAAGGGGGAAAAAAGTTGATAAAAAAGTTTTGAAGCCCTCTAGCCTCCTATATTCTGGAGCAGCTAGAAGGAAAAATACGAGAGGATGGTATATGGTAGCCCATGACAAACTCTGGGATCTGTCCTGTAACCACTTGTTGAAGAGTGCTTTGAAAACTATTGCTTTTTTATTTCTTTGCTTTGTATGTATGTTATGCTATACAACAAAAAAAAAGTTTTAAAAAAATGTATCTCTCTTAGGCAATATGATTGGTCTTGATTTTTTATCCAGTCTGAGAATCTCTGCTCTTTAATTGGGGCTGAATACCTTTTGCATTGTATTTAGTATAGATGTTGAAATGTTTAGATTTGTCTGTCAACTTGCTATTTGCCTCATCTGTTCTTTGTTCTATTTTCCCTCTTTTTCTAACTTATTTGGGATACATTAGGTATTATTTATATTCTTCATTTTGTCTTTTTTGTTGGCTGTAAAAAGGCAAGTCACAAAATGGGATAAAATATTTTTATACATGTATCTGAGAAAGAACTTGTGTCCAGAATACATAAAGCACATTTAAAATTTAATATGAAGTCAAAGCAAAGTATTTGAAAAGATACTTTAGCCACAATAATGTAGAAATGAGCAATAAACGCATGAAAAAATGCTCAACATCTTCCTGATGCTTAAAAGTCTTCAGGAAACTGCAAATTTAAACCACAATGAAATATAACCACACAACTATTAGAATGGCTAAAACATTAAAAAGACCATTTAAAATGTTCATAATACCAACTGTGGGCAAGAATGTGGAGCATTTGAAACTCTTTTATTCTGCTGAAGATTTACAAAATGCCACAGTCACTTTGGGAAAACTCTTTATGAATGTTTAAAAAACTTGAGCATTCATTTCCCATACAATCCAGCCACTCAACTCCTAGATATTTTCCCAAGACATGAAAACATGTCCAGATAAAGACATGGCCCAAACATTCATAAATTTAACAATTCCTCAAATTGGAAATAACCCAAATGTCCATCAAAAAGTGAATACGTAAGCAAAACGTGGTGTATCTATACAATTAAATTCTACTTAGCAATAAGAAAGAGTGAACTAGTGATAACATACAACATGAATGAATGAATTACAAAGTGATTGTGCTGAGCAAAGAATACCATATTCAAAAGAGAATGTACTGTATCATTCCATTTACATAAAATTCTGGAAAAGGCAAACTGATCTATGTTGATAAAAAGCAGATTGGTCTCTCCTGGGGCTGGGAGATGGAGTACAAAGGGGTATGAGGAAATTTTAGAGAGTGATAGAAAGTTCTGTATCTTGGTTGAGGTGGTGACTTCTTTAGTGTAAATATCTGTGAACAGTCTAAATGAACACTTTAAATGTATGGCAGCTATTGTATATAAATTATAGCTTTAAAAAGTTTATTTAGAAAACTAATATTTTGGAAATTTCTGCCTTTAGTTAGGACATTGAAAGTTGCAAGATACAATTTCTCTAACCACAAAAATAAGATGCAATACTGTGGACCAAACTGAAAAAGAACCACAAACATAAAACTAAAAACACATATAAAGAATACAGCCCAAAGAGTATGCAATGTTTTACACAAACCAAACCAAGATCAAAAGGATCTGCCAGAAGGTAAAAAATGTGAAAAGCACAAGAAACACACATAAAAATAAAGCAAGTAGAACTTGAAAGAAAAAAAAAAGAATCTGGCAGAAATTTACTACTTCCAGAACAAAATTCACACTTTATAGAAACAGACAGGTTGAAAATTTAAAGATTAAAGAAAAAACCAATATACCATATGTGGTAGCTTCAGTTGTCAACTTGGCCAGGTGAAGGCACCTAGTTCTGTTGCTGTGGACATGAGACAATGGTACGTGAACCTCATCTGTTGCTAATTACATCTGCAGTCGGCTAGAAGGCATGCCTGCTGCAATGAATGATGTTCGATTTAATTGGTGGTGCTTAAATGAGAGAGCTCAACGTAGCACAGCCCAAGCAGCTCAGCATACCTGATCTCAGCACTTGCAGCTCAGCCCAGGCCTTTGGAGATGCAGAAAGGAATCACCCCAGGGAAAGTTGTTGGAACCCAGAGACCTGGAGAGAAGACCAGCAGAGACCATCCTGTGCCTTCCCACGTAAGAAAGAACCTCAGTTGAAAGTTAGCTGCCTTTCCTCTGAAGAATTATACATTTTTAACTAAATAAATCCCCTTTATTAAAAGTCAATCCATCTCTGGTGTGTTGCATTCTGGCAACTTTGGTAGGTAAGTTGTATTAGTTAGGGTTCTCTAGAGAAACAAAATCAACAAGACACTCACAAATATAAAATTTATAAAAGTGAATCACGTAACCGTGGAAATGCAGAGTCCAAAATCCACAGAGCAGGCTGTGAAGCCTACGATTCCGATGGAGGTTCTGGACGAACTCCACAGGAAAGGCTCACCAGCGGAAGCAGGAAGAGAGTCTCTTCTGAATCCTCCTTAAAAGGCTTCCAGTGATTAGATGGAGCATCACTCATTGCAGAAGACATGCCCCTTGGCTGATTACAAATGGAATCAGCTGTGGATGCAGCTGATGTGCTCATGATTTAATTCTATGCAATGTCCTCATCGCTACAGACAGGCCAGCACTCACCCAACCAGACAAACAGGTACCACCACCTGGCCACGTTGGCACTCGAACCTGACCGTGACACCATAAAAACAGAAAGCATAAGGAAGTTGACATGGATATGGTCGTATCAGACAAAACAAATTTCTAATCGATGAGTATTGCCAGAGATAAAAATGAATATTCCTTAGAATAAGATACCAATTCATGAGAAATACATAGCAATTCTAAATGTGTATGACCTAATAACAGACCTTTCAAGATACATGAAGGCAAAACTTGATAGAACTGACAGGGGAAATGAGCTAATCCCCAATCGATCATTCTTAGAGTTGCCTCCTCTCTGAGTAACTGACGGAACAAGTAGACCAACAGTCAGTAAGAGTGTAGATTTAAATATTATCAAAAATCTTGATCCAATCGATGCTTATGGGCATGACAGCAGCAGCTACAGGAGGCACGTTCTTTTCAAACGCAGGGGGAGTGTGCGTGCAAATCCACCCTGTGCTGGGCCATCCGTGCTTCTCCGTAATTTAAAGGAATTCAAATTATTTGTTTTCTCTGACCTCAGTGTGATTAAATTATAATCAATGATAATAAGATACCTACAAAATCAAGTATTTGGATATTAAACACTAAAACATTCTCTTAAAGGTGAAAAAAACTCAAAAGGGATTTAAGAAAATATTTGGAACAGAGCAATGAAGAAAATACAACACATTAAAAGCTGAGGCATAGAGTTAAAGCAATGCTTAAAGGGAAATCTAAAGCTGTAAATGTTTACATAAGAAGGAAAAGTTCAAAATCAATCATCTAAATGTCTGCCTTAAGAAGCCAGAGAAAGAAGAGTAAATTAAACCCAAAAAAAGTAGAAGGAAAGCAATAAAACAAATCCGTCTTAAAAATCAATAAAAAATGGTGCCTGCCCATGCAAAAAAATAAAAATAAAAATAAAAATAATCGACAAAAAAGAAAAGCAGTAGACTATTAACAAAGTAAATTTTTAAAAAGAGTAATAGAATTACTAAAACTTTACCAAGACTAATGAAGATACAGATTGTCAATGACTCGAATGAAAGAGGGGCCTCATAACAGATCCTATGATATTAAAATAATAATAAGGGAATAGTATGAATTACCATATGCCAATAAATTCTACCACTTAGATGAAATGGTCCAATTCCTTGGAAGACAACTTATCAAAACTGATAGAAGAGGAAAATAGAAAATCTGCATAAACATGTATCTGTTAAATTAATTGAATTCATAATTTTAAAACTCCCCACAAAGAAAACTCCAGCCACAAATAATTTCACTGATGAATTGAATCAAACATTTAAGAAAAAAAGAATACCAATCTCATACAAACTTTTTTAGAAAACAGAAGAAGAAAGATTAACATATTATGAACCTAGCATAGCTCTGGTATCAAAACCACAAACAGAGGACAAGAAAAACAAGTTATCAGCCTCATAAACCCTTACAAATACAGACCAAAAATTTATTACCAAAATATTAGCAAATCTAACTCAACAACAAATCAAAAGAATAACATGAGTTTATCTCACAAATGCAAGTTTGATTTAACGTTCAAAAATCAATCAGTTAAAAAAAGAAATCAATCTGTGAAATGCAAACTGGTAATAACAGGAAAAACTGAGTGCACGTAAGGGTGTTTATGGGAGCTCTGTATTTTTATATATGATTCTTCCATAAACCTATAACGTCTCTAATAAACTATAAATAAAATTTTAAGAAATCAATCCCTGGAAGAGAGAAAAAAAGGAAGGAAGGAAGGAAGGAAGGGCAAATGTGGGGAAATGTTTGAAGTTAGTGGACCCGTGGCCGGGCAGGGCAAGCAGGGTTTCCCCAAGAGGCCGAGCCTGTCTTCGGGGTCGCTGTGCTGAGAGGCCGGGCATGGGGGCTGCAAGGGCTCTGGGAAGTGTGACAAGGCCTCAGGCTCATGAGTCCCAGCCAGCTCACCTGTGGGGTCAGCTGGGGCCGGCGGGGGCTCCGAGCCCCGAGTGCACCCAGCGGAGAGTGTGCAAAGCGCCCCCCCCAGGCTGGGCCCCGTTCTCCTGGTCTGACACTAGGTGCTGATTCGTTCCTGGCCACGCTCGACCTGGGACTGTCCATCACATCTTAAGGACAGGTCAACCACCTCCTGTTAGTGACCCTCAGTTTTGCTCTCCGTGTCAAGCACGGGTGGGGATCACTGTGTGTGTGATTGTTTATTGGGTTGGCTTTACTTTTTAGGGTTTTTTCCCTTTTCTTTTTTTTAATACATCCCTCCCTCCCGTGTCACTAAATCCAACTCAATTTTTGTTGAATTCCAAAGCATTAAAAATTAAACCTCCATGTGGAAGGTGGAAGTTTGTAAGCTTGATCGTGGTTGAGAAAGGGACTGGACTTTGGCATCTTCACCTCACAGCTTCAATAGCAGATGGGTCAGGAAAGCCCAGGCGGGGGAGGGGGAGGAGAGGGGGAGGGGAGGGCGAGGGGAGGGGGAGGGGAGGGGCAAGTCTCCTGAAAGAATGGATTTCTTGTCGTTGTCGTTTTTTGCAGGTTTGATATACAAGTTCCTCTTCTTCCTTGGGCAATTATATGGCCTTGGAATATGCACACAGCCTTTGGATTGTGCCCACTCAATTATTAGCAGGGGGATTCGGCACCCAAGGAATTCTGACTTTCTGGGATTATAGTAGCAATTCCCAGTCGTACTCTGGACTTTCTTTTGCTACCTGTAATTGAGCAGCTGTAAGTTACTGCTATATTAACGTTGTAAAGCCCTGGGATAGTCTAATTCCAACTTGTAACGAATTATGTTTGCCAATTATCTGTTTGAAATTTTGTGTCTGAACAGCTATTGAAACAAATTGTACAGATATTATTCATGACAGCTTTGTACTGTGGAATGTACTTAATAAAAAACAAAAAGTTTGACCTCTGTCCAATGAATTGCTCAGTAGACATCAATAAATCAAGTATGAGTATTATGCAGTTAAAAAGCAAACGTTAGTGGATCTGGGTATCTGGGTGGGGGTATGTTGGAATTCTCTCTATGGTTTTATATATTTTTTGCACCTGACCTATAAGTTTGAGATTATTTCATAGTAAAAGTTGATAAAAATCAATCAGTATTAAAAAGCAGGATTTGAATCACAAAACTGAATAGTGATAACTGGCTGTGATCAGTAAGGCTGCATTATATCCTCTTTAGGGAAAATGATACAAATAAACAGGTTAATTGAGAAACATAATCATTTTCTTTAATCTACATTTCTGACCATCAGAACCTGGTCCAGAGTGTATTATTAATAGGCTGTAATTTCTGTTGAAATAGCACAATTGTCATGGTTGTTGAAATGAAATCAATTGATGCAACTTACCAAGTTAACAGAAGAAATGTTGGAACTCATAAAGTCATGTCCTAGACGCACAGCTCCCAGAGGTCATTCTCCAGCCGCGCCATCTGCTGCGGAGTGAGGGCTGAGCAGAGCCCATGAAACGTCTCGGGCAGGCTCAAGGAGCCTTGATGTGAGCTGGAGTAGCCGTGAACCCCTGCGGACCCCAGGTGGGTGGGCTGTGAGGGGCTGGGGGCCCAGAGGCAGCACCCATCATGGCCCTCAAGCGACTTCCACAGTGATGGGCAGGGAGAAGCCACCCTGCAGGAAAGCCAGCCAAGTCAGGGGCCCGCTGTCCCTCCCCCAAACACCCCCTTTCCTCTCCATTAACTCTCCCTTGGTGAGCAGAGGAAAGGACGAGACGGGGACGTGGGGTCACCTTAAATGGACTGAACTAATCTTCAAATGCCATATAACCAGCCCTGACTGAGCATGTTCAATTGATAAGTTTAGTTCTTTGCCTGAAAGGGGTTTCATAGCCACCTGAATCTAGCGACGGAGAAGTAAAAGGACATGTTTGCATGTCTGAGTTGGGATTGCAAAACTTCCTACCTGTTAGCAAATCACCTTCCTACCTTCCTTCCTTTCCGTTGTTTGATACTTTGCAAGCATCCGACATCTTGAGGTATTTTCCTGTCGTTCGTCTTAGGTCCCTCTCTGCCATTCTGATCAAGATGCTTTAGAGAGTTCGTAGAAACACAGTCCATTGCCCCCCTCCGTGGGGGGAGAATGTGCCAGCAGCCTGCCAGCGGGATGAATAAATGGACTTTAACTACCATAGGACTTAGTAACCACACTCCTGGGCCTTTATCTCAGAGAAATGAAGACTTACATTCAACCGAAAACCTGTACAGGAATATTTATAGCAGCTGCACTCATAATATCCCCAAACTGGAAACAACCCAGCTGCCCTGGATGGTTAGGAAAGCTGCGGTAAATCCACACTGTGGGCTTGTACCCAGCAGCACCAAGGAGCAAACTCTGGACACCTAACAGCCTGGGTGAATCTGCAGAGACTTATGTTACGTGAAAAGAGCTGATTGCAAAAAGCCGCTTACTGTACGGTGCCCATTATACCACATTCTTGGAACGACAAAATCACAGAGGTAGAGAACAGATTAACAGGGCTGGAGGGGTAGGGGGGAGAAAGCAGGTGTGGATAAAAGAGCAACCCAGGGGATCTTTGCGGTGATGGAAATGTCCCGTATCCATGTCAACATCCCGGCTGTGATGCTGTCCCATAGTGCTGCAAAATACTACCCTTAGGGGAAACACGGTAAGGGGACGTGGGAGCTCTCTGCATTATTTCTTACAGTTGCGTGTGCATCCACAATCATCTCAACATAAAAAGTTCGATTTAAGAAAAGGTGCCCCAATGTGGTCGGGGAGTTATAATCATCCTGCTTGTGGGGCCACGACCCGGCCTTTGCCGACGGCTGCAGCATCATGTCCTGAGTCCCCCGTCTTGCACTTCAGCCACGAGCGCTGCCTGTGCCTCCCTCCCCTGCCACCTGCTGTGTCTCCCACTACAGCCGAGGCCCACCAGCTCCCCCACCCCACGCGTGACGTTAGCCAGAGCAAGGAACCAGGTTTCTGTTGGCAAAACTAGGGTAACTTTTTAAGAGAAAGTAACTTTCCTTTATATAAGAAGTCAAGGATTTAGGAAACTATATTAGTCTTTTTTTTTTTAAGGCGAGTTCCACCGCCATTATTTGGAAAAGCACCTCTGGAAGCTGGAAAGGAACGTGTAATTAAAATTAAAACACTAAACTGTTACATGACAATAAAAAAGTCCCACAACATTCTAAATGCTTCCATTTTAAAAGATCAAATATTAACTTTTTTCCCCCCAAACACCTTTCTCACTATTTTGAAGTGGTTAACACAATGTGTCTCTTGATTGAGCTGCCAGGAGCCCCGTGTGGCATGTTTCCTTCGGTCACTAGGTCACTGGTAGGCAGACAAGAGGACACATATTTGCTCCTGGCCAGGTTTTTACAAGACGGAGCTTTAGAGAAATGCTTGCTACGTGGACTTCATGGCACTGGGAGCGGAAGGGGCTGCTGAGTGCCGCACCAGGTGATGGCACACACCTCGGCTCAACTGCTGGACTGAAAGGACGCCAAGGTCTAGAAGGTAAGATGATGTTAAAGTATTGGCTGCAAGCAATAGCAACCCACTCTAGCTATGGGAAATAGAAAAGGAATCTCCTGGAAGGACATGACGTAGATCACAAAATAGATGGAAAGTCTGGAGAAAAAGGCTTGAAAAATGGGCCAGGGCTAATGCAAACCAGACAATAGGAGGCACAGCTAAACTGATGCCACAGCACCCTGCTGCTGCTGGTGCCAACGTCACCGGTGTGAATTATCTCCGTCTCCATCTGCTAAACCAAACACCATGCCGTGGGTTGGCTTAACAGGACTTTATCGGCTCATGGTGACAGAGGCTCGGACGTTTGCTTCTTCCTGGGTGGGTGGCATCTGGCTGGCCTGCACTCTTTGAGGTTCCTTGGCTTTTCCCAGTCAATGGCAAATTTTTCTCCTTTCTCTTCTGGGTTCCACCGACTTCCAGCTTCTGCTCCTCCCCGTGGCTGTCTCTTTAAAAATCCTCCAGGAATAGGATTAAGACCCAACCTCATTCAGTTGGGCCATCTCTTAACCAAAAATACCATGTTCAAAAGGTTCTATTCACAATGTATTCACCGCCACAAGAATGGAGTAAGAACCTACTGCCCTAGTACCACATGAATATGCCGTCACGAGTACTACTGCCCAAACTAACAGCATCAGTCACGCCACCTCCCCTAAGGCTTCCCCCACCAGGACTGCCCCCTCCAACTGCCACCATAATCATCCCACCACTGACACTGGGGCCACCAACGCCAGCGGCACGGACACAGCCACCGACACCAACACCCCAACCATGGACACTGCCACCGCTGGACCCCACTCTCCTACCTAGCCTACTAACCTGTCCCTGCCTCTTGATTTTGCCTCCTCAACAGTCAAACTTCTGTGCAGGACCATCCAGTTGACTGAGCCTAGGTCCCAGGCCCAGACCCTAGCTTCTAGAAGCAACAGAAGCAGGTCTAAAATCCCTTCACCTTCTGAGGTTGGAAGCAGAACCCTTGCCTCCCACAAGCATCACCTAACAGAGGATTCCCCATGATCAGGAACTGGCTTCTGATGCTGGGTGGGCAAAACATAACAAATGTCTTATCCATACTTCAAATTGCAGGATGGTGAAAACTGCAGAATCTCCCCAATTTCTTCTCTCTCTTGGAAAAGCTTCATTTCATCTAACCGCTCCCATCAAGAAGTCTTTGGACCACTCCGGATCAAGTAGAACCAGATGTATAAAGGATTGCATTGACAAAGATTCTTGGGGAGCTTCCATTAGAATGACAGAGATGTCCCTACCACAGTCATTCATGGTGGGACAGGGGTGCAAAGGTGTGGCTGTCATCCACACGTTAGACCCCACGTGTTTCCAGTTCAGGCGTGAGTTCTCAACCACCTTTGGAGCCATCCTGAGCCCTCACCGTCAATGGTCTACTAGCTCAAGTCAAGTATGTGGTAGGCCAAGAGACAGGGGTGGGGGGATATGGTGATGGTGATGATGGCAGTGATGCAGTAACATCTAACATCTGAGGAGCACTTACTGTGCTCCAGGCATGTTTCAAAATGCTTGGGGACATTGTCTCATTTAACCTTCACACTAACCCCTTTAAAGAAGCCCACTATAAAGACGAAGAGGTAGAGACCTTGTGATGTTAAATAACTTGCCCAGCGTCACAGCTCATAAGCGGTGGAGCAGAGGTTTGGTCTTCACCACCAGCCACCCTGCCTTTTGAACAGCCGCAATATGAGGCAGGGGTGCAGCCGCCAGGGTCCGGGACTGTCAGTGCCATGGGGAAGGGAATCCCTACAAATACCCCAATCTTGGACAACACGAATGCCCCAGGAGGGAGTGGTTCGGGGGGATTGGCCCCAAGGGCCAGCTCCTGCCCAGTGTTTCAGGGCAGGAGGTCTACAAACCTGGGTCACTGCCTTCATAGCTCCTCAGTGGTTCCAGCATCAGGGTCTCTATTTGTTGAACACCAGCCAGGGACCAGGCCCTTTATATGCAGTCACCTAATTCATTCTTCACAGCATCCCCACGTGGAGTCTTATTCACTCTCTCCATGTTCTGGTAAGGAGATGGAGGCTTAGAAAACGTGGCCAAGGCTCCAAGTTGGAAGGCCATGGAGTTGAGGTTCTAGCCCAGGTGTCTCTGAGGAAATGCCTGCTGTTTGTGTGTGCACCTCCCAGGAAGGCTCAGCTGCTCCCAGTTTGGTGACATCCGGGGCCACTGCATGCTCACTTCCCCCTGCCGATGTGGTAGTGAGCAGAGACAGAGAGGGGCTATCACCAGGGGTGAGGAGGGCAGAGCAGTTATAAATGAAAAGTGTCAATTATAATGATATTAAAAATAACATCTGGCATTAATTAAACACTTACTATATGCCAAACACTCTGCTAAGTGTTTAGCATTCATCATCTCCTCTAAACAATGAATTATCCAGACGAGCCATCCATGGGAACTGAGCAGGGTGAAGTGTCTGCTCCGCCAGGTGGCATGACTAACGATCTACCTTGGGAAGCCCCAGGCCTGCCTGGTGAGCATGGGAAGGGAAGGGATGAGACATGGGCACACGCAGAAATGGCCAGGTGAGGCTGAGGGTGGGGCTGAGCTTCTAGCCCACAGCCTGAGCGGAAAATGCATCTTCTTTCTCCATATGCCCCCTGCATCCCAGGACGCCCCCAACTAGGGTGCAAGTATGGCTGCCTTTTAGATCCCCATTTTCACGAAGACAGGCCCGGCCACTTCCATCAGCCTAGTGTCAGGATTATTATTTCAGGATTATTACCTGAGACATCGATCAGACAGGCTTATCACGTAAGTCCCCTTCAATATGATATTCGTTCCATATGTAGTAGATGGGTGAGCTCATTGAGTACTTTTTAGTTGCCCTCCAGTGGTCTGGTGCCCCGACAGAAGCTGGACCACGGCTCATTTTGCTGAGTCTGGGGGGAGTCTAATGTGGACATCTGAATGAACTGGTGCCATGTTCTCAATTTATTCCACCGACCTTTTAGTGGCCTTTACAGATCAGCACCCAGACACCAGCCTGCTGGCCGGCCCTCACATTCGGATCCCTTGGTTATGGTCAGCAATGTCCTTCAATCAGGGACGGGTGCTACACATTTGAAATTCCCCAAGTAACAGCCTTGCCTTTGTCATTTGTGAATTTCTCCCAGCTCTTCTTGAACCTGTCTCATTTCCAGCCTATGCTATCTTTCAGTGACAAGTTGCCCTTGAGGAAATAGGATTCCTACTCTGTGTTTTAAAGTTCTCCTGAGTTTCTAGACTCTTGTCATAAGAGCCAAGTCCTTTTCTTCATCTTCTCCACGGTTTCAAGGATTTTGTGAATCTTCCAGGAGGAAGAGGCACTATTCCCGGAGCCAGGGAGAAGGGGTGGATCTGTGTTACTTAAAAATCACTCTCTGTTATGTGTTCCAGTATCTTGATGGTATTTTCACTTGCTGCAGTAGAGATCCTGCTTTTTGTGTGCCTACACTGAGCACTCAGAATTTAAATACAAGCAGACACCTGTGCTGGTTTGAAAATAGTTTGTACCCCAGAAAAGCCATGTTTTACTCCTGATCCAATCTTATGGGAGCAACCATTTCTTTTAATCTTAATGCAATACTGTAGGTTGGAATCTTTTGCTTAGATTATCTCCATGGAGATGTGGCACACCCAATTGTGGGTATGACCTTTTGATTAGATGGAGCTGTTGACCCCACCCATTCCTGGTAGGTCTTGATTAGTTCATTGGAATCTTTTAAAAGAGGAAGCATTTTGGAAAGTCAAAAACAACAGAGCTGACAGAAACTTCAGAGCATAACTGATACAGATGCCAAAACTTGGAGAACAGAGACACAGATGTTTAGAGATGATTCAAGCCCAGCAGACGATGTCATGAGATGATAAGCAAGCCAGAACCTGAAGAGAGCCAAGGGAAGCCAAGGGATGAAAGCCAGCCCTGAAAAAGCAAAGTGAGAGCCCATACAGGAACAGAGGCTGAAAGCAACAGAGCCCAGGAGCAGGGGACCAAGCAGATGACAGCTATGTGACTAACCCACTGACAAAGGTGTTCCAGACGCATCGACCTTCCATGAATTAAGATATCTTTCCCTGGATGATGTAGTTTGGACAATTTTACAGGCTTAAAACTGTAAACCTGTAACTTATTAAATTCCTTTTATAAAAGCCATTCCAGTTCTGGTATATCGCATTCCAGCAGCTTGCAAACTAGAACACTGTCTTTGGGTTATGGCCCCACATTTCAGGCTTCCCCCATGTTTGATTTCAAAAATTTACTCATTCCAACCACTGAAACAGGGTTGTGTCTGTTCCATGTCACTCAAGAGCAAGAAATATTCCATTACTTCCTCTTTTCCTAATTCAGGTTAAATCTGGCTCTCAGCCTCCACATAGCAGGAGAATGAGATGCCCAACATAACTCAGCATTGAGGACACCTCCCATTTTCAGGGTAACCCACATAACCAATGCTACTTAGTTCGGAAAACGTGGGGAAGCATCTCTGGCCTTCAGCCCATCATGGCTACCACTGAGATGTTCCTCATTGAGTTATCCACCCAAAATGAGTGATGCCACCCACTCCTGGCTAGGTGGGGGCAGTGTCTCTTCACTCTTCTTCCCCAGCCCACACCCTGTAGGGCCCAGTCCCCTGCATCTATGCACCATCACTCAGAGGCCCTGTCTTAGTTTTCCAAAGCTGCTGTCACAGATACCACATGATGAATTGGCTTAAACAAAAACAATTGATTGACTTATGGTTTTGAAATTAAGAGAAGTCCAAAATCTAGATATCAGCAAGGTGATGCTTTCTCTCCAAAAACTGTAGTGTTTGGTGCTGGCTACAGGCAATCATTGGAGTTCCTTGGTGTATTAGTCAGAGGTCTCTAGAGAGGCAGAGCCAACAGGAAAGATCTGTAAATATGACATCTATAAAGGTGTCTCATGCAACCATGGGAATGGACGAGTCCAAAGTCTGTAGAGCAGGCTATGAGCTGGCAGCTCCAATGAAAGTCCTCAATGAACTTCCTAAGAGAGGCTGGTTGGCTGAACCGGAAAGAGAGATTCTTCTAAATTCTCCTCAAAAGCCTATGGGTGATTAGATTAAGCTTCACTCATTGCAGAAGACACACACCCCCCCTTAGCCAACTGCAGATGTAATCAGTCATGGATGCAACCAGCGTACTCATGATTTAAGTCCATGAAATCTATAGAATCTACAGCAGTCACATGAAGCACCAAGCACCAGCCTCTATTTCTTCCCCTCGGGCAGAACCAAGCTTAGCCTCCTCCATGGGGAGACGCTGTCTTCTGCAGGCATGGCCCAGCGGTCACTGCGGGTGCTCTGCCTGCAGTCCTGGGAACTCACCTTTCTGGGGAAGCCAGCAGTGTCTTCTACAAGCCCCGAGCTTCTCTAGCTGCAGGACCACTCCCCAACAGTGCAGGCCAGAAGTGCAGGGAGACGAACACCCTGGGAGCAACCTCTAGCGATGACGAATAGCAGCTGGTGGGTAAATACTCCAGCTGCTGTCCCCTTCAGTGGGACAATGCAGAGGTGCATACCACACAGTCTCCCAGAGGTCCTGGTGGAGAGGGACTCCATTGCCCTCAGTAGTAACCTGCTCGCTAATGCGCCCTACATTGGCCTTTCCCTCTGGTCTCCCTTTTCCACTCGCCTACCCATGCCTCCTGGGATCACCTTCCAGCTTACACTCAAATCCTTGGCTCAGAGTCTCCTTCTGGGGACTCCAACCTGACACTCCTGGTAGCTTCTTTTCTAGGCTCTGAAGTCAAAAAGCTATCAACATCCCCAGAGGCAAGCCCAGACCCAGTCTGTCCTTCGTTGTTAGGAGAGGCCAGGGAAGAGAGAAAAACAGCCACTTCCTCTTTCTGAGAGTCTCCTTCTGCAACGAGAATAAAAGCATGAAGGGTGCAATGCATTTTCCTACCACTGAGCAATCACTTACCACGCACCTACCAGCATCCAGCCGGACCCACGGCTATCTGGGGGCAGAGGAGAGGAAGCAGAAAAAAGAGGAGATGATGACCCGGACCTCTGGGGAAGAAAGTCCTCATTCGAGGAGTGGGATGAACAACCGAGGAGCACGTGCGTCACGTGTCTGATACTCACAATCTCTCACATCTACTGGGGAAACTGAGGCTCGGAGAGATTAAGTAATTTGCTCAAGCTGAAGATGACCCAGCCCCGGTGTAATCAAACATTGGCCATTAGGAGCATCACCTTGATTTGGGGGCTCTGGGCAGCTCCAGGAGGGCATAGTGGGTTGCAGATTTCCCCCCACCCCCACATTTGTGAAGACGGCTTCTCCACCTTGACTGGGCTTTGTAAAATCGCATACCCCAGCCTTCTAGGGAAGGAGTGACTCAGGGGAGGTAAACGACAGCCCAGGGGAACACCCGAGTGACCCGGTCCATACAGGGTCACAGAGAGCAGGAGGAAGTGGTGGACCCCTCACTGCATCCAGGTCAACAGCAGTCAAGGGCACTGAGGGTGGGGACCTGCCAGCTCCCTCTGGCACCTACTCTGGCCTCCACAGCCGGACCTTGTGTAGGGAGCCTTGCAGGGTTTGAGCTCGTCGCCCAGACAAAGCCAAAATTGTGCTTGGTTAGCGATGTGGACGCCGGCTGAAAGGCAGGCTGTATCTGGAGCCATGTTTCCCTGGCTTTCCTCTTCTCAAGCCCAAGAGCTTGAAAACGCTGCAATGTGAACTATGCATTAAAATTTTTATACATTTATATATATTTTACTGAACTTTTTAATAACCCAGGGAGAGATGGCTTTAAATAATTCAATATGGTGTTGGCCCCGAGCTGAACTATGCTACAAGTAACCATGTATAAAATATGATGCTAATATCGCATAGCTTAAAATAATAAATGTTTATCTTGATAATAAGCCATTTGAATTCTAGTAACGAGTGAGTTATAGTTGCCATGGCGCCGTCTTGTTAAGGTTTTAAATGAGACGTCAGCAGTAACAGCGGCACAGACGCACATTTCATCCGCTTGCTGTTTATAAACAAACCGACTGGACAGTGAGTGGCTTGTTCATCAATAAAAGTTTTAAATGCCATTTATGAAGCCATCCAATGACTGGGGATGTGTGCTGCCAGAAACGTGTGTTCTCTCTCAGAGCAGCTTGGGGCTTTTACAGAAACTCTGGCCTGAGGATGGTAGGCGCCCTTCCCACCCAACAATGAAGCCATTGTCAGTGAAATAGCGCCGGCACGCAGTAGATGCCCAATAAATTCCTGTTGGATGCCCTTTAAGGGTCTGCCTTAGGGAGAAGAGCCTAAGGATTTTAGTGGCTCCCCAACCTGACCATGTGCTAGAATCGCCTGGGCAATGAAGTAGAAATAAGATTTCCCAGCCCCACCCAGACCCAGAGTCAGGATCTCCAGAGGTACTGGCCCGAAATCTTACCTACAAGTGATGGGAAAATTGCTTTTCCCTTAATTTCTTCAAGCTCTTTAAGCAGCACCGCTTAGCATTGGAGAAACCCTTGGAAATCCCCTTGCCCAGCTCCTAAACTCATGCAACGAGTCTGCAGGAAAGTGAGGACCCAAATTCAACCTTCCGGCTCTCTGGCCAAAGCTCCGAAATTCTTCCCACTGAACCTGTGCCTCCATACTGTGGTCTGTGACCACTTAGGGACACACAGTTGTATTAGTCGGAACTCTTGGTTATAAGTGAAAAAACTTAATGCCGGCAACTTAACCAAAAAACGACACGGTTTCAGATATAGCTAGATGCAATGTTTTAAGTGACATCATTGGGCCTTTGCCTCTTTCCCACTTTCAGCTCTGCTGTCCTTTGGTTTGATTCATTCTCGGGCAGCTTTGCTCTACTCGATGGGCCCAAAGCTCTAGGGTACACCGTCGCAGTTCAGTCACCCAGAGGAACTAGACTTCTCTGTCCCAACAGCAGCCACAGGAGTCCTGGGCAGGGCTGGTGTGCTTTGCTCCAACAGGGCCCCATTCCTGAACCAGTCACTGTGCTCCGAGGGCGGTAACTGAGTCTCAGGTCCACCCCAGGACAGAGGGCAGGGCTCGGGGACAGCAGGTGGGGCCGAGTGGCTGCCAAAGGGAAACTGAGCCACTGGGACCAGAGAGGGGATGGGGGCAGGGCAGGAGAAACAAGCGCTGTCTCCTCTCCGGGAGCGTGCCAATAGGTAGGCAAAGCCACAGGTCAACTCAGGCAGCTTTCCGCAGCTTTCATTTTACTCTGAAAAATAATTTAGCACATCAATACCATGTTAAAATAAGCTCCCAAGTGGAGTGCAAAATTCTCATGAATTTTTAAGATGAAACAGGGACTTGAAAGAACCATTGAGCTTCTAGTGGGCAGTAAGGGCTCCCCCCAGCCTCCCGCAGACTCCTAGGCAGGAGTTGGGTGGAGACACTCACTGAGGGGGTCTGGGAAGCCTGGGCGGCAGCGTGTGGCCCTAAAATGATCTGCACATTTGCATCGGTTATTATTTATTCCTTTGCTAAATCCCAGATCCCCCCACGCTGATTATAACTCCCCCGTGACCGTGGCTGACCCCATATCCTTTGTGCCATGGGTGCAGGTCCTGCTTTGAGTAGAAGGACCTGGAAAGCCCTACTCCCCACCCTGTACTCCTCACCCTGTACTCCTCACCCCCCAGCCCCAGGCACTTTGCCAGACCAGACGGCAGAAATGGGGTAATTGACTTCTTTCAAGCTGAACGAATTTGAGACATGACACTGAAGTGGTTTTAGCCTTGGCGTCGCCAGCTGGCTGGGCACGGAGCCCCTCGGCGCCCTTTCCTTCACATTGGCAGCTGGGCAGGAGGGTGTGGGGTGAGAGCACTGCAGGCCAGGCTGTGCCGGGCACCGGGGACCCGGAGGTGACAGTGACCGCCTCACTGTGCATGTGCTGAGTTGGGGGGGCGGGGGGGAGCACCCAGGTCCCCACGTGTGGTGGCACAGGCCTAGCCCTGCACAGAGGCCCCTTTGAGCGGGGGGGGAGGGGGCAGCACCCAGGTCCCCACGTGTGGTGGCACAGGCCTAGCCCTGCACGGGGGGGTGGGAGGGGAGCACCCAGGTCCCCACGTGTGGTGGCACAGGCCTAGCCCTGCACAGAGGCCCCGCTGAGCAGGGGGGGTGGGGGAGGGGAGCACCCAGGTCCCCACGTGTGGTGGCACAGGCCTAGCCCTGCACAGAGGCCCCGCTGAGCAGGGGGGCGGGGGAGGGGAGCACCAGGTCCCCACGTGTGGTGGCACAGGCCTAGCCCTGCACAGAGGCCCTGCTGAGCAGGGGGGCGGGGGAGGGGAGCACCAGGTCCCCACGTGTGGTGGCACAGGCCTAGCCCTGCACAGAGGCCCTGCTGAGCAGGCAGGTGGAGCTCAAGTCCAGGCTACCCTGCTGGCCTGGCTGGCAACCCTGGCACACGAAAGTGTCGTGGAGAAATTAAGAACTGACAAATGGTTATGATTACTGAATCATTACGTAGATGACTCTTCCTATGTTGTTGAATAGGCAGAAGTTAATACCTGGAATTGCCAAAACACAACTAGTCTCACCCTTCTTTATACTTTACTCACTGCTGTGATGGTTCCTCTAGCTCGGCCTTGCCTACCGACTGTCGTAAGGGAGGCAGCACCATCTCCCCTCCTTTGAATCCATAAAAGCCCTGAGCTCCTTAGACTCAGGGGTCACAGGGCTCGGGCCGTGGGCCCCTAGGCCACCTGCTCTCCTGCCTCACGAGTAGCGTTTAACTCGTTCTCTCCTTGCAACCCTGGTGCTGTGGGCTGGCTGTCATGTGCACTGGGCAGAGAACCCACTGCTGTGGTCCGGTGTCTGCAAGGGCACCAGGCCCTGCTGGGTGACGGGGGCCAGGCAGACCACAGGGAAAAGCTGGGAGCTGAGCCATGAAGGTCTGAGGAGCCAACCCAAAACAGGATCACCTGCAGGGAGGAGGAGCTGGCTTACCTGCAGGGAGGAGGGGAAGCTTGATCACCAGCAGGGAGGAGGGGGAGCTGGATTGCCTGCAGGGAGGAGGGGGAGCTGGATTGCCTGCAGGGAGGAGGGGGAGCAGCATGGGGCTTGTTCAGAACCAAGAGAGATGATGAAAAGTTAGAGGAAGCAGGGCGTGGGGCTTGGGTCTGGAGTGCTTTCTCCAGTAGGGGCTGCCTCTAGGAAAGCATTTCCACCTGCACAGGCTGCACGGCACACCTCTCCCCTGCTGCCACGGCCTCCACTGCCCCCGTCAGCACAGACCACACCAGGGGTCTGTTCACCTGTTGACTTATCTGTTCTCCCCCCAGGCTCTGAAGTCCCAGGGGACTTCACCCAGAGGGCAGGTGCCTGCCTCTCATCTACATTTCCAGCACCTGCCATAAGCCCGGCCAGGAGGAGGGGCCAGGGAATGTGATTTGACTGCTTAGTGGTTACAAAGGGATTCACATCTCTTCTCTCATTGAATAACCAAATCATAACCCTGGATGGCAGAAAATCTCATCATCAAACTCATCATCATATCATATAAAATTTTCATTGCTGAATGCTTGCCTTCCATGAGGGAGACCCGGGCATCCCCCCCCCAAAAAAAAAATTCTCACCATCATACCCATTCTGCAGATGAGGCCAAGTGACTCACCAAGGTCACCCTTTGGGAAGTCAGGGTTCTTGAACCCGAGCCCCTCCCTCCCCATCCTCCGCTGTTCTCAGCTCCTGGACAGCTTCTCTCACTTGAAGATTTCTCTAAGATGATTTTACAGTCAGTACAACCCCTCCTAGGGTGGGTAACACTTTAGCTAACCTGAGCCTCAACCTCTGTAGGTGTGCTCAGTGGTTAGGCCTGAGGTTTCCGGAGTTGGACCACCTGGGTTCAAATCCCAGCTCTGCTCTGCACTGGGTGCTGTGTGACCTTAGGTGACTCGCTTGACCTCTCCAAACTTTAGTTTCTTCACCTGTAAAATGGGCTCAGTAGAGTCCTACCTTATAAAGTTGGGCCAAGGTTAAATGGAACAAGACATGCGAAGTCTTAGCACACAGCCTGGAGCCTGGGAAGGGGCTTCAGTGCTGGCCGGTAGTAAAGGGCAGAGGGATGCAGCAAATTCAGAGCTCCGGCTCACTGTTTCTCATACTTTAAAGTGCATATGATTACTTAGGGGGGTTATTAAAATGCAGATTCTGATGCAATCGGTCTGAGGTGGGGCTCCAGAGTTTGCACTTTTAGTACATCTTTGGGTGAGTAGCAAAGCTCTAGGTCAGTTGGGAGCAGGGATGCGAGAGCCGGGTAGGTGAGGTTGAATGTGCTTCTGGGTCAGGAGCCCTGTGTGAGGTGAGCCGGAGGCTGGCGATGGTGGGGGTTCTTGGGCGGCAGAAAGGGGGAGGGTCAGAGCACAGGCGGGTGCAGGGCTGACTGGTGTCCTCTGCTTCTCAGAGTGGGGCAGTGGGGCAGGAGGGGAGGAGCCAGCCTCCATCCTGGGGTCTCCCTCCCCTCCCGGATGGACCTTGTCATGCCCCACGTGGGCACATGCCCGGCTGCCAGCTCTGCTTTTCCTGCCTCCCGGGAGGAATGCTGGGCTGCAGAGCGGCGCGCAGGGACCGGCCAGCAGGCAAATGGCCCTGGGTCCCTGTTCACGGGCTGGGCTCCCCCTCCATCCTCCATCCCAGCCAGGCTCTGCAGGACGCCCTGGGCAGCTGGGCCCCTGCTGTGGGTGGTCTGTCTGGGCCCTGCAGACGTCCCCCACCCCCGGTCCGGCTGCCTGGCCCAGCCCTCCCTGCACAGGGCTTCAGAGGCCAGAGCGGCCGGGGCTCGGCAGGATCTGGAGCACAAGTTTTCCAAGCCAGGCAGATGTGTCAGCAGCTGGGAGATCCCGGAAGGGCCTGTGAAGGGACCGTTATGCGATAGCCCCCGCCTGCCCACTTGGATCGCATAAAAAGCCCCGTTTTTGTTGGTTTTGTTTTGCTTTTTTAGCGAACGACAGGGCAGATGAAAGAGTCAGGGAACGTGATCTTCAGGAGAAGGCCCCTGCCACCGGCCGTCCCCCAGCCCCACCCTGTTTGTATTTGTAACATTCCTATTGATTAATCTTCACACACATACAGTCTGTACGTGCAATCAGCAGCTCCCAACATCATCACACAGCCGTGTGTTCATCACCATGGTCATGTTTTAGAACATTTGAATCTCTCCAGGAAAAGAAAGAAAAAGAAAAAAGAAAACACTCATACATCCCACAGTCCTTACCCCTCGCTCTCATTGACCACTAGTATTTGCAACTATCCAATTTATTTTACCCTTTATCCCCCTATTATTTATTTATTATCTCTTTTTTTTTTTGTATGCTGTATGGTGGGAGTCACATTTCATTCTTTCTCCATGTGGCTTTCCCGTTATTGCAACACCATTTGTTGATTCTGGGGGGCTGGGGGAGAGGTGCATGGGCCAGGAATCGAACCCAGGTCTCCCACATGACAGGCAAGAATTCTACCACTGAACTACCCTTGCACCCCCTATTATCCATATTTTTTTTTACTCCTCTGTCCATACCCTGGATAAAAGGAACATCAGACACAAGGTTTTCACAATCACGCAGTCACACTGTAAAAGCTGTATAATTATATAATTGTCTTCAAGAATCAAGTCTTCTGGAACGCAGCTCAGCAGTTTCAGGTGCCTCCCTCCAGCCACTCTAATACACCATAAACTAAAAAAGAGTATCTATATAATGCATAAGAATAACTTCCAGGATAATCTCTCGGCTCTGAAATTTCTCAGCCACTGAGACTTTACTTTGTCTCATTTCTCTCTTTCCCTTTTTGGTCAAGAAGGCTTTCTCAATCCCATGATGCTGGGTCCTGGCTCATCCTGGGAGTCCTGTCCCATGTTGTTAGGGAGGTTTATACCCCTGGGAGTCATGTCCCATGTAGGGGGAGGGCAGTGAGTTCACCTGCTAAGTTGGCTTAGAGAGAGAGGCCACATCTGAGCAACAAAAGAGGTTCTATGGGGGTGACTCTTGGGCTTAATTACAAGTAGGCTTTGCTTCTCCGTTGCAGGGGTAAGTTTCATAAGGGCAAGCCTCAAGATCGAGGGCTCAGCCTATTGAATTAGTTGTCCCCACTGCTTGTGAGAATAGCAGAAATTCTCCAGATGGGGAAGTTGAATAGTTCCTCCTTTCTCCCAAATCCCCCAGGGAGACTTTGCAAATACTTCTTTATTCATTGCACAAATTACTGTGGGATATATCAGGGCACCACACTAACCTGAACAAACCAACAAAATCTCATGCCCTGTTCAAGATTCCATGTACTCATGGTGTTCAACTCAACTGACCAGACAAATTAAATCAGATAATGCCCTACCCAAAATATAAATTTTGCACCAAATAAACATCTCTCCCTTTGGTCTCACACAGAGGTTGGAATTTTAAAATATGGACCATATCATTCTTTTCCCTGTGTTCTGATTTTCCTTAGTCCTGTCCAGATCAACTTCATTCATACCTCTAGTTGAAGTGTGATCCCTTTCTCAACTTTTTAAACAGTTCCTGTCTGGGGAAACTGCTGACTTTCATAAACTTCAGGGCTCTAACTCTGAGTCTCAGGTGTCACATAAATACCCAAAGATTCTGGGAAAGACCACGGTATAAGCAAACAGCTCAGTATCTCAGAATTTACAAATAACAGTTACAACTCCTGAATACATGTGACTGCTGTAAGAGCTTACATTCTAGGACCCTTTAGATAGGCCCAAACCTGATACCCATTCTCTCAACTTCGGTTCACTGAGTTTTTATATTTTGGTTGGTCCATATGAGTGAAGCATGATAATATTTGTCTTTTTATTCCTGACATTTCATTCAACATACAGTCCTCAAGGTCCACCCACCTATTTGCATGCCTCACAACCTCAGCTCCCCACTCTTAATTCTTCCAGCTGCTTCTGCTGGTGGCTCACTCTGTATGGTGAAGCCATATGATTTGAACATACTTTTTGGATTTATCAATTTTAGGCATTACAAATTACCTTTTTGCATAACCTGATTTTAGATCATCTCATGCACTGTTTAAAAATTCCTCATTTGGATGCTTTTGTAAGTGTAAATAGGACCTTTATACTCCCATTCCTGAGCCCACCTCCTTCCCTAGGGTCTCCTGACTCTGCATTTGCTGAGACAAAGATATCCATTTCTTTTCCTGCAACTTCCAGTTTTGGTCAGCTTCACCTTATGTTTTCAAGATTGATATTCTTTTCCACAACTACAACCAAGGCTGCTGCCCTGCATTTACGGCTGAGTCCACATGTGGAACATCAAGGAGTGGTAATATTTACCACTTACTAGGTAAGTATCGCTGGTGGCTCAGACAGGCGCTGTAATATGCCTGAGTACACTGTCTTTCTTGTAAACCTTTTGTTTCTCCTGGAGTCTCTGTTTGTCTTTCTTTTCTCCTGTCCTATTTCTCAATATAATATCTTCAACTTTTTCAAACTTTCCATCCTCTCCGATATTCTAGCAAGCAGGGATTTATACTACAAATATTCAATCACCAACCAGTCTAATTTAAGTCAATAGACAGGGATGATCTATAGCAGAGGCCAATCCGAAGGAAAAGGCCTGGTCACCAAGCACTGGGCAGTGCTGTGCCCGGCCCAAGCTCCCTGGGGTCAGGATCGCTGAGCGGCTGAGAGGCCCCCAGGAGGGCACAGGAGCAGCACAGGGAAGTGGCTCGTGCTAGCTGCTATTGATCAACCAGATCAGAAGCCCTTCAGCCCACGCCTCCCGGCCAAGCATCAGGTCTGCTAACAGAACGTTTGCCCCTGAGAACTTCTCTACCAGCCCCATCAGAACCGGGCCTGCTACCCAGCAGCCTTCCTGGGCCTCCTCGGCCCTGCTCTGCTGGAAAGAACTGACTTCCCTCTCCCCTAGACCCCACGTCTTCTTTCTTGGCTTAGTCCTTTGGTTTTCTAAATATAAGACCCTATTTTGCCAACTGATATTCAATTCCAGATACGAGATCTAACATTTAGTCACCAACTAATTCAAATGTTTATAGTTACTTGGCTTCTTGTTACAAAGTTACATAAAGATTGATACTTCAAAGTTTCATTTTAAAAAAAATCAACATCAGTGATATTCTATAGATGAGGAAATACTACATTTTGCAATTGCCTGAAAGCAGTGAGGACCCCCGGCCTGGCCCCTCCTCTATTTCGAGAGCAAGTCACACAGTCCCTGCAGTGGAAGAATGTAAACTCTTTCCCCAAGGACCGAAGCTCATGAGACTGTCACATTCTATAAGCTGTTCCTGGGTATGCCCCCTCCTCGCTCCCTCCCCATCTCTCTCTCTCTCTCTCTCTCTCTCTCTCCCTCGGGGTTGTGCTAGGCTGGAGCCCCAACAACTAAGATGGGGGCCATGGCAGCCCATGCACAGGGAGGGTCTCCCCTGCTCCTTCCAGGATGCCTCGGGCACCACGGTGACATGGGCCACCCAAACCACCAGCTACACCATCACTGCTCAGGATGTTAAATCTCCATGAGGACTATGTTCCTGCTAAAATTAAATGCAAATGGAAGTTCTCAAATTGTCCTCCTGTACCTCACTGGATTGTCTTCCACAAGCCCTGAGGTGCTCAGCTCCCTCTACAGGAGTCACTGCTTTATTCCATAAGCATTTAAGGAGCATCTCTTATGCTCTCAAAGTAGGTTAATATCTCCAGGTATTACAGATAAGAGAACAGATCTTGACAACCAGAGAGACCTGTGATGTGATAGATGGAAGCACAAATGACGTGGGAGCACCAAGTCAGATGGGACCTCCTAGAAGAAGGAATGTCTAAACAATCATCTCCATAGGTATGCAGGTAAGAGGGTAGATGGGAGAGTGGATGGATGGATGGATGGATGGATGGATGGATGGATGGATGGATGGACAGACGGATGGATGGATGAACGGACAGATGGACAGATGGATGGATGGATGGATGGACGGGTGGATGGATGGATGGGTGAGTGGATGGATGGATGGATGGATGGACGGATGGATGGATGGGTGAGTGGATGGATGGATGGATGGACGGATGGATGGATGGATGAACGGATGGATGGACAGATGGATGGATGGATGGATGGACGGACGGATGGACGGATGGATGGACGGATGGATGGATGGACAGACGGATGGATGGATGGATGGACGGATGGATAGATGGATGGGTGAGTGGATGGATGGGTGGGTGGATGAATTGATGGGTAGGCAAATGGATGGGGAGAATAAAGAATGGTTTTGTAAGTACGTCAGTAGGTAGAAAGATAAATGAGTGGGTGAGTAGAAAATTAACCTCCCAGCACATTTTCTTGAAGGAGACCACATTCACTTTGGATATGTTTTTGTATTTTGGGAAAAAAGCATACACACACAAAAAATCCACTATTACCTAGGCGCTTGTAATAAAGAGGGGATTGAGCCAACAGCCTCCCGTTACTCTGTGAGACGGCTTCCCTTCCCTGACCCCTCCAGCCTCCTCTTGGTGTACTCAGCTGAATGTACCCAAAACCTGAACACACTTAACCGAACAGTGTTCTGTTTTTCTCCTCTAGTGGAGCAGTTCAGGGCTGGGTGTCACTAGCGCCTCGGGTCCCTTCGAGGTTTCTGCCACCCCTGCCTCAGGGTGAGGCTTTCAGCTTCACAGTCACCTCAAGGCAGCAAGACGGCTGCTCTCCCATCATGTTCCAGGCAGGATAAAGCAAGAATCGAAGGACAAAGGGAAGGAGGTGGAGGTGTGGACAAAGAGGAAGAGGAGGAGTCGCCATCAGAAGGAAGGAGACAGGTGATGAATCTATCAGGAAGGTAAAACTCGCTCAGAAATCCTTAAAGACTCGTGTTTATGCCTCAGTAACCAAAGCTGTGTCACGTGGCCACTGCAGACCACAGCAGAGTCTGGGAGGTGCTGCTCTTTCCCTGGGCAGATTGCCACCCCAATACCAGGATTTTGTCTTCTGTTAGTGAAGAATAAAGGGGGAACGGATAAGGTGGGGGTGGGGGCCCTGGCCGCGGGGAACGAGTGCAGGAGCTTTTCAGGGGGCGAGGGAGCCCCGCCTCCAGAGGCTTCAGTTCCCTCGCTGGGAGAACAGGCATAAAAATATCCCTCAGCTACATCCTTCTCCACGTTTAAGGGGGCTCACTGGGGGAGCAGGTGAGGAAGCCCAGGGCACACTGAAAGCATCTCGCCCCCCGTGGCTCACCTGCAGCTCGGCAATGTGGTCGCAGAAGGCACGGGGCTCAGGGACACAGTCCCAGTCGGGACAGTCGCAGCTGAGCACCTGTGCTCCTGCCCGGTGGGGACAGGGCCTGAGCAGCTGGCCCCACATCCCAGCGCCCGGCACAGCTCTGGCCCCATCCCCCCTCCACCCACATTGGTCAGGGGCCTGGATGAAACCACGCCAGTCCGCGAACTCAGCCATGGCCTGTCCCCTCTCAGTTTCTCTGTAAATCAGATGTGAACCCCCTGCCACCGGTATTTATAACGCTATCGGCGCTGCAAAGGGAGGCCATGGGGACCTGCTTTAGAATGCAATGTGTGTGAGCCTATAAAGAACTTTTATGATGCAACAGCAAAAAGACAAACAACCCAATTTAAAAATGGGCCAAGGACTTGAATAGATATTTCTCCAAAGAAGATATACAAATGGCCAATAAGCATATGAAACGGTGCTCTACATCATTAGCCATTAGGAAACTACAACTCAACACCACAATGAGACACCACTTCACACCCACGAGAATGGCTATTATATGGAAAGAAAAGGAAAATAACAGATGTTGGAGAGGATGGGGAGAAATTGGAACTTAAGAGTGTTGCTGGTGGAATGTAAAGTGGTGCCGTCTCTGGGGAAAGCAATGTGGTGGCTCCTAGAAGAGTTAAATGCAAAATTATCCTGTGACTTGGCAATCCTTCTCCTAGGCATATAGCCAAAGAAAGTGGAACCAAGGTCTCAAACACAGCGGTACATTCACAGTTGCCAAAAGGTGGAAAGCACCCCAGGGTCTATCAACCCATGAGAGGATGAACAAAATGTGGTACGTGAACATAGTGGAATATTATTCAGCCATAAGAAAGAAGGAAGTTATGAGACATGCAACATGGACGAGCCTTGAAAACATTGTATCAGTGAAATGATCAATGCACATCAGGACAATTATTGTGTGAAATCATTTATGAGAGGACTAGAAATAGCAAATTTGCAGAGAAAGAACGTTTATGGGGAAGCGTGGAGGGGCAGTGGTTGCTTGCAGAAACTAAAATATATGCATACTGCGTCGCAGAAAATTTCTCTCTCTCTCACACACATACACACACACGAGAATTCACCATGTGCACACCGATGTAAAATGTTACTGGAGCTGAAAACCTTTGGTAACCAGCTTTGTTCTCCTCTCTTGCTCCAGCACCCACCTCCGTGCCCTCGCTGACACCTCATGCACATTTCCTTATTCAGCTTACCCCACTGTGATAATGGAGTAAGCATTACTCTGGCTATTTGCATTTAACAGATGAGGCTATTGACACTCAGAGAAGCTTGGACACACTGGGGTTGAAACCCTGGCTGGGCTGTTGGAATTTAAGTCCTGCCCCGAGAAGTGCTGAATGAATGGCTGTGGTTCTCGGTGCGCTCTGGGGACCAGTCCCTGCCACCCTCCGTGCTGACCCCCTTGAGCAGATTCGTTTGGAAGGTTAAGGTTCTGCCTGGGTAGGATGCATCCGCACGCGTTAGGAAGAGCGCACGGCCGCGTTTTGGAACCTGCAGTGTTTAGAGGAACTAAACTACCAGCGAGCTGCTGCCTGCGCTGGTTCTTCCCCTGCCGCCTCCTGCGGGGGTCTCCGGGCGGTGGGGGGGGTGGGGGGGGTGGCCTCGGGCTCAGCCTACAGCCAGCGTCTCCGTTGGGAGCCGGACTCGCGGCCGCCTCACTGCTGCCCCCTGGCGGCAGCAGGGAAGCACCGCAGGACCAGGACGGACAGGCGAGCGCTTAGCCCATCATTTGAAAGCACCGTGGTCGCTTGCTCAGACCCTCACTGTGGGAATCTGGGCAGATGACTTAACTTCTCTGAATCCCAGTTTCCTCACTGGTGAAATGGGCATGAGGCCTAACCCCGAGAATTTTTGTGATGAAAAAGATAACCGAGGTAATAACACCTAGCAAAAGGAGACTCTCCATAAAGTCCAGCCCCTCTAATTTTCCTACAAAACAAAAACTTAAATAGCACCTGATTGAATCACTTCAATTTAGTGTGTTAATTTCATAGAAGAATCAAAGGCCTTGACAGAATATTTCTCAAGGCGAATTAGTTTTAAGGGTAGGTGAGAAGGGGAAAGGAGATGTTAGGAAAACCCAGTGCTTAGGGCAGAGCTGAGTAGTTGAGAAGATATTCAAGACCCAGCCCATGACCTCAAGGAGTGACTTCTGCTTGTGTTGTTGGGACACAGCAGAGCAGGAGATATGAACAGCAGCAAGAGTTCCAGCAGGACAGAAAGGCCTGCAGGCTGGAGGGCTCCCTGGAGGAGGGGGTATTTCAGTTGGGATGGGATCTGGGGAGGAAGGAAGGACTCAAGAGGGTGGTCCAGATTGGGGAGGGGGGAAGGTGGGAGAATCAGGGGCTTTGTGTAGGAGACCAGCCAGAGAGAAGGCAAGAACGGGAGGTCGTGCCCCCTGGCGGGGGGGGGGGCTTCACCCAGGGCCCTCTGGATGAGGGGTAGTTTGTGAAGATGCTCAAGAGGACTGCCTGGGGCAGATGCTGCACGGGTCAGCGGAACCTGGCATCTCTGTGCAGTTTGATGGGAAGAACAACTCGATTTGATCAAATGCACAAAGAGTTTAAGTAGCAATCTTGGAAACTGGTATTGGCAGGAACGGTAAAGGGCCCCAGCTTTTGGCACCGGGAATTCGGGCAGGTTGCCCTGGGCTGCCTGTGGGTGCTGTTCTTTCCCACACAGCCTGTGTGGTTAGAATCCTGGTGTACCCCAGAGAAGCCAAGTTCTCTAATCTTCATTTAGTATTGCTGGGGGGGGGAGTTTATTTTGATTGTTTCCATAGAGATATGACCCACGCAATTGTGGATGGTAACTTTTTTTTTTTAGAAATCATTCCATTCTACATATATAATCAGTAATTCTTAATATCATCACATAGTTCCATATTCATCATTTCTTAGTACATTTGCATCGATTTAGAAAAAGAAATAAAAAGACAACAGAAAAAGAAATAAAATGATAATAGAGAAAAAAAACTATACGTACCATACCCCTTACCCCTCGCTTTCATTTACCACTATTTCAAACTGAATTTATTTTAACATTTGTTCCCCCTATTATTTATTTTTATTCCATATGTTCTACTCTTCTGTTGATATAGTAGCTAAAAGGAGCATCAGACACAAGGTTTTCACATTTGCAGAGTCTCATTGTGAAAGCTATATCTTTGTTCAATCATCATCAAGAAACATGGCTACTGGAACACAGCACTACATTTTCAGGCAATTCTGTGGGTGGTAACTTTTGGTTAGGTGATTTCCATGGAGATGTGTCTCCACCCATTCAAGGTGGGGTTGCTTACTGGAGCCCTCTAAGAGGGAACCATTTTGGAAAAAGCTCAGAGCCAACCAAGCCCACACAGCAGAGACTTTTGGAGATGCAGAAGGAAAATACTCCCAGGGAAGCCTTATGAAATGAGGAGAATAAATGAGCAGACATCGCCATGTGCCTTCCCAGCTGACAGAGGTTTTCTGGACAGCATCAGCTTTTCTTGAGTGAAGGTAACCTCTTGCTGGTGCCTTAATTTGGACACATGACCTTAGTTGTAAACTTGCAACTTAATAAATTCCCTTTTTAAAAGCCATACTATTTCTGGTATACTGCTTTCCAGCAGCTTACAAACTAGAACAGATTTTGGTACTGGAGAAGTGGGGTGCTGCTAAGTTTGCAAATACCAAAATGTTGGAACAGCTTTTTAAATGGATAAGGGGAAGATTCTGAAAGAATTGTGAGGAGCTTGATAGAGAAGGCCTAGAATGCTTTGAAGAAACTGTTGGAAAAAAAAAAAAAGAAAGAAACAAAAATTTAAAAAGATAAAAAAAAAAGAGACTGTTGCTAGAAATGGTAAAATGTGGACTCTAAAGATACTTCTAATGAGGATTTAGACAGAAATGATGAACGTGTCTCTCCAAACTGTAGGAAGACATCTTTTTGTGGATGGAAAGCAAAATTTGAGAGTGATGAACTTGGATATTTAGGAGAGGAAATTTCAAAACTAAATGTGGAAAATGCAGTCTGGCTTCTCCTTGCAGCTTATAATAAAATGTGAAAGGAAAGGGATACGTTGAGAACTGAATTCTTGGGTACAAAGAAAACAAATTGATAGTCTGGAAAATTCTGGGCTTCCAGAAAGGGAGAGCCCAGTGAATAGTGCCCCACGTGAGGATTTAACCAAACATGGGAGCAGTGAGCCCTTACAGGACAAGCGAGGATTGGAGATGGAGTTATGCAGAAAGGATTTTTTGTAGAAAGTCCTGTTGTCTGATGGGCACGATCCCAGCATAGAGCATAGAAAACCAGCAAGAGTGCTGTGGGACCTGTATAAGTGGAACCACTGTCAGTCTGGATTAAAAGGGACAGAAAAGGGGCAGCGTGAAGGAAAAACGACGTCAGAGGCAGAACCATGGACGCTAAGGTCTGAAGCTAGGAAACCTCAGGCCAGGAGAGCGGACCCAGCCACACACACGGAGAGGGGGAGTGTTCTGGTTTGCTAGCTGCCAGAATGCAATAGACCAGAAACAGAATGGCTTTTAAAAGGGGGAATTTAATGAGTGGCCAGTTGACAGTTCTAAGGCCAAGATAATGTCCCAATTACAACAAGTCTATAGAAATGTCCAGTCGATGGTATCCAGGGAAGGATACCTTGGTTCAAGAATGCCAGTGAAGTTCAGGGTCTCTCTCTCATCCAAGAAGGAACATGGTGAACACGGTCATGTTTTATCTCTCAGCTGGAAGGGCACATGGTGAATACGGCATCATCTACTAGCTTTCTCTCCTGGCTTCCTGTTTCATGAAGCTCCCTGGGAGGTGTTTTCCTTCTTCATCTCCAAAGGTCGCTGGCTTTTGGACTCTCATGGCTATGTCATTTTTCTCTGGCTCTCTCTGAATCTTCTTCATTCTTCAAAATGTTTCCTCTTTTATAGGACTCCAGAAACTTCTCAAGACCCACCCAAATGGGTGGAGACATGTCCTCACCTAATCTGGCTTAACAACCACTCTTGATTAAATCATATCTCCAGGAAGATGACCTGATTACAGTTACAAACATACAATATTGAATAGGGATTATTCTACCTTTATGAAATGGGATTTTGATTAAAACATGGTTTTTCTAGGGGACACACATCCTTTCAAACCAGCACAGGGAGTTTGCCTCAGAAGCAGAGAGCGGTCCTTTCCCCTCTATGCTCAGGAAGGGTTGTGCCACCTCAGGCCTTGGAGAAGGTAAAGCATACAAACAGGGGTTTAGGGGAGAGCCCGGCTGCCACCCCATTGTTCTAGAGGGGTGGAGCATGTGCCCTGAACATGGCAGAGAGCCTGGGTGAGGCTCCGATGTATGGCGAGGGTAGAACTGAGAAAAAGGTGGTCTCCCCAACAAGTCCCAGTGTTGCAACCCACTCCAGCATTTGGAGAGAGGTGGGCCACTGTGTAGGCCCTTGGAAGCGGCAGGACTGCCCCTTTCCAAGGATAGATGGCTCTCAGACTTTGAAATCTAATGGACTTTGCCCTGAAGGTTTTAGGAGCTGTGTGGGTCTGGTGACCCCTTATGTTCCTTCCAATTTTTTCCCTATGGAAATGGGAATATGTATCCTATGATTGTCTCTCTTTTGTATATCGGCAGCAGATAATTTGTTCTGAGTTTTACAGGTCCACAACCAGAGGAGAATTTTGCCTTAGACAGACAATGCCTTACCCAACTTTGTTAAGGATTTGTACTGTTTCTGACTTTGTATTGTATTTGTATTTGTACTGAACTGGCTTAAGGCTTTGTGATAATGTGATGGAATGAATGTATTTTGCATTGGAAAGAATATGTCTTTGGGGGATCCAAAGAGTGGAATGTGCCAGTTTGATGCTATTATGTACCCAGGAAAACCATGTCCTTTAATCCTCATTCAGTATTGCTGAATGGAATCTTTTTTATTCCATGGAGATGCGACCCACCCAATTGTGGGTGGTAACCTTTGATTCGATGGTTTCCATGGAGATGTGTCTCTGCCCGTCCAAGGTGGGGTTGCTTAGCGGAGCCCCTTAAGAGGAAACCACTTTGGAAAGAACCAACAGAGCCCACAGAGCCCACACAGCCAGAGATCTTTGAAGATGCAGAAGGAAAATGCCCCTGGGGGAAGCTTTATGAAATGAAAGAAAGCTAGCAGATGTCGCCATGCGCCCTCCCAGCTGAGAGAGAAACCCCAAACTTCACTGGCCTTTTCTTTGGAGTTATGGTGTCTTTTACCAGATGCCTTAGTTTGGACTTTTTCATGGCCTTAGAACTATAAACTTGCAACTTAATAAATCTCTTTTTAAAAGCCACTCTGTTTCTGGTATATTGCATCCTGGCAGCTCACAAACTCACACACAACCTTGACCCCTGTGTGGCCTGCAGCTGCCCTGTCAGCTGAACCAGGGGAGGTGGCAGCTTCTATAGCTGAGAGTCAGCAAGACGTGACTCAGGACCAGCCCTAAAGCAGATTTCCTGGGAGACCTAGGGCCTTGTAAAAAGTCCAAACTCCCAGCTCCAGCCCAACAATCTCAGTAAAGTCTCTGGGGTTTAGTTTGAATGTTTAGTAACGTCCCAGGTATGGATCTGTGTATCCAGGTCTTAGATAATTGATGAAGGGGGAAAGAGAAGGGATTTGGAATCACACAGGCCCAGGACCAATCCCAGGCCCGTCCTTTCCAGCTGGGCTGCCTTGGGGCAGGCACTTCCCCTCTCTGGTCCCAGTAGCGGTACTCTAAATTGGGGCTGATAAACTCCCCAGACAGATGTCAGGAGACTCCCAGAAGATGACTCAGTAGACAGCAGATTAATCCCAGGGTTACCTGGGGGGCTGACTGCTTCAGCTGTGCCCCACATACAGCCGGGGGGTTGCCTGTGAAGTCTATCCAAGAAGTGACTGTAAGTGTGTCACTCTCACCTCGGGGAGAGAGGGGCAGGAGGAGACTCATGTGGCAGACCCAAAATAAGTGCCGAGATTTGGCTTGCCCATGACACCATCCCAGCTGGTTGGCCCTGTAAGAAATATTAGGGAAACTGACTGTACTATCAGTGTTATATCTGCATTACAGAAGCCACTGTAAAACCTAAATTCTGTCCTGTCAAAAACATTGTTCCTCGCTAACTCTGACAAAAAGTGGGCATTTTGGGGGACAAGACTGGAAGAGATTGTTTGAAAATATTAAAAAAATAAATTAATAAAAACCTGTTGTAGAATTTCCCATGTGTATTAAACTGTAAATATTTTATGGAATAATATTTTTTTATACAATGACGAACAATGATGAAGTTGTCGGAGTCATGTAATTCTAGTTTCTTCTTAAATATGAGAAATATAAGTAAAAGTGGTGTGTGTGTTTTTTTTCAAAAGAAAAATACTGGGGAGACAGGGCTAGTCCCTGGGGCCCTGGGAGCCCCCCTGCAGCCCCAGGCCCGCCCCTGCCCCTCCCCTTGGCTCTCAGCCTTTCCAGGCTTGCTCCAAGGAGAAGAGCGCCTGGGACCCGGGACCTGAGGTCTCTGGGGGCTGGGGTGGCAGGTGACGGCCTGACCAGGGTGCCGGGGACAGAGTATGGATCTTGAGGTGCAGCGGGGGGGGGGGGGGTAGGTGCTTCTTACTGCAGTAGCACATGGGGGTACGGGGTGGGGGTGGGGCGCATCCATTTATTAATGGGCAGAAGGAGGAGTCATAAAATTAAGTTCAGCTCCAGAAACAGACTCCACAGTGGCTTAAACACTCAGGGATATCCAGGGTAGGTTTTCTTCTCCCATAAAGGAGCCCAGACAGGCAGTCCAGGGCCCCAGACCCCCGTGGCCGGTCACGGCTGACCCGAGTCGGGCCCTGCGTCGCGGGCTGGGGCCGGGGCGGGGTGAGCGGCCCCTCAGGAGCAGCACCCGGAGCTGCGCCCAGGGAGGCCGGCCAGTGTCCCCTCCCCTGTGGACTGAGGGGGAGAGGGGGCGGGAGGGAGGGCGGCTGGGGGGCCCAGCGTGGCCACCCCCAGACAGGCCCGCTCCACTCGGGGGCAGGTTTGGCTTGAGAAAGGGGTGGCGGCTGACGCCAACTGCGAGGGGCGCGCAGGAGGCGGGGTGCTGCCCTCGGGGGGTGGTAGATGGGGGGGCCCGGGGGGCGCCGGCAGGGTTGCAGGAGGAGGGTCAGGAGAGTGTGGGGCACGGGAGCCAGAGGGGCTGGTTTGCGGACCGGGGCAGCCACGGCCCTGAGGCAGAGGGGGACACGGGCGCTGTGGAGAGGCTGTTGGGTTGGGGCCTGGGGTCCCCGCGGGGCCGAGTGGGATGGGAGCGGCGGGCGGGAGCTGGGGTGGGGTGTTGAGGCCGCACGTGGAGGGTTCTTCCGGCTCTTGGCCGCGGAGGGGAGGAGAAGGCGGGGCAGTCGCTGGAGATGGAAACAGGTTTCACCAGGTTCTAAAAATGTTCTTTCCCAAGGGTCAGTAAGGACGAGAGTATTTCAACGGAAATAAAAAGAGGCCGCTGGAGAAAACAGTTACAATGCAGAGAGAGAGCGGACACGTGGAAGGGCGAGGGTGCGGGGCGTGGAGGGGCGAGGGTGCGGGGCGTGGAAGGGCGAGGGTGCGGGGCGTGGAGGGGCGAGGGTGCGGGGCGTGGAGGGGCGAGGGTGCGGGGCGTGGAGGGGCGAGGGTGCGGGGCGTGGAAGGGCGAGGGTGCGGGGCGTGGAGGGGCGAGGGTGCGGGGCGTGGAGGGGCGAGGGTGCGGGGCGTGGAGGGGCGAGGGTGCGGGGCGTGGAAGGGCGAGGGTGCGGGGCGTGGAGGGGCGAGGGTGCGGGGCGTGGAAGGGCGAGGGTGCGGGGCGTGGAGGGGCGAGGGTGCGGGGCGTGGAGGGGCGAGGGTGCGGGGCGTGGAGGGGCGAGGGTGCGGGGCGTGGAAGGGCGAGGGTGCGGGGCGTGGAGGGGCGAGGGTGCGGGGCGTGGAAGGGCGAGGGTGCGGGGCGTGGAAGGGCGAGGGTGCGGGGCGTGGAAGGGCGAGGGTGCGGGGCGTGGAGGGGCGAGGGTGCGGGGCGTGGAGGGGCGAGGGTGCGGGGCGCAGACGCAGACTGGTGGGGGCCGGTGCGAGCGCAGAGCAGGCGCCCCTTCTGCGAGGCGGGCCTGGAGGGGCGCAGGAGACCCGAGCCCAGGGAAAATGATATTTACCCTCAATTCTGAGTGTGGCTTCTGCGGAGGGAAAGGGACTTGTCCACTTCCGTCCTTCTCCAGTGGGATGGGTGGAGGGGCAGGGAGAGGCCCACCCACAGGAGGTGCCAGTTGTTTCACCAAATATATCGAGTCTTTAGCGAGGTAAAGGCGGCCTGGGTGAGGTGGGTGGAGCGGCTGGAGAGGGCTCAGCGGCCTGCTAGTGGGGAGGCGGGTGTTTGCTGGCTTAGGGATGAGAGCGGCCGGGAGGGGAGAGGAGAAGACTCCGTGGGAGACGCGCCTCCACAGGCAAAAGTATCTGAGGGACTTCTTCAGAACAAGAGCGTCTAACATTCCATTTTAGGCTGTTTGCCTTTCTGTGATTTTACAGCCACTGGGTTCCCTGAATGTACAGTACAAGTCTGCGGTTCCGGCAGATGCCCCCTGTGAATGGTTTCACAGGGAAGGCAATGAAAGGCCACTCCTGGGCTGGCATGGAGGAGGGCAGGGGGCAGCCAACAGGGCGATGTGAATAGGCCAAGAGGCCACAGAGGCCAGAACTCAGGGCCAGGAAGGGCGCAGGGATATGAGCCTGTTTGAGTTGGTAAACTAATGGAATGCAGTGTACCAGAAACAGAATAGTTTTTAAAAAGGAGAGTTTATTAAATTGCAAGTTTACAGTCTAAGGCTGTGAAAATGTCCAAACTAAGACGTCCAGGGAAAGATACCTTGAATCAAGAAAGGCCGATGGGTCCAGAACACCTCTGTCAGCTGGGAAGGCACACGTGACATCTGCTAGCTTTCTCTCTTGGCTTCTCGTTTCATAAGGATTCCCTGGGGGTGTGCTTCTTCTGCATCTCCAAAGACCTCTGGCTGTGTGAGCTCTGTGGGCTCTGAACCTTCCAAAATGGGTCCCTCTTAAAGGGTTCCAGTAAGCAACCCTGCCTTGAATGGGTGGAGACACATCTCCATGGAAACCATCTAATCAAATTTACCACACACTCTTTTGTTGCTCAGAGGTGGCTTCTCTCTCAACCAACATGGCAAGTGAACTCACCACCTTACCCCCTCTCTACGTGGGACGTGACTCCCAGGGGTGTGGACCTCCCTGGCAACGTGGAACAGAAATCCTAGAATGAGCTGAGATTCTGCATCAAGGGATTGAAAAAACCTTCTCAACCAAAAGGCGGAAGAGAGAAATGAGACAAAATAAAGTGTCAGTGTCTGAGAGATTTTAAACAGAGTTGAGAGGTTATCCTGGAGGTTATTCTTACGCATTACACAGATATCCCCTTTTTAGTTTATTGTGTATTAGAAAGGCCAGAGGAAAGTGCCTGAAACTGTAGAGCTGTGTTCTAGTAGTCATGTTTCATGAAGATGATTGTATAATTATATAGCTTTCACAATGTGACTGTGTGATTGTAAAAACCTTGTGTCTGCAGCTCCTTTTATCTATGGTATGTAAAGATGAGTAAAAAGTATGAATTAAAAATAAATAATAGGGGGAACAAATGTCAAAACAAATTGAATAGATTGAAATACTAGTGATCAATGAAAGGGAGTGATAAGGGGTATAGAAAAAAAATAGGGGGAACAAAGGTTAAAATAAGTTGGGTACTCAGTGGCAGAGTTCTCACCTGCCATGTTGGCAACCCAGGTTCAATTCCTGGTGCCTGCCCATGCAAAAAAAAAAAAAAATATATATATATATATATATGGCAGATGGAAATACTAGTGGTCAGTGAATGAGAGGGAAGGGTAAGGGGTATGATATGTGAGTCTTTTCTTTTTATTTATTTTTCTGGAGTGATGCAAATGTTCTAAAAACTGACCATGGTGATGACTACACAACTCTGTGATGAGATTGTGAGCTGATGATTGTACACCATGTGTAGAATGTATGTATATTGTTTTGGTTTGTCAATTAAAAATTAAAATAAAATAAAGACATTTTTTAAAAAAGTTGCCACCCACAATTGGGTGGGTCACATCTCTATGGAAACAATTTTAAAAAACCTACCCAGCAATCCTCCATGAATATTAAAGGACATGGCTTTTCTGGGGCGCAGCACAGAGCCCCCAGGAATGTGCCAGGCTTGTGGGGTGGTGTGGGGAAGGGTTAAGCTGCATCTGGTTCACACGTGGACCCGTGAGGCTGTGCTGGCAGGAGGCCGGGGGGCCTGTCGGAGAGTGGGGTCCACAGAGGGCACCTGGGAGGGGCCGGGCTGGAGCCCAAGGAGAAAGGAGGGGTTTACGAACAGCTTCGGGGGCACTTTGGAGAGCGAACCTCCGGTGGCCTTGAGGCCGGCTGAGCTGAGTCCTGAGGTCTGGGCTGCGGCCTGCGGTGTGGAGTGTTCTCCAGGGAGCCGGTCATAGGGGAGCAGACAGTCAGGCTCCTGCAGAATGGGGAGCTCAGGGTTGAACAAGAGTTGGACAGAGGGGCAAAGAGCATGAAGGTCCTCGTGTGAGGCTGAAAAGCTTGACAGTGTCCAGGTTACACAGGAAGTGCAATGGAGCCTGGAGGGGCTGAGCAAGAAATCCAAAGTGTATGTCAAGGACTTAAGGGTCCCACTGAGGTGAAGGGCAGGTGACGTGAGGGGAGGGAGGAGAGCTGGGTTTAGAGGGTTCAACATGTGGATTTAAGATGCTTTCGGTGGAGATCAGACTTGGGATGGCGAGGTCTGCACGTGCTGACGGAGTGGGTGGCTCAGGCAGACAGAGGAGGTTTCCAGAAACGAGGTAGCGGGCCTAAGGGGCAAGGACGTTGGGTGGGTCGGTCCCCTAGGCACTGCAGATCCAGGATAGTGGGACTTCAGTGGCAGGCCAGGAGAGGGGCTGCTCAGGGGACAGGAGATGCCAGCACTGAGCAGGGGAGAGGCTGACGTGCTCATAAGGCAGAACCTTCAAGGAGAAGGGGATTAAGGCCAGGCAGTCCGTGGTGCATGGGGCGCTGGGAGACCCGAGGCGCGGGGCGTGAGGCAGGACAAGTTGCCTGCACTGAAGACATCTGCGGGGGGGGGGGGCTGGCAGGGACAGGGGCCTGCCAGTGAGGGCTAAAGGACAGAAGGACCTTGTCTGCCATGAATCAAGGCTTCCAGAGGGTGTGTTGGGGGGGGGGGGACTGGGTCACCCTCACTGCAGGGTCACTGAAGGCTCAGAGCTGGGGTCGCACACCAGGACCATCCTCGGTTCTTCTCTCAGGACACGCGTTACTCACGGGTCATTGCACACGTCCCCACGGAGCCCTTGTGTCTGAAGGGCCTTTCAGTCCTCAGCACAGTGCCCCAGAGCAGGGGCAGCCGGGGCAGGGGGCAGCGGGGACAGGGGCAGCCGGGGCAGGGACAGCTGGGGCAGGGACAGCCGGGGCAGGGGGCAGCGGGGACAGGGGCAGCCGGGGCAGGGACAGCCGGGGCAGGGGCAGCCGGGGCAGGAGCAGCAGGGGCAGGGACAGCTGGGGCAGGGGCAGCCGGGGAAGGGGCAGCTGGGGCAGGGGGCAGCAGGCAGGGACAGCTGGGGCAGGGACAGCTGAGGCAGGGACAGCCGGGGCAGGGGGCAGCGGGGACAGGGGCAGCCAGGACAGGGGGCAGCGGGGCAGGGGCAGCCGGGGCAGGAGCAGCAGGGGCAGGGGCAGCCGGGGTAGGGCTCAGCCAAGTATACTCCATAGGCCCAGTCTTACCCGCTGTCTGTTTTTGCAGACAAATAAAGGGCACGGGAGCACGGCAGGGCCCATTCACTTACACAGTGCCTGTGGCTGCTTTCATGCTGCCAGGCCAGAGGTGAAGTCGTGACAGAGTCAGTGTGACCTGGAAAGCCTAAAATATTTACTATCTGGTCCCTTTAAAACAGTTCACTAAACAAGAGTGTATTTGAGAGACTAAACACACTTGCTCTCTGTGGATTGGGGTAAAACCCTGCTCAGGGCTGCCTGCGTGATTTTCTTTTTCCTTTTTCTAGTTTTCTTTTTCAATGAAGAGTGGCAGACAGGGCATAAATAGCAAAAAGCACACTAATCTCCACCACACGGCAATGGATTTTTACATGTGAAGGGAAACCACCCCTCATGGCATGATAAAGCCTATTTCCAGCTCCGCAGAGGCTCCTTTGCGCCCTTCCCAGTCAATACTTACTATTCTGACTTCTGTCCACTGTTAGTTTTGCCTGTTCTTGAACTTCATACGACTGATAGAATTCATGGGTGGTAGAGCATGCAGTGTCTCACTTCTTTCATCCATCGTCTGCCTTTGCGATCCATCAATGACGCTGCACGTGTAGGTGATTTGTCCCTTTTCACCACCATGTAATTTTTCATCACGTGGCTGGCCATGGTTTTTCCATCCTCCTGCTGAAGGGCGTTTGAGTTGTTTTCAGTGTAGGGCTCTGATGGGGAAAGTTGCGGTGACCATTACATTTCTTTTGCCAGGTAAATACACTCACGTATCTTGAGTATGTGCCTAGGAGTGGGATCTCTGCATTGGGGGGTAGGCGTTTGTGCGTCTTTAGTTAATATCAGCAAACTGTTTTGCACAGTTGTATGGCATTCCACTTCCTCTGAGAAACACATGCAAAGGGGATGAAAAGTCTTAGCTACTGGGAGGCTGGGCCTAAAGATGAGCTCCCGGGAGTTATGGAGCAGAGGAAGGAAATACCAGAACCACAGCCTGGAAGGCACCGCAGGAAGGTGGTCCTGCCAGCCTTGTGTGAACGTGGGCCAACGGGGTGTCGCCAATGCCCTGAGAATGGCCAGAGCCCCTGCCTCTCCACCGCCACCGCCCCCGTGCTCCCTGGGACCTGAGCCTTGCAGGGCCAGGTTCTCAGCTACGAGGAAAGGGTGAATTTCAGTATTCGGTCACACTCACCGTTCTTACAGGAGACTAACATCATCCCTGACAGCAGGGGGTCCTGATCTGAAGCCAGGAAGGCCCGATTCTCAAATAAGCCCCCTCCAGGTGTCAGTGTACTGAGAGGGCAAAGCCTTAATCATCCACCTACTTAGGGAGTATGGTAGATTGAATCATGTACTCCAAAAAAGTCTTATTTTTTTAAGAACGTTTCATTATTTTAATGGAGAAAATTAAATTTTAGTTTTGCATGAATATAGTTTGATACAAAAGCTTTTTATTAAATCCTGGTCAGCATTGACCACGACAAATAAAATCCATGTATAACCTTTGATATCCACTTAGATTTTGCCTCACACGTTCCTACTTCTTATTCTGAGCAAATCAGTTATTTTAAAAAGCACAGTTTTTAATCCACACTCCTCTGGCTGTGAGCCCATTGTACACAGGACCTTTTGAAGATGTTACTTTGCGTTAAGGTGTGGCCGCCGGCATCAGATGGGTCTTAGTCCATAGTACCAGAGGCCTTAAAAAGAGAAGAAACTAGAAGCTGTAAGTCAGAGAAGGCCACAAGGAGAAGCGAAGTCAGCAGGACACCAGAGGAGCAGCATAAGGAGAGTGAGATCCGAGGCAGAGATGCAAACTCAGTGTCATAGTTCCCCAGCTGCTAAAACAAACACCAGGCATGGGGTGGCTTAAACAACTGGAACGTATGGACTCACATTTTTATGGCTAGGAGAAGTCCGAAATCAAGGCATCAGCAAGGCGATGCTTTCTCCCCAAAGAATGTGCCGATGTCCCTTGGTACTTGGTTTTTCTGTCACCCAGCAATGCACATGACAACATCTCCTTCTTTCTTTGTGGGTTTTGTTGACTTGCAGTGTCTTACTGCTCTCCATGGCTTCCTCAGTGGCCTTCCTATAAGGCTTCCAGTAATAGATTAAGACCAATCCTTACTCAATTGGCCACACCTTAACTACAAATGTCCCCAACAAAAGGTCCTATAGACAATGGGTTCACACCCCTGGGAGTGGATTCAGATTAAGAACATGTTTTTCTGGGGAACTTGCTACCCTGAGAAACCCTGAAGATTGCAGCAGTCCTGTGCCAGGATGCTACCGGCTTCAGGTGAAAGGGTGACCTGGCGGGCATCTTGATTTTCGCCTTCTAGCCTCCAAAACTAAGTTCATATGCTTGTTGTTTAAGCCAGCACACTGTGTGGCATTTGTCATGGCTGGCTGGTAAAGTAAGATGGAAAGCATGGACTCTGAACCAGAGAATCCTAAAATCACCTCCCACCACAGAGGTTCTTCTCTGGTGGCGGGACTGCCCAGAACCCCTCTTGTCCAAAATCACCCCTTTTTGGACAATGATATCGTTGTCTCTCTGAACCCCAGGTTTTCTCTCTGTGCAGATTTCTTGAGATAGGTGCTATTCTAGTTTGCTAGCTGCTGAATGCAATATACCAGAAACGGAATGGCTTTTTAAAAGGGGAATTTAATGAGTTGCTAGTTTACAGTTCTAAAGTCGAGAAAATGTCCCAGTTAAAGCAGTTCTATAGAAATGTCTAATCAGAGGCATCCAGGGAAAGATACCTTGGTTCAAGAAGGCCAGTGAAGTTCAGGGTTTCTCTCTCAAGTGAGGAGGCACATGGCGAACATGGTCAGGGTTTCTCTCTCAGCCGGTGAGAAGGCACATGGCGAACACGGCGTCATCTGCTAGCTTTCTCTCCTGGCTTCCTGTTTCATGAAGCTCTCCAGGGGGAATTTCCCTTCTTCATCTCCAAAGGTTGCTGACTGGTGGACTCTGCTTTGTGGTTCTACAGCATTCTCTGCTCTCCCTGAATCTCTCATTCTCCAAAATGTTTCCTCTTTTATAGGACTTCAGAAACTAATTAAGACCCACCCAAATGGGTGGAGACATGCCTCTACCTAATCTAGTTCAACAACCACTCTTAATTAAATCACATCTCCAGGGAGATGATCTAATTACAGTTTCAAACATACAGTACTGAATAGGGATTAGAAGAAATGGCTGCCTTTACAAAATAGGATTAGGATTAAAACATGGCTTTTCTAGGGGACGTACATCCTTTCAAACCAGCCCAGTTGGTATCCTTGAATTACCTGCAGTCTCACTGTCTTGTGCAGTCATCCCAGTAGACATCTTCCACGAATCTCCTTCATTGGTTCTCACAGTTCTGGAGCCCTTGCTATTGGAAATGTCATAGGAGCTTGGTTTGGGATAGGTTGAGTTTCCAGCCCTATGAGACATCTGAGCTCAGCAGGAAACTAGCCACACAGGTAAAGAGTTTAGGAGATTAGGTTGGACCAGTATTCAGATCTGGGAAAAGAAGTAGATGACCTCCCTCAGGGCGTAAGAAGCAGAGGGCTGAGAAGTTAGTCTTGGAAAGCACCAAAATTTTAGGGCAGGACAGATAGAGGAACAGAATCAAGAAAGAACCATGTACTTTTTGAAAATAAGAACAAACCCATCAATCCTGCCAGTGGGTAGTGATTGTTCAGCACAATTGGATATTGTCTCTGAATGCTTTGCGCTATTACAATTGACACTTAAGAAGTTTCCCTTTGAGTTAGAAACTGTTTTAGTTCGTAAGTTGCCAGAATGCAATATACCAGAAATGGAATGGCTTTTAAAAAGGGAATTTATTAATTTGCAAGTTTACAGTTCTAAGGCTGTGAAAATGTCCAAATTAAAGCATCCAGAGAAAGATACCTTAAGTCCAAAGAAAGGGTGGATGATGTTCAGGGTTTCTCTGTCAGCTGGGAGGGCACATAGCGATGTCTGCTAGCTTTCTATCATTTCACGGGCAACTCCCAAGCTGTATATGGGGCACAGGTGAGGTAGTCATTTCATAAGGCTCCTTCTGCATCTCCAAAGGTCTCTGGCTATGTGGGCTTTATTGGCTCTAATGATTCCTTCTTAAAGGGCCCCAGTAAGCAACCTCACCTTGAATGGGTGAAGACACATCTCCATGGAAACCATCTAATTAAAAGGGTGGGTCACATCTCTACAGAAACAATAAAAAAGATCCCACCCAACAATACTGAAAGAGGATTGAAGAGCATGGCTTTCTGGGAGTACAGAACAGATTTAAACCAGCACATTCCACCTTTTGGACCCCAGAAAGACATGTTCTTTCCAAATGCAAAATACATTCATTTCATCACAATATCACAAAGCCTTAACCATTTCAGTAACAATACAAAGTCAGAAACAGTACAAAATCTCAACGAAGTCAGCTAAAGTCATGGTTTGTCCTAAGGCAAAATTCTCTGGCTCTTGGACCTGTAAAACTCAGAACAAATTACCTGCTGCCAATATAAAAAGAAGGGACAGTCATAGGATACATATTCCCATTTCCATAGGGAAAAATTGAAAGAAACACAGGGGTCACCAGACCCAAACAGTTCCAAAATCCTGCGGGGCACTCCATTGGATTTCAAAGTCTGAGAGTCACTTATCTTTGGGGCTTTAGAAAGCAGCAGTCCCACCCTTTCCAAGGGCCTACGCAGCTGCCTGGCTCTGTCCAAATGCAACCTTGAGGAACACTGGGGAGACCTTATTTTTCTCAGTTTCACCCTCTGCAAGCAATGAAGTGGTACCTGGGCTCTCTGCCATCTCCGGGGCACATGTTTAACCCCCTCAGAACAATGGGGTGGCAGTCAGGCTCTCCCCAGCCCCCAAGGAATGTGCTCCACCCTCTCCAAGGCCTGGGGCACTGAAACTCCTACTCTCTGCCTGTGGGGCAAACTCACACGGGTGGGTCAGATCTCCTGGCCAGTGGTCTCTTGGTTTCACACCTTAGCTTCCATGGTTCCACCTTTGAAGTTATTTTCCTTTTGATTTGTCCCTTTTCTGTCCCTTTTAGTCCAGACTGGCAGGGATTCTGCTTATACAGCTCCTGCAACATGCTTGTTGGCTTTCTATGTAGTAGACGGGATCATAACCATCAGACAAAAGGACTTTCCACAAATCCTTCCTGGATAACTCCACCTCCAATCCTGGCTTTTTCTGAAATGACTGACTGGTTCCATGTTTGGTTAAATCCTTACGTGAGTTTCTGGGATCTCCTCTCTGGAAGCCATTTTTTCCAGACCATCAGTTTCTGGTTTCTTTATACCCAAGAGTTTGATTCTCAACTTATCCCTTTTCCGCCACATTTCACTATAATCTGAAAGGAGAAACCAGACCGCATTTTCCACATTTAATTTGGAAATCTCTTTTGCTGAATATCCCAGCTCATGGCTTTTAAAATCTGTCTTCCATCCAAAACCACTCATCATTGCCAGTATCTGCCATTTTAAAGCAAGGGTCGCCATCCTTCCAGTTTGCAATAACACATGCCTCATTTCTGTCTAAAGCCTTTCAGAAGTATCTTTAGATCCCACAATTCTACCAACAGTCTCTTCAAAGCATTCTAGGCATTCTCTATCAAGCTTCTCACAACTCCTCCAAAATCTTCCCTTCGTCCATTTAAAAAGTCATTCCAACATGTTTGGTATTGGCAATCCATAGCACCCCACTTTTCTGGCACCAAAGTCTGTTTCAGTTTGGGTGTTGTTTCAGTTTGTGTGCTGGTTTGAAAGGATTTACGTACCCCAGAAAAGCTTAATCAATATTGTGGAAGCAACGGTTTCTTCTAATCCTTATTCAGTACCACAGATTGGAAACTTGATTAGGTTATCTCCAGAGATGTGACTCAATCAGTTGTGGGTGTTAAACTTGATTAGATGGAGACGTGTCTCCACTCATTCTACATGTGTCTTGATCAGTTTGCCCGCATCCTATAAAAGAGGAGACGTTTTGGAGAGAGGCCCTTTGAGAAGGAGGAGAGAGCTGCAGAACCACGACAGAATGACAGGAGAACCACGGAGTCCACCAGCCAGTGACCTTTGGAGATGAAGAAGGAAAACCCTGCTGGGGAGCTTCATGAAGCAACAGGACTGGAGAGGAAGCTAGTCACCATGTTCGCCACATGTGTTTCCAGTGGAGAGAGAAAACCTGAACTTCATCGGGCTTTCTAGAATGAAGGTAACCTCTTGTTGGTGCCTTAATTTTTATAGACTTGCTTTAATTGGGACATTTGCTCGGCCTTAGAATGATGAACTAGCAACTTATTAAATTCCCTTTTAAAAAGCCATTCCACTTCTGGTATGTTGCATTCCAGCTGATAGCAAACTAGAACAGTTTGTAAGCTGCTGGAATGAAGTATACCAGAAATGGAATGGCTTTTAAAAAGGGAATTTATTACGTTGCAAGTTTACAGTTCTAAGGCTATAAAAATGTTCAAATTAAGGCATCCAGAGAAAGATACCTTTACTCCAAAGAAAAGGTCAATGAAGTTTGGGGGTTCTCTCTCAGCTTGAAAGGCATGAGGTGACCTCTGCTAGCTTTCTCTTCTCATTTCATAAGGCTTCCCTGGGGCGTTTTCCTTCTGGGTCTCCAAAGGTCTCTGGCTATATGGGCTCAGTTGGTTCTGAAGCTCTTCCCAAAATGGTTCTCTCCTAAGTAACCCCACCTTGAATGGGTGGAGACACATCTCCATAGGAACCACTAATCAAAAGTGACTATGCACAATTGGGTGAGTCACAACTCCATGAAAACAATAAAAAACATCTTACCCAGTAATACTGAATGAGGATCAAAGAACAATGCTTTTCTGGAGTACAACAACAGATTCAAACTAGCAAAAGTACTGAGAGGACTTTGGACCGAATTCTCATTGTCAGTTTTCACCACATCCAACTAAGAGATTAAAGGCAGACTCCATGTCATAAGGTGCTTTCGGGAAGTCTTGTTTTCTGCTTCCCCAAGAATAAGGAGCAAAGGTTATCTGGGTGTTCCCCAGCAAGACTCGGATGTGAGATTGTAGAAATGAGAGCTCAAGAGTAGTGGTAGAAATGGTGCTTAAAGAAAGCACTCATCTGTGTTTGGAGAACAGGGATTAGACTGTACGCCTCATGAGGACAGAGGCTATGTCTATCTAGTCTCTGCTTCCTGTTGCAACACATGACTATGTTTGGTGTTCATAAATATTTATTGAGGTCTTTGAATGAATAAATTAATTAATGAATGGATGATTGGGTGGATGAATATCTGAGTGGAAACATGGATGAGTTGATGGAAGACTCAACTTCATCCATGGATGAGTGAATCAGTGCATAGACGATGAATGATGGATGAGGGGAGGTGTTGGGCATCATCCTCCAGTATGGTTTCTGCTGCTGCTCTTCCCGTCTCCTACGGCCCAGGCCAGCAGGACTCTGCCAGCAGAGACCCCCACTGAACCTCTTGAAGGTCGGGGATAATGATAAGGTTTATCTCCCCAAGCCTGAGGTTTATGTTTATGTAACAAAAATAGTGTAGGTGTGGAACTCAAGCCTTTACACACAAAAAAATAATGTTGAGAAATGAGTAATGTGTGTGAATATGTATAATTTCTAATACATAGTTCTGTGGCCTTTCAGAGAACACAATAAAGGGAGCTTCACTCAAACAAAACAAAGCAAAACACCATGTTAATGGCATTTGAACCATTTTAGGTTAGCACTAATGGGCCTTGTATAATTAATTTATGAGAAATATTTTTAGGATCTTCTTTCTCTGAAATTTAAAAATGATGCCTGTGAAAAAAAGGTTCCTGTTCATCTGTTTGCCTCTGCTGTAAATAACGTGCATCTGAGAAGTATGGTTTTCTCATCTGCTTCATCTCCCACACAAATATTCAAGATCTCTTTGATGGTGTATGACTGGAGTGACTCATAATTTGCCCTGCTTCCATTCAGATGGCCCCTGAGTATGGAAGAAGACACAGAAGTCCAGCCACATCATCCCACATTTTAAACTTGGGGAATGCAAAGCTGTCTTATCTCTCCAGCAGGGTTTCTGGGAAAATCTCTGGAAAAAAATGAATGGGAGGTCATTTGTCACTGTCCAGGCCCTGTGTAGCTTCTGTGAAATTCATGTTGTGGGTATTAGAAGATCATCCATTCAGAGAGACTCATTATGCACAGGTCAGATCACATCACTCATTACACTGGTTTGAAATTGTTATGCACCCCCAGAAAATCCATGTACTTTTTCCTAATCCAATCTCGTGGTGTCAGACCTGTTGTTTAGGGTGGAAACTTTGATTGGATTGTTTCCAGGAAGATGTGGCACACCCAATTGTGAGTTGGACCTTTTCATTAGATGGAGATGATTCCTTCCATTCAAGGTGGGTCTTAACTAGTTTACTGTAGTCTTTAAGAGAGCTCGCAGAGAGGGAAAGAGCTCTGAGCCAACACAGCACAGACATTTGGAGATGCAGAAAGAAAATGCTCCTGGGGAAGCTGTTTGAAACCAGGAGTCAAAAGACCAGCAAACACCAGCCACATGACTTCTAAGCTGACAGAGGTATTCCAGACACCATTGGCCTTTCTTGAGTCAAGGTATTTTTCTCTGGATGCCTTAGTTTGGACTTTTTATGGCCTTAGAACTGTAAATTTACATGTTGGTTTGAAGCTATTATGTATCCCAGAAAAGCCATGTTTTAATCCTGATTCAATCCTGTGGGGGCAGCAGTTTCTCTTAATCCTAGTTCAATATTGTAGGATGGAAACTTTTGTTTAGATTACCTCCACGGATGTGGCATGCCCCACTGTGGGTGTGACCTTTTTTGGGGGGGTGGTGGGTGCATGGTCCAGAAATCAAACCTGGGTCTCCCACACGAAAGGCCAGCACTCTACCATTGAACCACTTGGGCACCCTAGGTGTGACCTTTTGATTAGCTGGAGATGTGACTCCACCCATTCCAGGCGGGTCATGATTAGTTTACTGGAGTCTTTTAAATGAGGAGACAGTTTGAAGAGAGCGCGGAACAGAGATGTGGATGTTTGGAGAGGCTTGGAGCCCAGCAGATATTACTATGCACGTCACCATGAGATGATAAGCAAGCCAGAACCTGGAGAGAGCCAAGGGAAGCCAAGAGATGAAAGCCAGCCCTGGAGAAGCAAAGTGAGGAAGCTCCATAGGAACAGAGGCTAGAAGCTGTTTGAAATCAGAAGCCAAAGACCCCAGCCAATGCCAGCCACATGCCTTCCTAGCTGAGAGAGGTGGTCCAGAAACATTGGCCTTTCTTGAATTAAGGTATTTTTATCTGAATGCCTTAGTTTGGACATTTTTATAGGCTTGGACCTGTAAACTTATAGCTTATTAAATTCCCTTCTTAAAAGCTGTTCCATTTCTGGCATATTGCATTCCAGCAGCTTAACAAACTAATACAACCTGTAACTTAATAAATACCATTCATAAAAGCAAACCAATTTCTGGTATATTGCATTCCAGCAGCCTTTAGCAAACTAAAACAGGCTTTGGTAGTAGAGAAGTTCGGTGCTTCAGTTTGCAAATACCAAAAATATTAGAATGGCTTTTTAAATGGATAAGGGAAATATTCTGGAGGAGTGGTGAGATGCTTGTTAGAGAAGGCCTGGAATGCTTTCAAGAGACTGCTAGCAGGGATGTGGACTCTAAAGAGTCTTCCAATGAGACTGTAGGAAAAAATTATTATTGTGTTGCTGCAAACTGAAAGAAAGCCAGCCCTTGTTTTAAAGTGGCAAAGAATTTGGCAAATTTAGGTGCTGGTGTTAGAAGTAAGGGATAATTTTAAAGTCTTGAGTGAAGATACTTAACTGAAAAGATTTCCAAATTAAATGTGAAAAGTACAGCCTGGCTTCTCCTTGCAGCTTATAGCAAAATGTGACAGGAAAGAGATAAGCTGAGAACTGAACTTTTGGGTATAAAGAAACCAGAAAATGATGGTCTGGAAAATTCTGGGCTTCCAGAAAGTAAGACCCCAGAGAATTGTGCCCCATCTGAGGATTTAACCAAACATGGAACCAGTCAGCTGTTACAGGACATACCATGAATGGAGATGGAGTTATCCAGCAGGGATTTATGGAAGGTCCTATTGTCTAATGGTTATGATCCCAGTGTACTGCATAGAAAACCAACAAGAGTGTTGTGAGACCTGTATAAACAGAACCCCTTGCCAGTATGGACTAAAAGGGACAGGAAAGGGATAAATTGAAGGAAAAATGACTTCAGAGGCAGAGGCTAAGGTCTGGAACCACAAAATCTTGGGCCAGGAGAACGGACCCACCCATACACATGGAGAGGGTGGATTTGCCCCTGAAGCAGAAGGCAGGCCTTTCACTTCATTTCTCAGGAAGATTTTGCCACCTCAGGCCTCGGAGAAGGTGCAGCACATTCCTTGGGGATTGGGGAGAACCTGGTTGCAAACCCATTGTTCTGAGGTGGTTGAGTGTGTGCCCCAGAGATGGCAGAGAGCCTGGGTGCTGCCCTGATGCTTGGAGAGGATGGAGCTGAGAAAAACTGGTTTCCCCAAAGTTCCCCCTATGTTGCAAACATGGTGTGGCTCCTGCTCTATTCAGCCCCAAGGATAAGTGACTCTCAGACTTTGAAATCTACTGGAATTTGACCTGATGGTTTTAGGAACATTTTGGATCTGCTTGACCCCTTCCAATTTCTCCCCATGAAAATGAGAATATGTATCCTATGACTATGCTTCCTTTGTATATTGGCAGGAAGTAACTTGTTCTGAGTTTTACAGATCCAGAAGAGAATTTTGTCTTAGGACAGACCAAGCCTGTAACTGACTTTGATGAGCTTTTACATTGTTTTTGTCTTTCTATTGCATTTGTATTGTCACTGAAATGGTTTATGGCTTTTGTGATATCATAATGGGATTAATATATTTTGAATTTGGAAAGAACATGTCTTTTGGGGGTCCACGGGGTGGAATGTATGGGTTTGAAACTGTTATGTACCCCAGAAAAGCCATATGCTTTTTCCTAATCCAATCTTGTGGGGGCAGATCAATTATTTAGATTGAAAACTTTGATTGGATTTTCCCATGGAGATGTGGCACACTCAATTGTGGGTTGGATATTTTTATTAGATGGAGATGTGTTGCTGCCCATTCAAGCTGAGTCTTAATTAGTTTACTGGAGTCTTTAAGAGAGCTCACAGAGAAGGAAAGAGCTCAGAGCTAACACAGACAGACATTTGGAGATGCAGAAAGAAAATGCCCAAGGAAAGCTGTTTGAAACCAGCATCCAAAGGATGAGCAGACACCAGCCATGTGCCTTCCAGCTACAAAGGTATTTCAGACACCATCAACCTTTCTTGAGTCAAGGTATCTTTCTCTGGATGCTTTATTTTGGACATTTTTATGGCCTTAGAATAGTAAACTTGTAACTTAATAAATCCCCTCTATAAAAGACAATCCATTTCTGGTATATGGCATTCCAGCAGCTTTAGCAAACTAAAACACACACCCCTAAGGATCTGGAGCCTCCTCACACCTGAAAAGTACAAAGAAAACTCTCCCCATGGCCTACAACACCATCTGCCATCTGGTCCCACTCACCCTCTGAACTCATCTCTTCCAGTGCTCCCTCTACCAATGGAAACTCAACTTGCCAAGTTATCTCTCACCCCAGAACCTTTGGACTTGCCATTCCCTCTTTGGAATGCTCTTCCCTCAAATATTCTCACTTCTTCAACTCTCTGCTGAAGTGCTCCCTTCTCATAGAGACCTTCTTCACCAACCCTATCTAAAATACTACTCACCTCCTGTTCTAGTCCCTCATCCTACTTTTTTTTTCTTCATAGCAGTAATTTCTTCATGTATTTATTGTCTACCTCCTCAACTTGAGGGGAGACCCATGAAGGCAGGGACATTGGCAGTCTTGTTCACTGGTGTGTCCATGGCACCTGACACAGTATCAGGGGCTTCCATTAGTTATGTATTGCTGTTTAACAAAGTACCACAAATATTTGTGGCTTAACACAACCACATTTGTTATCTCACAATTTCTGTGCATAAGGAATCCAGGCATGACTTAACCAAATCCTCTGCTTTGAGATTTTTCATGAGGCTGCAGTCAAAATGTTGGCCAGACCTGGAATTTCATCTGCAAGCCTGACTGAGAAAGGATCAACTTCTAAGTTCACATGGTTGGTGGCAGGATTCAGTTCTGGGGTTGTTGGACTGAGGGCCTCAGTACCTTGCTGGTCAGCTGGGGCCTGGCCTCAGTTCCTTACCACATGGGCTTCTCCATAGGGAGCTCACAACATGGCAGCTGCCTTCATTGAAGTCAGCAAGGGAGAGTCTGCTAACAAAACAAAAATTGCAATCTTACATAATGCAATCCCAGAAGTGATAACCCATCAACTTTGCCATATTCTATTGGTTGACGCAAGCCACTAGGTCCAGCTCACATTCAAGGGGAGGGATTTATACAAGGACATGAACACCAGGAGGTGGGAACCCTTGGGGTCCATTTTGGAGTCTCTCTGCCACAGTTCTCAATCAATACTTTAAAAATATTGTTAAATCCAATGTCAAAACTGAGCCTGGGGTAGGAGAGCTGTAAGGTTCAAGATTCTTAAAATTCTTTTCTTGCAGAATGTAGAACTTCTGTGAAGTTTACTTTTTTTCTTTCTCCAACTTTGCTTTGTTGCTTTGTGACCAGCCTGGCCTGCTTGCCTGTGCTGGCTGCTCTAGGTTTTCAGAGCTCACCCAAGAGAAAAGAATCCCACACAACGCAGGCCCTCCAAGAATCTACAACCTAAAGACCATCATTCACAAACAATATTCTTTGTCCACCAGGATCTCTGGAGTTCATGAGATGTTACCTTACTTATCCAGTGATGGAAGTGGTGTTCTTCTTAAATGGATATTTTGCATTTAAAAGGTCTTATTGCTAGCTGAGTTAATAATGTATCTGATAAAAAAATTAAGAAAGAAACACACTGTTCTCTCGGTAGATCTTATTACTATGACTCCATTTTAAAAGGGCTATTACTTGATGCCTGGGATGCTGTTAAAGAAGAATCTTTTTTTTTCAGGAGTCACCACCACAACAGAGAGATTCCCTCCCACTCACAGGGCAAAAAATGATTACAGGTTTGCTCACGTAGGGGATTGGAATTCTTCTTTGCCTTCTCTGGCAAAGCCTTGGCTTCTTGTCCAGAATGAGCAGGCATCCCAGTGCATCAATATCACCATGGGGTGGTCACCACTCTTCAGCAGGGACTCAACCAGCAGAAACTTACTGATCACCAGGCATGTGCAAGGGGATCTGGGGGCTCAGAGGCACCGCCATCTGAGACGCTAAGCCCATTGCAGTAACAAGTCACAGTCCCACGAGGGAGCAGAAGCCATGTGGGGCTGGCCTCTGGCAGGCGTAGACCCTGCTTAGGGACCTGGAGCCTGCACAGAGGACCCCAGAAAGAACCACACATGCATGCTCAACGGTTACGACCTACAAAGGAGACTCTTATTCTGGTGGGAGGATCAAGCTGCTGAGAGGCTGGAGACAGGGTGGGACTATTCTGAGCTTTAATTTGATGCAATTAAAGCTATTCTGAGCTTTAATTTGATGCAAACCCAACCACCAGATTGCTGGGTCACCTTGGACATGTCAGTTAACCTTCCTAGCTTTTACTTAAAAAAATTATTTTTTTTTTTGTGAACTATAACATATATACAAAAAAGTGCTAAATTTCCAAGAACAGTTTAACAAGTAATTATAGAGCAAATTTCCAAGTATGGTATGGGTTACAGTTCCACAATTTCAGGTTTTTCTTTCTAGCTGTTCTAACACATCAGAGACTAAAAAGAAATATCAATATAATGATAGTCATAATCATTTGTAAAGTCCTTTCTTCTTTGTTACAACTCATTCCTCTCATTTGATCCATCTATCAATCTTCAGTGATATTTGAGCAATGACCATTCTAACTTCTTCATGTTGAAAAGGGGTATTGACATTTTGGGATGGGGGATGCAATGGTTGATGCTCTTAGAGAGACTAGTAACTCTGGGTTCAGAGCTTATCTGGCTTAGGAACCATCTGGAGGTTTTAAGTTTCTGAAAAATAAATTTAGTGAGTGAAACATTTATAAAGTCTCAGAGCCCAAGGTATTCTTTAGAGTTTTCAGGAATACTGTTGGTGATTACTAGGATAATTAGCCATATCTAACTGAAGTATAAGAGTGTATAAGAGTGACCTCCAGTAACTCTACCTAACTCATTTTATGAAGCTAATATCATTTTAATACCAAAACCGGGTAAAGATGCTATAAGAACGGAAAACTACAAACCATTCTCCCTTATGAACATAGATGCAAAAATTCTCAATGAAATATTAGCAAACTGAATCCAAAAGCACATTAAAAGAACTATACACCATGACCAATGTGGTTTATACTAGGAATGCAAGGATGGTTCAACATAAGAAAATCAATTCATGTAATACAGCACATTAAGAAATCGAAAGGGAAAAATCACATGATCATCTCGATTGATGCTGAAAAAGCATTCTACAAAATTCAATATCCTTTTCTGATAAAAACACTCCAAAATATAGGAATCAAAGGCAACTGATAAAGGGAATATATGAAAAACCAATAGTCAGCATTGACTCAATAGAAAAAGACTGAAAGCTTTCACCCTAAGATCAGGCACAAGACAAGGATGCCCACAAACACCACTATTATTCAACATTGTGCTAGAAGTTCTAGCTAGAGCAATCAGGAAGGGCAAAGAAATGAAAAACATCCAAACTGGAAAGGAAGAAGTAAAATTCTCATTATTTGCAGATGGTATGATACTATACTTCGAAGATCCTGAGAAATCTATAGCAAAGCTACTTGAGCTAATAAATTCAGCAAGGTGGCAGGATACAAAAGTAATGTACAAAAATCAATAACATTTCTATACACAAGCAATGACCTAGCTGAGGAGTCAGTTAAGGAAAAAATTCCATTCAAAATAGCAACTGAAAGAATCAAGTACTTAGGAACAAACCTAACTAGGGATACAAAGGACTTACACAGACAACTGCATAACATTGTTAAAAGAAATCAAAGGAGATCTAAATAGGTGAAAAGACATTCCCTGCTCATGGATAGGAAGGCCAGAAAAAGTTAAGATGTCAATTCTCCCCAAATTGATCTACAGATTCAACACAGTACCAACAAAATTCCAATAACCTACTTTGAAGATTTGGAAAAGCTGACTACCAAATTCATCTGGAAGGGAAAGAGACCCTGAATAGCTAAAAGCATCCTAAAAAGAAGAATGAAGTGGGAGGATTAACACTCCCTGACTTTAAAACCTATTATAAAGCCACAGTGGTCAAAACAGCATGGTACTGGCACAAAGATAGAAGCATTGACCAATGGAATCAAATCCAGAGTGCAGAAACAGACCACCAAAATCTATGGTCAATTGATTTTTGACAAGACCCCCAAATCCTCTGAACTGGGACAAAATAGACTTTTCAATAATTGGGCACTGAAGAACTGGATATCAATAGCCAAAAGAATGAAAGAGGACCCCTATCTTACATCCCACACAAAAATTAACTCAAAGTGGATCAAACACATAATTATAAGAACTAGCACCATAAAGCTTCTAGAAGAAAATGTAGGGAAACATCTTCAAGACCTAGTAATAGGTGATAGCTTCCTGAACTTTACATCCAAAGCACAAGCAACAAAAGAAAAAATAGATAAATGGGAACTATACAAAATCAAATGTTTCTGCACCTCAAAAGACTTTGTCAAAAAGGTGAAGAGGCAGCCAACTCAATGGGAGAAAATATTTGAAAATCACATATTGGAAAAATGTTTGATTTCTTGTATATACAAGGAAACATACAACTCAACAAGAAAAGAACAAACAACCCAATTATAAAATGGGCTAAAGGTATGAATAGGCATCTTTTTGGAACAGGAAATACAGATAGCTCAAAAGCACATGAAAAGATGCTCATTTTCACTGGCAGATCAAGATTACAATGAGATACCACCTCACACCTGTAAGAATGGCTGCTATTAAACACACAGGAAACTACAAATGTTGGAGAGGATGTGGAGAAACTGGGACACTTATGCACTGCTGGAGAGAATGTATAATGGTGCAGCCACTATGGAAGACTGTTTATGGTTCCTTAGAAAACTAAATATCGAGTTTCCCTATGATCCAGCAATAGTACTACTTGGTGTATACCCAGAAGAGCTGAAAGCAACAACAGAAACAGACATTTACACACCGAAGTTCATAGCAGCATTATTCACAATTGCCAAAAGATGGAAACAAACCAAATGCCAAACCACAGACGAATGGATCAACAAAATGTGGTATATACATACGATGGAATATTATGCAGCAGTAAGACAAAATGACGTCCTAAAACACATGAAAAGATGGATGAGCCTTGAGGACATAATGCTGAGTAAAATTAGCCAGACACGAGAAGATAGATACTGTATGATTCCACTTTTAAGACTAGCATAAATGTAATCAGAGGCTTATAATACAGAATATAAGGGACTTAGAGACACATAAAAGCTAGAGATGGGTGAACCATTAGCTAATGAGGTTGAACTCCAATGTAAGGGAATAAATAAGAGTGAAGGTGATTCTCTAGTGGGTCTAGAAGTAATATTACCATATTGAAGATGAACAAGATTGAAAGGAGTTGTAACTACATGTCACACTGATTCACACTAGAAATATGAATTTTCACAAGAATTACTTCAAAGATATGATTCTTGTATAAAGAGGTACATGGGGAAAACTGCTATTACATGCTATGAGTTATGCTCAAAAGGAAACTATCAGCACTACCACAGCAAAAGCAGAGGTAAATAATGGGGGAGGGACAAGAGTTAAGAGGAGGTTTAGATTTTCTATTTGGCAAGGGTGTGTTTTTTGGTTTCCTTTCTCTTGGGAACAATGAAATTATCTAAAATTGAGAATGTTGATGGACTGTGGACTTTGGGCCCTCTACATGATGCCTGATGAATGCAGGTGGCTGGGGATGCACCCACACAGAAGTAGATTGGTGAATGATGGTGTATGCTTATGCACAAAGGTTGTGCTGCTACAAAAAGGAACAATGTCATGAGGCATGCAATGATGTGAATCGACATGTGGGACATTTGGTGAGACAAAATAAGCCAGAAACAAAAAACAATGGTATGGTCACCTTTAAAAAATGTTTATAAGAAAATAGGGGCTAGATTGTAAATTTTTAGAGCAGACACATTAAGTCCGGAGTGGTGATTATTATTTCTGGATTTTGAGAGGCTATTTTATATATATAACCTGATATTTAGAGATAAGAATGAAGCCAAACAGGTTGGGGTTAAAATAATTCAGAACATAGGGTTAAGGAAGACAATGTCTATATTTTAGAACCACGCATACTCTTTGAGACGAATGGAAGAAAGGTTTATTTGGTCTGGAACTGAAATTTTCTGTAATGCATAATCTAATTCAACCTATCTGTATAGCTCATTTGAACAACTGAAACACAGGAAGCACAGAATAAGGTCCTTTAATCCTGTATAGATTATTGTAATGCCTGGAAACATCCTAGAGTTTATTAAGCAGAGAAGCTTAGACTACCTATCGGCATGCCTAAGAGTTGCTTCTGAAGGACCTCCGTTATTACTCAGATGTGGCCTCAGTCTCTATAAGCAAAACTCTGCAAGTGAGATCATTGCCCTCCCCCACGTAGGACAAGACATCCAGGGGTGAAAGTCTCCCTGGCGACGTGGGAGATGACTCCCAGGAATGAACCCATACCCGGCACCATGGGATCAGCAATTACATCGTGACCAAAAGGAGGAAAAGATGTGTGATTAATAAAATATCAGTGGCAGAGAAAATTCAAACAGAGTCGAGAGGCTACTCTGGAGGTGGCTCTTACGCAAGCTTCAGGTAGACCTTGCTATCTATCATAACCTGCCAACCCCCAACCAGGATCATTCCAGCCAATCCTAAAGGACACCTAGGGTAAAATATAAGATTCCACAGGGGTTCCAGACACTAGAGTAACTTTCCAGAAACCTACAACCTCCAGAAAGGTCTCTGGTCCAGATAAATCCTGAAACCTAGCCCAGTCTCTCCAGAACATCAGATAATTCCATCTCCCTACCCCATATTAGTGACAGACCCTTCCAATATGAGAAATTTAGAATTGCCATAGCCCAAACAACCCTAAAGAGAGAGATGGAAAGATCAAAGGTGTTGGTGAAGGTATACAGAGAAGATAGGATTTAACACATGAATATGAATGCTGAATCATTAAATTGGTATCTTTTTGTCTCCAGTATTTTAGAACAGTTAGAAGTAAAAACCTAACATTGTGGAATTGTAAGCCATGTCAAAGTCTGAAGTATGTTCTACAACTAATTGTGGTGCTGTGCCTTGAAGCTTATAGCTTTTTTGTATATATGTTATTTTTCACAAAAAAAAAGAAAGAAAAATAGTCGATTGTGATGATAAAAAAATATGTAAGCCCTCTAGCCGGCTTTATTCTGGAGTAACTAGAAGGAAAAATCTGAGAGAATCGTATGATAGCCCATGACAAACTCTGGGATCTGTCCTGTAACTACTTGTTGAAAAGTGCTTTGAAAAGTATTGCTTTTCTTATTTCTTTGAATATATGTTACACTACACAATAAAAAAATTTTTTTTAAAAAGTGACCTCCAGAGTAGCCTCTCGACTCTATTCGAACTCTGTCAGCCACTGATAGCTTATTTGTTACCCTTCTTTTCCCCCTTTTGGTCAAGAAGGCATTGCCGACGCCCAGCACCAGGACCAGGTTCATCCCTGGGAGTCACGTCCCACCTAGGGGGAGGTAATGAGTTTGTTTGCAGAGCTGGGCTTAGAGAGACAGAGTCTGGCCTTTGCTTTCAGCCGGGCCGTGAACCTGAACCCGTGTGAGCTTTCCCCTGCTGGCCCGGTGGGACATCAAACAGAAGCAAATGCAGGAGCAGTGGGGTGGACGCCGTGCTCTGCTCACAGCATGAGTGATGCGCACCGGTGAGGTCCCCGGGGCTGGGCGGGGGCGGGGCGGGCGAAGGGCCCCCCTTGCCTGGAGGGGCATCGCCGGCAAGGAGCCAAGGAGGCTGGGGGACAGGGCCAGGCCAGGCCGGGAAAGAGCCCTGCTGTCCTGCGGCCACCCTGACACCAGCTCCACTCCGCCGTCCCCTGGGGGCCCAGCGCCTTGCCGTCCTGCCCCCCCGGAAGGACGAGGCAGGGTGGGGGGCCGCGAGGTAGCAGAGTGGGCAGGTCCACCCCCTCTGCCACCGTCTTTCCCACCTGCACCGTCCCTGCCCTGCCCTGCCCTGCCCTGGACCCTCCTCTCCCTCGGCCTCTATCCCATCTGCCCTCGTCTAGCCATCCCCAGCGCCACCCCTGCCACGGCGAAGGACGAACGCAGCCCTGCAGCCACCCCCCATCATCCTGCTCGTGGTGCCCATGTCCCAGAGCCAGGGCCTCCCAGGGACTCCCAGGACCTCCCAGACCCCCCGCCTGGGTGCAGCAGCCGAGCACACGCTGACCTCGGGGCTGGCCCCATGCCGGCAAGACCTCAGCTCAGCGCCTCCTTCCATGCATGGCTTGGGCCCCCCTCTTGCCTCCCCTCGGCCTCAGCCCAGCTCCTGGAGACCAGTCTCTAAGGGTGGCTTAGGATCTGTGTTTCAGCGAGTGCCGCCAGCGCCGGGGCGACCTGCCTGGCCTGGAGCACCCGCCTGCGATGTGAGTGCTGCTGGGCCGCCGTAGCTGTCCCGGGGAGCCGGGGCCAGGGGAGAGGGGAGGCCGGGAGCAGCAGGGGGCAGGAGGCAGGCCACTGCGGGGGAGGCCGAGCCCAGAGAGAGCTTCCTTATGTTGTCACCTTTCTAATCAAGGTTCCCAGAAACGCTTCCCGCTCTCAGGGACATGGTAGGCATGCATCCTCTGCTCTCGCAGGAAGCCCTGGGCTGTGGGAGAAGCTGGGAGGTCGCTGGTGGTTTCGTGCAGGATGGCCGGGGCAGCTTACACTCCTGCGCTCAGGACCTGCTCGTGCTCTCTGGAGAAGGGCCTTCCTGCCTCTTGCCTGCCCAGGAAGGACAGCAGGCTGGATGCTGCAGCCCTCCCCCAGCCCATCTAGAAGCGCCTTCCAGTTCCTTTCTCCTCCCCCACCTCGGAAGGTCAGCTCCCCATCCTCTTCTGGAATGCTTGTCCCTTACACCTGGGGTAAGAGTCAGTAGGGGCACCTCTGTAAGGCTGCGGTTCCCCTCCTGTGTGCAGCCTGCACGAGGTGACCAGGGAGATGCTTTGGAGCCTGGTGGCCATCCCAGAGTCCCTGACCCCAAGGTCCACTGCCCAAGATCAAGTTGTAGTCCCCACCTCCCTGCCCCTACCAGGCTGGAGAGAGGGGGTAGTGAGGTAGTTTGGAGGTGTTATGAGCCCCAGAAAAGGCTCTTTTAACCCATTCCTGTGGTGTAGCCCCATTGTAGAAGGGACCTTTTGATTAAGTCATTTCAATTGAGATGTGACCCACCTCATCCAAGATGGGTCCTAATCCACTCGCTGGAATCCTTTATAAGAGGATAAAACACATACAGAAGCTAAGAGAAGAATTAAGAGAAGCTCATAGAGAAAAACCTCAGAGAAGCCAAGAGAGGACCCACAGATGCTCAGAGAAAACCACTGGGACTAGAAGCTGAAGCAGTGAAACCCAGGAGAGAAGGACCAGCAGACATCACCATGTGCCTTTGTGAATTGAGAGAAGAGTCCAAGTTCTGGGTAACTGGTCTTAAGAGACGGTATCATCCTACTGATGCATCACGTTGGACATTTTCACGGCCTGAGAACTGTAAATTTGTAAGCTAATAAATCTCCATTGTAAAAGCGAGCCCATTTCTGATATATTTCGTTTCATCAGCTCTATCAAACCGAAATGGGGAGGGAGACCTAAGGGGGACACAGGTGCTGGGAACCCCCAGTTCGCACCCAGCACAGAGCCTAGAGAACCTGGCGTCTAAACTGTGACGGAAGAGAGGGGAGTCGGTGCCAAGGGCCTCGGTACCCCAAATCCCTCCCAGGGTCCCCTCCTCAGAAGGGCAAGCCTCCCTTAGCCTGGGTCACCCTACGTGGCCTGGAGGACAAGCACAGCGCCAACATTCACTCAAAAGACTGGTCATCTGGATCCTTTTAAGTCAAAAGTGGGGATGGAGACACTTGGAGAACAGCAGCTTCAGAGCCAGCATGAGACCCAGACGTTTGGAGATGCAGAAAGGAAACGCCCCTGGGGAAGCTGTTTGAAACCAGAAGCTGAAGGACCAGCAGACACAGCCACGTGCTTCCCAGCTCACAGAGGGGCTCCGGACCCCTTGGCCTTTCTTCAGTCAAGGTGTCTTTGCCTGGACACCTCAGTTTGGACATTTTTGTGGCTTAGAACTGTAGACTTGTAACTTAATAAATTCCCTTAACGGCCCCCTCCCCCCCAAAAAAAGTCAAAAGTGGGCTTTGATGGGGGTCTGGGTGATAACTTATGAGGACCTGGGAGCCTAAAGAGAGACCTAGAAATACTCTGAAGACCAGCCGGGGCTGGGACGTGACCTTTGCTGAGTCTTCCTCGGACCTTCCCCTCCTCCCAGGCCCAGCTGGGGCTTCTGCCTGGGAGGCCGTGAGGCTAGAACGAGGAGTGGGGCGTGGTGGAGGAGCCCAGGTGTGGTAGGGGTGGGAGTGCAGAGCTTGGTCAGAGAAGCTAGCACAAGAGTCCGGGCGACGTGAGGTCCAAACCCAGCAGGGCCTGGGCAGTTGTGCGCTAGCTGGGCAGGCTGCTGACCCCCTGAGCCCAGTCTCTTCACCGGTAAAATGGAGCTGATACTCCCAGCGACACTCAGAGATTGAATAAGGTGAGGCGTGAGCCCCACTCCTGGGGAGCACATGGCCCGGCACACGGGAGGCACGTGGAAGACGGGAGCTGGTGCAAGATCATTTCCAGCTGAAGGAAGCCTTTCTCCCATGAGAGAGAAGCACGTCGGACGATGCTTTGTCTGTAAGCTTCAGCTGAGAGTCACAGCCTGAACGCTCCATCTCCCAGCTGCTTGCTCCCTCAGAGGCCAGGCTGCCCAGAGACCCTGGGGCCTGGGGCACGGCTTTGCCCCTCTTGCCAGGGCCCTAGACGGGAGCAGAGCCAGGCTGGTGTCTGCTCACCCAGTGGGCCTCGGCTCTCAGGTTCTCCTAGGAAGCCTGCCTTCCTTCCCAGGTTGGCCTGGGGGCCCCTGCTCAGCGCCCGGTGTTACTCCTGTCCCTGGGCCGCCACACCGCAGTCTGCTGTTTGTTCAATCATGCATGTCCCAGACGGGCCTGGGGCTGCTCCGGAGGGGCCGCCTTTGCCTTCTCCACTGCTGCCTTCTATGGGCCCAGCATGGGGCTGGAGCATCCTGGGCATTCAGTAATGAATGAGTGGGGTTGAGCCTCCTGCGAGCACACTCCTGGCTGTGTTGACCCCTCCGCGTGGCCATCAGGCTGCTTCTCACTCTCCCAAAGGAACTCAGGCTGACCCCACCTCTGGTTCTCCAGCTGTCCCAGGCCTGCTGCCCATCACACTCCAGTCTTGGCCCAACTCAGCCTCTCTGTTTTATTTTGCAACCTGGGGAAGATCCAAGGGGATGAGATGGGGTGTTGGAGTCAAGTGCGAGGAGGAGGGAGAAGGGCGAAGAGGAGGGAGGGGCCGGGGCTCCCTAGCTCCGTGCTGCCTGCAAGAGGTGTGAGCTGTGCGGGCGCTCTCGGCATGAGGCAGCAGCCCCCTCTAACGCTACTTCTGTTTCTTGGGTGGAAGGGACCCCTTGAACCCTGAAGGCAGCTGGGCAGGCCTCTGGCACGCAGGCTGTAGCAGGGTCCAGCGGGCCGCCAGAGAGCACCCAGCAGCCTGAGCACCTTTAGCAGATCCGCCCTGTGCTGGGTGCTGAGCAGGGACAGGGAAGAAGAGAGTCTTATGTGGGCTTTTTGGAAGTAGAGATGTGTGACCTGGAAGTAGATGTGAATCAGGTAGTATTAAGGTATGAATTGAAAGTAGGTGTGAATTTGAAAGGAGCAAGACATGAAATAAAAATCAGAGGACACAGTGAAAGTCTGCCAGCGTTTGCGTAACTGGCGTGCAGTTTCTTCATCCTTCTGCTTAGAGGACACCCCCCCCAGTCTTTTTTTCTGGAGAGAACGTAGCCCCCCACTCGCATTCTTGTGGCTTGGGTGGGCCTAGGTCGCCGAAGTACCTCTTTTCCCAGCCACAGTGACAAATTCAGAGATGGGCACATGTCACGAGGCAGCCTGATGAGAGCAGCGCTGGGACTTTCACTGGAACGGCGGACGGTTCTGTTCTCTGTCCTCCGGGATTAACAAGCTGCTGGACGGAAGTCTCGAGTGCTGCCACCATCCCTGTCACCCCAGCACAGAGCCTGCCCGCGAGTAAAGCCACTCCACAAGAGAGAACAGCGATATACGCACAGTGCCCGCTATTGCCAACGGCATGGGTGCACCACGCCAGGACACCAAGCTACCCTGGTCATTCAGATCCAATCAGTTCCGTTTGTGCTAAAGGCAGTTATGCTTGGTGTGTGTGTGTGTGTGTGTGTGTGTGTGTGTGTGTGTGTGAGACCTGTAGACCACAGAGGACAAATTAGTACAGAAACAAGAAGAAGTAAAAGAAGGAAACAACAGAAGCCCCTCCAAGTAAGAGGCTTGCAGATAATCCAGCCTGGGAAGCAACGCCATTGCAGTGGCCTTGTCTGGCCTGCCCCCCGGGACAAAGGGCCCTAGCAAGGTGGTGCCTTGGGAAGACGCTCTGGGAGCCTGGCTAACCATGGGGCTGAAGCAGGACTGACCTCACAGGTTGGGAGCCCCTATAAGATTTCATTTGGAGAAAAAAGAATGGATGTGGTGAGGAGAGATTGCCTGCATGGAAAAAAAAAAGCCTATAAACTGGTGTATTTCTCCAGGTCTAAGACTAGTAGTTATCACATTCTACAATCCAGGCACACCTCGTGGCCCCACCTCACAGCGGCAGTGTCAGGAGGAGGGAGTGGTGTCACAGCTGTGTTGCAGCCAGAGGATTAGCAACGAGTTGCAGAAACACTTGGCCATGTGGCCTGGGCCTGTGATCGTGACACACTCCTCCGCCCTAGCTAGCGTGTTGCTTCTATGTGGCTTGTGCTGTCTGGGCGGTCCACAGCTCAGGGCTGCCCTGCTCCAGTGTTGGCCTGTGTGTTAATGGTGCAGGGTCTTACTTCACAGGGGGCTCTTGTGCTCCCTTTGGGGTAACCACTGCCTCCAGCCACGTGCAGACAGACTTCTGACACCCATGGCCTGGCTGTGCACCAGGTACAAATGCAAAGCTGAAATAGACACAGCCTGATGGGGCTGATGATGCTGCGGGGGCAACAGACATTATAAAATAACCAGTGCTTCAGCTACCAGCCAAGATGGTCCAAGGGTGACCAAATTTACATGCCCACCTTAAATATCTACATGTGATAAAATGCATGGAACAGCAACTTTCATTCACTGGACCACAGGCAATGCAAGACAGTAATCCTGAGAAAGAGAGGATACAAAAGAGGCAAGCCCTGTGAATGCCTCAGTTTACTGCCTAGAGAAAGTTTCCAGGCCACAGCACAGGGAGGGGGAACCCAGAGGGAGCCCAGCAGTATCTCTGAGATGAGGACACAAAGTTAGGAGGCTATGGCAGACAGAATCACTGGGCAGAGTCCAGGAGAAGAGAAGGCTGCACGCTGAGAGAGAACTGAAGATCTGCAGGACATCATCAGGTCTTCTGCTGAGTCCTTATCAGGGCCAGCCCTGAGGAAACTACCTAAGGCTAAGGAAAGAATGATCCTAAAGGAGCAGATGGGACAATCCACAGAGCTCACCCAACTCTGTAATTCTCAACAGCCGGAATGGAAAACCTTGTAATACATGGGGAATTAGGTAGAATCCTCAAAAAGTGTATAATCACAGTAGTGGAGCAAAACAAACTGCAGATTAAAGGCTGTGCTTGTCTGATACAATAAAGCTGAAAAGCATGCTTTGGAAGGATCAGACTGTTCCCAAGGAACTTATGTCTTCTAGCACCCAACAAGGCATTACTGATTCACAATGTCTGGAATTCAATAAAAAATTGCAAGGCATGGGACATGTAAGAAATTGGGTGTGGTCTGATATAGCTGTGTCTTCTTCAGAAATGTCTGACTTCAAAGAAGCAGGTTGGAGAAGATTTGCTGAGATGTGTAGATACATGCTGCTTTTTTTCTGGGGAAGGAGAAGAAAGTGCACCTGGAACACCCACGGACTGCCTGATTCATACAGATGGTAAGAGGATAAAGAAAGAGTCTTCCTAAGAGTTTGGAGGGACAGTCATGTCTAGATCCAGTCTGAATAACCCGGGCATCTGTGGCTCGTGGAAGGACACTCTGATGGTAAAACAAATACCCAAGCTGCAGAGGCAGTTCTTATCCAGACGGTGTCATATTGCCCTGCTCTTCACCTTGGGGCGAGCTACTGCAGGAATTTGGAATCCTGAGCCATGAATATGACCACATAAGGAGTCCAGGTAGGTTTTCTCACTCAACAGGAGCCATCACAGGCAGTGAAAATGCACCCCATGCTTCAAGCCAGGTCTCTGCACCGGGTTACACCCCCTCGCACTGCTGAGGCTGCTTTCAGAATAGACGGCAGACAGGAGCAGAGGGCTCTGAACCACTGCTGGGGGCTCCAGCCTTCTCTACCCCTGTTCCCTGCTGCCTCTCCATTGCCTGCCTTCTCAGTATCACAAGTCACTAAATCATCTCAAGATGGGAAATATCTCAAAAACTACAGGGCCCCAAAGTCCAGCAGTATTTCCCCCTTTGTGGACCTTACAGACTTCCTAAAAGCCCCTCCAGAGAGAGAGGTTCCATACTGTTAGGCAAAGCATGGAATGTCATCAGTGAGGGTTTTTTCATGTCAGCTTAATAATGGGTAGAATGTTACCACATAAATCTGCTAAAATCGTGTGACGATTGTCCATGAAGACAGCTGGGGGAGGAAAATGAATTACTGAGCATGAAAAGAAACAGGGGACTATATCCCATAATGAAGAGAAAAAATAAAGCAATCAAGACTGACCCTGAAAATATAAAAGTAATGGAATAAGTAGAGACGTTAAAAGTAGAATAATAGTGGTACTATTTCAAATGGTCTAATATGTATGTAGTTGAAATCACCAAAGGAGGGGGTTAGACGGAAAAAATATTTCAAGAATAAAGAAACTTTTCCAAATTTGGTGAAAACTATAAGATCACAGATCAAAGAAGGTTAATGAACCCCAAACAGAAGGCACATGGAGGAAACTATTACACACCCAGTGTGTAAATTGGATTGTGCACCCCAGCACACACATGGTCTTAATCCTGACCTGTGTCCTTGTGGGTGTAAATTCATTGTACATAGGAAGATTTTTTTTTTTTTTTTTTTTTTGCTATCTGTAAGAGAATAATTTTTAATTAAAAAATACAAGCAGGTTAAAAGTGAAAGGATGGAACAAAACATGGCCACAAGAGTAACCAAAATAGAGCTGTGGTAGCTATACAAATATCAGATAAAATAGACTTTTAGTAAAAAACTTATGTGCTTCAAATAAGGTCAGTATACAATGATAAAGGGGTCAATTCAATGAGAAGACAAAACAATTGTAAATATGTATGCATCTAACAGCAGATCTATAAAATATGTGAGGCAAATATGGGTAAATTTGAAGAGAAAAATTCATGGTTCCACATTAATTGCAGGAGATTTCAATACACCACTCTCAAAATGAACAGAACATCCTGACATAAAATCACAAAGAAATAAAAAACTTGAATGATACTCTTAACAGACATTTATACAACATTTCACCCAACAGCAACAGAACATACACTCCTCTCAAGTATGCATGGATCACTCTCCAGGATAAAGCATATCCTAGGTAACAAAGAAAAGACCCAACAAACTAAAAAATATTGAAATTGTACAATATTAATTTTTTTTTTATTTTTTATTAATTAAAAAAAGAATTAACAAAACAATTAGAAATCATTCCAATCTACATGTACAATCAGTAATTCTTAATAACATCACATAGTTGCATATTCATCATTTCTTAGTACATTTGCATCGATTTAGAAAAAGAAATAAAAAGACAACAGAATAAGAATTAAAACAATAATAGAAAGAAAAAAAAACAAAAAAAACAAAAACAAAAAACCTATACCTCACATGCAGCTTCATTCAGTGTTTTAACATAATTGCATTACAATTGGGTAGTATTGTGCTGTCCATTTCTGAGTTTTTATATCCAGTCCCGTTGTACAGTCTGTATCCCTTCATCTCCAATTATCCCTTCTCTTTTTTTTTTTTTTTTAATTAACGGAAAAAAAGAAATTAACCCAACATTTAGAGATCATACCATTCTACACATGCAATCATTAATTCTTAACATCATCACATAGATGCATGATCATCATTTCTTAGTACATTTGCATTGGTTTAGAAGAACTAGCAACATAACCGAAAAAGATATAGAATGTTAATATAGAGAAAAAAATAAAAGTAATAATAGTAAAATCAAAACAAAACAAAACAAAACAAAACAAAAACCTATAGCTCAGATGCAGCTTCATTCAGTGTTTTAACATGATTACTTTACAATTAGGTATTATTGTGCTGTCCATTTTTGAGTTTTTGTATCTAGTCCTGTTGCACAGTCTGTATCCCTTCAGCTTCAATTACCCATTGTCTTACCCTGTTTCTAACTCCTGCTGAACTCTGTTACCAATGACATATTTCAAGTTTATTCTCGAATGTCCGTTCACATCAGTGGGACCATACAGTATTTGTCCTTTAGTTTTTGGCTGGATTCACTCAGCATAATATTCTCTAGGTCCATCCATGTTATTACATGGTTCATAAGTTTATCTTGTCTTAAAGCTGCATAATATTCCATCGTATGTATATACCACAGTTTGTTTAGCCACTCTTCTGTTGATGGAGATTTTGGCTGTTTCCATCTCTTTGCAATTGTAAATAATGCTGCTATAAACATTGGTGTGCAAATGTCCGTTTGTGTCTTTGCCCTTAAGTCCTTTGAGTAGATACCTAGCAATGGTATTGCTGGGTCGTATGGCAATTCTATATTCAGCTTTTTGAGGAACCGCCAAACTGCCTTCCACAGTGGTTGCACCCTTTGACATTCCCACCAACAGTGGATAAGTGTGCCTCTTTCTCCGCATCCTCTCCAGCACTTGTCATTTTCTGTTTTGTTGATAATGGCCATTCTGGTGGGTGTGAGATGATATCTCATTGTGGTTTTGATTTGCATTTCTCTAATGGCCAGGGACATTGAGCATCTCTTCATGTGCCTCTTGGCCATCCGTATTTCCTCTTCTGAGAGGTGTCTGTTCAAGTCTTTTTCCCATTTTGTAATTGGGTTGGCTGTCTTTTTGTTGTTGAGATGAACAATCTCTTTATAAATTCTGGATACTAGACCTTTATCTGATATATCATTTCCAAATATTGTCTCCCATTGTGAAGGCTGTCTTTCTACTTTCTTGATGAAGTTCTTTGATGCACAAAAGTGTTTAATTTTGAGGAGTTCCCATTTATTTATTTCCTTCTTCAGTGCTCTTGCTTTAGGTTTAAGGTCCATAAAACCGCCTCCAGTTGTAAGATCCATAAGATACCTCCCAACATTTTCCTCTAACTGTTTTATGGTCTTAGACCTAATGTTTAGATCTTTGATCCATTTTGAGTTAACTTTTGTATAGGGTGTGAGAGATGGGTCTTCTTTCATTCTTTTGCATATGGATATCCAGTTCTCTAGGCACCATTTATTGAAGAGACTGCTCTGTCCCAGGTGAGTTGGCTTGACTGCCTTATCAAAGATCAAATGTCCATAGATGAGAGGGTCTATATCTGAGCACTCTATTCGATTCCATTGGTCGATATATCTATCTTTATGCCAATACCATGCTGTTTTGACCACTGTGGCTTCATAATATGCCTTAAAGTCAGGCAGCGCGAGACCTCCAGCTTCGTTTTTTTTCCTCAAGATGTTTTTAGCAATTCGGGGCACCCTGCCCTTCCAGATAAATTTGCTTATTGGTTTTTCTATTTCTGAAAAATAAGTTGTTGGGATTTTGATTTGTATTGCATTGAATCTGTAAATCAATTTAGGTAGGATTGACATCTTAACTATATTTAGTCTTCCAATCCATGAACACGGTATGCCCTTCCATCTATTTAGGTCTTCTGTGATTTCTTTTAGCAGTTTTTTGTAGTTTTCTTTATATAGGTTTTTTGTCTCTTTAGTTAAATTTATTCCTAGGTATTTTATTCTTTTAGTTGCAATTGTAAATGGGATTCGTTTCTTGATTTCCCCCTCAGCTTGTTCATTACTAGTGTATAGAAATGCTACAGATTTTTGAATGTTGATCTTGTAACCTGCTACTTTGCTGTACTCATTTATTAGCTCTAGTAGTTTTGTTGTGGATTTTTCCGGGTTTTCGACGTATAGTATCATATCGTCTGCAAACAGTGATAGTTTTACTTCTTCCTTTCCAATTTTGATGCCTTGTATTTCTTTTTCTTGTCTAATTGCTCTGGCTAGAACCTCCAACACAATGTTGAATAATAGTGGTGATAGTGGACATCCTTGTCTTGTTCCTGATCTTAGGGGGAAAGTTTTCAATTTTTCCCCATTGAGGATGATATTAGCTGTGGGTTTTTCATATATTCCCTCTATCATTTTAAGGAAGTTCCCTTGTATTCCTATCTTTTGAAGTGTTTTCAACAGGAAAGGATGTTGAATCTTGTCGAATGCCTTCTCTGCATCAATTGAGATGATCATGTGATTTTTCTGCTTTGATTTGTTGATATGGTGTATTACATTAATTGATTTTCTTATGTTGAACCATCCTTGCATACCTGGGATGAATCCTACTTGGTCATGATGTATAATTCTTTTAATGTGTTGTTGGATATGATTTGCTAGAATTTTATTGAGGATTTTTGCATCTGTATTCATTAGAGAGATTGGTCTGTAGTTTTCTTTTTTTGTAATATCTTTGCCTGGTTTTGGTATGAGGGTGATGTTGGCTTCATAGAATGAATTAGGTAGTTTTCCCTCCACTTCGATTTTTTTGAAGAGTTTGAAGAGAATTGGTACTAATTCTTTCTGGAACGTTTGGTAGAATTCACATGTGAAGCCATCTGGTCCTGGACTTTTCTTTTTAGGAAGCTTTTGAATGACTAATTCAATTTCTTTACTTGTGATTGGTTTGTTGAGGTCATCTATGTCTTCTTGAGTCAAAGTTGGTTGTTCATGTCTTTCCAGGAACCCGTCCATTTCCTCTAAATTGTTGTATTTATTAGCGTAAAGTTGTTCATAGTATCCTGTTATTACCTTCTTTATTTCTGTGAGGTCAGTAGTTATGTCTCCTCTTCCATTTCTGATCTTATTTATTTGCATCCTCTCTCTTCTTCTTTTTGTCAATCTTGCTAAGGGCCCATCAATCTTATTGATTTTCTCATAGAACCAACTTCTGGCCTTATTGATTTTCTCTATTGTTTTCATGTTTTCAATTTCATTTATTTGTGCTCTAATCTTTGTTATTTCTTTCCTTTTGCTTGCTTTGGGGTTAGCTTGCTGTTCTTTCTCCAGTTCTTCCAAATGGATAGTTAATTCCTGAATTTTTGCCTTTTCTTCTTTTCTGATATAGGCATTTAGAGCAATAAATTTCCCTCTTAGCACTGCCTTTGCTGCGTCCCATAAGTTTTGATATGTTGTGTTTTCATTTTCATTCGCCTCGAGGTATTTGCTAATTTCTCTTGCAATTTCTTCTTTGACCCAGTCGTTGTTTAGGAGTGTGTTGTTGAGCCTCCACGTATTTGTGAATTTTCTGGCACTCTGCCTATTATTGATTTCCAACATCATTCCTTTATGGTCCGAGAAAGTGTTGTGTAAGATTTCAATCTTTTTAAATTTGTTAAGACTTGCTTTGTGACCCAGCACATGGTCCATCCCTGAGAATGATCCATGAGCACCTGAGAAAAAGGTGTATCCTGCCACTGTGGGATGCAATGTCCCACAAATGTCTACTAAGTCTAGTTCATTTATAGTAATATTCAGATTCTCTATTTCTTTGTTGATCGTCTGTCTAGATGTTCTGTCCCTTGATGAGAGTGGTGAGTTGAAGTCTCCAACTATTATGGTATATGAATCTATTTCCCTTTTCAGTGTTTGCAGTATATTCCTCACGTATTTTGGGGCATTCTGATTCGGTGCGTAAATATTTATGATTGTTATGTCTTCTTGTTTAATTGTTCCTTTTATTAGTATATAGTGTCCTTCTTTGTCTCTTTTAACTGTTTTACATTTGAAGTCTAATTTGTTGGATATTAGTATAGCCACTCCTGCTCTTTTCTGGTTGTTATTTGCATGAAATATCTTTTCCCAACCTTTCACTTTCAACCTATGTTTATCTTTGGGTCTAAGATGTGTTTCCTGTAGACAGCATATAGAAGGAGCCTGTTTTTTAATCCATTCTGCCAATCTATGTCTTTTGATTGGGGAATTCAGTCCATTGACATTTAGTGTTATTACTGTTTGGATAATATTTTCCTCTAACATTTTGCCTTTTGTATTATATATATCATATCTGATTTTCCTTCTTTCTACACTCTTTTCCATATCTCTCTCTTCTGTCTTTTTGTATCTGACTCTAGTGCTCCCTTTAGTATTTCTTGCAGAGCTGGTCTCTTGGTCACAAATTCTTTCAGTGACTTTTTGTCTGAGAATGTTTTAATTTCTCCCTCATTTTTGAAGGATAATTTTGCTGGATATAGGAGTCTTGGTTGGCAGTTTTTCTCTTTTAGTATTTTAAATATATCATCCCACTGTCTTCTAGCTTCCATGGTTTCTGCTGAGAAATCTACACAAAGTCTTATTGGGTTTCCCTTGTATGTAATGGATTGTTTTTCTCTTGCTGCTTTCAAGATCTTCTCTTTCTCTTTGACCTCTGACATTCTAACTAGTAAGTGTCTTGGAGAACGCCTATTTGGGTCTAATCTCTTTGGGGTGCGCTGCACTTCTTGGATCTGTAATTTTAGGTCTTTCATAAGAGTTGGGAAATTTTCAGTGATAATTTCTTCCATTATTTTTTCTCCTCCTTTTCCCTTCTCTTCTCCTTCTGGGACACCCACAACACGTATATTTGTGCGGTTCATATTGTCCTTGAGTTCCCTGATACCCTGTTCAAATTTTTCCATTCTTTTCCCTATAGTTTCTGTTTCTTTTTGGAATTCAGATGTTCCATCCTCCAAATCACTAATTCTATCTTCTGTCTCTTTAAATCTATCATTGTAGCTATCCATTATTTTATCTATGTTTGCTACTTTATCCTTCACTTCCATAAGTTCTGCGATTTGTTTTTTCAGTTTTTCTATTTCTTCTTTATGTTCAGCCCATGTCCTCTTCATGTCCTCCCTCAATTTATCGATTTCATTTTTGAAGAGGTTTTCCATTTCTGTTCGTATATTCAGCATTAGTTGTCTCAGCTCTTGTGTCTCATTTGAGCTATTGGTTTGTTCCTTTGACTGAGCCATATTCTCAATCTTTTGAGCGTGGACAGTTATCTTCTGCTGCTGGCGTCTGGGCATTTATTCAGATTTCTCTTGGTGTTGGACCCAGCAAGGTTGTAATATTTTTCTGTGAAATCTCTGGGTTCTGTTTTTCTTATCCTGCCCAGTAGGTGGCGCTCGTGGCACACGTTTGTCTGCGGGTCCCACCAGTAAAAGGTGCTGTGGGACCTTAAACTTTGGAAAACTCTCGCCGTCCTGGGGGTTCGCTAGCCGAAGTGGCTTGAGCCGGCCCGGGGTCCGAACGCAGGGAGGGTGTCCGAACGCAGGGAGGGTTGCTGGTCGCCGCAGCCAGGGAAAGAGCCCGTCCGAATTTCCTAGTCGGCCCTGGGCAACAAGCGTGGCGGGAGGGCGCCAGCGGCAGCGGCCCGCCCGAGAGAGTGCACGTTCCCCGGGAGTCACGGGTTTGGAAGGGGCCTCCCCCACCCGTCACCGTTCTCCGCGGCCTGGGGGTTTCCGATCCAATTCTCTCAGTTGGTCCGGGGACTGCGCGTGGTGTGGGCGCCAGTCGCCTTGGTTTCAGGGGACCACCTCTCCAATTCTCCCAGCCGGCCCGGGAAGGGGGAAGGGAGTAACTCCGGCCGCTTGCCACCCCGCCCGGTAAGACCCGCGCGCCTCGGCGATCTCACCCGAGCTGCTTCTCTCAGCCAGCCAGCCGTTCCAGGATGGGGTACGCTGTCTTTTTTATCTCTGTTGTGGCTTTGGGCGCTTTCTGTATCGTTTCTACTCCCCTAGTAGGTGTCCTGGAGAAGAAACTAAGATCCGCGCGTCTTACTAAATATTTTTTTTTTTAAAGATGTTATTTTTAGGTCAGGTAAGGTGAACTGAACCAGAGTGGGCCTTTATGAGCACTCCCTACACTCTCTGTAAGTCCAACATGTCTCCGGTACCAGAACCAGAAAATGACTTTACAAGAAAAGAAAGCACAGAACAGTACCGTTCATGAACATGGACGCAAACATTCTTAATACAATTTTAGCAAATAAGATTCAGGAATGTACTAAAAGGGCACTATATCATGACCAGGTAAATTAATCCCAGGAATCCAAGATTAGTTGCACAGTCACAGATCGATCAGTGTAATTCATCACGTAAGATGAAGAAGAAAAGAATATATGATCTTCTCGCTAGATAAAAAGCATTTGACAGAATCCAACACCTGTTACTGATAAAAAATTAGCAAATTAGGCAGAGAAGGGAACTTTCTCATTCTGCTGAAAGGATCAGTGAGAAAGCCCACAGCTAACATCATGTTTAATGACCAAAAAAAGGGCCTGCTTTTCCTCTAAGATTAGGAGTAAAGCAAGGATGTCCACTCTCACCACTCAAGTTCCGCATTCTGCTAAAAGTTTTAGCCAGTGCAGTAAGGGGAAGAGAAGGAAATAAATAGCACCCAGATTTGAAAGGAAGGAGCAAAACTGTCTTTATTCACCCACATGACATGATTATTTTTTTAGAAAATCTTAAGCTACTAGAACTGAAAAAGCTACTAGAACTACTAAGTAAGCTTTGCAAGCCTGAAGGATACAAGATTATTATGCAAAAATCAATTGTACTTATGTTTACTATCAATAAACAATCAGAAATTGAAATTTCCAAACAACACCATTTATAATAGCATCAAGGAACACTTAGGGTTAAATTTAGCAAAAATTGTGCAAGACCTGTACAATGAAAACTATAAAACACTGCTGAGAGAAATTAAAGACCTGCATAAAGAGAAGCCGACAGTGCACGTTTCAGAAGGTCCAATATTGTTAAGATGCAATCCTTCTCAAGTGATGCACAGATTCAGTGAAATTTCCAGTAAGATTTCTTGTAAAAATTCACAAACTGAGGCTAAAATTGACATGGAAGTGCAAAAGGACCTGGACTACTTACAACAGTTCTTAAAACAGTATTGAAAGTATACTTTAAAATAGTATTTCAAGTTTAATTACTTTAAAACAGAAAAAAACAAAATTGGAGGACTCATGCTACCTGATTTTAAGGCTTATTATAAAAGCTGTGTAGTATTCGGGTAAAGATGGACATATAGATCAAAGGAAAAGAAATAGACCCAGAAATACAAATTAATTTTCTGCAAAGACGTCAAGACCAAAGAATGGGTAAAGGGTAATACTGCTGGAACCATTAGATATCACTTGTAAAAAAATGAACCTTGACTCTTACCTCACAGCTCACACAAAAATTAACTTGAGGGTGGTGCGACAGTGGCTCAGTGGCAGAATTCTCATCGGCCATGCTGGAGACCCGGGTTTGTTTCCCGGTGCCTGCCCATGCAAAAAAAAAAAAAAAAAAAAAACTTGAACTAGATCATACACATAAGCACTAAAACTGTAAAACTTCTAAAAGAAAACAGGAGAAACTCTTAGTGGCATTGGACTTGGCAAATATTTCTAAATAGGACACAAAAACCAAGAATTGTAAGAGAAAAAAATGGATAGATTGGACTTCATTAAAACTTAAGGTGTTTGCTCTTCAAAATGCACTGTTACAAAAGTAACACAAGCTGGAGGAAAATGCTTACAGAAGGTACATCTGGCAAAGATTGTGTCTAGAATATTTTAAGAACACCCATAATTCAATAATAATAAGACAAATGCCCCAATTAAATGGTTTAAAAGATTTGAACATATGTTTCACCAAGAAAGATATTTAGACAGCAAATAAACACATGGAAAGATGCTCAACATCAAACATTGATGAAATATAAATTAAAACCACAGTGAGATAGCAATTCACACACACGTGAATGTCTAAAATTAAAGAAGACTGAAAATCTGGTTACTGTTGATAAGGATATGGAGCCACTGGAATTGCTGGTGAGGATGTAAAATGACGCAAGCACTCTGGAGAACAGTTCGGCAATTTAAAAAAAATATTAAACATGTACCTACCATATGACCTGACCATGCCCCTCTTAGCTAGCCAAAAGCAATGAGAGCTCACATCTACAGCAACAGTTGTCCATAAATGCAGCTTTATTTGTAATAGCCTGAACTGGAAACAGCATGATTCATCAATAGGATAACGGGTTAGCAAATTGTCGTATGTTCATGCAATAGAATAACATTCAGCAATCAAAAAGAACAAATTATCAATACATGTATGATGTGGGTGAATCTCAAAATAATTATGCTGAATGACAGAAGTCAGCAAAAAGGCATATGTACTGTATAGTTTTATTTATATAGAATGCTAGAAAATGCAAACTAATCTACAGTACCAGAAAGCAGATCAGTGGTTTGGGCTATCGTGGTGATGGTGGAGGGACAAACTGGAGGAGCAAAGTGATGGCAGGGCTTGGGAACGGAGCAGAGATGGGGGACGAGGGAGGCGTGGATGCCACGCGGGTTTCTAGCTGGTGGTAGGAAAGGTGGGGGAGGAGCTATTCTCTACGGGAGCACAGCGTCAGATTTGGGCATGCTGGAGTCTGAGATGCTCTGAGAGGTTCAGGTGGAAGCGCTGAGTAAGCCATTAGATATTCTAGTCTGTCACTATACAAGAGGCCCCAGCTAGAGACAAAGGATCTCAGAGCCCAACTCAAGTCCGCCAGTGTTCATAAATATAAGTGACCTGGAATATACTGAGAGACCAGGCGGCCCCAGGTGCACCTGGTGTGCAATTCAGAAAATATTCAAACCAAACATAAGATAAACTCTTATCTTCTTCTCTTTGGAGAACACTGAGATGTGTTTTCTTTTCATTCAGCAGTTTTTAAAAACTACATGAGGTAACGAAACACCTTAGCTGAGGGAAAAGGGCCCTGAAGTAATGTACAGGAGGCCTGGATGCTTGTCCCAGCTCTCCTACTGCTCGCTGAGGCTGATCTGGGGTAAGTCCATTACTCTTGGTCCTTGTTTTTGCTGAGCATAGAATTCTATGCAATGACTTTCTTCCAGTGCTTTAAAGCTGTTTCTAGCTTCCATCTTTTGTGTTCTGGGGTCCTCACAGGGTGTTCCCCCAAGGCCGTCCTCCCTCGTGGACCCCCATTGCACCCCAGCTTTTGCCTCCCAGGTGGACGTGAGACTGCAGACTGCGCCGTCAGGTCACACGTCCTCTGTCCCCCTTCGGATGGGCATCTTACTGCAAAATGAGAGGCACTGACTCTCAGGCCTTTGTCTAGTCATTCAACTGTTGTATAGAACCTACCACGTGCCGGGCGCTGTTTTAGGTGAAACAGCCAGCGCCCTTCCTGACTTCTTGGGATTTCTAAATGTGATTTAGGTGAGCTCATACCGTGCCTGTTTGTTTCTTTTGGTTGGGCTCAGAGTTTAAAGGACAAAATGAATACTTAGATCTATATGATTCAGCAAATGACTGCAGTTCTTTGTGATTATTGATTCAAGGTCATGTTTGGAGCCTGTCTCTTATTTTTATTTAACGTGGTTATGTTGTGTTTTGCCCTTGCAGATTTGCCTTTCTAATTAAGTTTCACCCAGATAGATGATCAAATGAGTTTGTCCTCTCTAGTTGCTCCAAGGCTAGGGAAGGGATTTGCATAATAAACCTGCTGAGGGAGGGGAGGCAGTATTGTCTCCAGAAGAAAATAAAATGAATCATGCATGTGTAAATAATGGAGAACAGACCAACCTTGAGCTGGGAGGGCTGGACTATTCTGTTCTTCTTTATTAGAGAAGTGGGTTTACAGAACAATCATGCATAAAATACAGGATTCCCATATACCACTGTGCTGGTTTGAATCTGTTATGCACCCCAGAAAAGCCATGTTCTTTTAATCCAATCTTGCTGGGCAGACCCTGTTGGGTGGTTTCCATGGAGGTATGAACCCCACATTTAAAGTGGGTCTTAATCCACGTACTGGAGTCCTTTGAGAGGGAGACATTTTAAAGAAACTAAGAAAGAAAATGCCCTGGGTGATGCTAAATTAAGAGATGGAATTCAGAATTTGCCCTGGAGAAGTTAAAAGAGGACCTATAAACGCCTAGAGAGAGAAATGCCCCAGGGAGGCCAAGGGAAGATCCACAGGACACAGAGAGGAAGCCACTGGAATCAGAAGCTCAAAGCAATGAACCAGGAGCAAGGACCAGCAGATGCCAGTCATGTGCCTTCCCTGCGGGCAGAGGCATTCCTGATGCCGGTGGCCTTTCCTCAGAGTCCAGGTATCAGCTTGGTAATGCCTTCAGTCGGACATCTTCGTGGCCTTCAACTCTACATTTGTAACCTAATAAATCTCCTTTGTAAAGTCAATCCAATTCTGGTATATTGCATTACAGCAGCTTTAACAAATCGAAACAACCCCTCTATTATTAGCACCTTGCATTGGTGTGGGACATTTGTTACAACTGATAATAACATATTTTTACAGTTGTGCTATTATCTACAGTCCCTGGTTTAGCTTAGGGTTCACCGTATAGTGTAGTTCCATGGAATTTTAAAAACATTTTTTATTCAGTTATTATATATGCAATCTAACATTTCCCCTTTTAATGACATCCGTATATATTTCAGTGCTGTTAATATGTTCCCACTGCTGTGCTACCATCACCACCCATTACCTAAACACCTCCCTCATTCCACATTGGAGCCCTGTACGTTTTAAGCCTTAATTTCCCATTCTCTGTCCCCATCCTGTCCCCTCATAACCTATACTCTAGATTCTGACTCTATGAGTTTGCTTAATTGTTTCCAATCAGTGAGATCATATGTGTCTGGCTGGTTTTACACCACCTGACATCAGTCTTCAAGGTTCTTCCACATTGTAGCACGAATCTGGATGTCATTCCTTTTTGTGGTTGAATAATACTCCATTGCATGTATAGACAGCATTTTCTTTATCCATTCATTGGGTGATGCACATGTAGGATGCTTCCATCTTTTGGCAACTGTGAATAATGCCCTAGGAACATTGGTGGGAAAATATCTGTTCGAGTCCTGCTTTCAATTCTTTGGGGTATATACCTAGCAGTGGGATTGCTGGGTCGTACGGCAGTTCTGTACTTAGCTTTCTGTGGAGCTGCCAAACTGTCTTCCCAGAAGCTGCACCATTTTTCATTCCCACCAGCAATGAATGAGTGTTCTCATTTATCTGCATCCTCTCCAACACTTATTTTCCGTTTATTTTTTTTAAACAGCTGCATTCTAATGGGTGTGCAATGGCATCTCATTGTGGGTTGGATTTGCATTTCCCTGAAGGCTAATGATGCTGAGCATCTTCTCATGTGCTCCATGGCCAGTTGGATATCTTCTTTTGAGAGACATCTATTCAAGTCTTTTGTCCATTTTTTAATTGGGTGTTTGTCTTTTTGTTACTAAGTTGAAGGATTTCCTTATATAAACCTCCATGTGTTAGGGAGAGTGCAGCATTTCTGTAAGAAGCCAAAAAATGTTCTTTAGCCTAAAGACATTTCCCATTTCCAAGGCCTGGGAGCTGCCAACAGTGGGGAAGGAAAATGGACAGAGCAATCTTCTCTCCTCATGTCTTCTCTACCAAGTTAATCAGTATAACTCTATTAGGCATGATTTTTATTTTGATCTTTATTTTTGTGTACTTCGTATTTTTCCAAGTTTCTACAATAAATAGGAACTTCTTTTGTAATCAGAGAAACAAAAGCCAAAGTAAATGGAATTAAATATATATATATACATATATTTGCAATTTGTATATCGAGGTGGGTACGGGCATAGTGTTTGCTGTGGGTGCATAATTCAGCTGCAGGGCAGGATTGCTGGCAGCACAGGCAGGTGGAACTTAGAAGCTGGTGCAAACAAACCACCCCACCCCTTCCCGAAAGGACTTTGTACTCGCACTCTCTTTCCCAGACCATCTGTCATCTGATAGTCAAGCACCTTTCAGGGTGGGCAGTAGCTCTTCTCTCTCTCTTTCTCTAAGTCTGCCGCATAGGACAAAGGAAGCTCTGCAAATATTTGCTCAATTTTTGTTCAGTGGATTGAAGCTGAATTGAAGATGGGCACCTGCTCCCCGCTGCTTGCGGTCTGGGCAGGAATTGCCCAAGTAAAACGGCAGCAAGGCTTCCTAGCAGAATATTCATGACTTGGGTGAGACAAAGGCTCAGGCTGGGGGTGAGGGGAGAGCAAGTTCCGAGCAGGGCGCTCTTTCCTTTGTTCCTACTTGTGTCCCAATCCTTGACGGGCACAGCTTGCCCTGGCGCAGGTGGATGGTGATGATTACAGTTACTCTGGTGCAGGTGCCCGTGTGCCAGGCAGTGTGTGCCTGCCTTGTACTCAGTAGGACTCTTGGTTGCAAATGACAGAAAAACCCAATCCTAAATTGCTGGAGGAAAAGTGGGGAGTATTTATTTATTGGAACTTGTATTTGAAGATCCTGTGGTGTGTGGGTTTCAGGCAGGGCAGAAAGCAGCCTCTCTGTCTCTGACTGTGCTTCCCCCTGGGTCACCTACAATCCTCTGGCCAGTACCAGGAGGTACTGGCCAGAGGCCACTGACTGCTTCAGGCCCATCTGTTACCTCCTCAGCAACCACAGAGGAAGGGGATTTAAGGGGGACAGTGGTCTTGAGATGCTTCTCCAATGTATGTTTTCCCTGTAGGACCTTTTCTGTTTTCTCTCCTTGTAGGTTCTTTCTCCTTGAAAGCTCAGCCAAGGGGGGTTATCACTCCTGAGGCGGGAAGGGTGGTGCCGCTTAGAACCCAGGGGTCCTGGGAGCCAGGAGGAGAGGCCGCTGAGATAGAGGGGACACAGGAGCCTCAGGGCATAAGGAATGGGGGGTGGAGGCCGCCGGGATAGAGGGGGACACAGAGGAAGGGACCGAAGGGATGCGTCTCGGGAGAGTATGAGGCGGGTTCAGCCGAGAGGCTGGAGAGCACCCCGTGACAAGCCTGCACCCACAGAGGGGTAGTGCCAGGCCAACAGAGGTGGAGCCGAGAGCAGGGGGCTGAGTCCCAGGTCCTCTTTGGAGCTCTGCCCCACAGCAGGCACCTGGTGCCACAGAGGAGACAGCCACACAGGCTACCATAAGTGAAAGGGTGGCGTGGCATATTGTGGTGGGGAAGTGTCTGCAGATGGTGCCCCGGGGTCACCTTTAGCTCCCCCACGACAGTGAAGGAATCCAGAGGTGCCTCACATTCCCGGCGGGGCCTGAGAGGGTAGCCAAGAAGTGGGGAGCTGACCCACGGTGGGGTGCAAAGGCTGGGACAGGTGGCCCAGTTCCACCTGCAAAGACTCAAGGCTTGTTGGAAAGTTGGCAAAAGAAGCTGTTCGGCTGTGCTGGGAACTGGGAGGCTGAGCCTGGAGCGACTGGGATTTCCCACGGGGCCCAGATTTCAGCCCACATGGAGCAGAGCAGAGAGCCGGGGAGAAACCCTGTGGAGACCCGGCCCAGCTGCGCCTGCAGCCGACACGCTCTCCACGAGCCAATGAAGTCTTCTTTTTGTTGAAGCCCCTGTGGGCTGGGTGTTCTGTCCCTTAAGACAGAGCGTGCCCTGAAACCCCAAATGGGAAGAAAACGAGCAGAGACGTTAGGTCCCGACTTAGTGAGAGGGTTATGGACTCAGAGGGAGGGAGAAAGCAGGATGGGATGGGGCGGGCCTCAGATGGACTTGATAGACAGGTGAGACTTGGGGTGACGCTGTAAGGGGCAGTGGAGAGGTGCCGTGCGGGGGCACACACAGGGCCGGGCCGGGCGAGGTTGTGCCAGGGCAGCGCGGCCGCCGCAGACGCGCAGCTTCCTGGCCGCACCTCGCGGCTTCAGGTGCAGCTGGGAGATCGGTGTGGGCACGACGGGGATGGAGCTAGGAGCTGGGAAGACGTAGAATTTGGTGCGGGAGGTACTGGAAAATTCTAAGCAGAAAACCGGGCAATGGGGGGAAATAGGGTGAAATGCCTGGACTTGGGGGAGGGGGAGGGGGACGGAAGCGCCAGGCCGCGACCTGCCCGGGGGCCTACAGGCCATCCTGGGCAGGGTGGCAGCGTTCTAGGGTTGACCCACAGGGCCGGATGTGGTCGGCGCCGGAAGCAGGGCACAGGGTAGGGTGAAAGGTGCGGGGAGGGGAGAAAATGGCGAGAACAGTGACAGTCTGGGTCCAGGCGGCGGCAGGACCCCAGGCACCCGCGGGGGTCGGGCTCGGACCAGGCGCAGCGGCCGCGGCCCCGGGAGCGGGGTGGCACCGGGCCTCGCCCATCGCCCAGAGACCCGACCGGGGCCTCGCCGGTGTGCCCGGCCCCGGCGCGAGCCCGCGCAGTCCCCGATCCCAAGTGCGGCTTTGTGGGGCGCGCAGAGGTGGTGGGCGCGGCCCTGGTGCACTCGGGGGCCGGAGACCGTGGCCTCCGTGCGCCGGGAGCTGCGCACGTTAGCCCGTGTCCAGGCGGGCCAGGGTCTGCCTCCCCGAGCCGCCTCCTGCCCGCCCCCCCTCGGCGCGGGCGGCCTCCCACCCCCGCCCCACCACCTCCGGGGCGGGGCTCCAGGGCGCCGGGCTCGGGGCGGGCCGAGCCGGGAACGCGGCGGAGCCGGCAGGGGGCGGTGCGGGACCCCGGAGCCCCGCGCGGGCCGAGGAGGCGGCAGGCGCCGAGGGGGACGCGTCGCAGCGGAGCCGGGGCCCGGCCAGGGCTGCGCGCGGTGAGTGTGGCGGGGCCGGGACCTGGGCGGTCGCCGCGGGGACTGAGCCGTGCGGAGGTCCGGGGCGAGCGGGGGCCCCGGGGTCCGGCGTTGAGAGACGCAGGGAGTTCCCCTTACGCTGCCGAAGCCGGGGCGAAGAGGCAGTGTCCCCGGTGGGAGACGGGTAGGGGGAGCCGGGCCGGGCTCTCTCGGGTCTGAACCCGCGACCGAGCTCCCTGCACCTTCCCGCGCCCTCCCCAGACCCCTGTCCTCTCCGCTCGCGCTTGCGGCCCAAGCCGCTCCCCGCAGATTTTCTGTCCCGTTCCCCACCCTCCCCCCAGGCGCCCGCTTTCCAAGCTCCGGTGCGCCCTAACCCTGCCCGCGACCCCACCTCCATCCCCCAAGCCCCCGCCCCCACCCCCAGGCGGGCGCCTGCCCCCGCCCCGCCGCCTCCAGCTTTTCCACCCCCAGCCCCTGCCCCACTCTGCCTGGCCTTGCTCCGCCCGCGTCCCGCCGACGCGCTCCCGCTCGGCCCCCGCACTCCTGTCTGCACAATCCAGCCGGAACTCGAGTCCCGAGTGTGCAGCTTCCAGGCAGCCCCCAGCCCGTGGGTCTCTAGGTAAGAAGGCGGCGGGAACTTCTCCGCGGCCTGTCTCGGGGCTGGGTGGGCTCCTCTCGGCTCTACCTGCCGCGGGGTGCCGGCTGCGGGCGCGGGGCGGCTGGGCGCGCGGGCGGTAGCGCGGATGCCCGGGGTGGGAGCGCGTGGTTTAGACCCCACGGCATGGCTTTTGCTGTGACTTGCTGTGACGCGATCGTTCAAATCAGCCGGCTTTGTCCACAAACAGTGGCTTTGCTCGGAGCAGATCCCTGTCTTCGCGGCTGGGCGTTCTCTGGAGTTGAGCCTGTGGATGGTGGAAGGACTGGCCCCGCCGGCGCGCGTGTTGTGGGTTCTCCGGCTTTGGCGCGCGGTCAGTTGCGGTGGCGAAGGGGCTCGGTGCCGGGTGAGGGTCTCATCGCCCGCGCGAGCAGCGCACGGTGTCTGGGCCCACTCTCACAGCGTGACGTGACCGTGGGCGGGTTTGGAAGCAGGTATTGCTGCCCTGTGGGCACTCTGGGAGGAGAGCGTCAAGCCCATGGGTTGAGAGGCGGAAGAGCATGGCAGGGCAGCGCAGGAGTCTTCCCAGTCCCTTTCTTTCCTTTCATTAAGACTTGCATTAAATTAATTGCCTGCTTGTCTTACAGAACGAACATGTGGGGATATTTCTATTGCAGGGATTGGCTCCTGGCCAGACCACACTCCCTGATGCCTTAGGGTGGGGTGGGGTCTGGGCACCAGGGACAGGCAGGCCTCTGGACATCTGGCCCTTGGAGCAGGACACTGAGCATTTGTGAACCTGCAGTGTCTGTAACTCTTTTCTCTGTTGACTTACTTGAGTAGTAATGAGCTCATTTTCCCTTCACCATTGAGTAGTGAAGCAATTCGCTTCACTACTTATTATTCTTGAGTAATAATAAGCAATTTGCCCAGGGTCACACCGGGGTGCACCAGGGTTCCCCTGAGCTTCGCCCTCAGCCTCATGCCAGTGCTCTGTGGGGGGCTGACCGGCTGATGCCCCATCCAGGAGCCCCGCAGGACTGGGGTGGGCATCCACCCTGGGGACCCAGCCCCGACCCTCTACATCTCAGCACTCAGTGTCTGTCCAGGAGAGAAATGAATCCAGTCCGTCTGAATTTACAGTCCAGGTTTTTGTCCATGATACTACACTGTTTTCAAACTATCCTTAAATTCAAGTAATTATACATGATCAACCTACAGGCAAACTCATTTTTGTAGAAGTGTGATTGGAGGCAGAGAGCTCAGTACGTAGGTCAGACTCAACTGCTGAGTCTATAGCCTTGGGGAGGACTCCAGAATTTCCTTGAAGGAAACAATTCTTGTCAAAAAACTGGGCTGGGGTGAGGATGGACACCTGGGGAGCTAAGGCCATCGGCTGACAGGTGAATCCATCAGCTTGACCAGTAGGTCCTGAGCTGTGGCGCAAGTCCCCTTCTGCATCCCCTGCCCCTGCCCGCTAGCCATGGAGGCTGTCAGGAAACGGGGTGCCACCAGCAGTGCCTCACACCGCCCTCACCCCAGGGGTAGCTGCTTCCCACCCCACGCCCCTTCCAGCCCCCTGCCCCTTCCCACCCCGTGCCCCTTCCCACCGCCTGCTCCAGTGCCCCGTCTGTCCTGTTTCCTGGCCGTGTGCTTTGCAGTTCTGTTGGTGGGGGGGTGGCGGGTGTTTGGGGGATGGTGTTACTGTCAGGGGTGACCGTGACCTGATTGGCCGCTGGAGCCAAGTTCAGCCCTCTTGCTTCTGTCAAGGTCAGCCCTGGGGGTGCAGCTGGCAGCTGAGAAGGTGGGAGCACCTGTACCCGCCTCCCCTTTTTTGTTGTGGTAACCCGTAATGAACACGACATTAGCCACTTTAACCATTTTTAAATGTGCGCTTCAGCCTGTGCCCCTTCTCTCAGCGCCCTGGGAAGGCCTGGGATTCCGAGCTGGGCATGGGGACCTGCCCTGCCCTGCCTGTCACCGGCTAAGCTTTCTCACCCAGACGGTCTCTTACCCAGAATTCCTGCGGCTGGTGAAATCTGTTTTCTAGAAGAGGTTTAATTAATGCCTGCAGTTTGTAAATGAAAGCGCCAGGGAGGGTGAGAGCGCGATATAGGAAGGGTGAGAGCTATATGACTCCCTGGAGAGGGGTGGCGGCAGGCGGGGGACTGTCCGCTCTTCGCCCGGATCTGCCCTGTTCTGGGTCGGTGGGTCTGGGACGTGCCCCCCCCTTCTGGTGGGGGGTCTCTGTTAGTGTCAGAGTCACTGAGTCAGGACGAATAGCCCCACAGCAATCTGAAACAAGGTTTGCTGGGCCCGCCGTTCTGGTTCCCAGAAGGCCTTAGAAGCCGGCTGAGAGCTGCACTCAGCAAGGTGGGAGAGCACTGGGCTGTTTTAAGTTTCTGAATGAGTCTTGAGCCACTTTGGAGACAGTGGCTGGAAGGAAGCTGGTCTGGGATCTGGCCTGGGGAGGGAATGCACTGAAGGTGCTGAGAGGAGAACCCAGTGGAATGTCAAAGACTGCAGCAGCTGAGAACGTTCAGGCACCTGCCTGCAGGGAGTAAAGGGGAGGGAGGCATGGCCTCCGGCCGGAGGGCAGGCCTGCGCTCAGATGCCGCCTCCCGGGCACCCTTGTTGGACCTGCTGGGCAGCCTCACGGGTGGGTTTAGGGTCTGCTGCAGCCCCTCGGCCTGCAGGCACCACGGGCAGCCGTGAGCCGGCACCTGTGAGCTGGAGTGAATTGCAGGCTCTGTGCAGAGGCCAGAGAGGGCCAGGGAGATTTACCCGAGCCACTGACCTGGCCTGTGTCCCTCCACCCTCGGAGCCTGCAGCTACCCTGAGCCCTCTGGGGCCTGGTGGGGAAGCTGCTGACATTTTTTTTTTTTTTATTTTAAAATTTTTTTAAAAATATGACCAGAAAGAAACACAAACATTTTAACGTATGATCATTCCATTCTATATATATAATCTGTAATTCACAATATCATCACATATTGTATATTCATCATCATGATCATTTCTTAAAACATTTGCATCAATTCAGAAAAAGAAATAAAACAACAGAAAAGAAATTCATACATACCATACCCCTTACCCCTCCCTTTCACTGATCACTAGCATTTCAATCTAAGTTTATTTTAACATTTGTTCCCCTTATTATTCATTTTTATTCCTATGTTTACTCAAGTCTGTTGATAAGGTAGATAAAAGGAGCATCAGAAACAAGGTTTTCACAAACACAGTCACATTGTGAAAGCTATATCATTATACAATCATCTTCAAGAAACATGGCTCCTGGAACACAGCTCTACGTTTTCAGGCAGTTCCCTCCAGCCTCTCCATTACATCTTTTTTTTTTTTTTTTTTTTTTTTTAGGGAGGAAGGGAAGGAAAGACAGAGAGAAGGAAGGAAGGATGGAAGGAAGGAAGGGAGGAAGAAAGGGAAACATCTTTAAACATTTTCTTGTTTTATTGTATTTTGTTTGTTTGTTTGTTTTTTACATGGGCTGGGGCCGGGAATCGAACCGAGGTCCTCCGGCATGGCAGGCAAGCACTTTGCCCGCTGAGCCACCGCGGCCCGCCCTCTCCATTACATCTTGACTAACAAGGTGATATCTGTTTAATATGTAAGAATAACCTCCAGGATAATCTCTCAACTCTGTTTGGAATCTCTCAGCCGTTGACACTTTATTTTGTCTCATTTCGCTCTCCCCCCTTTTGATTGAGAAGGTTTTCTCAATCCCTTGATGCTGAGTCTCAGCTCATTCTAGGATTTCTGTCCCACATTGCCAGTAAGGTCCACACCCCTGGGAGTCATGACCCATGTAGACAGGGGGAGGGTGGTGAGTTTGCTTGTTGTGTTGGCTGGAGAGAGAGGCCACATCTGAGCAACAAAAGAGGCTCTCTTGGGGGTGACTCTTAGGCCTAATTTTAAGTAGGCTTGACCTATCCTTTGTGGGGTTAAGTTTCATATGAACAAACCCCAAGACTGGGGGCTCAGCCTATAGCTTTGGTTGTCCACACTGCTTGTGAGAATATCAAGAATTCAACTTGGGGAAGTTGAATTTTCCCCCTTTCTCACCATTCCCCAAAGGGGACTTTGCACATACTTTTTTATTCACTGTTCAAATCACTGTCGGATTTATCGGAGCATCACTCTGGACAAACCAACAAAATCTCCTGCCCTACCCAAGGTTCCATGTACTTGTGGTGTTCAATTAAGCTGTCCACATAAGTTATATTAGGAAATGAAGCTGCTGACTTTTGAAGAGGAAAGAAGCAGTCCGTAATGAAAGGAGGAAGACTCCCTGGAGCACAGAGGAAGTTAATGATTAAAAGGCATCAATAAAAGGACCTGGAGGAGCACAGTGGAGTGGGTCCTGCAGCCAGCAAGCAGCCTTCCCACGACCTCTCGACTGGGTCACCCATCCTTCCATCCGTCCCTCCATCCGTCCTGTCATATCGCTGTACACATGGGGAGTCACCCCTCTGCCAGGTGCTCTGGGGTGAGGAGAGTTCAGGGACTTCACACAGCTAGCAGTAGCAAGCAGAGGCTCTTGAAAATTCTGTTTACATTTGCAAAGCCGCTTTTCCAGCTTACACATTCGTGTTTCTGTACTCCGAGGCATCCATCTGGCATTGGTTTGCTGCCCTTTGTGCCTCTGTGTGTGACCCACTTCCTTACGGAGAGCTGAAATCAATAGCGTAGAAACCAGAGCTCCAGAAAACACACTAAGATGAAAATCTCTGCACTGGTTTGACTCCCCCACTGCTTCCCCTCTTCGCCACCCCTGTTTGAAGTTGGAGTCATCATTTACACCACATTTACAAATAGTTTGTATACTGTTTGTCCTACCCTTTGATTTTATGGAGTCGTGTGTCTTTCCAGCCGAGGAGACCACAGCTGGCTACATTCTTGCACCCAGCAGCAACTTTCAAGCCTTCAGAGACAAAGCAATATCATTTTGAATTTTTTAATTATGAAATAAAATGAAACTCTTGCTTGTTAATTTTGTTATCTGTTAATATAGGAGATTCTGAAATTAGGACAAACCTTTTACTTACTGGCTCATAAACGCTCCATGCTTCTAAAATGAAAGAGCCGGTTGCATTGGACACTCAAGAATAAAGGGGTTGGGACAGTCCTATAGAAATAAACTATTAAGCTTTGACTTGGTTACTAAAATGTGGGGAGATATAAATATGGACTTCCATAGACATAAACAAGTATAGAAATTTTGATAAGTCTAGATTAAGTATGAAAATTTTTATCCATCACTTTATTCAAATATATGAATTATTATGATCCAATTACATTTATACAAGTACTTTCCCATTTAAGTGGATGACCCCAATCACCTTTGGTCGCCCAGCAGTTCTGGGGTCCACTTAGAGATGGGGCAGCGATCCGCATGGCCACTGAGAAAGCCGAGAGCTCAAATCTCTGGGCAGAGAAATACTATTTAAACAGTTGCTTGATAATCAAATGTAGTTATGTAGTTATGTGAGAATTGCAGGTAGTTTCCTACTTGGGGGTAGAAATAGGTATTGCTTTTCTTTAAACTGTTCTGAAAGTCAAACAAAGAAAACTAATGTATGTTGAGTACCATCAGGAACCTCCTGGGAGAATTTCTCAGGGTCTGTGGACCTCTGGGGTCTCTGCTGACGCCTTTCAGATGTCATGTACCCGAGTCCAGGTGTGCCAGCACAGTGCCAGAGTGTGGACCCGGAGCCAGGCTGGCTGTGAATCTCCCACCACCCTCTTGTGCCTTGGGCAAGTTACTTAACCCTCTGTGTCTCAGTTTCCTCATTTGTAAATAGATGACGATAATAATGCTTACGTCGTGGACTTGTTGTGAGGCTGAAGAGAGAGAATACATGACAGGAGCTTAGAACAGTGCCTCCTAGCACATGCTTTTATTAATAATCACTAGCCATTACTATTATTCATTCGTGCTTTAAAAATGCATTTTAGGTGCCAGTGGACTGTCCGGAGCTGCTGGGGATAGGACAATGGATAAAGCATGTGTGTTCTCTGTCTTCAGGGACATGAGTGTCAGTGTGGACCCATCTCCCGGGCGCTCCCATGGCTCCCGGCCACCTCTTATGCTCCAGAGAGGCGGGGGCAGGGGGTGCCTGGAAGGGGTGGCCCTTGAGGGAGGGGGCATGACGATGTGTAGACACTCTATGGCATGGCTTTCCGGCTGCTTAATGCAGGCAGGCATTTGGACTGGCCAGTGTCTGACACAAGCAGGCTGTAATGTTTTAACTACCACCCTGGAGCACAGATTATTAGAGGGAAGTGCGAGCAGAGACCGAAGCCTCAATATTTACTCACCTGGTTGGCAGCAGAATTCGTGGTCCCGGCTGACAGAAAGCTGCCCCTGGCCACATTGTCCCACTGACCCTTCCGCAGCCACAGGAGCTCTCAGCTGCATCAGAGACCCAGTTCTCTGGGCAGAAGCGGCACAGCAACTCTGAGGCACAGGAAGGACTAGCCAAAGGCAGGGAGCCAGGTTGCCTGAGTTACCTGCGGCCGCAATAGCCAGAGCCTTCTTGAGCTGGAGACCTTGGGGAAACCGAGGACAGGCCTGGGAAAGGCGGGCCTTTGTGCTCACTCCCTGCCCCGCCTGTGTGTCCTACAGAGAGGCTGCAGCCTGGCCAGCACCTGCCATCTGGGAGCCAGCATGGACCCCCCCCCCAACCCTGGGCTGGGAACAAGGGAAACCCCGAATTGCCGCCTCCGGAACTCGAGCTGGTATCTGCCCGGTGTGAGCAGCTCTGCACCGGGATACTTCACACCAGCACACCAGGAATCACACTGGAAAACAGACGATTGCGTCTCCTAATGGGGAGTCTGCTTGTTTTAATTCACTTTGAAACTACTGGGATTTGAAGTGAATGAAGTTTTTTCTGCTTTTGCTTCATACTTGCCCATATTTGGAAAATAAAGAAATGCTGAACTATGCCTTTCCTTTTTAAAAACCGTTTGTTTATATGTGGGGGAAAATAGTCCTAAAAGAGGAAAGACCTTTTCTCCATTCTGCAAATCGCTCCCCCTGAGGTTTTGCTCCTCTGGTCTTGGCTGTCCCTTGATCTCCCAGCCCAGGTTCTCTCTCGTTGCTGTGTGTCTGTCTCTCTCCATCACAGCTCCTAATGGAAATGCAGACCCAAAAATCAAAGCTTGGACATTTATGGTTGAAGGTCACGGCATGGATGGTTGAGGTTTTGGCTCTGTCTTCAAGGTGAAAAATTACTGCATGTTCTTTGAGAAAGAGTATATTTCAGGAACGGCTAACATCAGATGGCAGGAAGATCTAAGCATGTCTTTTCATCCTTGGTGCTCATAATTTCCAGCATTTCTAAGCTAGTAACATATGATTTTTCATTTTCTCCACTTGTGCATCTTGCTTTAGTGACTGCTGATTATCTTGAAGCAGCTGCATCAATTGATGGTGTTTAGCAGCTCTACTTACAGTAAGTAATTGCACTCGGCTTGGCTGACAATAACGTGTGCTTTTTATTTGCTTTTTTTCACAAAGCGTTGAATTTATGTGCCGAAATGCCAGAAAGAGAACTGGGAAATCTTTGCCTCAGCCCCCACCCATCTCACAATGCCTATGCTCCCCTGGGACATTGTACGGCGTCATGGCACCCCTCCCACTTCATTCTGCTTGTCAGTTCTTGGGCCTGTCTCCCCAGCTTAATGGGAAGCCCCTGGAAGGCAGGAGCCATGCACGGTTCTGGGTCTTCAGTGCTTAACCCCAGCTGTGCTGGCCTGAGATGGCCTCAGTAAGGGTTGGGTGGAGGGATGTGGGAGTGATTGCCACGCTTCTCAGTTCCGATTGTCTTTCCTGCAGGTAACAGAAAGCCCCACCCCAGTGGTTTACGCCAATAGGGGGCTATTTCTCTTAACGGTGTGTCTGGTTGCCGCTGGCCCTGGACTCGGTCTTGGCTGACAGCTTTATTGTCCTCTTGGCCTCTCCTGCATGACTGCACAGTGGCTGCTGTGGGAAGGAAGAGACACCAGCCACATCGGTGCCTTTTCTCAGGACAGCAGACATGTACCCCTAAAACACCCAGGACTGCGTCACCTGGTCACCCCCAGTTGAAAGGGGCTGTGTGAGCAGTTAGCTCCCGTCATAGGAGAGGAGTGGGCTGAAACAAGCAAAGTCAGTCTGTTTAATGGCTCATCTATGACAAACATTTCATTTTTACTCACCCAGAGTCCAAAGTGGCTGTTCCTGATGGGGTGGGGTGCTCGCCCCCCAAAGCTGCTTCCGGCACCCCGCTCTCTGGGTTGCCATGCCCACTCCGCTCACACCAAGCACTGAAAGGGGAGGGAGCCCCCAGGGGGTGCCGTGGGATTTCATGGCCCAGTCTTGGAGGCGAAGAATCACTTCTTCTGGCCTTCCCTTGGCTAGAGCTCGGCCACCTGGCCACATTTCCCTCACGGGAGGCTGGGACGTGTGGCCCAGTGCGTGCCGAGGAGGACGAGGAGACTGGCTTCACGGCTGGCCAGCGGTCCCTTCCACACCGCTCCCTCCCAGTCAGGGTTCTCTGCGCAGGGAAGAAGGAATGGGTGTTCAGGGGCAACTGGGGATGTCTGCCTTAGAAGGAAACGCAAGGCTTAGGGCTCCAGCCCAAGAAGTCTTCATTCCCAGGGAATCCTCTGTCCTCAACCCCTCCCTCCTTTCCCACCTTTTGGAATGGGGTCCCATAACTTAGCAGGACAGTGGAGGATCCCCATTTTTCTTGACCTAGAGCTTGTGCTTCGCAGCTTTGTGGGCCTGGGTGCCAGTAGATTCATCTCAGCACTGGGAGGTCACCCCAGAGCGGATGGCCTCCAGTCCCAGGACCCTGCGCAGCCTGAGAGGCCTTCCCCCTGAGCCTCTCGGGGTCCCCACTGACCCAACCTTCCAAAGCTCCTCTGCCCCCTCCTCCTCCTCCTCCTCCTCCTCTCCAGCCCCTACCCCAGCCCACTGTGGGAGGGAGGAGAGGACACAGCAAAGACCGACCTGTACTTCCCACACCCAGCCACTTCCCACCACTTCTGCTTATCTTCTCACCCAGTTTATTAATCTGCTGGGTTTTGGTGCTTTCTTGTTCAGCTTGTTGTAGGTCTCTGTGACAGGTGCTTCTCCACCCCATCCCTCGTGCCTTCCCACGCAGGCCTGCTGAGCACCTGCTGCTCACGGGGCTCTGTGTGGTTCCAGCTCTGGGGTAGGCAGGTGGGGGGAGGCAGCATGGAAGCCAGGGTGAAGCTGTGGTGTAATGAATATTGTGGGCAGGGTAGGCCTCAGGGCTGTGGTTGCCCAATAGTGGGGCCCTTCCCCGGGCCTTGTGATCAGGGAAGGCTTCCCGGAGGAGGTGGCTTTCAAACTGAGTTTATGGATAAGTAAAAGTTAACCAGGTCGAGAGGGGCATCGGCACAGACAGTGAGTTACAAGAAGGGGCTTGGGGGTCTGGAGTGACAGCCTGTGGCCCAGGGTGCTGGGGTTGGAGTGGGGCAATGTGCTCCTTCACCCATCCGGCACTGCTGTGGGGTTACAGCCCTGGGGTGAGGTGGATGAAGTCATGGACCTGACAGAGATTGGGGAGGTGGCTGGGGGGACCCTGAGGCTGCAGAGGAGGCGGGGCCAGAAATCAAGGAGGGCCCGGCTGCACCTCCAGATTCGGCTGGTGGGAACTGGGCACCTTGCCCCGGGCGGTCACCTCTCATGCCCCATCCCTCTGTCCCCAATTCTTTTCTGGTCCTTTTCCCGGGCATTACTCAGGCTCAAAAAATCGAGGCTGGCCCCAGAGCACCGCATGTCCTCAGTGAGGAAAGCTGAAACTGTCATTACACATCCACATACGTGCCAGCTCAATTTTGGGTGGAGCACGTTCTTCGAAGCCCCAGGATGAGGTTTACTGCGTTGGCTCACACTGTTCTTTCTCCCGTGAACTCAGGCCAAGGCTTGTGGGCAGTCAGCTCAGAACACCTGGCCGGGCCTGACGCCCACCCCTGTCTTCGAGAGCCCTCTTGACGCGCTTCGTGAGGGCGCACCTTGCCATGAGGGGTGGGTGGGGCTGGGCTGGGAGCCCAGGTTGCCTCCGTGGGGCCATAACGTCCTCTGTCATCCCACACCCGATGTCCGAGGTGGGGGGAGTGGGAGACGGCAGCAGCAGCACCACAGGGTCGAGGGTTCAGGGGGTCGGGGGACAGCTGGGAGGGCAGCAGCAGCACCTCAGGGTCTGGGGAGGGACAGCTGGGAGGGTAGCAGCAGCACCTCAGGGTCTGGGGGGGACAGCTGGGAGAGGGTGGCAGCAGCAGCACCGGGGGGTCCGGGGGGGGGGACAGCTGGGAGGGCGGCAGCAGCAGCACCGCGGGGTCTGGGGAGGGACAGCTGGGAGGGCAGTAGCAGGACCTCAGGGTCTGGGGGGGGACAGCTGGGAGAGGGTGGCAGCAGCAGCACCGGGGGAGGACAGCTGGGAGAGCAGCAGCAGCACCTCAGGGTCTGGGAGGGGACAGCTGGGAGAGGGTGGCAGCAGCAGCACCGGGGTTCCGGGGGGGACAGCTGGGAGGGCGGCAGCAGCAGCACTGCGGGGTCCGGGGGGGGACAGCTGGGAGGGCGGCAGCAGCAGCACTGCGGGGTCCGGGGGGGACAGCTGGGAGGGCGGCAGCAGCAGCACTGCGGGGTCCAGGGGGGGACAGCTGGGAGGGCAGCAGCAGCACCTCAGGGTCTGGGGGGGGACAGCTGGGAGGGCAGCAGCAGCACCACGAGCAGCTCTGCACACAGCCCGCAGCCCAAGCTGAGCTGCCAGTTGCCCTCCTGGTGATGCACGGCCCCAGTGGCTTCCTTGTCCTCCCCTAAGCCCTCTTTAGGATGCAGGTGGGTTTGGCAGGGCCTGGGAGGGGCGCCTGGCGCTGGTGTGGGCCTATGGCCAACCCGCACCTGGCCAAGGTAGGGAGTCTGAAGCCGCAGCCCTGACAGCCTGCCAGGTTTGCCGAGAGCCTTCTCTGTGCCATGCGCTGTGGGGAACACACAAGACAAAATGAGGAGGAGGACTGTTTCTTACTGCCCTAGCTGCTCTCCATGAAGTAGCTAGTCCCCCAACAGCCTCATGAGGTTACAAAGGTTACGTTCCATTCGGTTATAAGCTTCACCAGGACAGGAATGTTTGATTGATTTGGTCACCGCTAATCTGCAGCTTTAAGAGCAGCACATGGCACACAGTAGCTACTCAGTCAATATCTGTTGAGCAAATAAGTGAATCACCTTTTACAGGAGAAGCTCAGAGAGGTTAAGGAATTTACCTGAAGGCACACAACTGGTGAGTGGAGGAGAAAAAGGTCACGCACCCCTGTGGATTCTGACTAGGCAGCACTGTAGACGGGCCCAGCACGCCTGGCCTGATGGGCTGACCACACGCAGCACAGCCTTGGCAGTAACTACCAGCTCTCTGGCGATGAGCTGCAAGTCCCCAAGTGTCAAGGCTCAGAAGATGGGAGGGTGGCTCCTTGTTCCTGGTGTCTTACAGTAATATGGAGGAGGGGTGAGTATACCTGTCAGCTGCTCTCAGGTGACATCTCTGTAATACCACCTCATTCTGCCATGCCTGTTCTCTAAAACCTTCCGTGGCTCCCTCCTCCTACAGGAACCTCAGCCTTCCTCCACCCTGTCCACTGATGAATTGCTGGTAAGGCCTGGCGTCCGTCACCCCCCGCGCCGTGCCTCTGCCTCTGGACCGTTGCATACATCATCTGTCCTCCTCTAAGTGTCGACCCACTGATGTCCTCCCTGACCTTCCAGTTTGATAATTCCCACCCTTTCTGACCATCCCAGTGCCAAGGGCTCGTGCCGTCTCCGAGTGCCCACAGATGACTTCAGAGTGCATCTTATGGTGTTCCTCGTGGTATCAGGGTTGAGTGGGGCTCGGACCCCTCCTGGCACCCCCGGCAGCTCTGCTTTTATCTGTCACACACAACGTGCCCCGGAGTGCGCTGAGCTGTGAGAGGGGATACTGTTGCAGAACCGCCCGTCAGCTGAGCTTACTATGCTTCGTCACGGGCCACTTGTGAAATCTTGGTCAACTATATTGTTTAAAAAGAATTTAGACAAATTGTAAGCATTCTGTTTTTCCGACTTTAAAAGTAATACAGGGTGGACAGGTGGCTCAGTGGTAGAATGGTCGCCTTCTGTGCATGAGACCCGGGTTCCATTCCCAGACTATGCACCCCCAAAATAAAAAAAATTAAGTGAAGAAAGTAATACAGGTGCATTTTAGAAAACTGGGAAAAGGCATCAAAGTATAAATGAGAAAGTTAAGACTTCCAAGATTCCACTACCTTTTAGAGTTATAAGCCAACCTTCCTTCTTATTTGCTTTAAAGAAAATAAATATTACTTGAAATCCCAGCCGTGACCACTCATAATATTTAGGCCATATTTTCTTTCCAGTGTTTTTCTTTTTTCGCTGATTTTATTCATTTAAAAAAATCACTAAGTGTGCATTTTTAAAGACTGCACAATAGTAAGTCCTGCCCCACCCCCCTCTCTGGTTTCCAACCTCTGAGTCCAGTCTTACAACATATCTTCTCCATAATTGATATCAAATTGCACATACTGTGTGTAGCTTGCTTTTTTGATTTAATGATATAACATTTTTCTGTGCTATTACTAATATTTTTGATTGTATATAACACATTGTAAGAACAAAGCATTAATGAAATATTGGAGTAAATATTGAAAAGTCCCTCCCTCACCACCCAAGAGATGCCCATTGTTAATTTGGGGTCTTCTGTACCTTTTTCTGTAAGCTTCCATGTGCTCTGAAAATTTATGTATGCATTTCAAGATATGCAATGTGGGTTTTGTCCAAGTGAGACTATACTGTATCTGTTATGCTACTACTTGGTTTCTCTCCTTTGTTTTTAACTTGGCAGTATTTCTTGGAGCTTTGTGCATGTCCCCACTAAGTCCATCTTTGCTGCTTCTTTTTTAAAAATTTTCAACTTTATATTTTGAAATACTTTCAAACTTATCAGGGCAGTTACAAAAATAATGCACACCCCATACAGAGAACTGCCCCCAAACCCCATCCCCCCAGATACCAGATCCACCAATTTTAACATTTTGCCACATTTCTGTATCATTCTATCTATCCATCCATCTATCCGTCTGTCTGTCTCCTCTATTTATACATGCATTTTTCTGAACACTTGAGTATAGGTTGTATGCATTATGCTCCTGGAACACTGAATACTGTCATGCACATTTCCTAAGAAAAAGGGTACTCACTTTCGTAACCACCGTAAGTACATTTATCAAGTTCGAGAAATTTAGCATTGATAGACGCTTACAATCTGTGTTCCGGTTTTGATGTGTCCCAATAATGTCCCCTTGTGCCTTTTTTCTCCCTTGTTAGATCCTATTCAGAATCACTTATTGCATCTAATTGTCATTTCTCCCTAGTTGCTCTTTCTTTTTTATTGTGGGAACATATATCCAACATAAGATTCCCATTTCAGCCGCCCACAACGACACCATTCAGGAAATTAATCTCCTCCACTTTGTCACCCTCACCACCTCCCGTTGCTAAAACTTTCCCGTCTCCCCAACAGAAACCCTGGGCTGGCTGGACACTAACTCCCCGCGGCCCCTGACCCCACGCTGGCAGCCTCTCCCACACAGTCTGTCTCTGTGAGCGTGCACATTCTCCAGTATTTTCTTTGTAGTTACCATGGGGCTTAAGTTTAACAGTCTAGATATGAAAATCTCGTTTTCTTTGATACCAACTTAACTCCATTAATATGCACAAACTGTATTCCTGTACCCCTATATCCCCTCAGCTGGGGAGCTCTTGTCACAAATTACCTGGTAACATATCGTGAGTCTAAAACCAGTGAGTGTCATGACATTTAATGCATTTGCCTTTTAGATCCTGTAGGAGGTGAAAAACAAAGATACAGTAGTAATGGCATTTATATCTCCCCCAGTGTTCCCCTTACCAGAGATCTTTATTTTGTCATGTGCCTTCAATCTGTTGTCTGGTGTCCTTTTCTTTCAACTCGATGAACTCTATTTAGCATCACTTGTAGGACTGGTCAGTGGTGACAAACTCCCCCAGCTTTTGTTTATCTGGGAATGTCTAAGTCTCTTCCTCATTTTGAAAGACAGTCTTACCAGATGAGAGTTCTTGGTTGACAGCTTTTTGTTTTTGGCACTTTAAGTATGTCACCACCCTGCCTTCGTGCAGTTGATCTTATCGAGGCGCCTTGTACATGACAGGCTGCTTCTCTGCTGTGGCTCTCAGAATTCTCTCTTTCATCGGCCTTTGGCAGTTTGATTATAATATGCCACAGAATCGGTCTATTTGGGTTTATTCTGTTTGGAGTTGTTGAACGTCTTGGATGTGTATATTTGTGTCTTTTGTTGAATTTGGGATGTTTTCAGGCATTGTTTCTTTGAATCTTCTCTCTGCCCCTTTCTCTCTCTCTTCTCCTCCGGGGACTTCCCAGATATGTGCATTGGTGTGTCTGGTGGTGTCCACTGGTTCCACAGGCTCTCATCACTTTTCTTCATTCTTTCTTCTGCTCCTGAGACTGAATTATTTCAATTGTCTTATCTTCAAGTTCACTGATTCTTTCTTCTGCCAGCTCCAATCACTGCTGAATCCCTCTAAGGACATTTTAATATCTATTACTGTTGTAGCCAAGAATTAACAAAAATAATTATAGCTTACCGAGTTTTGCCTAGGTATTTATTAACTTCTGATATGTTGGCTACAAAAGGCAAATACTTGTAACTGCTATAACTCACTGAATGGTAGTCTAGATGCCTTGATGCTTTGCTTTGTAACAATAACTGAATGACTAATCTAGTGACCTTGTTTTGTAGCTTAAAAGTCTTGTGCATCCTCCTCATCGATGGTTTCTAACGCTTTGGTTTTCTCCTTGGCCTGTCCTGTCACTTTCTGTTTCTTTGTATGTTTTATAATTTGTTGAAATCTGGACATTTCGATTTTTCTTGGCATGGGCAGGCTCCGGGAAATGAACCCAGGTCTCCAGCATGGCAGGCGAGAATATTCCCACTGAGCCTCCATTTCACTGCCCACATTTTGATATTTTAATGATGTGTTATTGCTGGAATTTAGACTCAGAGCCTTCTGTTCTTATATTCAGCTACGGTTATGTCAGAACTTTCCTTAAATGCCAGAAGCTAATAACAACAACAACAACAACACACACACCAAAAAAAAAAAAATGAAGGAGGAGGAGGAGAAGGGGCAAGAAAAAGCGACACCATTCCCAGCGCTCCTTGCAGACTGAGCTGTGAGCGAGCGCCCCTCGCAGTGTCTCCTGCCGTACGTTCAGCCACGGCCCTGGCCCTTTCTGCGCATGCGTCTTGCCTTGGCGCGTACCCTAGGGGTCCGCCGTGTACTCAGTTCTGAATGTTCCCTCCTTCCGATGCGTCAGTTTCCTCGGGGCCCTGGGCACTGCCCTCTATGTCCTACACCCGTCAACCCCTTGCCCCAGCAGCCACTTGCCTGCTCTCCCGCAGCACTCTGCAGAGGAGCTCCAGGCAAGTTCTGGGACAGCGAGTCCCTCCGGCCGCCCCCAGGCAGATGGGGCCGGGCATGCCTGCTCTGCGTGTGCAGAGGGCACCCGACCCTGCGGGCGCAGCACCTGGGACCCGGACGCGGAGCAGGGGCTGGCACCGTGCGAGCCATGGGGGGATGGGCCAGGGTGGCAAGAAATCTTCCCGCTTTTACGTTGCTTTTTTCTTGATTTGGCATCAAGACTGCAGTCTTTTTACTGTTCTCTGGAGCTTTGAGAAAGACGTTTCTGCCTGTTCTTCCTGGTTGTCCAGTGCATCTGTGGACGATAGCCCTGTGTGTCTCCTCCCCTGTTGTGGCTGGGCAGGGTCTCTGCCTCGTCTCTTTAAAGGCAGAATCATGGCCCGTGGTATAGACAGATGTGATTTTCCACCCGTGTTTCTATGGTGGGCATTTGGGTTGCTGTCAGATTTTGATAATTACTCCTGATGCTGCTTTGTACACAAATGAGCAGTTTTCTAGGATATATTCCCAGCAGAAGAATTTTTGGGGCAAAGCAAATGTACTTTTATTGTTGGAATGGCGACCGCCAGTTGTGCCTCATGAATTCTGTTCCAGTTAAGCTTTCCCCCAACAGTGTATGAAAGAATTCATCCTCCTAAACATAGTGTTCACTGGAAATGAGTAATCTTTTTTATTTTTTTTTCGGGTTTGAAGTTTGGCAAATGGCATCTCATTTTTAAATTTGCATTTCTCTCCATCCTACTTTTCCAAGCATAGACCTAGACACATTTTTAAAAATGCAGATTTGTGCAGTATGTGAGCACATGGTTCCATGGCCTTATTTCCCTTCACGTTAGGTCAGGGACATTTTTCCTGATCACTGCATTGTCTTCAGAACTCACTTGTTCAGGGTTACTGTCCTGAACTATTTCCAGTCACTTCGCATGGTCCTTAATTTACTTTATTTATGTCCTGAATCTCCTAAGACCCTGGGAATGATGAGTAATAAAAAAGAAAGGGGAGTAGAGTGCAGCCTCCCCTGCAAAGAGTTGACACAGGGACTGTCCAGTGAACAGGAACCAAATTAAAATCTGAATTAGATGTTTTCTCAAGGGCTCATCCATTGGGTATTTGGCAAGGAGGGGCCTAAAATATCACCTGAGCTCTGATTACATGTGGGCATTGTATTAATCTACAACATCAGTTGCATATGTATGTGTAATAGATGTCAAATGTTAGGACACTCGGCCTGTTTCATCTGCTCCCGTGGAAAGCGCACAGCTTTGCTTGTTGTTTGGTTGAAGTTTCAGAGCATGTTACATTGGTGGAAGTGTCTGCGAGGCAGTGCGGGGTCACAGCAGTGGGGTAGAACCGACGGGTCAGAAGAGCTGGCCTTGGGGTCTTCTGTACGCTGGCCGCTGTGAAAGCCCGGGCAGCCCCCCCACCCCCGGCCTCCTGGCCTTGCTGGGGTCTGTGAGGTGAGGGTGGCCTGGAGGTGAGGGGCTTGGAGGTGAGAGGCCTGGAGGTAAGAGAGGCCTGGAGGTGAGGGTGGCCTGGAGGTGAGGGGCCTGGAGGTGAGGGGGGCCTGCAGGTGAGGGTGACTTGGAGGTGAGGGGCTTGGAGGTGAGGGGCCTGGAGGTAAGAGGGGCCTGGAGGTGAGGGTGGCCTGGAGGTGAGGGGCCTGGAGGTGAGGGGCCTGGAGATGAGGGTGGCCTGGAGTTGAGGGGCTTGGAGGTAAGGGGGGCCTGGGGTGAAGGGACTGGAAGTGAGGGGCCTGGAGGTGAGGGCACTGGAGGTGAGGGTGGCCTGGAGGTGAGGGTGGCCTGGAGGTGAGGGCACTGGAGGTGAGAGGCCTGGAGGTGAGGATGGCCTGGAGGTGAGGGGCCTGGAGGTGAGGGGCCTGGAGATGAGGGTGGCCTGGAGGTGAGGGGCTTGGAGGTAAGGGGGGCCTGGGGTGAAGAGACTAGAAGTGAGGGGCCTGGAGGTGAGGGCACTGGAGGTGAGGGTGGCCTAGAGGTGAGGGGCCTGGAGGTGAGGGCACTGGAGGTGAGGGTGGCCTGGAGGTGAGGGTGGCCTGCAGGTGAGGGCACTGGAGGTGAGGGTGGCCTGGAGGTAAGGATGGCCTGGAGGTGAGGGGCCTGGAGGTGAGGGCACTGGAGGTGAGGATGGCCTGGAGGTGAGGGCACTGGAGGTGAGGGGCCTGGAGGTGAGGATGGCCTGGAGGTGAGGGACCTGGAGGTAAGGGGGGCCTGGGGTGAAGGGACTGGAAGTGAGGGGCCTGGAGGGCTGGTTAGGGCTCAGCTGGCAGCAGGGTTGACTCCAGCCAGTGTTAATGAGATCTCAGAATGGGCATCTTCTAATATGGGGTGGCTGTCCACTGCCCACTCTCAGAAACGTGCTGGCAGGCCCTGCAGCAGGCTGCGCCGACCCTGGGGACCCCCATGAGCAGACAAGCCCCATCCCCGTGGCTCACGGACCATCGGCAGAGCAGCCAGCCAGCCGGGAGCCTCTCCACTGACGCACGCTTATGCCGGCGTGTTCCTGACAGATGTCCTGAAGGAGAAGAGTGGGCGACTTCGCAGTGTCAGAGAGGATGCCTGGCCCGTCGGGGCGGGGGCAGGTCGGGGCGAGGGCAGGCCTTGTCCCTGGGAAAGGCCTCTGAGCTGGCGGGGAAGGAGGTGGGCAGCAGGCAGGGCCGGCTCGGGGGAGGCGGAGAGAGCTGAGTCCGGAGGCGGCAGCCAGCCTCTTCTCCTTTTGCTCGTCTCTTCGTTCATGCATTGGTTCAGCACGGACTGGCTGGGGCCTGCTGCGGGCCGGGCACTGTCTTGGCACTGGGGTACAGAAGCAGTGAGCAGGACTGGTAATTCCCAGCCTCGGGGACCTCACTGTTGCTTTCCAATCTTCCCCGAACGTGGTGGCTTAGGACAGCCATCATTCTACAGGATCTGCCATGGTGGAGGGTGACAGGGCTCGGCTCGGGACACTCGCTCAGGGCTCCCACCTGGCTAAGCCGGGCCCGTGGCTGGCCTGGCCTCATGCAAAGGCCCTTCCCTCACCTGTTGGACGCCTGGGCTGGGAAGACTTAAACAGCTGGGGCCCAAGACAGAGGGGCTTCTCGGGCACCCCTGACCTTGTTGCCTCTCCCGTGGTCTCTCCCATGTGGTAGCTTCAAGGTAGCCTGGCTTCTTGCTGGCAGCTCCAGGCTCCAAAGCAGGTGTCCCAAGCGTGAGCCGGGCAGCGTATCTGTGGGCTTTTCTGGAGGTGTGCAGTGGCACTTCCCTTTCATTCTACTCATCAAGGTGATCCCCAGAGGCCTGCCCAGGGGACCTGGAAGCCCCTTTTGGTGGGAGATGGGGCAGAGAACTCGTGGGTGTGCTTTAAGGCCACCACCCCCTTGTGCTGTGCTCTCCTGAGCACTTATCCTGGACCTCAAGCCCACCCCCCAGCTCAGCTCAGCAGAGTCCTCCCGAGGGGACAGTCCAGTGCGTTATGGGCCCAGCATGCGCCTTGGGATCGCCCCTCCCGTGCCTGCCTCAGGCCGCTCCAGAGAGGCACAGTTTTCTCCATCTCAGGTTATTTCGGGTGGGTTGGTGGGTGGGCTCACATCCCGGGCACCTGCCCAGCAGGTGGGCTGTGCAGGGAGCCAAGCGTGGGCCCACATCCGAAGTTCCTCCAGAGAAGAGCTCCCCGGTGGGGCTCGGAGATGGCCGGGCGGGGCCCCTGTGAGCGCTCAGAGGCTGCACTGGGGGGCCGTGTCGGCCGTGGGCAGGTTCGCGTCTTCATCACCAGAGCAGCATGGTTTGGGTGGCCACCTGCCAGGAGGATCATACAGGATGATCCTCCCTGAGAGGAGTAACAGTCTGTATTATTACTGTTATTATTTTATATAAGTACAAGTATGCTTTACCTTTGTTTTTGTTTTTTTAAGAAATGCAGAATGATCTTTAATAAGAGCAAATACACTTGCATTATATTTTAAAATTAAACTGTTAGAATTATTTATTTTTCTTACAAAAGAAGACTTTGAGATATACTGCTAGCTTAAGGAGAGGAAGCATCAATGTATACCCTGATCGAATCACTCATAGCGAGATCAGGATGTGAAGTCTGTGGTCACTTATGACAAGGTCCCTGAGCAGAGTCAACTTTCTGTCACCAGCAGAGATTACCGCCGGCAACTCAGCTATCAGCATCTACGACCACAGTCTCACCACTGTGCTTTCCTCTAATGTGCACAGATAATACCTCAGGAGACCTTGGAAGATGACCATTTAAACAAATGTCCAAGTATTACAGGATAGCTCTTTGCCCTTTGTAGTAGACATGTGTAGAAACTCAATGTAGAAGCAATTTTAGGATGTTAATACAGCGCAGTGCTTTCCTATCTAACTCACGTTTGCACCCATGTGTAAACAGGCGTCCTAGCTGCCCCGGGGCTTTGCATTCTCAAAAGCACTTGTGTCAGTAGTTTCTTCCTGCAGATTTCTCACTAGGTACCATAGCACTGAGGCCTGCGGTTTCATGACAACCTTAACCTAAACTGAGTCAGCAGTTAGGAGGTGGAACCAGTTTTGTTCCTCTGATGGAAAGGAGCTGGCACTGGATAGCAGGTCAGGTTCCTTCCCGAACTAAATGTCTGTGATGCTTGTGACAGAGTCCTTAGCTGTGTTTTTGTTCTGCCTGTCACTTTGAAGTGCAAAGAGACCACAAAGAAAAGCTTCTGGGGCTCACTTGGGATCTGGTCAGAGAATCCTTGGATCTCAGCTCTGCAGGGCTCCCACGACAGACCCTCCCCTGGCCCTGGGAAGGTGGCTCCTGAGCATGACCTCATCCCCACCAGAAGGGCTCGCTCTGTACCGAGGCCGACTTCCCCCCAAGGCACAGCTGTTTTCTAAAGCATATTTTAAGGGCGTGGAGTTCCTGCCCGCCAGCACAGGCAGCGGTATCCATCTGACAGCGTCCCCGCTGCTCCCCACGCCCCCCACATGACCCTGTTGTGGGACGCACGGTGAGCACAGGGTTTGCCAAAGCGCCCAGTCCCCCTGGGCAAGGTGCCTGTTCTGCAGTGTGTACTGGGCAACCCCCTCCCCTGCACCCCCCCTCTCGTGCTGCCCTCCGGGGCAGAGTTTGGGCAGAGTGTTGTTGACACCGAAATGCACGTGTCAGAATCTCCACGTGGCCTTGGCAGTCTGTGATTCTCAGGTCCCTCTGTTCCCTTTTGACTTTTTACCACTTAAACCTTCATTGTGCTCCACTTGCATTTCCCATCTTACAGCCCTGCCTGTTTAGTTCTTTTTGTGCTTTCCTTGACATTTTAAGAAAATTTTAATTGACACAGTTTGCTTGCAAAATAAAATAAAAGGAATCAGCTATATATTTTAACTGGTTTTGCGGGGAGTAAATCATGCCAAGTGCTTCTTCTCCCTTTTTTTTTTTTTTTGTTGGGGTACTTATAGTTGCTCTTAACATTCTAAAATCAGAATGCCAATTTCAGATGTAGCTACTTCAAACACTTACGAAACAGCAAAGCGGTGAAGTTGGATGGAACACAGACTTCTTCCAAATGTCAGAAAAAATAAATGTGAAAACCTTGGCTTGATGAATTAGTTATTTCAGTCTGTTCTGGCCTTGAGAAAAGATCAGCTGCCATGACAAATTTATCCTTTGTAGAGTTGGAAAAAACCTCCACGGAGAGTGTGTTAGGAATGTGTAGTTCACTAAATGAGGCCAAAAACAAAACACAACACGTTAATATTTCAGGGATCTAAAAATACTAAACCTTCAGATTATTTGCTTCAAATCCTTGTTGGAGAGAAAGAGTAGCTAAATGATTCATGATGCCTAGCTGAAAACCTAAAACGTGGAATAAAAGGTCTCGTTGGCGGACGCATACAGCGTAGGCTGAAGGCAGCTGTGCCGTCGTTTGTCACTGCTGAATGAGAAAGACCTGAGCAAACCAGCACTGATGTTTTTAAACATATAATTATGATTGTATGTGCTTTGGTTGCAAGATCTGAAAAGTGCCGGGAGCGTCGTCCGATGGTGGCATTTGAGAATGAATCTGTAGCATCCCTGTGCGTGTCACCAAGCCTCCAGCTGCAGGTTTTTGCAGACATCCCTTGCGCCCTGATGGTGCCTGGGCCTCTCTCCTCGCCTCTGCGTGGGCCCCTGCCGGGAGGCCGTTCTCCATGGGTTTCACCCAGTGGTTGTGGTCCATGCCCGGCCCCGTGATGGGTGCGTGTGTGGGCGCATGCGCGGGGACGTCTGCGGGGGGCGCTGGGAGGGGCTTCCTCAGTTCGGTGGAGACGGGCAGGACCGCCCCTTCGGCCCCTGCGCGCTGCCAAGTGCGGACGGGATGCTGGGGGTGTGCCCACCATCTGGACCCCGAGGGGAGCCAGCCCGGGCCAGGGACAGAGGTGCGAGAACCCGACTCCCGGATGGCGCCTTTGAGTCTCTGAATTCAGCAGCCCTGGAGCTGCTGCCCTGCCCCTGTCCTGTGATGTGAGGGCGTTGGGCAGTCGCCTCGAGTGATGTTTTCTGTCATCTGCAGCCAGGGCATCTTCCTGGATGCCTGGATTAATCTAAGATAAAACAAATTAATCTAAGATAAAACAAACAATAAAGTTCTGGAAGAAAAAAGGCTACCACGACCCTGTCTCCTTTGTGTCATATCCAAGAGTGACGTCCAGCCATTCAGGGCCCGGTCAGCCGGGTCAGCGCTGAGACTTTCCCCCTAATGCGATTCCCCACGAGCGTGCGGGGAAGTCCACCACACCCCACAGAGGTGAGCTCCTGCGGAGGGGACACGGTTCTTTGGCGCCACGTGGTGAGTTCTAGCAAGGAGACCAGTTTGGCTGCTTTAACAGAGCCAGATAACAATGGCTTAGAAGATGTGAGGTCGGTTTTTCTCTCCCCCAGAAAGCTGGTCGGCGCCCAAGGAGATGGACAGCTTCGCTCCATGGGGCCACCCGTAGTTGTCCTCTGCCATCTCCTGGGATGTTTTCTCCACCTGCATCGTGAAAGCTGACCTACCACCCTCCATGTTTCAGAGCACGGGGAGGGGAGAAGGGAGGGCAGGGAGGGCAGCAGCCCCCTTTTACCTGGACCTCCAGTCGCAGGTCCTTGGCCATGATCACATGACCCCAGCTGGTTGCAAGGGAGTCTGGGAAGCATTGCCCTGGGCGGATGGCCATGTGCCAGCTAACACCCAGAGGCTCCTGTCCATGCGAGGAAGGAGGGTCCTCAAGTGTCTGCGTGCGGTGCGTGTGCTACAGTGGAGAGGCAGGACGGGGCACGGGCAGAGCGCCGGCTCCCCCGTGCTGATGAAGGAGGGTGTGAGCCCTGAGAGCCGGGCTCCTCACCTGGCCTGGCCTCTCTCAGGCCAGTCCAGGGACCTGAAGCAGGTGGTAGTTAAAACCTCCTCAAATGTGACTTTGTCTGGATGGTTGGGGGGGCACCGATTTCTAGAGCTGGGGAGGGAAAGCAAACCCAGGGAGGAAGCAGGGGGAGCCCGTCACGTGGCGGGGGGGGGGTGCTGGAACCATGCGTGGAAGCCCTGCTAGCATCCTAGCAGCCAAGCCCGTGCATGTGCCTTGCATGGGCAGCTCACGTAACCCTCCCACAGCCTGTGAGGTGGGCCCTGTGACTGTCCTCATGCATAGATGAGTAAACTGAGGCTCGGTAAGGTGTAAGGAGGGGTCCAGACCCAAACCAGCCGAGCCCTGACCCCAGCATCTTAACTGCCTGTTGTGGGGAGTACTGGGAAAGGAGGTGGGATTTGTGGGGAGTGGTGGATTACCACGGGCCCCAGAGCAGAGCACAGGGCAGCAGGGCAGTGGGCCTGCCGCGATGTCAGCGCTGGCCCGGTCCCCGCCACCTGCCCCTGACCCCAGACAGGTGACATCTGGGAGTGACAGCACCAGGGGTTCCACCCCCCACCTCCACCTGACCCCAGACAGGTGACATCTGGGAGTGACAGCACTAGGGGTTCCACCCCCCACCTCCACCTGACCCCAGACAGGTGACATCTGGGAGTGACAGCACCAGGGGTTCCACCCCCCTCCTCCCCCTGACCCTGGACAGGTGACAGGAAGGGAGAGCCTGGGTGAGAGAGTGCCCCGGGAGTACTAGTTATGGTCAAATGCAAAGTGTTCAAGGGAGGCACATCCCTTGGGAGTTAAGCATCCTTTAGGGAGCTGCTGCCTGCTGAGAGGGCAGGGTGGTCTGTAGGTCGACTTCCTGTCCAGTGTCCCCAAAGGAGGGCAGAGCTGGAGCCTGGCCCTGGAAATGAGAGGCAGTCCATGCAGTGGTCTGTCCCTCAAGCTGGCACCACTCAGAGACATGGACCCTGGAGCCTCCTCCCGCTCCCGTCTGGAGATGAGTCAGCTTTGAGCAGGGGTGGGCTCGTCAGTGGGTGCGTTGTCTGGGCTCCTTGATGGTGGGACTCCCTGGGCCAATGGGTAGCTGGGTAGAGGGAGGAGACGCTTGCAGCCCACCTTCCTCCGAGTGGCAGAATTCAGGAACAGATTCAGGGCAGGAAAGGCTCCCGGCACGCCCTGGGCTCTGCGGGCAGCCTGCGTTCCCTGGCACAGCACTCTGGCTTTCTCCGGGCTCACCAGAAGTGTGGTGCCTGGACTAGCTGACCTTGCTTTTCCTGCTCCTTCTCCTGTGATCCCCCCAACACACACACACACACACACACACACACACACACACACACACACACACACACACACACACACTTACTGAACAGTCTTATTTCATGCAGTCACTTTGGTTCCTTCTGTTTCCCTCAGACACAACCACAAACGCGCCACTGAGGTGCAATTCAGGATTGTGCTCCAGCCTCACCACCAGGAAACGTGCCCAGCCCTCTCCCAGACTGGGCAGCCACCCCTCTCCTCCCTTCCCTTCCCCTCCCTGGTCTCCTATGACCTAAGGCTCTGTTGACTCACTACTTCACTCACCAAACTCTGAGCTTCCCTTTTTTCCCTCCCAAACTTTTACAACCTTGCAAAATTTTTTACAAAACATTTAATAGACGTACAAAGAAAAGATCATATAATGAACCCTCAAGGATCTACCACCCAGTTTCGACAATAATTAACATCTCACCAATCTTGTTTCATTGATTCCCTCTCAGCCTTCTTTTTTTTCTCCCTGGAATGTTTTGCAGCTAGTCCTAGATCTCCTGTCATTTTTCCTGTAAATACTTGAGTGCATTTCAACTGCATGCTTCAAGACGGTGGAGTCTGAGAGTCACTCATCCCGAGTCTTTACTTTTAGGACGTGCCTGGCATATTGGCCCTTGGGAGATGCACCATTTTGAATGGACTGAATGAATGAAGTGGATTCAGCCCATCTTCAGAACTGAGTCTGCACATTGCCCGGAGACCCTGGGAAGTGAACAGCTGCTGCGACCCCGCAGCCTCCACGGTACCCATTCTGCTCCTGGGGTTTCCAGGAGGTGCTGGAACCCATCTGTCACGCCTCACTCTTCAAGGTTGGTTTGTTCTTAGCCAAGCATCTTTGCTTTTGCAATTAAACTCCCCTTTGAGGTAACCTTGGAAAGGGAGGGCTGCTACAAGGTGGCATTTACCCTTGCTTGTTTCAAATTTAGTTCACAATTACAGACTTGAGGATTTTTTTTTAATTGTAATACTGTAATTACTTAGGCCAAAATGATCAGAACCAAAAATATCAAAGTATAGAATACATCTAAGCCATTCTCTTCAAATACCATCTCTCTATTCCTGGTAATGGGATTTTACCGCATAAATAAAAGATAATTAAATGCACGTTTTCTTTCATGCATTCGTGGTCATGCTTAATACTCTGATTCTGAACTCTTTGAAGGGGTCCTGAGACCAGAGTTTGTCATTAGACGTAACATTTCCAGCTCTTAACAAGGTAAAAACAGGTCAGGGCTTGGGATTTGGAAATCTCTGGTGGTAGAAGCGGAGCTTGTAAAAATGCTTTCAATCTGTTCCTTTTTCCTCTTAATTCAGAAATAGTATTTATTATAACATAATGGGCACTAGTACATTTTTAAAAAATTATACTCTAAAATCTTTTTTCACTGCTCAGATTGGTTCTAAGACTGAATTAAGTTAACAGGGGCTTTTTGGTTTTGTTTCTTGCTGGTTTCATTAGGATTTCAGAGTAGCAATTCTAGTTCTGGGGTTGAGCTATTTTTGCTGTGTAGGTTTTGAACTCTGGGTCTGAGGGCCTGCACAGGAGACCTCTGATGACTGTTCATCTGGAGCATATAACAGAAGTTTCCACAGAAGCGTTTCAAGGGACTGGATATGGGCCTGAAGCCGTGGTAGCCAAGAGCGTCTTTTCTGTGGACGGCGATGGGATGCGAGCTGCCGGGGCTCGGAAGGGGTGGGAGCTGGGCGCTGTGGACCGTACACCCAGCCCCCCACCAGCACAGTGGTGCGTCTTCCCGTGGATTCTGTTTTCTGGGCTGCGAGTGGGTGAGCTACAGGGTGTCTGCTCAGGCCCAGGCTTTCTGCAGCTGCTCACATTTCAGGAGCTGCAGGAGACCCCAGGGATGTGAGCCGAGCCCCTGTGAGGGGACGTCGGGGAGTGGGGGTCATGCAGAAAGGGGGCGTCCCAGGAGGGTGCGATTTCCTGAGAAGCTGCATGAGCCTCCCAGCTGGGGAGCTTCTGAGAAATTGGGATCAGGCCCAGCAGAGGCTGAGACGGTGTTCCAGGCGGGTGGACCCAGGCGGAGGCGGCGCTGCTGGGCCAGCCCCAGGGGCCCCACCGTGCACAGCCACGCACCTGGCCGTGGGGAGCGGCCCATGGGGAGGGACAGGCCAGGGCCGGGCTTTGGAAGAGGAACCACAGCGTGCGGCAGACACAGCTGCTCAGGGGAGAAGGCAGGTGTTGGCTCGGGGTGGGGGGTGGGGTGGGGAGGCGCCGGGGCCGCTGTGCGACTCTCCAGCCTGGGGGAGCTCGGCACAGGCACCCTGACTCTGCCGGGGCTCAGCTTGATAGCGACATCAACCCCCCACAGCCGCTCTGCTCCTTCACACTTTTATCCCCAGTCCCTGGTGAATGGGTCAGCTCTCAGGAAGCAGCACAAGAAGGACCTGCAGGAGCTGGGAACTGAACATGGACTTCAGGTCCCTGGAGCCCCATCCTTCTCGGTACCACAGGTCTCCTCTACGCCTTGTCCACTCAGTGTGTTGCCAGTGAAGAAATTCCCACAGTGGACACACACACACGCACACACACACACACACACACACACACACACACACTGTGGGGCCTTAGTCTAGCTGCAAACACAGACCGTTTCGGTCCGTGTGCACTTTTGATTCTAACGTCGTTATTTTGCCATGTTTTAACCAAAGCCAAAGCATGACCTTTAACTCCAAATTTGTCTAGTAAAATAGGCTTCAGAGGAAGGCGCGTGTTTGCCCTGGGCTCCGTGTCCCCTCACCCCAGGCTCTGTGCCCACCCCTAGGGCCACGGTCACACCACGTGCGGGGGACGCCGCCGACTCCAAGGGAGAGTCAGAGGAGGGAAACCCGGCTTCAGAGGCCGGACAGCGGCCAGGGGAAGCCATGGATGTTCCCAGGCCGAGGCGCGTGTTGTCACATGGGAAGTCATCGATAAGCAGAGATGTCAGGAGCCTGGACACAGCAGTGAGGCCACCACACGCTCTCAGCCATCTGGGTAAACCCAACACTTCTCAGTATTTTTAACCTGGCTAAATATAGCCCCTTCCCAAAAAGCACTCAGTACTCAGGTACATCTTGTCAAGCATAGACAAGATGGAGCTTTGCCTTTGGTGCCCACCGAGGAGGAGAACTTGACCCTGGCTTAGAATTTTCTGATAAACGTGCAAGACATTTCCTCTCTCTTGCGTCAGCTTGCTTTTTTGCTTTGTATCAAACACCCCAAATTGAATAGCTTTCAGCAGAAGCCATTACACTTGCATTGACTCTGTGAATTGTCTGCGGGTCACTGTATGGACATCTGTCTACTGGTGGCCCGGCTGATGTGGGATGGCCTCGCTCACAGGGGTGGGGATCGGCAGGTTGGCTGCTTAGCCTCAGCGGGGACAGCTCGGCTCAGCTCGGCTCAGCTCAGCTCAGCTCCGCAGCTCTTTCGTCTTCCAGCAGCTGGCCCAGGCTTCTTCACATAGTTCCGAAAGTCGTCAGGAGGACAAGTCCCAGTGCCTAAGCCCTTGTCAGGCCTCTGCTTACAACACATTCACTTTTGTCCCATTGGCCCAAGAATACCCCTTGGGTAAGCTCAGAGCCCATGCAGGAGGAGAGCACACAAGGCCAAAGACATAGAAGGGCATGGATAAACTAGGGGGCCAGTCCTGCCACAAACCCTCCATGCTTTACTGGACAGGTGCTTTGACAAAACACACTGTGGGGCCGAGGAGTCCACTATGCCATAGACCCTGAGGTTTAGCCCCACGAGTAGCCATTGTGTCCAGGTAGGGCCGAGCGGATGCCAGCTCTGAAACGTGCTGTGGTTCATCTCTGTATGATAAAGCAATATATGATCAACCACAGGAAACGTACTCGGCAGGTCCAGTGGCCTCACTTGCCAGCTGTGTGGTGGCAACCCCCGCAGGAAGCTGGGAGCAGGTTGTGGCTCACGGGCTGGGTGCCTCCTGGGTTTCAGAGTACTTTCATTATCTCAGTCATTCCTGATCGGATTTATTCTACTTTATCAGCACACAGAGAGGGGTCTCAAAAAGCAAGAGGCACCACTCAGGTTCAGAAATCAGGATGGGTGATTTCCCAGGGACAGCATGGCATCTTCTCAGACCTGGAGAGTGAGGCTGGGAATGTCTTGGAATGGCCTGAGACAAGACTCCAACTGGAGCTGCAGAAGGAAGGCTGTGGATGAGAACCTCCTGTACTCACATATCCTGAGAATGAACAAACGGGTTGAGAAATTCCATTCTAAACCTTAATTCCCAGGAAGGAGGGAAGAAGCAGCAAAATAAACTGATAAGTAATACCTGGATACATCCCAGAGTATGTTGGGCAGGCAATTAAAAAATATTGGCGCTCCGCCGGCCCGCCGCGCGGCGCCCAAGCCCCGCAGCAGCCGAGCCGCCCGATCTCCTCCTCCCCTCTCTTTCTCCGCCGGCCCGCCGCGCGGCACCCAAGCCCCGCAGCAGCTGAGCCGCCCGACCTCCTCCTCCCCTCTCTTTCTCCGCCGGCCCGCCGCGCGGCGCCCAAGCCCCGCAGCAGCCGAGCCGCCCGACCTCCTCCTCCCCTCTCTTTCTCCGCCGGCACGCCGCGCAGCGCCCAAGCCCCGCAGCAGCCGAGCCGCCCGACCTCCTTCTCCCCTCTCTTCCCCCTCCTGCTCCGGCTGCTCTCCAACCACCACGGTGCCCTCTTCCCCCGCCTTCACCGTGCTCCTCCGCCACCAGCCTCGACAGCCTTGCCGCCCTCACCTTTCCTCCTCCAGAACAGCTACTGGGGGAGTGGAGATAATACAGAGCAGCTCCCGGAACCACGAGGGAGATCAAAGGGACAGCGTACCCCATCCTGGAACGGCTGACTATCTGGGAGAACCAGCTCCGGTGAGATCACCAAGGGGCACGGGCTTTCCTGGGTGGGACGGCAAGCGACCGGAGTCCCTCCCTTCCACCTTCCTGGGCCAGCTGGTAGAATTGGACAGGCGGTCCCCTTAGGCCGCGGCGGCTGGTGCCCCCACCACACGAGGCCCCCCGGAACAACTGAGATAGTTGGGTCGGAAATCCCCAGACTGCGGAGAACAGTGACCGGGGGATCCCTTCCAAACACGTGACTCCCCCGTCGGCTGGGAACAGTGTACTCTCCCGGGCTGCGACAGCTGGCGCCCTCCTGCCACGCTTGGTGCCCCGGGCCGACTGGCTAATTTGGCCGGACGCTCTCCTGTGCTGCGACGGCCGGCGACCCTCCCCGCGTTTGGAACCCTGGGCCGGCTGGCATTCTTCCAAGACGCTTCGGTTGCCGAACCTCCCCTACGGCGAGAGTTTTCCAGAGTTGAGGGACCCACAGCAACTTTCGCTGGTGGAACCCACAGACAGGCGTGTGCCACGAGCGCCACCTACTGGGCAGGATAGGAAGAACAGAACCCAGAGATTGCGCAGAAAAATCTTTCAAGCTGTGGGGCCGAACACCCGGGGAAATCTGACTAAATGCCCAGACGCCAGCAGAAGATAACGGATCACGCTCAGAAAATTGAACATATGGCCCAGTCAAACGAAGAAACCAATAGTTCAAATGAGATACAGGAGCTGAAACAACTAATGCTGAATATACGAACAGAAATGGAAAACCTCTTCAAAAATGAAATCGATAAATTGAGGGAGGACATGAAGAAGACATGGGCTGAACATAAAGAAGAAATAGAAAAACTGAAAAAACAAATCACAGAACTTATGGAAGTGAAAGATAAAGTAGAAAAGATGGAAAAAACAATGGATACCTACAATGACAGATTTAAAGAAACAGAAGATAGAATTAGTGATTTGGAGGATGAAACATCTGAATTCCAAAAAGAAACAGAAACTATCCGGAAAAGAATGGAAAAATTTGAACAAGGTATCAGGGAACTCAAGGACAATGTGAACCGTACAAATATACGTGTAGTGGGTATCCCAGAAGGAGAAGAGAAGGGAAAAGGAGGAGAAAAACTAATGGAAGAAATTATCACTGAAAATTTCCCAACTCTTATGAAAGACCTAAAATTACAGATCCAAGAAGTGCAGCGCACCCCAAAGAGATTAGACACAAATAGGCGTTCCCCAAGACACTTACTAGTTAGAATGTCAGAGGTCAAAGAGAAAGAGAGGATCTTGAAGGCAGCGAGAGAAAAACAATCCGTCACATACAAGGGAAACCCAATAAGACTATGTGTAGATTTCTCAGCAGAAACCATGGAAGCTAGAAGACAGTGGGATGATATATTTAAGTTACTAAAAGAGAAAAACTGCCAGCCAAGACTCCTATATCCAGCAAAATTGTCCTTCAAAAATGAGGGAGAAATTAAAACATTCTCAGACAAAAAGTCACTAAGAGAATTTGTGACCAAGAGACCAGCTCTGCAAGAAATACTAAAGGAAGCACTAGAGTCAGATACAAAAAGACAGAAGAGAGAGACATGGAGAAAAGTGTAGAAAGAAGGAAAGTCAGATATGATATATATAATACAAAAGGCAAAATGGTAGAGGAAAATATTATCCAAACAGTAATAACTCTAAATGTCAATGGACTGAATTCCCCAATTAAAAGACATAGACTGGCAGAATGGATTAAAAAACAGGATCCTTCTATATGCTGTCTACAGGAAACACATCTTAGACCCAAAGATAAATATAGGTTGAAAGTGAAAGGTTGGGAAAAGATATTTCATGCAAACAACAACCAGAAAAGAGCAGGAGTAGCTATACTAATATCCAACAAATTAGACTTCAAATGTAAAACAGTTAAAAGAGACAAAGAAGGACACTATATACTATTAAAAGGAACAATTAAGCAAGAAGACATAACAATCATAAATATTTATGCACCGAACCAGAATGCCCCAAAATACGTGAGGAATATACTGCAAACAATGAAGAGGGAAATAGACATATATACCATAATAGTTGGAGACTTCAATTCACCACTCTCATCAATGGACAGAACATCTACACAGAGGATCAATAAAGAAATAGAGAACCTGAATATTACTATAAATGAACTTGACTTAACAGACATTTATAGGACATTACATCCCACAACAGCAGGATACACCTTTTTTTCAAGTGCTCATGGATCATTCTCAAAGATAGACCATATGCTGGGTCACAAAGCAAGTCTCAACAAATTTAAAAAGATTGAAATCATACACAACACTTTCTCAGATCATAAAGGAATGAAGTTGGAAATCAATAATAGGCGGAGTGCCAGAAAATTCACCTAAATTGATTTACAGATTCAATGCAATACCAATCAAAATCCCAACAACTTATTTTTCAGAAATAGAAAAACCAATAAGCAAATTTATCTGGAAGGACAGGGTGCCCCGAATTGCTAAAAACATTTTGAGGAAAAAAAACGAAGCTGGAGGTCTCGCGCTACCTGACTTTAAGGCATATTATGAAGCCACAGTGGTCAAAACAGCATGGTATTGGCATAAAGATAGATATATCGACCAATGGAATCGAATAGAGTGCTCAGATATAGACCCTCTCATCTATGGACATTTGATCTTTGATAAGGCAGTCAAGCCAACTCACCTGGGACAGAGCAGTCTCTTCAATAAATGGTGCCTAGAGAACTGGATATCCATATGCAAAAGAATGAAAAAAGACCCATCTCTCACACCCTATACAAAAGTTAACTCAAAATGGATCAAAGATCTAAACATTAGGTCTAAGACCATAAAACAGATAGAGGAAAAGGTTGGAAGATATCTTATGGATCTTACAACTGGAGGTGGTTTTATGGACCTTAAACCTAAAGCAAGAACACTGAAGAAGGAAATAAATAAATGGGAACTCCTCAAAATTAAACACTTTTGTGCATCAGAGAACTTCATCAAGAAAGTAGAAAGACAGCCTACACAATGGGAGACAATATTTGGAAATGACATATCAGATAAAGGTCTAGTATCCAGAATTTATAAAGAGATTATTCAACTCAACAACAAAAAGACAGCCAACCCAATTACAAAATGGGAAAAAGACTTAAACAGACACCTACCAGAAGAAGAAATACGGACGGCCAAGAGGCACATGAAGAGATGCTCAATGTCCCTGGCCATTAGAGAAATGCAAATCAAAACCACAATGAGATATCATCTCACACCCACCAGAATGGCCATTATCAACAAAACAGAAAATGACAAGTGCTGGAGAGGATGCGGAGAAAGAGGCACACTTATCCACTGTTGGTGGGAATGTCAAAGGGTGCAACCACTGTGGAAGGCAGTTTGGCGGTTCCTCAAAAAGCTGAATATAGAATTGCCATACGACCCAGCAATACCATTGCTAGGTATCTACTCAAAGGACTTAAGGGCAAAGACACAAACGGACATTTGCACACCAATGTTTATAGCAGCATTATTTACAATTGCAAAGAGATGGAAACAGCCAAAATCTCCATCAACAGAAGAGTGGCTAAACAAACTGTGGTATATACATACGATGGAATATTATGCAGCTTTAAGACAAGATAAACTTATGAACCATGTAATAACATGGATGGACCTAGAGAATATTATGCTGAGTGAATCCAGCCAAAAACTAAAGGACAAATACTGTATGGTCCCACTGATGTGAACGGACATTCGAGAATAAACTTGAAATATGTCATTGGTAACAGAGTTCAGCAGGAGTTAGAAACAGGGTAAGACAATGGGTAATTGAAGCTGAAGGGATACAGACTGTGCAACAGGACTAGATACAAAAACTCAAAAATGGACAGCACAATAATACCTAATTGTAAAGTAATCATGTTAAAATACTGAATGAAGCTGCATCTGAGCTATAGGGTTTTTTTTGTTTTTGTTTGCTTGTTGGTTTGTTAGTTGTTGTTTTTTACTATTACTACTACTTTTATTTCTTTTCTTTATATTAACATTTTATATCTTTTTCTGTTGTGTTGCTAGTTCCTCTAAACTGATGCAAATGTACTAAGAAACAATGATCATGCATCTATGTGATGATGTTAAGAATTACTGAGTGCATATGTAGAATGGTATGATTTCTAAATGTTGTGTTAATTTCTTTTTTTTTTCTTTCCGTTAATAAAAAAAAAATAAAAAAAAAATAAAAAAAAAAAGACCATTCTTGGGATACCACCATAACCAACTTCTGAAATCACTTTTTAGTTGAATTCTTGTTTCAAATTAGAGACTGTGAAAAACCAGAACATCAGAAAACTTTCCCTTTTTTATTAACAAAGTAATGGTTCGTCACTTTGCATAAACTTTAATAAAACAACAACAGAGCAAAAAAAAAAAAAAAAATATTGGCAAAATCTCCTAAGGGACTGGAGAAAAAATGTGGAACTATTAAACTTTCTCACCTGGGAACCCCCTGATACTCTTTTAAACATTTCAAACTTGGGACTCCCAAGTCAACAGGCCAAGCCCTTGATCTTGAGGTCTGCTCTTGTGAAGCTTATTTATGTAGCAGAGAAACTTAGCCTACATATAGTCATGTCTAGGAGTTACTTCTGGAGGACCTCTGTTGTTGCTCAGATGTGGCCTCAGTCTCTCTAAGCCCAACTCTGCAAGTGAAATCGTTGCCCTCCCGCTGCATGGGCATGGCTCCCAGGGGCAAGCCTGGCCCTGGCACTGTAGGATCAACAACACCTTCCTGACCAAAAGGGGAGAAAGAAGTGTAACCAAATGAGGTATCAGTGAGGCTACTCGTATGCAAGCTTCAGTTACATAGTGCTAATTGCCACGGTTTCCTAAACCCAACCAACATCACTCCTGTTAACCCTAAAGAACACCGAGGGCTCTATCTGGGATTCTACAAAAGTTTCACACGCTAAGTTTACTTTCCTGAAACCTAGAACCTCCAGATGGTGGTTCCTAGGCCAAATAAGTCCTGAAACCCAGAGGGGCCAGCCTCTCCAGAACATCAACTAGTTCCACCCCATCCCGTATTGTCAACACCCCCTTTCAACATGGAATTGGCACAGCCCTAATCATACCCTAAGATTGAGAGAAGAAACAAAGGAGAAGGAGGAGTTATAACAGAGAAGATAGGATTTAACAAATGAGTATGACTGCCGAATCACTATATTGATATTTCTTTTAGTGTCCAGTGTCTTAGAGCAGCTAGAAGGAAAATTGTGGACCTGTAACCCACACCAAACTCTGGAATCTGTTCTGTAAGTTCTATAATACTTGTTACAGTGTACTTGGAAATTCATTGCTTTTTTGTATTTATGTTATATTTCACAATAAAGACATTAAAAATAAATGCATAAAAGCATAATTAAAATCCAGACAGATTGAAAAAATGAACTGATAAGAGATGAGTAGATAATAAAGCTAGTAACAACCACTTACTTTTTGAGTGCTGGGGATGTGTATATTCTCTCATTTAATTTGGTCTTGATACATCCTGATTCATTTGTCAATTTACAGCTGAAGACACTGGGCCCTGGAGGAGTTGAGTAGGTTGGGCAAAGGCCCGGAGCTCCTCAGGGGCCAGACCACGTCTGACCAAGCGTGCTGTGGCCCTCTCTGCACCGCGCTCCTCTCTCTGCACCGCGTTCCTCTCTCTGCACCGCGTTCCTCTCTCCGCACCGCGGCCCTCTCTGCACCGCGCTCCTCTCTCTCCACCGCGGCCCTCTCTCTGCACCGCAGCCCTCTCTCTGCACCGCATTCCTCTCTGCACCGCGGCCCTCTCTCTGCACCGCGTTCTTCTCTCTGCACCGCGTTCCTCTCTCTGCACCCTGGGCTGCTCAGAAAGCGTCTTTGGGCAGTAGCGACAGGAGACCCAAAGCCCATTCCAGGCAGGAGCTCTGGAAGTGTCCGTGTAAAGAAGGAGAACTTCCAGATCCACATCAGCCTCAGAAGACAGTGGTGGGGCACCAGGAGGTGGGGAAGACTTTACGAAAAGTGCCAGTGTAGTTACTTTTAAATAAATGCCCCCGAAAAGAGGGGGGTTTGCGCTGAACCTTCTGCCCCCTTCATAATCTCTCCGCCACACGTCCCACCTACCCTCCCAAGCTAGAAGCATCACCTTTGGGAAGGTCAGCGATAAAGCATACTAAATCCCACAGGAAGGACTGAGGTGCGACAGGCCTCTGGAGCCCTGGTCTACTTAGCCGGGGGCTGCCAGCTGTCTTCTAGGGTCGGAAAAGAGTTAACTTGTTGTGTTGCGGCTAGTGTGTGTGTGTGTGTATATATGTGTGTGTGCGCGCGCGCGTGTGTGACAGCAACCCTAAGCCATAAAGAACATTAGAGGCCCAGCATTCTCATCTTGTATCCTGGCACCTTGAGTTTCTGTTTTCTCGCCCGCGTCTGAGGCCCCGCACCTGCCTGCAAGGCCGAGGGCTGGGGTGCGGGGCCCGAGGGCGGGGGTGCAGGGCGCGAGTGGTACACGCTTAGGAAGCAGAAGCCTGAGCAAAGGGATGGAACCGGCCTGGACCTCTCCTGGGTGGCCACTGCCCCAGGCTGATCTGCAGCCCCACCTGGGACTCGGTGCCTTACAAGGAAAGACTGCCCTGCCCAATCCCACCTCCGGGGGGCGGGGGTTGCCCCTGCCCCCAGAGGGCACACTGGTGTAGGGTGCCTGAGGACTTGCCTTGCGCTCATCCCCTGGGGACACCGGCTAGGAGATGAGGCTTTGATTGTCTTGGGTGGTTTCCCTTGGGTTTCCACGGCAGCAACAGGGGAGCCGAGGACGCCCCCTGGCCCCCAGGCCGAGGGTGGAGGGAGTGGGCCGCAAGGAGGTCCGGAGGCTGCCGGCTGAGAGCCCCTGGCCTCGAGGCCCTGGCCGGGGTGCACCAGCCCCGTGGGGGGGCCCCTCTAGGTTGCTCAGGAGGAAGCCCGGGCCCCGTGCCATGCACAGGCTCTGGAGCGCTGCCTTCGGGTCTGTGCACGTCCTTTTCAGCACCATGCATTTCAGATGCAGAAAGCCTCTGGAATCCCAAGCGTTGTCACGGGAGGGAGCGGTCAGGATGGTGCCTCAGCCAGACGTGCGGGGTTGCTGGAGAGGCTTTGGGTACCTGCCACAGGTGGGGCGGGGGCCCAGGAGGGCTGCCGCTCAGCTTGGGCCCTGGGGATGGGGAGGCTCAGCCCAGGGGTGCAAGAGGGTGGTTCTCAGTCTCCTGGCAGATGCCCCCTCCTGGGAGAAGGTCCCACAGTTCCCCGTGGCCGGGGGTAGGATGCGGGGGCTCCGGGGTGCTGGCCCCTTCTCATTCCCAGCAGATGGACTTGTTTTTTTAGCAACTTTATTGAGCTACAATTCATAAACCATATGATTCACTCCAAGCATACAGTTCAGTGGCCTTTAATATATTCACAGAATTGTGTAACGCTCACTCCAGCGCCTGTTCTTTTATCTGATTTTGTCTGCCAAGGCGTGGAAGGAGATTATACTTCAAGGGGGGGAGGATTGTGCTGCTAAAAACAGGTTAGACTCTTAGAGTCTTCCTGCAGTTTCAGATCCTGCTCTGAAGAGATTGTGGTTTTCAAGTTCTATTCAAAAGCCCAGGTGAGAACCAGGAAATAAACTTGGACTCCAAGACGGATGGGGTCAAACCCGTGGGGACCCTTCTCTTTCTGCAGAAGGCATGGGGAGGCAGAGGCAGGGGCAGGGGCGGGCGGGACTGCAGGAAGACGGGGTGTGGCCAAAAGGGGTCCCGGGGTCCTGGACGGGAGGATGGCTGCAGGAGCAGATCTCCCCGTGCGCACGCCTGGCCCTGGCGGCACTGCTGGAGGGACAGAAGTTGGGAGACCAAGGCCATCAGGCGAGAGCTTTTATCAGAAAAGCTTAAAGATTGAGAATTGGGGGTCCTAGCAGGGTGGGTACAAGCTGATCCATGTAAATACCTTCTTCTCTGGCACATTGTGAGTGCTCAAACAACCTCCTTTACGTTTTCTCTTGGCAAAGGCCACGTCTGCAAAATATCTCATTCCCATGCGATGTCAGATTTGTGGAGCACTCAGGAACGCGTCTGCTCTCTGTTATTTGAAGGGTGCATTCTCAGGTGGGCTTTTTGGGGGGCAAAGGCTAATCAGAGAGTGCTCTGGCTCGCTGCCTAGGGATCCACGCTTCCCTGCCCAGTACACTGTGCTCGTGGGATTATTTTCCGTGGACAAACTCAGTTTCCCCCTCTGAGCGCCTGTTGACCGCCTCTGCTTGCTTCACAGGGCATGTTCCTGATTGGAACCATGAAGAGCAAATAATAATGCTTTTCCGCAACCGCTTCCTGCTGCTGCTGGCGCTGGCCGCGCTGCTGGCCTTCCTGAGCCTGAGCCTGCAGTTCTGTGAGTATGAGGGAGCGTGGCCGGACCAGGGAGGCCGGCGGGAGGGGTCCCTGAGATAGAGAGCCCTCCTGGGCCTCAGACAAGCAGTTCCCAAAGCCATGGTTGGTTTTTAATGGATGATGAGTTTAGAACAACCGCGTCTTTTCTTCACTGGTGCAGACAGTGGGTGCTCGCGGGTGGGAATCCCAAGCTGCTAAGTGTCCTGGGGTTGCGCCTTTGGCCGTGGAGAATAAAAGCACCCATTAGGCCTCATGCCGCATTTTTTGCCTTCTGCATAGATTCCCAAACTACCTGGCTATGCCCAGGACTCTTCGTCCAGATTCCCAGTGTGGTGACCCTGAGGGCTGGACGGCCCAGGGCCGGAGCTGCTTGGCCAGCAGCTTGGTTGCTTGAGGGTTGGATGCCCATCTTTCAGGCGGTCAGCTGCTGGCCTGTAGCCGTCCAGTAAGGTGGGGGATTTGGTCACCTGGTACCATACTTGGCCACTCGGGCCATAGGGGCTGGGGATGGGAAATTGCTCCCAGGTGTGGCCAGATAGGAGCCACAGGTGAGGAAGCCAATTCACGGCCTTGTCCTCCTACACTTTTCCCTGCCCTGGTGCCCGGGGCTCCAGCTGTATCCCAAGCCCTTTACCCCATAGCTGTCCCCTAAGTCCTCACACACAGACTCAATTCCAGTGTCCGCTCTGTGCTGGCCCACGGAGTTGTGGCAGCCCCTCTGCCTTCTCAGGAGCGGCTGTCTTGCCTTGAGCTCTGCCCTTGCCGTGCCAGCTGCTTGGTGTCACCCACCTGGGCGCATGTGCCAGGTCCTCTGCATGGAGCGCCCTCTTCGTCCCCCGTCTGGCCCCCGCCCCTTGCCTTTTCTCCTCCCGGAAACATTCCACGACCTGCTCCAGGGTCAGAGCTTCTCGGTGTGCTCCCAGGAGGCCTGCACCTGCTCGCCTCCTGGCACGGATCACGCATCATCTAATTTTTAGTTCGTGCATCTTTGCCCTATGAGACTATCTGCTCTCTTTTTTTTGAAAAAAAAATTCCCAGGGTGTGCATGGTCCGGGAATCGAACCCAGGTCCCCCGCGTGGAAGGCGTGCATTCTACCACTGAACCACCTGTGTACCCCAAGACTGTCTGCTCTTTGAGGGCAAGGACCACATGTCCTACCCCTCTACCCCAGGAACCAGTGCTGCCGAGCACACAGTAGGTGTTTTGTGCTTGTTGAGTGGAGGAGTGAATCCATGCCTGCTCCAAAAGGCAGGCTGACCCTGGCACCCTGGTCTGCCCGCACTGGCTGCTTGAAGCCCGGAAAGCTCCCATGGGCTGCTGGCAGCTGCATTCCTGCCATAGCTGGCCTTCCTTCCGTCCACACCACACCCTGACGGCTGGGAGACGAGGGCTGCACCCACCCCAGCCCGGGGTGGCTCTGTGAGGAGCTGGTGTTTTGTCACAGTTTGAGTGATGGAAAGAACAGCAGGTGCCTTAGTGAGTGGGAGGCTCTGAGAGTGCCGAGGAACATAAGGGAAGACATGGCATTTGGAGTAGGTGGATTGGAGAGAGATGGCCTTGAGAAAGTGTCCCGGATTCACTGCCACTTCTGACATATCCCCGTGGACACACTGGAGCATATGACAGGCTATTTATAATAGTAATGAGAATAAAGGATACTCCTTTTATCCTTTTGGAGTAGGAAAAGAGGTCAAGGATATGGGTGGGCATAAAAAGATCAATGCTCCAGATGGTTAATGAACTTTAAAATAGGAATCCTCTCCAGAAAGTACGTCAGGACTCTCAGTGGTCGAATTGTTTATAACTTCTCATAAAATTTTTCTGTCCTTCGTTTAGAGACGTAGTATGTTACAACCCACCTGATTTTTATCCTGAGAAGCTGACAAGTCCTAAGACATGAATGTGGGTTACTTGTGTTTGCTGCGTTTCTCTCGCATGAGCTGGTTTCCACGTCACTGAATAGCCCTGTGTGTTTTGCTTATATAACTCCTCTGAAAGTACCTTCAGTTTTAAGAGAGCCAATTCTCAGCCATACTTTTTAAGGAAAATTTTGCAGGGTAAATTAGCCTTAGCTGCATCTGGGCTCTTCACTCTTGGAGACATTGCAGTTCAGGAAGATACTGAGAGATGGCCGTTCTTTCTGCTCTGCTACTTCTAGGTAAATTGTAACTTTGGAATTTTCCATTTCTGTAGAACTGGGGTTTCATTGCTTTAACGCTGCTAACTGTTATGATAGAGGAAACTGTACTAATTCGTAGTACAAAGCTGACATTTAAGTTATGCTTATGTTTTCATCCTTACCCTAAAACATATGGGCTTTTCCTTCACTGTTTCTTTTGACTAATTTGTGAGTACCACATTAGCATGTATCATTATTTTAGATAATAGATTTGAGGCACTCAAACGTCATTTGGTTTGCTCATGATTTAAGTAAGCAGGGTAGTGTTGTTATCTGAAATTATACATTTTATTTTGCCTTGTTTGGTTTCTTTTTCTGATTTTTGAATATGAAAAAGTTATGACCCAGGTTATGATTCAGAAAGTTGGTTGTTTAAATCAGCATTTCTTCCTCTTAGTACACAAAGTGCCTACGTGAATCCACACGTATTTATTAAGTGCTTATGTGTGGGGGAGAGTTTTCTACACGGTGGGGGTGGAGGTGGCAGGGAATAGAAACAAAGCAAGAGCTTAACAACACAGTTCCTAGTTTCTTGAAGAACGTTTATTTAAAATGGCATTAGTAAATGTTAATAGTTCCTAGGGAAAGTAATTTGTTTGAATTTTCAAGTCGTTGATGTTTTTTGAATTCAGAAACAGCAACATTCCAAGATTCCTGATGTTAGAATTACAGAGGGAAATCAAGTAAGCCATGAATGTCTCTCTAGCTGATACTCAGTATTCACTAGTGGAACACGAACTTCTCAAATTGAGGGGTTCCTTTAGCGCCACAGGGAAGGACTGTTGGGATGTGAAGAGTTATGGATGATCAGTTATGTTTCTGCTTTTTTGCGTTCGTTTATAATCATCCACCTTCCGACTTCAACCCAGCCTTCGCTTGATATTTATTTTCTCTTCATTCTTGCCATGTTCCAGCTAGTATTCTCAAAATGGTGGCATGAAAAGAGCACACAGTTTGGAATCAAAGAGCCCTGGGGTTGAACAGCACCTCTGCTGCTTAGCAGCAGTTGGGCTTGGGCACGTTGAACCTCCTGGACCCTCTGTTTCCTCTTCTATAAAATAGGATTAATTATTGCTGCTTTAAAAGATTGGGGTTTTCCTTATCAAAAAACCTCTGGCTCATGGAAGTGTATGGCCAGCATAAACCTTTTAAGCAGATGAGTACGGAGTCTTGTCATACATGCCCCACTGTCAGAAAACAGGGCTTGTGCTTCTTTGCCATTTGGGGGAGAAGCTTTTGAAATATATCATTCATCTACTTGTTTTCGTTTTATTTTAAATCAGAGTACCCTTCTCTAGTAGATGTCAGTCTACACTGGACACCCGGCACCCAGAGCTAGGGCCTGCCCCAATCCCCTAGGCAGGCCCCCTGGTTGACCAGGGCAGGTTCTGGGGGCTGGAAATGCAAAGCCCCGGGTGCAAGGGGGAAAGGCTAACCTCAGAAGTGAGAACCTGCACTATCTGAAAAGCCTCTGTGAAGAGGGGCAGGGTTTGCCCTGTATGGCCCGAGGGGACCTTGCAGACATATTTCCGCCGAGCCTAAGGTGGAACTTCCTACGTCACCGGCACACGGAGGTGAGCGGGGTGGTGTGTCCCAGCAGAGGTGTGTCCCCTCTGTGAACGGCGCCAGCTCTGGGGAGTAGGCTTTGAAGAGTAGCCTTTTCAGCAGGTCGTTGGACCAGACCAAACTCAGATGTCACTTCTGGGGATTTGCTTTGATCCCCAAGGCTGGATTAGGTTTGCATCCCCTATCCTCCTATACCACTCTGCCATAAATCATCTCTATTTTATTTTACCGAGCAAACACATATATAGTGATTGCCATGCGCCAGGCATTGTTCTAGGTGTTTTATAAATATTAACTCATTTAATCCTTTAACAACCTTATGAAATGGGCACTGGCATAATCCCAAAATGAGAAAACCAAGGCATGGAGAGGGTTTGTAACTTGTCTAGGGCCACACAAGTAGTAAGTGGCCAGACAGGGGTTCAAGCCGGGCAGTGTGGCTCCAAAGCCCACGTCCCTTCCCACCTCACTGTGCCGCCACCTGCTACCCATCCCTGCACACCACAGCCTGTAGCTTCCAGCTGTCCACTCGTGTCCTCGCTCACCAGACACAGCCCCTTGTGCCCTTTAGGACAGAAAGGGCAGTCCAGGGCCTCACTCACACGGGGAGCGAGGACATTTGCTAAAGAACAAAACAACCCATTCGCACAGCTCCAGAGCAACAGGGAATGAGAAACTTCACTGAACCTTGGAGTTTGAAGTCACTTTAAACCAGCCAGGGCAGACTGGGTGATGCGCTCTGGTCTGTGTGGTCGATGGGGTGGGGGTGGGGGGCCAGGCTGATGGAGGGGGACTCTACAGGACACCTAGAATTGGGCGGGCCCCTGGCTGCCTCATTCATTCATTCCTACATGCATTCCTTCATCTAAGTACCAGGAACGCAGACGGGAGGTGAGTCTGTAGGCGGGTGGCTGCTGTGGCTGGCTGCGAAGGCCTAGGGAAGCGCTCACAGCGAGGAGGGGAGTGGGACAAGGTCGGGGCGGGCTGGGAGAGGTCGGGGAGGTGCACAGGGGTGACCCGAGCCGGAGCCGGAGGCCATAGGGACCGGGTGGGGCCACCCCCTGCCTGCACGTGGGTCTCAGGAGTGGGAGGGCCGGGTCTCCCCAGAGCCTGGGGAAGCAGCTCTAGCCCCACAACCTCTGTGTTTGTTTGATTTGGCCGAGGCAGTGTTTCTACATTTTTGAATTCATTTACCAATGTTTGTAAAAACTAGGCAATTTCACAGAATTTCCCAGGCCCGCTTTAAAAAGCCAGCCCCCTCCTTCTTCCCCTCCAGCGGCCTTCGACCCTCAGCTGCTGGGCTGACCCCCTGGGGAGGGGCGGCCCTGTGAGGGGAGGGCCGCTCTCTCTTGCCACAGCCCACGCCAATCCCTGTTTCTGAGCCTGTGCCCTGCCAGGTGGACAGCGAGGAGCCCAGTCTCTGTGTGTGTGTGTGTGTGTGTGTGCGTGTGCGTGTGCGTGTGCGTGTGTGTGTGTGTGTGGTGGGTTTGGTTCTGATGTTTGCTGGGAAAGGGACTTACCGTGCATACAGAAATGAAAAGAAAACTGCCTCTGAGCAGGAGAGTGAGGAGCCCGTGAAAAGTGCCTGGGTGTTGGACATTTCTACTTGGCTGTGCAAACACCTTTGCTTGCTCGGCCTCAGCTTGGTCTTGCATTCAGCTCTTGGGATTGTGGGACTCCCTGAAGATGCTGCCAGAACCAGCTGGGAGGAAGCACAGCTGCTGAGCAGACCTGGTCCTGCAGCCCATCCAGGGGACCCCTATCGTCCTCTACCCTTTGGCCCCCGAACAGCTTATAGAGAAAATCATGTGCCATCGTGGTGTGTGCTGATTTGGGGATTCATGAAGATCTCGGTGTGTTTCCCTAGCAAAGGTTTTAGGGTGCAAACCTTGGGATGTCAAGGGTCTGTGGGCTCTATAATCACTTTAAAAAGCCACAGTAAGGTTCCCCTTGGGTTTTTACTTTGGTAAGTTGGAGTCAAAGAGAATGAGGAATTAAAAATAACGGTCATGTCCCCATATCCCCATTTTCATCAGTCACTAAAGTTTAAAATTTTAAAAATAATTTGGTCCTACTTTTGAAAATGTGTTGTCTGTTTCATTGATTTCTGGGAGTTTTGATTTTGCTTTTTCTCTGAATGTTTTATGTCCAGCAGCCACATAAAGTGACAAAATTAAATCTGGTAAATTAGCTTTCACCACAACTTCTTAAACTCATGTAGTTGCACCGGAGGGAGGTGAGTGTATTACGTGGCAGATCCGTCTGCGAGCTGAGGATGGCTGTGTTACCATAGTGTCCAACAACAAATACTCTGCAGCCGCCGCACGGTGACATCCATGTCTCTTGACCTGCAAGGCTGTCCGTAACATATTAGATAAGAGTGCACATGGACCAGCCCTGTTCCTTCTGTAGGTCCTTCCTTCCCGCCCCCTTCCCTGTTGACCGCTGAGGGGTCTCCCTCACCCAGCCAGCTCACTGGCATCGAGGACTCTCAGCCCAGTCTCAGAAGTTTAACCAGAGGGACAGGGTCATGGGGGTGCAGCCTCCAGTGGGCACCTGAACACGCTTTTTCCAGCCCATGAAGACTCGGACCATCCCAGAGACTTCTCGCAGTTCAGGTCCCTAGACCTTTGTGCTGCTGGGTCCTGCTTTGTCCCCGCAGGACCCACGGGGAGGTGTCCCTGGTTCTGGAACATCTTATTGGTCCACATTTACTGAAGCTGCTGGACTGCAACACACCAGGGATGGATCAGCTTTTAATAAGGGGATTAATTTATTTACAAATTTGCAGTTTCTGAGAGTGCTTATCCGTTTGTGAATGAAAACCCAGAGGAAGACAGTTGTCAGCTGAGCTATTGCAAAGCAGCCACTGGAATTCGTGAACTTGAAACTTGTAGTTATAGACTTTGCCCAGGAAGAGGGTTTCTGCTAGACACATCCCAGAGAAAGCTGTTCCAAATGTGGTGCTGGAGAATATCAGTCCTCTGGTCTCAGTGGGTACAGTCTCCTTGATTGACCTTCAATGTTTTCCTTTTGCTTCTTTGGTCACTGCAGTGGTTTGAAGCTGTATGTATTGCAGAAACACATGTTCTTAAATTGAATCCATTCCTTTGCATGTTAACCTATTGTATGAGGAACTTTTGATGAGGTTACTTCAGTTCAAGTATGTTCCACCTCAACCAAGATATGTTTTAAACCTATTCTGGAGTCATTTACAAGAGAATGAAATTCAGAGAAATCGAGGATGCCATATGATGTAAAAATCTGAAATCAACAAAATCTGGAAGTGACGGAGGACAATGGGATATGCCACCATGTACCTTACCATATGACAAGCTAAGGATAAATTGTGGCCAGCAGCCAGCCCCAAAATGCTACAGTCTTGGGGAGAAAGTGTTGCCTTGATGATGCCTGGATTTGCACATTTTCCCTGCCTCAAAACCAAAAGCTAATAAATGACCGTTGTTTAAGCAGCCTAGGAAATGAAAAGAAAATTTTGAACCAGAAGAGTGGGGTGCTGCCATCGCAAATTCAAAATATATAGAAACAATTTTAGACATTATGGATAATGGGTAGAGGCTGGGAGAATTTTGAGGTGCTTTGTAGAAAAACTGTAAATTATTTTGAGGAGACTATTGCTACAACTATGGATGCTGAAGGTTCTTCCATTGAGTACTTAGAGGGATATGATGAATGTGTTTTTGGAAACTGGAGGAAAGGTGATCCTTTTTTGAAAATGGTGGAGAATTGTGTGAAACTGAGTTCTGGTGTTGGATGGAAGGAAGAACTTGAGAGTGATAAACTTGTGTATTTGTCTGAGGCAGTTTCCAAGCCAAGTTTGGAATGTGCAGCCTGGTTTCTTCTTGAAGCTTATATCAGAATGTGAGAGGAATGGCATAAGCTGAGAACTGAATTCTTGGGCATATAGAGATCAGAAGTTTATGGTTTGAAGAATTCTGAGCTTCCAGAAAGCAAGTCCCCAGAGAATAGTGCTACACGTACGTGAGGGTTTAACTGTACATGGAACCAGTCAGCAATTTCTGAGTAAGTCAGGACTGGATCTGTGAAAAATCCTTCTGTCTCATGGTGTGGACCCCTCTGTACTATATGCAATACCCACAAGATTTTTTGTGATTAGCTGTATGAATGCAACCACTGCCTGTACTAAAAGAGACAGAAAAGGGAGTGAATGAAGGAAAAATCACTTCAAGGTTGGAGCCTTGTAAGCTGAACTCTAGACCTAAGATGTCTTCTCAGGCCAAGACAGAGGGCCCACCCACATGTGTGGAAAGGGTGAGTCTGCCCAGAGGTGGTGGGCCTTCAAGCCCATCTTTCAGGAGATGTGCAGGAACCCCTGTGCTCTGAGAGGCTGGAACGGTGACCCCAGGGTTGGAGTGAATCTGGAGAGCACCTTAAAGGTGTGAAGCTGCTGCTTCATCAGTCAGGAGGACAGACATGTTTCCATTAGTTCCCCTCAGACCTCAAAATCTAACGGAGCATGCCTTGCAGGGTTTCAGAATTGTTTGGGATGAATTGTTCCTGTTTATCTTCCAATTTCTCCCAGTGGGGAGAAATATATCACCTATTCTAACAAAGATACTACCATGCAAAATATCAACAGGGAAAACAGTGTTTATGCAGTGGACACTTTGTATTTTCTGCATGTTTTTTTTTTCTGTAAACCTGCAAATTCTCACAAAACAAGCCTTTGAGACGCTTTTAAAAAGTATTATGGGAACATAGAGAAGGTGGATCTAACACAACTTGATAAGAAGGTACAAAGCGAATCCTCCTGAAGCTAAGGCTTAAATCCAAGCCAGACCATGCTTTCCCTCAGAGGGGGTTGCATTCTAATCGGCAGTCCTTTGCCCCAGGACCATCTCTCTTCGTTCTCCGGCTTCTCTGTTGGGTTCTTTGCTTCTCATCTTCACGTTCAATTTCCTTTGCTTATGAACAAGGCCAAGTTGGAACAGGCTCAGTTCACTGAATTCTACCAAATGATCTTCAAAGACCCTATTCATCTTCAAAGATCTTGTCAGATAACTCCACACCCTGACTCACCGTAACATAGTCAGAGATACCATTTTCAAATGGGTTTGTATCCACAGAAATGCAGGTTAAGAATTGAACACGTTCTCCAAGTGTACGGATTCACCCTGGGGCCAAAACAAAATACAACAAAGTACATATGGTATATTCCTGCTTGTATAAAGGAATATAGATGTGTGTGTTTTGAGTCAACAGTACAGATAAGAAGGGATAGCTGTCATTTTAGAGCAGAGGAAAAAATCAGGGCAAGTTAGTAAAACTAGAAAACGTTAGTAAAAATAGGCAGTGAATTCAGAGGAATATTTGGAGGTTGTCAAGACTGTATGGAGAGACAAAACAGGCGAGGAGAGCTGCGGGATGCTGACGTTGGTGTAACCACTGAAGGGAGGTGAGCCAGGGACACAGATGGAGCCTGGGCCAGCCAAGCAGACCATCCCAGGCCCCATTCCCGGTTGCCTTGGCAACAGAGCTCCTGCTGCATGCAGATGGCCTTAAACCGAGAAGGTCCTGCTTCACATGAGGTCATTGGTAAGGAGAGGCACAGCCCTGTGATCTTGATGGCAGCTCCACCACAGGGGCTGGGGGCAGGAATGAGGCCAGGGGGGCAGAGTTAGAGTTCTGTACGGGGGGTGAAGTGAAGCTGGCACACCCCTGAGGGCCGGACCGCCTTGCTGTCCTCCCACAGGGTGCTAGCTCTGCCCTGCCGTGGCCCAGGAAAGCTGTTCAGGCATCAGCAAGGCAGCCATGATGGTTTGGGTTGGGGTTCCAGCATCACCTCTTGCCTGTCCCTGCTTCCCACTTAGGCTGTGTCCTCTGGGGGGGCCCCTCACATCTCTCCTTCTCCCCAACCTCAGAATGTTTTCCAGGGGGTGGGGGAGATTTATTACAACTGTATATTCAGGATAATACACCCTTACAGATGCGTGGTTTCCAAATATTTTCTCTCATTATATAGGTTGTCTGTTTCATGATGCACAAAAGGTTTTAATTTTGATGACGCTCCATTTACCTATTTTTGTCTTCTTCTGCTAGTGTTTTTGGTGTAAAACCTATAAAAACCGCTGTCTAACATAGGGTCCTGAAGATGCTTCCCTGTGTTTTGTTTTAGAAATTTTATAGTTTGGGTTCTTATATTTAGGTCTTTAAGCTACTTTGTGTTGATTTTTATATGTGGTATGTGGTAGAAGACACCTTCCTTCTTTTGCGTGTGGAGATCCAGTTTTCGCAGCACCATTTGTTGAAGAGAGTACTCTTTCCCAGTTGAGTGGCCTTGGCACCCTTTGTCAAATATCAATGGCCATAGATGTGAGGGCTTTATTTCTGAACTCTCAATTGTCCCTGGGACAGGGTGAGTCTTCCAGCTCCAGTCCTTTTTTTTGTGTGTGGTAACTTAGGTGTTTTAATAAATTTATATGCAGAATTCACTGGAGGTAGTTGATGGAGTTGATGACCTAAATCCAACTCCATTATTTTTCAAAATGGCTTTAGCTGTTTGGGGCAGCTTACTCTTCCATATACTTTCAGTGATTGGCTTTTCCAATTTGATGATTTCTGCAAAGAAGGCTGTTGGAATTTTGATTGGGATTGTGTTGAATCTGTAAATCACTTTAGGTAGAATTGACATCATGACAATAGTTAATCTTCCAACCCACAAACACAGAATATCCTTTCATTTATTTAGTTGTCCTTTGAGTTCTTTTAGCAAGGTGTTGTAGTTTTCTATGTAAAAGTCCTTTTTATCCTTGGTTAAATTTATTCTTAGATATTTGATTCTTTTAGTTGCTATTGTAAATGGATGTTTTTTTCTTGCTTTCCTCTTCAGAATGTTCGTTACTAGTGTACAGAAACTCTACTTACTTTTACACACTACTCTTTTACCCCACCACTTTGCTGAATTCGTTTATGAGCTTTAATAGCTTTGTTGTGGATTTTTTCAGGATTCTCTCTATATAGGATCATGTCGTCTGCACATAATGAAATTTTACTTCTTCCTTTCCAGTTTGGATATTCTTTATTTCTTTTTCCTGCCTAATTGCTCTGTCAAGAACTTCCAGTACAATATTAAATAATAGTGGTGACGGTGGGCATCCTTGTCTTGTTCCAGATCTTAGAGGGAAAGCTTTCAGTCTTTCACCTCTGAATGTGATGTTAGCTGTAGGTTTTCATATATGTCCTTTATCGTGTTTGGAAAGATTCCTTCTATTCCTATTTTTCTAAGTGTTTTTATCAAGAAGAGGTGCTAGATTTTATCAAATGCTTTTCTACATCAGTTGATATGATCCAGGTGGGTTTTACCCCTTCATTCTATTAATGTGGAGAATTACATTAACTGATTGTCTTATGTTGAACCATTCTTACATGCTTAGGATAAATCCTGCTTGATCATGGTGTGTAATTCTTTTAAGGTGTTTTGGATCAAGTTTGGTAGTATTTTGTATAGTATTTTGCATCTATATTCATAAGAGATTCTGGTCTGTAATTTTCTTTCTTGTGGTGTCTTTATCTAGCTTTGGTATGAAGATGTTGGCCTAGTAGAATGTTTTAGGACATTTTCCCTCTACTTCAAGTTTTTGGAAGAGTTTTGAGCAGGGTTGGTGTTAATTCTTCCTGGACTCTTTGGTAAAATTCACCTTTGGATCATTTTAGCCCTGTGTTTTTCATGGTTGGGAGGTTTGTGAATACTGACTCAATCTCTATACTAGATATTGGTCTGTTAAGATCTTCCTTTTCTTCTTGAGTCAGTATAGGTAGTTTCCATGTTTCTAAGAATTTGTCCATTTCGTCTAGGTTGTTTTAATTTGCTGAAGCTGTCAGAATGCAATACACCAGAGACAGATCGGCTTTTAATAAGGGGATTTATTTAGTTTAAAATTTATACTTCTTCAAAGGAATGGCAGCAAACTTTCATCTGAGGGTCTCTGTTACTTGGGAAGGCACATGGTGACGTCCCCTGGGCTTCTTTCCTGGCTCCTGGGTTGCAACAGCTTTCTCTGGCTATTCCTTTCTGTGTCTCCAAACATCTGGGCTGAGCTGTGAGTGCTGAGATGAGGTATGCTGAACTACTTGGGCTGTACTCTGTGGAACTCCCTTCTGACCTCTCTCTTTTAAGCCTCCAGCTAATTAAATTAAACCTCACTCATTGTGGAAGGCACTTCCCTTAGCCTACTGCAGATGTAATCAGCCATAGATGAATTTCACTTAATGATATTTTAAGTCCACAGAAACGGGGCACCATCACCTGGCCAAGTTGACACCGGAACCTAACTACCACACGTTATCTAATTTGTTGTTCTAGTTTGCTAGCTTCCAAAATATGGTCTACCAGAAACAGAATGGCTTTTAAAAAGGAAAATTTAATAAGTTGCAAGTTTATAGTTCTAAGGCTATGAAAATGTCCAAATTAAGGCAAGGCTATGAAAATGTCCAAATCTAAAGCATTCAGGGAAAGATACCTTGGTTCAAGAAGACCAATGAAGTTCAGGGTTTCTCTCTCACATGGAAGGGCACGTGGCAAAGTCTGCTAGCTTTCTCTCCTGGCTTCTTGTTTCATGAAGTTCTCCCAGGGGCATTTTCCTTCTTTATCTCCAAACATCTCTGTCTGCGTGGGCTCTAAAGCTTTTTCCAAAATGGTTCCCTCTTAAAGGGAACCCCACCTTGAATGGGTGGGGACACATCTCCATCGAAACCATCTAATCAAAAATTACCACTCATAATTGGGTGGATCACATCTCCATGGAAACAATCAGAGATGTCCCACCCCACAATACTGAATGAGGATCAAAGACATGTCTTTTCTGGGGTACACAACAGATTCAGACTGGCACAGTTGGCATACAGTTCTTCATAGCATCCTCTTATAATCCTTTTTATTTCAGTGAATCAGTAGTAGTGCCTCGCCTTTCATTTTATATTTCAGTAATTTGTATCCTCTCTTTCTTTCTTTGTCACTCTAGTTCAAGGTTGTGGATTTTATTGATCTTTTCAAAAAACCAGCTTTTGGTTTTGTTGAATCTCTTTATCTCTTGTTCTCTTTCATTTATCTCCGCTTTAGTCTTTGTTAAATCCTTCCTTCTGTTTGCACTGAGTTTAGTTTGCTTTTCTCTTTCTATATCCTTCTGCTGTGAGGTTAGGTCTCAGATTTAAGATCTTAATTCTTTTCTGATGTAAGCAGTTGGAGCTATAAATTTCACTTTCAGGATTGCCTTTGCTACATCCCATAAGTTTGGGTATGTTTTATTTTATTTTCATTCACCTTGGGATTTTTCCTAGTTTCGATTTCTTCTTTGACACATTCATTGTCTAAGAGTGTTTAATTTCCATGTTTGTACATTTTTCAATTCTTCTTCTATTATTGATTTCTAGCTCCATTCCCTTGTGGTTGGATAGGATGTATTGTATGATTTCAATACTTTTGAATCTACTGAAACTGTTTTGACACCTGACATATGCTCTTTCCTGGGGGATGATCCACGTGCAATAGTGACAAATGTGTGTTCTGCTGCTGTTGGGTGAATGTTCTACAGATACCTGTTAGGTCTAGTATAGAGTAGCGTGCTGGTTTGAAAGGATGTATGAACCCTTGAAAAGCCATGTTTTAATCAAAATCCCATTTTGTAAAGGCAGAATAATCCCAACTCAATACTGTATGTAATTAGATCATCTCCCTGGAGATGTAACCCAATCAAGAGTGGTTGTTAAGATGGATTAGGTGATGACATGTCTCCACTCATTTGGGTGGGTCTTGATAAGTTTCTGGAGTCCTATAAAAGAGGAAACATTTGGAGAATGAAGGAGATTCAGAGAGAGCAAAGCAGAACAACATAGCCACGAGAAGCAGAGTCCACCAGCCAGCGACCTTTGGAGATGAAGAAGGAAAATGCCTCCCAGGGAGCTTCATGAAACAGGAAGCCAGGAGAAGAAGCTAGCAGATGACACCATGCTCGCCATGTGCCCTTCCAGATGAGAGAGGAACCCTGATCGTGTTCACCATGTGCCTTTCCAGATGAGAGAGAAACTCTGACTGTATTTGCCATTTGCCTTTCCACTTGAGAGGGAAACCCTGAACTTCATCATCCTTCTTGAATCAAGGTATCTTTCCCTGGATGCCTTAGATTGGACATTTCTATAGACTTGTTTTAATTGGGACACTTTCTCGGCCTTAGAACTGTAAACTACCAACTGATTAAATTCCCCTTGTTAAAAGCCATTCAGTTTCTGGTATATTGCATTCTGGCAGCTAGTAGACTAGAGCAAGTATCATTCAAGTCTTCTCTTTCCTTATTGGATCTTCTGTCTAGATGTTCTATCCATTATTGAAAGCGGTGTGTTTAAATCTCCTACTCTTAACATAGAACCATCTATATTTCTCCCTCCAAATTTGTATATTTGCTTCATATATTTTGAGGTTTTCTGCTAAGTGCATATATATTTATAATTGTTATGTCTTCTTGTTGAATTGACCTCTTTTTCAGTACATATGACCTTCTTTGTCCCTTGTAACAGTGTTTTACTTATAGTCTACTTTATGTGATTAGTATAGCTACTCCAGATCTCTTTGGGCTACTATTTGCAAGGTGTATTTTCCATCTTTTCACTTTTAACCTACTGTTGTCTTAGAATTTAAGATAAGTCTCTTGTAAATAGCATATAGTTGAATCATGCTTTTTAAAATCCATTCTGCCAATCTCTGCCTTTTGACTGGAGTTTAATCCATTTACTTTTAAAGTAACTACTGATAATGCACCATGTTTTTCTGCCATTTGCTGTTGGTCTTCACAAGTCTTAATGGTTTTTTGTTTTTCATTTCTCCTGATAATGTCTACTTTCATATTTATTTGATTTTTGTATGTTATCATTTTGATTCCCTTCTCATTTCTTTCTGTATGTTTTTTTCACGTATTTTCTTTGCGGTTATCTTGAGATTTAGATTTACTATCCTATTTCATACCAACTTCAATAGCATACACATACACTATTCCTATTCCCCCACCTCCCACAATTTGTTGTGCTTGTTACAAATTGTATCTTTATACATTGTATGTCTGAATCTAGAGATTTATCATTGCTTTTCATGCATTTGCATTTTAGAACCTTTAAGAAGTAAAAAGTGGAGTTGCCTGCTAAAAATTATAATACAGTAGGATTAGATGTATAATTACACATATGGTTACTATGCTGTTTTGAAGCTGTTATGTACCCCAGAAAAGCTGTGGTCTTTTAATGCTAATCCAACCTTATGGGGGCAGACCTATTGTAGGGCAGGATCTTTTTCCTTGAAATATATTTTTATTGAGATATTGTCATGTCATACAGTCCATCTGAAGCATATAATCAGTGGCTCACAATATCACATAGTTCTGTATTCATCACTGTGATCATTGTTAGAATATTTCATTTTTCATCATTTCAGAAAAAGAAATAAAAAGAAAAGAGAAAAAACCCATACATCCCCAACCTCTTACCCCTCCTTCTCATTGACCATTAGTATTGCAATCTACCCATTTTTTACCCCTTGTCCCACTCCCCTAATATTTATTTATTTTTTGTCATTTTTTTACTCACTTAATATCCATACCCAGGATAAAGAGAACATCAGCCATAAGATTTTCACAATCACATGGTCACATTGTGAAAGCTATTTAGATATAGTGTGTTCAAGAGTCAAGGCTACTGGAACACAGGTCAACAGTTTCAGGTACTTCCCTCTAGCCATGCCAATATGCCATAAGCTAAAAAGGGATATCTATATAATGCGTAAGAATTACCAGGATACCTCTTGACTCTGAAAATCCGTCAGACACTTAAAATTAATTTTGTCTCATTTCTCTCTTCCCCCTTTTGGTCAAGAAGGCTTTCTCAATCCATGATGCTGGGTCCCAGCTCATCCCTGGGAGTCATGTCCCATGTTGCCAGGGAGGTTTACACCCCTTGAAGTCATGTCCCATGTAGTGGGGAGAGCAGTGAGTTCACCTGCTAAATTGGCTTAGAAAGAGAGGCCACATCTGAGCAACAAGAGGTTGACTCTTAGGCCTAATTTTAAGTAGGCTTAGCTTCTCCTTTGCAGGAATAAGTTGGAACAAGGCCCAAGATCGAGGGCTCAGCTTATTGAATTGGTTGTCCCCACTGCTTGTGAGAATATCAGGAATTTCCAAGTGAGGAAGTTTAATATTTCCTCCTTTATCCCCAAAATATCTTTGCAAATACTTTTTTATTCACTGCACAAATTACTCTGGGATGTATCAAAGCATCCCACTAACCTGGAAATACCAACAGATCTCACTCCCTATTCTAGATTCCATGTAATTATGGTGTTTGAATAAACTGATCATACAAGTTAAATTAAATAATGTGCTACTCAGAATATAAATTTTGCACCAAATAAACATCGCTCCCTTTGGTCTCACACAGAAGTTGAAGTTTTGAAATGTGGGCAGTATCATCCTTTACCCCTTATTCTGATCTACCCCAGTCCTATCCAAATCAGCTTCATTCATATCTCTAGTCAAAGTCTGATCACTTTCTCAACTTTAACAGTTGCTATATGGGGTACTGCTGACTTTCATAGCTTCAGAACTCTAAGTGTGAGTCTCAAGTGTTGCACAAATACCTGAAGTTTCAGGGAATGACAAGGTTATACACAGATAGCTCAGTAAGGGCAGGATCTTTTGATTAGATTATTTCCATGTAGTCTTGGCCCCGCCCATTCAAGATGGGTCTTGATTAGTTTGCTGGGGTCCTTCAAAAGGAAAACATTTTAGAGAAAGCACAGATGGTTGAGGAGCCGACACAGAACCAACACAGAGAGCAGAGAAATAAAATCAAGACACAGATGCTTGGAGATGCTAAGCTAAGAGATGAAATCCAGAGTTTGCTCCAGAGAAGATGAGTGAGGTCCCCCAGAAGTTCAGAGAGAAGGCCACTGAAACCGGGAGCTGAAAACAATGAAACCTGGGAGCAAAGGCCCCGTGGACATTGCCATGTGCTTCCCCATGTGACTGAGAAACCCTGAAGTGATCAGCTTTTCTAGAGTGAGGGTGTACTCTTGTTGATGCCTTAATTTGGACATTTGATGGTCACAGAACTATAAATTTGTAACCTAATAAATCCACTTTGTAAAAGCCAATCCATTTCTGGTATATTGCATTCCAGTAGCGTTAGCAGACCAAAACAGTTACCTTTGCCAGAGGTCTTCATTTCTTTGTGCTGTTTTGATCTAGGTGTTTCTTCCTTTCAGTCTGAAGAACTCCCTTTAGCATTACTTACAGGGCAGTTCTAGTGGTAAAGAGCTCCTTCAGCTTTTGTTTATCTGGGAATGTTTTAATCTCTCCCCCATTTTGGCAGACTTGCCAGATATAAAATTCTTGATTGGTAGTTATTTTACTGTAGCACTTTAAATATTGCTTCTCACTGTCTTCTTGCCTCCATGGCAAGAAATCAGCATTTGATCTTCTCTGAACTTCTGTGGGCCCTCACTCAGCTTCTCTGGAGCAAATTCTGGATTTCATCTCTTAGCTGAGTTTCTCCAAACATCTGTGACTTGTACATAACACATTGTTTTTCACTTACAGCTTATAGATCTCTCTTTGTCCTTGGCATTGGACATTTTGACTATTATATGTCTGGGTGTTTTTCTCTTTGATTTTATCCTGTTTTGTGTTTTTTGTGCTTCTTGAATGTACATATCCATATCTTTCATTAAATTTTGTTTTTGTGGGGGTTTTTTCACTATTATTCTTTGAATATTCCTTCTGCCACTTTCTCTCCTATTCTCCTTTTGTACCTCCCGTATATGTATTCTGGTTTAGTTGATGGTATCCCAGAGGTCTTTGTTTGCTTTTTTTTAATTTTGTTTTCTTTCTGTTCTTCAGCCTGAACCATTTCAAAAGTCTTACCTTCAGGTTCACTGATTCTTTATTCTGCCACCTCCAGTCTACTTCTGAAACCTCTAGGGAATTTTTCATTTCAGTTATTGTGGTCTCTAATTCCAGTATTTTTGTTTGGTTCCTTCTTAAATTTTCTCTCTCTTTATTGAGAGTCTCATATTGTTCATTCATTTTCTCTTTTCCCGATATCCTTTAGCTCTTTCTCCATGGTTTTCTCTATTTCCTTGAGCCTATTGAGGATTTTTTTAAACTTTTTTAATTGTATAGTATGACATATATACAAAGCAAAGAAATAAAAAAGCAATGGTTTTCAAAGCACTCTTCAAAAAGTGGTTACACAGAGTTCAGCAGGAGTTAGAAACAGGGTAAGATAATGGGTAATTGGAGCTGATGGGATACAGACTGTGCAATAGGACTAGATACAAAAACTCAAAAATGGACAGCACAATAATACCTAATTGTAAAGTAATCATGTTAAAACACTGAATGAAGCTGCATCCGAGCTATAGGTTTTTGTTTTGTTTTGTTTTGTTCTTCTATTATTAAAACTATTATTACTTTTATTTTTTTTCTCTATATTAACATTATATATCTTTTTCGGTTATATTGCTAGTTCTTCTAAACCGATGCAAATGTACTAAGAAACCATGATCATGCATCTATGTGATGATGTTAAGAATTACTGATTGCATATGTAGAATGGTATGATTTCTAAAAAAAAAAAAAAAATGGACAGCACAATACTACCTAATTGTAATGTAATTATGTTAAAACACTGAATGAAGCTGCATCTGAGCTATAGTTTTTTTCTTATATATTTTTGTATTTTTTATTTTTATTTTTATTTTTCTCTATATTATCATTTTATTTCTTTTTCTGTTGTCTTGCTATTTCTTTTTCTAAATCGATGCATATGTACTAAGAAATGATGATCATACATCTATGTGATGATATTAAGAATTACTGATTGCATATGTAGAATGGAATGATTTCTAAATGTTGTGTTAGTTAATTTTCTTTAATTAATAAAAAAAAAAAAAAGTGGTTACAGGATAGATCCCAGAGTTTGTCATGGGCTGCCATACAATCTGCTCATATTTCTCCTAGCTGCTGCATAATATAAGGGGCTAGAGGGAATATTGAGGATTTTTTAAAAGTGTTTTTCTGGAATGTCTGAAGTCTGGTTCTCGTCATTACTGGTTTCTTGATTTATATCTGTTCCTCTGGGTGAACCATCATTTCTGTTTGTCTTATAATTTTTTGTTGTATACTGTATATTTTAATACTTGAAAGTGTTAAAACTGTTCCTTCAGTTTGTTTCGAATTAGTGACATGTCAGAGATTTCTGGAGTGCCAGGAGCTAAAAAAAACAAACCAACCCGTGAAAAAACATCTGCCACAAAATTGGCAAACTGGTTCTGTGTTGGCAGTGTGTCTAGTTCAGGGTTTAGCCCTCCTGTCAGGAAGATCGGAGAGGGCGGATGTGAAGTGCAGGTTCCTCTCTGTCCAGCCTGAGTCTTGTCCACGGGTTGTGCTCACTCGTGACCTTAGGAACGCCCGCATTTACAGAAATAGGAGCGCCCTTCTACTCTCCATGAAGCAGACTTTCTCCCCTTCTTGTATGCCTTATTGTATGACTTAACGCAGGTAATTTTTTTGCTCCAGCCCACTTTGACTTCATTGTTTCTTGCATTTCTTAACTGTCTGCCAGCTGTTTCTGCCTGCAGAGCACATCCTGGGAGGGTCTGCCGAAACAAGTTTCCTAGTTCAGTCTTCCAGGCTGCCACCGTAAAGATTGGCATTGACCTGCAGGCATCCCTGTAAGCACGTTGGAGTTACTCTTCTCCCTCCAAGTGGGACCAGGGACCCCTGAGTGGGCATTCATTTGGCTCCATACAGTTTTGGGGAAGGGACTAGCAAGGGTTCCATGAGCTTCTCCTACCATTCTTAAAGCTGTGCTTTCTTGATTTGACACTCACCTGGTTACTGCAGCCTCTCAACTGTTTTCTGGAGTTTTGAGGAAGATAGCTTTGCTAGGCTTTGCTAATCATTCAAAGATCCTGTGGTAGAAACAGCACCCTGTAGTCTCTTACACTGCTATCTTGGTCAACCCTTGGCCCCTTGTATTCGTATGAATTTTATAGTTCTCTTTTCATTTTGCAGAAGGGAAATTTGTAAAAAAAAAATTTTTTACAAAATTTTTGACAAAGAAAACGTCTTTGCCAACGTTTTCATATGCAGCAAGTGGGAGAAGGAGTCCTTTCTGACCCCAAACCATGAGGGATCTCTAACAGTTCTTTCTCGGGGCCTGTCCTCGAACCGACCTCTACTATTTCTAGTTTCTCTCATGATTTGGAACCCTTGGTGGTCACATCATCTAATCCAAAGCCCCCTGTGATGCGAGGCCAGGTCCCAGCAGTCTCCGGGCAAGTCCCCAAGTCTGCAACTAGGGCTCCAGCTCAGGCAATGCATGGACATAGGTCACCTTGGGAAGGGTCAGGGGTCAGGGCAGGGAGGCGAGAAGCTTGTGAGCAGCCTAGGGGGAAGAGCTTCAGCGGGGATGAGGTTGCTGAATGTAGCCAAGCCCCTAAATGGCCCCAGAAGCAGGTACCAAATCCCTACCTAATGCGATTCACCATGAGGCAACATTAAAAATAAGGAAAATGAGAAAGGTTGGTTTCATGCCATTGCCCCAAATAGTGGTGCAACGGTTTGATCCATCTTGCCTTTATAAAATCAATGCTCTGAACATGTGCAAGTGTGGACTTGACTTTTCATAGTTCACCTGGATGTTTTCTATGTTTCTAAACCGGATTTCCACCCCTGCCTTTGAAAGCAGGATGACCAAAAACGAGTAACAGCACGGTGGGCTCTGGTATTGTGGTTCTGGTTTACGTTGGAACAATTACACTCAAACATCTTTATGTCCAAGCAACATGGGGCAGAGTAGCGCGTTTAAGATAATTTAGCGGGCTGAGGAGCCCTAAGGGGATTGTGGGAATTGCCTCTCAGAACAAATCATTATCCCTTGGCAGATCAGTGAAGGAAACTCAAGAGCCTTTTGAATTATTGTAGGAGGAAGTGAGCGAAATTAGATGGCAGGGCCAGAGGTGTTGCAGCTTATGAGAGGGCTCTGTTTTGGGTAAGATGAATGCATTTAGGTCAGAAATTTGCTAAAATTAGGGTGATCAAAAGGGAAGGCAGACTGGCTCGTTGTGGTTTTGCGAGAGGCATGGACACAGGGCCGGCATCCCTTCCTACTCCCTATTTGAAGGGAGCATCTTCTAAGGGGGTGGGCATGGAAATGGCATTTCTTCATCCATTACTACATCCCAGGCAGGTACGGCACAGTGACATCTCAGGTCATTCTCACCACAACCCCGATAATAGGTATCAGTATCCTCACTTTATAGATGAAGGAAATGAGGCTTAGAGAGGCAAAGATGCTTGCCCAAGGACACACTGCTAGGAAGTAACAGAGCCAGGACTGAACCCAGGCCTTGGTGACCCTGGCTTATGCCCAGCCCCCAGTCCCTGACCTCCTCCCTGCTTCAGAACCACAGACCATCAGGAAGCAGGAGTGACGAGAAGAGAGGAGTCCCGAGGAAGAGGTAACTGAAGTCTCCTAAGGAGATGATGAGCCCAGAGCTGAAGTGCCAGGGCTCATCGCCTCCTTAGGCACGGGGCAGGCTGTGGAGCCAGGAAGGTAAAAAGCACACGGTGGCACTGGACTTTGGTCCCAAGAGGTTCCATGCTAGTGCATTCAGTGGTGTGGGCAGCTGAGTCCGGGGCAGGAGAGATGGGGTTGGGCCAACTTTCTCTCTCATTATGCTCACATTTCAGGCACATGTGTAGGTGCCTGATACCCAACTTTAATCTGCCAGGACGTCTGTATAGTCAGAGGAAGGACTGGCAACCAAACCACAGACGCACAGGGAAGACTGGAAGCAGGGGTTCACAGGTCGCCCCACTCCAGCTGCTAAAGGGCATCTTCAACGCGGTGAAACCTTCCTCTCTCTCCTGGAAGAGTCCCACCTTGTTGGCAGAAGTGGCTGGAGGTGGATCCCCGTCCCTGGACCACTCAGTGTAGCAAGGAGGACAGAGTCCCATAAGGGCAGCATGTCAGCCCCACCAGGGCACAGGGTAGGAGCCACTCCCCAGGAAAGATGGGGCTGACCCCCCAGAAGGAAGGGAGGGCCCTGAGCTAGCCCAGAGAAGGCGGCCCACCACAGTGCTCTGTCAGAGTTGGTTTGAGATATGATGTGAGAGGAGGTGATGTGTGACAGAAGGTTCTTCAGACTGGAGACGGTAGAGGAAAGCCAGGCTTGCAGGGAGATTGTAGCCCTCTGCTCAGCCGGACCTCACCGTGGGAGATGAGCTGGAGACCACAGGCGTTATCTTAAGCACCTTGGAAGAAGGACACTGACTTGTCTTTGTGTAAGTCAGGGTGACTTCCAGGTAATGAGCTGGCAGTGGACACTTGGCTGTAGCATTCCCCTCTGGATTGTTGAGTTTGTGTGAGTGACTGGGGGTCTGAGACCCAAGGCTGGACCGGGACCCGTAGTCTAGGACCCTGTGCGTCCACATTCTGATCTGACCCTGATCCTGACCGTGGATCTCTCCCTCCTTTCCTTTATCCCTTGGAGCCTATCAGTAGAATAAGCAACATTGAAATAAGCAAATCATCAAGAAGTGAAGCATCTCCCTACCTCTGTTCTCCCCCGTTGGCAGTGAGCTGTACCTACCCCGGGTCCCATGTGCCCATGGCTATTACTGACCAGTCTGATGGTGACTCCCCGTATTTCCTGGATCCCTGGTCTTCAAGGCACCATTACTGCACCTGCCGCCCCATGTCAAAGACTGGGGAGAGTGAGAGGTGCCAGACCGAGAAGGCCATTTGCCCCTTGCTAGCTGTGGGAGTCACCTTGGCCAGGTGAAGGTGCCTAGTCCTGTTGCTGTGGACATGAGCCAATGATACGTGAACCTCATCTGTTGCTGATTACATCTGCAGTTGGCCAGGAGGCGTGCCTGCTGCAGTGAGCGATGTTTGATTTAATTGGCTGGTGCTTAAATGAGAGAGCTCAACATAGCTGTTATAGTTTGCTAGCTGCTGGGATGCAACACACCAGAGACGGATTGGCTTTTAATAAAAGGGGATTTATTTTGTTAGTTCTTCAGAGGAAAGGCAGCTGACTTGCCACTGAGGTTCTTTCTTACGTGGAAGGCACAGAATGGTCTCTGCTGGTCTTCTCTCCAGGCCCCTGGGTTCCAACAACTTTCCCCGGGGTGACTTCTTTCTGCATCTCCAAAGGCCTGGGCTGAGCTGCGAGTGCTGAGATGAGGAATGCCGAGCTGCTTAGGCTGTGCTACATTGCAGTGTCTTATTTAAGCATCAGCCAGTTAAGTCAAACGTCCTTCATAGCAGCAGGCACGCCTCCTAGCCGAGTGCAGATGTAAATCAGCAACAGATGAGGTTCATGTACCATTAGCTCATGTCCACAGCAACCGAACTAGGTACACTCACCTGGCCAAGTTGACAACTGAATCTAACACAATAGCACAGCACACGCAGCTCAGCCCAGGCCTTTGGAGATGCAGAAAGAAGTCACCCTGGGGAAAGTTGTTGGAACCCAGGGGCCTGGAGAGAAGACCAGCAGAGATCACCCTGTGCCTTCCTATGTAAGAGAGAACCTCAGATGAAAGTTAGCTGCCTTTCCTCTGAAGAACTACATGTTTTTAACTAAATAGATCCCCTTTTATTAAAAGCCAGTCCATTTCTGGTGTGTTGCATTCTCGCAGCTTTGGCAAACTAGAACACAAGTCATATGCTCTGTGCTCCCTCTTTCTTGTTTAATATGTGACCACCTACCCCAGCTGGGTTGTCAGCCTTATTCTACAGAAACTCCGAGAAGAAACTCAATAAATATGGGATGGCTCCACAGACAGATGCAAGGGTAACAGGCCGGGGTTTGCAGGTTGTGGAATCAAGGTCCATTGCTGGCTGAGGGTGAGCTCCAAAGTGAGAAACAGCAGATGGGGTCAGCTTGGCTTGTGCCCTGTCGTAGCTATGGATGTTGACTAATGTGCACGTGGAGTCACCTCTGTGCCCTTGAGGAGTGTGGGAAATGGTGCGGAGGAGCCCCCAGGAAACAACGTCCAGGTGTTCACTCAGGATTCTAAGTGACATAAGGAGATGCTTTGGAGGCCGTGTCTCCTGCTGTTGCTCTGAATCGGTGTCTTAAGGTAAGAGGCTTGGCTCTGTGCCCAGGATGAAAGTGACTGCAGATGCTCGGTTAGAGCAGCCGTGAATGAGAGACACTTGTTTCCACGGGCGATTTCTAGAGATCTTCCCTCCTACTTGGCATTCCCGCCCCAGAGGCTCATGGAGGAAGTGCACGCTCGCACCATGGAGCTGAGTGTCTGGGAAAGACACCCGACGCCTCTCAGTTCCGGCTCCCGGTGCCCTGCTGGGGCAGTGGCCTCCCAGCACTCATCGGACGCAGGGGTGCTGCCCCCCTACAGGATGGCGCTCTTTAGTCTTCAGTCTGCTTGCCTGCTTGCTGTTCTTTCTGCCACCCCCGCAGTCACCCTGTGGTGTCCAAAAGCATCCGAGCTGTGTCACCTGCTTGGTGACAGCAGAGCTCCTGACTGTCCACAAGGCAGTGGAGGAGCCGGGCATGGTTTTCCCCAGGCCAGGCCACCCTGGGCCCCGGCGTCTGCTACCAGGCCCCCCCGCACCGGTGAGCAGGCCGAGCCCAGCAGAGCTGGTGCAAGTCACCCAGCAGCCCCCAGCCCGGTCTGGCTGCTTCCCACCCCTTCGCGGCCGGCCCCCTGCGTGTCAGCCCTGGTGGGGAGACTGGCCCAGGCCTCAAAGGGGATCCAAGGTGTATCTCAGCCGGGGTGGTGGCTCCTGTGTGCCATGCTTGCCCGTGCCAGCTGCCCTTCCCCAGCTCTCCCCCTTCCCTTCTCCTCCTCTCCTCCAGGCAGCCAGCTGCCTTTGAGCCTTTCAGGGTCAGCCTGGGTGTCTTCTCTGGGGCACCTGTCTTGGATGATTCCCACCCCCGGGCTGGTTGGTAGCCCCTCTCTCCGTGCTCCCACCTGAGGATTAAATTAGGTATTTCATCGAAAGCTTGAGCACAGTGCCTGACTCGGAGCAGGCCTTCTGTCCAGCACCCGTGGCAGGTTGGCTTGGTGCTGTGCTGCGGGGCGTGGGGGGGGAGAGGCGACATCATCGTGAAGAGGCATTGTCTGAGCGCTTTGGGTGCTTGGAGCGGCAGGTGGCAAGCTGTGCACACCCCTGCTTCTGTGCCTTCTGTGCACACCCCTGCGTCCATGCAGAGTTGAGCCATGCCAGCAGCAGGCTCTGTGTAAGCAGACAGAAGGGGCCACACACTGCCCAAAGGAGGTGATCTCCCATGATGGAGCTGGCAAGATTTGGGAGCAGAGGTGGGGTGAGGGTGGTATTGAATACAAAGAGGGAGCATGGGTGAGAAACCTCCTGAGGAAGGGAACCCAGCACCCTTTAGAGCTGTGAGAACCAAGTGGTGGTGGTGGGGGGGGGTCTGGGGAGAATCCTTGCCCCTCGGCTTCTTTGCATCAGAACCGCCCCTGAGCAGCTGGCATCTGGGAACCCCCTGAAGTCCCCGTGTGGCTGACACTGCCTCCCAGTGACACGAGGAGGCACAGAGAGTGCAGGGTGATCTCCGCCTGAATTAGTGGGAGCAGCCGCAGCAGGCCCTGTGGAGAGGGAGAGGCAGAGAAGAACCTCGATGGATGGAAGGTCTCACTCTGCTTGTCACTCAGCCTTTTTTTGTGTGGATTTCAAACCATCTACCTGGTCATTTGGCCCCAATTCCCGTAGTTCCCAAGTGGCAGCCCCTAGACCTCCCCCCCCCCAACGGCTTCCAGATAAGCCAGCCAGCCCTGGGGACGCCAGGATGCCCAGGGCCCCGAGTCCCGCTGTGTAACTCCTCCTGTCGCTGCCCCCCTGGCTTCCCCCCTGGCCCAGACTCAAAGGGGGCCCCACACCAGCCTCTCCAGAACATCAGCCAGTTCCACCCCTCCTCCCATATTACCGACAGCTCCTTCCAGCACGAAAAAGTTAGAAAGGGCATAGCCCAAACACCCCTAAAGAGTGGGAGAAAGATCAAAGGTGATGGTGGAGTTATACAGAGAAGGTAGCAAACAAGTATGATTGCTGGATCATTATATTGATATTTCCTTTAGTCTCCAGTATCTTAGAACAGCTAAAAATAAAATCCTAAAATTGTGAAATTGTAATCCACACCGAACTCTGAAATCTATTCTACAACTGATTGTTGCGGTGTGCTTTGAAATTTATTGGGTTTTTTTTTTTTTGGTATATATGTTATTTTTCACAAAAAAAGAAGAAAGTCGATTGTAATGATAAAAAAATACTTAAGCCCTCTAGCCTCCTATATTCTGTAGTATCTAGAAAAAAAAATCTGAGAGGATGGTATGGTAGCCCATGACACACTCTGGGATCTGTCCTGTAACTACTTGATGAAGAGTGCTTTGAAAACCGCTGCTTTTCCTTTCTTTGCTTTGTATATATGTTATATTATTACAATTTAAAAAGTTAAAAAAAGAAAAAAAAAAAAAGGAGCCCCGCATGGATGCCCTCGGGGCCAGTATTAGGTGGGAGTTCATAAAGGTGCAGGGTGGAGGGGCGGTCGGCAAGCCGGCACCTTAGGCATCTGCTCTTTGTATTCCTTTGCCCCAGCACCAGCCCCCACACCCCCACCCACCCCTCCCTCGCCCCACCCCCGTAGTGCACAGCACCCGGGCACCCAGCTGCATATGAGCAGTTGCGGCTCCTTCAGAAAAAGCGGCTCTGGAGCAACCAGAGGACTTGATTTGAGCCAAGGAAGGATCATCTCTTTAGCTGTCTGTGATTGTTGTTTTGGTAATACAGGTAATGAAAGAAAATATGCCTATTGTAAAGCATTTGCATGTTTAGACAATTAGAAATATATACATGTGTATTTCCATACATATAGAAGGTAAGTAATAAATGCATATTGTTCATTTCTGTTTGTGCATAAAACAACATAGACATTTATACGAAAACAATAAAACTCCTTCTTCACTCCCCGTCCCATCTGCTCCCCAGAGGAAACCACTGCGACTGCCTTATGAGTTTCCCTCTGGACATGTTTCTGTGCATTTACATTGAGAACAAACGCTGGTATATTCATCCATTCACAGTTTGTTTTTTCTTTAGACAAAGGATTATATAAATATTCAGTGACTTAATTCACCCCTCTTCATTTGTCTATGATTCTTTTCCATTCTTTGAACGGTGGCAAAATGATTTCACAGTGTGGATGTAACGCTGTACCGCTGATGATGGAAATTTAGGTTGTTTCTCTTTTGTAACTATAAGCAACCCTGCAGTGAATCTCTTTGAACGTACTTCTTTGTGCCTGAGAATTTCTGTCTTTATAGGATAGATTCCAAGACAGAATAATGGGATCGAGAGATAGTGCATACATAACATTTTGATGGCTACTGCCAAATACTGCTTCTCAGAGGGCTCGCCAGCTTTGCTCTCACCTACGGCGTACGGAGGTGTCACGTTACACCTTTGCCAGTAATGGATATTACCATTAAAACCCATTTTTCCAGTCTTATGGGGGCAAAAATCATAAACCATTACTGTTTTATTTTGTATTTCTTTAATCATGAATAAGGTTGAGCTCATTGGAATTATTTTTCTGTCATCAGTCTGCTCATATCCTTTACTGATTTTTCAGTTGTAAGAGCTCTGTATGTGATAGTAATCATTTGTCTGTTTAGGTATGTTGTAATTTTTTTTCCCTTTAATGTATTGCTTATCTATTACCTTATTTGTGATTTTTTTTTTTTTTTGCTGAAGGGAAGTTTTAAATATTTATATGGTAGAATTTATCGATTCTGCAGTTATTAGTGAATTTAAATTGATTTAGACTGGAGGTTGGGCCCCCGTTTTCACTATTGTTCCAAATGATTAATGAACCTTTTAGAAGTTAAATAAATCAATAAGCATACTTATTTCCATGTTTCCTCAATCAGTGGAGGATAAAAGTACAAGTACTATCATGCAGGAAGTCCTAGAAAATCCTTGATGATGCTAAAAAGAAGTTCCCCAACTGGGGACTCCTGGCCCAGGGAAATGCCAGGAATCTGCTTATAAATTATTGGTAAGTTGTATTCACCAGGACTCTTTTGGTCAAAAGTATCTGAAATCCAGCCCAAACCAGCTTAAGCAAGAAGAGGGCTTTCTCAACGTACATAAGTGGGCTGTCTAAGAGAAGTGGTGGCTTTGGCCACAGCTGGGCTCAGGGGCTCTAAGGATGTCCTGCAGATGTCTTGCAGATCAGCATTCAGAAGGAAAGGAAGCCCTCTTCTAGTGTCAGGGTACCCCGCCTTTCGAGAAAAGGAGTCTAACTGCCCCTCCCTGGGCCTGGGGGTGGGACCCAGTCCTCGTGGATGCCGGCCAGCTGGGTACCCCAGGGGTAGAGGACCCTGGGATGGGGTCTACCAGAGCCCCACGGGATGGGGAGCAGTTGTTCACCGACAGAAAAAGGGGCTCTAGATGGAAAAACATTACAGGACCCATGCCTGACACCCAGAAGGACATGGGGGTGGGGGCCTGGCCTGGAGTCAGAGGAGTGAGCATGCAGCGGGCGCTGTCCACTGCGTCCTCCTTGGCAGCCGCTCCAGCCTCACCCGGTCCCGGGCTGTCTCCTCGTGAAGGGGCCTCCTGAGGATTAGCGAAGCTCCGCTGCACGAGTGGGCTCCCGGGGCGCACCGGGCAGAGCAGATGGTGCTAAATGACCTTCCTCCGCCGCCCGCACCTGGCATTTAGCTGGCGCTCACTGCATGATGGGGTCCTACTCTGCGTGACTGATGGCAGAACTCAAAAGCTGTTGGGAGTGAGGTGGTCAGGTTGGATGGGGCCCCCTTCTCTGGGACTCCCGCCCAGTGTTGCACAGATCCTTAGTGGTGAGGATTGGGGGAGACGTCAAGACAGAAGCAGGGCCCAATGTGGGGGCTCTGCTCCCTTCAAGTCCGTCCTGGCTCTGCTGGAGCTGGCTGGGTGCCTGCCAGGGCTCTGTGCAACCCACTTTGCTTTCCTTGCAGTCCACCTGATCCCGGTGTCCACAGCTAAGAATGGACTGAGCAGCAAGAGTCGAAAGAGAATCCTGCCCGAGCCGGTGACGGAGCCACCGCGGATGGACCCCGTCTACGAAGCGCTTCTCTACTGCAACATTCCCAGCGTGGCTGAGCGCAGCATGGAAGGTAGGCCCGGCCCGCCGCTCGGCCGCCCGGGACACGCCGCCCCTTCGGGGGACCCCACAGCCGGTGGTGAGCAGCTCCGGGACTGGGTGCACAGCCTGCAGGTGCTACTGGGCGGGGCCCTTGAGTGAGTCCCCTGGTGTCACATGGGGGGACTCGCCGTGGCTTCCTGCAGAGCCGGCGGGGAAACTGAGTCAACGTTCAGCTGGTGCCTGGCTCCCCGTGAGCTGCTGCAGATGTTCGCCAGTGTCAGGATTTTTAGGGAGGCGTCGGCAAGGCGGAAAGGTGGCCCTGGTGGCATTACCTACAGTTACTCGGCTTCCCAGGTCAGGTGCTCTCGGCCCTGAGGACGGGCACGGGATGCCCGACTTGTGTCCTGCAGTAAAGGTGTGGGGAAAAACACATGACTTCCATGTCAGGTTCTGCTTTTTTGTAAATGTATCGAAGGATGTGAATATTATATTATCTGTGTGTACCCTGCCTAAAAGGTTTAAAGCAGAAGTCACTGCGGGCAGCATTTCTGTGGGCCACCCCCTTACCCGTGGATGGGAGGGAGGGTGTGCCACATTTCGCTGACATCCAGCAGACATGTCCCCAGAGCCTTCCCATTATTTCTGGGGGATCTGGGACACGACCAGCCCCTCACGTTCCTCTGCCCAGCCTCATGAGGCTCCAGCGGTCCCCACCCTGCACAAGGGTCCCTGTGGCCAGGCCCCCAGCCCTTTGGAGGCCCCTCTGCCCCCTCCACACCCCAGCCCGGGCACGAGCAGGCACTGCTGCCTCTCCCGCACCCGGCCCGTGGTGGGACTGAACTGTGCGCCGTGGAGCCCAAGGGGCTGCCACTTCCTGAGCGGTGGCCGCACCTGTGCTCCCTCCTGCAGGTCACGCCCCGCATCATTTTAAGCTGGTGTCCGTGCATGTGCTCATTCGCCACGGGGACAGGTACCCACTGTACGCCATTCCCAAGACCAAGCGACCAGAAATCGACTGCACTCTTGTGGCTGACAGGTAAATGACACCTTTTCTACCAGTCGTTGTCGTGCATCATTTGTCTCGTGTCCTGAGGTGATGGCCGTGGATAATTGCAGGGCAGGAGGTGACTACTGCTGTTTGCAGGCGCCTGGTCTCAGAACTGTCCTTCAGGTTAACGCGTTTTACAGAAAAAGAGACCGAGACCCAGAGCGGCGAGGCCACGCTGCACGTAAGCTGGGATTTGAGCTGGGGCCAGAGAGGGGTCCACTCTCCCACCCTGCTCCCTGCTGGGCTTCAGTTTGAGAATTAGCTGGGATATGGTCCAGTGAGCACTGGATTAGGAGTCCCTCAGAGCCTGGCTCAGCAATCCTTTCCTCCAGGGCAGTAGACGAGTCCCTTTCTCGCCAAGCCTCAGCCTGCTGGCTCTCAAATGATGTGAGGATGCCCACCACACAGGGTTGGTGGGAGATGGTATAGGGGATGGATATTCTCAGATGCAAAGCCATGCAAATGTAAGATATTACTTCTCCCTTTTCATTTTTCACAGGACTGGAGACAGCCTGTTCTTGGCTGAGAGCTCTTAGGATGAAAAATAATTGAGCAGAGTAGAAATTGTGTGTATGGAAATTGCCCAGCCCTAAAATTAGAGGCACAGTTAGCCATAAAATGATGGACCAGATCTCAGCAGATGTGTCTGGGGGCGTATAACATCCCTAGCAGAGTTTACTACATGTGGGGAGGAGACGGCGAGAAGGGCTCCGTGGAGAAGACGTTATGTTGACGGAATGCTTTCAGGTGCCGACTGAGCAGGGCCGACAGGCCTGGTGGAATGATGGAGTAGCTTGTGGCAGGCAGGGCTGGTCTTTAAAAGCTGATGGCAATGTGACCTCAAATTTCAGGTTAACTCTTTGCATCTCAAGCCTTCTCAGCATCCAGTATTAAGTGAAGATCAAGTGACCCATTCTATATAAAAACATCACGGCCTGCTGTGTGACCGTGGGCTTTTACACGCTCACTCGTTTAATGCTGGAGGCCACGGTGCTTGCCTGGGTATTTGTGTCTCTTTCCTGCATTCAGCAAACACGGATGCCCTCCTAGTGTTCCATGGGTGGAGACTGGGCCGAGACCAGCCCATGTCAGGGTGGCCCTGCAGACACACGCTTTCTTCCTACAGGCTGGCGCCCCACTCTCGTCCTGCCCGTTCCTCCAGGACCCTCTGCCCCTGCCATACCCCTAGTCCTTTGTCCTTTCATGCTTTTGCCCTGTTCTTTGCACTGCTGTCCCCATCCCTGCAGGGCCCACTCCTGGAGCCCCTTTGAGCTCCCCTGAGATACCCCCTCCTCTAGGAACTCTCCCCTGGCTTATTTCAAATTGAAAAGGGGTCCTAGAACAAGTAGGGCGAGACCCAGTATTTAATAATTGGACCTTGACTGGCCCAAGGGCTGGGGCAGGGTGGGGGCTGTGTGCTGGGCTGAGCATTGACCCCTTCGTTTCTGGATGAAGGGGAGGGGCAAGAGCATGTGGGGTGGCAGGAGGGAATGGAGTGGGGTACGAGATAGGGCAGGTTTGGCAGTGTCTTTTCCCCCTTGGGTAGAGCGGCGTCTCACTCTGTTGGTGAGTAGCATGGCTGCCGTTGTCCCTGGCCGGTGTCCGCCCAAGGAGAGCTGGCCCGCAAGGCCCTCCACCCAGCTGGACCCAGGACAGTCTCTCGGACCTTGTGGACAGCAATGCACAGCCCCAGCAGCTCCTCGGTTCTGCTCCTTTTTCTGCAGTCGGGCCCCAGACTTCCGGGAGTGAGAGCAGTATTGGCTGGGCTCAGACCAGGGTGTCGCCCCAGTCTGCTATGGCCAGCCTCTTGGCCCTCCAGCTCTGGCTCTTCCCAGAGAAGGGCCCCTGTGCTCCGGCCCTTCACAGCTCCCACCCCCACCCACAGAGAAGGGCCCCTGTGCTCCTGGCCCTTCACAGCTCCCACCCCCACCCACCAGCACAGAGATGTCTGCCCTCCCAGGCCCCGGGCTGCCCTTGGGAGCCAGGCCCTCTCCTCCCTGTGCCCAGCACTGAACCTGGCGCACAGCCATGGCCGGCCTGGGTTGGCAGCCGAGTGAATCGGGACTCTCGGGTCCTGCATCCTCATCCTGGGCTCTTCCCTTATGCGTTGGCCTCGGCATCCCCAGGGCCCCGAGAGGCAGAACTCGTCTCCTGCTTGGTGACGGGCAGGTCCCTTCACCTCTCTGAACCTCTGCATGCCACACCTCCCTTTCGGCACCCCTGTGAAGTTGAAGTAAGTTAGGGGCATGGAGCACTTTGCTTGTCCAAACTGAGAGCTTGTTAAATGGTAAAATGTCGGTCGCTGCAGCGGCCCAGAGGCCTTTGGGGCCCAGCCTCTCTCCTCTTTCCCTTCCTGCAGTGGGTGTGGTCCCAAGGCCGGGACAGGTCCCAGAGCCCCTTCGCACTGGCACAGGCTTCTGATGGGGCCACTCCTGGACCTCGTGTTCGAGAGGCTGCATCCCCTAGGGACATGATACTGACTGCTTCTGCCCTCGTTTTCCTTTGCCTCAATCTTGTGGCCTAGTTTTATTATGTTATTTTATTGAACATTCTGTATTTTTTTTATTAATTAAAAAAATTAACAAAACATTAAGATATCATTCCATTCTACATATACAATCAGTAATTCTTAATATCATCACATAGTTGCATATTCATCATTTCTAGAACATTTGCATCAATTTAGAAAAAAATAAAAAAGACAACAGAGAAAGAAATAAAACGATAACAGAAAAAAAGATTATACATGCCATACCCCTTACCCCTCACTTTCATGAACATTCTGTAGTTTTATGAGTGATGTTAAAATCCTTCATAAGAAAAAGGTGGCATATGCATGTTTTATTAATGTATGCTATTTAATTAATTCCATCTTTAAAAAAAAAAGCTGACTTATCATGAGAAATATGTACTTAGTAACCCCAGTAAAGGGGTCCACTTTGGGCAGCTCAGTCCCCTGGAGCTGTGGGGTCTGGGTCACTGGTGGAGCTGCTGCCTTCCCAGGTGCTGTTTGGCCTTCATGAATTATGACTCTTTTGAGCTCTTACTCAGAATGCAGCACAAAAGCGGTGAGTCCTGGTGTTCTAGTTTGCTAGCTGCTGGAATGCAATATTGCAGAAACGAATGGCTTTTTAAAAGGGGAATTTATTAAGTTGCAAGTTTATAGTTCTAAGGCTGTGAAAAGGTCCAAATTAAGGCACCAGCAAGAGGTTGCCTTCACTCAAGAAAGGCTGATGAAGTGCAAATGGGAAGGCACATGGCGAACATGGCAACATCTGCTAGCTTTCTTTCAATGCTTCTCGTTTCATGAAGCTCCCCAGGGGTTTTCCCTCCTTCATCTCCAAAGGTCTCTGGCTGCGTGGGCTCTGTTGCTTCTGGTGGTTCTCGTGGCTCTAAAGCATTTTCCAAATGGTTCCCTCTTCAGAGGCTCCAGTAAGCAACCCCACCTTGAATGGGTGGAGACCCATCTCCATGGAAACCATCTCATCAAAAGTTACCACCCACCATTGCGTGGGCCACCTCTCCATGGAAACAATCAAAAAGCTCTCACCCAGCAGTGCTGAATGAGGATTAAAGAACTTGGCTTTTCTGGGGTACACAACAGATCCAAAACAGTTGCCCAGAGTGCCCTTTCCTCTAGCCCGGTGGAAGGGAGTATCTGGGCCAGCAGGTGGACCTAGCTCAGTCAAGCAGGAGCTGGTTGTCTCTACAAGTTGGTTGCTCGTGTTTCCATCAACAATGAGACATTCCACAGCTTTCCAAGTCTCATGGTAGAAGCTGCCTCTTGAATTCCACGTGCCTCATGAGACAGGTGCACTTGGCATCGTTAAAGCACCTCACTCAGCCAGCCGGAAGATTGTTAGCTATTGATGTGCCCTGCTTGGTAAATACCTTTTACTATGAATTGAGTAGCCTTTTCTGGATCCAAAGAAGAAAAAAATATTCACTTCAATCTGTATTTATCCAACCCATTTTATTTTTAAGCTCCGATCATGTGCCAGTTACCATGGGGCACCTGGGGGTTCACAGGGCAAAGGTTGTCCCTGCCCTCAGGGCATCCCCCAGCCTGCAGGGCCTGGAGCAAGGTCGGCACTCAGGGCTCCTGGCCAGCAGAGGCGGCTGCAGTGGCAGGAAGAAGTGGAGGACCAGATAGAGGTGGCAGCAGTCTGGGCCCCCCTACTGTAGTGAGAGCCAGGAGAGGGTCAGCTGGGCTCAGATAGGGCAGGAGGGGGCAGGAGGATGGAAGATCAGAGAAGGCCAGAGAAATGGACCCAAAAGGTGTGCAGGGGCAAGTCAGGTAGAGGCCACTAGGAACAGCCCCTCGAGGGGTGAGGATTGCCCTGTGCAGAGGTGTGGGGTTGTGGATGGCTAGGCTTGACTTCCAAGGGCTTGAGCATGGATTGGAGACGTGAGTGGGAGCTGGGCCATCTGCTGCATGGCATGGAGAGGAGCGTGGAAGCTAGCTCCCCTGCCCAGCCTGCAGTGTGGCCTCCAGGCCTGGAGGGCAGCGAGGGAGCTGTGAAGTGTCCGGCCGTGCACAGCAATGAAACTGTGACGATGTCCTGCAGCCACAGCGTGGGGCCGGGTGGGAAGCGGGCGGTGGAGAGGCAGGAGATGCCACAGCACAAAGCCCAGTCCCTTACGGCGGCCTCCACGGCTTGTCTGGACTTGCCCTGCCCCTTACCTGCCTGCCCTCACCTGTCCCCCCCACCTGCTCGCTGTGTGCAGGCCCTGTGCTGCCTGCTGCCCTTCAGGCCCTGGGGCACGTGGCTGCCACCTCGGGGCCTGAGCCCTGGCGTCCCCTCTCTGTGAGGCTATTCCCAGAGAGATTTGTGGGCACCTCTCTCACTTCTTCAAGTCTTTGTTTGCATGTGACCTTCTCAACAAGGCACTCAGAGCACTCCTGTAAGGTCGCAGAGTCCCTGTGGGCAGGCGCAGCCCCTCTGGAGGGCAGTGTGGTGGCTCCACAGGAGGCTAAGTATAGGGTTGCCATAGGATCCTACAACCCTGCTGTTAGGTATGTGCTTGGGAGAACTGGAAGCGGGAACATGAATGGACACTGATGTTTATACTCTGATTTAGTGGGTGGCGGTGGCCTAGGGGTACATTTACTGAGGAACTGAAGGGTGAACCATGGTGTATACATACAGTGGAATATTGAGGGGCTGCAAGAAGGGGTGAACTAGTGAGGCATGCAACTAGATGAATGGAGCTTGAGGACGGACAGTATGAGTGAAATAAGACAGAAATGAAAAGACAAACATTGCAGCACTTCACTATAATGTTCTGAGTATTGAATTTGCGAGCACAGGTTATCAGGGGAAGGCCTGTTGTGAAGGGTCCTAGATTGTAGGACCAGCAGTCACATCTGCTCCTGGGCTGTAACTGTTCTACCTGAATTCTGAGATACTGAGCTCTTTATGTATAACCTGGTTGTTCCCTCGAACTTCAGGTATTTATGTGACACCTGAGACTCTGAGCTAGAGTTCTGCAGCTCTGGAAGTCAGCAGTACCTGACTTTTTAAACAATAATTGTTCAAAAACGCTATAAAGGAGATCAGACTTCAATGAGAGATATGAAATGAAGCAGATCTGGTTAGGACTAAAGTAAATCAGACTAAAGGATAAAGGATGATACTGACTGTTTTCTAATTTCACCTTTTGCATGAGACCAAAGGAAGAGATGCTTATTTGGTGCAAAATTCATGTTTTCTGTAGCACACTATCTAATTTAACTTGTATGGTCAGTTTATTCCAGCACCATAATTACATGGAATCTTGAATAGGGAATAAAATCGTGTTGGTTTGTACAGGTTAGTGTGTTGTCCCAATATACCCCGGAGTATTTGGGCAAAGAATAAAAAAGTATTTGCAAAATCCCCTTGGCAGACTCAGGAAAAATGTGGAAATATTAAACTTCCTCCAGCTGGGGAATTCCTGATATTGGGGACTTCCAATTTAATAGGCTAAGCCTTCAATCTTGGGGCTTGCCTTTATGAAGCTTATTCCTGCAAAGGAAAAGCTAAGCCTACTTACAATTCTGCCTTAGAGTCACCCCCAGAGAACCTCTCTTGTTGCTCAGATGTGGCATCTCTCTCTAAGCCAATGCCACAGGTAAACTCACTGTCCTCCCCCTGCGCGGGACATGACTCCCAGGGCTGAGCCTGGACCTGGCATCATGGGAATGAAAACTCCTTCTTGACCAGAAGGGGGAAGAGAAATGAAAGAAAATAAAGTTTCAGTGGCTGAGAGATTTCAGTCTCTTTTTTTTTTTGGCATGGACAGGCACCAGGAATCGAACCCAGGTCTCTGTCTGTGGCAGGTGAGAACTCTGCCTGCTGAGCCACTGTGGCCCGCCCTGTGAGAGATTTCAAATAGAATTAACAGGTCATTCTGGAGGTTATTCTTATGCATTATATAGATATCCCTGCTTAGTTTTTAGTGTTTTAGAATAGCTAGAAGGAAATACCTGAAACTGTTGAACTATGTTCCAGTAGCCTTGATTCTTAAAGATGATTATATAACTATACAGCTTTTACAGTACGATCGTGTGATTGTGAAAACCTTACAGCTGACACTCCCTTTATCCAGGGTATGGAAAGCTGAGTAAAAGATAAGGACAAAATTAAATAATAAGGGAATAGGTTTTTGGGTGTTCTTTTTTATTTTATTTTTCTTAAAGTTTATTCTGTTTTTTTGGAGTAATGAAAATGTTCAAACATTGATTGTGGTGATGAATGCACAACTATATGATGATACTGTGAGGTGCTGATTGTACACTTAGAATGATTATATGGTATGTGAATACATCTCAATAAAATTACATTTAAAAAATTACAAAAAAAAATTTACAGAGCCCCCTCCCCCCACCCAAGTGTCCCAGACCCGCATTGCTCTTCAGTTTTCTCTAATGTTTGGTTCCTTCCAGCATATACACACACATTTGTGTTCGGTGTATGTCGTCTGTCTCCCCATGCTAGAATGTAAGCATCCTCAAGGCAGTGATATTTGTTTGTTTTGTTCAGTGCTGTATCCCAAGCACCCAGAACAGTGCCTGTACGTGGTTAGAGATCACTTGGTATTTGTTGAATGAAAAGCATGATGGGGGCTGGAATTCAGGGGACAGCAACGGCGATGGATGGAGCAGAGGGGGGTGGCTATGACAATTACAAGGTACGCTCAGTAGGAGTTAGTGACAGGTTGGATGAGAGAATGGGGGGGTGTCCAGGTTTCTGAATGGGTGTCTGGCTGGTGGTTCCCCTCCAGGGGGCAGGGAGCACAGAAGAAGGAAGTGCTGGAAAGAAGTTATGAGTAGAGGTGTCAGTGCTAAGTGTGAACCGTCACCATACATGAAGTGACAGTTTCTGGCAGGTGGCAGGCTGTATGGGTTTGGGACTCAGGAGCATCATCTTGCTGGGAAGTAGAGGTTTATTGGAGAGTCTCACCCATGTAGATAGCAGTTGAAGCTTTAGGCTTAGATCTCGTCATAGAAAGAATCCATGGAGTGAGGAAAGGGCCAGAAACAGAGTCTTGATGGACAGTGACGCTTCATAGGCACAGAGAGAAAAGGATCCCAGGAGGAGAGGTTGGAGGAACAGAGAAAAGAAAGCAAGAGAGTGTCATGGGAGCCAAGGAAGGAGGGAGCATTTCAAGGAGCAAGAGGCATTTAAACATCTCAAGTAAGGCAAAAAGGTCGAGAAGGCTAAAGACTGAGAAAAACACATTGGGCTTGTCCTTTCAGAATCTCATTTATTAATAATATAAAAGAATAATTTCCTTCACTGGCATGCATTTTTAAAATGTATGGTATTAGTTCATTCCAAATTCTAGCCACATAAGCTGTTTTGAATTGTGTTTTCTGGTAAGAGTTTTACTGGCCCCTTCACTGGTTTTCTGCTTGTCAAATGTTCTTTGCAGAGCTCAGTAATTGCTCAAGTTATAGCCAACACACAAATTTTCTCATGGGTATGTAAATGAACCTCAGGGTTCTGTTGTGAGCTTTGTGGTATAAATAGGGGTTAGCACTGCATATAAAAACACCAGGAAGAATTCCAAGGTGAATGATTTGGAGGCTTTAGTAACACTTTTGATTCTTTTGAGTTTTTAGTATGAAAGCTGATTTCCAATGAGGCCACAACAATGAGTTTCTGCTGAAGAAAAATTCATCTTCACTGATATAATGATTGCTAATAATTGGTTAGGGTAAGGGCTAGGATGTTGTAACAAAGACATCCAAGAATCCTTTGCTTTGACAGCAAATAAGTATGTCTCTTCCTTATGTGAAGGGAGGAGGTAAAAATATTCCAGGTCGTGAGTCTCGGCTCCACCAGGTCACTGAGGGCCACAGTTCCTTCCAGGTTGGTGATTTTTGAGGATCTAAGAAAACTTTGCAGCCAGTCTTAGAAATAGAATTGACCCTGGGTTGCTGCCGTGCCTGGAGAGTAGCCAGAGGGGACGAAGAGAGTGTGCAGGAGGCACAGCGATGGTTTTCAAGCCCAAAGCCCAGAGGCAGCATGAATCCTTCCATTCGCTGGTGACTACTTAGTCGGGTGGTTCCACCTGACCACCAGGGCCATGGAGAGGGGATCTAAACCAAGTTCCCAGGAAGATGAGGAAAATAGAATTTAGTGTATGACTAGAAGTCTCATCCACAACAGCCTTTATTTTACCACCTTCACGTGAATCAGGATATTTTATTAAACTAAGATAATTTGCCATATGCCTTGCTGCAGATTTCGAGAAGATTGGCCTTCTCATAAAACATCGAAGGATGGACAATTCATAGCTGGATTTATTAACACACTTTGAGGTTATCTGCCACGTGCTGGATACACTCTAGACCCCATGGATGGAGCAGTGGCCTGGCAGGCACATCCGGGACGGGTCCTGGGACTCAGGTTACCTGGTCCTCTTCAAGGGACCAGCCACTGTCCTCTGTTCTCCATGTTGAAGTTCTTCATCCAGGAATCTTCATCTTTCCATACAAAAAGACAAGTTTTAATGCATACAGTTAGACATCAAAGAACCGTTAAGCACTCAGGTGCCCTGAAGCCTTGACACATCTCAGCAAACACCTTCAGGGCAGAAATTCCATTTCTAAGATTGGCTGCAAAGTTTTCTTAGATCCTCAAAAATCACCAACCCGAAATAAAGGTGCAACGGAACACGTGACCCCTGTTCACAGCCTGTTTTGTATGTGGATTCATACTGGTGACCTCATTGTCAGACTGGAAATTTCATTTCCCAGTTTGCAAACATTTTTGTGTTTTAGCCTCAGGCAAAATCACATACCCTCTGCTTTTATAGTAAGACTTAATTCCCTGCAGCAATCCAGGGTGATTTATTAGACTACACTGCATGTCAGGATTAGCATTCTCTAATTTTAAAACAGTTTTTAAAAGATGACTTTTTTTTAGCATCATGGTTTTGAAAAATAATAAAACCATTTTGGCGTCCATTTTAAAAGCATGGCCACAGTTAATTGGGCTTTTAGACAGCAGGGGTCTACATTAGAACAGTTTACTTTTGCTTTTTTTCATGATGATTTTTATGCAGTTTAGTTGTGAATTGCTCTATCTGTCCACTTCTGTCCAGCTGGAAAATGTCTGTATATTTTTTTATCATTTCATTATTCAGAGAAAATATCTATATATTCATAGGTCATTTCCTTATTCAGGGGAATTATGTATTAGTGACAAGAAGGATAGATGACGTTTTGACTTACTATAGGTACTTTGTGGCAGAAATATAAAGAATGTTTCAGTCTAGGCCTGATAGTTATTTTTAGATATATTTACCACTTCCACAGTAAATGAGATGTAATACATGAAAAAATGCAGAGTGGACTGTAAAGAGCTAGAGGGATCCTAATTACCTTAAACCACCTTACACATTTTTCTTAAAGCGACATTTAGCAGAGGTCAGATAAGAATTAAGCGTTAGCCAGATGGAGGCTGGCGGGGGGGAAGGGGGCAGCGGTTATCTGGGAGGAAGGGATAGAGTGTGGCCCGGTGTGGCTGTGTGGATGCGTAGGCACGCTGGGGAAGGAGCCAGGGAGGCTCAGTGCAGCCGGGACCCAGCACCCAGGTCCGGTGGGCAGGTGAGGACTGCTTCAGGAGGTGGCCGTGTACAGTCACAGGAAGGGGAGTCACGGCATCAGAGTTGCCTTTGGGTGGATCCCTCTGGCTGTCGAGAATGACAGATCCAAGAGGCGAGATTAAAGGTAGGGAGGCCAGTCAGGAGCCCACTGCCATTGCAATAACAGCTGCCTGAGGCCAGAGCCTGGGCAGTGGCTGTAGATGTGAGGAAGTGAGGGGAGGGGATGCGTCAGGAGAGGTACCTGCAGGACTGGGCAGGGGAGCGTGTGGCTGCCGGGCAAGTAGGGGGAGCCCTCCCGGCGGGAGCACAGGTGGTGGCACAGGTCGGGAATAGCATGGCAGAGGACAGAGCAGAGTCCTGGGGAGCCAAGAGTGACATTGGTCCAGCAGAGGCTGGGGACCCCAGCCCAAGGTTCTTACCGCGTGGAGGTTTATGTGCAGGTGTCAGTGGCCAGGTGTTAATGAAACTGGAATGTAAGTGATCAAGCCAGTATGTTACTGTGGGTGAGGCAAACAACAGTACACTTAGGGCTGCAGTTGGAAACTGCTAGGCCTGTCACCTTCTGTAGGAAAGGTGGGCATTTTTTGAGCACACTGACCACTAATTCTCTGTGTTGTCTTTCTAGGAAACCGTATCACCCTAAACTGGAAGCTTTCGTTAGTCACATGTCCAAAGGAGCCGGAACGTCTTTCGAGAGCCCCCTACACTCCCTGCCCCTGTACCCCAACCACCCGCTGTGTGAGATGGGCGAGCTCACGCAGACAGGTAAGTGTGGCCGCCAGTCACACTCTTCCATCTGGCCTGGGGGTGGGAGGGGGCACACACCCCTGCACAAGGCTGCAGGTGCTGCACGGCTCACAGGGGAGAACCAGGACCTCACGGGGCTCCGAGTCCACTGAGGTGGCTAATTAGACAGATGATTTCCAAAATGTAAAAATAACTTTATTATGAAAGCAATATATATTCACGGAAGAGAAATTAGGGAACACAATTAAGCAAAAGAAGAAAAATTTAAAGGACCCATAATCCCACCAAGCAAAGAATTAGGCCCTTAGTAATCTTTTTTTTCTGTGCGAGGCACACACACACACACACACACACACACGGGTGTCTTACTAAATGTGGTATTTTGTAACCCACTATTTCCTTTAGCAAAACATTGTGTTAATGTTTCCACAGTGAGCAGCATTCATCTACAACATTATGTTGGTGACTGTACCAAACATCCCCCTATATAATGTATTTAACCAATCCCCTATTCGTGAATATTTCAAACAAAACACCAGATAGATTTTGCTATAAGACCTTAGGAAGAAAAATGTGGGGCACGTACGCCGTGAGCATGGAGTGTGCTCTGCTAATGCATTGCTCACAGAAGCCCATCTTTCCCCAGGCAGCTGGCATAGTCCGTGCACAGTCAGGTAAGGTGGTGAGTTCACCGTGGACAGAGAAGAGGGTTAGTCCCCAAGGAGTTCCAGGGTCCCAGATGTGCAGCCCGGGCCCCTCAGGACCTTTGCTTGGCTAGCACAGCCTTGTTGGCCTTGTCCTGTTTACTTGTTCCACTGGCAGCTCAGGCCTTCGCCTTTGGTGGAAGGAAGATTTCTGCCCTATAGTAGGTGGCCCTGTTACTTTTTACCATCTGTTGAAAACTATTGTCATTGGGTGACAGAGTGGGGGGGGGGGGACAAGCAGAAGTTTCTAGAGAGCCGATTTTGTTAAAATCCTTACGGAACTGGTTCTTCATGCACAAGTTCTACATTTGTTTAGACCTGGGGTTCCTCACCTACCAGATTGAGCACCCCCTTTTGGTAATAGGTATTTTATGATGCTCCCTTTACTATCTCGACGTAAAATTAAAATGTAATATAACCTTCCTGTCTACATAATTTAAAAAAATCCATTCTATCAGGGCGCTTACTGCAGTATATAAAAAGGAGCTAATTTATTATATAACCCTATGTATTTCAACATAAGTAAACGCTTGATCACAATGAAATGAAAAAGTATAATGCATGCACCTAAACAGAGAATCATGGTGACTGTGGCAGGTACGGATGCAGTCTGATTGAGGGACTTAAATGAAGTGAAGACTTCACTTAACTGACATTGCATTTCTGGAAAATTCAGTGGATGCTAATATCAGGCTAAAAATGTTTTGTGTTTATGTAAAACACGGTTTTTCAACAGGTTTCAAGCAGGTTTTTCACCTATGGGAATATCTCATGGTATATTCAGAAGTAACATGGGATGGAGAACTGTTGTTCCTTGTGGAGGGTGTCTAGCACCCCGCCCCCCCCCACATTATTAGGACCATCCGACCCCCACTGCCCACCCACCCACCCAGCCCCAGGCAGTATCATGTTTGCCAAGAACCACTGGTTAGAGGCTCTGGTTGCAAGTAATAGAAACCAACCTAAACAAAAAGGGGAAAATTGATATAAGGATCCAGGAGTGGCATGGGCCCCAAGGATAATGTTCCATCCAGGACCCCAGAGGCTGGTACAGGAGTGCCAAAAGCCGTCATGCCCCTGCTGCTCTCAGTGGGTTTGCCTTGTGTTGGTCAACAAAGCGACTAGCCACACCCAGAGGGGAACTTGCAAGTTCAAAGCCAATCTGATGGGGTCCTCTAGGGTCAGTAACCATGGGTGCTTGCCAGGGGTGGGGCATGACTGTGCCGAGGACAGGGGGCCCAGTTTCTGGAGCCAGGTTTGTTCCCTCAGAAGAGGTGGTGGTGGCTTTTACACTGAGAGGCGATCATTCATTTGGACCTTTCTTCCCAACTGATCTATTAACATCAAATCATTTTCTAAACAAGTATGGCTCTAGAATTAATTTTGTAGAACTGTGTGCCTCTGTTCCCTCATTGTCTCTCTCTCCTAAAAATATTTTTATTGAAAATCTTTGCACATATACTATTCCATACATGGTATACAATCAGTGGCTCACAGTATCATCACATAGTTGTGTGTTCATCACCATGATCATTTTTAGAACTTTTGCATCACTCCAGAAAAAGAAATAAAAAGAAAAAGCCCATCCATCCCATGCCCCTTACCCCTCCCTCTCATTGACCATTAGAATTTCAATCTATCCAACTTTTTTTACCCCATTATCCCCCCTATTATTTATTTAATTTTTTATCCATATTTTTTACTCATCTGTCCATATCCTGGATAAAAGGAGCATAAGACACAGGTTTTCACAATCACACTGTGCTGGTTTGAAAGATGTATGTCCCCTAGAAAAGCCATGTTTTAATCAAAATCCCATTTCATAAGGTAGAATAATCCCTATTCAGTACTGTATGTTTTAAAATGTAATCAGATCATCTCCTGGAGATGTGATTTAATCAAGAGTGGTTGTTAAGCTGGATTAGATGATGACATGTCTCCATCTATTTGGGTGGGTCTTGAGAAGTTTCTGGAGTCCTATAAAAGAGGAAACATTTTGGAGGATGAAGGAGATTCAGAGAGAGCAGAGAAGAATGACATAGCCACGAGAAGTAGAGAGTCCATCAGCCAACGCTTTGGAGATGAAGAAGGAAAATGCCTCCCGGGGAGCTTCATGAAACAGGAAGCCAGGGAGAGAAAGCTAGCATATGACGCCATGTTCGCCATATGTCCTTGAAGCCAAGAGAGAAGCCCTGACTGTGTTTGCCATGTGCCTTCTCACTTGAGAGAGAAACCCTGAACTTCATCGGCCTTCTTGAACCAAGAAGGTTCTTCTCCTGGATCCCTTTGATTGGACATTTCTATTGACTTATTCTATTGGGACATTTTCTTGGCCTTGGAACTGTAAACTAGCAACTTATTAAATTCCCCTTTTTAAAAGCCATTCTGTTTCTCATATATTGCATTCTGGCAGCTAGCAAACTAGAACACACACAGTCACATTGTCAAAGCTGTACACAGGCTTCAAGAATCAAGGCTACTGGAACACAGCTCAACAGTTTCAGGTACTTCCCTCCAGCCACTGCAATAGACTATAAACTAAAAAGGGATACCTATGTAATGGATAAGAATAACCTCCAGGATAACCTCTCGACCCTGTTTGGAATCTCTCAGCCACTGAAACTTTATTTTGTCTCATTTCTCTCTTCTCTCTTTTGATCAAGAAGGCTTTCTCAGTCCCATGATACCGGATCCTGGCTCATCCCTGGGAGTCCTGTCCCACGTTATCAGTCAGGGAGCTCTATGCCCCTGGGAGTCATGTCCAACATAGGAGGGGGAAGGCAGTGAATTCACCTGCTGAGTTAACTTAGAGAGAGAGAGAACACATCTGAGCAACCAAAGAGTTTCTCTGGGAGCAATTCTTTGGCATAATTATAAGTAGGCTTAGCTTCTCCTTTGCAGGAATAAGTTTTAGGGGTGAACCCCAGATTAAGGGCTCAGCTTATTGAATTGGTTGTCCCCACTGCTTGCGAGAATATCAGGAATTCCCAGATAAGAAAATTTAATATTTCCCCCTTTCTCCCTAGTCCCCCAAGGGGACTCTGCAAATACTTTTTTATTCACTGCACAGATTACTCTGGGATGTATCAGAGCATCACATTAACCTGGACAAACCAATAAGATCTCATGCCCTTTTCATGGTTCCATGTACTTATGGTGTTCAACTGAACTGACCAGACAAGTTAAATTAGGTAATGCCCTACCCAAAATATAAATTTTGTACCAAATAAACATCTCTCCCTTTGGTCTCACACGGAAGTTGAGTTTTAAAATATAGCCCATATCATCCTTTACCTTGTATTCTGATTTACTCTAGTCCTATCCAAATCAGCTTCATTTATACCTCTAGTTGAAGTCTTGTCACTTTTTCAATTTTTTAAACAGTTCCTGTATGGGGTAATGCTGATTTTCATAGTTTTAGAGCTCTAATTCTGAGTCTCAGGTGTCATATAAATACCCAAAGTTTCTGTGCGCGAACAGGTTATATCCAAACAGCTCAGTATCTCAGAATTTAGAAATAACAGTTACAACTTCTGAAAAGATATGACTGCTGTAAGAGCTTACAATGTAAGACCCTTTACAATAGGCCCCAACTTGATAACCCATGGTCTCGATTTCAAGTCACCGAGTTTGTACATTATAGTTAGTCCATATGAGTGAGGCATGCTATTTGTCTTTTGGTTTCTGACATTTCGTTCAACATACAGTCCTTAAGGTTCATTCATCTAGTTGCATGCCTCACCACTTCATTCCTTCTTTTGGTAGTTTATTTATACACCACAGTTCCCCCTTCCATTCCTCAGTCATTGTACCCTTAGGCCACCTCCATCCATTGTGAGTCACAAGCCATAAACAGTCATATGCAAATATCCATTCATATCCCCACTCTCACTTCCTCCAGGTATATACTGAGCAATGGGGTTGCAGGATCATATGGCAACCCCACCCCTAGCCTCCTGCAGAACTGCCCTCCACGGGGCTGCACCTCTTATTTCCCTACCAATAGTGAATAGGTGCATCTCTTTTTTCCATATTCTCTCTAGTATTTCTTTCTCTGTGTTCATTTCTAAATGGTTTTATTTGCCTGTCATGCAATCCAACTTAAGTAGATAGCCATGCCTTTGCCACCAAAATCTATATGAAAACATTTCTTTTTCTTTCACAAAGAATCCATAGCCTGCCCCCATGCCCCTGCCTGTTGACATTGTAGTGTGGGCATGATGCCTTTGTTACATTCAGTGGAAGCATGTTACAATGTTACTGTTGAATATAGACCCTAGCTTGTACTGATTGTACCGTTGCCTGTATACCATCCCATTTTCAACCACTTGCAATGTTGGCATTCATTATTCCACCTTATGTAAAAATATCTTATATTTGTACATTTAATTACCATCTGTTCTAGTTTGCTAACTGCCGGAATGCAATATACCAGAAACAGAATGGCTTTTAAAAAGGGAAATGTAATAAGTTGCTAGTTTATAGTTCTAAGGTCGAGAAGATGTCCCAATTAAAACAAGTCTATAGAAATGTCCAATCTGAGGCATCCAAGGAAGGATACCTTGGTTCAAGAAGGCCGATGAAGTTCAGGGTTTCTCTCTCAAGTGAGAAGGCACATGGCAAACACAGTCAGGGCTTCTCTCTCTCATCTGGAAGGACACATGGTGAACACAGCATCATCTCCTAGCTTTGTCTCCTGGCTTCCTGTTTCATGAAGCTCCCTGGCTGGTAGACTCTCTGCTTCGTGGTGCTGTGGCATTCTCTTCTCTCTCAGAATCTACTTCCATTCTCCAAAATGTTTCCTCTTTTGTAGGACTCCAGAAATTTATCAAGACCCACCCAAATGGGTGGAGACATGTCATCCCTTAATCCGGTTTAACAACCACTCTTGATTAAATCACATCTCCAGGGAAATGAGCTGATTACAGTTTCAAACATACAGTATTGAATAGGGATTATTTTCCTTTATGAAATGGGATTTAGATTAAAACATGGCTTTTCTAGGGGACATACATCCTTTCAAACCAGCACACCATCACTGTCCACTCTAGGCATTCCTAAATCATACGATCTCAGTCTTTATCCTCTATCTTTCCTTCTGATTTTATATGTTCCCCTAACCCTTCTCCCTCTATTATGCTCACATTCAGCTTCATTCAGTGTACTCACATTACTGTGCTACCATCAGGTAGTATATTGTGCCATCCATTTCTGAATTTTTACAGTCAGTCCTGTTGTACAATCTGTATTCCTTCTTTACCAAATGCCCAATCTCTACCCTTTTTTTTATCTCCTGATTACCTCTGTTTTTAACTTCAACTCTCAAAGTTCACTCACTAACATTAGTTTATATTAGTGAGATCATTCGGTATTTGTCCTTTTGGTTCTGGCTAATTTCACTCAGCATAATGTCTCCAAGGTTCATCCACGTTGTTACATGCTTCATAACTTTATTCTGTCTTACAGCTGCATAATATTCCATTGTATGAATATACCACGGGTTGATTAGCAACTCATCCATTGATGAATATTTGGGCTGTTTCCATCTCTTGGCAATCATAAATAATGCTTCTATAAACATCAGTGTGCAGATGTCCATTTGTGTCCTTGCCCTCATGTCCTCTGAATAGATACCTAGCAATGGTATTGCCAGATCATATGCAATTCTATACTTAGCTTCCTGAGGAACCGCCAAGCTTCCTTCCATAGCAGTTGCACCATTTTACGTTCCCACCAACACTGGATAAGTGTGCCTCTTTCTCCACATCCTCTCCAGCACTTGTCATTTCTGTTTTATTGATAATGGTCATTCTAGGGGTATTAGATGATATCTCATTGTGATTTAGATTTGCATTTCCTTAGTAGCCAATGAACTTGAGCATCTTCTCATGTGCCTTTTAGCCATTTGTATTTCCTCTTCTGAGAACTGTCTGTTCATGTCTTTTGCTATTTGTTTTTACATGAAGAATATATTTACTACTATATTATACATTTTTTCAAAAATATTTTGTTAATTACATTTTTTCCAACTTCATTTCTTCATATCTTCATGTTTTATTAAGGCATGAGGTTAAAAATTAGTTAAATTTTATAGTAACCTTAGAATGATCATTAACTTACCAAAGTTTTCCATATAATCTTTTGTGTGTGTGTGAAATATAACATATTTACACAAAAGCAATACATTTTAACAAGTAGTTTTAGAACAGATTTTAAAGTTTGGTATGGGTTACAGATGCACGATATCTCATTTTTTCTTCTAGCTGCTCCAAGACACTGGAGACCAAAAGAAATGTCAATATAATGATTCAGCAGTCATACTCATTTGTTAAATCCTATGTTCTCTGTTATACCCCTTCCTCTCTTTAAAAAACATATATACGTAAAAGCAGGAAATTTCAAAGTACATTGCAGCAATTAGTTGTAGAACAGATTTCAGAGTTTGGTATGGGTTACAATTCCACAAGTTTTAAGTTTTTATTTCTAGCTGCTCTAAGGTCCTCAAGGCTAAAAGAAATATCAATATAATGATTTGGCACTCATACTCATTTGTTAAACCTGACCTTCTATATAGCTCCACCATCACCTTGGATCTTTCTCCCACTCTTTAGAGGTATTTGGGCTATTCCCATTTTAAATTTTTCATGTTTGAAGGGGCTGTTGATAATTTGGTATAGGGGGATGGAACTAGCTGGTGTTCTAGAGAGGCTGACCCCTCTGCATTTCAGGACTTATGTGGCCAGGGACCCATCTGGAGGTTGTAGGTTTTGGAGAGTTACCCTAGAGAATGGAACCTATGTAGAATCTTATATAATGCCCTAGGTGTTCTTTAGGATTGGCAGGAATGGTTTTGGTTGGGGTTTGGCAAGTTATGATAGGTAGTAATGTCTAACTGAAGCTTGTGTAAGAGTGACCTTCAGAGTAGCCTCTCGACTCTGTTTGAACTCTCTCAGCCACTGATACCTTATTTGTTACACTTCTTTTCCCCATTTTGGTCAGGATGGCACTGTTGATCCCATGGCACCAGGGCCAGGCTCATCCCTGGGCGTCACCTCCCACACTGCCAGGGCGACTTTCATCCCTGGATGTCATGTCCCATGTAGAGGGGAGGGCAATGGTTTCACCTGCAGAGTTGGGCTTAGAGAGAAAGGCCACATCTGAGCAACCACAGAGGTCCTCCAGAGGTGACTCTTAGACATACCTATAGGTAGGCTAAGCATCTCCACTACATATATAAGCTTCACGAGAGCAAGCTTCAAGATTTTTTTGCCCATTTTTAAATTGGGTTGTTTGTCTTTTTGTTGTTGAGTTGAAGAATCTCTATATATTCTGGATACAAAACTCTTATCTGATATGTTGTCTCCCAAATCCAAATATTGTCCCCCATTGGACAGGCTGCCTTTTTTACTTTCCTAATAAAGTTCTTTGATGCACAAAAGTGTTTAATTTTGAGGAGATCCATTCATCTATTTCTCTTTTCAATGCTCGTGCTCTGGGTATAAGGTCTAAGAAACTGCCTCCTATTACAAGATTTATAAGGTATTTCCCTACATTTTCTTCTAAAAGTTTTATGGTCTTAACTCTAATATTTAGGTCTTTGATCCATTTTGAGTTAATTTTTATATAGTGTTTGAGATATGGATCCTCTTTCATTCTTTTGCATATGGATATCCAGTTCTCTAAGCACCATTTATTGAAGAGGCTGCTCTGTCCCAGGTGGGTTGGCTTGACCATCTTATCAAAGATCAGTTGTCCATAGATCAGAGGGTCTATTTCTGAACACTCACTTAGATTTCATTGAGTCAAAGATAAATAGATTCCACTGGTCAGTATATTTATCTTTATGCCAGTACCATGCTGTTTTGATCACTATAGATTCATAATATGCTTTAAAGTCAGGTAGTGAGAGACCTCCCACTTCATTTTTCTTTCTCAAGATATTTTCAGCTATTCAGGGCACCCTGCCCTTCCAAATAAAATTGGTTATTGGTTTTTCTATTTCTGCAAAGTAAGTTGTTGTGTTTTTAATTAGTATTGCATTGAATCTATAAATCAATTGGGTAGAATTGACATCTTAAAAATATTTAGTCTTCCAAACCATTTATTTAGGTCTTCCCTTCTATTTATTTAGGTGTCCCATGATTTCTTTTAGCAATTTCTTGTAGATTTCTGTATATAGGTCTTTTATATCCTTAGTTATATTTATTCCTAAGTACTTGATTCTTTTAATTGCTACTCTAAATGGAATTTTTTTCTTCATTTCCTTCTCATATTGCTCATCACTAATGTATAGAAACACTACTGATTTTTGGGCATTGATATTGTACCCTGCCACTTTGCTGTACTCATTTATAAGGTCTAGTAGCTTTGCTGTAGATTTTTCAGGATTTTCAACATATAGTATCATGTCATCTGTAAATAATGATAGTTTTATTTCTTCCTTCCTTTCTAATTTGGATGTCTTTTATTTATTTTTCTTGTCTAATTGCTCTAGCTAGACGTTCCAGCACAATGTTGAATAACAATGGTGACAGTAGGCAGCTTGTCGTGTTCCTGATCCTAGAGGGAAAGCTTTCAGGCATTCCCCATTGAGGATTATATCAGCTGTGGGTTTTTCATATATTCCCTTTACCATGTTGAGGAAGTTCCCTTCTATTGCTATCCTTTGACGTGTTTTCATCAAGAAAGTGTTGTCATTCTGTTTTGTTTTATTTTTGTTTTTTTTACATGGGCAGGAGCCGGGAATCGAACCTGGGTCTCCGGCTTGGCAGGCGAGAATTCTGCCACTGAGACACCATGGCCCATTCATCATTCTCTTTTAATGGTTACTCTTACCTTCTATTTTAAATGTCATTAGAAATACATAACTATTATCATCATCATTTAGGATTGGCATCCCACAACTTTATGAGATTGATCATTTGTGCCTATTCGGTGCGAGATGCTTGGGTAGCTGCTGAGCGTGTGGGGGGCGGGGGAGGTGTGGCCTGTCCTACAGAAGCCTCCAGCAGCAGGGAATGGCGCGCATGGGGACAGCCAACTGGAGTGCCAGAAGCTGCTGGGTCTGGAAGGAACGCATGCTGCAGAGTCAGGCTGACATGTAAAACAGGGCCGACAGTTTCTTTCATGATTTGTCTCTTACACATCGCTTTGGAAATGCTGGGACCTGTCACAGCCCACATCACTGAGGGGCTGCTGCTTTCAACAGTCTTGATTCAGAGAAAGACCCAGGCATCTTTTGGGTTTTCTTCTGAGCTGTTTCCCTTCCTGGGCCAATCCCTTTCCCTCTGTCTCACGCATTTCTGTCTAAAGTTGTCTCATCTCTGTGGCGGGACTTTTCAAACCTTTTGGACATCTGAATAGATGATATTACTGGTTGTTGGGCTTAAGCATGGTCACTGAGATTGTGCCCTGTTACATCCTGCTGGTCAGAAGGTGCACTTGATTTTGTCTCGAACTGACTTCTCTTGCATGGAGATAAGCTTTTTAATTTTTTTAGAAGATCATATATTATGTACTGTGGTAGTCAAAAACTAAAACAATATTGAAAGGTAACTTAGAATTCTTGCTGCCCATCCTTATTCTGTCCACCCCATTTCTGTGTCCCAACATCCCCAGGTGACCACTGAGGTTAGTTTCTTGGGACTCCTTCCAGAGTTTCTTTATGCAAAATACAAACAACTGCAAATGCACATTCTTATTTTTTTCCTCTTTCTTAAATGAAGCACATGAAACATACAGCTCGACATTTTTTTTTTAAGTGCTATATCTGGGAGATCGTCCCATTTCAGCACAAAGAGGGCTTCCTTGTTGATGAGATCCCTTAAGGCCTGGACAGGAGTAGAGAGAAGATGAGCGGAGTGTCCTCCCACGTAGGGAAGATGGGGTCAGTACAGGAACTTCCCAGCAGGGAGGGGCCGACGCCCAAGCAGGCAAGGCCACTTCTCCCCATGTGGTTGGTTTCGCTGGGCTCTGCTCTGCCTGTGCAGAGGGAGCGCCGTGTCCCTGGGCCAGGGGGGAGAAAGCTCTCATTAGGTCTATGTCAAGACAGCCTGTGACTCCTGGCCCCTTGGTCCAGCCAATTACGATGCCTTCCCCAGAGAAGGGGCTGGCCAAGGGGGAGGAGGGTGGGAGCGGCCGGTGCTCCTGGTGTCCCCTAGAAAGGCTATGGCTCTAGAGGATAGCTCCCTGCCCTGCTTGGCCCCATGTGGATATCCTGCAGAGGCTCCCTTCACCAGGTGTCATGAACCCATTTCTCAGCTTCCGCCCACTCCTCTGCACCCTCCCAGAGGTGTTTGCTCACGGTCTCAGCTCCCCTTTGTGGATTCCTTTTCCTAAGCTGGCAGTAAGGAGGGCTGTGTATCATGCTGTGTTTCAGGAGTCGTGCAGCATTTGCAGAACGGGCACCTGCTGAGGGACATCTATCTAAAGAAGCATAAACTCCTGCCCAGTGACTGGTCCCCAAACCACCTTTACTTAGAGACCACCGGGAAGAGCCGGACTTTACAGAGTGGGCTGGCCCTGCTTTATGGCTTTCTCCCAGACTTTGACTGGAAGAATATTTATTTCAGGCACCAGCCAAGTGCTCTGTTCTGCTCTGGAAACTGCTATTGTCCCACAAGAAACCAGTATCTGGAAAAGGAGCAGCGTCGTCAGTACCTCCTACGTTTAAAAAACAGCCAGCTGGAGAGGACCTACGGGGAGATGGCCAGGATTGTGGACATTCCCACCAAGCAGCTCAGGGCCGCCAACCCCATAGACTCCATGCTCTGCCACTTCTGTCACAACGTCAGCTTCCCATGCACCAGGAACGGCTGCATTGGCATGGAGCACTTCAGGGTGCTCAAGACGCATCAGATAGAGGATGAGCGAGAGAGGCGGGAGAAGAAACTGTACCTTGGGTATGCGCTGCTGGGTGCCCACCCCATCCTGAACCAAACCGTGGACCGGATGCGGCGTGCCGCGGAAGGCAGGAAGGAAGAGCTCTTTGCCCTGTACTCTGCCCACGATGTCACCCTGTCGCCGGTCCTCTGTGCCTTGGGCCTCACGGAAGCCAGGTTCCCAAGGTTTGCAGCCAGGCTGATCTTTGAGCTCTGGCAAGATAGAGAGAAGCCCCGGGAGCATGCTGTCCGGATTCTCTACAATGGTGTGGATGTCACATCCCACACCTCCTTTTGTCAGGAGCACCACAAGCGCTCTCCCAAACCCATGTGCCCACTCGAAAACTTCGCCCGCTTTGTCAAAAGGGACATGTTTATGGCCCTGGGTGGCAGCAGTGCCAGTTATTATGATGCATGTCACAGGGAGGGATTCTGAAAGGCACACAGCACAGTGCTTATAGGATCCACGCCAGTATGGAAGGGATGGGAAAAGTCCTCTTCTAGTTCTTTCCATTGCTAAGGGTACATGACTATTGATTCCTAAAAGCCAGAAGTCCTATTTGGGGGCCAGACAGATGGTTTGGGTTGAGGAATGAGGATATCACTGTCATCTGGGATGTGAGTTATCTGGTACACAATTGCCAGTTCATAGTGAAAGGAAGGTACTTTGCCATAGGCGGATCTAAGTTAGAACACCCATGTTGGCCAGTTCAAATTTGCATTCTTTTGGCCTGCCACGGTACTGGATGATGGAACCGGCAAGTCCCAGGCAAAATTTTCTTAGTACTGTACAGTGTTACCTTTGTCCTGTTCAGTGAAAAATTTCCTCAAGTGATTTATCTAAAACAGGGATCAGCAAACTTCTGCTAAGGGACAGACAGTAAATATTTTAATAGACTTCCCATGCCAGGAGGCTACCCCCAACTCTGCTGCAGCTCCCCAACTCTGCTGTTGTAGCGCAAATGCAACCACAGGCAGTACTTAAACAGGTGAGCGTGGCTGTGCCCGCTGGCGGTACAAAACACGTGGCAGACAGATTTGCCCCGCAGCCTGTGGTTCACCCACCCCCAGTGTAAGGAACAGTCTCTCCTATAGTTGCACTTTCAGCACTTTGAGAACCAATTGAATACCAAGAATTATTCAGTAGTGGTGCCTCCAGGAACTTCTGTTAGAAACACAGAATTTGGTCTGCATCTGACATTATTACAAAATTTGAGTGGTGGGGGAATAAACATTGAATCAGAATGAATCATGGAAAAAAAATTAGCATAATACTTGATGTTCATGATGATTGTGGTACAAGGTAGTTTTAAGTATGTTTTAAATATTTGTCTGCTGTCGTCTCTTTGCTGTATATGCTGAACTTTTTGTATTCCATTTAGTATTTTTATAGTCTAGGAAAATATTTTCTAAGACCAGTTTTAGATGTGCTCTTATTCATATAGAAATGTTCAATTTACCATACCTGCTTAGTGGTCAGAAGTGGACCAGAGGCTGAATTCAGGCACGTTCTCCCAATAAAACTAATTATGGCTCATTTCCTTGGACAAACCGTAGAATTGGATCAGTTTTTAAACCATTTTCATCAGTTTCATATGGTAAATTCTGACTGATTTTTAAATAAGGTTTTGAAAGAGCTTTGTGACTAGATGGTCAAATAATCTTTATATGGTATTTTATATATTAGAAGAAATTACAATTAAATCTGTGATATCTGAACTAACGGTGCTAGTACTGTGCAAAGAAATGTAAAGTGCAAGTGAGATTCTCTATTTGTCACTGGCATTCCAGCCTGTTCTCTTTGTATTTGTTCAGTGTTGGATTTGAATATGTCTGTTTCTACAAATAAATTTTTAAAGACTACTGTGCTCTACAGCTAATGGTTTGTACCTATAAGCCACTCTAGTTCTTTTCAAGTGAAAATCAAGGTTTTTAATATCTTCACTGCTTCTTTTATTGCTAAGAATCATGTGTTATCTCTGTAGTATTTTAAGCCTAATGAGTTTTTCCCCCACCCACTCATAGTATATCTGAATTAGAACTGCTGAACCCAGGATGAAGATATAAAAATAAAAGTGAGTCGAAAGAGTTTTTAAAAATCAAATCACATAGGTTGGTAAAAGCAAATTATTTTGTATAAGAGCCAACAATGAAACAAAAATATAGGTTATGCCTCCCCAGACACCGGCTCAGCACATTAAGGGACCTTCTCATTGTCAAGTTACTAGGGCATGTCATTCAGTAAGCAACACTGAGCACAGAGCTGAGATTAATATACATAGTCAACATTAATTACCAGATGGTTAAATAATCTTTATATGGTATTTTATATATTAGAAGAAATTATAATTAAATCTGTGATTTCTGGACTAATGGTGCTAGTACTGTACAAAGTAATATAAAGTGCAAGTGAGATTCTCTAGCGTCGCTGGCACTCCAGCCTGTTCTCTTTGTGTTTGTTCAGTGTTACATTTGAACATTAGCATGGCCTGGTTTGTGACAGGTGTGGCCGTACATGCATTAGATTTCGCTTTCCTGTTTTTTTATTAAAATGTGTGCATGGACACTGGAAAATAAACAAGACTGAAATGCAGCTTCAAAAGGGAAGTCCCCTAATCCCACCTCCAGAGACAGCACTGTGAACAGTTTAACCAATACTCTCCCAGGAGTTATCCGTGCAGATGCTAAAACAGAATCATTTTATATATAGTGTCCTGTGATTGCTTCCCTTAACAATATATCTTATTAACTTCTTTCCTTTAACAATATGTCTTGGAAGTATTTCTCATTAACTTGCTTCCATTTACAGTTATGTCTTGGAGATATTTCCATGTTGATAAATAGAGGCCTCTTTTTTTTTTCTAGATGCTGCATAACATTTCATGGTATGGATGTGACGTATTTTAAAACTCTTATTAAAAATACACGAAATTGAAACTTTAAAGCCAAGGTACTAAAACAGGCCTCCAAGGCGCCGGGGCTACACTGAACACGACGGCAGGCCAGCAATCGTGTGTGTTGATTTTCCAGCCTGTCTGAGCAGTTGGCCCTTTTTCGGCACAGCTGCAGGTATTTATTAATTTTAGTGGAATTTTCGTTCACTAAATTTATTTGTGAATGGAACTGAAAATTAATCTGATATTGCTCTTAAGCCAAATTGAGGACCTTTGTAGCCACAACAGAATTAGACTATTTGAAAGGTCCAGGTGATCCCCTTTCGTGAAGTCTTTAAGATGGTGCAGGAGCAACAGGGGCAGGTGTTGCTGTCCCCGGGACTGGCGGAAAGGCTCCTGACCAGATGGAGCAGCTTTGGCAGGGTGTGTGTGGCATAGTGTGTGCAGAGCCACGGGGGAAAGCAGAAGCCAGCTGAGATGTACTCTCCAGCTCTGCTTTTAAAAACAGCTAGCTCAGAGTTCTGGCCCAGACTGGTTAGTCCAAGGCCACCATACTCAAAGTCTGGGTTGTACCTGTGTGTTAGGTGCAATCCTAGTGGCCTGCTGCCAGTGGCCAGCTCAGAGAAGTACTGATGATTGGCTTCCACTTAAGAGCAGAACTAACCAGAGTCCTGGACCCGGAAGCCCGACTGCCAGCTGAAACTGGTGAAGAGAAGGTGTCCCCCAGGGGCCAGCCAGGTCCTCCCAGAGCTGCTGAGCCCTCAGCAGAAGGCTGGCCTGAGGCCTGCTTCTGGAAAATTCCTGTCAATAGTCAAAAGTACCTGCTTCCTTCCAGGGACTGCACAAGCATTTCTTCACTAATCCCCAGGGCCATCTGAGGAAGGTGCTACTACCCCCGACACAAAGGAGGAGGGAGGATGGGCATGGGGGGCGAGATGACCTTTCCAAGAGAAGACTGAGAGCTCAGTGTCTAACCTAGGTGTGTGCAGCCACAGGGAACTGAGAGGCTTTACCTCCACTAGTTCCTTTAATCCTCACAATAGCCCTACAAGATCGCCTTGTGGTGAATGCTGCAGACAGATGTTCATGGCGCATGCTTTCTCACAAAGAAGTTAGTAAAAGCAAGGGCTTTTCATCACAGATAGAAAGTGATTCTTTAAAAAAAGGTATTATAGGAGAAAATCTTAAGAATTTTTTCACGGAAACACAATTATATTAGATATTGGAATCCAGCAGAAAATGATGAGTTTTGAATATGAACTAAAAAGGTTCAACTGACCCTGAAATACATATATGTGTTCCCATAACCAAAAGATATGCATCGTATCAGTGAGTGCTAAAACACAGTGGCGACACAGCAGCTGCCAATTTAGATGTGAGAGGCTAGGGGAACATTCCAACTCTGCCTCTGACCACCTGTGGCTTGCTATTTCTGTTAACTACTTTGATATTATCATGTAACACTGATTTCTGACTTGATGGTATGTTATCATGCTCAGCCACTAGGGAGCAACATCAATATGATTTTCTGTCTTCTGGGCCCAGCCTTCCCTGTTCAGAAGAAGTAGGGTAGTCTGGGATATTTCAACAGAGTGACCAGCTATCTGGTTCCCTTGGGATTGAGGAGTTTCCTAGGAAATGGGACAGTTGCTGCTAAAACTGGGTAAGTCCCAGGCAAATTAGGACAAATTGGTCACCCTAGGGTTATATGTTGAAGGCTGCACTGAGTACTACTGCCATCCCCTCAACAGAAAAGATGAAGCCTGATGAGTAATGCTTCCGAGGTGTCACACAGCTGGCGGGCATGCAGGACAGCCAGGATTCAAAGCTGTGTCCATCCAACTCCAAAGGCCATATTCTCAAGTGTGATACCATAGTCCCCTGTGAACCCCTGGGGACTGCATTGGGCTACATACAGCAGAAACCTTTCACTTTCTCCAGGAGCTTGTGGAAATAGCCAGTGGCTCCACACTGTCGTCAGGAATCAGATTCCTATTTATATCGCACTGGCCAGAACAGGGTCACTTGGCCACCCTCCACTGCCAAGGAGTCTAGGGAAGTGAGTATTTTAGTTGGTCACACTGCTGTCCCAAACAAAATCAAGCTCCTCTCAATAAGGAAGAAGGGGGACTAGGAGTGGCCGTCACATTCTCCAACACCACCCCATTAGCATTGAAGAATCAGGGATGCTTTACCACCCACATTACCTAGATCCCTGGTTTCAGGGCTTCTGTTCCCACTCGCTGGGAGCGTGCCGGCTGGCAGTGCTCAGCTGCCAGCCTTGTCGGGGAACTGCCCTGGTGAAGAGAGCATTTGCCCAAGCGCATGCCTCCTTCCCAGGACAGTCACATCCCCTGCCTGGTTAGGGCAGGTATTTAAAAGGCCTGGGAGCAACCCTGAAGGGCCACCCCAGCTTCAGGGCTTCGCCTGGGGTCCACCAAGGCCTTGTGACTGCATCACAGCCCAGCTTCTCCCTCTGCCCCCTCCCACTTCCTCCCCTTCCCTAGTATTGTCCCTGAGAGCACTCCCCAATAGACCTCCCATACACAGAGCTGAGTCAGAGTCTGCTTCTTGCAGATCTGCCACAGTAGGCAAGCAAATCCTAGGGTCAGAGGTCTTTGCTAGATGGAGCAGGAAAGCTGGAGCCATTTGTTTGAAAGGGATAATGTATCTGTTGATAAAAACTTTCTCCTTTTCTCATGCCTTTGAAATGCTTTCCACTTTATTGTGGAAGCTAAGTATGCTTACTTGAAGCAATGGGAGAAATTGGATTCTGGACAGCCTGATGCTAATTACAGGGGGCTGTTAAACCAAGAGCTACCATTTGTTGAACATTTGCCATAGTCTGGACACTGGGCTAAGCACTCACCTGACGGGTCTCTATATCTCATAAGTAACCATTTAAAGCAGGCATTCATCATTCCGATTTACAAGTAAGGAAACTGAGGTTCAGAGGCAGACCTCTGCTCAGGACCACATAATGAGTAGTAAGTAAGAGTCAGGACTGAATGTGGCTCACCCTAAGCTACAGAACTCTTCCAGGTTCCTCTAGCATAGCACCTCTCTACCCCATCACTCCATTACCCCCAGGTAAGTGAATACACAAGAGCTGAAAGCTGGGCTGGAGCCAAGAGTCTGCTTTCTTCAAGGGAATGATACCCCTCTTGCATCTCTGATACAGTCATTCCGGTTTCTAGCTCCTTTCATTTCTCTTTGCCCACTTTTTTCCCCCTGATGCAGCATTTCTAAGAAAGGAGATTGTCTTTTCACAGGTTGTATTAGCTTGGGTTCCCCTAAAAGCACAGTGTGAAACAAAAGTGTGGGTACGTTATTTGAGAATGTGGCCCCAAGAAGGAGTGAAGGATGGGGGGGGGTGGGGGTTAGTGAAAAAGAGCAGGAAAGCCAGTGTGAGAATGCAGATGGGGTTGACTCTCCTTGGGGATGACTGGTCTCATTACTAAATGCACCTCAGAACTGTTCACCTGAGGGAAGCAAGAAGTCGTTTATTCACTGCCTCCCATCCATGGCTATCTCCTATGCCCTCCTGGGTTGTACATGCAGGAGTGCCAGCAGGTTCCCCTGGGCACGCTGGCTTCGGACAAGCCCTTGGGCAGGAAGCAAGAGAAGGGAGATGCTTTGGATTTAATCTGCGCACACCTGGTTCCCACAGTGGCAGGGAAAAGACATGAGGCCAAAAGGAGAGGTGCACCAGTGCACGTGATGTGCAGTCATCTGCTCCTGCAGGAGGAATTATAATGACAGCCCACACTCAGCGAGCACTTTAACTGCCAGGCTCTACTTTGTGCTCTATGAGCATAATTTTCACAGCATCCTCATAGCATTCCTGTGACTTAGAAATTATCATGATCATTATTATTGCTAATATTATCCCCATTTTACAGAAGGGGAAAGAAACTGAGAGTGCACTTGTCAAGGCCTCCCAGGTGGGAAATGGCAGAAATGGGAGTCAGACCACCCAGACTCCTGAGCCCCTGCTCAGTCACTATAGTTTTATATTGAACATTTCTCACAGTCTCACACAGAGTATGTGTGATGGCTTGGAATGAAAAATACATGCTAAATCATTCTTCCTGATTACATATAGCTTGTATATTTACAGCAGGGCACATCACATCATGTCCCTTCTTGTGAGAAAACTCAACCTTGACTTTCCAGAACCCAAGCTCCCTAAGGGTCTCACGAGTCCTTGGTGATCGGACCCCCACTTACCTCTCCAGCTTTATTACCTGGGATACATACAAGGTTGAAGGAGCTGCACACGGATTGCAGTCCTTAACGCATGTCCTGAGTGTCTGAGAAAAAAAAGGGGGTCTTAGTGCCTGCCTGTGGGTTGGCAGGTTGGCAGGCTCTCTGAGGGGCAGTCCCTTCCAGAGCCCCCAGCAAACCATCCTGTGAGCTTAGCGTCTCCCATCCTACCATTCTCCTCTCCCTCATCTGCCCATTATGTCTCGAGTGTGATACCCCAAAAAAGAAAAGAGCTTTGGCACCATACAAACTGAGTCCAAATTGGGGTTGTATACCACTTCTTCGCTGTGGGACCTTGGGCAAAATATCTAACCGTTAAGCCTTGAAGTCCTCGTGTGTAAACCTCACATACGAGACTGTACAAAATGCTCCAGGCACATGGGGCATCTCTGAAGGGCAGCAGTCATTCTGGCCCCCCACCGTCCTGCCCCAGTACTCTTTATTATTATTACTCTGGATCACTGAAACAATAGCTGTATCCAGAATATGCCCCTTCCCCCATTTTAAGTCAGGAAGCATATAGGGAGGCAGAGATTCATCTGTAGACATGACTGGGTCCATGCACTTCTTTTTTGGGGAGAAAAGAATTCAAAGTTCCTGAATTTCGTGGCCAAAAAAATCTCACTTTTGTGGCCAACATGCTCTTCTTATATAAAGATCTCAATTATTCCTAAAGGGGAATTAAACTCATTGCTTATCCTTCCCCCACGTTTCCTTCATTATCTTGGTGTCTAACCTCAATCCTTCCTGCTTTAGTCAGAGCTCCTGTTCATTTGAGAAGAATCCTCTGACCACAGAATTCAGCAAAGAAATAGGTGTTTGGAGACTTTAAGCCACTGGTTTGGCTCCTCCTTGGCTGCTAGAAAAGGTGAAGAAGAAACAGCCCAGACGTGACATGCATCTTAGCCAAAGAGAGATCCTGCCCTCTGTGCCCCAGCTTCAGAGAGCTGCTCCCCTTCTTGCTCCTGGGCAGAGAGGTGAGACAGTCCTCCCTCTGGCCGCCACCACTGCCCAGTGCTGTGGCTGCTAAGCCCCTGGCAACAGGGCCTGGGGTGGAGCAGGTCCTTCTCCTGGTAGGCATGTAGCTGGCTGGTTTCCTCCCAGCTCGGAGCTAAGTATATCTCAGTCTGCTAGACACTCCCCAGGATAGGAAGTAGTCCACAGTGCCTTGCCTCAAGCCTGAGGTTGAGCCCAAGGAGTGTGCAGGGCATAGGAGGAAAAGGACACCACCCCGCCCTCTAGTGGTAGCTGCGCCTGGTCCTTGTTCTGCAGCCGCTTCACCCTTCCCTGGTCACGAGGCTTTCTAGCAATAGAAGCTCCCACTGGTGGCCCAGGAGTCAGCTCCTGTCTCCACCTGCAAACACTGTCTTCAAGCTGTAGCAAGTAGAGACACATTGTATACAGACAGGCTCAACCTACTGATAACCAGCTGTTCAGCATCATCAACAATTAGCTCCCTGGTTGATAGGCTGAACATCAAATTGACCTGACAGACCCTGATGGACCATTGTCTGGTTGGCTGATTAAGTTTCTACACACATATCACTTGACTGACTACTGGTTTAACTGAAAGACTAACCCTTAATAACTAAACCACTGATTGCCTTGCTGACATTGCAGCTAACCAACTGCGTGATTGACTACCCAGGGCCTGCAATGCCTACTTGGCTCCTTAATTAGGTTAACAGCTAGATGGGAGGGGAAGCTGTGCCTTCCTCGGGCCCTGATTCCCCTAGGGTTTAGGGCCATTCTCTTCTCCCCTCTGGAGCCCATTTGCAGGCTGCAGAGAGGACAACCAGCAAACTAACTTTCTGAGCCACTTCTAGTGGGGTTCTCAACCAGGGGCCCAAAGATAGTTTAGTGCTGTTTTCAAAATAGTGTGGGTAAAGTTGTGTGTTTATCTGGGAAGAGGATTCACAGCTTTCAATGGAATTCTCAAGAGTCCAACACACACAAAACATGTTTAGAACTGCTGCTCTGGGAAGATGTTTCCTTGAATTCAAGCCCCATTTCTCTCTCCTTCCCATTAGGCCAGGGTGGCAGAAAAATGACCATGAAGAGTCAGAGAGACACAGCGGAGATGGCAGTAGTAGGGAGTGAAGGCAGAGGCTGAGCTACGGGTGAAGTTTCCAGAGAGAGGCCCAAGAAAGTCAACCTTCCTCTTCCTGGCCTGGAGGCCATACTTTGCCCAAGATGGCAGAGGAGCTCTTGGCAGAGACTCTTTGACACGAGATGGATACCTTGATCAGAGCCTTTGTTGTTTGCAGGAGGGAGTATGTGTGTAACCAAGAGTTAAAAATGAACAAAAATTAAGATTCCTGAATCATTTATATAGATTTTTTTTTTTACTTTCTCATATATTGTAAAATGACCAAAGGGAAATGCCTGTGGTCCAGCTGCCTTAATCTTTGATAATGACTATGTAACTAAATAGCCCTGCGATTGTAAAAAACCTTTTTACTGGCCCCCATTTGTACCCCCAATCCTGTTTTTCAACTTTAGAGTTTTATGGTCACAAAAGACAGCCCTAATGTTTATTAATGAAGGAACTTGTGTCAGCGCATGACTATCCCACCCCAAAGGCTACACTATCTTGCTAGATGAAGCTGGATCCAACCAAAATTGGCCTGACACATGCAATAAAATCACACCCATCCTCACATTAAGGCCAATATTTTCTTACTGAAATCAGTCTGCACATGCTCAGTAATTGTATCACCTGTAATTACATCATTTGGAGCCATTGTGCTCATTATCCTAAAAACTGCCCATCTTTTGATACTATAAAACTATCATAGAGTTACCGCAATTTAGGAAGACAGATTTTTAGGCCCATAGACCATCTTGCTCTCCTACTTCTCTTCCTCTCTTTGGAACCCCAGTGTCTCAGGAACTGGTCATTTGAGCACATCAAGTAGAGAACCCACTGCTTTTGATCCATTTCACGTGTGAACATGTGCTCATCAATAGCTATGTGGTTGTGTATATTTACACACCGGATATTCACAGGGGTAGGTATAACAGACCTCTACGTGCATCGCATGAATGTTTTGGATCAGTGCATGTGAATGGTTCTGTGAATGGATCTGTAAATGGATTACAGGGATGCACCCCCGCAGGTCTTTTTTGAGTGTCACCAGGTGAGTATCTGCAAACAATGTGCCGCCCACAGCAGGTACCTGGGAATTGTCAACTCCTTCCTTTTCCTGAGCCCTCATCATCAGCCAGACCCAACATCAGCGGCCATCACGTCTTCCTGGAACCCTGCTAGGTGCCCAACGTCCTCCCATCGTGACCCCTCCCAAACGCGGACACCAACAAAAGGAAGCTAGCCACTGCTCTAAACACCTACGTGCAAACACTGAAGTCAGGGTCTCAGCGCGCCCTCGCCGGAGTCCAAAGCCCACCTCCTCAGCCTGACTCCAGGAAACTGACGCTCGTGGCCTGCTAAGCGAGGTCGCGGCTCTGGAAGCTCGCCCTCAACCGGGCCCCTCCCGCCCCGGGCTTCCGCCCAGGAAGTCGCCTTCTCCCATCCCACCACACTACCCCTACGTCCCCCATCTCGGTGATTATCACGCTCCTCCGCATCTGCCACACCGCGAGAGAACCAAGCCCGCCTGTCACGGTCTACCCCGGGCCTTTCCCCGCGGGACGGGGGTGGAAGCGCCGCAGCCCAGGGGCGGGAGTGCACAGGCGCCGCGGAGCAGACGCGGAGACCCGGGCTCAGGAACGGGAATGCGCGTGCGCAGGGCCGCCGGCACGCCCCGCTGGAAACAGGACGCCACTTCCCAGAAGGCTCCGCGGGGCGGGTCCGCGCCCCGGATGTACGCTGTTTTCTGGAAGGCGGAAGGTGGGGCCGATCCGGCTGTGGAGGAGGCTTCTGCAGGCTCAGAAGCGTGTGAGGATTTGTGGAGTGTCTGCCTCCAGGGGTCGTCCGTGAGTCAGAGGACCGGGACTTGGGAGGGAAGGCGGCCCAGCTACGGCCCTTCCGCGCTTCGCTCTGCTGCTTTTTTGCTCTTCGGTGTCCGTGTACGGCTCGGCCCTCCTCAGCGCCCGCCTCCTCCCCGCGGCTTCGTCGGCCCGCCCCTCAGTACTTTCTCTCTGCCCGCCGCGGGCGTCCCTAGGCGATTGGAGTCCGGAGGCTGTAGGGCTCCCGGCCGCCCCTTCCTCCCAGCCCTGCTCTGCCTGTCTTCCGGGAAGGAGTGAAGACATTAGCGCCGAGGGAAGGCCTCACACGCAGGGGCCCCGCGTGTGTGTCGCACGGCCCCTCTGTTACTCGAGGGGGGGGCTGCAGGAAGGAAGATGTGGACGGGAGTGGGGAGGAGATATGTGATGACTGTCTTGTCCCCGAGGTTTCTTGTCTGGGGCCCCCGCGCCGTGAATATATCCGACCCGTGCCTGTATTCGGGAGAACGGCAGCCTCCTTCCTCCGACCTCACGCCCCCAGATTCCTCCCCCAAGCCCCAGCAATGCCCCCCTGCCTGGCTTCATCTTCTCCCTCAGAGGCCACGCACTGCACCTGGCAGGAAATAGGAGCAATTGATGGGAATGAGATAGGAAATTTGGAGCGTTTGGAGAGAAAGAGGGAAATAGGAGGGAAGTTGTGAACCAGGGGAACTGCAGGTCATGTGAGGAACAGAAAGTTACTGGGCAAAATAGGAGGCTTGGGATGCAGGAGTAGAGTCAAGAGTAAAAGTACTTTTCAAAAGGAAGAAATAATAAACCTATAATTAGGCAGATGAAGGACATATTTTCCAGAACTATGTTTTTTCTCTATGAGAGATACAAATAATAATTTAGTTGTGTTCTAAACATTTTAAGTGAAGTGTGCACTTCTCCAGCTGCTCGTAGGGTATCTCAGTTTGTTCTACAACTACAGATACATGAAGTGCAGACGTCCTACAGCTTGCTGACGCTTACCCCCAACCCCCAGCCCCCAGAATGCTACTTCTAATGCTGTGTTACTCCATGGTGCCACATTTCCCAGTGCAGCTTTTTTCAGAGTGAGGTGCTCCTCTCGGGTTCTTCGAGGTCAAAACTGTTTTCATAATGTTACTAATATGTTACATGACTTTTTCACTATATTGACATTTACAGGAATAGCGCAAAGCCAATGTACCATATAAATCTTCTGGCACCTTGACATGAATCAAAGCAGCAGCACCAAACGATGTTAGTCATTATTGTATTCTTGTACTTTTTTTTTTTTTTGGGGGGGGTGTGCATGATCCGGGAACTGAGCCCTGGTTTCCTGCCTAGAAGGCAAGCATTCTACCACTGAACCACTCATGCACACCCTCATTGTATTCTTTACACATACACTTACAGGGGGGAGGGGCAACAGTTTCACTTAATATTGCTAATGAAACAGTAAAAATTCCTGATTTTGTTAGATTTTGCACCTTGAGTATATCTTTTTTTAACATTTTGCATGGCAAAATGGGAAGTATGCATGAAGTATGTGTACTTCATACCTAGGTACTGTATTTGTCTTGAGAAAAAACAATTCTGTGCTTATTTGTCTTGTTAGCTGAACTAGACTTTCTTCCCCAAACACCACTTTTCATGAACGACTGACAAAGTGTGGTTGTTTGGACTTGGATATTTGGCAGACATTTTCTCAAAAATGAACAAAGTCTCCCAGGGGTGTGGACCTTCCTGGCAACGTGGAACAGAAATCCTGGAATGAGCTGAGACTCAGCATCAAGGGACTGAGAAAAACCCTAGAATGAGCTGAGAATTAACATCAAGGGATTGAGAGAACCTTCTCAACCAAAGGGAAGAGTGAAATGAGACTAAGTATCAATGGCCGAGAGAGTCCAAACAGAGTCGAGAGGTTATCCTGGAGGTTATTCTTATGCATTAAGTAGATATCACCTTGTTGTTCAAGATGTAGCAGAGAGACTGGAGGGAACTGCCTGGAAATGTAGAGCTGTGTTCCAGTAGCCATGTTTCTTGATGATGATTGAACAATGATATAGCTTTCACAATGAGACTCTGTGAATGTGAAAACCTTGTGTCTGATGCTCCTTTTAGCTACTATATCAACAGAAGAGTATAACATATGGAATAAAAATAAATAATGGGGGGAACAAATGTTAAAATAAATTTAGTTTGAAATGCTAGTGGTAAATGAAAGCGAAGGGTAAGGGGTATGGTATGTGCAATCTTTTTTTTCTCTATTATCATTTTATCTCTTTTTCTGTTGTCTTTTTTTATTTCTTTTTCTACATTGATGCAAATGTTCTAAGAAATGATGAATATGCAACTATGATATTAAGAATTACTGATTGTATATGTAGAATGGAATATCTTAATGTTTTGTTTGTTAATTTTTTTTAATTAATAAAAAAAGTTTTTTTAAAAAAATGAACAAAGTTTGAATAGTCACTCCAATGAAAACAACTTACATTATTTGTTCCAATGATAACATTTGGGCTTTCACGCAAAAATTAGAATTTTGAAAAGCTTATATTTAGCACCATGACTAAGACAGCTTCCCAATACTTAAAAGATGCTTCTAGCTTTAATTGCAAAAAAATGTTTCTGACAGGCTCAGTGGTGATTATAGTAAATGTGATTTCCTTATAGTGAAGAATGAAATGTGTTAACATTTGGAAGATTCACATAACTCAATGTATTTGTATCTATTATTACATAACAAATTACCCCAAAACATAGTGCTTAAAACAACAAAACTTTATTATCTCACAGTTTCTCTGGGTCAAGAATTTAAGAGCAGCTTATCCATGTGGTCTAACTTTTGGTTTCTCCTGAGATTGCAATCAACATATCTGATGGGGCTGCAGACATCTGAATACTTGACTGGAACTGGAGGTTCTGCTTCTAAGATGGCTCACTCACATGGCTATTAGCAGAAGGTCTCAGTTACTTACCACCTCTCCATCAGGCTTTAATTGAATAGTCCCTGGCTTCCCCAGAGCAAGTAATCTAAGAAACAGAAGATAGAAGCCTCAGTGTCTCTTATGACCTATCCTCAAAAGTCATGCTCTGTGATTTCCACCACATGCTTTCCTATCAGAGCAAGTTCCTTTTACAGCACACACTCATGAAGAGGGGAGTTAAGTTCCACTTAAAGAGAGGAGTACCCAAGAATATGTGGACATAGTTTAATACCACTACATTCAGTGAACCAGTATTTTCCAAATGACCAATGCATGATGTTATGAAACCATGATGCGTGGGTAAAAGATGTATGCAAATCTCAAGATAGAACAGTGGATTTTTAATGTACTAGTACCAAAGTTCATTGAATGATTCCAAATTGCTACTAACCTTTAAGAAGCTCTCAACACCAGTGTTCAGGGCAGCGTTGTTCACAAGAGCCAAACTATGGAAACAACCCAAATGTCCATGAAAATGGATGATCAAAATGTGGTATATACATGTGATAGAAAATTATTGAGCCTTAAAAAAAGAATGAACTTCTGTTATATGCTGCTACGTGGATGAACTTTGAAGACATCATGTTGAGTGAAATAAATCAGACGCAAAGGGACTGGTATGGTACGATTCCACTTACATGAAGTAGCCAGAATATGCAAATTCAGAGAAACAGAAAGTAGAGTACTGGTTGCAAGGGGCAGGGTGGGAGGTGGAGTGCAGAGTTCCTGTGTATGGGTGTAGGGTTTCTGTTTGGGGTGATGGAAGAGTTCTCTGGGCAGTGAGGGTAGCACAGCATTGTGACTGTGAGTAATCCCGCTGAATGCTATGTTTGAGAGTGATTGAGATGGGAAAGTTTAAGTTGTGTATATATGTTCCACATTTTTAAAAATTGTATTAAAAATGAAGGTTTATATCAATGTTAAGTTTTTTGAACTTGATAACTACTTAAGGTGGTTGCATTCGTCAATGTCCTTCTTAAGAAATGTACATGGAAGTATTCAAGGAATATGATATATTCAACCTACTCTCAAAGGTTTAGAAAACAGATAAATAGATAAGGGCATGGACAGATAAAATGATATGGCAAATGTGAGGAAATGTTAAAACTTGATAGATACGGGTATCTGGTGGGTTTGGATTTTGTGTTATTTTTCCAGCCATACTCCAAGCTTGAAATTATTTCCAAAATAAAAAAAATTATTTAAAAAAGAAGCTATCACAGAAGAATATCCATATTATCTTTAAAAGCTATGAAAATACTCTTCTGTTTCCAATTTCGTATCTCTGTGAGGTCAGATTTTCTTCATATGCTTCAACCAGAGCAACAAAACAGACGGGAATACAGAAGCAGATACAGGAATCCAGCTGTCTTCTGTTAAGCCAGGCAGTTAAAGAGATTTTCAAAAAAATGTAAAACAATGCCACTGTTGTCACAAATTATTTTTTATTTTGGAAAATATGTTTTTCTTAAAAATACTTTTGTGTGTTAGCACGTATTGGATTTAGCATCATAACCCTAAAATGAGTTAATAAGATTTAAAATTTTCCGTTTAATGTCTAATATAATAAGTATAAATAGATATAATCAGTATAAACACACACTCTTTTTGTGTCCTCAACTCTCTTTAAAAGTGTGAAGGCATCCTGAGACCAAAAAGTTGAAAGCCATTTGTCTGAGCAATCGTGGTGGTCCCATTATTCTTTCAATACCACATTCAGGCATTGAAATGTGGTGCAATTCTGGCCAATGAAAGGAGGCGAAGATGCTGTGTTAAGTTTCCCAAGGTATTAAATAGAAACTTATATGAGGCCTTTAAAAGGATAGGTAATGTTCTGTTTCTTAAGCTGAAGATTGGCACATGATGTTCATTAGTCTGCTTTACCTCATACATATTAAATTATTTTGGGTGTGATATATTTTGCAGTAAAAAAACAAATTCAAGGTGATTGGACACCTGAACAAAATCTGGAATTTGCTAGCATGGAAGAAGTGGAAATGGTTATTGGATAGGCACAAAAATGTCTGCTACAAATGTATATATATATCTAAAATTTTTCCACAATTAAATATATTGCTTGTGTTTAAAAGAGAAAAGAAAGATGATGAATGTGAAGGAAAAATGGACATATAAACCTAAAATGCAGTAATACTTTGGATGTTTGAGACAGATGTGGTGGAAAAGAAGCAGAACTGCTTGCTGAAACTCAATTCACCAATTGACCAATCCATCATATTTACTTGCTTCTTTTACCTATTTATAAAGTTTACAGCAGTCCATACAGAATGCAATTTTTTAAACAACTTTTGGACATTTCTGCAAAATTTTAGTTGGCTAGCAATCCTGTATGTCTTCATAACAGAAGTCTAAGGAATATTCAGTCTGTATCAGCCCAGTTCATTAGAAGCCAAGGGACATCTTGGAGAAAAACATTCACAAAATAGATAAAAGACTAACAGAATATATGAATCAATAAGAACAAGATAGCCCAATTAAAAAATAGGCAAAGAATATGAACAGGCAATTCACAGAATGAGAAATGCTGTTGAACAACCAACATATTAAAACATTTTCAACATTGCTAGTAAACAAGAAAATACAAGATATAACAGCAGTAAGGTGTTGCTTTTACAAAACATATTACCACATAATTAAAAAGAGCAATAGCACTGGTGACAGTGTTTCTGCAGTCAAACCCTTTCACAGAGAACAATGTTGATGTGAGTGTAAACTGGTACAGAATTTTTGCTAGGCAACTTCGCTGTGTTGATCAAGGTTCTGATGCATGTACACCCTTTGTGGTAGGGGGAATCTTGGGAAGAGTGGGAGGGAGTAGGGGAATGGACATCAGGGAGAGGTCTGTGGGGCTGGGAGTGATTAGGAGGGAGTGGAATTGACTGGGGTAGGAGGGTCAAGGACCTGGAGGAACCAAGAGGCACTTGGAGGGATTGGTGGAAATGAGTACAAGTGGCAGGGAGAGGAATTTGAAATGAGTGGGAAGAACTGAAGAAACTTGAAAAGAAGGACTTCAAGGAAAAGGGTGTGATTAGCAGGGATTTTGAAGGGGAAATGGAAACAACTGAGCATTAGTGAATTGACTGAGAGCCACTGGCAAGTAGGACCTGTAACACTGAGCAAGGTCTCTGCAAAAGAATGAGGTTTGTTAGCCAACAGGAAGTCCTGTAATTTTCATAGTAGTATGAATAGTGCCTTGCAGTTGTGTCTTGCAGTGTTATTTTACTCCCTCTCTTTTTGGCTCTGTTATTATGTTGTAGTTTGTTTCTAAAATGTAACCTGAGATCTTTGAAGACTCCCTCTGAACCCTCTGATGACCAATGGTTTGTATCTTGGTCGTCAGAGATTGTGTGACCCTAAGGTGCAAAATAGACATTTCGCTGGTCTTTAGTAGAAGCTTCCTTTATTGCTCTTAAAACTCTGGAAGCTATCCCAAATCTTGGGTGAACGTGAATGGAGGCTTTCTCTGCAAAAGACTGAAGGCAGGGGGTACAGGCCCCAAGGGTCTTCCAGTTCTCGCTTGGTTTAAGGCAGGCATTCTTTTAGGAAGTAGAGGGCCCTTATGTCACTGGCCCTTTCTCTGGTTCATGCAGTTTTCCCCCCAGTGAATCACAGGGCAACTCAGAGAGCAAGAGTCTGCAAGGGACGAAGGAGGGCCCTCAGGTGTAAAGCTTAGTCAGGATCCTTGGAAAATAAAAATTAATTCAAGTCTTCTAGCTAACCATTATTGATGACTAAATATTTGGAAATATTTCCCACTGAGTATGGAAGAGACCAGTACTGCATTCATTTAACACGTTTTTACTTATTGTTCAAGGAGTGTGGAACTTTTATACTGTTCCAAGAGGGCTCCTATTGAGCCAGTCACTAAGAGTAAGTTGGTAAAGAAGAACAGATTCTAGCCTATCAGGATGGGTCCCTCAGTTACCGTATCTTCTAACTCTCCTCAAAGATGGGCTTGGCTGTGTAGATTTAAAAACTTTTTCAGTTCCAGCCCAAGTGAGTGATTTAGACATTGGTTCAAATAATTTATGGGGATTTTAGTTTAGCAAAGAACCATATTTGCTAAGAAGTCTGAAATATGCATGATAAACTAATCATAAACAATCTTTTCCCATTAAGAAAGGCTAGCTGAAGACAAAAAAAAATCTACCTGGAAAGACTCTTCTTCAGAACTCAAATGAAACATCACTTTCTCTGGAATGGTTTCCCTGAAATGCCTGGGAGGCATTGGGTTGCTCCTGCTCTGAGGTCCCAAGTAACCTTCTGTCAGAAACCCCCAACAGGTAGTTTTTTAATTAGCTGTTTACAAGTCTCCATTTCTTTAGACCATGAACCCTAGAAGGAAAGGGAATATGCCTTCCTACTTATTTATTTCCAACAGTATCTAGAACACAGTATGTGCTCAATAAATATTTGTTGAACAAGAGAATAAATGAAATTATGTTATCACGTGCCTGTTTTATAGGGTGTGCCTGCCAAATGGACCAGAAGACCAGTTAGACATCTCTCAGCCTGCCCAAGCTGGAGGCACACTGATACATCCTTACTCAGATTCCTCTTTTCTGGACTCCTCAAGGACAATCACCCCTTCCCCTGGTAGTTGTCTATATATTCTGCTTTTCTGTTTTGTTTGACTTTACAAATGGACTTTTCCTTGATTTTATTTACATAGAGGCGTCTTATTCTCACCACTGAACTATCTCCAAAAACAGAACATAGAATGAATTATTTCTAGGAGGGGCTTTGGGAGGAAACATGTTCTCTATAGACTTTTATTCCCTATAGATTGCACCTCTGACCTGGTCTTCAGACACTTAACCCATTTCACTTTTGGATCTGTTTACTTCTGACCACTGACTGCATACCCTAGCATTCTGACTGTGTTGCCATATTCCAATTCTTGAGGCATATGACAGGGATTTGAGTGGGGTCATGTAGATACTTGGCCATCCGTCAGAGAACAGTGACATATATTGAGCTTGGGAAATCCAGGAAGTGGAAACCAATTTTTAAAGGTCAAAAACAGTGAAGAAATTCAAGAAGCTGATTCTTAGGAAAATACAGAATAGCAAAGACCTCATGCTCCATGATAGGGCAAGATTGGAAGCCTGAGTGAAGATGGATCTGAGCCTCTAGATGTGGATGCTTACCTGGTCTCGCTGAGCTGAGAGGAAGAAAAAAATTGAGGGCAGGAGGGGCAACTCCAGAATCGGGAAAAGATGACAGAGTGAGTCATAGCTTGTTCCACTGTAAGATTCTTTGGGCCCTAGTATTTCAAAGAAAGTAGCAAAACTCAATAGACTTAATGCTTCAACATTGCCTTTTTCTTTGTACAATCCCTACCTAAGTTGCTGTTGATTATTCAGCATGCTTCCTGCATGCTGCTGAATTACAAACTCATTCCTTTATCCTCAGCACCATCAACTAGAATAGTGGTTCTCAACAAGTATTTGCTGAGCAGATCAATAGTAGTTTGTATGGATAGATGGACATGTAAACAAATTTATATCGGTCCAGTTTGCAGTGTATGGTCTTAGTTCCTGCAGCAGTGTTTGAGTCTCTTTGTGATCAGTCCCTTTCTCCATCCACCTGTCCCTGATAGCTCTGAAAGTCTTTATAGTCATTTCGCTCAGGCGCCCTAGCATTGACAGCTAGCTACTGATTAACTAGACTGTTGCACCACTTGCTCTTGTAGCCTTAAATTAGTTTGGGTTAATTCTTAACTGTTTCCCTTCTGTACATGTGTCATTTAATGGTTTGCCTTTATCAGATTTTCCCCCATTTCCTGTGCATTTGTGGTTTCCTACAGGAGCTCTCTCCCAGAAACCTCTGGCAGTCACACCAGATGAACGTGGGCCGGCCTCTCCTGAGGCCCTCGGTCTCCACCAGCTGGTGTCCAACCAAACCTTCCCACCCAGGGTTATTTGTGCTAGAGAACAAAGAACACTCTCCCCGGAGCCAGTTCTTGGTGAAAAGAAGAACCTGATATAGCCAGAGCCCAAAAAAGAAGAATGATTATTCTACAGTTGCTTAAGGTTGGTGATGATTTTTCCTTCACTGAAAGCTGACCATGTTTGCTTTCCCTCCATGAATTCCATTGGTGTATTTTCTCCAAAAGACCTTTGGAATAAACAGGAAAGAAAGATTTAAAATCTACAGAATAAGCTTCTTTGGGGCAAGATGTTTATCCTTCTTTGATTCTCCAGCATCTAGCATATTGTCTGCCATGTAGATGCTCAATAAATATTTGATGAAGAAAGGAAAAAAAGAAAGGAGGGAGAGTGGGGAGTGAAGAAAGGAGGGAGCATGAAGAGAAAAGGATTAAAGAGTGGGTATAAATGAAAAGAATGTTTATATAGTATTCAGATATAAAGTATAACAGAGATGTGTTTTCAAAGTTCATTATGTGCATTATCACTAGCATATAGAATCAATTAAACAAAATAAGTCAATGTGAAAAATGGAGTGTATTTATAAAGATAAAATAATAGTAGAAAGCCACAATAACAAATGTAATGGTTGGAACTTAAGCATAAATAGCAGTGATAATATATTAAGATGGATTTAAAACTCTGTAATATAACAACCATTTTTTTCTGACTCTATGCCAGTCCTAAAAAGAAAACTGAAACAGCTAAGAACTCCACAACACAGAGAATTTTATGGATAAATGCAGGCTGATTACAGAAGTGATAGAATTCACTGCAACTGATCAGTTTGGCATGTAGTAAACATCAACTATCAGAAATGGTGTGCAGAGGAAATTTGCAAATATCTAAGCTTCCTGCCGTTGAGAGGAATTAGCCACACAGTAATTCAGCAAAAGCTCCAAAATACTTAATTGTGTATCAAGAAAAAACATCTCAGTGCAGGGAAAGATTAAGATTGAAGAACTAGGAGAAGATGAGGAGCACAAAAAAAAAAAAAAAAAAAAATTGAAGAACTAGCATTTTTTTTGTTATCAGTTTTTCATTTATTTGAGATCATGCAGCTAAACAATTCAGATCTAGACAACCAACTTTAAATGACACATACATTGCAAAAGAATACAGCACCACAATGGAGGAAGAAGAGTAGTTAACACATAGAATGTTTACTAAATCAAGACCTTCTTCAGCTGTTCAGATAGCAACTTATATTAAAGTATTATGTCAGTAAGAATCACTATAATTTTCCATATTATTATAATTGGGGGAAATGAAATATAAGATATAACCTAGGAGAAAAATCTAAAAAACATATTCTAAAGTACATGCAGAGAAGCTTCCCTTTTGACACTAGCTTTGCAAATACGGTGTTGATGAGAAGTGTGGTTAGGTGAGTTTGAAGGGTTTACTAGAATAATTTAACTATCATGATCAGCACAAGTGTATTATGAAAGAAAATTGTTGGTAATTTACATAGATGATAACTGGTAAGTAGCAAAAAAAAAAAAAAAAAGTATCATCTTAGCTCCTGCAGGTTGTTTCCAAAATTAGAGTGCAATATTGATGGGCAATAAATTTTACTTTTGAAACTGATGACACCAAGAATGTGGTGGGTTCCAACATTCAGCCAGTGATAATTTTTTCCCTGTCTTTACCATTAGTATTGCTATTTCACATTTTTATTTTTTAAATCAGATTACATTTTTTTAGCTTAAATATAAGAGGTAACAGTGGATATTACCACCTAAAATCATCTCTGGTAGGCATTGTTTGGAAAAACACTTCAATAGGAAAATAATAATAAGTTTAGACTATTTCAAATTAATACTATGAGAGACTTCTGGTCGACCAGAATGACAGAGTAAGATGCTCCAGGTTGATATTCCCCCACAGAACCTTAGAACAACTAGCAAAATCTGGCAGAAACATCTTCCTCAAAACTCTGGAAGACAGTTAATGGGTTATGGTAACTGGGGAATATCAAATCAAGAAAATGAAGCATTAAAAACTGTAGGAGAAGCTTGTGATGCAATTGCTGATTCCTCCCCACAGCAACTTACTAGAGTGGTATGGAGCCAACCTGTGCTTCCATGTGGGTCCCTGGCCCTGTTCCAGAGGGAGCAGAGTAACCCCAATGTGTACATTTGGGTGCCTGTGTATCAGTTTCAATTTATCTATTGATATCATTAAAGACTGAAATAGGAACTCATATCTGGCTCACCCTCCCAGAGCTTGCTCTGCAGGCAGAAGCAGGTTGCAGATAGGCAAAGCAGTGTAAGAAACAGAACAAAGAAGCCTAGAGCAAAGAATTACAAGCTTTAAGATATACAATAGAATACACCGTGGGGGGGGGGGGCAGTCTGTTTGATAGGGAGTAGAAGAGACTTTCAAATTCCTCTATAGAGGGACATGCCTAAGGCCACAAGTGAGCATAAGCCCAGGATAAGACAACATAGGTTTACTTTCACCTCTGGCTGATTTTGTAGGAGGGCTAAAATCTGAAGTTGAGCACAAGCCAATGCAGATCCAATTGCCAAAGGCTGTGAAAGGTGTTTTTGCGTTAGTTTGTTTTTGTTACCTCCTGGCCCTCATGGAAATCTCTGTCATATCATTAGATGGATACAAAACTAAGGGCCAGATAGCTCTGGGACTAAATCCCAGAGTAAACACTTTAAAACATTAAAATCTGCAGTGTGCAACAAAATATTACAAGACAAACAAATAGGAAATAATGGTCCATCCAAAGAAACAAGATAAAAATTCAGGACCCATCAATGAAGAAATAAGATTTAGGATATACTGGACAAAAGACTTTTTTTTTTTAATTATCTTTCATGTGCTCAAGGAGATAAGGAAAACACAGAGAAAGAACTAAAGTATGTCAGGAAAAAGATAAGTGAACAATATGAGAATCTCAGTAAAGAGACAGATTTTTTTTTAAAGGAACCAAACAGAAATGTGGAGGTTGAAATTTAAACTGAAATTTAAAATTTCCTGGAGGAATTCAACAGCATATTGGCATTTGCAGAAGAAAGAATCAATAAATTCAAAGATAAGATGATGAAATGATTCAGGCTGAGAAGAAAGGAAGCAGAATGAGAGAAGTGAACAGAACCTAAGAGATCTGTGGGATCATCATGCATAACAATATATGTATTATGAGAGTCCCAGAAGGAGAAGAAAGAAGGAAAAATGCAGAAGGACTATTCAAAGAAATAGCAGAAATCTTGCCAAATTAAATGAAAATGCATGTTCAAGAAGCCCAACGGACCTTAACCAGGAAAACCTCAAGGAGAACCATGCCCAGTTATGTAGTAATCAAACTATCAAATGACAGGAACAAGGAGGGAGGCCTGACCTGCAAGAGAAGAAGCAACATATTATGTACAAGGGAATCCCAGTAAGACTAAGTGCCAGTTGCACAGCAGAAACCATGGAGGCAAGAATGGGACGAAATGTTTACATTGTTGAATGAAAACAATTGCCAACCAATAATCTATATCCACTGAGACTGTTCGTCAAAAATGAGAGAGAGATTAAGACATTCCCAGATGAAAACTGAGGGAGTGTAACCACAAGAGCTATCCTATAATCAGTGGTGAAGGGAACTCTTCAGACTGAAAGGAAAGGACACTAGACAGTGGATCGAAGTGGCATAAAGAAATAAAGATCCCTGGTAAGTACATAAAAAGTCATGATAAATGTATGTTTTGGACATACAATATATAAAGATATAATTTGTAACAAATACAACAAATAGCCGGGGGAACAGAAGGATGTTGAAACAGTGTATGTATACTATTGAAATTAAGTTGGTATCAAATCAAACGTGACTGCTATAGATTTAGGATGCTAGATTTATGCTCCATGTTAACCACAAAGAAAATACCTGAAAAATATAAACAGAAGGAAATGAGAAGAAACTCAAAGTGATACAGTACAAAAGATCTAATAAAGATGAAAGTAGGCATTAACAGGAGAATTGAGGGTCAAAAAAAGGATAATAAGACACAGACCAAACAGAAAAATGACAGAAGAAAATCCTGACTTATCCATAGTTACTTTAAATGTAAACGGATTAAGCTCTCCAGTCAAAAGGCAAAGACTGGCAGAGTGGATTTAAAAAAGCATGATTGAACTATATGCTGTTTACAAGAGACTCACCTTAAATTCAGACGTCAGTAGGTTGAAAGTGAAAGGATGGAAAAAAATATACCATGCAAAAAAAACTAAACCACAAAAGAGCTGGTTAATATACAAATTAGCTATACTAAACAGATAAAATAGACTTTTAAGTAAAAGATTGTTACAGAGGACAAAGAAGGCCACTGTAAACTGATAAAGGGGTCAATTAAATAAGAAGACATAACAATGATATATATATATATAACAAAAGAGACTCAAAATACATGAAGCAAATATTGACAGGATTTGAAGGGAGAAATAGATGGTTCTACACTAATAGTAGGAAACTTCAACACACCATTTTCAATAATGATAGAACCATCTAGACAGAAGATCAGTAAGAAAATAGAAGATTTGAATGATGCTCTAAACCAACTAGATCTAGCAGACATCTAGAATATTACTCCCAACAGCAGCAGAATGCACACTTCGCTCTAGTGCACATGAGTCATTCTCCAGGACAAACCACATGTTCGGTTACAAAATAAGTATCAACAGATTTTAAAATATTGAAATCATACAGTGTAACTTCTCTCACCACAATGAAATGAAGGTAGAAATCAGTAACAGAGGGACAATTGGAAAATTCACAAATATGTGGAAATTAAACCACACACTCTTAAAGCACAAATGGGTCATAGATGAAACACAAGGGAAATTAGAAAACTCTTGAGGTAATAAAAATGAAAATACAACATACAACAACTTTGGGAATAAAATAAAGGCAGTTCTGAGAGTAAAATTTATAGTTCCAAATGCCTACTTTAAAAAAGAAGAAAGTTCTCAAATCCGAGACCTACCCTCACAACTGGACAGTCTACAAAAAGAAGCAGAAACTTAAACCAAAGTTAACAGAAGGAAGGAAATAAAGACTAGAGCAGAGATAAATTAAAAAGAAAATTTACGAACAGTAGAGAAAAGCAACAAAACCAAAAGTTGGTTCTTTGAAAATATCAACAAAATTACTAGATGGCAAAGAAAAAAGGAGAGAGGATGCAAATAACTCAAGTCAGAAATGAAAGGGAGACATTACTCCCAATCCCACAGAAATAAAAAGAATTAGAAGAGGATATTATGAACAAACTGTATGCCAACAAATTAGATAATGTAGATGAAATGGACAAATTCCTAGAAACATATAAACTACCTACACTGACTTAAGAAGAAATAAAAAATCTTAACAGAACTACAGAAGAATGACTCAGTAATCAAAAACCTTACAACAAAGAAAAGCCCACAGCTAGCTGACCTCACTGGTGAATTTCACCAAACATTCCAAGGAGAATTAACATCAATCCTACTTAAACTCATCCAAAAAATTGAAAAGAACTCATTCTGTGAGGCCAGCATCACCCTAACACCAAAGCCAGATAAAGATACCACAAGAAAAAATATGGGCCAATATCCCTTATGAATATAGATGCCAAAATCCTCAATAAAATACTAGCAAACCAAAATCCAAAAGCATTTTCAAAGAATTATACACCATGATCAAACAAGATTTACAAAAGGATCACTCAATGTAAGAAAATCAATTACTGTAATATACCATTTTAATAGAATTAAGGGGAAAAAACATGATCATCTCAAATTGATGCAGAAAAGGCATTTGATAAAATACAATACCTCTTCTTTGTAAAAGCACTTTGAAAACTAGGAACAGAAGGAAAATGTCTCAATGTGATAAAAGGCATAGGTGAAAAACCCACTAGCTAATATCATACTCAATGGCAAAAGGCTGAAAGCTTTCCCTCTAAGATCTGGAAAAACGCAGGGGTGCCCACTGTCACCACTGTTATTTAACATTGTCCTGGAAGTTCTAGCCAGAGCAATTAGGAAACAAAAAGAAATAAAAGACATCCAAATTGGAACAGAAGAAGTAAAACGCTCACTATTTGCAGATGACATGATCATATATAGAGAAAAAGTGAAAAATCAGTAACAAAGTTACTAGAACTAATAAAGTCAGCAAAGTAGTAGTGTGTAAGATCAACACCAAAAATCGGTATTGTTTCTATGCACTTGTAATGAACAATCTGAAGAGAAATGAAGAAAAAAAATCCACTTATAATAGCAATTAAAAAGAATCAAATATCTTTGGAGGTAAATACTGTTCTTATAAGCATCTTAAGCACTTAGCTTAGTACCCAGCACATACCAGGTGCTCAATAAATACAGATGGATACATGAATAAACATCCCTGCTTTTGATCCTTTTATCCTTCATGCATTCAGTGATAGGAGTTAGAGAAATGCCTTCAGTGTGCTGAGGAAAAATAACTTTAATACGCTATTCTCTCCTGACCTGAAATCCTCCTCTCAATTTAGTTAGTATTTCTTTTTCAGCAGCACAGGTTAGTGGCATGTCCTTCTCTAGGGTTTCCATTTGCCTGTGGAGTAATACTTGCATACTCAGAATATTATAAATGTTAGTTATTCATTTTTAATTTTAAGAACCAAGCTATAGATAAAGCACAAACAATAATATTTCTTAAACAGTGAGGGCAAGTGGACCAGAGGTTAGACTAGGTTGGAAGGGAGCCAAAGGGTAAAGTCACACAAAGTGAGTTCGTTTCTTCCATCCATCCCAAATCACAAGATGCTGCCTTATATGGATGCATCAAGAAATAGAAAAATATACCAAACATCTATTGCTTTTCTTTTTATTGTACAGCCTTTTGTACTGCTTGAATTTTTAATCAGGTGTACATTAATATGTGTATATGCTTGTTAGAAAACAGAAAATAATGAAGGGAGTTGGCATGTTTATTGTGAAAAGAGGGGTGGCCCAGTCATCAGGAGTCTCCATGTTTCCCTGCAGCTAGCGACCTTGGGGAGGAGGTCTAGCCTCGGCGTCAGTGGAGGCTAGACTTTCCCATAAGTGCTGAGTCACCCCTGCCACTGAAGCTGATGTGCTCTCCTGACTGGGAGGGCACCAGGGAATGCCCTCTGCCTGGGCTCTGCCAGAGCCTCAGGAATCATCTTGTGGGAATGCTAAGGGAGGTGCTGGGAAAATCAGCCCAACAAAGTCTTCCTCCCCGGTGGGGTGTGGCCAGTGGCTGCCCTTGCTCCCTTTTTGGTAAGGCCACTCTCATTGGCCCGGAATTAGGAGTGAACAAGGAAGGGGAGGGCTGGAGGAGAGGCGGCTCCGCACCCTTTTGTCCAGGGACCTTGTGCAGGACATGCAGACTCTTAATGCCTCTATTTCCTCTCCATAACATGGCTTCCCCATACTCTGGATTCTTATGAAAATCAAGAGAGAGGATATATGAAGAGTTCTCTGTCAGCTAAAATATTTTTTATTAGTAGCCAGAACTCTTTGAAATTACACTTATAAAATCTCCTACTCCAATTTTCTGTCTAACTTGCTTTTATGGTGGTACGCGTATTTCAATGGCGACAGAGGTGAGCATGTGTTTTGTGGAGCAAGATAGCTTATGCCTCAGCCGCTGCAGTTGGACAAATGCTTTGAGTAGGTGCCCACATGTAAAACCATTTCACTCCAGGCAACCATTAAAAAAACTCAGCCTTATGAGGAGACAGGAAGAGAGCAGGGGCCAGCACAGATATGTCACCATCAAACCGTATCAGGTGTAGGAATGTCTTTTAACATCTTCCCCATGGAAGTTTGCTGCATCAGTATCCTTCCTTCAGAGCAGGCCTGACCTTTTCAGGACCCGTTTCAGCAATGATGATACTCATTCCTTGTCTTGAATGACAGCATGTGGGTTTTCATTTTGATGATATTTAGCAGTTCTCTGGATTCCCTGGGCTTAAGGTTGCCATACTAAGCAGAGGCTGAGGCTGGAGAAGAGGTCAGATGTTTCCCTTTCATGCATTTGGGCAGAAGAAGAAAAGTTTGAGAAGCACCGACTTAATTGGGAGACTGGGAGATTGCTCTTATGGAGCTGCTGAACAATTGCTCTTATGGAGCTGATAATGTGTTTGATGAGAGAAGATTCTTCTGGGAAGGCCTGTGAGTCAGGACCCCCGGGAGGCCTCTTGGCTGGGCGAATTCAAATGAGTCACCGTGCTTCTTGATGTTCCTGAATAAATGGAAGCTAAGACCTCTGGCCTTCACCAGTCTCATAGACTTGTGGCCTTTAGAAGAAAGGCTCAGCAACAAGGAAATGTGTTATCAACCTTTCCCTTGGCTGACTCTTCACCTTTCCTGCAGTCCCATGTCAAACATTGCATCTTAACAGTTTGACATCTCATTTTGGCTTTTATTTTGTTTTCCTTTTCCTCCTAATGGGTTTTTCCCCTAAGTTGAACCATTCAGGGCTTTTGATGGTTTCCTAACAGTTGAATTTTTTTAGTCTGTCATTCAAAATCTGGCCTCTCCCCCTCCTTCATTCAGGATATCCCACTATTCCAACCAAATTCATCAGCTAGTCATTCCCTGAATACACCACAGGCAGAACCCTTACTTCCACTACTCCTTTTGCCTGGATGCACCCCACCATTCCCACCCCTCAGATTTGTTCCATTTCAGTGTAGGTCTACTGAAGTCCTGCTTAAGTGCTGTGTCCTCCAGGGAGCCCTCCCTTACTGCTCTAGCCTGTGGCCAGTATGCGCACCTTTGAGCCCCATAGTCCAACCTGTACTTAGAACCCTTTCTGCTTGGCATAGGCTCTGGCTGATTGTTGTTTGCTTCTTATCTGCTCAGCCTCTCCTCATGGTAGGGACCCTGTCTGACACTTTATTGCTGGGACAGCCTAGTCTATGTAATGGTGTTCCATGATATCTGCTCCTGATAATGATGAAACGCTCTGCCGCACTGAATGTTTGTTTTGGAGCCCTCAGGTTCTACAGAGAAGCCTGCAGGTGGGTGTGGGGGAAGGGGGTACACTAAGAAGAAACCCAGAGATTGTCCCAGTTTATATCACTTCTGTATTGAGGTTTCAAGTAGCATTCATTAAAAAAAATCATAATTGAAAATTTGAAAATCATTGGACACCAGTGTTATTATTTCTGTGCCTAAAGTAATAAACAGTGGAGGAAGTTCATTTCCACTGTTGAAAAGCAGGCCTGTAGCACAGCACATAGAAAAACCAGCACGTAGCAAAAAGGATTTGGCACAAAGAGTGGACATGTTAGGCAGCACCTGAAACCTTGTCTGTCTTTCCTGTAGAAAGGAATTTCCTAGCCAAATGGACTTGCCAAGACCATCCAAATTCTAGAAGCTTGCATTTTGGGTCACCAGTGATTGAAGCTCCATAGTGAGGTCTGCAAGTGGTTGGAAGACCTGTCTCCTTTTAGGGGCCTTGCAGGCCTTTGAGGAGTCCTCAGGACAGTGCACAGCCTGGCTTCTACTGTTTGTTCCAACAAAGGTTGGTTTGGATGGAAGAGACAGAATCCTACTCCAACAATACAAAGTTCTTTACCTATGTAAAGGAGACCTAGGATAGCGAGCCATGTGCAGCCAGGCCCAGGAAACCTTAAGGGCACAGGAAAGCTGCTGTTATGGTTGCTGGCTCACCTCTAGCCTCCCTCATCCCTGCTTCTCTCTGCCTAACTCTGCCTACCAGCTCCCGCTCTGTGTTCAATGTGGCCACCAGCCCAGGTTCCATAGGACATCACAGCTCCAGAGCCTGTTGCCATCTGGATGAAGAAGGCTTGCCCCTCACATCAGATTTGTAAGAAGGAGACCCTGTGGTTGACTGGGCACAGTCCATGCCAAGTTATTCACTCCTCACTTAATCAGGAGAGAGAATGGGTTGCCACAGGATTATGAAACATCAGTGGGGCAAGCTGACTTGGAGGGCTGGGAGCCCAGCTGTCTATACAAGGAAGGTGTGGGCAGGGAGTGCCTGACAGCAGCAACCTTTTGTCTGGCATCCACATGGACATGGAGACACGCTGTCATCTGCAAGGTTTTGAGTATGTACATGTCCTGTGCAGGCACAATAACATTGCCATGGATATTTTACCATCAAATTCCATCAGTGATTCAAAGGCTCTTGCTTCCTTTTCGGGCTGCAATCTCATTCCCACCCCCCCACCCCACTATGGACTTTGCAGTGTAGGATGGAAGCTGGTTGGCCAGTTTCTCAGCCTTGGCAACAGGGCAAGTAAGAAAATATGCGGCCAAGGTGGCAAGTACATATAATCAAAATATCTCTTGAGAATCCTTTAAATCTCCCATAGAATTTGGGGCAGTTACATCCCTCAGGGAGTTCATCATGACCAGGTTTTTTAGCTGAAAATTGGGTAATGTGGTTGGCTTGCATTCACCAGGCATCTTTTTTGGAAAATCTTTAAACGACAGATCCATTTTCAGCTAGAATAGAGAGATCCACCCCGTAGGGAGGCCCAAGGGGACCAAGTATCCCAGGGAAATGCAGCTTCTTTCTGGGGCAGCTCCTCACTGGAATTTGGGGAGTGATGCGCCACAACATTAAATCATTCTTTTTTTCTTTATGCCAAAGACACATAGGGTTAAATTGACTTAATTGCATGTGGAATGAAACATTACTATAAAACGACCATACTTATATCTGTCTCCCCCATTTGCACGTAGATATCTTTTCTTCACACAGGGTTACGGTGCTCTTTAAAAGGCAGGGAAAACTTCTTGCAGTTTGCAGCCTCTCCCTTCAACCTCCCCCCTCCCACTACGTCAGATCCCAGTCATTTGCATATTCTTCATCCTGCTTAAATGTTCCTCAGTTAACTGGTTGATTCTATCTCTGCTGTGCTTGGTTCCCCTACCTCAGAAGTGAACCTTAACTAAAGAGAGAAAAGGATGCATAAAAATAGAACAGTTAATCTGGTTTTGAAAACTAGCGAATATGGAAAGCTAATCTTTCAGTTCGCCTGTTGGAACAATTTGAGCACTCTCCCTAGAAATGAGATAATGCACTCTATCACCGGTCCTCAAACTTGACCATTCAGAAGAATCACCTGGGGAGTATAGATTCTGACTTCTTAGCTCTGAAGTCAGAGCATTTCTGTCATTGCCATTACCACCACAAAGTTCCCCTCCCCAGTGCCGAAGTGCCAGGTCCAGGACCACTCTGCGTATCACTGGCAAGGGTGCTTTCTCGAGGGCCTTGATTGGAGAAACAAGCTCAGGTTTGTGAACTATTCCAGTAGTCCTCAGCTCATGTTACATAGGTTTGCTGTGAGGACCAAATGACTTAATATCTGTAAAGTATCTAGAACAGTGCCTAACACAAAGTAAATGCCATAAAAGTATTTTTAAGTAACAATAATTTCAAAATTTTTATGCCAGTGTTATCTGCCAATAAACTCCAATACCTCCATCTGGAACCAGTGAAATTGACTTCCACAGATGCAGGTGAAAAACGAGGCTGAGATGCAACTGAAGGCCTGGGCTGAGAAAGCTGAAAAACAAATAAGCTTCAGTGTTGTTATTACTTTTGATGATTTTCCCTGCACAGGATCACAGTTAACTCCCAAGGTCAGGAGCGCAGCTGCTTTGCGAACAGTATAACCCATGTCTCAGCAGAAAAGACAGGAACAGCTCCAACAGGCAAAGGTTTTCCACCACAGCGGTGGCCTCTGCCAGCATAATTGTCATCCACTTCAGAGGACCCGGCTCACCTCAGGTTACTTTCCCAGAGAGGTCTTTGCCTCTCTATCATATGTTGATCCTGCCTCCAGTCTCTTGTCAATCACATTACCCCATGCTGCTTCATCAAAACAATTATTGCTATTTAAGATTTTAGTTATGTATTTATCTGTTTACTTATGTCTTTTCCCACTGGATTACAAACTCATCTGTCTCATTCTCTGCTACATCCCAGCACCTTGCACAATGCTGGATGCTCAGTAAATATTTGTTGAATGTGTGAACCAAAATAGTAGCAGAGAGTATGAAAGTGAAAGGGGAAAATGCTGCATTCTTTCTGTTTTGCCTATCATCACCTTTCAGTATCCTGCTCCTGGGAGCTGGGAATTGCTTCCCAAAGACTGGAATTCTGAACATAGACTGTCCTGTTTGGAAACCACGAACCACAGGAGAAGGAATACTCCCAACTTTCTCTCGAAGAATTCAGCCCTTGTCTGACTGCTGGAAAATGGGGCATGTGTCTTAAAGCCTCAGGTCACTGTGAATAATGGCTGGTGCCTGGAAAACCCTTATTCTTGGAAATATTCACGTAGTCTAGATGGCCAAACTCAAACCCAAGCCAGTAACTCTGTTAAAACCTGGGTCTTTTTTTTCAGGCCTTCCTGGCCTGATGAGCAACTGGAATTATTTTCAATTTACTTCTCTTAACTATCAGTTCTAAAGTTTACAATTTCATATATCCAGATGAAATGTGGGTCAGACAATCAAAACAGAAAAACAATTCTTAATCATGAGTCATAAATAAATTTAGAAGTACAAACAAACCCCAGCTTTTACGCCATGTTTCTTATCAGGCCCAATATTGGCATTGGAAATGGGACATTAGTCTGTAGTGTAGGACTTTCCCATATACTAAGACATTACACATAGCTGGAGAACTAAATGCCTGGACCTAGTGTCCTTGTGACAACCAAATAAAAATGCCCCCAGGCATTTCCAAACACCCAGTAGAGATGATACTGTTCTATTTGAGAACCACTAGTTATAGGGAACTAAACTGCTTCATTTTACCTTAAATATAGTGTTTTAGCATCATCTAGTTTGGGTAGTGCCTTAGTGTCCTACAGCTGCTGTGCAAATTACCACAAACCATGTGGCCTAGAACAGCAGAAATTTACTCTTTTATAGTTTTGGAGGTTAGAAGTCACCTCAAGATATTACCAGGGCTACACTTCTTCCCAAGACTCTAAGAAAGAATATGTTCCTTGCCTCCTCTAGGTTCTGGTAGCTGCAAATACTTCTTGGCTTATGGTTTCATCACTCCAATCAATGCCTCCAAGGTCTCGTGGGCTCCTCCTCTTCTTCAAAACTCCCTCAGCATCTTTATTTTAAGGATATATGTGGTGGCATCTAAGGTCCACACAGATAATACAGGATAAGCTCCTCCTCTTGGCATCTTTAACCACATCTTCTGCCATATAAAGTAATAGTCATAGATTATGGGGATTAGGAAGTGAATATATATTTTGGGGACCATTTTTCAGCCTACCACAAGCAGTTTTAAAAATTAACTTGTAATTAAATAGGTGATACACAGTCTTGTAAAACAAAATTTTAAATAATGTTAATTATTTAACCTTTGACCTCTACTTCCACTTTTAGTCACCCCACCCACCCACCCACACACACACTTTTCTGAGGAAGCCCACATAACTGATGTGGTTTCTGGCCTTCCAGACCTTTTTCTAATATGTTTACATACATATTTAGAATATGAGGGTAACTGAGTTTTGTTGCTGTGTTTGTTCTTTATATTTCATCTGCAACTTGAGTTATTTACTCTACAATATGTTTCGGAGATCTTTCAATGTCAGAACACATAGCAATACCTCATCCTTTGTTAACTGCTGAACAGTATTTGGCCATCTTGATGGACCCCTTACAGAGAGTGCCAAAGGAAATTATGACCTTACAGGAGGCGTCGTTTGTGGTCTGGTCACAGGACTGGATTAGACAAAAGCTGAGGTCATTTTGAGTCATTCCCTCCAACCCTGCTGCTGGCCACCAAACAAAGCGGTGCCTTAACTTGAGTTTGAAAGCAGTATCTCCAAGCCGGGATATGCTGGCTGGTTTAGAAGTGAAGCCCTCTGAGGTTATTGCACTGAAACTGACTCACTTCCTTCTTTAACTCTAGTGTGACATTTTCAGTCAATATGTTCTGGTTCTAGGAGAGCAAATTTGACAATCCCTTTTGTCTCTCAACCAAATGATGCATGAAGAAGGATGTTTACTTTTATGGATAATTATAGGTCTTTGAGTTGAGCACCTAGCACCAACTACTTTCATTCCTTTTCTCTAGTCTTCACAACAGCCCTTTACAGTAGGTATCATAAGCTCAATGTTATATAGATGCGAAAACTGAGAACTAGAGAGGTAAAATGATTTGCCCAAAAGTTTTTCAGTTAGTAAGTGGCAGGACCAGATCACAAAAAACCAGAGCTTGCTCTCAGATGATAAATTAATGTCATCAACTTATGTATTTGCTCAACAACATTTATTGAGTACCTACTATGTGCTGGAAATATACCCAGCACTAGGAATACAGCAATAAACAAGGCAGATGGGATTTCTGCCCCCACAGAGCTTATATTCAAGTGAGAAAGATGGTTAAGAAATAAACAAGCAAGAAAAAAAAAAGAAGTAAACAAGCAAATACACTCTTTAATATAAGGAACATTAAGTACTGTGAATAAACAAAGTAGGTTAAGGGGACCATGAGTTGCACAGTATTTATATTTTTCTTATACTCTAAGACAGAAAGTTGGAGTTGAATGGAGAATAAAAAAGATGATTAAAGACTTTACCTAAAGACTTATGAGGAATCAATCCAATTGAATTCAATAAATATTTACCATGTGCCTACTGTGGTAGAGATGATTAAAACATATCCTAACAAACTCACAGAAAAGGAAAAAAATATTTGAGAACCATACATCTGATAAGGGACTTGTATCTAGGATATATAAAGAATTCTTACAACTCAAAAATAAAAAGACATGTAACCCAATTAAAAAATGGGCAAAGCATCTGAATGGATATTTCACCAAAGATATGCAAATGGGCAGTAAGCATATAAAAAGACATTTAACATCATTATCCATCAGAGAAATGAGGGTGAAAACCACAATGAGATATAGCTTCACACCCAGTAGGATAGCTATAATAAAAAGGACAGAAAACAAGTGTTGGGGAGCATGTGGAGAAATTGGAACACTCATGTGTTGCTGGTGGGATTATAAAATGATGCAGCCACTTTGCAAAACATATTGGAAGTTCCCCCAAGCATTAATTATAGAGTAACCTCATGATCCTGCAGTTCTACTCCTGGGAATATAGCGAAGAGAATCAGAAACAGATGTCCACATAAAAACTTGAACACAAATATTCATAGTAGTAGTATTAGCCAAAAGTAAAAAGAACACAAATGGCCAAAAACTAATGAATGGGTAAATAAAGGTGGAATAGCCATACAATGGAATAGTCTATGGAATTGCCTGAGAAGCAAATTTAAGGTGACAATGCAGCCATGGACAGAAACCTGTGAAGCAACAATACTGAAAAGACAAATAGCAAAAGAAGAGTCTGTAAAGGAAACAGATGGTCAGGATAAAAAGCGAGAGAGGGTTGATATAGTGAAAATCAAGAGAGGACTCTCAAGAAGGCCCTTTGAAAAGGTCTTTCTTTTAAGGAGACAAATGATACAGTGAGGTCATCGATAAAAACCAAGCAGAGATAACCGTCAAACACAATGAGGTCCATGATTGCATCCTGGTCTGAACACACCAGCTGAAAGGCATTTTCTAGATCAATTGAAGTAATTGGAATGTGGAACAAATAGCAGATGATATGACAAAATTATTGTTAATTTTGTATGGCTATAATATAGGTGTGTAGGAAAATGTCCTTATTTTTGTTAAAAAAAAAACATGCTTAAATATTGTAGGGTGACATGTCAATGTCTGTAATTTATTTTATAGCATTTCAGCAAAATTAAATGGAAGAAAGGATTTTTGCAAAGTCTTGGCAATGTTAAATCTAAATAAGGGGTATATGTGTTCATTACACTAGTCTCCCCACTTTTCTATTTGAAAATTACAGAAATTCTAAAGTAACCAAATAAGCACACAAAGCCTGAAAAGAGGCCACAGGATTTGGTAATGAATAGAATCTTAGTGACCCTTGATAAACAGCTGTGGCTGAGAATTGGACGGGACACTCAGATTGTGGAAGATTTGAGGTGAGGCGCAGGAGTGCAGAAGTCTCATAAAGTTTTGCTTTGAAAGGAAGGAAGGAAATAGGATATTAGCTAGAGAAGGCAACACAGTCAAATGAAACGGGCAGAGGGAAAGAAGACATTGAGAAGCTAAAGACTGGAGGTGTTGAAAGAAACACTGATTCAGGGAACAAGAGAAGAAAGAATGTGAACGAGTGCTCAGGCAAAGGGGTTAGGCTCAGGAAGAGGAGGAAACTGTTCTTTTAAGCTGGGAGTGGAAGGAAATTGTTTGGTTTGGAGAAAGTTGACTGACAATGAGTGAACAAATCTGCAAAAGTTAATATATGGAGCTGTGTGCAATTACATATAGTTATGGCAGTGAATATAACATCGGAAACAAAACTGCAAGATATTTCCCATTGGCTTCTTATGTTTTGGGAATGGCACTTGACCACTGTTTGAACACTGTTACCAGGAGAGGACCCCAGTCATGGAGCTTGCTAGGTTGGAGGAAATTTAATACAGGAAAGTAAGCCGGCAGCAAGAGGGGAACATCTGGAATAAAAGTAATAATTCTTCCCCACTCAGGGAGAATTTGGGCAGTTCACAGTAACAAAGATCCCAGGAGTGGGGCCAAACTCCTGTTTAATTTTGTGATCCGCCACAGACTCCCAGGGAGTTTCCATCTAAGGGAACACAAAAGTGGCATCATTTGGGGAGTTTTGGGCATGGTGTTAAGTCATGAAAGCAGTGCAGTGAGGGGCATTAAGGGATAGAAACAAGGGCCAGCTGTAGAAGATTAGGTAGATAGCATGAAGCCTAAGCCTGTAGCTGGTTAGAATACAGGCTGGACTTCTTTCAGGCATGGGGTGAGCTAGGAGGTAGGGAAGAATGTCTGAGCAAACAGAACCAAGAAAACATGGATCCTGGGAATTCTGGGGAATATGGCTCTAAACAGTGACTCTAAAGAACAAAATGTATTCCATGTCTCCTATTTACCTTAGAAAGCCATGTGTACTTTTTATTGTAGTAACAGTAGACAGGAGTAGATATGGCCAGCCTTGACTACATTTTAGTTGACTGCTGTATTAGTTTCCTAAGGATGCTTTTAATAAATTTGCTACAAATTTGGTGGCTTAAAACAACACAAATTCTCTTAGAGTTCTGGAGATCAGACGTCAAACTTGGAGCTCGCCAGGCCAAAAATGAAGATATCTGTTGGGCTGTGCTCCTTCGAGCATCTCTGCCGATCACAGCTTCTAGAGGCTTCCCATATTCCTTGGCCCACAGCCCCTTCCTCCATATTCAAAACCAGCCACATGTATCTCTTTAACCCTTTTTCTTTCTGTCCATCTTTCTCTCCCACTGACTACAGGCTGGAAAGTTCCTCTGCTTTTAAGGGCCTTTGTGATTAGGTTGGGCCTACCATGATAATCCAGGATAATCTCCTCATCAGGGTCCTTAAACTTAATCACTTCTGCAAAGTCCCTTTTGCTGTGTAAGGTAGCATAGGCCGGCTCTCAGGATTAGGGCGTGAACACCTGGATTTGGTGGAGGGGTGGGGTGTTATTCTGCCTATCACAGCTGCTGTGGTAGGAAGCCCTGTATCATTCCTAGGGAAGAAATAAAAGCATTTTTCATCTTCTAATCCATTCTCAGTACACAGAGGGCTGCTGAGCTATACACAAATACTAACAGGCACAGCACATGTTCAACCTAAGGGATGCCCATGCTGTGTATAATACAACATGTATGCTATACAGGTCCTGGGCCTATTTGCTTTCAGATCCATTCTTTATTATTCCCTTGTTCTGCTCTGAAACAGACAGGTTGCCTGGATTCCATCTGGGCTCACCCAGTGAGAGGCAGTGGAGGGCAGGAGGAAGAAAAAGCCTGGGTGTTTCTCCCCAAACCTCTCTGCCTTGGATGGCGTCTCTGATAGTAGCATGGCTCTAGTCTGTGCCAGAAAGACCCACCATGGTCCCCGCTTCCATCCTTGACGCCATCCCCAGGGCTTTGATGCCACCATCTGTTTGTACCTCAGCCCAGGATTGGGAGGGCTTCTCGCCATTGCTAATCTAAGCTACTCAGATTCTCCTCACGTGTATTAAATTCCAGTACCCTATATTAAATTCCTTCTGTTATAAAACACTTGGTGAGGCCCTGACTGATAGACATGTCAAGGTTAAACATATTTCCCTTTAACATAGATTAACTATCAGCAGATTCCTTAATTAGGGTTGTGGCTACCAATCTATTATTATTTGTAATTATTTATTTGAAAGGTAATTTCTTAATCTATTGAAGTTATTATGTTTCAATAAAAATTTTTTTAAATGCTTGTGAATTTTACTGTCCTGAGCTTCAAAGCAGTAATCCCATTTTACCCTATATGTTCATATGATAATGGAAATTGTGAATCACAAGTCAATAAATGATTGTTGTTCATTATAGAACTACAGCTAAAATAGCTCAAATTCATTCCTGAGCTAATATACATCCTGACTTCCAGCAATAGTGTTGTGGAAGAATGATCTGGGAGTAGTTACAGTACAATGCTCATAATAACTTTTGGAACTTGGAAGTAATTTACATCTGTCTCTTTCAGTGATTTATTTTTATCATTATTTACAATATCTTTCCTGAACCTTTGCCCCAAATCATCTCACCTGCCAACTGCAAATTCCCATCAACTGTATCATTCTAGTAAGGAAATACATTTGTAAACTATCTTCTAAGAGCCGTCAACTAAGAGTAAGTCACTTAGGGTAATAATTCCTTTCTTCCCTCCCTCCCTCATTTTGTTCAAGTTTAAAGGACCCTGCAAGTGTAAAATTAAGGCACACATAAGAGCTAGAATTTCAGACATGGAGCCTGCTACTGTACCTGTCAAGAGGGTGCAAAAGCATCTGAATAAAGATGGCAGATTAAGCATGCTTGATTTTATCCTAACCAAGACCCCACTAAAATGATAGCAAAGGCATTTCAAAAGTGATGGACACCCAGTGATGGTGGAGGGACTCTTGGTAGATGAGCAAAGGTAAACAGTAGATGAGGAGGCAGAAGAAAGAGCACAGAGGAAACCAAACCTCAACTACGCAAGGTGGGATGGAATAGGTAGAGACCAGAAGAAAATTTTTTGCAATGCAGAATTTGGGAGAACAGGCAATTCAGAAACATCAGTTGAGTGATGGGGCTGAAACACAGCGACTGCTAAACTACCACACAGGAGCAACTGACCTCTCACTCCATGTGGCAGCCAGATAGGCCTTTCTGCCTCCAGAAAAACCCAACTTGTTTTCCTCTCTATGAAATGTAATGAACCAAAGATAACACCTCTGATGTGGCATTTAAGAGTCCCCTAGCCAAATAGCTGGGTCCCCGCCAAGGAGTCATAGTGATAGTAGTTGAAAAGGTATTAAATTATAAACCTCTTTAGAAGTTTTATGCACAACACACACAATGCTTGCATCTTGAAGTCAGTATTTTTAAGCATTATTTCATAGAAATCATTACTAACCCACAGAACCCCTAACACTTGGTTATCTCCCAGGAGAGCTGCTTGCTAATGCTCCTTAAACTCTTCTCTCATCATGTAATTCCTGTGTTGGAAACCCAACGGTGTCATGTCTGAATTCCCCTGCCCTGCACTGAAAACCCTCCACAAGCTGGTCCCACCCTTCAGGTCTAAGTCCATGTATTCCCCATAACAACGAGCGGACACACACTGCCTCTTAACTAGGTGGTGACCATTCTGACCTCTGTCCCCTGTCCATGTAGCTTCCTTTCCCTGGAGCATTCTCTTTCCTCTCCACCCCTCACTTCCAGCTAGCTACAATCATGAAATTGGATGGGGGATGGTTTCCTGCTAGAACCCTTCCTCCAGGGATTGTCCAATCCTATGGGTCTCTGAGTTCCCAATGTCCTAGCTTGCTCATGGCCAACCTAGCCCAATTGTGTACTTCAAGATCCATCACTTTATCTCTCAGGAGGTTGCCTTTCTCCTGGAAGGGCCCCAATTTTTTACTTCTCTGTGTCTCCCAAACAGCCTGATCCATTGCTTTTTCATGCAGTGGATGTTACTTTTTTTTTCTTTATTAGAGATGTGCATTTACAAAAAAATGCACATTTGTGTCCTTCCTCTTATTTTCTTTGTCAGTCTAACTAAAGGTTTGTCCATTTTGTTGTCCATTTTGTTGATAAGGTCCCACTTGACCATGGTGTGTACTTCTTTTTAAAAGCTGTTGGATTCAGTTTGCTAATATTTTGTTGAGGATTTTTTGCATCTATATTCATAAGAGATATTGGTATATAATTTTCTTTCCTTGTGGTATCTTTATCCGGCTTTGGCACGAGGGTGATGTTGACCTTGGAATGAATTAGGGAGTGTTCCCGCCTCTTCAAATTTTTGGTAGTTTGAGCAGAATGGGGAGTTGTCTTTTTGGAGTGTTTGGTAGAATTCTCCTATGAAACCCTCTGGTCCTGGACTCTTCTTTGTTGGGAGGTTTTTGATTATTGATTCAACTTCTTTACTAGTAATTGGTTTGTTAATATCTATTTCTTCTTGAGTCAGTGTAAGTAGTTTGTGTGTTTAAGAATTTGTCCATTTCATCTAGGTTATCTAATTTATTGGCATATAGCTGTTTATATATTTTTATTTCAGCAAGGTTGGTAATAATATCCACTTTTTCATTTCTTATTTTCATTATTTGTGTCCTTCCTCTTATTTTCTTTGTCAGTCTAACTAAAGGTTTGTCCATTTTGTTGATCTTTTCCAAGAACCAACTTTTGGATTTGTTGATTCTATTATTTTGTTTGTTTATTTGTTTTCCATTTCATTCATCACCACTGAAATCTTTGTTTGTTTTTTTTTTCCTTCTTCTTGTTTGCTTTTAATTTAGTTTGCTCTTCTCTTTCTAGTTCTTCCAGTTTTGAGTTTAGGTCTCTGATTTGAAGACTTTCTTCTTTTTAAATATAAGCATCTAGAGCTATAAAACTCTCTCAGCACTGCCTTCACTACATCCCATACATTTTGGTATGTTGTATTTTCATTTTCACTCACCTCATGATATTTCCTAATTTCAGCTTCTCATTTCCTCTTTAACTTATTGATTGTTTAAGAATATGTTGTTTAATTTCCACATATTGGTGAATTTTCCCTTTCTCCCCGTTACGGATTTCTCGCTTCATTTTCTTGTGGTTGGAGAATATACATTGTATGATTTCAATATTTTTAATTCATTAAGACTTGTTTTATGACCCAACATATAGTCTATCCTGAAGAATGATCCATATGCTAACAGAGAAGAATGTGTATTCTGGTTTCATTGGGTGCAGTGTTCTATTTATGTCTGTTAGGTCTAGTTGGTTTAGTATATTATTCAAGTCTTGTATTTCCTTATTGATCTTCTGACTAGATATTCTATCCATTATTGAAAGTGGTGTGTAAAAGACTCCTACTAGTAGGAGGAGAAACCATCCATTTCTCCCTCCAGACCTGCCAATATTTGCTTCATATATTTTTTGGACTGTGCTATTAGGTACACATATATTTATAATGGTTACACCTTCCAGTTAAATTATTTCCTTTGTCATTATATAATGACCATCTTTGTCCTTCATAACTGTTTTTGACTCTATTTTATCTGATATTAATATAGCCACCCCAGCTCTCTTTTGGTTAATACTTGAACGGTACATATTTTTTTCCATCCTTTCCCTGTCAACTAACTTCTATCTTTGATTTAAATGTGAATCTTTTGCAGACTGTATACAATTTTTTAAAAATCCATTTGCCAATCCCTGCCTTCTGAGTGGAGAATTTAGTCAATTTACATTTAAAGTCATTACTGATAATATAGGACTTTGTTCTGCTATTTTTTAAATTTAGCCTTGTAAGTCTTATACTGTTTTTGTCCTTCACTTCTGTTAATGCCTACTTTAATATTTATTTTCTTTTTTGCTTTGTACCATATCGTGTGCCTTCTCACTTTTGTACGGATATATTTTTCATTTAACATCCTAAATATATAACAATCACATATGTTTGAAACCAACTTAACTTCAATAATATGCACATATATACTTCCTATATCACTTTATACCCCCATCATTTTTGTACTTGTTAGCACTTATATTTTTGTATCTGTCCAAAAATCTATATTTTTCATTACTTTTGATGCATTTGCATATTGTACTTTTAGGAAATAAGAAGTAGAGTTGGATACCAAACAGTACATTATAATAATACTGGCATTTATAATTACCCAAATGGTTACCTTTACCACACCAGTCCTTATTTCTTTATGCTACTTTAAACCACTGCCTAATGTTCTTTCCTTTCGGTCTGAAGAACTCCTTTTAACATTGCTTATAGGTTAGGTCTAGAGGTGGTGAACTCTCTCAGCTTTTGTTTATCTGAAAATGTATTAATCTCTCCCTCATTTTTGAAAAAGAGACTTGCTGGATATACAATTCTTGGGTGGCAGTTGTTTTCCTTCAACACTTTATTTCAAAGCTCAGCCTTCTTCCCTCTAAGGTTTTTGATGAGAAACCAGCACTTAATATAATTGGGGCTCCCTTGTATAAAATTAGCTGCTTTTTTCTTGTAGCTTTCAGAACTCTCTCCTTGTCCTTTGCATTTGATAGTGTAATCAGTATATGACAGGGTGTATTTTTCTTCATGTTTATCCCGTTTGGTGTTCCCTGAGCTTCTTGGATGTGCATATTCACATCTTTTACTAAGTTTGGGAAGTTCTCTGTCATTATTTCTTTGACTATTCCTTCTGCCCATTTCTCTCTTTCTTCTCCTTCTGGGACCCCTATAACATATGTATTCATGCACTTGATGGTGGCCCATAGCTGTCTTAGGGCTATCTTTTGCTTTTAATATTTCTTTTTTCTTTCTGCTCTTCAGCCTGATTCATTTCAATTGCCTTGCTTCAAGTTCACTGATTTTTTCTAATGCTAACTTCATTCTGCTCTTGAAACCCTCCTGAGCACTTTCATTACAGTTATTGTGATTTTCAACTCCTGTCATTCTGTTTGGTTCCTTTTTAAAATTTCTATCTCTTTACTTAGACTCTAATATTGTTCATATCCTGTAGTTCTTTCTCTCTGCTTTCCTTTATCTCATTAAGTGTTTTAACATCATTTTTTAAAAAGCTTTGTTCAATATGGGCCACATTCTCATCTCCTTCATTGGTGTTTTTTGTATTTTCATCCTCCTCCCCTGGATGGGCCATCATTTCCTGTTTCTTTGTTTGTCTTGTAATCTTTTATTGAGCACTGTACATTTTAATATTTTAAAATTTTAACTCAGGGATTTACTACTTTGGATGTCTGTTACCTGGTTTTGTAATCAGCTAATGATAAGACAGAGATTTTCTTGAGCTTCAGCCCTTCTATCAGGAAGGGTAATGACTGTGGTTTTCCCAGTCTTACTGTGCTTTTGTCTTGTCCTGGGCTTTGGCTCCTTAGTAGTTTTGGAGTCCTCCTGTTTACAGGAATTTAGTCGTCTCCTCTATTTCTCCAGGAGACAAACTTCCCTCTCCCTGGTATCTGAAGCTGGCAAGCCTTTGTCCCAAACTGTTCATCTCTAAAGTTTTTTACACTCCTTTCATTGTCTCACACTGCTTTTGCCTGGAGGGAAAATTCTTGGAGGAGGGTCACTCATGATCCAATTCAGTCTTTCCCAGCCAAAAGAAGGCCAGGAATCCACATAGGGGGTGCATACTGGCTCCAACATTTCAGGTAGAGTGTGTCAGGAAGGGTGCTAAAATCTTATCCGACTGCTCCTCAAAGATGAGCTTTCCTGGCCTGCCCAGCAATTGCAGCCTTTCATCTAACTTTCCCCCACTCCTGTCCTGAGGAAGCCCTGGGTCTTTAAATCTCCACCCCCTCTGCCCTTTGTTCAGGACAGGGTTGAAACAATGGCTGCTGTTGCCTTTGTCCTGCATAGCATGAAACAATAGCTGCCCTGAGAGCCAAGACCCAGCTAAACAAAAGCCACAGTCAGTGATCAAGCACACCCCTATTTTTAGGGAGGAGAATTTTAGGTCCCTTTCTGTTAGCAACAGCTAGCCAGGGGCTGGGCACCCTACCATGCGAGTAGGAGATGGGTGATGGTATCTTCCACGTAGAGAGAGCAATCTATAGTTCTTTACCATAAATTACAGCCTCTTCCTCCCACTCTTCCCTGGATGCTGTACGGTGTCTTCTGGCCTCTGGAGTTTCTAAGTGTTTGTGTCAGAGAGTTCCTTCCTGTGTAATAGTTGTTTTGATGGGAAGACTGAGCCCTGGAGCTCCCTATTCTGCCATCTTCCCTGGAAATCATAATGGTTGTTACTTTAAAACTTTGAGTCAAAAGAATTAGATCCATTTGTCTAGGGTTTTTCTTCATGTGATTCCCACACAGGTATTTGAACTTTTCACCATACCTTTGACAATTATGAATACTTTCATTTTTTTTCCACATTTGCCAATTTGCTAAGTTTATGACCCTCATTGTTGTATTGTTTTCCATTTCCATGATGCTAATAATATTGAGCATCTTCCATATACTATTTGTCATTTGTACTTTTCCTGTGAATTGGTTGTTCACATTCTTTGCCTTTTTTTTTCAAATTCATTATTTGTCCATTTAGCACTTTAACTATTATTCCTCTTGAAAATATTTTCTCAAAGTCTGTCCTTTGTCCTTTAGCTTCATTTGTGGTGTCTTATTCCATACAAAAGATTTGCATTCTTACATAGACAAACCAGTGAATTTCTTTATGGCATCTGAGATTTTGTGACTTACTTAGAAGGTCTTTTCCAACATAAGATGATAAAAATATTGTCTTTTAGTCTCTTTTATTTTCTTCTTGTCTTTATTATAGTCCTTCTAATTGTTTATATCAGCAATCTAGCTTTTATTTATTAGGCATATAACACCGGGGTAAAACCATTCATTAAACCACCTAACTGTGTTATTCATGAGTCCTAGAGAAAGAGAGGGAAGCTAAGTTTTTTTCATCTGTCTGAGAGACAATGGTGAGAACTATACAAGAAAAAAAAATGTTTAGCTCAAGCCTATGCCCCACACGGAGCATGCGCTCTATTTGGAACAGTATTATGGCAACCACATAATCCACATTTTCTAAAATGGACCTGATTCGCAATATTCTTTCTTACTGACATATAATCACCACACAACTTTTGGTTCAAAAACTACAGTCCCTATGAAGCAAATACAGTCTACATATAAGCCTATAAAAGAGAACAAGGTACCATATGAACTATATTAAATTCTCTGAATTCAGAGGTAGAAGGGGCATTTCTGCTTGGGAAGATTAGGGATAGCATTTTAACTTATCCTTGAAGGCAATTTAAATTTTTATTGATTGATTGATTGATTGCATGGGCAGGCACCAGGAATTGAACCCGGGGTCTCCATCATGGCAGATGAGAACTCTGTCTGCTGAGACACCATGGTCAACCCTTAATTTAAATTTTAAGATTCTTTTTGTGGTGTAAAACAGGCTCTTCACTGTGTACAAGGTTATTTTTCTTTAGTAGAGAAGTTGTAGGTTTATAGAAAAATCATGCAAGAAATACAGTTCCCATATACACCCCTATTATTAACACCTTGTATTAGTGGTTACAAATGATGTAACCACTAATGATGGTTACAGTACAAATTTGTATTGTTACAAATGATGAAAGAATATTGTTATAATTGTATTATTAACATGATTTATATTAGGGTTCCCTGTTTGTGCGTGTGTGTGTGTGTACACAATATAAAATTATTTCTGAGTTGCAAAACTTACATTCCCATCCACATTTTTTAGTACTTCCTGGATTGCCTCATTCAATCTCCTGCCACAGTCAGAGAGACAGAAAGCACAAGGATCTTTTTTCTTGCATGTGTAGTGGAAACCTTAGAAGGAGACCTTAACTCCTTCAGGTCTGTCACATAGATGCATGGCAAGTTAAATTTTGATAGATCAAAGTGGTAAAGAAAATTGCTCCAGGCCAAGGGAACACAGGAGCAAAGGCAGAGAAGCAGAAAAGCACATGCTGTTTCCGGAATACTAGTGAGCCGTCCAATTGTATCCTAGAGGGAAGTAATGTGAGATTAAGTAAAATGGTACCTTGAGGCTGGAGGGTAGGAGACTTACATTCTAATTTGTGCTTTTTTCCTCCTAGATCACTCCTAAAGGCTTTTAAACAACAGAATTCTCTAATCACAGAGACTCTTTAGAAAGATTGGTCTGGATGCAGGATGGTAGAAGGGTGTTGGGAGGCCAAAGAAGAGCCACTGAGAGGCCAGTGAGCAGCTGTCATGGTGTCATATGTGTGCTCAGTAAGGAGCTTTTGGCTACAAGCAACAAAATACCTATAAATGACTTAAATAACAAGGGCATATTATCTTACTAACAGGAAATCTGGAGGCAGAGGGTTCTTGAGTTGGCCTTTGGCATATCAACGCTGCCAGGCTCTAGCCTCTGTCTGTAACATCAGTGCACGGGCACTTACACACTGGCTTTGCCTTTGTGGCTGCAAGATGCTGCTGTTCCTCAAGGAATCACGTTTTCAATCAGCTGCTTACAGTGACAGACAAGGGGCCATTTCCTCCATGAGTCCTCCGTGCTTTTAGGGAGCAAACCGTTTCCCAGTAGCCCACCCAACAGACTTACCCTGAGGAGCCATGGGTCAGAACACAGGCACATTTCTATGCCTAAGCTGCAAGGTAGGCTGAGAATGTGGGTATCTGCCATTATTAGACTGTAGGGTGGGAAATGTGCTCTGCCAGCACAGAGGAAAGGAGAAGGCATGTCACTTGGGAAAGCAAAGAACCATATTTGCTACACGGAGCAAAGAATATCCAGATAGTACATCTTCCTAAGGACAGTCTTTCATGAAGATGGGAGTGGCCATTAAGACCAAATGGCACAGCGATGGTAAAAAGGCTGAAGGTCAAGAAAAGGTGATTGGTTATTAGGAGGTTGCCGGTAACTTTCAATGGCTACATTCCATTAATGGAAAAGAAGATAGATTGCAGAACTTTTCGGAGTGAAGGAATGGATGGTGGAAAAGCTCAGGAGGTTTTAAAATAGAACACAGGAGAAATAGAGCAATGGAATTAAATGAAAGGTGTTTTTCAAGATGGGAAGATTCCAGGTTGCAAGATAATTTCTGAAATATTAATTTGTGATTTTTGTTCTTACTACCATAGGTCATACTAGTGGAGATTTAAATAGTTGAGTAAAACAAATAAAATAATAAAAATGTATATTTTTAAAATTAGTAGTGTATTTGTTTAACATTGCTGGTAAAAGAGATCTTGGACAAGATGGCTAGCCCAGAAACCACAAAGGACCGTACTGGGCTACCTTCTAATTTAAATGTGTTGCATGATAACATATACTGTACACAAAGCCAAAAGACCAATGATAAAGTGGAAAAATATGTGTATTTACAACACATATGTCATATGTGCCTAATTATACCTATATAAAAGAGCTTCTACAAACCAAGAAAAAGACAAATTAATAGAAAAATATATAGAGGATATGGAGAGGCAGTTCAGAGAGGAGAAATATAAACGGCCAATAAACTTATGAAAAGTTGTTCAACTCACCTATGATACTAACACTTGCATGGTGCTCACTATAATCAAGACACTTTTCTTAGAGGCTTATATATATTAATTCATGAAATCCTCCCAGAAACTCTGTGAGTGGGTGTTCTAGTCTGCCAAAGCTGCCAGAATGCAACTCACCAGGGATGGATTGGCTTTTAATAAAAGGGGATTTATTTAGTTAAAAGCATAGTTCTTCATAGGAAAGGCATCTAACTTTTCATCTGAGGTTCTCTCTCTTACACAGGAAGGCACAGGACGATCTCTGCTGGCCTACTCTCCAGGTTTCTGGGTTCCCACAGCTTTCCCCAGGGGATTCCATTCTGCATCTCCTAAGGTCTGAGCTGAGCTAAGAGTTGTGAGATGACGTATGCTGAGTTGCTTCGGCTGTGCTGCATTGAGCTCTCTTTTTAAGCTTTCTATTAATTAAATTAAAAATCACTCATTATGGAAGGCACTCCCCTTAGAGACTGCAGATGTAATCAGCCACAGATGAGTTTCACAAGCTAATGATTCAAATCCACAGCAACAGAACTAGGCACCATCACCTGGACAAGTTGACACCTGAACCTAACTACCATAGTGGGTATTTGACAGATATGAAAAGTATCTGTAAAATCTTGACCAACGAAACAGCCCTTAAGTGTCAGAGTTGCATTCAAATCCAGGCATTCCAGCTCCAAGTTTATGCTCTCAATCACTATAGTGAGAGTTGGGGAAATGCAAATTAAAGCAAAAGTGAGCTACTTTTCTTACTGATAAGATTGGTTAAGTTTAAAAAGAGTGATAACATCCATTGATGGCAAAGATGTGGGAAAATTTGCAGTTTTATTTATTGCTACTAGACTATGACTTGCTTCAGCTTTTCTGAAAACCATCTGGAAATATCTTAAAATTAAAAACACAGAATTCTTGCCTGCCATGCCAGAGAACTGGGTTTGATTCCCAGAGCCTGCCCATGCCAAAAATAAAATAAAATAAAAACAAAAAAATTGACCCAACAATCCTACTTTGGAGATCTGTTCTACAGAACTGCAAGGATAAGAAAGTATAACGATTTTTACTGCAGCATTGCTCTAATGGCAAAACAAATGAAATATCTGGAAAATACCCATTTGTCCATCAGTAGGGAATGATTCAAGAATGAGTTAGATGACTTTTTTCCCAAACTTTAATCCATGTCATTTAACAGTATTTTTTTTAGTTGACTCAGTTTTCTACCTAAATTTTTCATAAAATGAAGCTTTACACTACTATAGTCAATAGAAAACCAGTATTACTTGCTATAGATAGAAAGTATCTGGAATAATAAATACAAAGACCACAACGCAATGTTATTAATTTCTAGTTAGATTGCATGGCCTACAGAAGATTCTAATTCTGAGTGAAACTCTCTCCCAAAAGCCGAAGCACATGTGTCAGAGCATTAACATACCACATGATTCAGTGCCATTGACTGCCCTGTCATGGGCCACCTTAGCTCCTTGACTCTCACAGTGCTGGAATCCCACACTGGAAACACACAGGAGATCCATATCTTTGAGCTATAAGTGATAACAAGTTTATTAAATAAAAAAAAAAATTGCAGAGTAGTGTGTGCTGTTGAATTCAACTTTTGTACAACAATGCAAAGTCAAAAAAATCCTCTATATGTGTACACATGCTTGCTTCTGAATGAGCATGAAGAAGGCAGGACATCTTCAGTTGAGCCCTATGAAATTGCCGTTTTTTGTAGTAAAAAATGGTTTAATATTGACTTTTAAATATAATCCAACCTAATAAACTATTCAGGATATTAACAGTGATTAGTTGAAGGGGCAATGGAATAAGAAGTCTTTTAAGTAGCTTACACATTGCTTTTTAAATTATGAGCATGTATTTTTTTTGAAATTTTAACAATTCTAATGAAATTTAAAAGATAATTTTAAAAAGAGAGAGCGCTTGGCCTGAGCTGTGGGAAATCTAGGCTTAGCTCTGACTTTGTTGCAAATAAGTTCCAAGACCTTGTGTAGGGCACATCATTTCTCTACTGCTGGGTTTCTCAACCATGGCATGGCACTCTCGACATTCTGGGCTGGATAGGGGGCTGTCCTGTGTGTTGTAGTGTTTAGCACCATCCCTGGCCTCTTCCCACTGATGCCAATAGCACTCCCTGAACTGTGACAACCAAAAATGTCTCCAGGCATAGCAAATGTCCCCTGGGGAGGGACCAAAATTGCCCCCATTGAGAACCACTGCTCTAGTCCTCTATGTCTCATCATCAAAGGCAGACACTTTGATGATGAACCAGGCGCTCTCTAAGCTCCTATGAAGCACCACCATTCACTGATTCCAGCAAAACTGAATTTGTGAATAGTTTGCCAGAAGCTGTTTTCCTCCAGAGCCACTAGAGGGAACACTGCTACACAAAGGACAAGAACATAACACTTGGGAAACAGTTTCCCTGGCTCTTGACTCGTTTCTGTTTCCCACAGCCTAGGCCTTCAATAAATAGTCTTTGATGTTTACAGTGATAACCTTTAACCACAAGGCATGAAGAGCTATTTGCCTTCTTTGCCATAAAATCAAGATCTGGTGTTTTTAGATATGGAGGAGAGCAAAATGTTCTTTGCTTTGTAAGACATATCAGATAGATATTATCGCAAATGCAAAAAAAAAAAAGGTTTGCATCTCCGGAAAGAGAGGTAGCAGTACTTCCAGACTGGGAAGTGAAAGATCTGGTTTCCCCCTGGCCCTGCCACTGGAAGGCTGTGTGATCGTGGCCAAGTTTCCTAACGTCCCCGATGCCATTGATAGAGCCTAGGAGGCCGAGGTTCACATGGTGAGTGACACTATCAGGCAAGGATTTGAATCTGACCCACTGATTTCATGGGATAGTTGTGAGAATCAAATGAGGTGGATTATGTGATAGAGTCTTGAAAAATAGAAAATCCCATGAAATCGCAGGGTGTGGAATGATAGTTATTGTGGGAGCGGGAAGTGAGAGAGGTGGGCCGAGGAGCTCTCTGGTGGGTGGTGTTGGGGAGGAGGTGCACGCAGATTACGGAACAGATGCCCTCCTTTGGCACAGATCCCAGGACAAGGCCTCAGTGCCCTGACCCTCCACACTGACAGAACTTCATCCCTGGGGTTTAACATTTTGATCCCCTTCAAAATGTTCTGGCCATTTAGAAGAGCATGACTTAACGCTCTTATGACTTGTCAACACTTAAGTGAAAGTGAAGGAACTTCTCCCAGCATTAAAAGAAATCCAGACTACAGTAAGAAATGTACTTCACAGAGACTCAGTTCACACACACACATATAACTGAAATATAAGTTTTTTATATAGTATACCGGGGTGTTTTCTATTGTTTTCTTTTATTCTGTCACTTGAAAAACACACTGGTCCTGACTAATGGATCCTGACCCACAGTTTTAAAACACTGGACTAGAAGGTATTGTGGGGGCAGGGCAGGGAGCACAGGGCCCTGCGTCAGGACAAATGAGGAAACGGGACACCTCCAAACATTATCCAGGGAACCTCCAAGAAGAACTTTTTATTTTTGGCCAGAGACCGATTATCTGAGATACAAACAATTCAGGAAGAAGAAAAATGAACAAACCATTCCAAATTCAGATTTCCCAAATTCACCTAAATGAGCAAGGATGTGCCACTGGGTAGTGAACTCCAGGCTGGACATACCTAGGTCCTTTCTCTAGTAAGGGAGGCAGAGTGGGTTCTGAGGCCATGATCTGAGCTCTACACTGTTAACATAAGTACAGCTCAGCATAATATAACCACCGTAACAGAAATATTTATAACCCAAGATTTACAGGGCTTTACTATATCATATATTGTACTAAGCACTTTACATAAAAGTTAGCGTATTCAGATTTTCTTTCCTTCCTGCCCACTAAAGGATTCTGGTTTTGCCTGTCTAGTTTCTTCCCCTGCTCTACCAGAAGAAGGTCTGAATAGGGGTAGAAGGACAGAGAAATACTGGTTAGGGCTGGAGAAAAAGCTTTGCAGAGTTTGGGAGAAAGAAGTGAAGGCAGCAGATGCAGAAAATGAGAGGCTTGAATAGGAGGAAAACAGGGGATGTTAACAAATATTCCAGTGGGTTATGTAAGATGTTTGAGAAAGACAAATGTTGAATATGAATTAATTTGAAACTACCTTTTGGTGACTGAACTAGATTTCTTGGATGCAACACCACCCTGAGACTGGAATCCCTGGATCAATGCCTCGGTAGGGTTCCATATACATTGTTTTATTTCCTCTTCATAACAAATCCATGAGGTGATATTATCAATATTGCTGTTTTTTCTGATGAAGAAAAGAAGAGTGAGGTAGGCTAAGCAATCTGTAAGGTCATACAACTTGTAAATAATGGATCCAGGACTTGAAGTTCTCTTTCAGTCTCTGAAGCATTAGCTCTTAAGAAGTCCATGAGAAAAAATGATTTCCAATGTAAATAATATCAGTTAAGAGTAAAATACTTAGGAATAAGCTGAGCTAAAGAAATCCAAGACTTGTCCACTGAAAACCACAAAACATCATTGAAAGAAATTAAAGATCTAAATAAAAGGAAAGACATACTACCCAAATTGATCTAGGGTTCAATGCAGTCCCTATCAAAATCCCAACAGGCTTTTTTCTTTTTTCAGAAATTGACAAGCCGAGACTAAAATTTGTATGGAAATGCAAAGGAACCAGAATAGCTGAAACGATCAAAGTCAGTGAACTCACACTTCTTAATTTCAAAACTTACTTTGAAACAATAATGATCAAGACAGTGAATATAAAATACATAGGACAGATGCCACATCGATCAATAGAATAGAATTGACTCCAGAAATAATCCTAACTTTTATGTTCAATGATGTTTAACGAAGAGGCCAAAACAATTCAATGGAGGAAAGAATAGTCTTTTCAATAGATGATTCTGGGACAACTGGATAGCATATGAAAAGAATAAATTTGGATCCCTACCTCACAGCATCCACAAAAAAGAATTCAAAGTAGGCCTAGACTTCAAGGTAAGAATTAAAAGCATGAAACTCTTAATAGAAAACACCATAGTAAATCTTAATGGTGTTAGATTAGGAAATTAGACACCAAAAGCACAAATAATAAAAGGAAGATTAATAAATTGGACTTCATCAAAGTGAAAAACTGTTTTGCTTCAAAGGACACCATCAAGAAAGCAGAAGGACAACCCACAGAATGAGAGAAAATATTTGCAAATCATAAATCTGATAAGATACTTCTGCCCAGAATATATAAAGAACAACTCAAAAATTAAAAGGCAAACCAATTTAAAAATGGAAAAGAATCTGAATAGATATACAAATGACTAATAAGCACATGAAAAGATGCTCAGCCTCATTAGCCATCAGGAAAACGCAAATCAAATCACAATGAGAGAACACATCACATCTACTAAAACAGAAACACAAAGACAGTCAATAATTTATTGGCAAATGTGTAGAGAAATTGGAACCCTCATAACCTGTTGTCAAAAGTTACACATTTTTGTCACACTGAAAAGCAGTCTGGCAGGCCCTAAAGGGTTATAGAGAAGACCCAGCAGTTCCACCCCTCGGTACCCACTCCATCAGAAAGAAAAATATATGTCCTGCAAAAGCTTGCACACTATTCATAGCAGCATTAATAGCCAAAAGGTGGAAACAACTCAAATATGCATTAGCTGATATATAGATAAGCAAAATATAGTAAATCCACAACATGGGATATTATTTAGCTATAGAAAAGATATGAAGTACTGATTCATTCTATAACATGGATAAATCTTTCAAATGTTATGCTAAGGTAAGAAACCAGTCACAAAAGGCCACATATGTATGATTCCATTTCCATGGAATGTCCAGAACAGACAAATCTGTGGAGACAGAAAGTTAGTTAATGGTTGCCTGGGGCTGGGGAGGTGATGGGAAGCAGGCGGAAGTACCTGGCAGTGGGTACAAAGTTTCTTTCAGGGGTGATGAAAATGTCCTATAATTAGATTCTAGTAATTGTTGCACGACTCTGTAAATATTCTAGAATCCATTGAATTGTATGCTTTACGTGGGTGAACTTTATGGTTCGTCATTTATATTTCAATAACAGTTTTTTTGTGTGAATAAGTGAAGTTAGAGAAATAGGAGGCAGAAGAATAGACAAGTCTTTCAAAGAATTCCTTGAACCCTAAAGTTCTCATTACATTTATTATAGCAAAGGAGGAGGATTCTCCAGATAGGGTAGAAGCTGACAGTTGTCGTTTTAATTACTTCTCTGTATCCCCAAGTAGATGTTTCACCCAATTTCCTGATTGTATCCTTACTTGTTAGAACCCCAGACTTAGAACCCTCAGCTCTCAAGCAGCCAATACAGAGATTTGCATCTTGCATAAGGTTACTCATCATTTCTGCTTGTTTCTTCTCTTTTGCTTTTCACATTTTCCTGCGCCCACAAAATAGACTGAAGAAATAATCAACCTCTATTCATCTCATCAGAGAAATAAATACCTGTTTATGTGAAGCAAGCAAGGTGACCCAGCCTTTGGGGAGACAGTATGGGGAGGTGCCTAGAGGCATTTTCTGTTGAGAGGAAAGAAAAAAGTAAACAAGCCAGCTGCCAAAAATGCCTGGAACTTAAAGCACTTTCCTTAGCCCAAGGTCAGGTTCTGTGTGAATGCTGACCATGAACCTGATCACTTGTTGCTTGTCCCTTGCTTCTAAAATTCAACTCTGTTAATTTCACTTGCCTAAGGACTCAGACCCTGCAGAACAAGTGTCATTCCTGAGTGGCAACTGGCAGTGCTCCCAGGAACAAGGAAACTACACAGTGTCCCCAGCCACTGGAGGCACAGGTTTCCTGGTCCAAGCAGAGGGGTCCCAGCAACCAGACATCAACAGCGGGAAGGAAAGCTTTGTGCTGGCATTCATAAAGAGGCCACCAACCTGTACTTCCCCTTTCTGCAAGGGCCTGGGAATGCCTGGCTTTTGTCTTCTTCTTGGAATGAGACATTTGCCCTAGGAGAATTCTGGAAAAGTACAAACCACAGAATCATAAACCACAAAGGGAGGAGGTGCCTCTGAGGCCACCCTTATCCTGGGCCCAGACATCCCCATAAGCAGATGTTCTCCTCTTGCCATCTCTCCTCACCCTTGTTTGAAAACAACCACTGACAGGCCCCTCACTTAGTCCCCAGAAAGCAGTTGCTATCTGGCAGGGCAATGCTGAGTAGAGAGTGACCGTCGTTATGAGGTCCAGAGTTGCTTCCTGTCACATCCAGCCCATTCTCAAACCTGAAAATGCGCTATACTTTCAACCCCTTTTCAGAGCCTTGCAGCCTTCTAGACTGCTGTCATGCTTCTCTTCCTTTTAGTGTTCCTGCTGACCCTCCCACCAATGTCTGTAAGGCCAGGGGCAAAAGAGACAAGCCAGGGCCTTCGTTGGCGCTGAAGTGTTCTGTCTTCCTGGCTCTGGGAACCTGCCACATGCCAGCACCCACCAGACTTGCCTGGCTTTGACTTCCATCAGGTCTCCTGGATGTTCTCGGTAACCGTCCCACTTGCCCAAACCTCAGAGCTGGGGTGATCCATCCACCCTCCATGGAACATCCCTAATTGTTCCTTGTAGGATTTGGTTTTAAGTCCTATCATTATCCTTACCTCCTAATCTGGACAGACCACGCTTAACATTCATTCATTCAAGCCGGCCACCCAGCCTAGTGTTTAAGAACACAATTTAAGATCAGACGGTCTGGGCTCTGACACAACTTAGTGGAGATCTTAGGGAAGTGTCTTAACCTTTCTGAGCATCCATTGCCTTGTCTATAAAACTGCAAATAATAATAGTACCTACCCATAGATTTGTTGTGAGGGTAACGATAAATGAGACAGTGTTTTCAAAGCACTTAGCACAGAGGCTAGAACATTACTGTAAGTATTCCATATAGGTACTCCACTATTGTTATTTTAAAATTATCATTCCTTTATTCATCATATATTTACTGAACCCTGAGCTAGGCACTGAGATATAAACATCCCTCTTAAATAGCAGTGCCCTCCTAAGTCCCCGAAGAGGTGCTCACTCTGGCACCCAAGGAGCAGGGAGTTGAGGTTCAGGGTCACAGCACAAAGGCAGAGATGGGACACTGACCAGGGGCACTCAGGGAGGGTGCCAACAGCACCCTTCACCTTTTCACTTGTCTCCTTTAACACTCTCTGTATCTCTCTGGGTAAGGCGAACACTGCGAGGACGAAGGGGGATGGGAGGTGAGAGGTCCCCAAAGACACACCCTGGCCTGCTTCTCTCTGGCCCTGTCGCTGCCATGCAGGCGGGAGGCCGTCCCCTGGGGAGGCCTCGTGGAATCTGCCCGGGGCTGTTCCGGAACTAGGGAGGGAGGCCGGGGGTGGGAGGCGGCTGGAATGTTCTCCCGGCCTGCTGTTCTGAGCCGGCAAGTGTCCCGAGAGGAGGCCTCTGGACATCAAAGCCTCCTTTGTCCCCTCCAGTGCAGTTCAGCTCTGCCGCCCGCCGCCCTCGGGTCCGGCCCTGACGTCACCACGCCAGCCACTGGCCTCGCCCGGGCGCGGCGCTTGCCGCTGCAGCCTCGAAATAAGGAGGCGCCTGCGCCCTCCCCCTGCCCACCTCCCCACAGCACGCCTCTCTCCTCTCCCTGTTTGTAAACCTGTGGAAGGCTTTACCCCTAGATCAACTTTCAAAGTGTAGGAAGTCAGCATGGATGACATCACCAGAAAAATATGTGGAGCTGATCTTAACAAGAAGTGGAACACCCAGAGCAAGAGGGCCGTGGTCACTCCGAGCCCAGGGAGCCGGCCGCGGCCAGGCTTCGGAGCCCCCCGCCCCTCTGAGTAAGTGAAGGCCGGCCAGGCAGCGCTGCGCGCCATCTTGTCCCCTGACACCCAGGCCTGCGGGCCACGGGCCGACATGGCCCCAGGCGGGGCAGGCCCCAGGCCGACATGGCCCCAGGCGGGGCCGCTCCGGGCGCCATCTTGTCCCCTGACACCCAGGCCTGCGGGCCACGGGCCGACATGGCCCCAGGCGGGGCAGGCCCCAGGCCGACATGGCCCCAGGCGGGGCCGCTCCGGGCGCCATCTTGTCCCCTCACACCCAGGCCTGCGGGCCACGGGCCGACATGGCCCCAGGCGGGGCAGGCCCCGGGCCGACATGGCTCCAGGCGGGGCAGGCCCAAGGCTGACATGGCGGGGCTGCGCGGGAGACCCTCTGAAACCGCCCCAAAGGGGCCAGACGAAAAGTAGCTGAAGCTGAGGCGCTGGGGTAAATGGCCCCGTGCCTTTCCCCGGCAGGCCTCAGCCTCCCGCCTTAGAACTGTTCCGCCCTGTGAAAATGCTTCTCCGGACTTGTGAACCGTTTACTTCCTGAGTCTCATAGTGAGTGATCAGACGTAAAAACAAACTCTGTTCTAGTCACATCAGTGCCGGCAAAGGGTACCTCCACGTTTGTCCTGGGGAAGGGTGGCAGCCCTGGTCAGCAAGTGCGCGCAGCCGCCCCTCTGCACGGCGGGTTCGGGGTGCGGCCCCTGCTGTGCCCCCTCTGCACGGCGGGTTCGGGGTGCGGCCCCTGCTGCGCCCCCTCTGCACGGCAGGTTCGGGGTGCGGCTCCTGCTGCCGTGGCGAGCCGGTTCCCCGGTCTCAGTCGTCGGCGTCCGGGGCTTCTCGCCCCTGCTTACCCGCGGCGGCCGGGGTGGCATTAAACGCAGACAGAACGTGTCTCTGGTGGCTGTTGTAATTTAGGCAAAAAATCCTAGGTCTTGACATACCGTATAACTTTCAAGCTCTGGAAGTCACTACCCAAGAAAGTTAGGTTTGAAGAGAAACGTTTTAACAGATGCGTAGAGGAAGTACAGGGCACGCAGGCATGGAAGTCCTCCTCTAATTTTTCCAGCCCGAAGGTCATCCTCTGAGCCAGGTTCTAGTCTCCGTATAGCTTACTTAGGAGAGTGGATTCGTTCCTTATAAATTCTGTGTTAAAAAGATGGGGGGGGGGGGTAAAAATGAGTCTTATTTTAAAGAAAATAAGGAAGCTTTTTTTGAACAGTGGTTAATTCCTTTGTGAACTGATAACACTCTTTAGCAATTAGCCACCACATACCACTGTGTCCGTTTTGTACGTCTTACTTTTTACTTTTTGTTTTATTTTAACATATCAGGCTGTTTTGAAGTAATCCTCTCGACAGCAAAACCTGAATGTCGTGACTGCTCATTTCATGAGTGTCATTTGTCCCTAACAGTTGCTTAAATTTAAGTCTATTAATTCTACCCTTTTGGGTTGTGGTAAGATTTACAGGGAGAAGGGCACACGGACTTCTGCATATAGTGATGACAGCTGTATCAGAGTATATGTGTGCATGAAGATAGACTATGTAATAAATCAACCCAAAAAATGTATAATGGCTCATATACAATAAAAGTTTATTTCTTGCCTATGTAATTGTACAGGTCAGTGGGATAATCCTCTGTCATACATTCATTCAGGGACACCAGGTGAGAGAGGCCCTGTGTGGTTTTCACGGTCACCTGAAGTTGTTTCTGCTCCTCAGTGGGAAAGGAGAAGACTGTGAAGTGCACCTGGCAGCTTTTCATGAGCCAGACCTGGAACTGGTGTAAGTTACTTCTATTCTGATTCCATTGAACTGAGAAATGACTCCTCCTAACTGCACGGAGCTCTGCAAACGGTAGTCCATGGCTATTTGTGTCCAGTGACAATTCTGGAGAGTTTCTGGAGAACAGGTAGTCCTCTGGCAGTGGAATAAAATGCCAAGGATCTTGATTCTAAATAATATCTCCAAAGAACATCAGGAAAATCACTGGGAAAAAAACGTTGGGAAGATTGTTACATTTATTTTTAAATTTAATTTTATTAGGGAAGAAAAAAAGAGAGAGGAAAGGAGAGGAGAGAGAGAAGGGATGGAGAAGGGGGGAGGAGGAAGGGTAATACTGGCAGAAGAACTCCTGTCTGTCCCCAAAATCTTCATCCAGATCACACTGGGGCAAACTGTCAGAGGAAGTTGCGTTGACTTTCCATCTCAGAGCTGATCATTTCTTGGACTATTATCCAGAATACCTCATTCGGCTTGCCTGAGCCTTGACATTGTCATCTTTACCAGAGTCGTAATATTGAGATCATACAATATCTATCCTTTTTTATCTGGCTTTTTTCACTGAGGATTATGTCCTCAGGGGTCATCCATGTTGTCATATGCCACAGGACCTCATTTTCTTGGTGTACTTTTCAGTCTGGGGGAAAAATCCCAAAGGTGGGCTCTTCAAACCAAGTTATTAGAGAAGCATTTAAAAGTAAATTTAAAAAGCTCAGACTGGTAAAATTAATGCTGCCCAGAGGATTTTATATATAATTCTAACTCTTTCTTTTCAGGAAAGCTTTCTAAACATTTACTGAAATAATAAGCCTTGATGATCTTGGTAGAATAGTCCCCTTATTGATAAATGTAAGAGACTATGTGGTACATGCCCAGTGATGCTCCTAATTTGAAAGCCTTCAATAAGAATGGACTGTAGTCTTTGCTGATACCTTGTTCTCTAGTTCTTTTGTCAGTTTCTGTCTTAAACACTCTGGTTTCTGCTTTAATTTTGCTCCTGGACCTGACATTTCTGGCACCCACACCCACACCCTGAAGAGCATGCATTGTCCATTGTTTGCGAAGACCTATTGCTGGTTGGTTTGACACAGCCTTCCAGCCCTGTTGGGGAGCCTGATGCCTGGCCTACTCCCTATCACTGCTGCTTGGCCCGTACCCAGTCTTCCTCACATCACAAGTGGCCTGAGAAGGAGTGGAATGGGATGTCCAGTTCATTTGTTACAAAAGTGCTTCAACCTCTGAAAATCCATTTTCCTGAGTTGTTGGGGACTGAAACTGTCTACCAAGCTGGGAGCTGGCTGGGCTATTGGAGTAAGCTAAAGATAAGACCAAGCTTGGGAAATATAGTGCTTGTTGGAAGGATGCACCAAAGGAGTAAGTCAAGAACCAGCACAGGGTGTTCAAAGCTGGAGCCAAATGGGAATGATCTATTGCTGGAAGTTCAAGCCTAACTGTGTTGGTCAGGAAGGTCAGGGCCAGAGGCCACAGTCAAGGAAGAAAGAAGTTAGGGTCCATTCAGTTGGAAAACTTGAGAGTCTCAGCTTGTTAATTTCAACAGCCATCTGATAACTCCTTAAAGGACTGAGCTGGAGCTGACATAGTGAGGGGAAGATTTGACTTTCTGTGGTGGAAGGGGTATGCCACCACCAAAGCAGGGAATCAGAATTTCACCCCTGTCAACAGTGGGTGTGTGAAAGAAAGCCACAGCTCCCCATGATACTCTTAAGTGTTGGAACAACCATGGTGGGGGCCTCACAGGCTACCAGCAAAGCAGGGATAACAAATGGACATTTTGTAAAAATGTTGATTCTTCTACAGTTTCAAAAAAAAGATCAAGCTCAACATCGTGGGGAAAGTCAGACTTTCTTGGCCTTCCTTAACCTTAATTTAATTTTAAAAATTTTAATTACACAAGTCACTTCTTGGCCCTTTGGCTAAGAGCAAGTGTAATTACACGTAAGGGGTATAAATCACACTGGGGGCCCTGCAGTCTTTTCAGAATTTAGGGCATCAAAAGATCTGTGCCTGGTCAGATAGTTCCATCTCCCTACCCCATGTTAGTGACAGACCCTTTGAATATCAAAAATTTAGAATGGCCATAGCCCAAACACCCCAAAGAGAAGGATAGAAAGATCAGAGGTGATGGTGGAGTTATACAGTGAGGAAAGGATTTAACAAATGAATATGAATGCTGAATCATTAAATTGGTATCATTTTTAGTCTCCAGTATTTTAGAGCAGCTAGAAGTAAAAACCTATAATTGTGGAATTGTAACCCATGTCAAATCCTGAAATATGTTCTATGACTAATTGTGGTACTGTGCTTTGAAATTCATTGCTTTTTTTGTATATATGTTATTTTTTTCACAAAAAAAGAAGGAAAAATAAGTCGATTGTGGTGATAAACAAATATATAAGCCTTCTAGCCTCCTATATGCTGGAGTAGCTAGAAAGAGACAAATCTGAGAGGATTTTATGGTAGCCCATGACAGACTCTGGGATCTGTCCTGTAACTACTTGTTGAAGAGTGCTTTGAAAATGATTGCTTTTTTATTTCTTTGCTTTGAATATATGTTACAGTATATAATAAATTGAAAAAAAGATCTGTGCTTGGTGCTGCTGATCCACAATGAGCAGCTGTGGATATACAAATATATATATAAAACCCCAGAGGTTTTATGGTTTTGATAGCATAGAAGTGAAAGGCCCCTTCTCACCCTGGTGAGTATATTAAGAAAATTCTGTTACTCCATTAAGAGGGTTTTACAATAAGGCCATATCATATTCGCCAGAGCTAACAATTCATGGTAACAGGGCTTTGTAATTTCTCACTCTGAGGTCCCCTAATTTCTTATCAAGAACCAACCTGGAAAACACCATACTGAAGACTTCAAGGTTTTGTTTTTCATCATGATTTTAAAGCTTCCTCCCACACCTCCTACATGACATTTTTTTTAAGAATATAAAGCTGAGACTGTCGGACTGAATAAGGTAGTATGTGCGAAACAGTTTAGGCAACTTAGAAAAGAGCCAAGTCAACTCAAGGTAACAGTAAAAAGAATTGCTATAATTATTATCAGCATTGGTGTTTTCGTTTTTAATATTGCTGCTAATATTGTGGTTTAAAAATTTTTGTCTTTCTAAATTGACTTTCATCTGGGATTCCTTAGCATCACTTCCTAACTAACTGAAGCATGTGGTACAAAAATTTCAAGAACATTTGGAAAGGTTTGAGTCTAGGCCAGAGGTCTAGCTAACAGGCTTCTAATTTTATTCAGCAAATTGGATTCTCTAAACTCCATGAAGGAGGATGGATTTGAGCCACCTCTCTGCCAAAAAAAGATGCTTCCTGTCATTACGTAGGCTCCCAGTGCTTTGGCCTGGGACTCCCATGGAAGCATTGACCTTGATGGTGCCCCCAAACCAGAGTGGAGCCCATACTCTATGTCCAAAAACCCCAAATTCTGAATGGAATCTGTCTGTTTGGTGTAAAGGGGGCCCAGGGGAGGGAGGAGAGAATACATAGAGGCAACAAATAAGCTCATCCTAAGAGCAATAGAGAAGTTTTTTCAAATGTGAACCTTCATCCACACCCTAGATCCTTTGAAGCTAATTGGTATCCTCAAAGGTAGCAAAGTAAATAGTATTTAGTGAGAAGGACTTTCTAACTGACTGAAATTAATTGGCACTGACTGTACCAAGGTATTTCACAAAAGGGAGTATAACGTAAAATTCAGTCCAGGTACCAGTCTTTTTTGAGTCCATGGAAGCAGCCAAGCCATGGTTAGACTAGACTGTCAAGAGAGCCTCTCTTCCATCTATTTTCATTATATATGAAGCAAATTCCTTTTCTTTTCTTGAAAATTTTTTTTAACTATCTTTCATATAAGAGCCATAACAAGTCATGTATAAAATCTTGCAGCTACAGAAAAATATAAAGAAGAAAATAGAAATCATCAGTATTTCAACAACTCAGTATTGATATTTTGATGCATTTCTTTCCAAATTTTCCTGTACATATTCTTCTTTTAAAATTTATTGAGATGGGAGCAGCACCAGACTCAAAATAGCAGCCAGCAGGAGGCTGATGAGGAAACTTGAAGAAATCTACAAACATGGAATGAAAAACTTACGTAGCATCCAGGTTAATGAAGCTATTTTATTGACTTGACAGGGGCTTATTGTTCCTGACAACCCTCGATATGATAAGGGGACCTTTAGAATCTAAATCAACCTTCCAGCAGAGTACCCGTTCAATCCACTGAAGATCACATTTAAAACAAAGATCTACCACCCGAACATCGATGAAAAGGGACAGGCCTGTCTCCCAGTAATTAGTGCTGAAAACTGGAAGCCAGCCACCAAAACCGACCACGTAATCCAGTCCTGCATTGCACTGTTAATGACCCCCAGCCCAAGCACCACTTCAGGCTGACCCAGCTGAAGAATACCCTAAGGACTGTAAAAAAATTCTGTAAGAACGGTGAAGAATTTACAAAGAAATATGGGAAAAACAACCTGTGGACTAAAATCTGCTGCAACTGATTCCAGCAAGTGTGAGCAGAGACCCCAGCGGTGCTTTCAGACACCCCACAGAGCAGGACCTGGAAAATTGACATGTCTCACTGCCTGACATCCACTTGTGGCAGTTACTAACTTTCTACAGGTTTCTTAATCAAAAGTTGGTCTAGGTACCTGTGAAGAAAAGATTAAAAATTTAAGGTGTTCTAAAAAAAAATTATTGAGATGGGAGTGTATATACTTTTGCCCCCACTTCATTATGTCAGAAACTTTTTTTCCAGGACACTGAGTGGTCCTTAAAAACATGATTTTTAAAGGCTACATTTTCATTGCATGGCTATGTCTTAATTTACCCATTCATTTTTTGATGGGCATTTTGATTGCTTTTGTGTGTTGCTATTACAAATGGGCAAACATTTTTGTAGGCAGATCTTTGTGGGCATCTTAGGGCAGATTCTTAGAAATGGAATAACTTGGTCATATGGTATGAATATTTTTTAAATTATTATTGAATATTGGTCTCCAAAAATATACCATTGTTCATTTCAAAACCCCATTCCCCTGAAATTTCTCCTATTAAAATGCATTTCTTTGGCCCCAGTGGCATCAGAAACCCTGCATTTTAATTTTAATATGCCTTCTAATTCTTATGCACATTAAGAACTGAGTACTATTGATATATTGGATTCAATTCTTGTAACTCAAACTATTTCAAAGTAAAAGTTATTAAAAGTAACAATTCCAAAGTTTTTTTTTTTTAAAGGGAGTCCCCACCCCAGGAGAGGGGATTCAGCCACTGACTTCTATTTTTTGAGCAACACCTATTTATTTTGCTGCCTTCTTGTTTGTGGTTAAGCCTTTACAGGGTCCCCAGAGGCTCTGGCTTCACCCTCTGCTTCTCACAGAGAGCACATCTCTGACCAAATCATAGCTCAGTATTCCAGCACTGAGTGTGGCCATGCCGTCTTTTCCCCTTCTGAGACGGTTACTTCAAAACTAGTAACAGAGTCTTGGAGATCTTTGGGATGGTCTTAAGGTGAGAATTTAGAACAAAACATCCTTCTCTCCCTCACTATAATTTATTTTCTGAAATGGCTCTTGTCTGCTCTGCTCTTCATACAGATTATTCTCTTCACCTTGACCAGCTAGCCTCTCCTTTAATGGACGGAGTTTCATTCCTCTTTGTCCCTTTTTGGTCTTATTCAGCTCATGTCCTTCTTTTAACAGCACTATGGCACACAGCTGAACGCTACCGTGTGAGATAGCTGCCGTCCTTCTGAGGCATTTACGCCCTTCTCTGAAACAGTTTTGAAATTAAATTTATCATGAGCTGCTTGGATTTGAAGTGTGGCATTGCACAAGGCCAAGGGTATCTAGGTCAAAGGCAACTCACTGCACTCATTACCTTCAGGGCCCTATCCTGGTGAAATTTAAGCTTTAGTTACTGTTCTGCTCTGCAGAGGAGTCCCCAGCATCACCTAAGACCGAGTCTGAGCATCTGGTGCTGAAGTGTATGTGGCATCCTGTCCGGATATGACAATACATTCACTCACAAGCCACTGGCCCCCAGGACTGGCCTCAGCCCCTATTTTCCTGCCATGCCTTATTTATTTGGGGGACACATCTCAAACACCAGGGTGAGAGAGATGGAGGTATGCATTTCTTGAGCCTGGCGGTACATGGGAGATGAGGACAATATGCCAAAGAGGTGAGGGTTTGAGTTGTTGACTTTCAGTAGGTATTGGTGGTTCTCCTAGTTTTGCACCTTTTGGTTTCAAAAACCATACTGAGCAACGGAAAATGAAACCTACAATTTATTTTTAGCTGCTCATGCTAACTCATGAGATTTTTCTTTGCAAACCAAATAGGATAAATGCTACTTCAGCTGGCTAAACTTGATTAATACAGCAATCAAGCCTGGTTCTCTGATACGTCTTGAGTGTTTATTTGTCCCACATGATATTTTGGCCATCATTTACTATTTTGCTTAAAATTATGTTTAATTGAACATTTATTTTATTAAACAAGTGTACTGTAACATTTTCTTCTGAGAGGATCGGGGATAAACCTTCTATACTGGCATCTATTCCTTAATTCACTTATTCTGAAACCATTTATTAAGTATCTATTTTAATGACAGCTTGGAATTTAAAAATATTGAGTAGGTGTGTTGAATTGCAAAGAGCAGAATACTAGAAATTAAGAAATTTGGCTTCTGTTCTGGTTACTGGTGTCTGCAGATATGATATTTACTCTCTTTGAATCTGATTTTCTCCTCCCTGAAAGAAAGGGTTTAAATGACATATTTTCTAAAGTGACTTTCTCCTCCTAAAATTCTGTGAAACATACTCTGCCACTGCAAGCCCAAGGAAGTTGTTGAGGCACTTTTTGAGGCAGTGGTGTTATCTTATTTCTGCCTCCCTCTTTTCCTGTTCTAGGAGGGACAGATTGAAACAAAGCACTGCTGTCTGCTCGCCACATAACTTGTTGCTCCCCTTGGCAAACAAGTGATTATGCACTTGAAAGACTTTGATAGGTATTCTCAGTTCCCAAGCCCATTCCTTCACTCATGGAGCAGCCTTCCAATTTTAAGAAGTGGCTTCATTTTACAAAGCTGAGGATTCAATTGGTGATGTAGGGAATAGGGAAAGGACCCCCATTATTGGTGTTAGGGAGTCAAGAGCATATCTATGTTGAGCCCCTTCAGTGTACCAGGCAATGCTCTAGGTGCCATGGAATATGCAAAAATCTTGCAAAACATGAGTAAATGTAGCTAATTCAATACAACTAAAAATTATTATGCTTTTTTCTTTAGTGCAAAGGAAATGAAGACCCACTTAGGTTTGGTAGGCTGCTCTGACTAAGAAGAGGTACATGGTCATTAATCTAAGAGAAGAGAGAACAAATTAATTTGTTCCTAGGTTGAGTCTTGGAAAATTTATTACCCTCAGTGAAGAAAGATAAAAGGAGATACTTTGCTCTCAGATGAGGTGGATCTTATGGAGAGGTCTACTGTAAGGTTTCTTTCTTTTCCACCTTCGTTTAGATCTTACCCCTTCCCTTCTTTCCAACATGTTACCAGGCCCTTTGGGAAGAAGAAACACAGCCATCTTGATGAATATGTATTTCGCCATTTCAGGATCTAGAAGACTTGATCCTTGTTTATGCTTGTTCTTAATTTGGTGAGTGGCAGGCAGTCATGGCAGCAAATGGACATGTGAATAGAAATAGCAATGTTTGTGATCTCTGTGGGGATTCATGGTCATTATTATGGCCATGTTTCAAATGCACTAGAAATGAAAGCAAGGACAGTTTTGTTGCTAAAGCTGAGGTAATGATATCGATCATGGTAGTGAGATGTGTTAGGAGTATTCCCACAGGAGGGTCTAATCTGGATTAGGGTGGGGTGGAGTAGTGACCACACAGTCTCCTTTGTGGCCCTAAGTCATTTCATTACTTTTTGTATGTTGAAAACCACATTGTTCACATTTCTTCCTCTTTCCACTTCTCTCCTGGTGGGTTACTTGGGCTTGGTCCCTAGGGCTTGCTACACAGTCCTTGCCATCAAGTGTGAATACTCCTTTCCCATGCCTTACACCAATGCTAACAGATTCAAGTGAGAAAGCTCAGGTCTTAGAATTGGAGAAATTTTTCTGGAGTTCCTCAGAGCTTGAGGAACAAGCTCCTGAGGCCTGTCCATTCACCCAGTCCTTTGTTCTACAACTTTGTAGATAATCCTCCTCTCTTATTGCTAGGCAGAGTGGAGCTGATATAATTGATTAGAAACTCCCTTTGAGAGCCACCTGGTTGGCATATAAAGTTACTGCCAGTGAAGTGAGACAGTTGGCTGGCTACATCCACCAGGAGGCAGGAGACTTGGAGTCCAGTTCTTGGCCTAACCCTGAGTCCTTTGATTTCTTGATTCATTCTCCTTGTTTAGAAAATGGAGTTAATAACATCTGGTCTCAACCATAAAATAAACAAAAATGGCCAATAAGCAGGTGAAAAAAATAATTTAAAACCTCCTCCCCAAACTGCCTGAAACTGTAGAGCTGTGTTCCAGTAGCCATGTTTCTTGAAAATGATTGTATAATGATATATCTTTCACAATGTGACTGTGTGATTGTGCAAACCTTGTGTCTGATGCCTTTTTTATCTACCTTATGGATAGATGAGTAAAACACATGGATTAGAAATAAATAAATAATAGGGGGAACAAATGTTAAAATAAATTTAGTAGATTGAACTGCTAGTGATAAATGAAAGGGAGGGGTAAGGGGTATGGTGTGTATGAATTTTTTTCTGTTTTCTTTTTATTTCTTTTTTGGAATTGATACATATGTTCTAAGAAATGATCATGATGACGAATATACAACTGTGTGATGATATTGTGAATTACTGATTATGTAGAATGGAGTGATCGTATGGTAAGAATGTTTGTGTTTGTATATTGGTATGTTTAATAAATAAACTAAATTAAAAAAAACCTCCTCCCAAATCAAAGAAATGCACATTTTAAGCAACAATACAAAATAATCTTATCCGTTAAATAAGTACATACAAATTAAATTATAATACTCGTATTAAGAAGACAATGGGGTTATAGATTTTCTCGTTCATTGCAGGTGGGAGGTTAAATTTTTCTGATCTTTCTGGATGACATTTTGACTGTATGAACAAATTTTGAAATTTATAGATAATATTTGTCCCAAGAATCTACTTGTAGAAATTTATTGTTGAGTGCAAACAACAATGTTTTAGAACAATAGATACAGTAAGACACCATTTATGTAAATACTCACATAGAAAACATTTCCTACGTATGCCTGTGGGAAGAATATTAGGAAGGGGCAAAGTTCTGTTGTCAAAAAGGACATTACCCTCATCTTTCTGTTAGTTTCTTTACAAAGAGAATTTACAAAACACTTAATGTAGTTAAAAATTAAGTTAAAGACTTTTAAGAAAAATGTCAAGGCTGCATACATATTTATTTCCAAGGCCATGATCATTACATTATTTATATTATCAAAAATGAAAAATAATGTCAATGTCCCACAAAAGAGATGAGTTTTTAAAAGTGGTATGTGTGTACAGTAGACTGCTTTTTAGCCATTTGGGGCCAATTTTAAGATCATTTCATAGATTTGGCCCTTCCTGGGGTTGAAACTAGAAAAACCACAGTAGAATATTTAGACATCAGTCAGTGTTCACAAAATGTTGCTAAATGAAAGATACAGGTGACAGAACATTATTTACAGTATTACCCTATTTTTGTAAGACCAAATAATGTGTGTGTGTGTTGTATATATATATATATATATATATATATACAAATATATTTAACTTCTCTTTATTCACAGAAGAATAACTGAAAATAGGCTTACCAAAATGTTAGCATTGGTTGGCTGCAGGTGAGATGAATATATAGCACTTTCGTTTTCTTGTGTTGTCCCTTATTTTCTGAATTTGTGGCAGCAAACATTTATTGTCAATTTTTTTTAAGTTATTAAAAATAACTTCTGCTTTTATAAGGGGGCTTAGATTATGGAGACCACCAGCTGAATTCTCCCCCCAACTCCGCCTCCCAAGCCGCATCTTAGAATTGGGTGCCCATAGATGTGGAAGGAAACTTAAAGGTCACCAGGCTCAACCCATCTCCTTTTTAGACCAGGAGACTGAGGCCTGTGCCAGGGGTGTGACCAGGCAGAGGCCACGCGGCTGGTCAGCAGCACTGGGGTCTTCTCACCCCTCTTCAAGTGTTCCTTCCTCCAGGTCCCTGCACACATGGGATTCCCCTAGAGATGCAGAGAAGAAAAACTCCACTTCCGCCTCTTGCATGGGAACAAGTCTCTGAACAGGCTTAGCTATCAAGCAAGTATATCATGTGTTCTGAGCACAAATCCAAGATAAATTTAAAAGCACCATTATTTTATGATGACTACTAAAACTTTAGAAAACATATTGTCAGTTAAAATGGTAAGATAGTGAGAAGCATTCCAATTTCAGATATGTTTCAATGTAAAAAAAGGCATCCTAGACTTAGATGAAATACGATAATTATTACCACCATAAAAATATGAAGGTGTTACCATGTATACTTACAATTTCTAATTTAATGGCTGTGTTAGAGAGGGTGTGGCTACAGAGACCACAGCCAGTTAAGCTCTTTTTCAGGAGCCCCCCAGTTCTGCTCTGAAGAAGCCTTGATTAACTGACCTAGAAGGCAAGCTGGGCTGGATTTTTTTAGAATCACAAACTGACAGAACTAGAAAGGTCTTGAGACAGGTAAAATATACAGATGTTAACATATAGAGTCATTTATTTAAATGATGCATTTAAAACATTGAACTTTGAAAAAGAAAATATCTTATTCAGAAGTTGGGCTTAAAGAATCCCTACTTTTATCATATGTTGGGGAAATAACTCATAATACATACTTAGGTTATCTGTTTGGGACAAAAGTATATATGTGAGTTGAAACTGCGTTGTTTTTATTATTACACTGATTTTTCTTTAACTGATAATTTAAAATAGTTTAACAACCTGATAACATATTAACTCACAAATGTTATATGTTATAACTCAAATACATTAGATGTAAAAGGAACCAGCTATAGTTAAGAAAATACACTTAAAGGATAAACTCATTTCTTGAGTGTATGATCATGGGCAAATTGTCAGATCACTCCCTGCCTCAGTTTCTTTATCTGTAACAGGAAAAAAACTGGACTTTAGTAGGCGCTTTCTATAAGTAGTTTGCGCAGATAGAAGTAAATGCTTTTTCCCACTTATTTTGTCTCATAAAACTTTTCCAAATTATGACAAATCTCCCACCAAAGTTATTACTCTACTTTCTATCCTTAACTTCCCAACATGGTCTAGTTAGTTTTTCCTCTTTTATTCTATCGTTTCCACCAGCTGATCCCAGCTGGTACCCACAAATCTCAAGGCCTGGGAAGTAGAGGGTAGATAAATAGTAAGAAGGTTTCTGACATCAGGGTTGGAGTATAGATATAAGAAGTTTTCTCTTCTTAGGATTGGAGGAAAGACCTATACTTTGAAATCAGTCAAATTAGGGTCTGAATCCTGTCTCTGATGTCTCCTAACTGTATGACTAGTAATCTCTACTAGTTCCTCTCCTGAAAAGTGATGATAATTAATACTTACCTTGCAGGATTATTGGGTTAGAATTAAATAATATAATTTATCTAAAATATTTATTCTAAAAATGGTGGCTATTATAGACTTTTAGCTCTGTTCAGGGAAGAAAACAGAAGTTCCTGCCCAGATCTCTAGACAAGATGTAGATGTTTGCAGTTGCTGTGGACTTTCCAAAAATTTCAGGCTAAAACACCTCTCCAATTAAAAAAAAAATTTAATTAAAAAAAATTTAATTCTAAGAATAAACAAAACTGTTATATTTGGTAAATTTTTTTAAATTTAGATTAGAAAAGTTTTACTGGCTAACAAATTTACTCACACGTGTTGAATAGCTATGTTAGGTATAAAAGGAAACCAGCTGCAATTTTTAATACAGTGAATGGGGTAAACACTCCAGAAAATGCACAAACTGATCCAAACGTTTACAAACCAAGGATTCTTCTGAGACTCAGAGCCCTGACTTTATGTTTGTTTTAAATAAAGTAAAGGAAAACATAGAGAGCCAAGCTTTGTTCATACTTGAATTATGTACTTTACATAAGCCATGGAATTTAACTTTAACCCACAGCACTGAAACACACACACACACACACACACACACACACACACACACACACACACATTAGCTCAGCCTGAAGAACAAGACCGCGAGCAAGTAAGAACGTTAATCAGAGTGCAAGATGCCCCCTCATTGCTGGCCCTGTCTTCCAGCCTGCTCCTGCCAGATTATTTCAGGTTCCTTGTGCTTGACTCGTTTAAGTGGCAGAAACAGGTTAAAAGTTTCATGGTGGAAAGGGATTTGATTTTTAAAATAATATTTATGCGCATGCCCTGAGGAGGTTGATGAAGGACATGTAATTTTTTAAAATCATAAATGAATGAATACCCTTGCTACTTGTAACCATGACAAAGCTTAAATAATTCAGGCGTGAGTATGGGTTTTTAAAAATACAAAACAGGATTTACTAGTTGAAAAATGTCTGCCTAAACAAGCTCATCCATCTGAATACTTGCTACTACTGCTCAAATTTAACCCAGGCAGGCTCGGTAAAAGCGCCGGGTTTGTGCCGTAAGCGTTGTGGAGCGTTGCGAAACAAGCCAATACATACGTGGCTTTTAGGCTCATTTTTACACAGAGGGGACAGAGAACACAGCAGGGAGTTTGGCTACCGCCTACCCTGGTACTGGGTGTATATCCTGACATCCGGCTTATGAGTGCCAGTAGGGGGTCTGATCACCCACGCCACCTTGTCCTTGTAAAGAAGTCATAGTGCTGTTCACGTGTCTAGTGGGAGTCTGGTGTGAAGTTCAGTCGTTGTCATTGTCATTTATTATCCCAGAAAGAGGAAACAGAGACTTAGTTCTAGGTGGCCATAGTTGATTCCAGATTGTGTAGAATCACATGCTTATAATTTGTGAGTAGTTTAATGCGAATTTCTAGCTTTCAGATGTCATTAATGGGCAGTATCTGAACAGATGCTAATAGCATCAAATGCCTGGGTGTTTCTTTCAAATTTCTCCTACCCCAGCCTGAGGACCCTGCTTTGTAGCGAGATGACCATATGTTAAACCTTGTGCTCAGAATGCTAGTCTTTCTAATTCTCATCCATAGTAAAGGAAGGATTGGCCTAAGGACACTCTGTTCTAATTTTCTGTCACTGTAAGTGCTAACCAGAACTCATAGAGCAGGGTCATGGGGGTGGGGAAGATGGTTCCACCACTGATGTTAAACCAGAGCTACTGTTTTTGGTAGAGCCATGTTTATTCTTGAAATAGTTATGAAGGGGAGAGGCGCTCCAAAGAGAAGAGGCCTCCATGTGGTTCAGGTATGATTGAGCATTTGCACAACCGAATTGAACTCAGAGACTTTAAAGTGTGTGAGGTAGAAGCGTGCAGGGTACTTCCCACATGTTAAGGTAAAAATCATTTGTGTTCTGGGGAAGGATATAGAATGAGAGCTAGAAACAAAAGATCTAGTTGTGAAATCTAGTACTGAAGTTAAAAGGTCTGAATAAATTTTCTCCTTTAAAAAATTTCTGGGAAACTTGAATGTCTTCCTAACCTGATTATTTTTAGCTTGTCCCTACAGAAGATAGAGGCGTTTGAAAACTAACAACCCCAGAAAATATTTCATTTTTTGTACAAATGTTTTTGTACAAATTAATTAACATTAGCATATTCTGTGAAGCAAAAGGTAATTAAGGACTTCTGGGGAGAGAAGAAGAAGAAAATGTAAATATTATATATTCAAAATCAGTATCATAGCATTTTATAAAAATGCTGGCTTATGTCCAGGATCTGAGGGTGGGAGTGGGTCTGGTTTCTTTGTAACTAAAGAAATAGAGTGGAAAAGAATCTGTTCTATTTCCTTAAAAATAAAAGACTTTTTGTTTTATACAGCATGGCAAATGAAATGCTTTTCTGTGTTTTACCTGCCAGCAGGGTCTGGAGGAAATTTTTCTAGCAAGCAACGCTGATTTCCTCTCTTTGGGGACATGGTGACACTGGTTTTGCAGTGAAACAGTATTTGCTTATTAGGCATTTCTTCAAAATCCTGAATAAGCAGCTCTTTCCACTTCTTTTTGTTCCACATGTTAAACATTTCATTGCAATTTGGATTCAATTGTGTGTGTCTGTGTGTGTGCGCGTGTGTGCATATTGATAGAAAGGAATGAAAAGGGGGTGCATAAGAATTCTTAAAGGTTTTTATATAAAAAATTAATCCTTCATAATTATGTATTGGAGTCTACAGAAGGTGATTTGAATTTATTACATACAGCCAAACCAGATCCCATCAATGTCAAGCAGCGGGGGTAGGGAGATGGTGCTGAAGAAGACGTGAAGATGTGGTGTTTGAGTAGATGAGATTTAATTTTCGGAAAACATTTCACTCATAAAATGGATAGCACCCCAGTGTCAGCGCTGACCTCCATGATGTCAATGTCATTGTGCAGGCAGAGCTAAAATAAGCCTCAAAGTAAAACAAAGAAACATTGCATGTCAGCACTACATGATTTCTTCTCTTACAGTATGTATCATCTATAGTCCTTTGGTGTTCCTGTTAATGGCTTGTCACTTTAAAATTTAGCTTTTGATGGGGAAGGAGGAGAAAAATCATTTTACATTTGCTATGCTCTAAGCAAGCATATTATGCTGCTGGTAGTCTTAGCATTATTTAGGTCAGTTTACTAAGGATAGCTTTTGTCGCTCATGAAAGTAAACTGTATATCGAAAGGAACCAGCACCAATTTATTTTTCTGAACTGATTTAATTTTGCTTTTAAGCTTAAGAAAATTCATTCACATTTTGATAGAACTCTGTCTGGGGAGGTATCTGCCGTTCAGTACTTCAGATACGTTTCGCAGGATACATTTACACTGCTTGTGGTTAAAGGTTATAGCACAGATACAGACAGCTGATCATGCATTCTTCTACAAGCCTGCCAGCACCATCTAGGATTTTGAAAAACAATCTAGAAATGCTATGCCCTTCATCAGAATTATTCTATACTTTGCAGTAGCTTAAAAGTTCTTTTTGTTGGTGCTGTTAGGAATTCTATGAAATTAGCAATCTATCAAATGCATCCGGACCGATACATACTGAACTGAGAGCTTTCTTCAAGAAGAGGATATGTCAGTATTCATCCCAGCTTATTTTCTTCCTTAGCAAAAGGACTGTTGGATTCTCAGAAGCAGGACATATTCATTGTGCAGCAGCTCTGCTTAAGTGTATGAAATGCCTTCTATGTCTGGTTGCGGAATTTGGAGTTTGCTAAACAGTGTTTGGTGATTGGGCTCATCTTGCATCACCAGTTGATGACATTTTTCTTTGTTCCCTCCTACCCAGTTGAACCAAGACTCTGAGGCTGATATGCAATGTCACTTACAACATTAATCAGATACTGCATTTAAGGTGAGCTGTCCCTTGCCTCCTCCTTCCCTAGTGCTCGTGTGCTGCATGCAGTGCGTACCGTGCCTCTGCGAGCCTAAAATGGCAGCAGGATTAGCCGTGCTTGTGCTGTGTGTGCATGCTGTGTAGAGAATTCATTACACGTTGCCTGGTAGTTGAGATGTGGGTATGTAAATGCTCGGTATGCCATATCATCTGGTAGCCAAGACCTGTTTTTGCCTCATTACAGCCTTAGATAAATATCTCAACACCACCTTTCAGTTCCGATTCACTTGCTTCTGGATGTTTGTTTTTCATCACATTCAAAATAGGATTTTACCTTTTCTTTTTTAAACAAAGCCAAAGGGGGGGGAAACATCCTAAAAACAACAACAACAACAAAACTCTGCTACCAGATGGTGTTCCCCTTCCTTCTTGCATTTGCTGTCTTTTAAATAATGTATGTTGTGTTGTTAATTTATGTGAATATCAAATTAAAGCACTTGAAACTTACGTATTTATTATGCAGGTAGGAGGCAAGGTAGAATCTATTTTTAACTCTTTTGCACTCCGTGGTTGCAAACAACTTGAGTTGTCAAATTTGTATTTTCAGCGCTGGTATCAGTGACTTGATTTTCAGCAGACGTGACAGTGGCCTTTGCAGTGGTCAGCTCCCGGCTTTGAACTCTCAGAGGAGGAAGGGAAAAAAATTCAACACACCATCTCCTTGGTTTTCAGCCTCAGAGAAACCTTGGATGAGAAACTTCTTTTTTCAATCCTATTTTCCTGTTGATAAATTCAGTTCTCGTGATCGCAGTACATTCAAGCTGTTCTGCGTATGAAATTTTTTGTGTGTGTGTGACAATTACATCTAAAACTTGTGAGCAAGAAGACGGAGAAATCAGGTGGTTGGTCTCCATCGTTTTCCATAAAAATGGCTGTGTCTTGTCATGCTAGCACTGCATTAAGTGATACATACAGGTAGGTTCAAATTTGCATGTTTTATAGATTATTTTGAGCCGTACAGCAAGAACATTAGTTGGATTAAAATATGACTTTTAAAACAAAAATTTTAAAAAGGCAGTTGTGATTTTTTGGGGGGAGGGTATTAAATTGGATAGCCTCTCCTATTGATATATCACATAAATATGTAGCTTCTAAAAATTTATAGAATGATTCTGTTGTAAATGTGAGATGATGCTTTCCTTTTAAAAAATAAAATGTATAATAGGTGTGGCGCCATTAGACAACAAAGGAATTTTTTTAAAAGTCTATTGATTCAGCTCCATTTTAGCCTGAAACTAAAAATAAATGGGTTTCTAGGGATAATTTCGAAGAGCGCAAATAAGCTTAATAAGAAATGTTAAAAATATTTAAATTTTAAGAAGCGGTCTTTAAACGTGTTTTATGAAAGATGAAAATAAAGACTTATATGCTTCCCAAATCAAACGTAAGTAATATATAAGAATAAATAGACTATTTGTATATGTATTTGGAGGGGACATGAGGAGTTACAATTTTTAAAGGGGCAAATATTAAATATAGATAGTCCTGTTAGAAGAAACAGAGCTTCATTGAGCTCCTGGACTGGTTCACTGCAGACCAAACAGCTGTGGTTCTATAAGTACCAAATTCTGGCACTTTTCAAAAAATAATTTCATGAGCTTTTTCCTTTAAGCATAACTTCTCAAATATATTTTAGTTTCACGTTAACACCGGGCCAGAAACTGTTTCCTTGGTAACCAAATCCTATTTAAAAATGCTGTAACATAAATGCAAAAGGTCTTTAAAAAAAGGAGCAAATGTTTATTGAAATTTTTACAGTTCTTTTCCTTCACAAATAGAGCCTGAATTGGTTTTAGATGTTTTTAAATGCAATCTTCAAGCTTTAAAAATTAAACCATATTTCTACACATCAGAGAAAGCTTGCACAATGGGAGTTTTTTCTTCCTTCTTTGTCCTCATTACTTTCTAAATTAAGGTTTTCTTTGTAATGTGCTCCAAAATGCTGGTCGAGGTTTGTGTACAAAAGTGTAGTTTCATTATCACAAGTCCACCAGCGCCACTGAAACAAAAGGTATTTCAGAAATTCTGAATACCAGAAAATGCTTATGCTCTTGTTTCCTGGACCCCTCCGTTGGTAGTCTCAGAGCTCTCAGAAGACGGAAGGACCCAAACCCAAGCCCATCCCCAACGAAAAGTATGCACCGAGCTTTTTCTGTAGGTGTGTTAAGGGGAGGAGGAGGATGCCAAACCTGAAACCTGCCTGAAGTTAGCTCCCCTGTGAAGAACATTGAAATTCAACACCATCTGCGCAATTGGTTGCTTTATCCAAGCAGTTTGTCTAATACTCCACAGCACTGTCTATAAAATCAAACCCTTTGTAGGCTAATGGTTTGTTGTTGTTGTGTTTTCTTTTCTTTTCTTTTTTTTTTTGAGGCTGACAACTATTTTACCTGGAGTCTTTCTGGCTCAATTATATTAGAACATGATTCATCTTACAGTGATTTTGTTCTCTGGGCTTGCTGTGAAATATTCTTCCTGCAACACCTTTTTTTTTTTCGGCTGTGCAGAAGCCATTTTCCTTCTTGCCTGTGACTTAAAATGCTGAGTGCATTTTGAGTATAGCATCAATCAGAAGATCGTAAACTGAAGGGAAATGTCAGAAACCTGATTCAGTATTGCCTATTTATTTTAGTGCCAGTACATGAACAGTTGCAGTAGGATCAAGCTAATTGCCATTCGCTTTTTGGCAAATAATGAGCCAGGCATCTGTAATTAAAACACTACTGCTATTCAGAAAGATGACAACTACTGTATCTTCTGTTTTGATAGGCCAATACAAATTACTCATTTTGAACCCATTTGAATCTTAATTACAAGATTAGATGGATGCGGTGAAATTGTTTCACCATAAAAATGAATGCTTGATAGATTCAACAGTGTATTTCCCTATAAAATGTCGAACCTTTTCGTTTTTACGTCAAAAAGTGTGGTTACGTCATCTTGTTGTAGATTTTCATATATAATAATTTTTTGAGGCATTACTTAATTATATGGCTCTTGGTCTTGCCAAAAAGAATTTTAAACACAATTCAAGAAGCTAGAAAGCCAAATAAGACTGTTGGGGAGCATGTTGCACCATTGTCATTCTAATAAATGGGCCAGTGGATAGAAGAATAATTATCATTTATTACTTTGTTGTGTTTCGCCTTAATGCTTTCCCTTCATATTTCACAGAAATGTTTACAAGGCACAAAACCTTCCTAAACTTACCCATTTATAATTATTAGTGAATTTCCTACATTAGCTAGAAACTCTTCCTGCCAATTGTAGAGGATGGTACTTACTCCCTCTCATTGTTTAAAAGACTATGCTTAACCCATGTATGCTTTTGGGCCAAGGTGTTTATACTGGGCAGGCCAGAGCAGGTGTGACAGGAAGATGTGCAAACAACTGCTTTGTTCTCTTCAAAACGCAATGGGCAAATTTGTGGCTTTCTGCCTGAATGATTTATAGTATACAGTTCTCAACTCCTTTTTTCTTTGGGGAATAGGAAATGTTTTTCCAGGCTTTACCTCAGTAGAAATAGCAAGATTGCATTTCTTATTGCTGAAGTGATGTTCGCCTACCTTAACCACTTTTATGGACTATCTGTAGATGGACTGCTGGCCAGGCCGTGACTTAGAGCCTCTTCGATAGTTGGTATGGGGAGAAGGGTCTAGAAAAAATCTAGTACCTTTCTCTTTAGTACTAAGTAATACAGATCTTTGAATTCTTGGTAATATGTGGTTCTTTCCAATAGCTCCTTTCCATGGGAAATGCTGTTCTTAACTCTTGATAATTAACTATTCAACACATTTATTAAGTACCTACTATATGCCAGACACTGTTATACCAGAGGCCTTACTTCTCGTGAAACCTGCCTCTAGTTGAGGGGAGTGAACAAAAATAAGTATGTAAATAAATATCTAAAGCAGACAAGTGTTGTGAAGAAAAATAAAAGCAAAAAAACCCCCACAAAAAACAGTGAGGGTGGCAGCCTGGAGACAGGAGAGAGCACTTTGGAATGGCTGGTCAGGGAAAGCCTTCCCGAGAAGGGGGCAGTTAACTGGAGATGGGCATGATGAGAAGAGTCTAGTTGGGTGGAGATCTAGCGGGGAACATTACCAGGCAGAGGGAGCGCTTGTCCTCAGAATGCAGACTTTCCTTTCTGTGTTGAACTATTTCAGAGCCAGAGATGACAACTTTGTGGGACAAGCCTTACCCAGCTAAGTTTCAGCCCACAGTGACAGTACACTGGGCCCTGGTGACTGGTTTTAGCCAAACTCCTAAGAGTTATTGCCCGTTGCTCAACGTCTTAGACCATTGGCCACAATGAAGCTTCCTGAGACAGTGTGGTGTGACTCAGGGCATTGGAGTCCTTGGTGGTGATGAAATTCTGGCAAAGATTTAGTACAAACCCAAGAAATCCACAGAAAAAAGACTATTCAGCACAAGGAAATTTCTGGGAGGTCTCTTGCTTTATTTTTCATAAGAACTCCAGAATTTAAACTCACAACAAAACATCAAGGTCACCATTTACTTTCATTTTGTTCACAGGCAAATGGAGGAAGGGGATTCCCCATCTTGCCCATAGATTGTCTTTGTCCTCTAATGCCTCCCAACACAGTGAAGTTTAAGTTTTGCCAAAGTGCTTTAGCTCTACAGCCGTCTTTGCCTGTCGCTGGCTTCCTAAAGACCGTACGTGGGGTGATATCTCTCTATTGGAGCAAATAGCACTCAGGAGATTCTTCTTAAGAACCAAAATTCTTTTATGCTTTTCAGGTTAATGTGCTATTGACGGTTGGAGGAAAAAGGACTAGTTTGCTATACGAGTTAGAAACTATAGGATCCTTCTAAAATTGATTTGTGATGTAGTGGGCTGCTTATCACACAGTAGAAGTGGCCTTGCTGGCCCTCACGTTATTGCCTCCTTGCGCTCCCCTGGGTTTTCAGTGGCCCTGAAATGCAAACCCTGCATAAAGAAAAGCTTGCTCTGGTCCTTCATAGGAGAGTATTGCCCGCCAGTGGGGGAGGGGCCTTCAACAATTCAGTTCCTGTCTGCGAGCCAGTTGTTGAGCATGCACTGTGAAACAGACCCTGCTGTAGTCCCGGCAGAACCGACTATGGTCCAGCACAATTGAGAGCAAAACGAAGGGGCTGCTGGGTCTCTTAGTGCCCTTTGTACTGTTTCTTAAAGGCCAGTCTGAGGTTTTGGGGGTCAATCTGCTGATGGCAAGGATGCTTCCTGCCTGGGACCCTGGGTCTTGGCCTCACCACCTTTCCATGATGTTTTGGCTTCTAATAAGCCACCGTATGTCTAGCTGCCCTGCTCCAAGTTGGCCTGCCTGCATTGCCAGGTGACCTCAATAACAGCTGCGACTCTGTCTCATTTGTGAGCAGATGTTAAGTACAGAAGCCCTTGAATGCATAAATTTGAGTCTTTGATGCAGGCAAGGTGCTTTTGCTTTTCTGCCTTCCCTAGTTGCCAATGGGAGTTCTCCTGTTGGCTGTTCTCTGGAAGCTTTCTGGGCAGCAGAAGTCTGAGACCAGTTGTCAGACCCCTTGTCTTTATTAGGTCATTCCAGCATGGGACTCTCGTTGCCTAAACATCTCATTGACCAGAAAATTGCTCTTCTGATCTTGTAACTTATTTTGCGTCTTCTCCTTTAATGGCCCCTTCCCCCTACAGCCATTCCTGCTCAGAGTGCCAGTCTGGCCCCGTGTTCTACACTCACAATATTACAACTGCCTTTGGCCTGTTTGTTTCCTGGTGCTGCTTTGTTTTTAAATGCCAATGTAACCATTTGTTCTGCAGTCATGAAAAGCACTAGAGCTTTCATGATTTGCTTTAAATAATAAAATAGACCTCATCCTTTGCGGCCAAATGGATATTTTGAAATCCCCTTTCCTTTTGCCTTCTAAAATCTCCCATCCTCTCTGAAGCCTTGCTCTAATTAGAGCCTCGCTGTCCTGCCCACCTTCCTGAGTGTCGAGCATGACGTGGTGTCCCTGCCCCGAGGGCCTTACCAGCCAGTGAGAGGACAAAACAAAAGCCACCAGCTGAGAATGTGGTTAAATCCCAGAAGGGCAGTGCCCTTGTGATTGTGTTGTTGCTGTGTTGTTTTTGCCTTTTCTTTCTTCAGCTGAGGAAGGGAAGAGGGGAAACTTCAGTAGGCAAGCGGGGGAGCTACATTATTGAAAAATTCTCTAAAATCCACAGGGTGTTGGGGAAAAGATGTGAAAGAGAAGAGGGTGGCATCTGGGAGGCAAAATGGGGAGATGCTGCAGACTGGGAGAGCAAGTAGAGGGTGGAGTGGGGCCAGTGCAGAAAATAAGAAAGAGGGAACAAAAGGAGCAGTCAGGAGGCAGGCTTGGGCAAAACAAAAGGAGATGCTGCTGGGTAGGTCCTGGGGCTGGGGGTGCATGCTAAGGGTGAGGGTGGGGGGTTGCAATTAGAAAAAGAAGGCTCCTGAAGCCCCTAAATGCAGGCTGCAGGCCTGCTGCGTACGTGCAGGGTGCTATGATGTCCAGCCTGGCTTCTGTCATAATGTTGGCCTTGTGGCTTAATTGTCTGATGCTAGCGATTATAAAGAGCTTACAGATTGATGTCATTGAAGGCAATTGATCCCAGGATCTTAGGAAGTTTCCCTCCAGGCTCCTATTTTATGTGCTGAGGATGACGGAGGGCCCTCTACTCTCCTCTCACTCTACTATATCTGGTTAAGCGTTAAATCAAACAAGCAGACATTTTACATATACTGTGGCCAAGTGCTTTTGGTCTTCTACAAAGCTCAGACTAGAGATATACCCAAAATACCTGCAAAAATTGAGGTGGTTGTATAGGTACTTATATAACAAAGGAAAAAACAAATTCCCACAAAATTTTTATTGATGGAATAAAAATAAAATAATAACATATAATATTACATATAATAGCATATGAACTGCCATAGATACATGCATAACTGTGTCTATGTTCCAATAACCTTCATTTATGGACATTGAAATGTGAATTTCATATAATTTTCAAGTTATGAAATATTCTGCTTCTTTTGATTTGTTTCCCCCAGTAATTTAAAAGTGCAAAAACCATTCTTTTGTTTGTGGACCATATAAGGCCAGGTAGGCGACTGGATTTGGCCTGCAAGCCATAATTTGTCAACTCCTTTGCTAAACCAAAGCCTGCAAACTGGGGACCCCAGATCCAGCCCACATGTGTGTTTTGACTTCTAATAAGATTTTTTTTATTGAAATCGGTTGCCACTGTTCTTATTATCTAATTTTTATTTAATTACTTAAAAAAATCATTGTAAAAGTAATATTATACCTACTGTGAAGTAACTAGAATGTCAGCATATTGGCATATATCCTTTCAGTCTTTTATCTATTCATGGTGAATTTTGTATTAGTTGAGATAATATATTTTTAGACAGTTGTATATCTGTCTTTTCACTTAATATCATAGCATAAGCATTTCATCCCATTTAAAAATCCTTCATTAACATGGCCTTTTACAACTTTATGATGGAAATCACAAATATATGTCAAAGCAGAGAAATTAGTTTAATAAACCCTCTGTATTGCCATCACCCAGCTTCAACAATTCTCAACTGCTGGGAGTCTTGTTTCATTTAAATCCCCTTCTGTATTATCATATTTTATCTCTAAATATTTCAGTAGGATTCTCTGAAAGATTCTAAAAGAATGTCTTTTCTCAGGAAATGAATGCTGAAGTACTTAGAGATAAAGGAGAATGATGTCTTACAATTCAGATGGTTCAGGAAAAAACATAACTAAGTAAATAAATAATTGAATCTGGGAGTGGAGTATACAGGAGTTCTTTGTACTATTCTTGCAACTCTTCTTAGGTTGAAATATTTCCAAATAAGTTTTTAAAATGTAGATAGATAATTTTATATATGGGTTACTAAGAAAGAAAAATAACCCCAGTACTATTATCATACTAACAGATAACAATAATTCTTTAATGACATCAAATATCATAGCCAGCATTCAGATTTCTTCAATTAGATCATTTTTTTAAAGCAATTTGTTTTGTTCATAATCACAGGTCCAAATAAGGGCAATATAGTACAGTTTCATTTACTCTGTAGGCTTCCCTTCTCTTTCTTTTATCCTTGCTATTGAGCTAAAGAAAATTGGTGAAGAAACTGTTTTATCCATAGAGTTTCCCACAGTCTGAAATTTGATGATTGCATCTCTTGGTGTTCTTAACATGTTCCTCTGTTTCACATATCCCCATTAAATTGGTAGTTACATCTAGAGGCTTGGTCAGATTCAGATTCCATTTTTTTTTTATAGAAATCCAGAATTTGGCTGTCAGTAATTTCCACAGGGCTAGCATTCCCAAATGGCAAAAATCATCTAGGCCTGGGTAGTGAGCCCTCTCCATCCCCACCCCCACCCACCCATTTAAGTGGAGTATGAATTTCTGTAGGTCCTAGCTCCTACCACTTCCATCAGGCAGCGTCCCACGTTTACCTGTCTGGTTCCCAGAGGCATCCAAAGTCGACACACCTGCTCTAAACACTGTCTCTTCAGGAGCTTTGGAAGATGTTAAAATAATCTCAAGATGTTTCAGGAGTGTGGTAGAAATTAGAGAAAATGATTTGAATAGGGACAACCTTAAAAGTTTTAAGGGAGAGAGATAAGCAGAAATATAAGGGAAGCCAAGTGAAAGAGCACAGGATGAAGGAAAAAGGGAAAAAAGTAAATAAGGAAATAAAGAGGGCTCCAAGTATGGGAGATGGGATGAGTTATGTATTCCTAACCCTGGTGGGAAACAGAGGAAGCATGTGCTTTTAAAAGGGACATCGCTTTGGTCTTTTTATGTGAGATCACAACAATATTGAAACCTTAAAAAGAAAGGGAGCAGCTAGCAATAAATTAGCCAAAGGTCCCATTCAGAAAGCACAAGCAGGCATCCATAGCATAACAGAGATTGTGTGGGAATTAAAGGACATGAGGTAGAAAGCAAGGAAAGCCTCCGAGAGTGGGCCACTGGGAAAGGATCGGGAGCCATGATGCGGTGGTGGTGAACTGGTAGAAATTTGCGTGGAGAGAATCTTGAGATGTTGAGATTTTTTTCTGATTTGCAAATAATATTGAAATGAAAAGTATTATAAAGACAAAGAAAATATATTTGTTTTGGAAAGAATAAACCTTTACAGAAAAGAATAAAATTATGACAAGTTGGGATATTCCTGGAAATTTCCAGATAGTTCCCCATACTCAGAAGAATGATTAAGAGAGAGAATCTGACTGGTTATGAGGAAGGGTGGAAAATTTTGAAGGACAGGCTGCTTATATAAGTTTTAGGCTGTGGCGTTTGAAACCATTGCCATGGTATTTAGTTACTAATAACAATTTGGGGAAATCTACTTGCTTCTGGGGAAACATTTGACTGTAATGAGAAATAAACGCCACTGTTTGTGAATTCCCAAGTAAATGTAAGGAGCCATTCATGTACTAAGCCTCTTAGGAAAACCAGAACTGACTTGACCTGAACAAGCTGTTGACAGTATCCGATCAAGGTACCACTGAGAACGCATTAGCAGTACAAGAAGGTGGGCTGTGGAGTCATACCTGGGTTTAAACCCTCTATGTCACTCACCCTGGGAGTCTGGCAGGTGAAGCATAGAAAGTTTCTAGAGTATAAGGGTTGCTTGGCAAATTCTATGATTTCTATCCCTCAGATGGTGGGAATTTAGAGCTCAGGATACCTGACTTCCAGCACTAACAACAGCCACAACAGCTTGTGCCTACAGAACATTTAGTGTGTGTCAGGAACTACTGTAGATGCTTTGCATAATGCATTACCTCATCTAATTATTAAAAAAAAACCATACAAGGTAGGCATTTATTAAATTAGCCCTATTTTACAGATGAGTCAGTTGAGGCTGAAGGAGGTTAAATATCATGCCTGAAGTTGCACAGTATATGGCCTTGTGAATGGTAAAGCTGGGCTTCAAACTCAGATAAACTGAATCCAAAGGCCAGATCGCTTTTCTTCTACCACCTTCCACCTTCCATTTCCAGGGGAGCACAGCGAGCACTACCTCCTAGTAGCACTTACCAACCAATCCTGGCACTTCGGTTTTCACGGAGATCTTTGAATGATTTTCAGAGACTCCAAAAGACTCAATGGAAACATACAAACATGCTATTAGACCACAAGTTTCTGTAGGTTGGAATCCACTGTTAACACAAGTTAGCTCAGGTTTTGTAGCTTTGATTGGCAATTTGATATACAAAAACATTTCAGGTTTTCTGATTTGTTTTGTTTTATTCCAGATTTTAAGGGGGAAGATGAATCATTACTTAATAAATGCAACTTTATGGAGTAGATCTTTCTAAGCATGTGGCCTGTGGAGAGAATAAAGGGTACTTGACATCGAGGAGGTTGAGAACTGCTAGTGTACATGTGTATGCATGTTGCCCAACCTGCCAACTTTCAAAACCCTCCTTTATTTTTTTTTTTTTAAATTATATGATTCTTTAATTTGACATGGAATCAATATTATTTTCCTTTGGTTATTATAAAATGTTTTACGGACTTTGTACTTAATGATGTGATCTACTTGATTGTCAAAATGATTACACTCATAAGATGGTCAGCAACTGGGGTGCAGAGTTGCAAACAGTGAATTCCAGGATGTGAATCAAGCAAAAAAAGATGTTTTACCTTTTTAAGTTAAAGCCTGGGGATCAATCTTTTCTAAAGAAAAATTTAAAATAAGATTCAGTACTATGAGGACGCAGTACTGTTGTTTTTAAAAACAAACAAAAACGTGTAAATGAGTGTGCACTAGGCTGTTAGCTCCACAAGGAGAGTTTGTGGCAGGCCCTCAGTAAATACTGTCTCTATGAGCAGTCTCCGAATCTAGGAAGAAAGATTCCAGCAGGAGGTCAGTGCCGTTTCTTTAAGGAAGAGGAATGGGTCTTTTGCGTGGAATAGCTTTTATACTATGTTTGGAAAAAATCCAGGCCTCTCCTGACAGCCATGGGAAAGTATAGGTGACACCCTTTTCCTGAGAAGATGATTAAAGTTTTAATTTAATGCACATGACTTTCTCGCAGTCCAGCCTCTCCCAAGTGTGCAGGGTTAAGATGCCGTCTTGGGGTCTAGGTGGGCTGCCCAGGGACCCCTGTGCGGACGGGGACTTATGGCCATGGACCCGTCACTGGCCAGCTGGGCTGTTCTTTTGGCAGCTTGTGGTCGTGGCCTCTGCTGTCCTCCCAGAGGAGTCTGAGGCGCCGGCCCCCCGGATTGGTCTGGGGCCTCTCATGTCCCCCACCCTCCCCCAACCCCAACACGTCGCCGCCGCTCCTGCGTTGGACTTTAAAGACTCGTGGACCGTCGTGGGTGCCCTCGCCGCCCCCTGGGTGGGTCTGGGGACTTGTCGATCCGCTGTGGGCCCAGACCCCTGTGCCGCTGAGGCCTTCCAGGCCTCATCCTCCGCGCGGGGTTTCCCGCAGCTCCCCGCCCGAGCGGGCACGGGGGTCGGGCCGCGTCCTCTGCCCCGCGCCGGGGGCGGGCCGGGCCGGCAGAGCCGATCCGCCGGCGTCCATTTTCTGGGCGGTGCTGTGCGGCGCTGCGACTGGACTCGCGGGTCCGGAAGCGCCATGGACCCCCGGGGAAGCGCGCCCGCCGGGGAGCAGCCGGGCCCGTAAGTGCCTTTCGCGGGGTCCAGAGCCGAGCCAGGGTGGGCGCGGCGCGGCGCGGCGGGCGGGCGGGCGCAGGGCGCATCCTGCTGGCCCCGCATCTGCCCAGGAGGAAGCCCCGAAGCCCGCCTGGGTGACTCTCCCGCAGCGCTCTCCAGTGTCGCAGGCGCCGGGAGCAGAGCTGCGGGGCAGGGCGCGCCCGCAGGTGCCGGACTGGGCCGTGCGCCCTTGAGGGGGGCGGTGGCCGGGGTTAGGCAGGCAGGTTGCACCGCATCCCGAGGCCCAGAGGCGGGGGCCACGGGGGAATGTGCACGCGAGGGCTGGGGAAGTGTGGGCTCCAGGCTCGCAGGTTCGAGAACTGCGCCGACAGTCGCCGTCTCCTTCCTGGGACTGTGAATCGGACCGCGGTCCTGGCCCCACAGGAACCTGCCAATTTCCTGCGTCCGACACCAAGCCCCTAAAACTGACCGCGGCGTGCACAGGTGGGCCCTTCGTGAGGGTTTGCAATCTCAGCCTTGTACTTGTGCAGGAGTTAGGTCCGCTGTGTTGGTACAACACAATGGTCCGCTGTTAGCCACTTCTTTGCAGGGTATATAAGAATTCACCTTAGAGTTTAGTCGGTTTGTGGTGCCTCTTTATAACTCCCGCTCTGCCGCAGGTTAAGTGACTAATTCCATCCTGGACTTTGGCCCTAATTGAATATCTGCTTTACAGATCCATTATAGATGAAACTCTTTATGGAGCCTTATACATATTTTAAAGGTTAAAGACTTTTCTAATTGTCAAGTTCAACTACTTAGTCAGAATCTCATGGTTAATAAGCATAGGAGGTATTGTATCTAAGTGTAGTGTTTTTCCAAGAAGAGCAGGGATCCATTAGTGGATTGTGAAATCGGTTTAGTGGGCTGCTACTGGAATTTTGAAAAAAGATATAGGATATATAGAGCAATATAGAAAAAAAATAGAACAGAATAGAAAATGGCAGAAATGGTTGCACGTAATAAGCATAAGCACTGTTTTATGAGACTCTGTTTTTCAGTTTTTATAATATAGTTCTTTTTTTTTTTTAAATGGTGGGTCACTGTCAGGAAAGTTTTTAAAACCCTTACTTAGTGGTTGATAGCCAGGACTTTGAAATCACTTGAACCTGGGTTTGAGTTGGATGACAGTGAACAAATTCTGTAACCTCTCAGAGCCTCCATTTCCGTAACCGTAAAATCAAGGAATAATGTTCCTACATCTGAGGAGTGTTATGAAGATTAAGTGAGGTAACGTGTAAATCACTTTGTACACTGCTTGTCTTATAGTAGGTATGCAGTACATGCTAACTACAATTCCTGCCATTACTGAAAATGTCAAATCTGTCTAGTCATGGGACACTGTGATTTAATTTTTTCTTTTCTTCTTTTAAGATCTTGATGTGGAGGAGATGGAAGACTCAGAACGGAGGATTTTCAAGTGATTTGCAAAACATAGGAAACTGACTCTGTTAAGGCTGCTCTGTTCTAACTGAAGTAAGTAAATTTATGTCTCTCCTTAGTCCACATGAAATAGAAATGGTTTTTCTTCTGTGTTTTTACTGAGGGACTCTTAAGGGGTGCATGATTCACAGTAGTGATCCACCAGGCTTTGGGACTACAAAATGACAATAGTATTAAAGTAGCCGTTAAGGAGATGTGATGTGTGAGGTCCCTGTGATGAAGGGGGAGCTAAGTAAATGGGGCGTCAGGACAGCTGGTTTTTTGTTCCATTTCTGGCAAGGATTGTCGTGGGAACTTCTGAAATTCACATCATAGATCTTGGGCTTCCCCAGGCTGGAGGCACCAAGAAATGTCACTGAGGGTCAGAGAGGTTAGGTGATTCTTTAGGGTGTCCCAGTAAAAAGAAGCAGAGGCAGTGCTAGAACTCAGGTCTCCATTGCTCAGGGGTACACCAGCTTCAGGGTGTGTAATGGAGCAACCCCTGTGCTAGGCACTGCGGATAGGAGCGCAAAGGGCCCAGGACATTTACAGAAAAGTACTTAGCACATTAATGCTATCTTAGAAGCATCAGCGAAGTCCCAGATGGTGATAATAACAATTGTCATATGCCAGGCAGTGTGCTAAGGGCTTTAAATGCAGTATTTTAATTTATGCCTGACAATATTCCTATGAGGTAAGGAGAATAGATGTAAAGACTTGAGATACGAAATTGGAAGCAGCTCGTGGAGGGCTTTGCATCTCATCCTACGTTTAACCTAAACAAGACACTATGCTAGGACCAAGAGTCCAGGGTAAAGTACCTGCCTTGGAGTAGCATACAATCTGAACTCCACAGAGATGTAGTCAAACAGGCACTGCCTGACTTTCACCTCCTCATTCACTTGCTTCTCCAGCAGCCAGAGTAGGCTCCATCACAGGAGGAGTCCAGAGTGACAGGCATATCAGAGTTCTTGCCCATCAATTCAGTTTTGCATTGTTTTCAACTTTAAATATACACCACCATCCATCTGTTAAAATGTATGCTTTCAATTTATAAACAATAGTAGAGCCTTATCTGAATTAATTCATTTATTTGTTCATTCAACAAATGTTTATTGAGCTCCTATAAGCACTTGGATATTCAAGACCAAACAGATTATTATGTTGTTACAATCAGGATGTTAGTCATGTTTGGTCTCTTAGCAAAGAATTATTTGTTTGACTGTTAAGACATTTTGTATTGTTAATATACTGGAATATCACCTCCCAGTATATTTGAGATTGACCCATAAATAGAATTTCAATTGGCAACTCGTTTAGAAAGTAGTTTCTCACTTCTCTTTTAAGTTGGACTTTGCCATTACTGTCTCCTGCTTAATAGAGGCCTTTTTAATTGTATACTTAACTCATAGACAGAGGAAAAAAGCAGTTTGGCAAGAGAGCTTCCTGTGACACGAAATGTTCCCCTCTGTTAGTTTTGTAAGCCACACAAGACTCTTTGAGTATTCAAAAGTAAAGCAATTTAAGAGAAAACTTTTATAAGATAGAAAGATAGGGAGCATTTTGATAATTGCAATAAGCAACAGAAATCCGATTACAGGACCTGAATACTATTTGTAGTAAATTAAGCCCAAATAAGACAAATGAGTTATGAAATGTGAATATATTTTGTAAACTTGAAGGAGTTCTGTAAATGTTATATAGCAAATATTTGAGTACATGCTACGAGCATAACTCTTTGGTAGAGAGAATGAAGGATTCAGCCGCAAAAAGATCTGTCCCCTTCCCTCTCATTCTGTTTTGTAGTTGAGGTAATAAAATATATAAAAATAATTGTGGAAGGAAATCTGGAGGAAAGAGGAGCTGCATTTTAGAGATGCTGAGTTTGAAGTCAAGTCTGATGTCTCCCAGACAAATAGGATTTTGTGCTCCAGAGAAAGCCAGGGAGTTGTTGGTATATAACAAAAAGTCAAGAGGTGGGAGAACAGGTTTTTCAGAGAGAGAATATAGGGAGAAAAACGTTGAGAACAGAGTCTTCTGAAGAACCAGAGAAGGGCCCAGGGAGGCAGAGAGGACTCTGGCAGCAGAGCAAGGAAGAACCACAGATGAATACAACCCCCGAAGGCAAGGAAAGGGGGTTTCCCTAGGAGTGTCAGCCTCTGCAGAGAGGTTGGGAGGGTGGGATGGGAGGTGTGAAGCCCAGGAAACCCATGGAATCAACCAATGCTAGATTGCTAAAATTCAGACTGTTAAATGTGGTTTTGATAGTAGTCAGGTACTTTATTCCATTGTCAGCAGAATATTCCTTGATAGAATAAGTCATTTAAAAATTATATGTCTGTGATTCAGTGGTAGAATGCTCACCATCCATGCAGGAAACCCGGGTTTGATTCCTGGACCATGCACCTAAAAAAAAAAAAAAAAAAAAAAAACAACATGTCTGCTGATGCAAAAAAGTTTCTAAAAGTAATGAAATTCCATTACTTTTTACCTTATGGCTATTTTTTTAATGTGTGTGTATGTATATATGTGTGCATGTGTTTTCATGCAGGTACGAGCTTTGTACAATGGAATGAGAAGACTGGGGTCAGATAAATATAGTTTCACAACCTAATTGGGCCATTTTTCCAAGCTTGTGACTTTAGAAAAGTTATTTTTCCTCTAAGAATAACTTTTCCAATCATAATTCATTTAATATTATTTTGAAGATTGGGTAATATATAATTTGATTAGGATTTATACCATAATAGACATTTAATCAACATTGGTTCCTTTTACCTCACAAGTGTGTATAGTTGTCATAGGTGAATGTGTGTGTGCTGTGCATCTACATACAGAGCTTTATCTTTTGGACTCATTTTAATGTGTTAATTTTATCATGGAAGGAGCATACCTCCTGCTATAGCTGATCTTGCCAGTGATAGTTCAAGTGACTTGTAAATTAGCATGGATAAGAGTCCACCTGGGGAGTTTTTTTTGTTTGTTTTTTTTTTTACATGGGCAGGCACCGAGAATCGCACCCAGGTCCTCAGGCATGGCAGGCAAGCATTCTTACCTGCTGAGCCACTGTGGCCTGCCCACTGGGGAGATTATTAAAATGTAGGTACCCCCCCCCAAAAAAAATATTGACAACTTAAAAAAATGTAGGTTCCCAGGCCTTCAGGTTCCCAGAATCTCCCAGGCCCAGAGATTCTGATTTGGTGGATTTGGGGGAGGGGCCTGGGAAAATGTACTTTAAACAAGCACTGTAGGTAATGAAGATTAGCAGATGTCATTTTCTGGGAAGCTAAGGAGGAGATAAACCTGACTGGAATTGCCGATTTCAGATGCTGTTTCTATTAGAGCTGTATCTATGTTCAAGCAGTTTGTATTTGCAGCAACGATGTTTTATGGATTGTGTTTGTCCCAGACAGCCAGGGGCTGATAGTGGTCGGGAAGCCATCTGCCTTAGACCCACAGCAGCATCGGGTGGCATGCAGCCCCTAAACCAGCTGCTATTCTAGTGGAGTAAATGCTGACACCCTGTCCCTAAGCCAGAGTTTGCAAAACCCACTGCAGCTTTAAATGTTTTTGGCAACATATTTGATGGCGGCAACATAGCACAATCTTGCCATTAAATTATTTTGATGTATTTATCTGTCTGACTTCTGGTGGACACCATCTCTGTCGTTGTATTATCTCCTGCATTCTCTGTCTTAGAACCATATAGTTCTTAAGCTAAAGTTCATAGTGTTCATCTATCCCGAACTCATTTTATAGATGAGAAGAGCACTTTATCTTTTTTTCTTCCTAGTCGTAGCTCTCTTCCTTACTTATTCATGAGAAAGGATTAAGATATATGTATGTTTGATATTGAAGTTTTGTGTGTAGAGAATATAAAACATACTTGCTGTATGTTGAATTGAACCTTATGTTGCGTACACATCTTTTAAAACCAGGTGACTTAATGTGAATATATTTATAAAAACTATGTTGAGTCATTTTTAAATACCAGCATCATGATGATGGTTTGCTCCTTTTGGAAGAGGAGGCCTGCTGGCCTGTAGCCTTGCTTAGGAACAGTTTCTCTGCCTGTTCCCAAGGCAAGAGGGCAGAACGGACTTCCATGGAGGTTGTTCTGTACCTTATCTCAGCCATCTAATTAGAGTCTCAGAACAACCAGATGTGGTGGAAATTGAGGCACAGAGAGGCTAAGTGACTTGGCCAAAGTTGTAGTGAGGAGTGTTTGAAGTCCTGATGCCAAAGCCTAGCTGCTTCTCCCCATGCCCCATGCTGCCGCTCAGCTACATATTGAGACAGAGACCCTGTCTCTGATATTGTTGTAACCTCAGCATTTTTTACATGAAGCAAGAGGAGGAGAGGTAATGTACAAACTCGAACTTGTTTAACAAATACTTAGCAATTATCAGCTCTGTGCCAGGTACCAGATCTGAACCCCGTTGTGTGGCCTCCACATCTCCCTACCCTGTTCTTAGCTACCATCAGTGTGCTGCCCCAAGCTTTTCTTTTACAGTGAGAACACCAATGGATTTCTGCCCTGATAAAAGTTCAGTCAATTTGAGTTTGCTATAGCTGGCCCTGTTGCTGGGCTGGGCCAGATGTTCCCAGTGTGGCTGTGCCAGTTGAAAGCTTAAAACATCTCCCTGGGGGACTGACCAGAATACCCAGTGGATACTTGTTGACTACCCTCTGGGCCCCAAGGAATTCTGCAGGTAGTGGGGAAAGAGCCCAGACCAGGGTTGAAGAGGCTGGAGGCCGGAACTTGTTACCAGCGACCAGCTGTGCACCCTTAGGTTGGAAGGTCACATCACTTTAATGGCTTGGTTTCCTCACCTGAACAAGAGGAGGCTTGGCTCAATGATGGCTAACCTTCTTGCCAGCTTTAAGGTGCAGTATATTCTATTTCCTTGGCAGCAGAAAAGCAGAGATGCTGGGACAAGCAGATGGGGTTAACACCATGTCTGAGATCCTCCAGGGATCCCAATTTCAAAGCTCCCCCCATGTCCACATAAGTATACTAGAATTAGTCGACTTGAGATTCTGCCTTTACCCCATACATTTTTTTTGTTGTTGTTGTTATTTTTCTTCACCCCATACACTTTTGAGTAAAGTGCATGAATTTAAGGGTGGAATATTGTACTGAAGAAAAGGAAGAGTCTCACAGAAAGGTTGGGACTGGCTGGGAATCAGTCAAAAGTTGACAAAATAGGGTGCCAGAAACCATATGGTTTTCTGATTTTATGGCTAGAAAGAATCTTACAAATAAACTAGCCTAAAGTCTTCACATACCAGCTAAGGAAATGGCAGTCAGGTCAGGTCTAAGACTTGTTCAGGGTCACACAGTTAGTGGTGAACGGGGAATGGAACCCCATCTTCTGAGACAGGTTATCAGGAAAACTGGGAGGTGGTGGCAGGACGCAAAGCTTAAAGAAATTCTTCTGTGGAAGAGAGTTGACCGTGATCTGTGCTGGGCTTCCAGCAGACAGACAGCTTCCGGGCCAGTTGAAGCACTTGGATTCTTGCCCATTTTGTCTTTCTTTATAGATGGTCTCCCCCAAATTGCATCAGCTTCAAGCCCAAGAAGACCTGGGTCAGCCCTTGATTTTAGTTTCAAATAGTCAGCTGGGCTCTTTTTCTCTTTCTTTCTTTTGACTGTTTCTTGATACTTCCAAAATACACATCCTGTGAACCAGTAGTCAAGAAAAAAGTTTTTCAAACTGGGAGAGGCAGAAGGACAATTGTTTCCTGTTTTGTTTTTTTAAAACATTTTTCCTCTCTTGTGCACATGAAAATTACTAAGTTGTACAACAATTAAGTTTTGAGAGGAATGACACATTTTCTCAAGGAGAAAGAGAAAAAGGCCCAGCTCGCATCGCCCATCCTGCTGGTCGATGGTCTGCGTGCTCGTGGCAGGGTGTACTCCATGAGAAAGCCCCTGGCTGTGAGTCCCGGAGGGGCGCCCTAGGTTATTTCGGTTATTTCTGGGTTATTTGTGCAAAGTGAGCAAGACAGGAGCTGTCACTTCCTGCCTTGTGAGTTGGATACTTGTTCCAGGTCCCATTTTGTTTGTGTTCTTTTTCCTGTTTCTGTGTCACAGCAACTTCTGATTATTTGTCAAATTGATTACAATTATTAGATAATGAGACCACCAATTCACTGAAAACAAAGCTGAAATTTATTATCTTGCCAGGCAAGGAAAATCTGCATTCAGATCCACAGTTTCCCCAGACATGTGCATTTGGGGGCAAGCATGGAGATTCTTATTAGCTCTGACAGAACACTGATTGGCTCTTAGACCAAAGTGAGGATCCCGCCCCCCCCCAAACATGCTCAGTGTCTTGATCTGCTCCACCTTAAACCCGACCTGAGCTCAGAAAGTGGGTTTCTCCAGGTCGGGGGTGAAGCTGGAGGTGTGGCCCCGTAGACAGCACTGGGCAGCTGCTGCCCTGCTGGGGGCCCACTTTGGCTCTAGCGTGGGCTGCAGGGGACCACTTGAGGAAGCAGAAGTCATGAGGACAGACAGGAAAGGGAGCGAGTGGCATGGAAATAAAATGAAGCCCTGAATGGGGTTTTGCTTGGACTTTAGAAATCTGGCTTATGCCTAGCGGCATGCTAAATACAGTTTTAAAAAAAACATCCAAACAACTGGCCTTTTAAAATGTTCCTTTCAAGGTCTAGCAGTTCTGGATTTCTTTAGCCATGTTACATGCTCTGAGTTGACATTTTGCTCAGAAATACCGTAAGTTACTGGGGAAAACCTTTTTTTCTACATCACATATTCACTACTGTTTCTAACCCTGTTTTGTTGTGTACTTACCATTTTCAATATTTTGTTTCCTTTGTGACATTTTCAGGAAATCAATCAAGAACTTTTTGTCTTGTTTGAATTATCTATTTTAAGCCTTTCTTTTCTATTTAAAGATAAGCTTCTGATGGTTTATACTTCTATTTTAAGAAATACTTTTCCAGATCTTTTAAATTATTTTATGAAGTTCAAACGGTAGTCTTACCTCCAATCCTAGCAGCTATCTTACATTAAAGGTGACCTGTTTTTCCCCCTTGAGGTTCCCTCGCTCAGGGAGAATAATAAAAGTTCTGGTGATTAGTCTTTGAAGCATTCAGCAAACAATACATTGGAGGCCATGATTTATGTTTCTGGTTGGAAAAAAATGCAGTATGTATTGTCCTTTGTGAAAGGTAAGTGCCCTGTATTTTCAGAGGGCCTCTTGGGTACCCTGTTTGTTGTGTTAAGGTTTCTAAAACCCGGTGGCCATTTTCTGTGGGTTTGAATCCCTGTGTGAAACTCCTCCCACTGTAGAGTCTATGAACATTTGTTTTCTAAAATGAAAGCACGAGCAGAAACTCGAGCTGTTCTGAAGAACAGCCTGTTCTTTAAATTTTAAAAAATTAGAATATTTAAAGCATATTGTGAGTTTTTATCTGCAGTGGGTTTGAGATTTGTTTAGAGAGATTTACTTTTAAAAAAAAGTATGTAGCTTATTTATTGATGTAATTGCTACCTCTTTAACCCCAGATAATTTCACTCTAAAACAGGTGAGCAGGGGAACTCTTTGAATACTTGACTGCCACCAGAAATCTTCATTCAGTTTTTAGTTAAAATTTTCTTTAGGCAGAATTGCTAAAAGCTAACTAGAACTTTGTTCTTTTAATATTTCCCCCACAACCCCCAACTATTTTTTTCCCAGTTGAATTCTTTTGTCCAAACCACCGTGCATCCGTTTGTGTGACGAGCCAGAGTTTTTGAAGCATTTCCTCAGTAGAAAAGCTCCTGTGTATCTCACTATTCCCACATACCTACTGGAGAGCTTGCTTGATGACCCTGCAATACCCACGTCTCCTGAGCCCTAGAAAGAGGTGACCGTGTGTCACAATCCCATGCTCCCTCAGGTCTGTGCAGCCATGTCTGGCCTCCCTCCAGATTCCATTCTTGCTAGCAGTGGCTTCAAGTGGAAAAATGGGAGGTGGAGGAGAAATGATGGAAAACACAGGAGGAAGGCCTGTGGAAACCAGGGGAGAAGGAAATGTATATGCAAATATATAAGTGGATCCAAATAAATAGCCACGGGCCAAGGCTCCATAAAAACAACCTCTGTACATTTGTTTTTTTGTGTCTGGAACCAGCTGGGAATCCACTGCCAATGTAGGGCTGTCTGCTGACGCGTGGGAGGAGGCCAGACAGAGGATGACAAAGCCATCTCAGCCTTGCCTCTGGAGCTCCCCACTAGCACCTGGGAGAGTTTGCAGTGCTCTCCAGACCAAAGTTTGCTTCCTTGGATCACCATTGTCCCCTTGAGGCTTTCTTGCAGATTCCCTGCAGGCCCCTAGATCTTGGTGAATATGTTTTATTGCCTCCGTTGTTTTGAAGCCCTAACTGCCAGGTGGTCCAGCTCCATTTCAGTGCTCTAGTTTTGGGGAATTACTGTGTTTATGTGCTACAGAGCTAGAGCATGACATGAACTCAGAATATTTTTGAGCCAGGAAGAAGCTACTGATTAAGGCCTGTGCATTGCTCAGCAAGTAACTGCTTTCCCATTACAACGTGTATTAATGATGAGTAGAGGACCCTTTTTAAAAAGTTGATATGGGTACCTCTGACAGTGTAAATCTGATTTCATGAAGTGCTGATTAAGAGCAGACTATAGTTAGTCACAGGAGCAAAGTGAAGAGTTTGATATCCACCCCTCTGCGAACACACCTGAGAGGCCCTGAAGAAATAGTCCTGATTCCAGTGCACCCCTTGTTGAGACATCTCACCACCGAGGCTCCGTTAAGATGGATCACTTCAGTTGCTTTGAGAGCTTGAACATTGACATCTTGCCATGTAAATTTTAGGACAATGAGTCACTGTACAAAGATTTAAAATTTCCAGGCAGAACAAAACCTGTAAGTGATTTATGCTTATGTTTTCATAGATCAAGAGTCTGGAACTCAAATACCTAAAGGGGCAGAGAGGTAATATAAATGTTTAAAATGGAGCTGTGTATAGAGAATGGTCATATTGTGGCAAACTGGATGGCACAATATAAATATTAGATTCATCGGACTGTGGGCTCCAAGAGATTGCTGAGTGGGGGAGGAAATAAAAGATTAAACAAAGCCAAGGGGATGAAGTAATTTTTTTGTTTCTCTGCGTATTGTACCCTTACTGCATTACACTTCATCTAACGCTTGTTAAGAAAATAAAACTACTTTGTTTTGATGAACATACTGAAAATTTATTAGTAATAGTAATAAGTAGTATGTAATGCCATTGATTAAATACTTGCTTGCTAAGCTCTCTACTTTAGTTTCCTTATTTAACTATCACAGTAACCTTCTCAGGTATTACTATTCCCAATTTACAGAAACAAACAAAACGCCATGATCAGATAATGAAGGAAGGCAGAGAATGTGTAGAATGCATGGGTGATCACCTTGGTCAGCAGTGTGTTAGTGGTATATAGACTGATCAGGAAAAACTCATTGCGTTGGTAAAAATAGCTAACAATATGTTCACTGAGTGGCAGCTACGTGTTTGACACTGAATTTAGCCTAACACGAACACAACCATTAAACTATCAATCAAAAGATGAGATGGTGGTTTATGTTTATTAACATTTGGAATAAAAATATGATTTTCCTTGCCAAGGGTGGCAGAAAGAGTTTTTAAAAACAGTCACAGCGTCTTGGGTTCAAAACCCAATCTTGCCAATTATAAGCTATGTAGTGCTGAGATTTTTGCTTAATTTTTCTGAGCCTTAGTATCTTCATCTTTGAAATGGAAATATTATTTCATGGTCTGCGAGGTGTTGCAAGAAAGAAAATGAAATTGTGTGTGCACGTGATGTGTGAGTTGTACTGGGCTAAACAGGATAAGGCTGAGTGTTGTATCTTTGTTCTATATTTAGCCCAGAAAGTGGCCCTTGTGGGAAGGAGGGGTTCTGCCCGGAAGTGGACGTGCCCCACTGAGACAATCACAGTCTGTCTGAATCCTGGGGAGGGGCAGGGTAGGAGGAGGCCAGCATGTACACCCGTGAAAAGCAAATGGAGTGAGCTAGTTAGGGAGCATGAGGGAAGGTAAATCAGAGTCTTGCTTTGCTTATTGAAACAGCTATGCTGAGGGAATGTAGATGGGTAGGGTTTGCATTGAGTCAGGGACCACCCATCAGCTCCAAGGAGCTTGATACCTTGTGTGAGTGTGTGCTTTAAATCTCAGATTATTTCCAACAATTTCAGTTCCAGCAGCTCTGAAGTTTTCTGGATCTGAAGTGAAGAACTTACTGTGCAGGCTCAGTGTCTTAATTCCTAGCGTATTATTGTATTCACATATTAAACTGTTTGGAGCTGCTCCTCACTGGATCACTTGCTGATAGTGTGGATTCCACTTCCTCAAAACCAAGCTTTATATTCTAGTAGATTAAAAAATGTTTTCCAAGTAGTCGTCAGCATGATAGCACTGATCTCGAATGGTTTGAATGGGTGGGGAGCGCCTGCACGTGTTGCTCCTCTCCGGAGGCAGCGCAGAGCCCAGTCATTACTTCTGGCCGCAGACATCACATCCAAAACTTACCTGAAAATTTCTGGAGCAGAAACCAGTGTCATTTTAAGGGATCAATAAATGTATTTCCAGGAAGAATTGACATTCTAAAATATCCCAGCAGGCTGGAAATGGTGGACCAAATGAATACAATTAAATTAAACCAGAATAAATAAGTTTTGAGACTGCAGTTAAAAAAATGCAGCACTGGATGTTTGGAAGCCAAGGAAAGGAAACAAGGGGAGAAAGGAGAATTCCATGCCCCCTCCCAAAAGAAAAAGTCTGTGCATTATATGTGGTATTATTTATTTATTCTGTTGTTCATCATTTATCATTTGCTGTACACTTGCTTTGTGCTTATGTACTCTCATTTAACCCTCCAACTCTCCAGGAGGTGTGTTTTATCCTCTTAGTTTTATGAATAAGACTGAGACTTAGGGAGGTTGAGTACTTTCCAAGGTCACACTGGTAGTAAGTGAGAACTGAGCAGTTGTCATTTGAGGAGTGGGGGTATAGAGAGGAGTATGGAAATTTAGAAACCTGCTTTAGTCATGTATGAGTTCTTAAGCAAGTCATTTGATTTCTATGACCTCAGTTTTGTCATATAAAATAAGAGGGTTGGAATAGATAATTAGAAGTTACTTTTGTCTATAAAATTCTCTTTTCAGCAAAACAGCTTAAGGAATTGGAGATGTTTGGCCAGGAGAGGGATCTGCAAGGTGAACCTTCAAAGGGCTGTTGGGTTACAGAGCCTCCTATTGATGGCACCTTGCTCCTGCTGGGTGAGGACTTCTCCACGGAGGAGATACCCACACTGGCTAGGGTGGTCCATGCCGCAGGCCTGAAGAATCTGTAAGATCTATTTGTGGCAAACGAAGAATGAGTTAGAATGCACACCCCACTAAGAAGCAAGCTTTTTTTGCTTTTCATTAACTAGAACACCCCAGCCACTGCCTATATTGAGGTGATGCTTACTCTTCTCCCCATTTTCAGAAAGGTTTGGGGACAGGAATTACCAGCCACTTGGGACCCAAGAGTGTTTCTTTGTGTAGATTCAGCGCCACGTTGTGGACACAGGGTTGTCTGAGAACTGGGCATGGGCTGTGGTCATCAAGTGTGAAGGAACCCTAAAAGCACAGTAGTGAAAAAGCTACCACCAGAAAAGGGCTGTGCACAAGAGGACATGGTTTTAAGAGGGACGGCCTGCTCTCGGATGCCTTGGGGAATTTAATTACTCAGACCCTACTATTGGGCCCATGACACCTGAAAGAGCAAGCAGTCGGGTGCAGCAGGAGTCATGAAACAGCACATGTGGGTGCTGTTTCCCAAGAAGGGAGCCCCTTCCTCTCTGACCTCCCTCTCTCTGTATCCTGCCTCTGATCCCACCTCTCCTGGGCCAGGACACTGCAACCCCTCTTCTCTTTTTCCGCTCCTTCTTGCCTGTACTGACTGCCACTCAGAACATTACTTGCCTTAATGTGCTTCAACCGCCTCCCCACCAAGGGGAGGATGGGAAGGAGTGAAGATATAAAGGGGACAGAGACCTCATACAAAATGCTTTGGCTTCCCTGACCCAGTCTCCTGACACTTTGGTGAGACTGACCGCCTCTGTCTTTTTGCTGTTTTTGTGTGTGAAGAGACTAGATAATAATCTAACCTAGGACTAAGGTGCAGGTCTAGGAGAGCCACTTGAGGGCCCTTTTCCCAGGTTGGAAGACAACTTGTAGAAGCTGCTCAAGGGGTAGACACTCTCCCTGATTATTCAGGACCCCAGCCCCTTTTCTGGTTATACTTTGCAGTTGAGCTTTGGCAGGTAATATATTTAATGGGCATGCAGGGCTCCCCAAATAATAGTCTCTAATATTGCATCTGTTAATACACAGTCACTGGCTATGTTTATCTTAATGTTAAATTGTGATGGATGCATCTGTTTCTTGAGGGTAAATATCTATAAATATCACCACACCTAAAATATTAACATATTCTCCCAAGCACTTTAATATGGGTGCTCTTATGCATTACCCACAGTCCCTTATTTGGTAAGTATTTGTAAAACAATTTTACAAAGAAACTGATTTCCCTTCTTCTGGCATCAGCTTGGCCTGAATCCTGCAGCTCCTGGTTGCATAGCCTACAGATCTAATCATACCTGGACTCGCTGGAAGCCCTTGGAGCCTGTGACTCTCCAGGTTACTCACTTCCCTGCTTCAACTTCAGGGAAATCCCCAATTATAAACTGACCCCTGTTTTGAATACCCTTTCAAGCATGAGGCCTTATATTGGTTGCTATTATCTGTAACGGTCTTCTTTAGAGATGGACCAGAGAAGACAGTTGTAGGTTTTGTTCTGTTTTCTGGAATTTGTAAGTCATGGAAAATTATCAGAGTGAAAAAGAACAATAACAAGTGGAATGAAATACTGCATTATTTTTCAGTTAATCTTCGTAAGAACAAAGTTGCACTATCCTCTCTTTTGTGTAGATAAGAAAACAAGTCTGGAGACGTTAAATAACTTTTCCAGTTCATACATCTAGTAAGTGACAGTATTGAAGTTTGAACCCAGAAGTATGTGAGCAGGGGCCCTACCCTACCCTCTGAGGCTAAAGATAACCATCAGAAGGAGAAAAGGATGTCTCAGAGAAAGAGGAAAAGGAAAACTAGAGTACATTTGATCGTTATAAATAATTTAATCAAGACTCCAATGGAAGCTTGAACAAAAACTCAGAAAAAAGTACAGAGATGTGCCAAATGTCAAACTGAAAACAAATTTTTAGGGTTTTTTAGTTGTTTTTTTTTTCTTCACTGAATAAACCACAAACTAATGAATCCATTAAACTGAGACTTAAACTAAAAAATTTCTACAATAAAAATCTAAAACATCTAATTATCCTCAAAATAAAGCATAACCAAACTGATATGTTATTAGGTTCCCAGTTTAAGAGAGAAAAGGTCCCAAGACTCTGCACTCCCCAAATCCCCTCTGCTTCTACAGAAAGGAGCAAATGTGGCCTGCCAAGAGTTTGTAAACAGAAGAGAGGTGAGGAGGCAGAGCAGGGGAGGCTTCTTTATGAAGGTCAAAGTGTGTCACTGTGTCAGCAAAACAAATAGCCCCATAGACAGGCAATACTCTAGCTTCATCTTTATTCATAAATTCATAGCCAAATTTGAGAGGGTTTCTGACTTGAGAGGGTTAAATTAAATATACATAATGGAAATTTATAGGTGATCTAAGTGCTTGTCTTAAACAGATTATTTGGGCCTCCTTCCTACCAAGTTTTTTTGTTTGTTTGTTTTTACCGGTAAGACTTGCTAATAAATAGCCAACTTGAATATTTTTTATTTAAATTATTGCCTTTCTCCATGTAGCTAAAGGGACTGTCAAACAGTGCAAGTAAGGAGAAGAGGCTGTCATTTAGATGATACTCGGAACTGAATGCCCGTTTGGGTGCTGTGGCTAGGGCTCAGCCAGCGCTGCCCTCTGCATCGGGACGAGTGGTCAGTTCATGAGCCCTGATGGGGCCTCAAGCACTGGGGGGTTGGGGGGCAGGGTGAGGGGGGCTGGGAGGATAGGATTTGGTTCCTACCCTTGAGGAATTTCACATTCTCTAGATTTCAGACCTGGGGTCAAGACTTAATTGACATTTGCTCCTCCTCTCACTTGAGACAATTAATAATTAATTGGTGATAGTAATGTTAATAATTGCTGATGTTTTCTAATCTTGATTTTTGTGCCAGACTCTAGGCCAGGTACCTTACAGGCATTATCATTTAATCCTCATTTCAACCCTATGGAGTAGCTTCTATTATTACTTCCATTTTACAGATGAAGAAACTGAGGTACAGAAACATATAAGAACCTTGCCACAGGTCACAGCTAGAAAGTTTTAGGGCCAAGTCCACCTCTGACACCAAAATTCAGGCTCTCAGTCACTGTGCCAGACTGACTGCACAGCCGTGGCCTAAGTTGTCCTTAGGTCAAGCCCGAGTTCATGAATCGACTGATGCGGTGCTGTGGGGTCTCTCAGGTCTCCTAGCTCTGTAGCGTCAGTTTTTCCTGCTGTCCATTTCTGTGCCCCTCCTTGTGCTGCTTTGCTCGATGCCTGGTGCACAGTAGGCATTTGGCAAAGGCTTTCTTGAAGGGGAAGCAAACAATGATAACAAAAAACCAAAATGTCTAGTTTTGTGAATGTCATATAGTACTTCGAAGTTTACAGTCATTTTTTTTTGAGATAATAAATTTTAAGTCAATTTTTTACAGAAAATTCTGAATTTCCCTTAAATGTTAACCATTACCCAAAGCCAGACCCCACCGGCCAGGGCCATCTGGTAGTCCATATGGCATCTTTGTGCCAGTTGGAGGAACGGGTCCTCCGGGTGGGAGATGGAGGCCGGCACAGGTTACCTGCCTGAACAAGGGCGGCAGTCGCCTTCCAGCTGTCCTCACCCTCAGCTTCTACAGACACGGCCATGCCCGGGACAGGCTGCCCTGTTCACAGTCACGCTGCAGTTCACTGACACACGCCGGTGAGGAAGCTGCGGTGCTGCTCCATGAGACTTCCATAGTTTGCCTCTAGTATTTGTGAACTTCATGTCAAGGAGAAACCGAAGTTTTTAAATCCTTGTCGCTCCTGAATCTGAAATTGTGAACAGTGGATTTTGGAGCCACGCTTCCTGAATTTGAGTGCCAGTCTGTGGCTCCCTGGTTGGGTGGCCTTGGTCAAGTTACACAGCCTCTCTAAGCCTCCGTTCTATCATTTGCAAAATGAGGTTGCTGTGAGATGCAAACAGGATGGTGTTGTGCAGTGCATAGAGCAGTGCCAGGCCCATGTCGGTGCTTGTTAGCAGTCCAGGGCTGACATAACGAGGTGAACTTTCCTTGCCAAATGAGCAATTCAAAATGGGAACATTGATGCACTTGTGGTGGGATGTGGATGTCACTCTTAAGTCCCCTGCAGAGGGTTGCTCAGAGGGGCTCCACGAACAAAGTAGGAGCACTGTGCACTGTTGCCTCCTTGGCGGAGTCAGAAGTCCCATGCCAGGTCAAGTGCACTGTGTGTGGTATGCTCATGAATTGTCATCAGCAAGCTGCACAGTGGATCACCTGCCAAAAAGCACAGTCTGCCCAGACCCCTTCTCCCAATACTCTGATTCAGTGTTAGTGGTAGCACCTATTTTAAATATTTTAGAGGCCCCCCAGGGAGTCTGATGTGCATGCTCTTATGAGAACATCATTATGAGCACACTATTACGATGTGTTTTCCAGTCTCACCGATGGCTGTTTGGGGTGGGAAGGAGGCATGTATGTGGTTTTGGAGGGGTCACAAGATTGGAGCACGGGGAAGCATGAGCATGCGTAGTTTCTGACCCAGAAACCCACCACAGGCCCCTCTGTGCTCTGCCTGGTCCATCAGCCCCTCCAGTGAGGGACATTGCAAGAAAGCTAAATGCACTGGCAGAGATTAGTGGCCCTTGGGTGTCAGTGACGGAAGGGCATTGTGTAGCAACTAAGACCTTCTTTCCAAACACCCAACACCAGGGCTTACACTAAAACCATGTGTTGCCAACTTTTTCAGAAAAAACGAGTTAGTGCTTTTTTTTAAAGTTAATTGTAAGAAGTTTTGCCAATTCAGTGTAAGTGCTCAGGAGACCAAGGCCAAATCCCTAGAGACTGATCAAAGCCTATTGGTGGAGCCTGAAGGATTATTCTCCTTCCTTCAAGCCAAAACCCTAATAAGTGATTTTAAATGTCTCCAAGGTATATTTCAGTGTTTTAACATGTTGAGCAGTAACACCTTTCTGGGCAGTGGACAGCCCTGGCTTGTCCTGAGCAGCTCAGTTTTAGGCCAGTAGGGTTGATTTGTTTTTCATTTTTGTGTACTCCCCCATATCAGAGCAGCCTTCTTGACTTTTTTATGCTCAACAAATGCCTTGACCCCCGTCAGCATAGGTGAGGAATACAGGCCAGTTCTTGTTGACTTAGCACTAGATTCAGAAAGCTTGGTAACAGTGCCAGGAATTGTGACTTCTAAAAGGTTAGTGTTGGGGAGCTTTTTGTTTTTTCATTAATTTAGTAAAAATTTATTAAAACCTATCCTGTGCCATGTACAGTGCTGGGAACTGGAGCAGCTGTGGCGAATCATCTCAGCCCTCATCAAATTTATATTCTGCCAGTAAAGGCACGCATTTGTCAAGTGAATTTTAATTACAGTTGTATATGTATTAAGAAAGAAAAGTGCACGCAAGTACACAGCAGATGACCCTGACTGGAGGGAGGGGTCGAGGCTGCAGAAGTGGCCTGTGCCACTGCCCTCCTGAGCGGGAAGAGGGTTGGTGTGGGCTACAGTGGCAGGAAATGAGGCCACATCAAAGAGGGTCTCGCAAGCCTTGATAAGGACACTGGGATTTGAATTTGGGATTTGGACAAGCCGTGTTGATCATGCCGCAGCTCTGTTTTGGCCAGAAGACTCTTCCCACCGCCAGGGAGATGGCTCACAATGGAAGCCAGCCCACCCCACAGCTTCTCTCCCCCAGGGCTCCCCTGGGGCTTCACACCCACTGGCCTCTTTCCTAACCAGTGGGTTTCCAGCGTCAGCCTCATGGTCACTGAAACTGTATCATCACTAGGCCTGTAATTGAAGGGTTAATCGAAATACTTACCTGGGGGTTCATGGGGGGGGCAGCAGTTGAAAACTCATTCTCCAGATGCATTCACTTCAGATTAGCAGCTCCTGGCTGTGAGGATGGGCCGTGGGACAGATGCAGTGACTGGTACATGGTGGGTGGCACCTCGAAAGCACCACACAGCTGTTGCACACCAGCCAGGCGTGAAGGGCCCCAGGCCCGGGACCCATCATCCAGCAGTGGTCAGCCTGTCTTGGTTCTCGGAGACCCATGGCCAGCTTCCCTCATGACTGGTGGCATCTTTCAGTGACCCCTTAACCTGTGACCTGGACCAGCTGTTCCCCATGGGCCCTACCTCTTGACACCCACCTTGCTCTGTTCCTGTACTGCTCCTCCAGCAGTGATCCCATTTGCCTATGGTTTGAACTCAGTGCAGGGCTGTTTTGTGCTGGGTAGAGCAAGTCACGCTGCTGTGACACCCCTACAACTGTGCATGTGTGCCAGTGCAGTGGACTGGACGCAGTTCCTGTTAGAAATGATGGGCTCTGCTATGAGCTTATTGCTTCTCTGGGCCTCACGTGCCACATCTATGCTATACGCATGGTACTTACATCAGCTCCTGGATGTTGTGTTCATTCATTGTATCCTAAGAGGTGTGTAGTAGCATCTTCATTTTATGTGCCTGCCTCACAGAATCGTGGAGATGAGCAAATGAATTACTATATGAAGTGCTTCATTACCTGAAGTGTATCAGAGAAAAGTAATTATATTCAGACTTGATTGGGGAAGACATTTGGAAATTGTAATTGACAGTGTTGAGTATAAGGTGACTGTCCTTATATCATACTGATTCACAAGCATGCGTCTATTTTTAGGACAGAACATTTGTTAAATGAATATTTATTGAGGGCCAACTATGTGTCAGGCAGCCTTCTGAGTGCTTAAGAGGCATCAGTGAAGAAAAATCAAAGATCACTGCCCGTGTGGGGCTTAAATTTTAGTAGGGCAAAGGGACAATAAATGAATAGAATAGTGGAAGGTTATGAATGCTATGGAAAAAAGAAATAGCAGAACAGGTTTGGTTTAGAAAGGACAGTTTTGCATTTTTAATCGAGTGAGCCTCCTTTGTGTTTAGGTGCCGAGCTACTCCTACTGTCCACTCCCAAATCTTTACTGAGTGCCTGCCATGCCTGAGCTGGGACCTTGAGATACAGCACTGCACCGGGTGGACAAGGCCTCTTTCCTTCCGGACCTTACTTTTTGGTGGGCAAAATGGACAGTAAACAAGCAGGTGTATGTGGTGATGAAGTGGTATGAAGGAAATAAGCAATGTGAGAACAAGTAAAAGAGAGGGAGCAGATGGCAAGGTGGAATGGCCCCTCACAGGTGACATTTGAGATGGGCCTGAAAGATGAGAGCTAGCCCATTGGCCCAGGCAGAGCTGGAGCGAGTGTGTTCCAGAGGCCTGGGTGGCAGGGGCGTAGTGGGGGAGTGGACCCAGAGTGGCCTGAGCTCCAGAGCCTCTGCGGAGAGGAGAGTTAGGGGGTGGGATGGGCCTCCGATGGTATCCCGGCTTGTCTGCCACAGTGAAGGCTCTGCATTTTTTAAGTTCGAATGCCACACGAAGACCACTGAAGAGTTTGAAGCAGGGCTTAACATGATCTCATTTCTGCTTTTAGAAGGTCACCCTGTGTGCTGTGTGAAGAGTGGGCTGCATAAGCAGTCTCTTGGTAGTAACTAAAAGAGCAGGGCACAGTAAATTCTCAAGCTGTTTCCAGCTGATGTTCAGTGAAACCTTACCTCATGCCAGGTTCTGCACTAGGTGCTTTTCCTGTGTTCTGTCTCACTCACTCCTCTCTGTCCAGTTTCTGGTTTGCCCAGAAAGAACCAGTGTAAATTGTGATTCATTGTCTTTGTGGGGGAGTCGGCAGAAAGTGGGTTTGCTGAGGGACATGAGAGTAGAGAATGGGTGTGGGGTAGACAGAGTAGATTTAGACCATTTAACACAAAAGCAGCTGCTGGTGCTTCATCCATTTTAGGATGACCTAAAATTTGACTAGGTCCATTCTTGTTCAAAGCCAGAAGGCACACCAGCTCTCCCACTTCCTCCCCCAGAGGTAGTGGTCACCCGGGAGGAAGGCATCTGCCTCCATTAAGTCAGCTGACCCTTTAGGCTCACCAGCGAATGGTAGTTGGCTTTGAAACCGACTCTTGATGATAAACTCACCCCTAAAATGAGAAATTCCAGGGGATATGCCTTCTGTCCTGGTCCTGTGGGTAACTTGACACCCATAGCATTTAGATTAAAAATGCCGTCCACATTAGCAACTCTTGAGTGTCAGTGGAACTTGGTTGAAACAAGAAACAGATGCAGCACTCATGGGCTGCAGAGATAGACAATCTAAGCCTGTTTGCCAGGTTTCTTGGGCAAGTAGGTGTGTGGGCAAGCTTGATCCAAAATGAACCCCCAGGTTACATGGGGTTCCCTGAAACACTGCTGTGGTTCAAAAAGGAAAAGAGATACAAAAGACCTTTCCCCCCTCTTTTATCTTTAGCAAGCAACCTAAAATATTTAACTGGGTACATTGAATCATTCATGAATCTGACAATACTCGTTCTCACAGTCTGTGTGCACGCAAGCACAAGCCTGGAAACCGAATGTTTACCTTTTCAAGATAGTATATTCAGGTAAGATTTGTCCAAGCTAGCCTCTCTGTCGAATGCATTCTAACAGTTTCCTGACGTTGGTCTTTAGAACCACCTGAATTTCAGTTTAAAAGAAATACAATTTCCCTGGTCATACTATGCCTTTTTGAATTTGATAGCTAAATGCATTAAAGTCTGATAAATGCAGCTCTTCTCTGCCTTCCTTTGAGCTGCATTTGGAAGGTGAAATCAAGAGGATTTTCCTTTTCCTAGACACAGCTTGACGCTATAAAGGGCTCCTGTTTTGTAATCTGTTTTCGAGATCTGATGCGTGTGCTTCTAACACCCTGTCACGTGAGGAGTTCTGACGTAGTCACCCAACATGACTGTGAGAAAATGTACTGCGAAGATGTGTGTGGGATGGTGGAGCCAGATCACTGAAGCAAAGTGTTCTTTGTTAGAAAATTTTCCACAGGGACTAGAAAACCCCTGCAGTAGGGTCTGCCTGGATATGCATGCTGCACTGGCCCAAAATGGATTTTAAGTTTGACTTTTGCAAGATTCCAGGTCAGCATCCTAATACGGTATGTTCTTTTTTTAGTTGGGTTTTATATCTGAGTTTCTTTTTATAGAAGAAGACTGGGAGTCGAGAAAGGGGAATGTCACTCTGCTGATTCCATTTTGTTATTTTACGTACATTAGGAACTGATGGGCTAAGGGTGCTGGCAAGAGGGTTCGTGGCCTTTTCCTCTGATGGGAAGATTTAGAAAAATGAGGTTCAGCCTGGCCCTGAAGAGTGGCCCTGAGTGAGTAACTACTAGCTCACACTAAGAGCTTAGTCTGGGAGGGATCATTTCATGCCTCTCTCTAAAGTCTTCAAGATTTCTGATAAAATTACATGTCCTATAAAGGTCTTCATAATAGATATGTTGGCTAACAAGCTTTAAAGGTTTTTGGACCTTTTATTTTTTTTGCACTCTGAGAATTAGAGCTTTTGTGGGAACTTGCATTTTAAGTTTTCTCTTTTTATTTTTGTGTATTTCAGTAAATACATCTCAATAAAGTTGCCTTAACTATTTGAAGGAAGAGAGACTTAATTAAGCTGGAAATACTGAAGATAGTTGGTGAAGTCATTGCCAAGAATTGCTTCATCTTGTTTCCAAGTCCAGTCCCACAATGAGTGAACCGGTGCTTAAAATCGGGATTAAGAAAAAGATGGGGAGGGGCTGAATGTAAGGGTGAAAGGAGGGAAACGTTAGGACAAACAGGATGCTGAGGCCAGGCTGACCTGTGAGGCTTGGAAGGAAGGGACCAAGCAGTGATCGAGTCTGCAAACCCAACACAGACAGCAGCTGTGCCAATCAGGGAGCACGTTCCACCTGGGAATAGTGTGGAAGGACTTGGAAGGAAGGGCGCCAGCAGTGATAGAGTCTGCAAACCCAACACAGACAGCAGCTGTGCCAATCAGGGAGCACGTTCCACCTGGGAATAGTGTGGAAGGACTTGGAAGGAAGGGCGCCAGCAGTGATAGAGTCTGCAAACCCAACATAGACAGCAGCTGTGCCAATCAGGGAGCACGTTCCACCTGGGAACAGTGTGGAAGGACTTGGAAGGAAGGGGCGCAAGCAGTGATAGAGTCTGCAAACCCAACACAGACAGCAGCTGTGCCAATCAGGGAGCACGTTCCACCTGGGAATAGTGTGGAAGGACTTGGAAGGAAGGGCGCCAGCAGTGATAGAGTCTGCAAACCCAACACAGACAGCAGCTGTGCCAACCAGGGAGCACGTTCCACCTGGGAACAGTGTGGCAGGAACTATGGTTCCACCTGGCTTTTCAGCCATGCTCAGGTGTGAGAGTCATCTGCTCACACTTGGGAAAGGAAGGACAGCTGTAGGGAGGGTGTCTGTGCAACTTCAGTGCTTATCTGTGTTTCTTTGTCTCTTGGTCTCCATCTAGCTCTTGGGGGTTTCTGCTTTGTGTTTTACTCTACTTGCATTCACTTTCTCTTTACTTCTTTTAAGCTTATATGTGATTTATTTTAACAAGTCAAATAATTTTTAAGTACTTAAAAAAATATTATTTTGGACATTTCTCTTACAGGTTTGAGTACCAGTTCTCAAATTTATCAGCCCTAGGAGCTCATTACACTCTTACAAATCATTGAGGCCCTGCTCTAGTTTGCTAGCTGCCAGAATGCAATATACCAGAAACAGAATGACTTTTAAAAAGGGGAATTTAGTAAGTTGCTTGTTTACAGTTCTAAGGCTGAGAAAATGTCCCAATTAAAGCAAGTCTATAGAAGTGTCCAATCAAAGGCATCCAGAGAAAGATACCTTGGTTCAAGAAGGCCAGTGAAGTTCACAGTTTCTCTCTCAAGTGAGAAGGCACATGGTGAACATAGTCAGAGTTTCTTTCTCACCTGGAAGGCACATGGTGAGCACAGCGTCATCTGCTAGCTTTCTCTCCTGGCTTCTGGTTTCATGAAGTTCCCTGGGAGGCATTTTCCTTCTTTATCTCCAAAGGTCACTGGCTGGTAGACTTTCTGCTTCTTGTGGTTTTGTTACTCTCTACTCTCTCAGAAATCTGTCACTTTCTCCAAAATGTTTCCTCTTTTATAGGACTCCAGTAATCTAATCAAGACCTTCCCAAATGGGCGGAGACACACCTCCACCTAACCCATCTTAACAACCACTCTTAATTAAATCACATCTCCTGGGAGATGATATAATTACAATTTCAAACATATAGTACTGAATAGGGAGTATAAGAAACATCTGCCTTTAAAAATTGGGATTAGGATTAAAACATGGCTTTTCTAGGGTACATACATCACTTTCAAACCAGCGCAGGCTCCAGAGAACTTTTTTGCTTATCTGAGTTGTATTTATTAATATTTATCATATTCAAAATTAAAAATGAGAAATTTTAAACTATTCATGAAAAATCATGATAAACCCTTTACATGATAAAATAGCATAGTTTGTGAAAAATAACCATAGTTTCTTTAAAAAAAAATGACGAGAAGAGTGGTACTGTTTTACATTTTTGTAAATATCTTTAATGTCTAGCTTATAGAAGACAGCTAAATTTTCATACCTGCTTTTGCCCTAGTAGCAATTTGTTGTTTGGTTGAAGTAAGAAAATTCTCCCTCACACAAAAAGTTAGTTGAAAAGGAGGAGTTTTTAAATAGCCTTTTTCAGTTGATTGCGGATATTCTTTGAATTATGCCAAAACTCAACAAGTGGTATTTCCTGAAAGTTGGTTACAGCAGAAATCCAAAATCTTATCATTGAACTTACAGTTACATCAAAATCCACTGGTTTCCCTTGTACCTTTTAACTCATGCATAATTTTTTCTGACAACATGTATTGGTCATTCAGAAAATACTGGCACACAGAGTTGTGCCACTCTTCCAAATACATTACACAGTATTCAGAAATCACATTTGTTAGCATCACCACCTGCCTCATCAGAAAAGTCATTACATATTGGAAAAATCATGTTCATGATGGCAGATACAAGTTTTCCAGAATTCTTGTTTTCACTTGAAGTCAAACTTTATCATTAACAACAAAATGACGTTGTTCTCCCTGAGGTAACAGGCTCAGTTCATTTTTTAAAAAAATATTTCTGCCCATGTCTGAATAACCATTGTTTATCAGTTATTCATTCAAATAAAAATAGCACTCCATGAAAAAAAATTGATGTGGAGTTTAGTTCTTTTTTTTTTTAATTTTTTTATTAATAAAAAAAAGAAAAGAAATTAACACAACATTTAGAAATCATTCCATTCTACACATGCACTCAGTAATTCTTAGTATCATCACATAGATGTATGATCATCATTTCTTAGTACATTTGCATCGATTTAGGAAAAGAACTAGCAAAACAGCAGAAAAAGATATAGAATGTTAATATAGAGAAGAGAATTAAAATAATAATACTAATAAAAAATATATATATATAAAAAAAGGAAAAAGAAAAAAACAAAAACCAAAAGATACAAACAAACAAACAAACAAAAAACCATATTTCAGGTGCAGCTTCATTCAGTGTTCCAACATAGTTACATTACACTTAGGTATTATTGTGCTGTCCATTTTTGAGTTTTTGTATCTAGTCCTGTTGCACAGTCTGTATCCCTTCAGCTCCAATTACCTGTTTCTAACTCCTGCTGGTCTCTGTTACCAATGATATATTCCAAGCTGATTCTCGAATGTCGGTTCACATCAGTGGGACCATACAGTATTTGTCCTTTAGTTTTGGGCTAGACTCACTCAGCATAATGTTCTCTAGGTCCATCCATGTTATTACATGCTTCATAAGTTTAGTCTGTCTTAAAGCTGCATAATATTCCATCGTAGGTATACGCCACAGTTTGTTTAGCCACTCGTCTGTTGATGGACATTTTGGCTGTTTCCATCTCTTTGCAATTGTAGATAATGCTGCTATAAACACTGGTGTGCAAATGTCCGTCTGTGTCTTTGCCCATAAGTCCTTTGAGTAGATACCTAGCAGTGGTATTGCTGGGTCGTAATCCATTCTGCCATTCTATGTCTTTTGATTGGGAAATTCAGTCCACCAACTTTCAGTGTTATTACTGTTTGGATAATGTTTTCCTCTACCATTTTGGCTTTTGTACTATATATATCATATCTGATTTTCCTTCCTTCTACACTCTACTCCATACCTCTCTCTTCTGTCTTTTCGTATCTGACTCTAGTGCTCCCTTTAGTATTTCTTGCAGAGCTGGTCTCCTGGTCACAAATTCTCTCAGTGACTTTTTGTCTATAAATGTTTTAATTTCTCCTTCATTTTTGAAGGACAATTTTGCTGGATACAGAAGTCTTGGTTGGCAGTTTTTCTCTTTTAGTAATTTAAATATATCATCCCACTGTCTTCTAGCTTCCATGGTTTCTGCTGAGAAATCTACACATAGTCTTATTGGGTTTCCCTTGTATGTGACAGATTGTTTTTCTCTTGCTGCTTTCAAGATCCTCTCTTTCTCTTTGACCTCTGACATTCTAACTAGTAAATGTCTTGGAGAACGCCTATTTGGGTCTATTCTCTTTGGGGTGCGCTGCACTTCTTGGATCTGTAAATTTAGGTCTTTCATAAGAGTTGGGAAATTTTCAGTGATAATTTCTTCCATTAGTTTTTCTCCTCCTTTTCCCTTCTCTTCTCCTTCTGGGACACCCACAACACGTATATTTGTGCGCTTCATATTGTCATTCAGTTCCCTGATCCCCTGCTCAAGTTTTTCCATTCTTTTCCCTATAGTTTCTGTTTCTTTTTGGAATTCAGATGTTCCATCCTCCAGTTCACTAATTGTAGCTTCTGTCTCTTTAGATCTACCATTGTAGGTATCCATTGTTTTTTTCCATTTTTTCTTCTTTGTCCTTCACTCCCATAAGTTCTGTGATTTGTTTTTTCAGATTTTCTATTTCTTCTTTTTGTTCAGTCCATGTCTTCTTCATGTCCTCCCTCAATTTATTGATTTGGTTTTTGAAGAGTTTTTCCATTTCTGTTCATATATTCAGCATTAGTTGTCTCAGCTCCTGTATCTCATTTGAACTATTGGTTTGTTCCTTTGACTGGGCCATATCTTCAATTTTCCGAGTGTCATCCATTATTTTCTGCTGGTATCTGGGCATTTGATCAGATTTCCCTGGGTATGGGACCCGGCTGGTTGAAAGGTTTTTCTGTGAAATCACTGGGCTCTGTTTTTCTTTTCCTGCCCAGTAGGTGGCGCTCGTGGCGCTCGTCTGTCTGCGGGGCCCACCAGTAAAAGATGCTGTGGCTCCTTTAACTTGCCAATCCGAATCGCAGTAGGCCTGGGAAACCGCGCGTGGAGGTGGGGGGGTCGCCGGCCGCTGCGGCTTGGGGGAGTGCCGGTCCAAATTGCCCAGCTGGCCCGAGATGCCAAGCGTGGCGGGAGGGCCCCACTATCCGACGTTCCCAGTCAGACCGGGGAGCCACGTGCGTGGAGGGGACCCCAGTCGCCAGCCGCCCCGGCCGGGAAAACGCGCGCCCCTCGGGTATCTCACCGCAGCGGATTCTCCCTGCCTGTTCAGCCATTCCAGAATGGGGTATGCTGTCTTTTTGGTCTCTGTCGTGACTCCGGGAGCTGTTTCGTATTGTTTGTTTCTTTAGTTGCTTTTCTGGAGGAGGAACTAAGACCCGTGCGTCTTACTAAGCCGCCCTCTTCTCCGGAAGTCTGGAGTTTAGTTCTTAACTCAAAGAACCTCCCAAATGTTTTTACTCGATGGAACCATGATGTTTCAGTATACACTAGAAATGTTTTATCTGAATTCCCCGTTTTGTCACACAGAGTTTTTTAAAAATGTGTACTCACAGGTCAAGATGTAATGAAATTGGTAATTTGTACTCCTTCATCTGGTTATTACAGCTTGATGCCCAGTAATCAACCATTGCTTTTACACCATTAATACAAATGTCAACACAATGAAAAAAGGCATATAGCATATTAGTATTATTATGAAAGTAGTTTTCACCTCCAGAACCTGCTGAAAGTATCTTGGAAGATCCAGAGGTCCTTGAGATATGCTTTATGAATGTCTGTTAGAAGAAAACCAGGAAAAAAATTGGCACACATTCATTTTTATTTTCCAAGTAATTTTGCTTTCTACAGAGTCAAATTTGGGTTCTTCTGGGTCCACTTTTCTCTAAATTAAGAACTATTTAACACAGGGTGTCACTTTCTTGTATGAAAGGTAAGCGATTTGCTGCTCAGGGTCTGAGAAGCCAGTTCTTCTCTGCTCACTGTCAGCTTTGTCAGAAGTGTAAAGTGAACCCTGCAAGTGCGTAAAGTGCAAATGTGAGTAAGCATATCACAAATCATATGAGCCTAAAAGTATGAACCCCAAACTAGAAATTCCAGGGGAGGGAGGCTATCCAGAGAAGGTGTCACTTGAGATAAGGGTCAGCATAAAAATTGCCAGGCAGAAGAGCTGTGAGCTAGGATTGAGGCATCACTTCAAGATGAAATACAGTTTTTCTCCTAAAGCTTTATACAGATGAATGTAGAAATCTTCCCAAGTTATGGGAAAAGGAACCAATGACGGGACTGTGTGTATATAGGGGTGGGAAGGTTAGGACGGAGAAGGGGACTTCTGCTTTTTGCCTTAATACACTTCTGTACTGTTTGAATCTGTAAGCATGGGTTTATTTTATTTTTTTAAGCTATTCTTAAAAGCAGGTGAAGAAACTTCATTTTAATCATCAAAAGTGGCTTGTGTCCATGTTTACATTATATGTATTAATATCTATATATTAGTATTTATTATAAAAGGTTAGAATTTGGGCAGGCCACGGTAGCTCAGCAGGCAGAGTTCTCCCTGCCATGCCAGAGACCTGAATTCAATTCCTGGTCCCTGCCCATGCAAAAAAAAAAAAAAAAGGCTAGAATTTGGGAGGAGACAAAAGCAGCAGAAGAGTCCAAATAGGCTAACTAGCTAGAATTTCCTGGTGATATTTATATAAAGTATAATTTTAAAGTATGTTTTTATTTATAAAATTGTTAAAATGCTTAAAAGCATTTTATATAGAGTTTTATATTTACTTTATATAAAGGTTCATATATACTTTGTATATGTGGGCATGTATATGTACCTGTACATGTACACACACACATACAGAATGACCGTCTGATTTCCCTGGGGACAGTCCCAATGTATACCTTTTGCCCTGGAATAATTATTAGTTAGCTCCTTTCCCTCTCAAGCGCCCTGTTTTGGATGCTGAATTATATGTTCACCCTATTTTATATATAGATGCTTAAAAATATAACTACACTTAGCATATGTCCACGTTTATATGTGCGTACATGTATTTGTATGTGCATGCAGACTATCCGTACATCTATTGTCTTTTTAAGGTGTATTTAGAAAGTTGTTATGGCTAAAATACAGACTCCAGAAGAAGTAGTAGCATAAGTCTGATGACCATGGCTATTAATTACAGATTAGTTATTTTTAAAAAATATTGGTTCACCAGAAGTTTCACATCTGTAACATTTTTGTTAGCCTTTTTCTTATCCACTCTGTCTTAATACTACTGAGAATAGTGAGTTATTGCACAAAACAGCTTTACAGAAAACATTTTAGAAAGTTATATGCAAATTAAATCTTGCCTTCTTTCCAATTTATACTTCTTTCTCTGAAACATGCTGTCAGCTTTTGACAGGATCTCCTCAGGCTTCTGTTGTAAGTCACTTTGTATGAAGAAATGTAGTGGAGTTACTTTAACTATTTTAAATCATAGAATACTGATTTTTGGTGAGAACGTTTGCCCTCTCAAATGATTGCTTTTGTAAGTCTTAATTTTCATTTTTGGGATTTTTTTTTAAGGCAGGTATGTCTGATAAGATCTGTGGGTCCTTTGTCACTTTACTTCATGTTCTTATTGGTCACTCAGATTGAACTGGGTAATGGGGTAAGGCAGGTCGTGCCCCCCCAGGGGCTGAACTGGGTAATGGGGTAAGGCAGGTCGTGCCCCCCCAGGGGCTGAGAACCCAGGTGGGTCTGGTGTTCAGTGGGGACTGTGAGGGGACATGGCTACTCACCCTAGCCCTTCTTGTCACCCCAGAGTGGCCCTGTCTTCCTAATTTTCAAGCACAGGTGTACAGATTTTTACATTAAATCATACAGATTTTCAACATTAACTCAATGTTTCAAAAAACACCATGTGGTCATATGAAACCTGTGGGTGAACCAGATTTGCCCAATGACCTACAGCAGGTGCCCTTTGCTCTGCAAACTTAGAACTGGTTTCTTTGTTTCCCTTGGGCTTTTAACTGTAGCGCTTCCTGAGATCAGCCAAGGAGCTCGATAACTATGCTCTGAAGGCTGTTTGTGACAAAACTTGATGGTCTAGGTCTCGGTCACTATTAAGATTGGAAAAGTGGGTGCTAGAGTCTTAAAGACTTTAAATTGCATCCTTAACAGCTGTTGCTTGCTTTTGCAATTTGCATTTGCAGATTTGGAGTCTTTTGTAACCTGTTGTATTGACTCCTAGAATATAAACTTCTTGAGGGGCTGAAACTCTAACTCTGTGCCTCTTACCTGAAATTCCCTTTTCTCCCTTTGCCCCCTCACCATATCTACAGAGTTAAATTCTACCCATCAGGATCCAGTAAATGTCACTTAGTTCTCCAGGTCTCTACCAATTATCTCCCTTCTGCCTTCCCTCCCAGCCCATTCCTGAGCCTCCCACCCAGTCTGAAAACAATCTCTCTTCTCTGAATTCCCAAACCTTTTCCCTGCATGCCTGATCCTGCAGGTTCACTGTGAATCTTGTTTTGAATTGTTTCACAAACACTCCTCCCCGCTACACTGCAAGCCTTTAGGGAAGGATTTTAGTGTCAGACCTCAGGCCTGCATTTGGCTGGTTGATAAAAACCACCCGAAGAGCCTCTTGAGGAGAAAGGAAGGAGACTTTTCAGTGTACACTCTTTTTTTTTTTTTTTTTTTTTTTTTTTTTTTTTTTTTAAAGGAAAGACAGAGAGAAGGAAGGAAGGATAGAAGGAAGGAAGGAAGGAAGAAAGGGAAACATCTTTAAACATTTTCTTGTTTTATTGTATTTTGTTTTTCCGTTTTTTGTTACATGGGCTAGGGCCGGGAATCGAACCGAGGTCCTCCGACATAGCAGGCAAGCACTTTGCCCGCTGAGCCACCGCGGCCCGCCCTTCAGTGTACACTCTTGATGCCTTTTGAATTTGGTGTCATATGACTGTATTACTTAGTCATAAAATGAAGTATAAAAATGCATGTGAATTCTAGGGTCTCACTCCAGCTATTCTAAATCAGAATTGGGGTGGGGGCAGGGGGGTGTTGGAGAGTCTGTCCTATTTTAAAGATCCCTCGGTGATTCTGATCACCAGGTTTGGGAGCCACCATCTCAAAGCACACAGTAGGTATTCCAGAAGCATTTGTTCAAAGGAGGAGTGAACTCTTGTTTTCTTATAGCACTTAGTCTGATGCCTTGCACATGGCAGCTGTGTAATGAATATTTGTTGAGTCCGGATATCCCTGCCGCCATCCCATTGCTTAGCTGTGGTCCGCCCACTCTTCTTGAGGCTCTCTCTGTCCAGACCACCAGGATGCCTACTAATTGGTCTGCTGCCCCCCAGCTTGCCTCCCTCAGATCCTTTCCTAACACAGCCACCTGCATGATTTCTTTTTTTTTTTTTTTGGTAACTCAAATATGATTGTGACTTTCCTGATGGTTCTCGGTTACCTGCACTGTAAAATTTACTGTGGGGAATGCTTTTGAAAATTCTCTGTAATTTGACCCTCTCCTTCCTTTCTGGCCCATCTTACTCAAAGACAGAAGCTGTTGAATGTGGCTGGCCCTGCTGTGGGTGCCGGAGAGGTGGCAGTGCCCACCGCCTCCCTACCATGGCCCCTAGGGGATGGTGTGCCCCTTTATTATTGTACTTTGTTTTGTTCTGCTTAGAGTTTCTTGCCAGGCTCCTGTTTTATTAATTCATTGATGCCAAGCATTCCAGGGCCCCTGTAAATAGAAGTTGTCATCACTTCATCCTCTAAGTACCTCCTGTGTAGCATCATGGAGCCCAATTATTGCTTCACAAGTTTCTTTATTCCCTAGACTCAGAGCTCCTTGAGGGTAGACATCTCATTTAGTCACCTCCATATCTCCGTGGTAAGAATTGGCATATTTGCTGGATAGCATTGACGCAAAAATAACTTTGTGTGTGTAGTAAGAAGGCTAGTCAGGATACTACTTAGCAATAGAGCAACTATGATTTTAAAAATCATAGTTTTTTTTTTGAAAAATCATAGGATTTCTGCCACGCGGTGGTCAGTATTCCCCTGAAAGATAGCATACTTGGTGTTTCCAAAGTTAGAAGGCATGGTAGTCAAGAATTCTGCCACTGGACCACCATGGCACCACCCTCGAAGGGTTTTTAATAACATGTATAATGATGTTTCTTACTGTATATCTGTTATTCTAACTGTAAGTATGATTGAAATATTAATTAAGTTTTAACATTGGCCTTTTTTTTTTTTTTTTTTTTGCATGGGCAGGCACCGGGAACTGAACCTGTGTCTCTGGCATGGCAGCAAGAACTCTGCCACTGAGCCACTGTTGCACTGCCCTAACATTGGCCTTTTATTAACCATTCTAACTGAACAATCAGGGAAAGAATCACAGAATCCTACAGAATTGGGTGGGCTTATAATCTAACCAGAACACCCCAGAGCATGTATTGGACTTGGCTCCAAAAATAAGCCATGAAAAATTATGTTTCCCATATGAAAGTGGATCCTAGTGGGAGATTCAAGGTGCTGCAGTAGAGTTTTTTTGAAAGAAGCAGACGTTTTGGGGTAGAAAGATAGAGTAGATGAAGTCAGCATAGAACTAAGCTGAGATACAAGCCCCCTTTTTAAATCTTGTAATATGTGTGTCACCAGATCTAACTGGATGAAGAACTGAAATAATGAATGACCTTAGAGAAGCCAAGCAGGGTAAGAATATATGAGTCAGGAGAGCAGGTAGGTCCTACTGGGGCCCAGAGCAGAGACCTCAAGGAAGGCAAGAGAAACATCAGCAAAGCATGTCATTGGTTTATAATCCAGCGAAGGTCAAATCCCTGAGATCTGTCCAGGGATGCCCCTTTCTCCCATAAAGGAAGGAGAGGAATCATATACATTGCACTTCATTTGACTCTACTCTTCATTATAGATTTAATCCTCCATACTTCTAGAAAGATTACATTTAAAGACAAATACAGGAAACAAGAGTAAAGAACTAGCCTTAACTAAAGTGAGACAGTAGTTACACCAGAAGCCCAGACCAAGAATGGTGGTAATTGGTGATAAAAGTTAGTTCTGGGAGATCCGCAGTGGCTCAGTGACAGAGTTCTCGCCTGCCATGCTGGAGACCTGGGTTGGGTTCCCAGTGCCTGCCCATGTAATTAAAAAAAAAAAAAAAAAAGTTAGTTCTAAACTTCCATGTCTCAAAATTAAAAGAGAAATGTGACAAGTATATTGTTCTCATCTGAACTGAAGAATTTGTAGAAATGTACTTTTTTTGTATGGCTGAGGCAATAACAGAACTTATCAAATGAATCCTTACATAATGGATACTAAACAACATAAGGGGCACAGCTTATAATGGCAGCTTCACAAAAGGTAGAAGAGAGATTCTTTATGTGGCCATCTGGTCTCTCCAACCTGAGTAAATATCAGGAACTAGATTTCATACTCTAGCACTGGGAAGACTTTGAGGCTGAGGATTTTAAAGAAATACCATCAAGCTATATGCAGGCCTTACTTGGTAGGGGATGGTGCAAAGAAACAGGATAAGTAGCTTATTAGTATGTCCCTTAGGCCAGTGTTTTTGAGTTTGTACATGCAGGAGTTATCTGTTAGTGGATAGTGAAATTTATTTAGCGAGTTTCTGTGAACATTTTTAAAAAGAAATAGGACAGAACAGGATGGACTGTGTCACACATAGTAAGGGTAAGTGTTACTTTCATTTGTGTCTCAGATCCCTGTGTGCTGTGTGTTTCTCAGCATGGGTAAGTTTGAAAGCCACTGCTTGTGACTGTCCCTCACTAGACTGTTGGTTAGGCGGCTCAACTCCTAAGAGCCCAGGCTCATGGTGTAGGACAGTGTTCACTCAGAGAGAACAACAGTATCTGGGCTCGGGGGACAACAGAGATGGGGTCCTCAGCCAGAACAAGTGCCACTGAGCCTTTACATTGTGTTAATTTAGGAACCTGTGATGGGATTCATTATTGCAGACTCAGAAAATGCTTTCCTGGTTTCATATTTTGTCTCTTTTTGTTTGCCTTTGGCACCTCAGAGTTCTTTTTTGAAAGCCTAGTCTGCTTTGGCTATGATGACGGGGAGACCAGGAAAGACCTGTGTTGGGTGCTGCATGGGCCAGCAGTGCAGTAGGGAAGGCGCCTTCGTGCTTAGACCTCCTGCACACAGAGATGGTCTTTGCTGAAGAAGGGCAGAGACTGGGGGGCCCAGCAGGAAAGCTTGGGACCCATCAGAGCCACAAACTTGGGAAGCTTCCTCCAGGTTTTGCTTCTTCTCTGAGCAGGCAGTACTTCCTCATAGGCACTGCTTCCTTAGTGAAAACTCGTTATTTAAAAAAAATAATTATTTTCTTGCTTCAGGACTTGTATTTGAATCAAAACTTCAAGGGTTCTCTTTGAAAATAGGTAGGAGGCTCATGGCAGGGCCTTGGCATTTCCTAACTCCAGGGCTTCAGTGCAGCAGCCCTGAGTGTGATGAGACACTTGACGTTTGGGAAAAAAAAATTCTTCCCCTAAATTTGGGCATGTATCTATAGCTATAACACTGGAGAAAGAAGAGGAAAGAGTTGTGGGAGGATTTCCAACTATAACAACCATCAGCAGTGTCATGAAAACAGGCTGGAGCGAGAAAAAGGCTTAGTTTGTAATGTTGACTCCAAATCTTGGGAGCAACAACAGAATGAGATGAAATCTTAGATTTTCGTACTAAGAAAAGGGATTTGAAAGGAGGTTTATTGAAAATGGCCTAGTAATAAAGAAGCTGCTCCTGGAAGGCCCTCTGACCATTTCTCTCCTCTTGTTTCAGATGACAGTCATGTCCCTTTCCAGAGACCTCAAGGACAGCTTTCACAGTGACACGGTGCTCTCCATCCTGAATGAGCAGCGCATCCGGGGCATTCTGTGTGACGTCACCATCATCGTGGAGGACACCAAGTTTAAAGCCCACAGCAATGTCCTGGCTGCATCAAGCCTTTATTTCAAAAATATATTTTGGAGCCATACAATCTGTATTTCCAGCCATGTCCTAGAACTGGATGATCTCAAAGCTGAAGTGTTTACAGAAATACTGAATTATATCTACAGCTCCACAGTTGTTGTTAAGAGACAGGAAACAGTCACTGACCTTGCAGCAGCAGGAAAAAAGCTGGGAATATCATTCTTAGAAGATCTTACCGATCGCAACTTCTCCAATTCTCCGGGCCCCTATGTATTCTGCATCACCGAGAAGGGAGTGGTTAAAGAAGAAAAGAATGACAAAAGGCATGAAGAACCAGCCATCACCAATGGGCCAAGGATCACAAATGCGTTTTCCATCATCGAAACAGAAAATAGCAATAACATGTTTTCTCCACTGGACTTGAGGGCAAGTTTCAAAAAGGTCTCGGACTCCATGAGGACAAATAGCCTTTGCCTAGAGAGGACTGAAGTGTGCCATGAGGCCGAGCCCGTCCGTACCTTGGCAGAGCACTCGTATGCTGTTTCTTCTGTGGCCGAAGCTTACAGAAGTCAGCCTGTGCGTGAACCTGAGAGCAACTCCCCTTGTAAAACAGGTAAAGAAAATTGTGATGCTCTTGCAGCAAAGCCGAAAACATGCCGAAAGCCAAAGAAACTCCCCATACCCCAAGATTCTGAATCCCCTGCAGAAAATATACCAGCCCCTCCAGTCTCCAACTTAGAGGTTAATCAGGAAAGAAGTCCACAGCCAGCTGCAGTTCTTTCTCGTTCAGTTTCTCCCGACAATGAAGGAGATGCCAGTTTTCCCAGGGAAGAGGAGGATAAATCTTCTGACGCTCCTGGGCCTCCGGCCGCAGAGGTTCCACCTCTTGTTTACAATTGTAGCTGTTGTTCCAAATCCTTTGACAGCAGTGCTTTGCTCAGCGCCCACATGCAGCTTCACAAGCCAGCCCAGGAGCCTCCAGTGTGCAAGCACTGCAACAAGCAGTTCACCACCCTGAACAGATTGGGTCGGCACGAGCAGATCTGTGTGAGGTCGAACCACATGCCCATTCCTGGAGGAGACCAACGCTTTTTAGAAAACTATCCTACCATTGGCCAAAATGGAGGTTCATTCACAGGCTCAGAACCTTTGTTAGCTGAGAATAGGATTGGTGAATTTCCCAGTACAGGAGGTACCTTGCCAGAAACAGACCACATGGTTAAATTTGTTAACGGGCAAATGCTCTATAGTTGTGTTGTGTGCAAACGTAGTTACGTGACTTTATCCAGCCTCCGCAGACATGCAAACGTTCACTCTTGGAGAAGAACGTATCCTTGCCATTACTGCAACAAAGTGTTTGCATTGGCTGAATACAGGACAAGACATGAAATTTGGCATACAGGAGAAAGGCGTTATCAGTGCATTTTCTGCCTTGAAACTTTCATGACTTACTATATACTCAAAAACCATCAGAAGTCTTTCCATGCCATAGATCACAGGCTCTCCATCAGTAAAAAAACAGCCAATGGAGGCCTGAAGCCTAGTGTCTATCCATATAAACTTTATAGACTACTGCCTATGAAATGCAAGAGAGCTCCTTATAAGAGCTACCGAAATGCTTCCTATGAAAATGCTCGAGAAAACAGTCAAAGGAATGAGTCGGCACCTGGCACTTATGTTATTCAGAACGCACACAGCTCTCAGTTACGTGAACTGAATTTCCCAGACAGCATGAATACCCTGACAGACAGCCCAGCCTTGCCACTGGGAGCACCTGCGTGTCAGGACATACCCCCTCCCACAAAGGTCCCAAATGCAGAGGGCACCAAGTGGGGAGAGGGAGCGCTGAAAATCGATCTTGCCAGTAACGTTTACTCTTCTGAGGTGTCCATTTCCTCCAGTGAAAACGCTGCCAGCTCTGCCCCCCAGGCAGGGGACACGCCAGTCTTGCCTGTGAGTAAGGGCAGTGAGAACTCGGCCTCTGTGATCAGCTACAGTGGCCCGGCGCCCTCGGTCATCGTGCACAGCAGCCGGTTCCCCTCGGTCATCGTGCACAGCAACGCCCTGGCGGCCATGGCCCCTCCGGACCCGGCTGCTGGTCAGTCCCTGAAAGAGGACAGCTGGCCTGAGCCCGACAAAGTGGGCAGAGTCCTAAGCAGACCTAAAAGCATTAAGGAGAAAAAAAAAATGACACCATGCAACAGAGGAGAAATATCAGAGGAGCCAAAATCTACTGTCGATCCCGGAGGGTCTCCGGTTAAAACTGCAAATACCGCTGGAGAAACCAGTAAGATTGAAACCTACATTGCAAAACCTGCTCTACCGGGAACCTCCGCCAACAGCAGTGTGGCGCCCCTCTGCCAGATAACAGTGAAAATCGGGAATGAGGCGATTGTGAAGAGGCATATCCTAGGATCCAAGCTGTTTTATAAAAGAGGAAGAAAACCCAAATGTCAAACGCAGGAAGAAAGTTTGCCGCAAGACAGTGACCCGGAGGCCAGCACTGGCAGCCCGCTCGGGCTCTGCCAGTCGGAATGTGTGGACATGAGCGAGATGTTCGATGACACAAGCGACCAGGATTCCACCGACAAGCCGTGGCGCCCTTACTACAACTACAAGCCCAAAAAGAAGTCTAGGCAGCTGAAGAAAATGAGGAAAGTCAACTGGAGGAAAGAGCATGGAAACAGGAGCCCAAGCAATAAGTGTAAATACCCAGCAGAGCTGGACTGTGCTGTGGGGAAGGGCCCTCAGGATAAGGCTTTTGAGGAAGAAGAAAACAAGGAGATGCCCAAGCTGCAGTGTGAACTCTGCGATGGAGACAAAGCAGCAGCCGCTGGGAACCCAGCGAGGCCCCACCGACACCTCACCGCCAGGCCTTACACCTGTGAGCTCTGCGCCAAGCAGTTCCAGAGCCCTTCCACGCTCAAAATGCACATGAGATGCCATACAGGAGAGAAGCCATACCAGTGCAAGACCTGCGGAAGGTGCTTCTCAGTGCAAGGAAACTTGCAGAAACACGAACGCATCCACCTGGGCGTGAAGGAGTTCATCTGTCAGTATTGCAGTAAGGCGTTCACGTTGAACGAAACCCTCAAAATCCACGAAAGAATCCACACAGGCGAAAAGCGTTACCACTGTCAGTTCTGCTTTCAGAGTTTTTTGTATCTCTCTACAAAACGGAATCACGAGCAGAGGCATGTTCGGGAGCATAACGGGGAGGGCTATGCCTGCTTCCAGTGCCCCAAAATTTGCAAAACAGCCGCTGCCCTTGGAATGCACCAAAAGAAACACTTATTCAAAAGTCCAAGTCAGCAGGAAAAAATAGAAGGTGACATGTGCCATGAAAACTCAAATCTCTTGGAAAATCGTTTCATTGATTCAGAAGACAGTGACCAAAAGGATAATGTACAAACCATTGTTGAAAATGTCGTCCTTTAAGTGGCGTTAGTTAGAAAATTCTTCAGAAATAAAAGTTGGGTGTTTTTGTTTTGTTTTTTTTTTTGGTTTTTGGTTTAGTTTTGTTCACGTAACAGTCATGAAGGAGTGATACGTAAAACAAAACAAAAACAAAATCTCACTTGTGAAAAGTCTAGAAAAAGGATACTTTTATATCTGCTTTGGGTTTTAGCATTACCTTGATGCAAAGTGCACAAAAGCAAAATAGCTGAAACCTCCAATATCCCAAGTCTCTTGTGAAAGTTAATGAAGTTTTTAGCTGTGGCATTTCTACCAGTGAAAAAAAGAGTTTAAATTTAGCCTAATTTAAAACTCTTTCTAGCAAGTGCTAATAGGAACTGGCTGCTGAACTGTCTTTAATCACTGGAGAAAATAAGGGTCAGATTTCATGAAAATGTCATTTTTACAAATATGTGCAAAGCTGCGTGAGCTATGGCAGTCTTTTTCCCATCCAGCTTCTGCACTATTCAAATTCATTTAAATTAATGGATACGTATGAAATACTTAACAATATATAGCTGAAAATATGTGCGAAATGAGTAACCTAAGCTCGACATTCATACATTCTCTAGAACTACTTTTCTGCAACAGAAATCTTGTAAAATGCATATATATAAATCACTGTAATTTTTCCTGCCCATTTCCCTTGTAGAGAATTATGATGATGAGCAGCAGATCTGCAAACGAGGAGGACTGATGTAAAAATCAGTAGAAAGCATTTTAAATGACTTGAGAGCATGTATGTGCTTTTAGATGGAAAGCTGTTTTCTTGAAGTTGTGGCCGCGCTGCTGTTAGAACTGGTCTGTTCACATCATAGAAAGCACTCAGTCCACTTCTTAACTGTGGTGATGGGGTGGTGGGGGGCCTCCGAGAACCCCCTGTGATTTTCCATGCATGTATTACTTTGCAGTGGCCTTGCTTCAGAGAATGAAGAGGGGTCAAATTCTGCTGAAACTTTTTGCGGTCTTCCAGTCATCACAAGGCCATGGATGGTGGGGTCTAGTCCAGGCCAACCTTAACCAGTCTCAAGGGTTCAAATAAACTTGTCATCCCCACTCCACCAAAGACGTGTCCAGGATATTTATTTAGCATAAGGCGCACACAGGGTGGTAAATTCCCAGGCACCAGAAAGTGACAGAAAACCTCAGCCCTACAATTGTTAGCCTTCTTAGAGATTATGCAGCCCACAAGTACATATTGCTATAAGGCAAAGGGGCACCATCACCCCCCCACACACCCATTAATGAGTGTGCAAGAGGAAGTGACTGCCTTCCTTAACTATGTTTAGAACAGGGTGGGGAGGGATTCGGTGGCAGGACAGGGTTCTGTCCCTTGCTTAAGTGACTCAGAAGTCGTCCACAAAGCTAGATGCCTTGTCCTCAGTGTGTGCAGACACCTAGCCCCCTGCTGAACACACTCCAGGCTTTTTAATGTTCTTTTATGCTGACCCGCACCATCATTTTACCTTCAAAATCTAATTGTCCTTCAGGATATTGCATCACGTGAACTAGGTTCCTGGGAAGCTGGAACTCATGATTCCTACTTTTTAGACCAGAATAGGAGAGAAAGAAAACATTCCTACCCTTTGATCACCAGTACGAGCAGAAACTGGAACATAGGTTAAGGGGGGCCTGCAGCCATTCACTTTCATTGGGTCTGCTAGATAGAAACCACCGCTGGGCGAGGCTGCAGTGCTGCTGCTGGAAGGAGTGGCTCAGAGAACGCCAGGGCCTCTCTCCAGGTGTCCAGGAAGAAGTAGTATGGATTGGGGTGGGCAAGGAAGTATTCAAACACCTGGAACAGACATGATCAAAGCTGACCTTTTATACTTTACTCTTCAGTAACCCCAATATTGTATCTGCATTTATCTTTTGTTCATCTACTTTCACCTACATACAGTATTATATAGTAGAGGAAAATGGGAAAATGCAAGCGAATTCAACTTAATTTTATACATTGTATATATGTATACCTGCATTGTTTGGGTTTTCATAAAGGTCTTATGGAAATCATTTTGAATTGATAATTAGAATATTGAATAAGCAATCCGGGATCCACTAATTTGTTTGATCAGAATTAGGATTATGAATCAAGGAGAATAACTGTGTATCTTAGCCATTTTGATTTGAGGTAACTCAAAAAATATAAAATCATTACATGTAGTGGTGTCTCCCAACCCTTATATGTGGATATTTTTTAAGTGGACTTGTATGCTGATAATTCTAGACCAAAGTAAATATGGCAGAATATTTATACATGAAAAAATAATTTTGCAAATATTTTCTATAATGTATTATTCGTTTAAAACGTTGATAGCCTGTGTTAGTTTCAGGGAGGGGTGTATATTTTGATAAAAAAATACTTGACTTTGTAATTCTGTATATTCTATACAATTTATAGCAGAGCCATTTTAAGACAGCGTTGTCTCATTTTTTGTTAATTGTGAAAATTTTATTCTGCGTGACGTTTAAGTATGCGTTGAGTACATAACGACCAACTAGGATAAAAGTTAAGTGTAAGCAGTGGCTATACTTTATGCTGTGCAAGATATATTGTAATTTGCTGTTTTAGCATCTGTATTTTGGTTAGAAGATATTATTAAATGCAGATGTTAAGAGTTGGAAAAGTCTAATTTTATTTTTAGAAATAATGAATATAAATTTGTTTTTGCTTGATTAAAATAGCTTATTCCTATGTTAAGTCTCTTATATTTCAATGTTAATTCTTTTGTGCAGCCAAGCAGCTCTTTGATCTTCTGAGTCACAGCTTTGTTTCACATATTATTCATTCTGTGCATTTCAGTTTCCTTGCTTGTTTGCATTCCATGGTACCCACTTCCTGCTTAGGTCTCAAATGGAATATGGCATTAAAAATAAAAAAGGCAGAATAAGAGAAATCGAAGTCTTCTGACAGTGCTTTGGATAGGTCTAACCTATGATAGATCAAAGAGTGAAAAGTTCTCTGGTGTGATCTGCTCCATTCATCACAGGAAACAAATTATATTTGTTGAATACCAGGCATTTGGCAAAGTTCTTTACCTGGACTGTCTCCTTCAGCCCTCCCTGACAGGCCTGGGAAGCAGAGCCCTTCTCTGCATTTGACAGTGACTTTGAGAGGATCCCACAGCCAGCATGTCTGCCTGGCTCCAAAGCTGAACAGAGAACTAGGATAAAGACGGGGCCGCATGTGGGGATGCGGCCCTGAGGGGGCGGTACTGAGAATGTCGGCGCGGGGCAGGAAGGAGGCGAGCGCTGGGCTCGGCCGCACCTGAGGCCTCAGCGCCTGAGGCAATAGACTTCTCTTCCATCTTGGGAGCTTGTCCTATAAAATTAGGTTTTAGGAGTTTGTATGCTTTTTTTTAGAATATTGAGCTAAATTTTAATGATATTCTAAGCTAGTAATTTTTCACATCAAGAAAAAAAAATATTCTCTGTTCACACACTGCACGTCTAACCTTGGCTAATCATATTCAAGGTATAGTCCCAAGGGCTAATGTGAGGGGGAGTTGCCAGTGGCAGGCAGCACCACCCATCCCCAACCCAGAAAAGCCACTCAGTTCACGCCCTAATGACAGGGCAGGAGCAGCAGTTCTTTATTCGAAGGGCAATCCAAACCAAATACAACCAAAATGTGATAATGCTATCTACTAAATCTTTATTATCTAGCAAAACAACAGACTTCCTGTTGAAAGAATTTGTAACAATTGGTAAAGTAACTCAATTAAAAGCATAAAAAATCATGCAAGGTAACCCTGTTTGTACACACTCATTTTAATTATCATGGAGCTTTTAATTCCTGCTGCACACCTTCCACTTTTCTCATTATATATTAATTCAGTTCCCTTTCCTTCTGCCTTCGTCAGCTCTTCTTTGCAAAGGCAACAGTTCTTCCACTTTAGTTCCCTCCTTATCTGAGAATTCTTCACTTTCCCCCTTCCAAATCCCAGCTATCTATTAATCTCCCTTCTGGAGAAAGAACGCCCTTCGACCCTCCCTCCCCCAGTTTACACCTCCTGACCCCAATGTTGCAAGCAAGATGCTCAATGAGCAGGCGAATTTGCTTGGTGTACCTTTTTTTTTTTTTTTTAACTTTTTTTATTGTATAGTATAACATATATACAAAGCAAAGAAATTAAAAAAGCAATGGTTTTCAAAGCACTCTTCAACGAGTGGTTACAGGACAGATCCCAGACTTTGTCATGGGCTACCATACCATCTTCTCAGATTTTTCCTTCTAGCTGCTCCAGAATATAGGAGGTTAGAGGGCTCAAGTATTTTTTTTATCATCACGATCGACTTTTTTTCTTTTTCTGTGAAAAATAGTATATATACAAAAGCTATAAATTTCAAAGCAGAGCATCATAGTTGCAGAACATATTTCAGAGTTTGACATGGATTACAATTTCACAATTTTAGGTCTTTACTTCTGGTTGCTGTAAAATACTGGAGACTAAAAGAAATTTTAATGTAATGATTCAGCATTCGTATTCATTTGTTAAGCCCTACCTTCTATGTATAATTCCACCATCACCTTTGATCTTTCCACACTTCTCTTTAGGGGTGTTTGGGCCCTGGCAATTCTTAATTTTTGATATTGGGAGGGTCTGTCACTAATATGGGGTAGGGAGGTGGAACTGTCTGATGTTCTGGGGAGGCTAGGCTAGGTTTCAGGACTTATCTGGACCAGGGACCCATCTGGAGGTTGTAGGTTTCTGGAAAGTTACTCTAGTGCCTGGAACTCTTGTGGAATCTTATAAATTACCCTAGGTGTTCTTTAGGATTGGCTGGAATGGCCCTCGTTGGGGGTTGGTAGGTATTGACAGGTAGCAAGGTCTACCTGAAGCTTGTGTAAGAGCAACTTCCAGAATAGCCTCTTGACTGTATTTGAACTCTCTCTGCCACTGATATTTTATTAATTACACTTCTTTTCCCCCTTTTGGTTAGGATGGAATTGTTGATCCCACGATGCCAGGTCTGGAGTCGTCCCTGGGAGTCATCTCCCACGTTGCCAGGGAGACTTTCACCCCTGGATGTTTTATCCCACATAGGGGGAGGGCAATGATTTCACTTGCAGAGTTGGACTTAGAGAGAGGCCATATCTGAGCAACAACAGAGGTCCTCCAGAAGTAACTCTTAGGCATGCCTACAGGTAGTCTAAACTTCTCAGCTACCTACATAAGCTTCACAAGAGTAAGCCTCATGATCGAGGGCACAGCTTATTGATTTGGGTGTCCCTAAAGTTTGATACAGTATCAGGGGATTCCCTGATGGCAAGGTTTAATAGTTCCAGATTCTTTCTCCCCTCCCTAAGGGGACTTTGCCAATACTTTTTGATTATTCGCTTGATATTAATATAGGATGTATCCAGGCATTACAATAATCTATACAGGATTAAAGGACCTGGTTCTTATTCTGTGATCCCTTTGTTTCAATTGTTTAAATGAGCTATACAGATCAGTTGAATTAGATTATGCAGTACAGAAAATTTCAGTTCCAGATCAAATAAACCTTTCTTCCCTTGGTCTCAAAGAGTATGTGTGGTTCTAAAATACAGACACTGTCTTCCTTACCCCTATGTTCTGAATTACTTTAACCCCAACCTGTTCGGCTTCATTCTTATCTCTAAATGTCGGATTATATATATAAAATAGCCTCTCAAAATCCTGAAGTAATAATCACCACTCCAGACTTAATGTGTCTGCTCTAAAAGTTTACAATCTAGGCCCCTGCTTTTTTGTAAGCATTTTCTAAAGGTGACCATACCAGTGTTGTTCTTTTATTTCTGGCTTATTTTGTCTCACCAAATGTCCCACATGTTCATTCACATCGTTGCATGCCTCACGACTCTGTTCCTTTTTGTAGCAGCACAACCTTCGTTCATAAGTATACACCATCGTTCGCCAATCTATTTTGCCATCAGCGCATCCTTCAGCCACCTGCATTCACCATGCATTATGTGGAAGGTCCAAAAATCCACAGTCCATTAACATTATCAATTTTAGATAATTTCATTGTTCCCAAGAGAAAGAAAACCAATAAACATATCCTCACTGGTGAACCATTTTTGAAACTATACACTACACTCCAAATTTAAACAATTAATGGAAAAACTGGTTATAGCAGAAATGTGGCTACATTTTTATTCATTCTTCTAAGGAGTCAATGTTATTTATTTAGAATGTTTTCCTGGGAAAGCAAAAATGCCATCTTTTCAATAATTTTTAAATTTATGATATGTAATTAAAGGGACATTTTTATTGCTGTTACAAGAAACTGGTGTACAGAGATTCAAAAGAATAGAACAATGCTAACTTACATAGAACTTTCATTCATTTATTCAAAATATATTTAATCTTGAGTGTCAGGCATTTTATCAAGGCTAAGGCTATAGAGATAAAAGAGGTAGCCTGTATCTTCAAAGGACTTAAGCCTGTTGAGGGAGACTGATGAGCTAACAGACGATTACAAAACAGCCCTACGAGCCCTGAGGTTGTCAGTCCCTCTTCTGGGCTCAGCGCCAAAGTGGCGGGGGTGACGCTGAGCTGAGACCTCCCAGGCCTGGGCCTCAGTGGTGGGGCCAGGTCAGGAGTGACTCAAACAGAGGAAGCACAGGTGGATGTGTGTTGTCCCACAGGGCTGGAGTTTGGGGTGAGGAACCCCGACAGCACCTTGTGGGCCTTACCGGAGAATTTGGACTTTAGTCCTGATAGCAGAAAGGTGAGCAGTGGTAAATGAGGTCAGGTTCTGGTATATATTTTTTAATCTTTTAATATGGAAGTGTGCTCACATAGAAAAGTAGACAGAATGGTATAGTGAGCCCTCATCGTGCTCTTCAACGGTCAACAATTCATGAGAAATCTTGTTTATACCCTCACCCTCTTCCCCCCTCCTCCACTGTTTTGTTTTGAAGCAAATCCCAGACATCACACCATTTCATCTGTAACTATTTCAGTATGCATCTCTAAAAGGTAAGCATTTTTGTATATAACCATAATACCATTATCACACCTTAGAAATTAACAGTTCCTTATATCATCAAATCCCATCAGTTGTTTTCTAATTGTTATTATTTTTTAAAAGTTTCAATCAGAATCCAAATAAGGTTCCTTTCTACAGTTGGTTGATATAACTAGTTGTCTTTTTTCTTTTTCTTTTAATTGTCTTTTAATCTATAGTTTCCTCTCTTTTTCTTTTACCTTATAATTTAATTTTTTTTCAGTAATCATTAAAGTTTAATTTAACTTTTTAACATACAATGACATTCTTATAAGAACCCAACTTCTTACTACTGCACGTGGTCATTTTGATAACCAATTTAGGCAAATGAGTTTAGAAAAAAGCAGCAAATTCATCTAAATCCATGTAGCATCCAACGTTACATCCAAATGTTGTAAAGCAGCATCCACCTGAATAATGAAATTAACAAATTTATGAAGCTCTACACCCAATGTCTTTTTTTTCATCAGCATGATCATCTCTTAGAACACTTGCATCAATTCAGAAAGAGACAAAAAACAACAAAAAAAGAAATAAAACGAAAACAGAAAAAAAATTATACATACCATACCCCTTACCCCCCACCATCGATCACCAGCATTTCAAACCAAATCTGTTTTAATATTTGTTTCCCCTATTATCCATTTTTATTCCATATGTTCTTCTCATCCATCGATAAGGCAGACAAAAGGAGCATCAGACACAAGGTTTTCACAATCACACAGTCACACTGCAAAAGCTTTATCATCACACAATCATCATCAAGAAACATGGCTACTGGAACACAGCTCCACACCCCCAGGCTTACAATTTAATTTTGAAGAAGTTAAGTTTTCTTACAGAGTTTCTAGGCAGTCTGGGAAGTAGCAAGACTACTTCCTAGGTTACGTTATGTTTTTCCATCAAAAGGCGCATGAGGTCTGCTGAGATTCTGGGTTTATTTTGAAGGTAGATCTAATAGGATTTACTGGTGGCTTAGGTACCAGAGGATGAGAAAATGAGAGGAGTGAAAGTTTGAGGCTTGAGTAATTGAAATGATGGAATCACCCACCACACAACTAAATATATGGATCAGGAGCTTAGAAGAGAGAATTTAACTCATGATACGGATTTTAAAGTCATGATTCATTCATGAAAAATGCGTTTGAGTTAGGTACTGGGAGTGCAAGGGTAAGCAAAACAAACAGTCCCTGGAGCTTATGAGTTCGTGGGAAACACAAAAAGCTATATAATCACAACTGTGGAAAGTGCTGTGAAGAAATACTACATGATGCTAGGAGGACATCTAGTAGGGGGACGTAACCTAGTCTGGACATTCAAGGGAAGTCGTCTTTGAGGAAGTAACTTTTGAGTTGAGATCTGAAAGATGAATAGGACTTGAAAGGGGAGAGAATTTCTAAGCAAAAGGATTCTCAAGTACTAAGGTCGGGCTCTGGAGAGAACACACTGCATTGGGGACCACTGATGGCCAGAGTAGAAGAGAGATGGATTTGAGATGAGACTGATGAATAGGAGCCACGCCATGCATGGTCTCCCAGGTCATGCTAAGGATTTGGGTCTTATCCTAAGAGCCACAGAGAACACTGAATTGCTTAAGGCAGGTTCAGGCAATAAGAGATATTTTAGTCACAATTTTAATTGTACAAAAGTCACCATCGAGGAGATAGAGTGAATGGTTTGGAGGACAATAGTGGCCAAAAGTAGAGCAGTTAGAAAGCTATTTCAGTGGTCCAGTCTGGAGGTGTTAGTGGCTTGGGCTAGGTGGCAGTAGTGAAGAAGGAGAGAAAGGGGAGGATTTGATATCTATTTAAAGATAAAATCAGCAGGACTTGATGTTGGATTAGTACAGGAAGTGAGGGTGAGGGAGGGCCAGAGATGATAACCTTTTGGCTTTAGAGTTGTTGAAGCTATGGGAATGGAAGATGTCCCCCATGAAGCTTTATAAAGTAAGAAGTCAGAATCCTCCAAAACACAAACACTTGAAAGGTGAGTCAAATATCCTGCATAAGAGGTGGAAACAGAGAGGAGGTCAGGAAGTTGGAGGAAAATTGGGGGAGTGGAGACTAGGAAGCCAGAAATGGAGAGACTCTTAGAAAGGAAACTAGCTGAAGTCAAGTAAGGGAAGTCCAACTAGAAGGCCACTGGCAGTGGTATGCTAATAAATGTTTAACAACCGGCTCTCCAGGAAGGGGGAAAGTCCTGAATTAAAGTCTTTGCCAATTTTTGTGGTGTAAATACTCCTACTGTGGCTGATTTTAAGCTACCAACATGACATCACTGAAAATAGAGTTGGGAAGAGATGTGCACAATCAGCTCATGAGAACTAGCCCCAGTGACTCAAATGCTGACCTTGGCAAGAGTAGTTTTTGTGTGGTGGTACAGGTGGAAGTGAAGCTGAGGGGCAGATGGAGGAGCAGAAGCAATGACCGTGAGAGAATACTACTTTTAGGAAGGTAGGTTATCAAAGGCAGGAGAAAGAACAGTAGCTACAAGTGAAACCTAAGGTTGAAGACAGAAGTTCCAACATGCAGGGTGGAACCAAAAGATGAAGGGTCAAAGGAGTTGAGGACATTAGCAGGAGACTAGTTGCAGCCGAAAACTACGCGGCCTAGGCTTAGTATACAGAAATGTAGCTCTTAATGTCTAATAGACTAACACAGATGGAGAGGTCAGGAATGAGCTGTCTACGTGAGGCTGAAGAATCCATGTACGTCAAAGAACTTCCACAATTATTTTCATATTTGCCCCTGATAGTAATATTGTAGTGGCAGGATTATTGCCTGCATTTTACAGATGTGGCCCCTTAAGCATAGGGAAAGTAAGAGACTTGCCCAAGCTCATAAAGAGCGTTTCAACAACAAGCTTTTTGGTTCCCCAGATCACTGTTTTCACCACCAGCAATGGATTCTACATTGACTAAGGTATTTATTTGTTGCAAGACCTGGGACTGGGACATTGATAGCTACTATCCTTTCCTCAAAATCAGTGTTTCTTAGCTTGAGACAATAATACCCCTCAGAGTTCATTCACTTTTCTATTCGACATGTTCTTATATAGCACTTAGTATCGCCAGGCATGGATTCGATGCATCTCGTAAGTATGAACTCACTTAATCCTCATGTCGACCCTAAGGGTAGATATTATTATTATTATCCCCATTAAGGATTGGTGTGGTTATCTTTTGCTTCAAAGCATCACAAAATTTAGTGGCTTAAAACAACCATTTATTATTATTTCACATGGTTTGGTGGTTTGGCATGGATCAGCCAAGCGGGGCCTCTCATGCAGTTGTAGGCAGATGATGAGTGGTGGAGTCACCCGAAGCTTCCACCAGGGCGTGCATCAGAGCAGGCCCGGCCCAGCCCAGATCCAGGGGTTAGAGGAATGGATTTCTCATGGGGAAGTGGCAGGCGCGTACAGAGGGGGAAGAAATTTATGGCCGGCATCTTTAGATACAAACTCCTACAAAGGATAATCCCCAATGAGAAAGCCAAGGCACAAACATGTTAAATAACTTTCCCAAGGCCATACAGCTGTTATTTGGAAAAACAGAGTTTAAACTCAGGCAGTTTTGCTCCAGAGTCTGCTAAGAAAAGCAAGAGGGACTGGGGTCCAAATGCATGGCACAGCCTCTCATAGCAGAGACATGGAGATGAAGAGCAGGCATTATTCATAGGAAAACTATAGAGTTCCTGGAGTATTCTACCAGGGATTTGGAAGAGAGGAAGAGTAGAAAGAAATGAGAGCACAAATGATCTAAACAAAGGCTCTTTTTATGTTGGGACTGAACATTTGATCTCCTCTGCTTGGAGGCAAATGGAAGACTTGCTACTTTTGCTTGTCTTTATCCACTCAAGATAGAATGGAAATAGAATGTATATGTAGGTATGTGTATTGTTTTTCCTTCCATTAAAATCTGAAACTGTCTATCAACTATTCAAAAGGGTCACACATGGGGTGCCTAAAACCTGGGCCAGGGAGTTAGAACCTGAGCTGTAGACCAGCCTCAGAGAGGATCCTCAAGCTCCCTCAGTGCCTCTTGTGGCATAATATCACAACCCCGAGAGCCTGGATCATCACTTAGCTTGTACACATCCTGTCGCCTATAACTAAAGGACAAGGAAATGCCACCTCTACATCAAAAAGGTGACTCACTTCACATGAGCCATAAGGTATTGCCAAAGAGAAGTTGGAGAAGTTGACTCACCTCCAGAGTGGCCAGTTTCCCTTCCTGAACTCTGATAAACTGAGATACAGTGTAGCTTAGGCCCATAAATTTCCAGCTTCTGGGTTTTACTGGGCCAAAAGGCCAATCCCACAAATTGATTTGGACATGCCCAACATCTGTGTGAGCCTGATAAGTGAGAAGAGCGGTAGGCCATTTCCCAGGTCTTTCCAAACAAACCTCATCGTTTCCTATGTTTCTCCTCTTGAAGACCAAAGAAAGAATTCAAGGCCACTGTTTTTGTTCCCTCTACTCAGGGTGGGGATTTGCATCTTCTGCTGTTGTTCACGCTGAATGTGGCCATATTCCAGCCCCCTGGACCCCTCCCCCTCAGTATCATCCTTACACCAGAGCAGTCCCACCTCGGGCCACACAGATGGGCCCACCCAGGGCCTGCGCCCTCCCCCAGTCCACACCCTGGGCACTTGGGGCCTGAGAACTCCCTGCCCGCTCCCCAGGCCTGCTCAGCTGTGCCCCCCGCTCGTCACACCCCCAGGCTCCAGGGATGGCCAAGGAGTGGTCATTTGCAGGGGATGGGATGGAGGGCATGATGTAGTGCAGTGTGTGCATGAGTACACACAAAATCTCGGCGGGGCTGGGGGAAGGAGTGGATGGGGTCCTGGGGCCGGCTCACTCCAGCCTGAACACCAAGAAGTCCGGGGATTCTAGATTCAAACCTGACCTTCCAGATCATTATGAAGGTGTATGTGTCAAGGAAGGAGGATAGACATTTAATGAACAGCTTGTTAACCTGACTTATAAACTTTTATGTATTTAGGCACATGATATACAGGCTTCCATCTATACTCTCATCTCCCCACACCCCATGCAAGTGCCAGGAACAGAACTGTCACCACTCCCCCAAATACCTGACTTTCCGTCACACTTTGTCAGTGCGGAAGCTCCTGGCCCTATTAAAAATCTCTGTCCTCACCTGCCCCCCAGTCCATTCCCAGCCTGCCAACATAGCCATCATTTCTCAAGTTCAAGCTCAAGAACTTCTTCAAAGGCCTCTGCCTTGCACGTTGTATGCGACAGCCTCCCAGAGAGCTGCTTGTCTTCGCCTCGGCCCTCCATGATGCTTTCTGGGGTGAGTGGCCGTCCCCTCTGCCCTCAGTTATGTGTGTTCCTGACGTCAGCCTGGTGCCCTTCGCTTGCTAGGCTGGGTGACCTAGAACAACAAAAATTTATCGTCCCACAATTCTGGATTGTAGAAATCCAAAGGTGAGGTGTTGGCAGGCTTTGCCTTGTTGGAGCCTGTTGGCTGCTGGGGTGTTTGCGGCATTCCATGGCATTCTTTGGCTTGTGGCATAATTCCCCACCGCCTCTATCACCCAGGCATGGCCATCTTCTCTCCCTGTCTGCCTGTGTCCAATTCCCTCTGCTGTGAGAACACCAGTCACAGTGGACCAGGGCCCATCCGAATCTAGTTTGGTCCCATCCTAATTAAGAACACCTTCAAAGATCCTATAAAGTTCTTACTTCCAGGTAAGATCACATTCAGGTGACCAGGGACTAGCACTTGAACATGTCTTATGGGGACCAGTTCAATCCAAAGCAGCTCTCAAGTGAGTCAGCTACTAAGTGTGCAACTTCCCATTTTAGGGTGACGAACCATCCCACTTTTCCCAGAACCAAGGATTTTCCCAAGATTCAGAACGGCCAGTGCTAAAACCCAGACTGTTCTAGGCAAGCTGGGATGACTGGTCACCCTCATGGGTAAGAGGTTCTTGGAAAGGGAGGTGGGTCAGCAGTCGTAATAGAAGCAGAATTCATTGGCCAACGTTAAGTTTGAGGCAACGAGTCAGCTGTCAGCTTTCTCCCTCCAACTCCTGAGCCCCAAGGAAAGAGCTAAGGCACACAGAGATTTGGTCAATCTATGCAGGTCTAAGCTGGGGAAAATGGAGGAGAGAACGATGGGACTTGCTCTCCAAAGCCCACTAAAACCCTTTAATTGTTTCACAGATGTTCCATCTACTCTCCTTTCTGCCCAAACCTCCTGGGGCTCCCACCTCACACAGCTTCCAGCTCCCCACACAGAACCTACCTCTCAGGACTTCAGCTTCACCCTAAGAACAGGCGATGGCCTGTCCAAGCTGCTGCCCTCCTCTCCTTCCTCTTGCTCAGCATGGTGGACAGCGGTGGGGTTGCCTGCTGAGTCTTTTCTTATTTTTATGGTAAAGGTAGATGATTTTTCTTTAACCACACCCCCCACCAGCTCTGCCTCAGCCCCCGACCTTTAGGCCATATGGACTGGGTGGGACAGCCTGTACCCCAGGTCCGGGTTGGGGGGTGGCTGGCAGGTGGGAAACACACGACCTCATTTCTAGTACACTCTATTTCTGCGTCTCAGTCAGGACCAAGTCAGGACCCTGCCAACTGCAGGGACCGAAAGCCAGATGTCCATGGTGCAGGGAAGTCCAGGATATAGCCGCCTCTAAGCAAGCTGGATCCAAGGGTTCGAGCAAAGCGATATTCCTTCTCCTCCTGCCTCCTTCCCTTTCTTTCCCACTTTCTCTCCCTCCCCCCTTTTTTTTCTCTCAGCTCTACTTTCCTCTTCATCTGATTCGGACTCAGATTGTTTCTCCACAAGGGATGGCAAAGATGCCCATGCAGCAGAGAGTGGGATAAAGCTCTCCAAGCCAAAGGGAAAAAAAACTCATCAAAAAAAAAGGCTTCCAAGAGAGCCGAGGCACTTCTAGTAATAACCTCCTCGAACAGCCGAGTCAGGATCCGACCCCAGAGCACCCCAGGTGGTGGCTGACACCCCTAATCTCTGCTAATAAAAGCTGTGCCCTCCTCTGAGGACGCACGGGAGAAAATCAAAGCACCACAAACCACACGGCACTCAGCTAAAACTAACCGTCCCAGGCCCTGTGCCAGGGGATTTAATGTTTATTCCTCAGAATAACCTGGAAGAAGGGTATTGTTTTCACCATTTTATAGATGCAGAAACAAAAGGTCCAAGTCCAAGGACTCCACGACTCTGGAGGGTGAGGACACGGAAGAAGTGAGAGCCGCGGCTGGCCGGCGGTTCCTCAACCCTGGCCTTGCCTTACTGCTCGGGCCGCACCCCTTCCCGTGCCCCTTCCCTCACCTTGCGCTGCTCAGGGAACACGGAGCCCCCACCCTTCCCCACCTTCACGTGGCCACTACAGCCTTGACAGATGAAAGCAAACACATTAGGAGACATGCGCCCAGCAGTGTGGGCGTGTACGAAGGTCCCCAGTTTCCAGGAACTCCTATGGTTAAGGGGAATGACTACTCTGGACTTATTAAAACTGGAAAGCACACTAATACATTTGCATGCGCTTATGTATTATGTATGTTTTAAAAGCTAAGACTTGTACACAATAAACAGAAATGCTTCAAACAGTACAAAAGGGTTCACAGAGAAAAACAAGTCTCTCTCTCACCCTTTCCCCAGCTTTCTCCCTAGAGGATGGACTGCTACCAAATTCTTTTTTTCTTTTTTCTTTTTGTGGTTTTTTTAAATTTATTAATTACAAAAATTAACAACAAACAAACAAAAACATTAACATATCATTCCATTCTACATATATGTTCAGTATGCTACCAAATTCTTGAGAGTCCTTCCACAGGCATCCTTTTGCATATTCAGGCATACATTGTGAACTAATGTTTTCTTCCTCCCTTTTTTACCAAATGAGAGGACATTGCATCTACCACTCAAGACCTTATTTAGATTGTTTAACAATATATCACAGAAACTCTCCTGTGCTGGGACATGTGGATTGAGCGCTCTCATTCTTTTAAATGGTTGCATAGTATTCCATTTGTGTGAGTGTTAAAATAATCTCCTATTTATAGACATTAAAGTCATTTCCAATCTTTTTCTTATTCGTGCATTGTAGACAGTTTTTGAATAACAAAGAAACCTGCACTGTTCTGCTTAATTCTCATTTATTTTGAAATTCCAGTCAAGAGCCCCCACTTTGTCCTGAAGTTTCCAAGACCCAGAGTCCAAGCGTTTGTCAGAACCAGACTGTTGTCTGCGTGTCCTCATTGCCACTCTCTGGGAAAAAGAGTCCGATCCTCACTCTTCCCTCCGTGGTCCCAGGGGCTCGGCTGCCCCTTTGTAAGGCGCTCACTCCCGCCCAGGGAGCACCAGGGAGGGCCCAGCCCAGCAGTGGAAGTTGGCTGCAGAGGCCCTGAGTGCAGACCAGCAATGATCAGAGAGGGCAGGGTGGCCTGGACAGGCCCTCTGTGCCCACCACGCATCCCTCGGTGCGTGCCTCCACTTTAGGGACAAGAGCTTCTTCGTCATTAACTCCATCGGTGTGACTCTCGGGCCTGTTGTAATGGCTCCACCTTTCCTTACAATGTTCCATCCCAGAGTCTCCCAGTACGGAGGTGCCTGCACAGGTGAGCAGGGAGTGCTACCCAGCTGCCAGGTGCACAGGGCCCTGTCCAGCACCAGCTGTGCACGCACGTGTGCGGTGACAAGCGTGTGACTATGTGAGGACTCGTCAGGAGGCCTCGCCCCACCCCCACCCCACGCGCCACAAAAGCGAATTTATTTTGACAGAACATTTTTTTTGCCTCTTTCTGTCAAATTGAAAACATGCCCTTTTTAAGAAATGTCATAAATCTGTTTGTGAAACTTGTTTTGAACATGTTCTTTTCCAGAAAAGTATTTTTTTTTTTAAGAAGAAAGAAAGCATGTTCATATCTGAACAGTGAGTAATGTACTAAGTTGCCTGCCTTGGAGGGAAGGCCATGGAGGCATGGCGGAGGCGCGATGCTAAATCTCCCATTGCTGCACCCTGAGCCCCAGTAGGAGTCGTAGCAGGAGACCCGCCTCGTGGGGAAGTAACCGAAGGAGAAACTGTGGCGGCAGGCGCAGTGGCGGGGAGCCCCCCGCAGCGGCCGTGTCCCTCCCCACACTCCCTGCCCAGCCCCAGGAGGAAATGGAGCCCCCGGGCCGCGCCAGCCAGGTGTGTGCACGCCGCCGGAACCTTTCTTGGAAGTGCATTTACCTGTCAGCATCTCAGACCTCAGGGCTTGAAGTGGAACACTGACAACGCTCAGCCCCAAACGGGAGGCACAGCGTCCGGTTCTGCGCCCTTTGCCCATCTGACCCCCTGCCCCTACCCGTCCTCGGAGCGCACCTGACCAGGTGCAGCCCACCCCACACATCTGCCGGAGGGACTGGGAGAAGGCCCAGCACACACACGTGCACGCACACTCACACACGTGCACGCTCACACATACACAGGGGCCCAGGGGTAAGATGCAGAGAACCCACACAGTAGAGGTGGTACCACATGTGACACAGAGTGGCAGAGCCAGTGACAGGGTGAAGAGTAGGTGCCCGCAGACACCTGCGTGCAATGGGACAGAGACCACATGCGGGCCGGAAGCCAGAGGCCGAGGCAGTAGTCGGGAGAGTGGGACGCCTGGCAGGTCCCCGAGAGAGAGAAGCAGTGTCACCGGGGGGGCCTCTGCTAAGGTGGGGGGAGGAAACCGCATTTGCAGAGTGGGGGAGGAGCAGCGGGCACCTAAGACCACCCAGTTGCCACTTGGCAGCCCGTGACTCAGAGGCTCGGATGCTGCTGGCCTCTCCCATGGGCAGCCGGGTAATCGGGCCACGAGGTCACTGCACCCCGCAATCACAGGGCAGTGATGAGTGACAGGCCTTCAAAGCCAGAAAGAGGTGCAGGCCCCAGGGCAGCAGGAAACCCTGCGGAAGGACAGGCAGCTGTCCACTGGTCTGGAGGAGCGCTGAGGGAGAAGCAAGGGACCTAGACCTAAGCCAGTCGAGCCGTTGCATTTCCATGTCAGAGTGACTGTCTCAGCCATGTGCATGTGACCCACTCAGCCAGTACGACATGACTCCTTGCTGGGAACGCTGCGAGAGAGGGCTGCAGCAGAGGAGATGCAGAGGGCCTCCATCTGCCACCTTGAGGAAGCTCGCGGAGTCGAGCCGGCCATCTCGAGCTTCCTGAGATCAGAACTAACACAGCAAAGGGCCTCAAGATGGAGAGCAATTGAGTCCTGAATCCAGCCAGACCTGAAATGAACTCTTCTGGAGTCTCAATGATGTGAACTGGAGAACTTCTCTTTTACTGATAAGAACTTCACTCCTGTGCCTCCCAAGATGGGGAACTAAGTAGGGGTCATATGGGCTGGTGCCGGCATCTGCAGGACTCCCTGCAGTGAGGCTGCTCTGAGACTGGTGCAATCAGCCCTTGCATACTGCTCAGAGCTTGCTGCCCTAGAAGCATCCAGCCCACTCTGAATCTCCAAGCCACTGCCGGACCCTGGCGTGGGAACCAACAGCTTCAAGGCACAGATCTGAGCTCTAGGATCAACATGGAAGTGGCACTCCCACTGCATATCTGCAAAGAGCAGCACACACTTAGAAGTGTCTCTTTGAAACTGAAGTTGGAACGTCTATTTAAGATTTAAAGGGGCTTCTAGCCTGAGAGAGATTATAATGCAGATTAATTGGACCATCCCCATTATTACTCATTGAAGATATGTAAATATCATTGATATTCCCTTTCATCAAAGTACTTCCTTTATCCCATCCTTGTAGCCATGGTAAAATATATACATATATGTAGGGTCATTTCCCTTTGTTCTTTTCTTTTATTGAAGTTAAACGTATCCACCATAAAGTGTGCAAGTCTTAAAGGTGCTGCTCGATGGATTGTAGCATATACAAAACAAGTGATGAACTCTGTGGGTATCAGTGTCCTCGTCTGTGAAATTAGTGTTGACGCGGCAGCGGTCCCTAAAAGAGAGCTTCACTCCCTCCAGCGACCTTCCTTCACGCCGCTGGCTCCCGTGGTAGGTTGACTCGTGTCCCCACAAAGCCTCACTCATGCCCTAGTCCTGGCTCATGGATGCGGGCTCATCTGTAAACAGGTTCTCCAAACTGGATCAGGGCAGGTCTTAATCCAGTATGAGTGGAGTCCTCATAAGGCAAGGAAATTTGGACGTGGATGTCCAAGCCACACAAGGGGACGGAAAGAGACGGCCTCCATGTGACGGAGGCAAAAGTGCCAGCGAGCCACCTGCAGATGGCCACAGGTCATGGAGAGGGCACGGCTTGCTGACATCTCCGGGCTGGACTTGAGCCTCCGAAGTGCAAGCCAGTCAGTTCCTGTGCTTTGGTGCAGCAGGCCTGGCGAGGAGAACACCCCTTCCGCAGGTCTAGATGTGCACTTGTAATCATTTTTATTGGACGACGGATAAATGCACGGATGGCTAGATCTCAGTTCCAGATCTTTTAGGGACAGAAAATGGACTAAACAAAGAAGAAAGCTGGTTCCGGGGTGAGCAGGCTGTGTTCTCCCTAGGAAAGAGGATTTCCCAGCCATCCTCTCTGATGATTAATGTTCACATCAATTTCCAGTTTTTCCTTAGTGTGATACCCATTCGGACCCCACATAAAACCTCTAGAGTACGGCCTCTTGCTTTAACCAGAACCAAACCAGAGTGTTTATGAATTGTTTACTTTATTCCTGGCACCCTTAGATCAGCTGGATAAGAAACACACACTTCAAATACGATGCTTTGGGCTGCAATCAAAAGGAAAACAACTTAAGAAGTCTCAAGGGAGGCAATTTTGGAGGTCATTTGTGTCAACCAGGCCCAGGCCTTCACTGTCACCTGTGGCCCTGCCCTCCGCGTCCAGTCTCACAATCACCAGCTGCCCAGACCCACTGTAGTGTCCGCCCCTCATACGAGTCCAATGCTTAAGGAACGGGGAGCAGGACGGGACTTTATCCTCTTCTCCAGCGTCCCATCCCTGACAGAGAGGAAAGTGATGGTCGTAAAGAGTATGAATCTCTGGGATGTGTCACAGCCACTGGTCAGCTGTGCGAAATTGGGTTCTGGGAGCAGGGAGGAGGAGCCGTGAGTTCTGAGTGAACCACCAGCATGCCCCAGCCTAGCCATATCCAGGCCAGTCCAAATTCAACTAAGGACATTATTTTTTTTTAACTTAAATGATCCGTTTCTTCAGTGAAATGGGATCACGGCCATGGAAGGAGCTCCCCAGGGCTCCTGAAGGCCTTGGGGACAGCTGGAGCCTGCTGCTCTCTCTACCGCAGCTTCTCCCGGTGCCTGTGAGTGCGGCCCCTCCGGGGTGCGGGTCACGGCTGCAGCTGCGAGAGGACAGCAGAGCGGTCATCAGTCGCTCCCGCCCCTGGGGAAAGGGAGCCTGGCCTGGCTGGCTCACCCGACCGGGAGGGGAGTGAAGAGGGAGCAGCGACCGGCCAGGGGCTGCGGTGAGGGGCGCAGGAAGTTGCAGGAGCGCCACCTGCTTGACTTGCACCCTCTCTCGGCAGTTGTGGGGGGGCAAGGCTCCCGGGCACAGGGCAGGTGTGCGGGGGCGCGGGGGCGCTCCCCGTCGCCCCCCAAGGCCAGGGCCCCCTCCTTCGGGACAGGCTGGCGGAGGGCGGGGCCCTGCGGGAGGTGTCCTGGCTCAGCCACACCATCGCCTCCGGGTCCTGCCCCCTAGCGTTCCCCCCCCCCCGCCCCCGCCCGCGGCAGGGCCCGGCCACCCGCGAGGCCTCCTAGGTGATGTCCGGAGCAGGGACTCGGGCATCCGTAGTCCAGTAAAGATGCCTCTATTTCGTTTCCATTGCAAAAAGCAATGCACGTTGTAGAGCGGCCGAGAGGGTGTTGGCTCTGGACCGCACCCGCACCCCCACCCCCACCCCCGGGCCGGGGAAGGCAGATGCAGGCCCGAGGACCCCCGGCGCAAAAGCAGGGACCGCAGGGAGGAAGCGGGTCCGGGCGCCCAGGTGAACTACATCTAGCTCACCTGCTCACCTGCTCACCTGTGCGCTCTACCTTCACGTTAGCAAACATCTTATAAATCACTCAGGCAAGCGGTTGCTTTCCGGAGGACCGTCTAGGAAGCTTCGGACTCAAACCCGATTTCCGATGTCCCTTTTATCCACGGCACGTCGGGACAGCACTGCACAGTACTGACATTTCAACGGAGTTTTAGTTGAGGGCTTTAAAGGCAATATCTTTAACCTGGTTTCAAAGACATTTTACTGGAAATTGAAATTTAATGGAAGCTAAATTCCAACACCCAAAATAAAAAGCTCCCTGGTACACAGGATCGCGCGTCTGCCAGCTCCCGCCCTCTCACCGCAGACGCAGGGGAACTGAGACATCTAGTGTCCAGTCCGAAGAAAACACATTTCCACTGTTTAAGGAGTTCAGCAGATCCCTTTTACGGTACTCTGAGTAAGGCTATGAATCCTTGGTGCTTCCTGGCTTTAGTTCTTACCCAGGGAAAAAGCTCTGTGTCTCCCATGCTCAGGCAGCGTCTCTGCGGTGACTGTTCCTGTCGCAACGACGTTGCCATTCACGGGACAAACCCTGCGCTCTGCCCACCCCGCCCGCTCCATCTTCTTACAGCGCTTGTCCCAAGTAGAAAATGCCCCTTTTCTTTGATGGAGTTTGAATCTGAGGTCACCTCTCATTTCCTGGATTTCCAGTTCACTAAGAAAGTACATAAAAACTGAAGGTGGTTAAATGATTTAATATGTACATCACTAATAAATTTTCATTTCTATTACAGAGTGTAATATCAGGAAAACTTTTAAAAGTGAAAATAACTTAAATATGACACCAAAAGCACGGGCAAAAAAAGGGGAAAATAGATAAATTGGGCATCATCAAAATTAAAACCGTGGTGCATCACGTGACACTATCAAGAAAATGAAGAGACAGATCATAGAAGAGTGAAAAATCTGGAAATCATATGTAAAAAGACAAATACTCCAATTTAAGAATCGGCAGAGGATCCAAAGAGACATTTCTCTAAAGAAGACATACAAATGGCCAATAACACCTGAAAACATGCTCCACGCCCCTGGTCATTAGGAAAATGCAAATAAAAGCTACAATGAGATACCACTGCATACCCACTAGGATGGCTGTCACTTATTTAAAAAGGAAAACAACAAGCAGCAGCAAGGACGTGGAAAAGCTGGAACCCTAAGACAGCGTTGGTGGGCGTGGAAAACAGTGTGGTGGTTCCTCAGAAAGCTAAACATAGAACTAAATTCTACCTCCTGCCATGTACCCAAAAGAATTGAAAGCAAAGATTCTAACAGATATCTGTCTGCCAATATTTCTAGCAGCATTCTTCACAATAGCAAAAAGGTGGAAGCAACTCATATATCCATCAACGGATGAAGGGCTAAACGAAATGTGGTTTATAGGGACAATGGGATATCAGCTGTAAAAAGGAATGACATGGGCGGGCCGCGGTGGCTCAGCGGGCAAAGTGCTTGCCTGCTATGCCGGAGGACCTCGGTTCGATTCCCGGCCCCAGCCCATGTAACAAAAACGGAGAAACAGAATACAATAAAACAAGAAAATGTTTAAAAATGTTTCCCTTCCTTCCTTCCTTCTATCCTTCCTTCCTTCTCTCTCTGTCTTTAAAAAAAAAAAAAAAAAAAAAAAAAAAGGAATGACATTCTGATACGTGCTTCAATGTGGATGAACTTTGAAGCATCATGTTGAATCTAGAAATAAGCCAGATACCAAAGGTACATGAAATAACTAGAATATGCTAGTTCATTGAGACAGAAAGTAGAGTGCAGGTGATGAGGGGCGGGGAGGATGGATGCAGGGTCTCTGGGATGAGGGAGAAGTTTTGGTAATGGATGGTGGTTAAGATATCTCAACATTACGAATGTGATTAAGGCCAAAAAATGCGTGCTTGGGAGTGGTTGAGATGAGAAATTTTATGTTGCATATATGTTACTACAATATAAAAGAGAAACTAAAGAGACAATGACAATTAAATGTAGTACATAATTCTAGACTAGATGTAATATTGGAGAAGAAAAATTCCCCAAAGGATATTAGTTGGACAACTGAAAAAATGGGAAGATAGATTGTAAGTTTTATATTAATGATTAATGTTAAATTTCTTTAACTTAACTGTACTTAATGTGGTTACATAAATGAATATTCTTGCTCTTAGGAAATACACACAGATGTATTAAATGGTAAGGAGTAGGAGGTATATTGAAATTCTTTGTATTATTTTTGTATTACTTTTGCAACTTTCCTGTAAGTTTGAAATTACTCAAGATGCAAAGTGAAAAAAAAAGGACAAGTACCACCTGTGGAGGAAGGAAAATACAATGAGATACCACTTCCCCCACGAGGATGGTTGGAATCAAAAAGACGGACAGAACAAGTGCTGGGTAGGATGTGCTGGTGGCAGCGTACAGCGAGGCAGCCGCTTTGTTAAACAGTCTAGCAGTTTCTCAAAAGGTTAAACAGAGAGTCACCATAGATAGGGCCTGGCAATTCCATTCCCAGGTGGAATACCCGAGAGAAATGAAAGCAGATTTCTACACACGACCTTTCACACCAGTGTTCACAGCGGCATTATTCATAAGAGCCCCAAAATGCAAACAAACCAAATGTCCATCAGTTGATGAAAGGATAAATAAAATGGGGACTATCCAAATTACGGAATATCATTTGGCAATAAAAACAAATGAAACACTGACACATGCTACAATATGGTTGTAGCTTGAAAACTGTGCTGAGAAAAAGAAGCTAGTTGCAGAAGAGTACGTATGGCATGAGTCCATTTATGTGACATGCCCAGAAGAAGGAAATCTAACAGATAGGCGGTTGCCTGAGGCTGGGAGGATTTGGGGGACATGGGAAGTGACTCCTCGTGGGTATCGGAATTTGGAGGGCAGGGTGCTGAAATATTCTAAAATCAATTGTGGTGATGGTTGCCCAACTGTGAAAATACTAAAACTCCTGAATTGTGCATGTTACATAGGTGAATTGTGTGGGGTGTGAATTATATTTCAATAAAGCTAGTATACAAAAGTGAATTGTAAGTAGTGAACATGTTTTAAGTAATTAGCAAAATGACAAACATGTAGAGTAACCCATAGCCCCAAACCTCTTCCTAACCTCCAGTTCAAGCTGACTGGGGAGGGCTGGGGTGCCCTGGGGTACCCTGAGGCTAACGCACCCCTTCTCATTTCTGATTTTGTTTCTTTGCATCCTCTCTCTCTTTTTTTCTTTGTCAGCTTGCTAGTGGCCCATCGATTTTATTAATCTTCTCTAAGAACAAACTTTTGGTTTTATTGATCTTTCTATTGTTCTTTTGGTTCCCATTCATTTAACTCTGCTTTCTTCTTTGTCATTTCTCTTCTTCTATATGCTTTGGGGTTAGTTTGCTGTTCTTTCTCAAGTTTCTCCAGGTGAGCATTTAAGTCCTTGATTTTTGCTCATTCTTGTTTTTTAATATAGGCATTTAAGGCAATAAATTTCCCTCTTAGCACAGCCTTTGCTGCATCCCATAAGTTCTGATATGTTGTATTCTCACTTTCATTAGTCTCCAGCTAGCTACTGATTTCTCTAGGAATTTCTTCTTTGACCCACCACTGTTTAAAGAGTGTGTTATTTAATCTCCATATATTTGCAAAGGTTCTCGTTCTTTGGTGGCTATTGATTTCCAGCTTCATTCCATTGTGGTCAAAGAAAGTGCTTTGAATAATTTCAATGTTTTCAAATTTGTAAAGACCTATTTTGTGCCCCAGCGTCTGATTTATTCTGGAGAATATTCCATGAGCACTAGAGAAGAATGTATATCCTTGTGCTTTGGGGTATAATGAGCTATATATGTCTGTTAGGTCAAATTCACTTATCAAATTGTTTAACTTCTCTATTTCCTTGTTGATCCTCTGTCTCATTGTTCTATCTATAGAGGAGAGTGGTGTATTGAAGTCTGCTACTATTATTGTTGAAGCATCTATCACTCCCTTCAGTTTTGCCAGTGTCTGTCTCAGGTACTTTGGAGCTCCTTGATTGGGAGCATAAACAATTATGATTGTTCTTTCTTCTTGGTGAATTTTTCCTTTTATTAATATATAGTGTCCTTCTTTGTCTCTTACGATGTCTTTACATTTAAAGTCTATTTTGTCCAATATTAGTATAGCTACTCCTGCTTTCTTTTGGTTACAACTTGCTTGGAACATCTTTTTCCATCCTTTCACTTTCGATCTATTTGTATCTTTGTGTCTAAGATGAGTCTCTTGTATGCAGCAAATAGCTGGATTATGTTTCTTAATCCACTCTGCCAATCTGTATCTTTTAATAGGTTTAGTCTATTAACATTCAAAGTTATTACCACAAGGCATTTCTTGAATCCACCATCTTATGCTTTGGATTTTATTTGTCAGATCTCTATATTCTATTCACTCTTTCTCTTTTTATCCTTTAAGTTACCCTTACTGGCACTCTTCAATTCTGTGTCCTCCTCCAGACCTCCCTTTCCTGTCTTTTTTTTTTTTCAGCCAACAGAACTCCCTTTAGAATTTCTTGTATGGCCGGTCTCTTGTTGACATATTTTCTAAGCCTTTGTTTGTTAGTGAAAATTTTAATCTCTCCCTCAGTTTTGAAGGACAATTTGGCTGGGTACAGAATTCTTGACTGGAAGTCTTTCTCTTTCAGGATCTTGAATATATCACACCACAGCCTTCTCACCTCCATAGTGCCAGTTGAGTAGTCTGAACTCAGTCTTATGTGGTTTCCCTTGTACGTAGTAGATTGTTTTTCTCTTGATGCTTTCAGGATTTTCTGCTTCTCTTCAACATTTGACAGACTGATTAGTATGTGTCTTAGGGAAGGCCTATTCGGGTTTATTCTATTTGGAGTTCATTGGGCTTCTTTGATTTGCATATTCCTGTATTTTATAAAGGTTGGGAAGTTTTCCCCCATAACATTCTCAACTATTCTTCCTAGCCCTTTTCTCTTCTTTGAGACACAGATGATTCTTATATTTGTGTGCTTTGTTTTGTCCGTCCTTTCCCTGAGATCCAATTCAAATTTTTCCATCTTTTTTCTCATTTGCTCTTTTGTGTGTTCAAAATCAGCTGCCCTGTCCTCTAATTTGCTTATTCTTTCTTTTACTTCTTCAAATCTGCTGTTGTGTGTCTCTAGCATATTTTTTATTTTGTCTACAACATCTTTAATCTCTATGATATCTGCTATTTTTCTATTTATTCTTTCAAATTACCCTTTACGCTCTTCAAGTGTCTTCTTGATCTCCTTTATATCATTAGCCATCCCACTAATTTTGTCTAGTAGAGTTATTTGAGCATCTTTCATTAATTGTTCCAAAGTCTATTTCTCCTCTGGTGTTTTAATTTCATCATTAGACTGGGCTATACCTGTCTGCATCATGATATACTCAATGATCGCTGCTGTCTTCACAGCATGCAAATATATTTACGGGGTTACTTTGGAAGTTCATTTCCTTCAGTAGTCTAAAGCCTTGTTGCTGCAGGACCGGTGTGGAGGAGGATGCAGGGTACAGGGAGGGGCACAACAGTGTGGTGACAGGTTGTGTCTCAGATATGTGCATGGATTGGGAACCCTGCGCTGGGGCCTGTGAGGGTGGGGTGCAGGGTGTGGGCTGTGGACATGCTGTGTGGGGCAAGGTGTAGCTCGGCAGGCCTGGGAGCACATGAGCCGTGTGTGGCGTGGGGTACACAGCAGGGCAGGCGGGAGGCGGATGGGAGTGCTGAGCAGCTGAGCCAGGGCTGGCACGTGGGCAGGATGTGGGTGGGTTGTGGGTGTCAGAGCACAGAAGTCAGGGCACGGGGACATTAGAGCGGGGGTGTCCTTGTGCCGGGAGGCTGGGATGCAGATGCACGTGTGGGGGAGGATGGGCACAGGTCATGGAGGTCGTGGGCGTGGGCCAAGGGTGAGTGTTGTCGGATGGGTGGCCCTGGTGCGGGTGCCCGGCTGTGGGGAGGAGGTGAGGGTGCCCACGTGTGCAGGGCGGAGCCTGTGTGGCACAGAGGTACCCAAGAGCACCTGCCAAGGGTATCTGTGCCATGGCGTGGGGCAAGAGTGTGCACATGTGTAAGGCAGGAGCTGTGGGGTGCAGGGGTAACGAGGTCCGCACATGGATACGCGGGTGCCGGGCATGGAAGACGCGGCTGAACGTGCCGGTATGCGCGTGCGCAGAGCTCAGGGGCTGCAGCATGGGGTTGCGCCTGCGCAGGCTGAGGTGGGTGGCCCAGATGCTCAGGTCAGCGCCGGCCCAGATGCTCAGGTCAGCGCCGGCCCAGGGCTGAGGGGGCGTGGCAGGCGTGGGTGTGTGCGCATGCGCACGTCTGGGGGCTGGACGCGGGTGTGCGGGTGTGCGCGTGCACAGGGCTCCAGGCGGGGCGGGCAGGGCAGGTTTGCACAACTGAGTGGACCGTGTGTGGGTGTTGCCTGGGCATGAAGGTCAGCGCCTGCAGGGGCGGGAGGGGGTGTGGGGGGGGTGTCAAGGGGCTGCCTCGGGTTTGCGGACCTCAGGAGGGGCAGGGCTGCGGGGGCGCTGAGGGGCGGAGTAGGGGTATGCAGTGTGGCGTTCAGCTGTGTGGGACGCGGGGCGTTGGACCCCTGGCGCTGGCAAGCAGCCTCCAGCTAACGGGCTTCCGCAACAGGACCCGACACCGGGGCTCGGCTGGAATCACTCTGTTGCGCTGCCCAGCAGGGCACAGAGCCTTGCCGTACCACCGCAAGTCGGGACAAAGGAGGGACGAATAGCTGCAGGGTTTGCACGTAGCAGGATGTGGAAACGTTCTGTTAAGGCCTTGTGGACCAATCATAAGGCGAGTTAGAATCGATGACCATAATTGGGGCTGGCTGCAGACGTGTTGTTACTGATTTAGTGACCATCGTACTGCGCATGCGGGAGGGACTTTCCAGCGGGCGGACGTGCCGCTGTGCTTGGGGTGGTGGCCGCTGGCTGGGATGACTCATTCGGGCAGCCTGGTGTGGTCTCCTCGTGGTAGTCACGGGTCGTGGGGCGGGTCGGCCCGCATGAGGGGAGCAGTCAAGGAATGCAGCTCTGGTACTCCGCAGACTCTGTGTCCCCATCCGCCCACCCTGAGGGCTGCAGGCCTCTGTCTGGAAGTGGCCGCCCTAGCCTGTTTGCGCCAGCTGGATGGTCTCCTGTTTGCTGTGTCCCAATTCTTCAGCTTTTGCAACCAGGGCTTCCCTTCCCCTTGAAGACCCTCCCAGGTCACTTACACCCTGGAATTGCTGTCTCAGTCGCCCTCCCTGTTCCCTGGAGCAGGAGTGACCTCAGCCTTTCCCGGAACTCCACGCTGGGTTTTTTTTTGTTTTTTGATTTTTTTTTATTATGATCATTTTGTTCTACATATATAATCAGTAATTCACAATATCATCACATAGTTGCATATTCATCATCATGATCATTTCTTAGCACATTTGCACCAATTCAGAAAAAAAAAAAGACAACAGAAAAAAATTAATACATACCTTACCCCACCCTTTCATTCATCACTAGCATTTCAATCTAAGTTTATTTTAACATTTGTTCCCCCTATTTATTTTTATTCCATATGTTTTACTTGTCTGTTGACAAGGTAGATAAAAGGAGCATCAGACACAAGGTTTTCACAATCACACAGTCACATTGTGACAGCTGTATCATTATATAATCATCATCAAGAAACATGGCTACTGGAACACAGCTCTACAGTTTCAGGCAGTTCCCTCCAGCCTCTCCACTACATCTTGAATAACAAGGTGATATCTACTTAATGCATAAGAATAACCTCCAGGATAACCTCTCGACTCTGTTTGGAATCTCTCAGCTATTGACACTGTATTTTGTCTCATTTCGCTCTTCCGCCTTTTAGTCGAGAAGTTTTTCTCAATCCCTTGATGCTGAGTCCCAGCTCATTCTAGGGTTTCTGTCCCACATTGCCAGGAAGGTCCACATCTCTGGGAGTCATGTCCCACGTAGACGGGGCAGGGCGGTGAGTTTGCCTGTTTCCACGCTGGTTTTAATGTCCGAGGTAGACCTGGGTTCATGGAAAGAAACATACATGGTATCTTGCATCTGAATCAGTCTTCATTTCAGTTTTTAAATTAAAAACTTTAACTTCTGAAGGTCAACCTATAAATATGGTTATTTAATTAATAAGCAGATATATCTAAAGGTATATGTAAAAGTGTATTGTGTATAAAAATAGTTTTCTCTCATTCTTGAACTAAGGTTCAATAAATTTCTAAGTTTAAAGATTATATTCCCTTGAATAAATAATTCTACGTATACACTTGTTTAGCAAAATTCCCTTAAACATTTTAAATAACATTCACAGGTTTAATGTCAGATCCTCTCAAGCATTTCAATTGCCTCACTTATCAGATTTATAAATTTAACAAACAAAATCTTATTAAACTCATTAAAAACCCATACCACTATTACATAACTTATAGATGTAGTAAATCAAGTTCAGTTAACATTCAAACTCTATTTACAAACTTAATTAAATTACCTTAATGATTTTCAATGAAAATCTAATTTTTCCAATAATATAAATAAATGCAGATTGTTATGTTTATCAAATTTGCATTTAACTGCAGTTTTTAATAGTGTGGGTTGATGTGCTTTGTCATCCCCGGACTTATTTCTCTAGTTCCTAGGACTGCAGAGCTCTCTCCAAGCCCACAGTCAGCCCTGCAGTCTCGGGGACCTGGTTCCAGGGCAGGGCGTGGGCACAGGTGACACCAGGGTAGCCAGGAGGGGCGAACTCAGGAGGCGCGTCTGGAAGACGCCAACCAGGCACCTGTTAATGGACTGAGTTTCACTTGTATTTTTTTCAAACCCAGTACATTCTGTGTCCTCTTTCCCAATGTTTGCTTAAACATTTATCAAACTTTAATTTCCTGATTTGAATGAAAGAGATTCTGCACCCTTAACTGGACTCAATCTGCCTGTTCCCCTCCTGGTTTACACGGGGGGCGGGGGTGGGGGCTGTGCCCTCTGCACACCTGCTCTAGTCTTCACACCTGAGCAGGACAGTCGCCAAACCTGAAGAAGACATCTGAAAACGAGAGGCTAGACCAGGGACAGCCACCGTTTGCTTTCTTTCTCGTGGAAAGGGCACCCCCCGGGTAAGCGGAAGAGGTGAGGGCGGCTCTGCACGGAGACAAGATTGCCCAGGCCCCTGCCCGCCCCCGGCCGGGACTTCCCGCCGTCAGTGCCGCAGCCCGGGCACCTGGGCAGGACGGGGCCTCCCTGGCAGGCCCGAGGTTCCGGCCCCTGCCCTCTGGGCGGGGACTGGGGCATCGGCCCTAACCAAGGAGCCGGGGTGGGGAGGGCCAGCAACGGGGCTGAGGGCGGGGGTGGGCAGGGGCCGCGTGCGTCCCGAGAAGAGGCGCCTTCCTGGTGCCCCCGCCCCTGTCTACGCTCGGCCGTGGCGACCCCGGGAGGGGGACCAGAACCCCCCGAGCACGTCGCCGATGTGAAGTCCGTGGTGAGGCGCCTCGCTGCCCTCATCATTTGCTCTGCATTTACTACCTCCTTCGCATCGAGGTTTTAAGGGAGGAGACATTCTAGTGGGTCATCTAGAAGGAAAAGAACAAGCAGGAGCAGATAAAATAAAACATTACCATAGTAATAAGGAAGGCTTGGAACAGTAACAGGCTGCCATGTAACCGAGAAATAGGCATTTAAGGGATGGTTCTGATTAGGAACTCATTATGTAAAAATTCCTTTTCACTTCCTGGACTGCTGGGCAGACAGGGAGACACCTGAGATCTCTGCCTCGTGGCCCGGCCGCCTCGCTGCCTGACGGAGTGCGAAGAGCCCTTCCCGGGGGCCGGTGCGACTGCGGGGCTGCGGGCGCCCCTGTGGGGCCAGGGCCTTAGGGCTAAGGAGGCCGGCCTGACTGCCTCTTCCTTTTGGCTCACACCTTGAGTGCTGAGCTGACTGAGGTGCTGCCCCTCCTCTCAGCTTGGGTTCTACTGAAATGACAGTGACAACGCCGTCTCCTTCTCTGCTTTGAGTTTACTGTCTGAAATGACCTCATCTCCCCTGGCTAACGTCCTTCAAAACCTTGAACCCCCTAAACTCGGGGAGACAGGTTTTGGGCTGCTGGGCCAAATGCTGTCCTGCTACCTGTGTAGTAGTCAGCTCCGAATCTCTGTGAAACCCTGGGGTCTCAGGAATTGGTTAGTGAATGCATTGGGCACAAGAATGCCCAGTTTGTCCAGTGACAACTTGGCGACCCTCCGGGAGAAATGCCCAGATCTCTGGAGCCGCGGCAGAGCAGCTGAGCCAGGTGACCCAGCCTTGCGGCCCCCGGACTGGATTTAGTCCAGGGGCTCGGCCGCCGGGTTTCTCTGCTCTGCCGGCTCTGCGGAGACTTTTGGCGCCTTGAAAAGCTTCAAAGAGAGAACCGATTTCCAATTGGAGGTCCGGACAGCTGACTGGGAGAGTGGGTCATCAGGGTAAGAGTGGACTGGGGAGTAAATAGGCGGTTCGCATCCCCTTGACCTAGGCCGGGGCCACGCTTCCAGAGCAATCCCGGTGCTCGCACCCGCACCTCCTGCTCTGGGCTCGTCCTGGGGAGGTTCTGAAGCCCTGGCCGACGCCAGCAGTTAGCTGGTGTTTAGCAAAATTAAATAGGCCTGTTTAAGTGCTAGCTGGTGTGTTACCTTGCTATTGGTTAACCGTTCAGTTGGTGTGATAAGTGTTTTGTATCTGTTTCATTGTTAATTGATGTGTTTGGTGTGTGTTCTGTACAAAGTTTGAGGCCCGGCCTAAATTTGTCTGTTGACTATACTCCTAAAAAACAATGAGTAATACAATAATCAATTGATATTTCATGAAGTTAAGTAAGCCTGTTTAAATGCTAGCCAGTGTGTTAACTGGTTATAGTAGAAATTAATGTCTATTTTAGGCAATTAATGCCTGTTTGTTAGCTGGTGTGTTCAGTCTAGTTATTAATTGATGTGTCCCTGTATTTGTATTGGTTCAATGTTCATAACTGGTTACTGATTATGGAAATTGTTTTAAAAAGGGAAGCTTTGGGCTGTATTGAAAATGGGAAAGATTTTGGTTATGAGTCTATAAAACAGCTTTTATTTCTGTAACATAATCTGGCCTATGATTTACAATGAAAATACTACCATTACAGTTAAAGATATTACAGTTAGAATTGTTCTGCAAAGTGGGATGAGAATATATTCAATCCTTGTCCCTCTCAAAAGGATTTCTGTGTTTTTGAGTAACTAATTTTCTATTTGTGTCTATTATTCGTCTTCGATGTATTTTCTCATACCTCTGGATGGTGATAGCAAATTAGTAAGAACGTTTTTACAGAGCTCTATTTGAACTGCTTAGAAATTATTAGATGCCTGCTATAAATATATAAATTGATACTTCTGAAGTAAAAGAGTAAAAAAAAAAAAAACCTCTCTGAATGGCGAGATTCAAAACCTCAGTTTTGTAATTACTGTAAACCAACCTGGGACATTAGAAAGAAACTGTCCCTGGAGTTTCCTTAAGGCAGAAAACTGCTAACGGGCTGCCTCTGGAAAAAGCGAAGACCTTCTCCAATGGTCCTGGTCACAGCTTTTAGTAAAATAAATCTAATAAATGGAAATATTTAAAAGAAGAGCGTAGGAACTCTCAGTTCCATGGCCCTCACACCTGAAACTTTCAGATCCAAACCCAGCAAACCTGTTATCTTTCTGTTCTTGCAACAAATTCCTGCCCTAAGGCCCGGCCTCCAGAGGCAGGTATGGACGAGGGAGAGGCACTGAGACGTGGGAGGTGTGGTTTAGAATTCTTTTCCTAACTGGGCCTGAAGATTAGAAATGTTTAGCCTAAAAATGCTATAAAGTAGGCTATGTTTGTTAATATTACCTTTGCAGTGGTAATAATCAAATCATTGTTAATATATAGAAATAGTCTTGGGATAGGAATAACTGAATAAAATCTAATTACCAAATTTCAGTGAATGAGATGAAAGATCTTTAAGCAATAAGGAAAAGTTTTCCTGGATTTAGACTTGGGGCAAATTAAACAATTGCAATATATTTTCTAGAACCTGATAGTCAATGTGCTTTTTTTTTTTTAATCAATGTACTTTTTAAACCATTTGCATTTTAAGATATTATGAAGACAGACTTTTTCAACCTCTGATAGAAAGAATTTTATGCTAAATTTTGAATTGAACAAATGCAATTTTATTCTGCTTGGGTGTGTTCTCCCTAAATCTATATAAGTTACTGATAAAATAAACTAGTATTATAAATACATTCTTGAAATTCCTCTTACGATAGCCTAACTAGATAGGTTAGGTTACGTGAACTGAGCAATGTACCTGATAATGATAACACTTATATAAAGTATAAAAAAATTAAAATGTGCTAATGCTTCAAACATTTTATCTAAGAAATCAGTTAAGTAAGAAACGTAAATGGATTTTTTGTAACTTTGATTACCTGAATTTCAAAGAATCTGGCTTTTGGTTACTTGGCCATTTGTCACCTCAGTATGTGAAAGAATCTGAATTTGTAGTGTCTTTCTTAATGTCAATCAGAATATTTCTGTTAGTAAATGCTGTCATAAATAGAGAAAACCTGATTCTTAGCTTTAAAGAGTTTATATTCTAGTTGGAATATACTTCGACTAGGACATAGTGTGAAACAGTCATAACAAAGGAATAAAAATGGTGGAAGAACTTAAAAAGCAGAGAGATAAAGAATGACCTAAAAAGTCCCCATAGAGATGACACGTGTAAGACCTTTAAATAAGAAAGTAGCATTTAGACAAATAGAACTCTGAACTAGTTCTTAGAAACCGTAACTTAATTTTGTGAAATAACGCATTCCTGGCATTATTTAGCAGTTGGGAATATTGCTGAGAAAATTTTGAATTTTTTCTGAATATAAATCCCTTAAATATCAAAAAGCTGATTATATTTTAAATTTGAGGCTTTCCTGACCTCTGAAGGTAGTGCTGAATTGGAATGAAAAATTTTAGGTGTATTATAAAGTAATAATTTGTTTGTTCTGAGTATAAAGTATGTATGCCTGGCTGTGTTCCAAACCCAAGCACAAATTTCTTCATTTATTGTTTTGTAGTATCTCTGTCTCTTGCCCCTTCATGATACCATTACTTGAAGGAAGTATGCAGGTTCAAAAGCTTTGTGTATCATATATTTAATAAAAGGAAGCTTTTGTGTTAAGCTGAGTATTCATACAAAACTAACGTTTAGTTTTCTCCTGTTCAAATAACATGGACAACAGAATAAATGTTTATGTACACATTGTCCTTCATTTCAGAAAACAAGTCTTTTCACTGTTAAGGGAAAAACTGTTAAATAATTTGTTCTTTCACCTTGTGTAAATAAGGTAAAATAGTTTAACCTATTGCACAGGAGGTGTTCGGGGAGCATTAAAGTAGTTAAGAGGGATTTTCTCCTATTTCTGGTTAAATTTGTACAGGTAAAATATTATTCGGATATCTAGAGATTGTGTAAATTCCTAAAACTTAGATAAGTTGTTCTCACTGTCCATGTGATATCCTGATACCAATCTGTACGATGTTAAGCAATGCTGTGTTAGTCATGGTTTTAGTTATTCTAAAAGGCTACAGATCGTAGAAGCTTCCAAGTTGTCAGTTACACTGCTTTGCTCTACTACCAAAAGTGTAAGTGCTCAACGTTAAATAAAGATGTTTATTGAAATAATACAAAGATGTACAAAAACAATAAAAAGAAAAAAAAAGAACAAAACAAAAAAAGAAAACAAAACAAACATAAACAAACAAACGAAAAAAGATGTACGAGGATGCATTAGATAATGGTCCTAAAAAGCTGGGTGTTCATAAATGCCGGGCATGTGGTTGCTGGGGCTAGGAAAGCTGTCTGCTGGGTCAGCCACACACATCTGCCCTGTCCAGGGAGGGTGCCATGGTTCAGACTGGGCAGATCGAGACTAGGCTGTGCTCACCTTCAAAGGAAAGGTTGAACAAATATGTATGTTACATTTCATCTGTTGAATAACATAACTCTGGTAAATGTATACAAGTGAAACAGAACTAAACTGCTATGGTTTCCTAATATAAAACAACTGTCCAATGTTTTTATTTTGAAAGAAGCTTTATTTAAGCTCAGATTGTAAGCATTAACTTATCATTAAATTCTGAGGTGCTTTACTCCCTGTTATAAAGCCCATGAGCTCCCTGGAACTTTAAGTGTCTGTGTGACACCTGAAACTCAGATTTGGTTCTCCAGCTCCAAAAGTTAGCATGGGTGCACCCAGCAACAGTTAAAAAAGAAACTGAGAAAGATCAAACTCCAATTAAAGATATGATGAAACTGATCTGATTGAAACTAAAGTAAATCAATATACAAGGTAAAGAATAATATTGTCTGCATTCTAAAGCTTTAGCTTTTGTGTGAGATAAAAGACAAATGTTTATTTTGTCCAAAATTTGCACTATCTGATTTAACCTGTCTTGTCATTTAAACAATGTAATTCAGCTTTATTTGAATGGAACCTGGAATAAGGAACAAAATCTTAATGTTGTGTAAAGTTAATATTATGCAATGCTGCATTTCATAGTGTTCTGGGCAGAAAGTGGAAAGGTGTTTGCAAAAGTCCCTTGAGAAACTGGGAAAGCTAGAGTTCCCACCTGGGGAATTCCTGACATTTTTCTTAAGCAAGAAGGGCTCCCAATTTAACAAGCCAAGGCCTCAATTTTGAGGCTTGCCCTTAGGAAACTTATTTTTGTAATAGTTAACTGAACCTACTTAGGATTAGTGCCTAGGAGCCATCTCCAGAAAATCTCTGCTGTTGCTCAAATGTGGTATCTCTCTAAGCCAAACTCTGAGCTTCTCCCCAACATGGGACATAATTTCCAGGAGTATAAGCCTGACCCTGGCAGCGTGAAACATAACTGTCCCTGGCATCGCGGGACATAACTGGCCCTGGCATTGCGGGACATACCTGGTACTGTGAGACATAAGTTCCAAGGATAAGCCTGGCCCTGACATCATGGATGGACTGACCAAAAGGGAGAAAAGAAATAGAATTTAAATTGCTAAGAGATTTCAAATCAAATTGAGATGTCATTCTGAAGGTTACTCTTATGCAAGTTTCAGCCAGATATTGCAAACTGCTGTAACATGGCAAACTCCAACCAACACTGCTCCTGTGTTCTTGGAAACCCTGAAAGATATCCTGTACTCTATAAAATTTTACTTATTAAGTCTGTTTTTCAGAGATTTAACCTCCAGATTGTTCCAATGCCAGAGAAGCCCTGAAACCCAGAGATACTGGACGCTCCAAGAATAACTGGTTTCATCAGTTCATCCTTTTGCCCCTTAAATCTTATTAACAACTCACTCATCTGTCAGCTTGATGGGAGTAAAACCATGGGTACACCATAAGAAAATAAAAATAGCACCCCCTAAACTGTTTTTCTCTCCTAGACTCTTTCACAGGACCAATATTGGAAAACAGCTGAAAATCCTGAAGGAGAGGAACCTGATCAATTTCTGGGAGGCAGATATCATTGTGAATCCCTAGAAGATTTAAAATTTATCTTCAGGAGAAAAGAATATATCTAACTACAATCTAAAAAGTTCTACTTCCCAAACCCTTCGGGCAATGCCCCTTTGTCAGCAGGAAGTAGCCAGAGTGGTTTTCGTCCAGATATCTGGGGAATGGTCAAAGGACCGGGAGGAATTTTAACTGAGAAATCAAGATTTAAGGGATGATTTTGATTAGTGAATTGTTATATACAAATTCCTTTTTGCTTTCTGGAATGTTGAAGTAGACAGGGAAATACCTGAGATCTCTGATTTTGTAGTCCAGCTGCCTTGATATCTGAAATGAGTGTAAAAAGCCCTTATCCTGTGCCTGTGTGATTGTAAGAGCTGGTCATTTTCCTGTAAAGCAAAGGCCCTAATGCTAATGAAGTTGCCATTAGCTACTTCTTCCCTTTGATTTACACCTTTAGTGCTGAAGTGATAGCTCCGCCTCCCCTCCTTTCAACTTATGTCCTCCTATTGAAATGATAATGATAACACTTGTTTCCTTTTCTGCTTTCAGCTTACTATTGGAAATGACCTCATCTCCCCTTGCTAAAATCCTTAAAAACCTTGAACCCCCTAAACTCAGGGAGACAGATTTTGGGCCACTAGGCCATCCTCTCTCCTGCTACACATGTAGTAATAAACTCTTTCTCCCTTTGAAACCCCGGTGTCTCAGGAACGGGTTATTGAGTGCGTTTGGGCAGAAGAATTCACGGCCTTTGTTGGGTAACCATAGTTATTGTGGTTAAAAATGTGTGGTGCTGCACAATAATCGATAAGCTGTGTAAGGGAATAGAAATGAAAGCCATAAAGATGATATTCCTTTATAAGATTGTTCAGTTTCCAGTAAAGGGAGGCACACACACCAAACAGCCTACTGCACAGACAGTGTTGAGATTACTGCCCCTCTACAGAAAGGCAAGAAGGAAAGCAAGTTGAGATTATCGTCTACTTGGAGGAAAAAACACGAAGCTTGGTACAAACAATGTGGTTCAAATAATGCGCCAAAGTAAATTTCAAATGAATTAATGAGTGTAATGGAAAAAATAAAATCAGAAAGTCAATATAAAAATCAAGTGCATATAGATCTAATCTCAGGACAGCTAAGGATGTTGTCAATGCAAAAGTGAAGTTAGAATTTGCATAGGAAAAGATTAAGTGTGGATACTTAAAATGTGACAATTTCCTAATGGTGAAGAAACCACAAATAAGAATATACTCAAAAAAAAAAATAGGAGAAACTATCAGCACATCACACATACATACAAATGGTTCATATCTACTGTATGCAAACATTTCCTGGAAATCATTAAGGAAACATTCTTCTCCCATTCCTCCAAACACAAGGACGGAAAGGAAGGTCTAGAGTTGTGCATTCACCACCACAACCAATTGAAGAACATTTTAATTATTCCAAAAAAAAAAAAGAGATTCCACCGCTGATGTGGAATGAAACAGGAAAATAAATATGTAAAATAGCAAATACCAATTATAAGATTAAAAAGCTTTTGGAAATCCACCCAGAAGTGGAAATAAACAATTCCATTGTTTTTGTTTGTTTGTTTTGGCATGGGCAGTCTCCGGGAATTGAACCCATGTCTCTGGCATGGCAGGTGAGAACTCTGCCACTGAGCCACCGTTGCCTGCCCAACCATTCCATTTTAACATCGGCATTTTGTAATAAAAACCACTGACAAGAATCAGAGGGAACTTAATACCATTTGAGTAAGCAAGCGTTTCTCTTAAAGTGAACAAACTAGTCAAGATGTGCATATGTGTATGACATATGTTAGAAAAAGTGCCCATAAAGCAGATAAAGTAATTCACTGTAGTAAATTATACATGCGATTTTAATGATTCATAATCTATATATAATTTTCACGCCATTAATTTTCAACATTTTAGAATCATTAACATCTTTAGCCAGGATTCAATTAGCCATTATTTGCATGCTTTTTCAGTGTAATAGTGAATGTTTACTAATAATGACTGAGGAGCTACGTTTTCTTGTATTCTACTGTAGAATATATTTCTATCACAAATATCTTTGCCTTCAAGTGATCGTGTGTGGTACATAAAATAATCCTAGTAATACTTCCCTTTGCTGACTATTTTGTGTAACAAATTTTACTATAATTTAATCCAAAAAATACTTTTATCTGAAAGGTGGGCAATGGAGTGCATCAAACTTATTCTTTAACAGGGAAAAGTAGGAAAAGAGTAAGTTGGGCATCAGAAATCAAGCTGAAGCAGAATTTTTAAAATGCCAGAGACTATCTTAGAGCAGGAAAATGTAAGTAGGACTAAAACATGTTTATTGGTAAAAGGAAAATGTGATGATTGGAAAAGTTTAATTTTCTGCTTGTATCCAACAAATGTTGACACAGCAGCAGCACACCTACAGGGCCTGCCTTAGGGACCAGCATGCGATCCAGTGCTTGTCTGGATGGAAGCGTAGCCTGCAAGTACCTCCCTCTGTTACAAAATATAACCTAGTTACACCCCCGCCTCCCACATGGGTACTCAGTCAAGTCTACTTGATAAGGAGGACGCTGAGTACTCTTCCTGGAGGTAAATTAATTTCTTCATGTACTCATTTATTCAGAATGCCAATATTTATTGAGCGCCTACTGTGTGCCAGGACCATGCCAGGTGCTGGCAATTTCCCCAGTATAGTGAGAGGGAATCAGGGACCACGCAGTTTAGTGGTGGGAAATGCCCCGAGTGAAATGCTCTCGTGAGTGAAATCACCGCCAGCTGTGGTAAGGAAGAGTACAAGCCATGCGGCAGAACAGTTTCCAGGGCCGTGTGAGTCCAGGCTTGAAGCTTCCGTACAGGAAGGATAAATTCTGCACAGAATAAGATAGGAATCGTCTAAGATGTTAAAATCTACCCCATGCATATCTACTCGGTTATGAGGGGTGTCTGTGCCACTGTTTAATTTTTACTAAAACTTTTATTGAGAAATCCTCACACAGTCCAGCCACAGTATGCAATCAGTGGCTCACAATGTCACATAGTTGTGAATTCATCACCATGATCATTTTTAGAACATTCACATCACTCCAGAAAAAGAAATAAAAAGGAAAAAAACCCAAACATCCCATACCCCTTACCCCTCCCTCTCATTGACCCGAGTATTTCCATCTACCCAATTCACTTCACCCCTTGTCCCTTATTATTTATAAGGGACACCCCTTGTCCCTTATTTATTTATTTTTTATCCTTATTTTTCACTCATCTGTCTATACCCTGGATAAAAGGAGCATCAGACACGAGGTTTTCACGATCACACGGCCACGTTGTAAAAGCTATATAGTTATACAGTCTTCAAGAATCCAGCCTACTGGACATGCTTCAGCAGTTTCAGGCACCTCTCTCCAGCCACTCCAGTACACCATAAACTAAACAGGATGTCTATAGAATGCATAAGAATAACCTCCAGGATAACCTCGCCTCTGAAATCTGTCAGCCACTGACACTTTATTTTGTCTCATTCCTCGCTTCCCTTTTTGGTCAATCCTTAAAATCACCTTCCCCCACAGGAAACAACAGGCACAGACTAAATGGCCTGTCCATCTGCCACCAAGCCCTCAGTGTTGGAAGTCTGTAAGTGTTCTGCCTTCCCTCTCCTGAACTGCCTTCCTCTAGCCTCGCCAGGGCAGTGATTCCGCCAGGGCTGCACGTACCCTGCGGCTTAAACTTCCCAGACAAGGGTTTCTTCATGTCACTGCCCCGTGTCCGCAATGGCCAGAGGCTCTGGCTGTCCCAAAGCTGAGCTGCTAGTTCCCCACCCTATTACTGAAGGGTGGCCACAAAGCACTCCGCCTTCCCTGCAGCCCTGCCTCCCTCGGTCCCAGCAAAATCCTGCAGGAAAGCAGTGCTCTCCCACCCCCTCATGTAGCTCCTGACCTCTCGGGGCTCCTGACCCTCTGCTCCCACCCCTGGTGTAGACATCTCCCCTTGGGTCTCCTGACCCTCTGCTCCCACCCCACCCCCAGTGTAGACATCTCCCCTCGGGGCTCCTGACCCTCTGCTCCCACCCTCTGGTGTAGACATCTCCCCCTTGGGGCTCCCACCCCTGGTATAGATGTCTCCCCTTGGACCTCCTGACCCTCTGTGCCCACACCCCAGTGTAGACATCTCCCCTTGGGGATCCTGACCCTTCTCCATTCCATGTCTGTCTGAGTTCCTGTGGCTGCTGCTCTCTCTCGTCAGCAAGCCACACCTTCCTTAATGAGACACCTTCTTATCAGGCAAAATAAAGCATTGAGAATCTTGCGCTAGTGCTCCCACGAAAAGTATTGTATTACACTGATCTTTTGAATTATTGGAAGACGCTCAGATCCGGGAGTGGAGGCCAGACGCCACGAGGAGGGCAGAGCCCCTCCCCTGCCGCTGAAGACTCGCCCCAGAGTCTGGTGTCCCATGGAGAACCTCCATCTTCTCACTTTGACTGGACCCGGCGGGGACCCAGCCGTGCGGGCCCCTGTGCAGCCGCTGCCTTGGAGCCTGAGGGGTGGGCAGAGAAGCATCACTCCATGATGGCCGTAACTCGGGCCTGACACCTGGGACATGTGGCCTCCCTTCACCCTCCCCACACTGCTCCCCGCCACAGCCCTCCTGCTGCCCACCAGAGGCCCCACGCCTCAGGGAGGCCTAGGTTATGTACACAAAGGATGCAAAGAAAAAGAGAAAAAAAGAAAAAGAAAAAGTTCATTGTCAGCTTCTGCCATCCAAGTAGGATTTTAGGATTTTTCAGCCAGGTAAGAGTCTTAAAAGCTAGACCTTAAACCTACAACCTCCAGATGGGTCCCTGGACCAGATAAATCCTGAAACCCAGAGGACCTAGCCTCTCTAGAACATCAGATAGTTCCATCCCTACCCCTTATTACAGCTCCTCCCAACCTGCAGAAGTTAGAATGGGCACAGCCACACACCCCTACAGAGTGGGAGAAAGATCAGAGGTGAGGGTGGAGTTACACAGAGAAGGCCGGGTTAGCAAATGAGTATGAATGCTGAATCATTAAATTGACATTTCTTTTAGTCTCCAGTACCTTAGAGCAGCTAGAAGTAAAAACCTAAAATTGTGGAATTGTGACCCATGCTAAACCCTGAAATCTGCTCAACAACTAATTGTGGTGCTGTGCTTTGAAATGTATTGCTTTTTTGTATATATGTTATTTTTTACAAAAAAAAAAAGAAAAAAGTCAATTGTGATAATAAAAAATATGTATATTCCTTCTAGCCTCCTATATTCTGGAGCAGCTAGAAGGAAAAATCTGAGAGGATGGTATGGTAGCCCATGACGCACTCTGGGATCTGTACTGTAACCACTTGTTGAAGAGTGCTTTGAAAACTGCTGCTTTTAAAAATTTCTTTGCTTTGTATATATGTATACAATAAAAATAGTTAAAAGAAAAAAAGCTAGACTTTACAAGGAAGTGAAAAGTTGCTCTGGATTCCTCTATCTCCCTTGCTGCCACATCAAGATCCTATTTTGTGGACCTGACTGTGGAATTTTACACAGAAACGTCGTGGACAGGACGGAGGGCAGAGAGACCACCCTATGGGTCTCGTGGATTATCTAGGAAGGAAGGGAGCGCGGCCGGAGAGGCAGCCTCAGAAGTGGGCCGACCTCCTTGCCCAGTCTGCCCCAAACCAGGGGTTTTGTCACCGGGTGCAGGGGCCGCTGAGGGCGCCCGCGGCGTCACCTTTGGGACCCGGGGGAGCTCACTCCACAGGCTGCCTGGCACCTCCTGGGGGGTGGCTGTCGAGGGTTCAGCCAGCGGACAGTGCAGTGTCACGCAAGAGGGGAGGAGAGGATTTCCCGTGCTGCCAGGAGGGAACGGACCGTGCCAAGGCCTCCCTGCAGAGCGGCTGAGCTGAGAGCAGCCCTGGCCTCGTCCGGCCCACGCGAGGGCCCGCTGGGGCCGGGGCCATGGGGCAGCAGCCGGGCTGAGGCTGATCTCCGGGAGCTCACAGCCCTCTCTCAGCAGGGGGAGCAGCACGCAGGCACCTGGACTTGGCTCAGCACCCACGGATCCCCAGCCCCCCTCAACGTCTCAATCTGGGGGAGAGCCTGCACCCCAGCCCTAGCAGAAGCCAGCAAGGACGAGAAGGTGCTGCGGGGACCTGGGGACCCTTTCTCTTCTCTGCCCCCGCGGGTCCTTTGGCCGCAGCGCCAGGCCCTGTCTTGAGAAGAAAGGGAGGGTGCATATGTCTGAGGCCAAGCATGTTTTTAATCTAAAGAGATTGGCCATTTATCTGAGGTGCGTATTTAAATCATGCCAGAACATTTTCTCTCTAGGTAGGGTGGTTGTAAACTCATAAGGGAGGTAGAGAAATGAGGGAGCTACGTCTTTGCACATTTGTGAACAGGGTGAAAAAATCTGCAACCCTCCACAGGCAGCAATGCTGGCAGCTTTTCCGTTCCCCCACTGCTAAATCCGGTGCTGCTTGGGCTGCTGAGTCCCTCCCAGCCACCCACACCAGCTGGGGGCAGGGCTGAGAAGGTCCACATTGGAATTTTGGAACTTTCAATGCAAAATTAGGGGAATGGGAGACAGGTAGAATTCAGATGGGTCCTAGAAACCTAATCCAAGGAGAAAAGAATAAAAAACAAGTTCCTTTTGCAAGAAGCCAGGGAAAGCAGGGAGAAGAAGCGTGTGGAGGGGAGTCGGGAGAGAGACATTGGGATAGAATGGGGGGGTGAGAGAGCTTGCTCTTAGTGGGGGGAAAGAGCGAGGGATCCTGGTATCGGTGGATGGTAGAGAAGATGAGGGCAAAGGTATCTTGATAAGAGCTGTGGAGTACACCCTAGGATCTCATTTCTATCCCTCCGGATTAAGAGTAGAGCTCCTTTCAGGGTTCGCGCCTTTGAACCCCGCTCAGTCGGGGGCTGCACCAGCGGCTGTCAGCTTTGACAGGTGTGCAGTGCGTAAGAGACGCACTAACACAGAGCAGGAGTTCCAAACCGGAGACACATCTGTCGCAGGCGTCCTGTCTGGAGAGGACGTTGGTCATCACGGCGGGAGCTGCTGTAGGCATCCGCGGGAGAGGCGGGGCTGCTGCTCCGGGTCCTGCACTCCAACCGCAGAGCCTCCTCCCGGCCAAAGCGCCCCGCGTGTCACTGCTGAGAAGCCCTGACACCGAAAAGTGGAGGGGGGGGAGGCAGCTCTTCCCTTTCCAGTGACAAAACAAAAGGCTGCTTTATTCGTCTTAAATGTTCCTCCAAGTCTGTGATAATAGTTCTTAAACAGCACTGCATACACATGGTAATCTCAGCCAAATCACAGAAACCGGATTCCTAGGAAACTTAAGGTGGGAGCATTCCTGGTTGAAGAATTCCAGACCCAGTGGACAGCTAGACTTGAATACTGAGGTTTCTAAAAAATTTCAGACAAATGCTTATAAATCATTTTATTCTCCATAAAAAAATATAAAACTAGCACATTAAAAAAAATCGCTGTCACAGTTAAGGTGACATCAATGTCAACAGTTATAGCTGCTGCCTACCTTTTGCTTTCTACTGGAGACTCTTCAGACTCTGCTTCCCCTCCAGCTCCCCATGCCCAGCCCCCAGCACTTTCCATGGAAGGGCATAGGAATTTGTTTTGCTTTGTTGCAGGGAAGACACGCACCAAGAAGGAAGACCTGGGGTAGGGTGCTGGGGTGCCCTCCATCCACACACTGTGTCCCCTGCCCTTTCATTCCCACCTCCCCGGCCCCTTTCCCACGGGCCCTTCCTCAGTTCCCAGCTCCATCTCTCCAGAGCTCTGTGCTCAGGCTGGCCTCACAGCAACGCAATGACAAACCAGAGCTGTTTACATTTTGGTGGCCTTTTTGATTTGTTTATTCCAAACAGGCCCCATCTTATCAAAGCAATCTATTTCTTTGATGCCTGTTCTCTGAAACTCAATTCTGTAGAAGAAATAGTTTTACAATAGAACTAGCCGCCTTTAGAACAAGGTAAACTGAAACTTACACCCACAAATACTCTGCTTATGCCCATTGTAAGGGGTGAGGGGATCCTTCACACTCCACCCTCCGCCTTTGGACCGAAGGCAGCAGGCAGCTGCCAGGAGAGGCCACGGAGGTCAGTGCGGGCTCACCCCTCCCATTGGCCCCACCACTGGCCCCAGCCCCCCCCTGTCTCTGGAGGGTGCCCAAGCACGTGGAGACAGGATACAGAAAGAGGTCTGGTCCTGACACAATGCCACTGCCGGCCACGGCTGCCAGACCACCCGGGCCCTTTGCTGGAAGCCTGCTCCTCCTTCCAGTGGCAGAAAGCGGCAGCAAGTGCCCCAGGCCACGCCTCAAGGCCTTCCCCTGTCAGGTGATGTGAGCGACCTGGAGCCCGGAGATCATTTTGACTCAGTGGGTGAAAGTTAAGGTTGTAACAGGACATGCTTCTGGTTTCAAGTAACTGACAAATGGTCACTTAAACAAACAGGGTTTTTTTGTCTCCCTTCACGAGAAGTCTGGAGGAATGCTGTCCAGGGTGGAGGAGAGGCTCAAAGCTTTCAGGGTCAGTGTTCTCTTGGCCCTTTTCTCATGGTCGGAAGAGGGTTTCTGCCTTCCTGTTTGGTGAATGAAGAAGGCCGAGGCTCGGGGAGCAGGCATTCCCTTCCATCAGGAAAAGCAGATGCCTGCCCGGAGAGCCCAAAGCAAACCTCCTTTCGTGTCTCACTGGGTCATCCCCACTGCCAGGGAGCTGGCAAAGCAGTATTTAGCTTTTCTGGCCTCTCTAGTGGAGGCAGCAAGGGAAAAAGAGGATAGGAGCATCTGTTAAGTCACTCATAATATTAAAGTTTCCTCTGTTTCCAGCCTGGCATCTTAGACTAGTCTGAAAACCTAAAGGAAAAAGAGGTGAGGAGCAGAAGTGAAGAGTTGATTTTAGGAGACACTCTGGACTCAAGGAGTGCCGCTGTGGGACCTGGAGTTGGGGAGAAGGCTGTGCTCCCCAGCTCCGCTGACAGCTGGGAGCTCAGTGGGCTCCATAGGCCATGGAGGGCGACGAGCTTGGCCTGAGCTTTGGCATTCCTGCAGCTGGCACCGCAGTGTGGCACAGTAGTGCCAAGGAGGGGGGTGTCCAGAGCAGGAGAGGAAGAGCCTAACAAACCCAGCATCCTCCACCATAGTCTCGCCCCACCCTTGGCCAATGCTGAGTCTAACTGACCCCTTGGTTGGAAAGGAATAATTGGGAAAAGGTGGCGACAAAATCAAGAACGTTGGGCTAACGATGCCACCAGGACTTCATTTGTAACTACAGGCTGATACGGCTGCTGCGTGGAGATCTGATCATAATAACAAGTCTGAAAATATCTTGCAACTTTGAAATAATTTCTTTCAGCTTCTACAACAATCCACAGCAATTTGAAGATGTTTTGATCAAGCCATCTGTTAGGCAAATGTTTCTGACCATGAGCTTTTGCTTTCCTTGGCAGTCTTTGTCAAAAATGACCCCAGACCTGGGTGAGGACTGCAAACCCTGAACTCTGCCTCCTCTCCTCCCTCCTTCCTCACCTGACTTCTGAGACATCACCCTTTTTTTCTACACCTACGCTTTCTGCACGCTCAGGCTCAGCCCAGCATGGCTCTGTGGTCTGCTCTGCTTTCTCCAGTGGGTTTTACGATCAGAATTCTGGACTCATTTATTAGCAGCTTCTCTGAACAGCCATCTCACTCATTTTCTCATTCATCAAACATTTACTAAGTGCCATATTCTTCTATGTTTCCTGTGCACTAACAAAGCAAAGACAAATAAAAGATTGTCCAGTCTTTGAGAAACTTGTAACAGGAATAGAAACTGTGCTCCAAGTCTGCAGTGAGGGTATGTACAGGGAACTATAGAGGAACAAAGGAAGAAAAGGCCAGTTCTATGCAGCAATGTCAGGAGGTGGGCCTTGGGTATTAAATGTATCGATATATTTTCAATTGAACTTAGGTAATTTTGTTGAAAGATAAGTAACTATGTTGGTATGGTAGACAGAGCTGGTTGCCAGCTCTGTGGTTATTGCTAGACTTTCTTCTTCACAACGGAATATTGGTTTGGTTCAAGTCTCAAAGAGAAATGCACTTTGAAAAGAAGGGTCCGTTCCCAGCCCAGTGGAATAGATGATTATAAATCATCATGATTGTGAATGAGATTTAAGGAGGCAATACCTGGTCAGGTTGGGAGGGCACATTTGGGGTGGGAGTGGAGGCAGGTGGTTACGTCTAGGAAAGCTATTTGGAAAATTTTTTCCTCTGTAACAATAAAAAAGTCATTTTTAGAAGAAAATGTTCCTTCCTGCCATTGGATTGTCATTGAGATGTTTGGAGCTGTAGCCGCCATCTTGTGACCATAAGAGAAAAGCTGAGAGAATCACAAAGAAGCTAACCCAGAATCTTTCTTTTTTTTTATTAATTAACATTTGTTCCCCCTATTATTTATTTATTTTTAATCCGTATGCTTTACTTGTCCATTGATAAGACAGACAAAAGGAGCATCAGACACAAGGCTCTCACAACCACACAGTCATACTGCGGCAGCCATGTCATCATACAATTATCTTCAAGAAACATAGTAATGCAGTGTTTTGATAGGCTCAGTACACATCTTTGGCTTTAACTTGTATTTGCCTAGTTTTTAAAAAAAATTATTTATTTATTTATTTATTTTTTGAATACAAGAAAAAACACCAATTAAACGTGAACATTCCTATTTTGATCATTCAGTTCTGCATATATAATCAGTAATTCACAGGATCATCACAGTTGCATATTCATCATCATGATCATTTCGTAGAGCATTTGAATCAATTCAGAAAAAGAAATAAAAAGACAACAGAAAAAGAAATAAAAGGAAAACAGAAAATATATATATATATACATACCATACCCCTTACCCCTCCCTTTCATTGATCACTAGTATTTCAAACTAAGTTTATTTTAACATTTGTTCCCCCTATTATTTATTTTTATTCCATATGTTCTACTTGTCTGTTGACAAGGTAAATAAAAGGAGCATCAGACATAAGTTAACCCAGAATCTTATCATCATTGAGCTGATGAATTATTATGTGATGTCTCTGGGGCTGCCCACCCAAGGAGAAAATAACCTGCAATTGTTTAAGTCATTTTCTAACAGTTTTTCTGTTACATGAAGTCAAAGCTTCCTAACTGATACCATGGGCAAGAGTGGAGGGGACGGCATCTTGCACAAAGGGAGCAGGGCCACACAGCAGCACCGGCCTAAAACCACATGGCAATATTTAGGGAATTGCAAACAGCGCTGCATGTCAGCACACAGAGTGCATGAATGTATCAGTCAGGGTTCTTGGTTGAAACAGTGGAACTCATCCTAGCTAGTTTAAGCAGAAAATAAATGCATTAAAGTTAGTGGGTAGCTAAGGCTCCCTGGAAGAGTCAGACAGTCAGGTTAGGGAGGTTTCCAGCTGAGGACAATACCCAGGTCACACGGCTGGTCGGTCAGCATCATAGGTCCTGAAGTTCCCACATGATGCAGAAGTCCGGGCCTCTGTCCCTGCTGCCATGCCCTGCCACCTTCACCAGCAGTGTCTTCTTCCTCACACTTCTCTCCTGAATTGCAATCGTTCATGGTTGCAGTTCCCTGGGGGAAACCAAGTTACACGCAGACTCCCAGTTGCAAGGGAGGCTTTGACCTTGAGGAGGCTGGACTCGGTGTTCTGAGGTTCATCCCGACTCAGTAGGAAAGAGTGCTGTGATTGAGCAGCAAGGTCTGCCATGGGTTTGAGAGAGGACGATTCGGGAGTTTTATCAGATATGTCATGTGATGGTCACCACTGCCTGAAATCCCTGGGCTTGGAGCTTCCTTATTAGACGTGTTTAGGGAAGACAGTCCTATAACTGGATTTACATTCTTGAAGGCCAACTCTGGTGGCAGCATGGGTGGGGGTGGGTGGGGGCAGGCAGGTAGTAGAGCGCCTGTAGGTGGTGTCGCACTCACTCCAGGGAGAGGTGGTGAGAAGCCAAGCCAGGCAGTGAGGGTCGGGGAGAAGACGGACGGGAGAAGCGTGGTTTGGGTATTGACCATGAAAGGTGAGGAAGAGGAAAGGATGAGGAAAGCACTGGTTCTTGGCCTGGGCAGTCTGACAGGGGAAGGTGTAACTCATCCAGATGGAATATGGAATGAGCAGCATGTTTGAGAAGGCAAATAAATTCACTTTACATTTTCTCAACATGTCACCCTATAAGATGATTGTTCATTACCGTGGGAAGATGGTGGGTTTACATAGGACAAATCTGGTGGCTACCACATTAACCAAGGATTGAAATTACCCAGTGAAAAGATAAACATTCCCCATGTACTCCCTGATAGATGATACCTCAGCATCATTTATGTAGCATCCCTCCTGCCCTTCCCAAAATGTCCCATTTGAGGGACAGTCTACAAAACAACTGGCCTGCATTCATCACAAATATGAAGCTTGTGAAAAACAAGGAAAAACTGAGCAACTGTCCCAGACAAAAGGAAAGCAAAGAGAAAACAACCGAATGCAATTCATGACCAGAATTTTCTTTTTCTACGAAGATTATTATTGGGACAGTTGGTGAAATTTGAATAAAATCTGTAGATAGATTAGCTAATATATCAGTGTTAATTTCCTGACTTTGATTTTGATAATTCCACTGGGTCATGTAAAAGAACTCTTGTTTTAAGGAAATAAATGACCCCCAACCTGCCATCAGCACAGTCAGTTGGGGCTCCAGCTCCACCCTCCTTCACTGAGTGATCATGTGCCCTCTGGGCTGAGGGACAGAGTTCTTGGCCTCAGGAGACCTCAGCTATGTCTTCAGAACCTCAAAAAGTAAAATCAGCTGGGCCACAGGCTGAGATCCTGTGACCTGGCTCTCCTGAACTGATGGAGCTTGTCTCCAGGATTCATGGTGAATGGGCAAATCTGTCCAGGCAAATAGAGATTTCCTGAGTACAGAGTAGAAGACGAAACAATAAGTGCATGGTGGCTTAACTTTAACAGTTTTCTTTTCAAAGTCACTATTTCACCAGTCTAAAGTGGCAAGAAAAGTGTACTGGTTGCAGGGGAGCATGGAGTTGATATGCCATCTCAGTTCAGAAGCAAGGGCCATGAAAGTCCCCTTGGGGGAATGGTGAGAAAGGGGGAAAATTCAACTTTCCCAAGTGGAGAATTCTTGATATTCTCACAAGCAGTGGGGACAACCAAAGCATAGGCTGGGTCCCCAATCTTGGGGTTTGTTCATAAGAAACTTAACCCCACAAGGATAGATCAAGTCTACTTAAAATTAGGCCTAAGAGTCACCCCCAAGAGAACCTCTTTTGTTGCTCAGATGTGGCCTCTTTCTCTCAGCCAACACAACAAGCAAACTCATCACCCTCCCCCTGTCTACGTGGGACATGACTCCCAGGGGTGTGGATCTTCCTGGCAACGTGGGACAAAAATCCCAGAATGAGCTGAGACCCAGCATCAATGGATTGAGAAAACTTTCTCAACCAAAAGGGGGAAGAGAGAAATGAGACAAAATAAAGTGTCAATGGCTGAGAGATTCCAAACAGAGTTGAGAGGTTATCCTGGAGGTTATTCTTACACATTAAATAGATAACACCTTGTTAGTTAAGGCATAACAGAGAGGCTGGAGGGAACTGCCTGAAAATGTAGAGCTGTGTTCCAGTAGCCATGTTTCTTGATGATGATTGTATAATGATATAGCTTTCACAATGTGACTGTGAGATTGTGAAAACCTTGTGTCTGATGCTCCTTTTATCTACCTTATCAACAGATGGATAAAACATATTGAATAAAAATAAATAATAGGGGGAATGAATGTTAAAATAAATTTAGATTGAAATGCTAGTGATCGATGAAAGGGAGGGGTAAGGGACAGGGTATATATGAATTTTTTTCTGTTGTCTTTTTATTTCTTTTTCTGAGTTGATGCAAATGTTCTAAGAAATGAACATTGCTTAGATGAATGCAACTATGTGGTGATACTGTGAATTACTGATTATATGTGTAGAATAGAATGATCATATGTTAAGAATGTTTGTTTGTTTGTTGTTATTTAAAAAAAAATTTAAAAATTAATGGAAAAAAAAAGGAAGGGCCATGAAATAACTGAAGCTGGACTGGCCCCCAGGTCATGGACTGCCCCATGCTCCAACATTCAGGCCTCATCCTCCTCCAGGAGATAAGCAAATATGAATGAAAAAAAATGTTATTGTGGTAACACAGTCAACATAAAATTTTCCATTTTAATCATAGTACACGATTCAGTGGCATTAATTACATTTACATTTACAGCGTTGTGTTACCGTCACTGCTATCCATTGCCAAAACTTTTCATCACCCCTCAAATGGAAACTCTGTACCCATTCAGCAATGAAAATACTTTTAATGGAGGATCTGGAAGTTTGAGGATAAAAACATATTATGGCCCAGTTTGTTTGATTTTGCTGTAAAATGTTAAAAGTAATTTTTCTAACTAGATAAGGTCTCCCTTCACCTTCTACCACTCAAACTTGATAAAAAAAGAAAACTTCTGCTTGGATTTAGGGGCTGTTTTCTAACATAACTAAATGCACATGCCTAATACACAAACGGTTCTCAGGTGAGCTGAATGGGGATGTCAAGCCATCAGTGACGGAAGGAGCTTGTCTCTAGGCCACAGGAAATAGTTTTGCTTCATGAATGTACAGCCCTATGAATGAGACTTACATTTAAACATGAAAAAGTAAGCGTATTTCTCTTCCCCTGACTCACCGGAAGGAAGGTGATAAATAACTCTGGGCTAGGTGATAACCCAAATATTACCACCTTATAGTTGGGGGGCACTCATTCAAAACAGCCATCTACCTGATAGGTGCTGGAATTAGTTTCCAGCTGCGAGATATATTATTATTAAGAGGTAAGGCAGTTTTCCTACATCAACTACCATTAAGCAAGACAGTTTATGGGTTAAATGAATGGGCTAAACACTGATGAAGAAATAGGAAAAGCTTCAAAGGGAATGGTTGCTCAGAGATAGGTAAGGGGCAGAGAAAGGAGTGATAGCTCTTAAATACATTCATTAAAGATTTGAGGAAGGAAGTGGCATGCAAGTCTGTGTGTGACGCAATACTGTTCCAGTTACTAAATATCATGAAGAAATGAGAGGAACTCTAGATGACTTTAAAATACAATGAAAGGGCAATAAAGAGAGTGAGATGTAATTGCCTTCTTGCAATTGCACTGTGAGTAAATTGTTAAGTACTTACAAAACTTTATTTGCCAAATATGCAGCATTAATGAAGCATTGACTCAACAGAAGATTTCTGTGAAGTAGGTCAGAATCAGTAATTGAATAGTAATGTATTTAATTGGTAAATTTAGTCTGTTAGCATTCAAAGTTATTACTGAAAATGCATTTCTTGAATCCACCATTTTATCTTTTGAATTTTCTTTGTCAGATCTGTATATTCTTTTCCCTCTTTCTCTTCTTATCCTTTAAGTTACCCTTACTGGTACTCTTCAATTCTGTGCCCTCCTCCAGACCTCCTTCTCCTGTTTTTTTGTTTTTGTTTTTGTTTTCTTTTTTTTTCCTTGTAGGGCCAGTCTCTTGTTGATAAATTCTTTCAGGACTTGTTTGTCAGTGAAAAATTGTAATCTCTCCCTCAGTTTTGAAGGGCAGTTTGGCGGGGTACAGAATTCTTGGCTGGAAGCCTTTTTCTTTCAGGATCTTAAATATATCACACCACTGCCTTCTCACCTCCATGGTGCCTGCTGAGTAGTCTGAACTCAGTCTTATGTGGTTTCTCTTGTATGTAGTAGATTGTTTTTCTCTTGCAGCTTTCAGGATTTTCTGCTTCTCTTCAACATTTGACAGACTGATTAGTACATGTCTTGGGGAAGGCCTATTTGGATTTGTTCTATTTGGAATTCATTGAGTTTCTCTGACTTGTATATTTACATCCTTTATGACAGTTAGGAAGTTTTCCCCCATTATATCCTCAACTCCTCCTCCTAGCCCTTTACTCCTCTCTTCTCCTTTTGGGACACCAATGATTCTTATATTTTTGTGCTTTGCTTTGTCCATCATTTTCCTGAGATCCAATTCAAATTTTTCCATCTTTTTCATCATTTCCTGTTTTGAGTCTTTGAAATCAGTTGTCCTGTCCTCTAGTTTGCTTATTCTTTCTTTTGCCTCTTCAAATCTATTGTTGTGTATCTCTAGTATGTTTTTTGTTTGGTCTACAGCAACTTTAATCTATGTGATGTCTACTATTTTTCTATTTATTCTTTCAAATTCCTCTTTATTCTCTTTTAGTGTCTTCTTGATCTCCTTTATGTCATTAGCCATCCCATCTTTGATAAGTTGTTCCAATGTCTGTGTCTTCCCTGTTGTTTTAATTTGGTCACTAGGCAGGGCTGTATCTGTCTGCATTATGATATGCTTAGTGATTGTTGCTTTCATGGCATGTAAACATCTTGATTGATTTACTTTGGTGGTGCGCGTGGGTCTAGGGTATGGAGCCCTCGTGCACATGTGCAGAGCTCGGGCAGTGTGGGCCTTCTGCCTGCATGGGCTGGGGGCAGATGTGACCTGGCTGCACAGGCCAGCGCTTGCCCAGAGCTGGGGATCGTGACTGGGGGCTGTGCGCATGCTGTAAGCAGATGTACCCCCATGCAGCGCTCAGGCAGGACAGGGTGGGGCTGTGCGCATGCGCAGCTCTGGGAGTGGTGTAAGCGGATGTACCCGCTGGGAGCGCTCTGAACAGACGGGGTGGGGCTGTGCGCATGCAAGGGTCTGGGAGTGCTGTAAGCAGATGTACCCGCAGGGAGTACTCAGAAGGGACAGGGTGGGGCTGTCCAATGGTATGGGCTGGGGGCAGTGTAGCCTGGGTAGGGAGGTCAGCGCCTGCGGCGCCCACAGCACCCGCATGATGCGCTGGCGACAGCCTGCCGGGGGCCGGGAGGGGGGTTCTTGGGAGGGGCGGGCGAGACTGCGCTTGCATGGGAGAGGTGGGTTGGGCTGGGGCACGCATGCTTGCACTTGGGGTGGGGTTGTGGGGCAGGTACCCGTGCTGGGGGTGGGTAGGGTGGGGGTACTTGGAGTGTTGGGAGCAGCGGGATGGGGTGGGTGACAGGGTTGAGGTGCGTGGGGTGAGGGGTGAGGGGTGCATCGCAGGTCGTGGGGCTGCAGCGGTGAGGGTTGCACGTCCAGGGTCCCTAGCTTGCTTCCTCGTTCCCGACTCCCCGCCCCGCACTCCTGGGGGCTCCGGGCTTCCACGTTCGGCTCCGTTCTCTGCCCCTCAGTTCCTCAGCTTTTGCAAACAGGACTGCCCAGTGTGGTGCAGAAGGCTCTCCCAGTCACTTACACCCTGGAATCACTGTCTCAATCGCCCTCCTGTCCCTTCTCTAGCTGCTCCTTGGAGCAGGGTTGAACTCGAGCTATTCTATTCCGCCATCTTCCTGGAACATAGCAATGTAGTTAAGTATCTATTTGGAACTAGAGTAATTAGAGATGACTTCAAATGAAGAAGAAATGGAGGTTCTGGGTTTTAGTGAAACAGTGTGACAATTCTGCTATCTACAGAAGAAGACTGAAGAAGGCTGCCGGGGGCAGAAGCAGTGTCTATTCATGTAAAACTATTTTCATACATTTGGCAACAACTTAATAAAGGAGTTAAGTACTTGAGGTTAAGCCAGTGAAAAAGAGGGGAAATCAGATGAGTCTGGTACAGGTACTAATATTTTAAAGAAAATAACAAGCCCGGGTAACTCTAAACTAGCTTTTAATTTCACATCATAAGATGTTATCACAGTTTGCCATTCCTATTTTAACCATTTGGACAGGTATGATAATGACTAATTTAAAAAATTGCAGCTTTCAAGGAAGAAAACTTCAAATCTGCAGTTTGGAGGAAGTAAGTGAGCTAATACGATCCAACCCACTCATTCAATAGAAGGTATTTATTGAAGGAGTTTAAAAATGAATTTAGGAGAATAAATAAAGCAAGTACATAGAGACATGCCACACAAAGTAGAAAGTGGTCAATACCACAAAAAGGTACAACTTCGAGCTCCCATCTAAGAGAAATCTTAGATCAGCGCCGGTGGCAGCACTCTACAGGCCCCTGAAAGGCCGCAGGGAACAGAGACAGGCTGCTGGGAAAGTGGCTCGGTGTGGCCAGAGAGAAGCAGAGTCAGGGAGGCCCAGTCCAGGCCTAACTCTGAGTGTTTGGCTGAAGAATTTGAACTTTAGTCATTTCTCGTCCTGTTTATGACAGGTAGTGTGTGCTTGCTGGCTGGCTGGAGGGATCCTCCCGAGCAGGCAAGTGACGCGCTCTGAATTGTGCGTAAGGAAAATTAATTGAAGTGGTGTGTAGGAGGAACGAGCAGGTGGAAGACCTGTTATAAGGGCTCCAGACAAGAGCAGGAGGTGACGTTCACTACTCAACCCTCCTTCATGCCAGCATTCCACTGGACGCTCCACAACCCCTCATCCTGATAACAACCCTTTGAAGAAGAAGAGTGAGTACAGCATTTCCATTTTACTGTTACAGAGGCAGGTTCAGAAAGGCTGAGTAGCTTTCCCAGTGTCACACACATGAGAAAGGGGATAAAATCAGGTTCCACCCAAAGTCTGTCCCCAAAGCTCTTACCTCTCTGAGTCAAGCGATAAGGAGTCAAAGTCTCTAGCCCAGATGACAGAATATGGCTGCATACTCAGGTTTGGAAAGGAAGGCAGAGAATTAAGTTTTGGACTTGTTTGAAATGACGACGAGACATCCATACAAGAGGAGTTATGTTCACTTTCTCCAACAGGTGTAAAAATCACAGAAGGTGATAGGATAGGGGTCCTTCCAACATACGCAGAACGGGAAACATCCGTGCCCCAATACCAGACACACATTAAACTCTGGCATCCCCTTGGGTTGTCTAGCCTTTGCACGATGGTTTCTATTCCTTGGCACACTTCTGCTTCCCTCACCCCTATTTTCAAGTCACCTCTCTAGCGCATTTTGCCAGGAAGGGTCTCCCTGACCCCCGAAGCCCGGGTTAGGGCCCCTTGGTGTCCTGGTAGCCTGTTTTCCCCCTTTTCGTTCTCATTGCCCTGCGCTTCTACCTTTATGTGTGTCTCCCATCAGACTGAGCTGCTGGGGACTGGAGTTCTCTTCTCTTGGACGCTTGTTGTCTCTACGGCTGTCACAGGTCGGACCCTCAAAAGATATGTGTTGACTGACTGACTGATTTCTATTACTACCCTGGAAAAGGAACTACCCTGCCCTATTAAGTCACAGTTTCTTCTTTCTTAGGGCAGCGCAGTTAGAAACCTCAAGACCAGGAAATCATCTTCCTCATCACATACCAAGGTATTATTCATGCAGTTTACTCATTGTGAAGAGTTCCCTTGAAATAAGGCTAACACTTAGGTGAAGATCTACCAATCTTCTGGTGTCAATCAACTTTTTAAGAACCCCACTTATGAGGGAGAAAAGCCCTTCCTCGCTTCTGTTTCTAAAACACACGCAAGCGGTGGGAAAGGCGTCCGCGTTCCTGTGGGAGAGGGTCCCAGGCCCTCCCTCGTGTCGGAGCTGGGGGCCCTGGTTCTGAGCTTGGGCAGCGCAGACCGCGTCCTTCCCGCGGAGTCAGGGCGCCGCGCGTCCGTGCGCTGCGCGGGCGTTCTCGGGGGGCTCCTGAACCCCGCTGCCCTCCTTTCCCACAAAGTAGTTCTGCGGTGCACCGGCTGCCACATTCCATGCCATTTTCCTTCCACCGGGCGTTGCTCCTAGGCGAAGACTCCGAATTTGCCGGAGCCTCAGGCCACGCGGGGGGCGGCCCCGCGGAGGTCCGATTCCCGGGGGACCTGGCAGGGCCCGAGTTTCTCCGCGCGGGGCTTCCGGGCTGCTCCGGGCCACGCGCGGAGGCGCACGTGGCCAGCGCCTGGGCTTTGGTGGGGTTGGGGGGGACGAGCCCGGGTGGGGGTCGCCGCCCCGGCCCCCAGGCCTGGGGGAAGCGGGGAGGGCGAAAGTGAGACGGGCGGGGCGGGGCGGGGCGGGGCGGGGCGTGGGCGGGCCCAGGCGCGCGGCTCACCCGGGCCCAGGCGGCCAGTCGACTCCGCCTTGCCGGGCGACGCAGGCGGCGGGGCTGCGGCACGAGCCGGGCGGCACCATGGCGGCGGCGGCGCCCGCTGCGGCGGCGGCTTCTCCCGAAGCGCCTGCGACGGCAGAGCCCGAGGCCGGCGGCGAGGACAGCCGCGAGGTCCGAGTGCTGCAGAGCCTGCGCGGCAAGATCTGTAAGCGCGGGCGGCGCCGAGGGGCCGGGCGGCGGCGGGCGCGGGGCTGAGGGGGCGGCGGGCGTCCCGGGGCGGCCGCCCGGAGCCGCGCGGGGCGAGGCGGCCCGAGAGGGGGTCTGGGCGGGGGCCGGGCACGCGGGCGGCGGCAGGGGGTGTGTGTGGAGGGCGGCGGCGCCCCGGCCGGCCGGCGTGGGCTGGGGCTGCTCCTCTCGGGAGGGAGCGCCCAGGGTCCGGCGGCGGAGGGGCTCGGCCGCGGGGCGCGGCCTGAACGCGGGGGCGCGGGCGGGGGGCGCGGGCCGGGGGCGCGGGCCGCTTCCGGCCGCCCTCAGACGCAGGCCTCCGGGCCGCGGCGGCTCCGGAAAGCGGCCCCGAGGTGGGAGCCGGCGGTCGTCCCCGGGAGCGCGGCGGCGTGGGGGAGGAGGGCGGGGAGCGCGGCGGGCCGGGGAGGGCAGGGGCCGGCGGGCCGGGGAGGGCCGGGGAGGGCAGGGGCCGGCGGGCCGGCGGACAGGGCAGGGGACGGCGAGACCGGGCAGGGGACGGCGGGGCAGCGCAGGGCAGGGGCGCCCGTTCCCCGGGCCCACGAGGCCGCGGGAGGCTGAGAAAGCGCCCGGGGCCGAGCGGCGGCGCCCGCGCGGCGGCCGGGGGCGCGCGGACGGGCTGGGCCGGCACCTGCGCTCGCCCACCTCGGGCGGCCCGGCGGCCGAAGCCCCTTCGCGGCGGGCACTGGGGCGGCGGGGGAGCTGCCGCGCTGCCGGCTCAGTTCCTCGCGCGGCTCGGAAGCGTCGCTGTGGACAGAGCTTTTACAGCCAGTCGTTTGCACGTTTAAAATAGACCCTTTGGCGTCAGATTGCCTCCCTCGCCCCCCCCCCCCCCCCCCCCCCCGCAGAATTGATTCTGGGGAAAGGCTTTTTTTCCCTTTATTTGTTACATAGATCGGTCAATTCTTTTTAACCTTTTTCCGAATGTTAGTTTTATTTTCTTTAGCATCAAATTGTTTCACGTAAATAAACCTTAGTGATGAGGGAATCTGTTCACTTTGTGAAAAGATTTTCTTTGGAGAAATCGTATCACATTAAAATGACAGTTTTCTCTCGTCCAGGATGTCACATTTTCCTTTCCTGAAATAGTGGTATTATTCATTATCTTGGACTCTTCCACGTTCTTCTGTTCAGGTTGCTTCCCTTTTGAAATATTTGGGATTTTATTAAACCTTGTAAATAAACATTTCAAATGCTCTCTCCTTTTATTTTTTCTAGGAGTAGTTCTGGGCTCTTAAGAGATTACAGTTCTTAAAACTTGGAAAATGATACCAGAGCAGTCTGTTCTTGTATGTCTGTATCTAAGTTCCCAACGTTGAAATTGCATCCTAGGGTATAAAGTCATGTCAGAGTTCACATTAAATCTTCTATTTGGTATTTGCATATTTGCAATGCTAATATTTGATAATGCTAGCTATGGGTCAGAACTCTCCCTTTGATTTAATTTTCCAGATTTCACCACTTTACGTTTTAGTGTCACCTGATGCTACGTTTTGTCCACTGGAGCATGGAACTTCATGTGCACAGGTCTTGGAAGTGAGCGTTAGGGTTGGGCATTTTCCAGAAGAACATAGTCATCTCATGCTTTTACCTGCTCAGTGCCCACCGAGATCCATTTTATAACGGTGTGAGTAAAATTTGGGTCTGTAAGCAAACAGAGAAAAAACAACTTTGTTTCTATGGTTTAGAGCGTCTTCACCACCCAGATGTAGAGTTCAATCATCCAATTGCTGGGTCTACTGTTGTTGTAACCTTACTGAAAGTATTACATCTGCTATCCCTGTCAGCTCCTCGCTTTCTGAATTACTCAGTTTATTGTTCACAACGTGGAGTGTATCCTTCATAGAGAATATATGTAAGGGGACTTATGTTCAGGTTATTCCACCTGTCCCCTCCGTTTCTTTGCCCTCCTTTTAGCTGTGTGACCCAGAGATGGTTGACATTCAAAACCTTGTGAAGAGATGCTGTTTTCTGTTTCCCTGAAACTGACATGTGGGTTTTGCAGGGTAGGGGTTGGGGGGCTGGGAGGTTCATTAGCAGGTGCTGAAGTCACAGAAATGGGGCGGTGGTGGTTCTGACAGTGAACTTACTAAGCAGTTTGGGGGTTGAGATGCCAGGGTCACCTTCCCTCCTCATTGCACTGGGAAACCTCAGGTAGAGCCTGGAGATGCACTGGCAGATTTCAAACTGCTGATCGAGAACCCCTTACCTGGGAAATTTGAGATCTGTAGGGCTGAAAGTGATCCCAGAAGGAAACCTATTTTCTGGACTTGGGTAGGCCTCTTTAACTACAAGTTGTTCCAACAAAAAGCGAAGATGGATTGATTTACATATGTCTGAAGTTCTAGCGATAATAGTCTACAACCGTCTTTGGATTTTCATTCCTGTGTTAATTTCATTTTTCACAAGGTAAAAATCAGATTGACAGATTGAAAAAACCATTTTGTGGCCAGTTTCAAACAACCAAGTGAATTAGGATATGCAATGTTGCTGACAATATTTTGTCTTTAATGCTGGTCCTTCATTCCCTGAGGTCATATTAGTGCTCTAGGGAGCCATGGCAGTCCATTGTGGTCTGCAGGTTTGGGCATTAACTCCTCTGGGGTTGTCAGATGAACCCTTGGTTGTGGAAGTTGGAGGTGTCTTCTAGATTCCATCCTCTTTGAACTCCAGTGTGGTGAGTAGCTGGCATGGTGGCGCACCTGAAGCATATTTGCATATCCCACCCACCCCACCTTGAAAAAAAAAACCAGCACACAGCCCACACGTAAGTGAAAGAAGGGGGCTAAGCTTTTCTCCTTCACACACCTTAAGACTTTATGCTGTTATTTATTTTGTGAACACCTTTTTGGTTTTTTGCATTTTATGAGGCTTGCTCTTACTGTTCAGTTAAACCAGATTGTAAAAATGTTGCTGGAGTGGAGGGCCCATGACACTGTATGCATGGATTTAGCTACTCATGGGACACCAGGGAGACCAGATCGCTAGGGAGCCATTCGAAAGATTTATGTGAATTTCGAGATGCAAAATCTGTGGGACCATGATATATCCCAGAACTCAGTCTCCCTGATGTATTCAGACCAAGAATGACTTAGGCTGTTGGACAAAATAGGGAGGAAAAATGGGGTATGGTTAAGTGCTTGAGAGGTCAGGTCAGGTTTGACACCTGGGTTTGAATCTCCACCAGTTTCCAACTTCTGTTAATCTCTGTGTGGTCCTGTATTTTCATGTCTCAAACAGGAATAGTAAAAGTACCCATCTCATAGGTTTACTATAGGGATTAAATAAATTCCCCTCCCCCTTTACTTCGCTCAGAATCTGGGTCAGAGTCTAAAATCTTAGGAAGGAGTAGAGTAGGAGATGAAAACTAATCTTTATCTGATTTTTTTATCCAACATGTATGGGCATTTCTTGATTACAAAGCTGATTGAAATCAGAAGACCTGTATTCTGGTTCATACATTGTTAATTATAGTCATGTTTCTTTAGGCAGCTCGCTTACCTTTGAGCTTATCTCCCTCATCTTTAAAATGGGAATAATGCTTCATCACTAGCCATTTTGCACATGTTGTTCCCGCCGCTTAAGAATGTCCTTCTCCTTTCTCCCACCCCATATTTATGTTCAGGGGCTCTTCATCATTCCTCATGTTGCCTGCCTCCCACAGCCCTCTTTGGGACACCTCACCGCATCTGTGGTCAGAAGGTGTGGATTAAGCCTTCCGGCTGCTGAGGAATCACAAATTTGTTCATTTCCCCCATTAGACTATGAGCCCAACCAAGGTTCTTATTCATTTTTTTTTTCAGGTGTCCCAGAACCAGCACAGCATCTAGAACAGAAGTAGGCTTTTAGGAAATGCCTTACCTCACAGTGTATCCTGAGGATTTCATGTATGACTAGATATGAAAGTGTTTTATAAATGATACAGCTAAGCAAACAAGAAAAGATAGTATTATTAAAAGAAAGCTACATAGGTGTGTGTCTGAAAATTCATCTCTTTCAAAATCACAGCACTGACTGAGCTAGGAGCCCCTTGCGCTTGAACTGGTGCCAAAGTTGCCTCATTAGGAAAAGATTAAATTTTTCTAGATGTTCTGATTGCTTATTATTAGGGTATTTGAATATTGTTACCTGACTGTATCCCATGAATATTGTTACTAATTGGTCCTAGAGACTGGAAAACAAAATCTCATGATAACCGGTTTTTATTTGGCTTGGCAAATTTGAATCTTTTGGTAATAAAGTATAAATCACAGCATTTTACTGACCACTCAGTATTCAGAGGGAGAGATTAAAAAGGATTTATTCATGCTAAGAGCTCATTATTTTTAGAAATCTGAAATGAGACGATAAGTGATTTAAGGTGGAGGAAGAACCCATGTTTCAGATGGATAGAGACTGGAGAGAAAAGGGTTGTTTGTAAAATTTCACGGAGCCGTCTGCTAATCATTTGGTCTGAAGAAGATGAGGTAAACTTCAGTGAATTCATAGTGTGTGTGTGTGTATAGCTTAAATTTTGCATAGACGCTAAGTGAGAGACTAATGTAGCTGGATTAAAACCCTATCGTTTTGTCCTTTAATCATAGATGCTGATCCTATTTTCTTGTTAATGTACTTTATAAAATTATTTGGCAATAATATTAGACTATGTGTTCTATCTGCTAATGAAGTTCTGTGCTCTTTTGGGAGTTGATAAAGATTGTTGTATCATCAGAGATTAAATGTAAATTTGAGAAATTTTTTATGTATATTAAGAAACTGAAAAAAAAGAGAAACTTTTATCAGATATCTTTAGTTTTTGATGTCATTTAAGTCATCACAAATCCCAGGCTAAAAAGAAATAACTTATAAGGTTATACCAGTATGTACAGAAATATCAATGAATTATAATTGACAAAAATTTGTCACCAGGGACATGATTCTCACAATGCCATTAAAAATTGGATGACACGGGGTGAATGCTTTTAACCTTCCTGAGCCCTTATTTCCTTACTTGTAAAACGAGAGGTTTGGGTTTGGTCTTTAACATCCCTTCTAGCAATAAGTCTTTGGGCTAATGCTTTTTAACTTGAACTGTACACTTTAAGACAGCATATCAGAAGCTTTTATTTTAGTGCTTAAATGTATTAGTATACCTATGTTGCATAAGATCCACTCTTAAAAATATTTAAGATTTATTACCTGAGATATTTGAATCCTAAAAATTGTTGTTTTTTTCTGTGCCCATTAATTTATTCAGTAGTACATAATGCATATTTGAGTGTCTGCTAGGGTACTAGTCCACTGGATGGTGAACTGGGCCTAAGCTGTGATTGGGACAAAAAAGGTCTTTACTCTTTGATTCTTAAAAGGAATAATTGGTTTCAGACACTTGTATTCTTAGAGAATTATAGAAGTTTAGAGCTGGAAGGAAGAGAATGTATCTTCTTCTGTCCCCTCATTTTACAAATTTAAAAAATTGACACTCAGACACCAAGTGTCATGTCATAGGAGGCCTCCTGGGTGCTAGTCTACTGCTGACAAAAGTTCTTTGTAGAAGGCTCATGGGTTCATTCATTATTATAAGTGTTGCAGATGTATGCATTTAATATATGAAGATTATATTGTCTATCCAGTGATCTGTCCAGAAGTGGTAATAGATTTTCATTGAGCCATCTAATATCCCTCATCTTTTCCTGCTTAAGAACTTTGTGAAGTGGTTAGGGATTAGTGATGAAGCTAGATTAAACCTGGATGTTTGTGTCATGCTCTAACTCAGCTGTTTCAGTCCTGACTGCCCATTAGCATCGCCTGTGTACCTGAAAAAATGTTGCAGCCCAGGCTCTACCCAAGACCTGCTGAGCCAAGATTTTCTTGGTGGCATGTGGACATCTGTAGGATTAAGAAGTTCCACAGGTGGTGATATGGTGCCATTGGAAGGCTAGAATGGTAAACCCTTACTTTTTCCAGTTGGACTGTCTAGCCACAAATTATTCCAGCAGAGTAGCAGCCTGCTGCACATGGGTGTTTAAAGGATATCCATAGAAAGTTTGCATCTATGCAGTGGTATTCTGTATCTTCCTTTTTTTCACTTAACGGTATAGCTTAAAGATTTTTCTTATCCAGATATTTGAGAGAGCTGCTTCGTTTTTTTATTTTTTTCTTTGACAGTTACATATGGTTCATCATCTGGATATGCCACAGTTAATTTAACATTCCCCTATTGATGGACATTTAGGTTGTTTCCAATCTTGCAATTACACACCCTGCTGCAGTGACTACCCTTGTATGCATGTCATTTTTGACATTAGTGCATGTTTATCTGTAGGATATATTTTGACATGTTAAATCGATGAGTGAAAGGGATATGCATTTTTATTTTGGAAGAACAATGCAAATTGTCTTTCATAGAAACTGTACCAATTTATCCTCCCACTAGCAATGTATGATTACTTGTTTCTTCACACCTCCATACCATATATTATAAAACTTCTAGATCTTTACCAGTCTATTAGATGAGAAGACGCATTCAATTTGTGCTTTTAATTTGCACTTCTCTTAAATGAGCTTGAGGTTGTCTTAATATTTTTAAGAGCAATTTTTATTTCTATTTTTTTTGCTGTGAATTTGATAATTTCTTTTATCCTTTTTTCTCTTTTGGGTTATCAGGGTTTTTTTGTGTATGGGGGAATATTTTACGTAATAAGGAAGTTAGCTGTTTTTTATGGGAAAATGAAAAAAAAAATTAGATGTTTTGGATGATGCCTGTGTTTATCTTTGAAGAGAAACTGAGTGTGAGACCCAGTGAGGGCAGTCCAGTTTTGGTTTCATCTACTTATATAATACCTGATAGTAGAATAGAGGTGGAAAAAGAGCTGTTTATGAGGAAAGGTAAGGAAAGACTTAGAAGCGAGAGTTAAAAGACCCTTACTAGTTGGGAGAAAATATTCGCAGTATATCCTGGAGACAACACCAACACATAACACTTACTCTGCGCCAGGCAGTTTTAAAGCATTTTATGTATAACTGATTTAATCCGTACAGTAATTCTGTGGGATAAATACAGTTATTATTCCCATCTTATAGACTAGGAAACTGAGACAGAGACGCTAGGTAACTCGGTCACGGTCAGAGAGCTGGTGACCAGTGGAGCTGCCCAGCTCTAGAACCCATCCTGTCACTCTGACCTGCTGTGTTGCTCTCTCTGTTAGAGTCATGACTATATAAAGAATTCACACAAATTAAGAAAAGGAAAAGACCATTAGAAAAATAGAAAATATTAAATATGCATTCACAGAAAAGGAATCACAAATGACAGCAAACATGAATTTGTGACGTTGAGCGCAAATTAGGAAAATGTATATAAAAAGTCATCAGTTTGTGAAAAAAGAAAAGTTTGATAATTTTACAGTTTGGGGAAGTTTTGGGGAAACAGGTACTTTCCTCACTGCTGATGAGAGTTTAACGTGGTAAAACAGTGTTAGGTAGCATTTTGGTGTAGTGTCTGTTAAAAATTTAAATGTATGTACCCTGTGCATTTCTACTTTTACTTATCTGCTCAGCAAAAACACTTGTACATTTACAGAACAGGATATAATATAAAGCTTATTAATGTTGGTAAAACAAAATAATTAGAGACAACTTAAATGTTCATCGAACGGCAGAGACTAAATAATATGTTCATACACACTTCCCATAGCAGCCAAAAATAGTGAAGTCTATATTGTGAAAAGGAAGAATTCCAAGACATATTGGTGAGTGAAAAAGCAAGTTATTAGAGTGATATTCGGAGTATCATGTATTTTTAAAAATCTCAAAATGATACTTTAGTTTTTCCGTATGTATAGAAAGAGGTCCCCCAAAAGGTACGCCATTGCTTACCTCTATTGTGGACAATAGAGAATTAGCCCAATATGTAATGGTTACTTTTTCCAAGAATTATAGACTATTTGTATGAATGAATCTGATGCAAGCTTCGTCTTAAGCTGTGAGAGCTTCTCTCTCTCTACTTCTGAAGACAGTTTCCAGAAGGTCTTTATATTATCAAAATCTGCATCCTTTTCTCTACCAAGCTGCCTGTCAAATAGTTTATTAGAAGGAATTGATGAATATGTTTCTATTGTCATGCAGTTGACAGTGACCTCCAAATTGGTTGGTCATGGTCTAATGTCATGGCTGCCTAATAAGATTACAGAGTTTGCTATAAAAATTTACCTTTAGTATGTTTTGGGGAATCACAAAATGATATTCTTCTGTCTGCTTGGATTCTGCCCATGTGTATTTGTCTGTGCTTCTAAGTGGTTCTCCTCAAATGCACACACAGCCACACACATGCACGTGTGTGACCGAGACTTCTTTGTGTCTAGGTGTCACTTTTTTTTCTGTTTTTGAAAACCAGAAGATCACGGTGAGTCCCACTTTGGCTTCCTGTATGGCCTTACCAGAAATAGCACCTACATCCCATATATGACTGGTCCATGTAGCCCCAGGTTTTGCCACACCAGGCTCTCATGGTGAGTTTAAGAGCCTTGTGGGAACCCTTAGCCTAGCCCGGGAAGGATCCCCACCATATGTGTTTGTGAGTTTGGTTTGCTCCTTGAGGGGCTGTAGGGAGCTTAGGGACCAGTACACGTTCAAAACTGAAACCGGATGTGGTGAGGCAAACCACAGGAAGGTCCTGCCCACAGCTTGGTGACGTATCTCTGTAGGCCGTGGACGCTTCCTGCAATACCTTGTGAAACTTGCCTTTTCATGTGCAGTAGTTTCCTAACTTCTTGTTCTAGACTGAGCTGCAGTTAGAGGTCATTAATATGATAGTATAGATCTTCGCCCACCGATTCTTGCTTTACCACCTAATCCTGCTGGATACATGGAGTTGTGTGCCCACACGACTACTGCTCGGTGGTGCTGCCGTGTTTGAGGCACCTTGACACTTACAGGATACCTTAATTTCGAGTTGGTGTAGGGCTGCAATGCTAGTTAGTTCCCTATTTCCTTGACCTCCCAGTCCCAGATTGTAGTCATATTGCCTTGTTTTTAGGCAGAACTAGATTTCCGATAGGAATTATTTGTTGTGTTGATCGTGATTATAAAATCTCAGATTATGTATTTTTGAGATAGTTTATCATTTACTGGGAGTGAAAAAGAAATTGCTTGAAAATGCAGCTCTCTGATCATGTTAATTTATGCTTTGGGAAACTGTACTTTCTAGTAGGTACACCAGCAGTCACCAACCAGTAGTCACCAGTATGCCTATTGGTTTCAGTCCTTACTTTATGCCTGAATAATTTTACAAATGTGTAAGTTTCCAGTGGTGTTTTCAAGGCTCAGGAAGAAAAGTATCTGCATAACTTTTTTTTCTCTTTAGTAGTTCCTAACCCTTTCTAATGCGAGCTCTACATCTTGGGCAACCTGATAGTCTGGAGGGTTATGTGTGACTGAGGCAGCTCTTCTTTTTCTGTTTGAGAATGACTACTGTAGATTAATGAACAAAAGAGATTCTTATCCTGTGCTCAGATTTATTTATCCTATACAAAATATTTATAATATTAGATATACAGATATTGTTTACAAATGGAAGGATAATTTAACATAATGAAAGCATTTTTTTTGGTACTTTCTAGTAATCATTTAACCTCTCTGACCTATGGTTCCTCTTCTGTGAATTTGGAATAGTAGATTTTCTAATCTTCTAGGATAGTTGTAAAAAGACTGAATGAGGTGGTATGTTACATGGCACACTATACTCAGTTAAGTGTTGGCTGTAACATAAGCAGAAGTGATAGTAAAGTATATTTTCATGGTTTTCTTGATGAATGACTGCATTTAATATAATTTTAAATATAAATATGTATTCATACTTACAGGTGTATCTAGCTCTTGTAGTATACATCAGAATAAAGTGGCAATAGATAGCAATTTTCTAATAACATTAGAAACCACTGTTACCCTGAGCCTTTTTAATTTGAAGTATTGTCTAAGAATCTTAGAGCTAAGAGGAGCCTAGAAAATTAGCTAGTTAAGGGGCTGCAAACTCAAGTATCTACAGAAACCAGGCAAAGTGAAGTAAGCCACATGTGGATTGTGGGGATTTAATAAAGGTGTGCCTCTCTGCAGTTTCTGCTCAGAATTATGTTGCCAGATCTTTGTTGATTAGTGAGAAACAGAAAATCTGAATTTATTTATGATTCATTCTTTAGCTTTCTAGATGTTGGCCACAGAATCTTTTTTTTTTTTTTTAATACTCTGCCAGCCAAACAAAATAAATCTCTAGCCAGCCAACTCACGATTTGTGTCCTATAATATAAATTAGACCCCTTATTTTGTAGATGTGGAACCTGAGGTATAGAAAGTGCAGATATTTTTTCCATGTATTTCCTATAATAGAAATGTATTCTTCTATAATAAAAGCCTCTTTTTTTTGGGGGGGGGGTTATGGTTCATTTTTTTTTTAACTTTTTTGTTGTATAATATAACATTTATATACAGTGCAACAAAAAAAAGCGATAGTTTTCAAAGCATTTTTCAGCAAGTAGTTACAGGACAGATCCCAGAGTTTGTCATGGGCTACAATACAATCCTCTCAGATTTTTCCTTCTAGCTGCTCTAGAATTTAGGAGGCTAGAAGGTATAAATATTTTTTATCATCACTTTTTTTGTGTGGGTGTGAAAAATAACATATATACAAAAAGCAATAAATTTCAAAGCACAGCACAACAATTAGTTGTAGAACAGATTTTGGAGTTTGGCATGGGTTACAGTTCCACAATTTTAGGTTTTTACTTGTAGCTGCTCTAAGACACTGGAAACCAAAAATGGTATCAATTTCATGATCCAGCAATCATAATCATTTGTTAAATCCTGTCTTCTCTGTATAACTCCACTATCACCTTTGATCTTTCTATCCCTCTCTTTACGGGTGTTTGGGCTATGGCCACTCTAACTTTTTCATGTTGGGAGAGTCTGTCACTAATATGGGGTAGGGAGATGGAACTAGCTGGTGTTCTGGAGAGGCTGGGCCATCTAGGTTTCAGGACTTATCTGGTCCAGGGACCCATCTGGAGGATGTAGATTTCTGGAAAGTTGCTCTCGTGCATGGAACCCTTGTGGAATCTTATATATTGCCCTAGCTATTCTTTAGGATTGGCTGGAATCGTCCTGGTTGGGGTTTCCGAAGCTTGTGTAAGAGCAAACTCCAGAGTAGCCTCTCGACTCTATTTGAACTCTCTCTGCCTCTGATACTTTATTAGTTACACCTCTTTTCCCCCTTTTGGTCAGGATGAAATTGTTGATCCCATGGTGCCATAAAAGCCTCATTTTAAAAATTGTAAATCAACTCTTATGTATCCAGTTTTTAAATTACAGATTATCTTTGATTAGGGCTAATGGTTGGGTTATGGGAGTTGTGTATAGATGCTAATTGTTAAGAATAGCTAGCCAAGGAAGAGCACCCTTTGTTACTAGGTACTGGGTACTTTGTTCTAGGCATTGTGCTAAGTGCTTTACATTACCTGAATTCATGCTCACAACAATCCTGAGGCATCATAGTTACCTCTTTTTATGTAAGAGGTTGTAACTAAGGACAGGTGAAACTCAGATATCTGTTTCCTAAATGCATTGATTTAATGTGCTATACTGTACCAAGACTATATGCTTTCAGAATTATGTGCACCCTTTATCACAAAAATTGAAATGAAACTTGATAAGGAAATTTGAAAGACCTTCTGATATGCTGACATTATGTAGGGCTGTCTTATTTATGAATGACTAGGTGGCACAACAGTATTTTAATTTTACTCTAAACTTGTCAATGCCAGAGACTGTATTTTTATTTTATATATATATATATATATATAATTATTATTATTTTTAATTGGAGAGGGTGCATGGTCCAAAAATCGAACCTGGGTCTCCCGCTTGGAAGGTGGGTACACTAACCTCTGAACTACCTGTGCACCCTGTATATTTTTATTTTCTTGAGTAGTTTTTTTGAGACATATTCACACCATAAAATCTATTCCAAAGTATACAGTCACTGGCTCTCAGTATAATCACAGAGTTGTGCATTCATGATGCAATTAATTGTAGAACATTTTTATTCTTAAAAGAAAAAGCTCATGCCCTATATGTTCCCCTATTACTGACACTTAGCATTGGTGTTGCACCTGGGTTACAATTGATGACAGAATATTAAAAAATATGACTGTTAACTATAGTCCATAGATTGTGTTAGGTGTATTTTCTCCCATATACCTTCCTACTATTAATACCTTGTAATAGTTACGTGCATTTGTTTTAGTTCATGAAAGAACATTCTTGTATTTGTACTATTAACCACAGTCATTGTCCACAATAGTGTTCACTGTTGTGTAGTCCCACGTCTTACTTTCCTTCTAGTGACATGCATGACCTTCAACTTCCCCTTTCTACCACATTCATATTCATAAACCAGCACTGTTAATTACACTCAAAATAATGTGCTACCATCACTACTATCCATATTCAAACATTTACAATCAACCTTATTAAAAATTCTGCACAAATTAAGCATCAGCTCCCCATTCTCTACCCTCATTATATTTCATGGTAACCTATATTCTAGATATTAAACCCATAAGCTTACTCATAATTAGTTCTTATTAGTGACATCCTACAGTATTTGTCCTTTTATGTCTGGCTTATTTCACTCAACATATTGTCTTTGGGATTCATCTATTATTGCATGTATCAGGACTTCATTCCTTCTTACAGCTGAATAATCCATTGTGTGTTTGTGTGTGTGTATATTTATATTATATATATATGTGTGTATATATATTATATATATGTATATGTATATATGTGTGCTTATACACACACACACATACATATTTGGTTTACCCATTCATAAGCTGATGGACCCTTGGATTGCTTCCATCTTTTGGCAGTTGTGAATAATGCTGTAGTGCATATTGGTGTGCAAATGTCTGTTCATGTCCCTGCTTTCAGCTGGGTATATAGCCAGTAGCAAGGTTGCTGGATCATATGTCAGTTCTATACTTAGCTTCCTAAGTACCCATCAAACTGTTTTCCATAGCTCCTGCACCATTTTACTTTCCCACCAGCAAAGAATGATTGTTCCTATTTCTTTACATCCTCTCCAACACTTGGAGATTCCTGTTTTTTAACAGTGGCCGTTCTAGTAGGTGTGAAATTATATCTCATTGTGGTTTTGATTTGTGATTCCCTAATAGCTAGTGGTGTTCAGCTGCTTTTCATTTGCTTTTTTGGTCGTTTGTTTTTCTGCTTTGGAAAAATGTCTGTTCAAGTCTTTTGTCCATTTTTTAATTGGATTATTGTCTTTTTATTATTGAGGTATAGGATTTCTTTATATATTCTGGATATTGACCCCTTACTGGATATGTTATTTTGTAATATTTCTTCCCACTGAGTATGCTGTCTTTTCATTTTCTTGATTGTCCTTTGTAGCAAAAAAGGTTTTAATTTTGAGGAGGTCCCTTTTTTGTTGTTGTTGTCACTTATGCTTTGGGTGTGAAGTCTAAGAAACTTGCTTACCACAGGATCTTGAAGATTCTTCCCTATATTTTCTTCTAAGAGTTTTATGGTCCTGGCTCTTATATTTAGGTATTTGATCCATTTTGAGTTAATTTTTTTTAAGCTTTGAGATGGGGTCTGTTTTCTGTATGCATATCCAGTTCTCCCAGTACCATTTGTTGGTGGGACTGTTGTATCTCAGCCTTGTCAAAAATTAATTGACTGTAGATGTTGAGATCTGTTTCTGAGCTCTCAATTCAGTTCCATTGGTCAGTATATCTATCTTTATGTAAGTACTATGCTGTTTTAACCACCGTAGCTTTGTAATGTGCTTTATTCAGTCCTCCAACTATGTTCTTCCTTTTCAAAATGTTTTTGTCTATTTGGGGCCCGTTACGTTTCCAAATAAATTTGATAATTAGCTTTTTGAGTTCTGCAAAATAGGCTGTTAGAATTTTGGTGTGGATAGCATTAAATCTGTAAATCAATTTGGGTAGAACTGAAAACTTAATGATGTTTAGATTCTTCCATTTAATTTACTTAGGCCTTCTTTGATTTCATTTCATAGTGTTTTGTAGTTTTCTTTGTATAGATTCATTAAATCCTTGGTTAAATTTACTCCTAGATAGTCGATTCTTTTTTTTTTAATTGTATAATGTAACATATATACATTGCAAAGAAAGAAAAAGGCAATAGTTTTCAAAGCTCTCTTCAACAGGTAGTTATAGGACAGATCCCAGAGTTAGTCATGGGCTACCATACCATCATCTCCAATTTTTCCTTCTAGCTGCTCCAGAATATTGGAATATATTTTAGCATGGGCAGGCACCAGGAATCAAACCCAGCTCTCTGGCATGGAAGGCAAGAAATCTGCCACTGAGCCACCATTGCACCACCTGGAATATATGTTATTTTTTATATATATATATATTTTTTAAATTTTTTTTATTAATCAAAAAAAAGAAAAGAAATTAACACAACATTTAGAAATCATTCCATTCTACACATGCACTCAGTAATTCTTAGTATCATCACATAAATGTATGATCATCATTTCTTAGTACATTTGCATCGATTTAGGAAAAGAACTAGCAAAAGAGCAGAAAAAGATATAGAATGTTAATATAGAGAAGAGAATTAAAATAATAATACTAATAAAAATATATATATATAAAAAGGAAAAAGAAAAAAACAAAAACAAAAGATACAAACACACAAACAAACAAACAAAAAACCATATTTCAGGTGCAGCTTCATTCAGTGTTCCAACCTAGTTACATTACACTTAGGTATTATTGTGCTGTCCATTCTTGAGTTTTTGTATCTAGTCCTGTTGCACAGTCTGTATCCCTTCAGCTCCAATTACCCACTATCTTACCCCGTTTCTAACTCCTGCTGGTCTCTGTTACCAATGATATATTCCAAGCTGATTCTCGAATGTCGGTTCACATCAGTGGGACCATACAGTATTTGTCCTTTAGTTTTGGGCTAGACTCACTCAGCATAATGTTCTCTAGGTCCATCCATGTTATTACATGCTTCACAAGCTTAGTCCGTCTTAAAGCTGCATAATATTCCATCGTACGCATATACCACAGTTTGTTTAGCCACCCGTCTGCCGATGGACATTTTGACTGTTTCCATCTCTTTGCAATTGTAGATAATGCTGCTATAAACACTGGTGTGCAAATGTCCGTCCGTGTCTTTGCCCTTAAGTCCTTTGAGTAGATACCCAGCAGTGGTATTGCTGGGTCGTAATCCATTCTGCCATTCTATGTCTTTTGATTGTGAAATTCAGTCCATTAACTTTTAGTGTTATTACTGTTTGGATAATATTTTCCTCTACCATTTTGGCTTTTTTATTATATATATCATATCTGATTTTCCTTCTTTCTACACTTTACTCCATACCTCTCTCTTCTGTCTTTTTGTATCTGACTCTACTGCTCCCTTTAGTATTTCTTGCAGAGCTGGTCTCCTGGTCACAAATTCTCTCAGTGACTTTTTGTCTATAAATGTTTTAATTTCTCCTTCATTTTTGAAGGACAATTTTGCTGGATATAGGAGTCTTGGTTGGCAGTTTTTCTCTTTTAGTAATTTAAATATATCATCCCACTGTCTTCTAGCTTCCATGGTTTCTGCTGAGAAATCTACACATAGTCTTATTGGGTTTCCCTTGTATGTGACAGATTGTTTTTCTCTTGCTGCTTTCAAGATCCTCTCTTTCTCTTTGACCTCTGACATTCTAACTAGTAAATGTCTTGGAGAACGCCTATTTGGGTCTAATCTCTTTGGGGTGCGCTGCACTTCTTGGATCTGTAAATTTAGGTCTTTCATAAGAGTTGGGAAATTTTCAGTGATAATTTCTTCCATTAGTTTTTCTCCTCTTCCCTTCTCTTCTCCTTCTGGGACACCCACAACACGTATATTTGTGCGCTTCATATTGTCATTCAGTTCCCTGATCCCCTGCTCAAGTTTTTCCATTCTTTTCCCTATAGTTTCTGTTTCTTTTTGGAATTCAGATGTTCCATCCTCCAGTTCACTAATTGTAGCTTCTGTCTCTTTAGATCTACCATTGTAGGTATCCATTGTTTTTTCCATTTTTTCTTCTTTGTCCTTCACTCCCATAAGTTCTGTGATTTGTTTTTTCAGATTTTCTATTTCTTCTTTTTGTTCAGTCCATGTCTTCTTCATGTCCTCCCTCAATTTACTGATTTGGTTTTTGAAGAGTTTTTCCATTTCTGTTCGTATATTCAGCATTAGTTGTCTCAGCTCCTGTATCTCATTTGAACTATTGGTTTGTTCCTTTGACTGGGCCATATCTTCAATTTTCAGAGCATCATCCATTATTTTCTGCTGGTGTCTGGGCATTTGATCAAATTTCCCTGAGTGTGGGACCCAGCTGGTTGAAAGGATTTTCTGTGAAATCTCTGGGCTCTGTTTTTCTTTTCCTGCCCAGTAGGTGGCGCTCCTGGCGCTCGTCTGTCTGCACGGCAGTCGGCCTGGGAAACCGCGCGTGGAGGTGGGGGGTCGCCGGCCGCCACGGCTTGGGGGAGTGCCGGTCCAAATTGCCCAGCTGGCCCGAGACACCAAGCGTGACGGGAGGGCCCCGCTATCCAACGTTCCCAGTCAGACCGGGGAGCCACGTGCGTGGAGGGGACCCCAGTCACCAGCCGCCCTGGCCGGGAAAACGCGCACCCCTCGGGTATCTCACCGCAGCAGATTCTCCCTGCCCGTTCAGCTCTTCCAGAATGGGGTACGCTGTCTTTTTGGTCTCTGTCGTGACTCCGGGAGCTGTTTCGTATTGTTTCGGTTTCTTTAGTTGCTTTTCTGGAGGAGGAACTAAGACCCGTCCGTCTTAGTAAGCCGCCATCTTCTCCGGAAGTCCTATATATTTTTTTTATCATCACTTTTTTTCTTTTTTTTGTGTGAAAAATAACATATAAACAAAACAATAAATTTCAAAGCACAGCACAATGATTAGTTATAGAACAGATTTCAGAGTTTGGATGAGTTACAGTTCGACAATTTCAGGTTTGTACTCCTAGCTGCTCTAAGATACTGGACACTAAAAGAGATACCGATATAATGATTCAGTAGTCCTGGTCGTTTATTAAACCTGACCTTCTCTGTATAACTCCATCATCACCTCTGATCTTTCTCCCACTCTTTAGGTGTACCTGGGCTATGCCCATTCTAACTTTTTCCTGTTGGAAGGGCTTTCAATAATAAGGGATTGAGAGATGGAACTGGCTGATATTCTGGAAATGCTGGCTCCTCTAGTTTTAGGACTTATCTGGTCCAGGCACCGTTCTGGAGGTTGTAGGTGCATAGAACCTTTGTAGAATCTTACATATTGCCCTAGGTGTTCTTTAGGATTGACTGGAATGGTTTTGGTTGGGGTTTGATAAGCTAGGATAGGTAGCAATGTCTGACTGAAGTTTGTGTGAGAGCAACCTCCAGTAGCCTCTTGACTCTATTTGAACTCTCTCAGACACTGATACCTTATTTGTTACACTTCTTTCCCCCCTTTTGGTCAGGAGGGCATTGTTGATCCCACAGAGCCAGGGCCAGACTCATCACAGGGAGTCATCTCCCACACCTCCAGGGAAACTTTAACCCCTGGATATCATGTCCCATGTAGTAGGGAGAGCAATGATTTCACTTAAAGAGTTGGGCTCTGAGAGAGTGAGGCCACATCTGAGCAACAAAAGAGGTCCTTCAAAGATGATTCTTAGGCACACCTGCAGGTAGGCTAAGCTTTTCTGCTACATACATAAGCTTCACAAGAGCAAGCCTCAAGATCAAGGACTTGACCTATTGACTTGGGTGTCCCTAATATTTTACCCAGTATCAGGGGTTTCCCCTGTGGTAAAGTTTAATAGTTCCATATTTTTTCTCCCATCCCAGAAGCCACTTTGCCAGTACTTTTTGATTATCTGCTTAATATATTTTGGAATTTAGCCAGGCATTGCATTAAATTATTTAGGATTAAAGGTCCTCATTTTTATCCTGAGCTCCCTGTGTTTCAGTTCTTTAAATGAGCAATCTAGACAGGTTGAGTTAGATTTTGTGCTGCAGAAAATTTAGGTTCTGGACAAAATAAACCTTTCTTCCTTTAAGGTGAGGTGCTAAAATACAAACACTGTCTTCCTTACCCTTGTGTTCTGAATTACCTTAGTCCTGACCTGTTCACCTTTGTTCTTATCTCTGAGTACCAGGCTATACATATATAAAACAACCTCTAAAAATCCAGAAATAATAATAACCATTCTGTACGAAATGTGACTGCTACAAGAGCTTACAATCTGTGGCCCTGTTTTCTTATAAGCATTTTCTAAATGAGCCCCAACAGTAATTGCTCTTTTGTTTCTGGCTTATTTTGCCTCACCAAACGTCCCACAGGTTTATTCACAATGTTGCATGCCTCACAGCTTTGCTCCTTTTTGTAGCAGCACAATATTCGATCGTGAATATACACCATCATTTGCCAATCTACTTCTCGGTCAGTGCATCCTTCAGCTACCTTTACCATGGTCATAAAAGTGGAGTCATACAGTATCTATCGTTTTGTGTCTGGCTTATTTCACTTAGCATTATGTCCTTGTTCTAGTTTACTAGCTGCCAGAATGCAATATACCAGAACCAGAATGGCTTTTAAAAGGGGGAATTTAATGGGTTGCTAGTTTACAGTTCTAAGGCCGAGAAAATCTCCCAATTAAAACAAGTCTATAAAATGTCCAATCTAAGGCATCCATCCAGGGAAAGATACCTTGGTTCAAGAAGGCCGATTAAGTTCAGAGTTTCTCTCTCAAGTGAGAAGGCACATGGCAAACACAGTCAGGGCTTCTCTCTCGGCTGGAAGGGCACATGGCGAACACGGTGTCATCTGCTAGCTTTCTCTCCCGGCTTCCAGTTTCATGAAGCTCCCTGGGAGGCGTTTTCCTTCTTCATCTCCAAAGGTTGCTGGCTGGTGGACTCTCTGCTTCGTTATGCTGCAGCATTCTCTGCTCTCTGAATCTCCCATTCTCAAAAACGTTTCCTCTTTTATAGGACTCCAGTAAACCAGTCAAGACCCACCCAAATGGGTGGGAACATGTCATCACCTAATCCAGTTTAACAACCACTCTCCACTAAATCACATCATCCAGGGAGATGATCTGATTACAATTTTAAACATACAGTATTGAATAGGGATTATTTGTCAGTAATTCCCTACCAAACCAAAGCCTGGATCTCTTGTAGGCTATACAGTTCTACTTGAGGGTCTGTGTTAAAAGGTAGGCAGGGCAAGCCCTCAATCTTGGGGTTCACCCCTATGAAACTTATTCCTTCAAAGGGTAGGCTAAGCCTACTTAAAGTTAGGCCTAGGTGTCACCCCCAGAGAACCTCTTTTGTTGCTCAGATATGGCCTCTCTCTAAGCCAACTCTACAGGTGAATTTACTGTTCTCCCTGCCCTGTGTGGGACATGACTCCCCGGGGGTAAATCTCTTTGGCAGCAGGGGACAGAACTCCTAATATGAGCCAGAACCCAGCATCAAGGGATTGAGAAAATCTTTTTTTTTTTTTTTTTGTAACACGGGCAGGCACCAGGAATTGAACCCGGGTCCTCTAGCATGGCAGGCAAGCATTGTTGCCTGCTGAGCCACCATGGCCCGCCCGAGAAAGTCTTCTTGATCAAAAGGGGGAAGAGAGAAATGAATGAAACAAAATAAAGTTTCAGTGGCTGAGTGATTTCAAACAGACTTGAGAGGTTATCCTAGAGGTTATTCTTATGCATTATATAGATATCCCTTTTTAGTTTATGGTGTAGTGGAGTGGCTGGAGGGAGATACCTGAAACTGTTGAGCTGTATTCCAGTAGCCTTGATTTTTTTTTTTAATTTAAGAAAACAAACAATATGCTTAGAACCACCAACAATGTATATCTTAGTTAGCTTAACTATAGGCATATTTAAATAAAGTATCCATATAACCATTGTAAAGGTTGTGTGTACACAATAAGTTTCATAAACCAATTTAAAATTAAGTAGCCTTGATTTTTGAAGTTGATTGTATAAAAATGTAACTTTTACAGTGTGGGTGATTGTGATAACCTTGTGTCTGATGCACCTTTCATCTAGGGTATGGACAGAGGAGTAAAAAAATAGGGATAAAAAATAAGTAATGGGGGGATAGATAAGGGGTAAAATAAATGGGGTGGATGGAAATACTAGTTGTCAATGAGAGGAAGGGGTAAGGGTATGGGACGTATGAGTTTTTTCTGGAGTGATGTAATGTTCTAAAAAATGATCATATATGACTGTGATGATATTGTGAGCCATTGATTGTTCACCATGTATGGAATGTATGTGTGTGAAGATTTGTCAAAAAAAATATTAGAAAATAAAAAAGCTAGGGGGCGGGCCATGGTGGCTTAGCAGGCAAAGTTCTCACCTGCCATTCCAGAGGCCCAGGTCAATTCCCGGTGCCTGCCCACGTGAAAAAAAAAAAAGCTAGGCAGTGATGTGCTGTAGGAACCTCTCAGGAGACCTAGGTTCAATTCCTGGCCCATGTATCAAAATAAAAAATAAAGGTTTCTTACTTAATAATATAAAAATATTAAAAAAAAACACATCTCAGCAGTAGTAGACCCCAAAGTCAGAATGAGACACCATATATATATATGGAATGAGCTCAGACTAGTGTCCACAGAACAATAAAAAAATTAAAAAAGCAAAATAAAACAATACTACTAATACAAAATATTAAAAAAAAACCCAGGCAGACAGGGAGTTTGGTAGACTGCACTTACCAGTTGCTCCCAGCAGGTGGCGCCCATGAGGCCCCTCCTCCCCTCAGGCCGCCCCTCCCCGACTGCAGTGGCTGTCTGGGAAGGTGGTGTGTGCCTCCCAGCACGTGGTGGCGGGACAGGAGAGCTGATTGCAGTGTCTGGGGGAGCAGCTGATCCACCGTACCCCATATCTGGCAGATCTGCTGTTCTCTGTACCCAGTGGGATGGCTATTTGTGGCGCCCGGCCGGGCTATGGCTCTCAGTGCCCGGGGGTGCGGTTTTTCAGGTGGATGGCCGGGTCTGCTTCCGGGTCCCCCATGGGTGCTGCTGGCTACAGAGCTGCTCAGGGAGGTTCCCCAGCCAGCAGCTGCGGCAGACTGGAGCGGAGGTGTAGTCAATTCCCTTGAATGTGCACCTCCCTGCGAGCTGCTGCCCACCCCTGGTGGGGGTCATTGCTGAGTGGACCCCCCTGCTCTGCCTTCCCAATCTCCCTGCCTCTCTCTTCCCTGTGATATACTGAAGACCCTCTTTGCTCATTCACCCCCCAGGACTGCAGTTCTGGTCATTCTCTCCTCATCCCCTAACTTGTCACACAGCACAGGGGTAAATCCAGGCTACCCTCCTCTGCCATCTTCCTGGAAATCTGTAGCTCCTCTTTGTAATGTATGTGTGTAGGGATATAAATTTCCCTCTCAGCACTGCCTTTGCTGCATCCCGTAAGTTTCTTTTTTTCAAATGTATCTCCCTACGTATATGCATGTCTGTATCTATACATACGCACACATAGAGGCAGAGATGTGATGTGTATATCGTAGGGAATTTTGTTCACAGTGGAGGTTCTTTTCTGGCAGGGAGGGTGCATGGACCGGGAATCAAATCCAGGTCTCCCACATAGCAAGTGAGAACTCTACCATTCAACTACCCCTACACTGATAGCGTATGTTTTCATATGCTGTGTTCTTGTTTTCAAATATTTACAGATTTCTCTTGGAAATTTTTCTTTGACTCACTGATTGTTAAGATTGTTTTGTTTTACCTGCGTATATTGTGAATTTTCCAGTTCTTTGCCTGTATGAATGAAGATTTCCAGCTTCATTCCATTATGGTCAGAGAAAGTGCTTTGTATGATTTCAGTCTCTTTTTTTTGTATGCTGTATGTTCTATCTATTGACAAGAGTGGTGTAATGAAGTCTGTAACTGTTATTATAAAGATGTCTCTTCCTTCCCTCAGTTTTACCACTGTTTTCCTCCTGTACTTTGCGGCCCCATTGTTGTGTGCATAAAACTTTATGATTGTTATTTCTACTTAGTGGCTGCACCTTTTATTAATATATAGTGTATCTCATTGTCAGTTTCAACCAATATTAGCATAGCTACCCCAGTGCCTTTCTGATCCTAAAAGAGGCAGTAACTTTGGTATCACAGCTATAATGTAGTTTTTGAATGCCATTTCTGAAAGTTTCACTTCTTGTCTGTTTCTTCAGTCTTTGCCAAAATTTTGTAAGCCGTGTATAATCCTTTATTGTTTAAAGGTGCTAGGGTTGATTTTGTAACCTAATCCTGACCAGTTTCTTTCCTTACTCTTTGTTTCTGAGGAACTGGAAAATACCATCTCACATTACTTGTCAACAGTTTGGTGGATCTGTCAGCCTGATGTGGCTATCTGGATCAAACATGGACTCAGAAATCATGAAGCCGTTTTTCACTGAAACTATGTTGTTGTATCAGGAAGTGCTTGAATAGTATAGCACACTCAAAAGATGAAAGGTTGAATGTTTGAACTTGGGAAATGGAGACAATTGGATCTTTTTTAAATTATATTTTTATTGAGAAATATCCATACGCATACAGTCCAACCATATTATGCAATCAGTGGCTTACAATATCATCACGTGGTTGGGTATTCTTCACCATGATTATTTTTAGAACATTTGCATCTCTCTAGGAAAATAAATGAAAAGAAAAAAAAAAAAGAACTTATAGATCCCATATTCTTTATTCCTTCCTCTCATTGGCCCATGGTATTTCAGTCTACACAATTTTTACCCTTTATCTTCCCTACTATTTATTTATTTATTATTATTATTATTTTACTCATCTGTCCATAACCTAGATAAAAGGAGCATCAGACCCAAGGTTTTCATAACCACACAGACACACTGTAAAAGCTGTGTAGTTATACAGTCATCTTCAAGGATCAGGCTCCTGGGACACAGCTCAGCAGTTTCAGGTGCTTCCCTGACTTCCAGTTATGTTATTTTTCCTATAGGAAATTAGTCTGTTAGTAAGGACCAACACATATTAGATGATATGGAGGTCATTTAAAGAGTTAGATTTCTTGACTCTGACTTGAGATGAACTTGAATTTGTTTGTTTTAAGTGGTAACTTTTTTTCTTAATCTATCGCAAGTGAAGGGTATCGGTGCCATCCATGCCAATGGATGGTTTCCTAATTTTAATTTTAAAAAATGATCTATTCACTGGGTGTTTCTTAAGTTTCTGATAGACTTGTTTCAGATATATTGGTTTAAATGGCCTCAGGTGATAAGTAGAAAACTTGAGTAGTCATAGCATTCATTGACAACATGGTGTTTAGCTGATTTGTCTGAAGTCATGTAGCAGCTCAGCAGCAGGGGGGAGACAGGAACATTGTTCACCATTCTCATACCAGTGAGCTTTCCTGTGGAGTACGCTGGGGTCTGATCTGAACATGCATAACTTACCATCCTTTTAGTCCACTATCTCACAAGTCCTTCAAAACTAGGCTTCTTGAGTTGTTTAATTTTAATTCATTCAACAAATATTTGAGTGCCTACTATATGACAGTCACTATTTTAGATCTGGAGGCTCAGCAATATCTTGTGTCTCTAGAATGGGGTAATCAGAAAGTAAACATTAAAGTAAATAATTAAGAGTTTCAGATATGATAAATACTATCAAGAAAACAAAACAAAAATAGAATGTGATAGCAGAATTAACTACTTGAGATAGAGTAGTCAGGGAAAGTTTCTTGGGGGAAGCCCCCTTCAAGCTGAGATTGGACTGATAAGGAGCCATCCATGGGAACATTCCAAGCAGAGGCCCTAAGCTTGAACAACCTTGGCATTTTTGATGAATGGAACAAAGGTGAACACTGGAGAGGTGAGAAGAGGTCCGAAAGGTAGGCAGGGGCAAGTTCAGCAGGGCTGTGGAGATGATGGCATGGAAATGGGATTTTATTCTAAATGAAGTGGAATAGTATTAGAGCAGGGGTGTAACTGACCTGAAGATTGCTCTGCTTTATTGAGAGTGGATTGTAGGAGAGTTAAGAGTGGGAGCAGGTGCCCCTGTTTGGAAACTGTGTCGTGGCTGTCCAAATGAGAGTGGACAGTGGCTTGAACTTGGTCGATATCAGTGAAGGTGAAGAGAAGTGGTTGAATTTGAGATGTATTTTTGTGGTCTGCTGAATTTGCTGATGGATTGGATGCTAGCTGGGGGGTTGCGGGATGAGAGGATGGTGAGAGAAAGAGAGGATGATGGTACCATTATTAAAGAGAGAGAATCATTTGTTGAACATTATTGAAATCTTGGGGAGAAGATGCGTTAGGGGAGGAAATGAGTTTGTCTGAAAGTCGTTAAATTTGAGCTTCCTACTGAATATAGTAGGATACGGTTGAACTTTCACGTGTAGTACTGAGAAGAGGCCAGGCCTGGAGATGCAGGACTGGAAGGCTTCAGCATGAGCACCACGTGCTGCAGGGAATTGCTCAGGGAGAAAAGAGAAGGGAGTCCAGACCCGAGCCATTGGGCAAGCCAACATTTAGAGGTGAGGGAGGGGGGCATCAGCAGAAGACCAGTGATTTAGGAGGGAAATCAGAAGTGTTGTGTTGTGAAAGCCAAGGGAAGAGAGCATTTTAAGGAGGACTGTCAGTGTTCACCTGTGTTAAATGGTGCTGCGAGATCAGGTGCAGTGAAGAGAGAAATGACCATTGCATCTGTCAACATAGAAGACAGTGGTAGCCTTGGCTAGAACGTTTCAGTTGCATGTGGAGTCAGAAGCTGATTGAAGAGGGTCAAACAGTGACTAGAAAGTGAGAAAGTAGAGGTAAGTAACTAGAGGTGATTCTTTTGGAAAGTTTTGCTGCGAAAGGGAGAATAGAAATGGAGTGACATCAGGTGTTGGGAAGTGGAGTCAAGGAAGTTGCTCTTCTTTTTTGTTTGCTTTTTTAAATTGTAATATATCAAAGCTGGTTTATATGCTGATGGGAAGAATCCATTGCAGAGAAAAAATTGATGATCCAGAAAAGTGGATTTATTGCAGGAGTAAAGTTTTGAGGTGGTATTGGTGAGATGGGACAGTGATTTCAAGTAGGAGTCTTGTCCTTTTATAGGAGCAGAAATAATGATATAATGTGACCCCACGTACCCTTTTACACACAGCCCTTCCCTTCAGCCTTCCCAAATTCCTTTGAAGAGATCAAACAGATGATCTTTCCTTAATCATTTATTTTTGTTTGTGCTCTACTTAGTATTTTTGTTTGGAATAAATTCATCCTATATACTAGGTTGTTTAGAGTCATGTATGTCACCGAATAACCCTACAAATTTAAGTAATTATTAGGATATTTAACACTAATTTCAATTTTTATTTTAACAGGTGAAGCAAAAAACTTATTGCCATATCTTGGACCCAACAAAATGAGAGATTGTTTCTGCACCATAAATTTGGACCAGGAAGAAGTTTATCGTACCCAAGTTGTTGAAAAATCTTTAAGGTTGGTAGAAAAGTTGGTAAATTATCTTATGTGTATTCGTATATCACAGATATCATATTTCCAGATTGTAATCATCAAAAAAACGTTCTTCATCTGAAACTTTTACTTTTCTTTTACATTCTCAATTTATCTTTTTGCTTTTTTTCATGGGCAGGCACCGGGAATCAAACCTGGGTCTCCGACATGGCAAGCAAGAACTCTGCCTTCTGAGCCACTGTGGCCTGCCCTGAATTTATTTTTAGAGTCACAGAATCTGAGCTTGAAGTGACCTTAGTGTTTTTTGGGCTGGACTAACTACCTTGTGCTTGGTTTCTTCTGACAGTGTCTTAGACACATGGTCATGTGGAGTCTCTATAGTGTCCAGTGACTGAGTAGCCCATAGCTCCCTAGGCAGGCTGTTTAGTCTTTGAACTATTGTGATTTCTCAAGAAGTTCTTACATTCAGTTGATTAATGTTATTAAAATAAGAACCTTCTGTGTGTCAGAAGCTTACTAGGTGCTATTTTTCACGCAGCCGTGCAAACAGGAGTGACACAGTGCTTGCTGCCCGTGGGCTTTGGTTGACCTGAAGCTGTCTCCCTCTTCACTGTCCTGGCTCTTTCCCATCGGCCATCCCGTACTTCTCTCTCTTCTCTAGGCTACTTTTTTCCATTCACTTGAACTTTCTTCAAATATATCAATATTTTTATTTTTCTAGGGAATAAATTACTTCTTAAAGTTCATACAGCCACTGCATTATCAGGGAATAAACTCTTAGGTGAATTTCTCATGTTTTGGAGGTGTAATACCACTTTGAGGATATCAGAGTAAATTGTGATTTGTAAAATTTTAGTTGCCCACGTCAGCCAGTGCCTGTGGATATGATTCTGATGCCCAGCTGGGATGGAAGAATGCAGACTTGTTTAGGGATAAAGAGTCAAAGCAAAGGAACAGAGAATTTTTGGAATGAGATGACTTGTGTGAATTGTATTTCAGGCCACTGGTGCCTGTTTTTGTATATTTTTTCATATCGGTTTTTCTTGACACTTGCCTTTTGTTCTCTAAAGTTTTTCTTTTTTTACAGTTTTTAATAATTTTAAATGTCTGTTGTGCTCTTCATAGGAAAGCCATTGTATAATACTGAAAATATCTTACTAACCTGTAGAGTTACTGCACTTTAAGTTCTTTGTCACAAATCCCCTGTCTCTATAGTAATAGAATTCTGGTGTTACTTATATATCACAGTCGATGAAACAGGCATGGAACAAGTGAATAATTTGTGCATGTAATAAAGGAATTTAGTAACAAAACTGAGATTGGGACCTGAAAGTATTAAAATTTCAGTTTGTTATTTAATGTGCACTGATTCCATGTCATACAATAATAAGTGAGATACAAAACTAACTACTAGCTGTCCATAAGTTGAACACTGATAGGTGGCCTTGTAAATTAGTAACAAAAATTAACCTACTTTATTTTTTTAACCCTTGCCTTTCTGGAGATTTGTGTTAGGAAATATGATGAAACCAGGTTTCTTTGTCCATCTTAAATTATTTTTCTAGATGCATAGCAAATTGGGAGATTAAGGCTAGCAGTAGTTGCTCTGGGTAATTGCAATACGTTAGACGAGGTGCTTCTAGGATTCTGTATATCTGCTAGAATTTTTCCTTGTGGGACAGAGCAAAAAAAATCTGTAGTATAAACCCTTATTCTCCTTGCTTTCATTTTAGTTTTCCCAATGCTTATGGATATTGTAATAAGCTGTTAAGCAAAAGTCAGTAGATAGTATTTAGATCTTTTATGGGTTCTGGATGTTATAGTTTTTAAATGTAGTCTGGAGATAGAGTTTTCATTCATAATGGAGTAATATGAGTCACTTTGGAATCTTTGCTCCTAAATGTCTACCTCATCTACTCTTAGGAAACAGGTAGTATATAAACAAACAGTAATGGCAACACTGCTCGCACCTGGTGCCTCTCTCTTCCATGCCAGGAATCTCCTCGGTAGCATAAGCCTGATCATAGGTCAGTGACAGCAGTCGATTGTTGTCAGGGCTCTTTACCAACCCTGTTGAAAAGGTTTCTTTGTATGGCTCAATTAATTAGTTAATTTAAGATGTGGGCACTTACATGTGGGATGAGATTGGATTGTGAGGATGCAGTGATACATATAACTTAATTTGTATTTGGCAATAGAATGTATTTTTAAAGTACTATTTGAATGTGCATGCATAATTTATAAAGGAAATTCTCCATTTTATAATTGTTTATAAAATGATGCAAAGGAGAAAATACCTAAACATGTCATGCTTCTGTCTAATAGTTATTTTTAGATCAGTTTCTATGTTGAGACTAATTAGAAGACTCTACTTACTTTGATAGACCAACTTTAAAAAGTTTATTTTTGGTTACATTTGGGTGGTGCGATGGTGGCTCAGTGGCAGAATTCTCCCCTGCCATGTTGGAGACCCGGTTCAGTTCCCAGTGCTGCCCATGTGAAAAAAAACAAAACAAAACTTTGGTTACATTTGAAGTAAGAAATATATTGACAAAGGTACTAAATCAGCTGTTGTAGCAGACTGAATTAAGTACCCCAGAAAATACATATTCTTAGTCAGTTCTTGTGGATGCTCACCCACTGTAAATAGGACTTCTGGATGGGGTTCTTTTTAGTTAGGCCGTGGCCACTAAGTTGAGGGTATGACCCTATTAGTGGAGGCCTCATAGGGGTGACCACAGAGAGAAGCCGTGGGGGAAGGCAGAAGTCAGTGGAAGCCGGGGGGAAAGGAGAGGACGCTGCCGTGTGCCTGACAACCAAGGACCCTGGACGGCTCCAGCCAGTGCCAGTCCGTGGAGAGCTGGCATGGCCGCTATTTTGGACAGCCTCAAAACTGTGAGCCCATAAATTCCTGGATGGCAGAAGACCCAAACAGGTGCTTCACGAAAGATGATGTTACTAGTGGCCAGAAAGCACATGAAAAGATATTCATCATCATCATTAAAGATCAGAGAACTGCAGTTTACAACTATTGCTGTCATTTTAGATTCTTAGAACATGATACATAGTGATAAAAATTACGCAGTGGTTGCCTGTGGTGCAGGTATAGCAGGTGTGACTGTAGAAGGGCACAAGGGAACTTTCTGAAGGAATAGAAATGTTCTCATCTTGACTGGAGTGGAGAATACATAGATATATGTAATACATAGATATGTGTGATACAATAAATATAAATATATATATGATACATATGTATCACATGTGATATGTCATCTCGTATGTATTTTGTATATATGTGATAAAAATAAATATATGTTTATCATATCACATAAAAAGACTGTCATACCAAGAATTGGCAAAATGTGGAGCAACTGGAATTCTCATACATTGCCTGTAGTTAAAAAATGGTACAGCTACTTTGGAAAATGGTTAGACAATTTCAACACAAACATTCACCTACCCTTTAACTCAGTAGTTTCACTCTTAGTTGCTTACCTAAGAGAAAGTAAAGCCTATGTCCAGAAAATTAAGCTGTTTAAACAGCTTTTTATTTATTTATAAAGAGGAATTTAATAAGTTACATGTTTACAGTTCTAATGAAGTGAAAGTGTCCAAATTAAGGCATCAGCAAGAGGTTATCTTAATTCAAGGAAGGTGCAAGGGTTAGGAGCACCTTCTGCCCCTTTTTTTGTCAGCTGAGTAGTCACGTGTCTGACATGTCCCTCTCCAGGTTCTGGCTTGCTTAACATCTCATGGCAACATCTGCTGGGCTCCAGGCATCTCCAAACATCCATGTTTCTGTTCTCCATGCGTCCACATGTTTCAGCTCTGCCCTGAAGTTTTTGTTGGCTCGGAGGCTTCTGTCATTTGTATCATTTCTGCAGTTTTATTTTTAATATTCCCAAACTGGAAACAGCTCAAATGACATGAGTAGGAGAGTGGGTTGTGGGCTGTTCATATAATGGAATACTACTCAGCAATTGTAAAGGATGACCTAGTACTGTATACAATGTGGAAAAATCTCATAGATGTTAAGCTCAATGATAGAAGCTGGACGCAAGAATACACACTATGCAGTTCTGTTTATGTGAAATTCTAGTACAGATCTATAGTAATAGAAAACAGATTACTGATTGCTTGTGGCAGCTATGAGTAGGGATGAGTGCAGAGGGACACTTGGGGACTTAATCTCTATACTTGAAACTGAATTTTACTATATGTAATTTGTAACTCAATAAAGATTATTTTAAAATAACATGTTTTAATTATATATATATATATATATATATATATATATATATTTACATATATACAGGCATACCTCAGAGATATTTGGGTTCAGTTCCAGCCTACTGCAATGAAGCACATCAAGAATTTTGTGGTTTCCCAGTACATGTAAAAATTATGTTTACACTATACTGTAATTTTTTAAGTGTGCAATAGCATTATGTTTACAAAAAACAGTGTATTTACCTTAATTAAAATGTGACCCAGAGACAAAAATAAGCACATGCTGTTGGCACCAATAGACTTGCTTGACACGGGTTGCCACAAACCTTCAGTTTGTAAAAATGTAGTATCTGTAAAGCTTAATAAAACAAGGTATGCCCATATTTTTTAAATGTTAAGATTTTTATTTACAAAGCCTCTTTGTTATATAGAAAGTAAGAGTGCTTTTACAGTTTGTAAAAATGTGTATTTTTAAAGTAACATTTTGCATAACATTACCCATTTTAGGTATGTGTGTTCCTATGATGGATGTAGCTTTGCATGTTTCTGAGACAGTGAAGGTGTGAATAGCACTGCCTCAGCTCTCATTTGTTCACTTTAGGTCGTCTTCTGTCCACAGGGCCCCTGAAAAGCTGTTTGTTTAGATCCAGTCTTGGGAAGTAGAGTTCTCTTAGCATTTGGCTTGGGTTGTACAGGATTTAGTTGAAACTTAACATTGAGAATTATTTGGAGCTTTTAGAAGCACATAACAGTTTGGTTTGATTTTGCTGATTAATAGATGTTTTTAATGTAATAAGTATTGTTGAAAATCAAATTATTTAAGGACATTGTTGAATTTAATCAGTTTTCTCCCTTTCTTCTCTAGCCCATTTTTCAGTGAAGAATTTTACTTTGAGATTCCAAGAACTTTCCAGTATTTGTCTTTCTATGTTTTTGACAAGAATGTTTTACAAAGAGATCTTCGTATAGGTATGTACTGTTCATAATTATCTTTAATCACAACTTTGGTGTTTACAGTCATTCTTTCTCTATGTATGAAGTACAAAAAACTATAAGAAAATATGTGGTCACCATTTCTAACCATTTCTCTAGGTTTTGTGTTCATTTGTCAATTTGAATTTTACTTTGTGTGCTCAGCTTAGGTGACGCTTCCCCAGGGAGGCCTTTGCTGATTCCCTAGTTCCCAGGCCTTGTGTTTTCATAGTACCTTGTGCTCCCTTTCCATCACACTCATTGCACTTGTTCATCAGTTTGTTGTAAATTTTCTAGTCGACTTGTGAATTATGAGGACAGGGACTGTGCTCACCGAGTGCCTTACATTTAGTAAGTGTTCAGTATTTGCTGAATGGTTCAGAGAGTGTTTTGTACAGAGATCACACTCTTGATCCTGCACGAGCATCTGTTTGGGGAGGATTTTTCATAGTAAAAATTTGCTTTAATGTAGTCATACTTTTCTCCCTGGCTGTCTTGGTAACCAGTAAGTGTATTTCTTAAACAGTTGTCTGAGACTGGGGTGTTGTCTGTGGGCTTGGCCCAGCATGAAACTGACTGGCCCACGTGCGTGTCATGGTCACGGTCTTTGCCCACTGTCTGTACTTTCATGACGACTGGAGGACATTGAGTGTCCTGAATTTCATCATCTCCGTCTCCTTTCTGACTGGAAATGTGCTCCAGTCTCCTACAACTCAAGTTTTATTTGACTTTGTATGCTTAGCTATCATCTAATATATCTCCGCTTTTGCTGTTGAACTTCTTAACAAATGTTCTGTGACCTTCCTCTGCTTACTCCTTATTGCTTTTTAAATCTATTATCTGTTCTCCATATATTTCTGCCAAATATTCTTCTTTAAAGTTTGCCAAAATAACTTGGAAGCAAATTAACTTCTTAAAAAATGTTTTTTTTAATTGTGAAATGTAACATAAATACAAAGAAAAGTAATTTTCAAGATACACTTCAACAAGTAGTTATAGAACAGATTTCAGAGTTTGTTATGGGTTACCATTCCTCTATGTCAAATTTTTCCTTCTAGTTGCGCCGAACACTGGAGGCTAGATGAAATATGTACATAGTGATTCAGCAGTCATACTAATTTGTTAAATTTTATCTTCTCTGATATAACTCTTCCTTTTCCTTTGATTCTTCTCCAAGTTCATAGAGAACTTTAGGCAATGCCTATTCTGACTTTTTCATGTTGAGGAGGGGTATAGACACTAAAGAATAGGGGGATGTAATTAGTTGAAATCTTGGAGAGGCTGATCCCTTTGGGTTTCAAGATTTATCTGGCCTAGTATCCCTTTGGAAATTATAGGTTCCAAGAAAGCAAATTTACTACATGAAACTTCTTTAGAATCTCAGTTTGAGAGCCCAAGGTCTTTTTAAGAATTAATAGGAGTGTGGTTGGTTGGGGTTTAGCAAGCCAGGACAGTTAGCACTATCTAACTGAAATTTGCATAAGAGTAACCTGTTAAATAGCCTCTGGACTCCATTTAATCTCTCTTAGCCACTGATGCCTTATTTTTATTTATTTATTTATTTTGGCATGGACAGGCTCTGGGAATCCAACCTGGGTCTCCAGCTCAGGAGGTGAGAATTCTTGCCACTGAGCTACCATTGCCTGCCTAGCCACTGATGCCTTATTTTATTATACTTCTTTTCCCTCGTTTGGTCAGGAAGGTGTTGACTGACAACACCTCTGAATTTCACGTCCCATATGAAATTCAGGGAAGGGTAATGGTTTTTCTTGCAGAGCTGGGCTTAGAGAGAGAGAGGGAGGCCAAATCTGAGCAACAAAAGAGGTTTCCTGGAAGCGGTTCCTTTCTATAGGTAGTCTTAGCTTCTCCACTACAGAAATAAGTTTCATAAGGGCAAGCCTCAAAATCAAGGTCTTAGCCTAGCATACTGTTTTTTTTTTTCTTAATGGGGTGACATTTCATTATTTTCCCATGTGAGTATCCTGTTATTGCAGCACCATTTGCTGAATTTTTGTTTGTTTTGCTTATTTGGTTTTTTTCTTGGGAAGTGAATGGGCTGGGAATCAAATCTGGGTCTCCTGCATGGCAGGCAAGAATTCTACCATTGAACTACCCTTGTATCCTCTCATATTAACTTTCTTTCATTAATTTTTATTTTTTTTTAAATATTTTTATTGATGAAACAACATACAAGCATTCTTAACATACAAACATTTCATACATGGTATATAGTCAGTGGTTCACAATATCATCGCATAGTTCTGTATTCATCCATGATCATTTTTTTGAACATTTGCATCACTCCAGAAAAAAAGAAAAAAGAAAAACCCATACATACCATACTCCTTACCCCTCCCTCTCATTGACCACTAGTATTTCCATCTATCCAATTTATTTTAACCTTTGCCTCCCCTATTATTTGTTTATTTTTTATCCATATGTTTGTTTTGCTTATTTCGTTTTTTGGGGAGAAATACCTGGGCTGGGAACTGAACTGGGGTCTTCCGCATGGCAGGCAAGAATTCTACCACTGAACTACCCTTGAATTCTTATTAACTTTTTTTTTGTGTGGGCTGACACCGGGAATTGAACCCAGATCTCCAGCATGGTAGGCGAGAAGTCTGCCTCCTGAGCCACTATGGCCCACCCTCATATTAACTTTTTGTTTTTGTTTTTGTTTTCAGTCAAGTGATAGTTTTTATTGGGCATTTTTCACTCAAAGTCTTTTTCAAATCTCACCTCTTACTCTTGGGGGTCTAGAAGCTTTTCCTACTAAACTCTTTCCTTCCTTACATTTCTGCTTCCAAACTGGCTGTTTCCTGAATTCATCTTTTTCTTATAACACTTTACAAAAGACGAACAGTAAAAACTGTTTTAATACTCTATTTTCAACCTCTTCCTTTAGGGCTACAAATTTATTTCTACCTTCCTACTATAGTTTTAGCAAATGTTTTGCTAGTTTATAACATGGATTATCACATTTCCAGCTTTCATTTCAGTTTCCTTGTCACCTGCTACCCTGTCACAAAGAAAATAGCAATATTTTAGGTTTTGTTACAGCAGCATTTTGCTACCAGTTTTTGTAGTCAGTATATATTAGTCTGATCTGTGGAAACAAACCACAAAATCTCAGTAGTTTATTTCTTGGCTGTATAAATTCTCATGTGGGTCAAACAATTCTCCGGGAACGCTCAGTGATCCTGTTTCCTTCAACCTATTTTTATAATTTTTTTAATTTTTAATTTTTTTAAACTTTTAAAATTGTATAGTATAACATATATACAAAGCAAATAAATAAAAACGCAATAGTTTTCAAAAACTCTTAAAAAAATGGTCACAGGATAGATCCCAGAGTTTGTCATGGGCTGCCATACGATCCTCTCAGATTTTTCCTTCTAGCTGCTCCAGAATATAGGAGATTAGAGGGCTTAAATACTTTTTTTTATCATCACAATCGACTTTTTTTCCTTCTTTTTTAGTGAACAATAACATATATACAAAAAAGCTATAATTTCAAAGCACAGCACCACAATTAATTGTAGAATGTATTTCAGACTTTGATGTGGGTTACAATTTCACAATTTTAGCTTTTTACTTCTAGCTGCTCTAAAATACTGGAGATGAAAAGAGGTATCAATTTAATGATTCAGCATTCATAGTCATTTGTTAAGTCTTGTCTTCTATGTATAATTCCCCCATTACCTTTGATCTTTAAGGTAGGGAAGTGGAACTATCTGCTGTTCTGGAGAGGCTGGGCTAGGTTTTAGGGCTTATCTGGACGAGGGACTCATCTGGAGGTTGTAGGTTTCTGGAAAGTTACTCTAGTCCCTGGAACCCTTGTGGAATCTTATAAATTACGCTAGGTGTTCTTTAGGATTGGCTGGAATGGCCCTCGTTGGGGATTGGTAGGTATTGACAGGTAGCAAGGTCTACCTGAAGCTTGTGTAAGAGCAACTTCCAGAATAGCCTCTTGACTCTATTTGAACTCTCTCTGCTGCTGATACTTTATTAATTTCACTTCTTTTCCCCTTTTTGGTCAGGATGAAATTGTTGATCCAGTTGTGCCAGGTCTGGATTCATCCCTGGGAGTCATCTCCCATGTCGCCAGGGAGACTTTCACCCCTGGATTTCTTGTTCCACATAAGCGGGGAGGGCAACGATTTCACTCGCAGAGTTGGGCTTAGAGAGACAGAGGCCACATGTGAGCAACAAAAGAGGTCCTCCAGAAGTAACTCTTAGGCATGCCTATAGGTAGTCTAAGCTTCTCTGCTACCTACATAAGCTTCACAAGAGTAAGCCTCATGATCGAGGGCATGGCCTATTGATTTGGGTGTCCCTAACAGTATCAAGGGATTCCCTGATGGTAAGGTTTAATAGTTCCCTAGTCTTTCTTCTCTCCCTGAGCAGACTTTGCCAATTCTTTTTGAATATCTGCTTAATATACTCTGGGATGATTCCAGGCATTACGATAATCTCTACAGGATTAAAGGACCTCTTTCTTTTTCTGTGCTTCCTGTGTTTCAGTTGTTCAAATGAGCTATACAGATAGGTTGAATTAGATTATGCATGTCAGGAAATTTCAATTCTAAATCAAATAAACCTTTCTTCCCTTGTTCTCAAAGAGTATGTGTGGTTCTGAAATACAGACAGTCTTCCTTACCCCTGTGTTCTAAATTACTTTAACCCTAACCTATTCGGCTTCATTCTTATCTCTCAGTATCAGTTATATATATAAAACAGCCTCTCACAATCCAGAAATAACAATCACCACTCTGGACTTAATGTGTCTCTCTAAAAGCTTACAATCTAGGACCCTGGTTTTTTTTTTGTTTTGTTTTGTTTTTTTTTTTTTGCATGGGCAGGCACTGGGAATCAAACCCAGGTCTGTGGCATGGCAGGCGAGGACTCTGCCACTGAGTCACCATGGCCCGCCCTAGGCCCCTGTTTTTGTATAAGCATTTTCTAAAGGGGACCATGCCATTGTTGTTGTTGTGTCCTGGCTTATTTCGTCTCATTAAATGTCCCACATGTTCATTCATTCACGTCGTTGCGTGCCTCACGACATTGTTCCTTTTTCTAGCAGCATAACCTTCATTCATAAGTATACACCATCGTTCCCCAATTGCTTCTCCATCATTGCATCCTTCAGCTACCTGCATTCATCAGGCATCATGTAGAGGGCCCAAAGTCCACAGTCCATCAACATTATCAATATCAGATAATTTCATTATTCCCAAGAGTCAGAAAACCAGTAAACACACCCTCACCAAATAGGAAATCTAAACCTCCTCTTAACTCTTGTAACTTAACCCATTATTTACATCTGCTGTTGCTGTGGTAGTGCTGATAGTTTCCTTTTGAACATGGCTCATAGTATACAATAACAGTTTCCCCCTGTACCCTGGACTGAATCACTCTTTATACAAGAATCATATCTTTGAAGTAATTCTTACAAGAAGTCATTCACATTTCTAGTGTTAATCAGTGGGACGTGTAGGTCTATACATCCCCTTTCAATCTTGTCCATCTTCAATATGGTAATTTTACTTCTAGACCCACTAGAGAATCACCTTTGCTCCTATCTATTCCCTTACATTGGCATTCAACCTCATTAGCTAACGATTCAACCATCTCTAGCTTCTATGTATCTCTAAGTCCCCTATATTCTGTGTTACAAGCTTCTGATTATACCCTTATACTGGTCATAAAAGTGGAATCATACAGTATCTGTCCTTTTGTGTCTGGTTAATTTCACTCAGCATTATGTCCTCAAGGCTCATCCATTTTGTCATGTGCTTCAGGACGTCATTTTGTCTTACTGCTGCATAATATTCCACCATATGTATGTGCCACATTTTGTTGATCCACTCGTCTGTTGATGGGCATTTGGTTAGTTTCCATCTTTTGGCGATTGTGAATAATGCTGCTATGAATTTCGGTGTGCAACTGTCTATTTGTGTCATTGCTTTCAGCTCTTCTAGGTATATACCAAGTAGTGCTATTGCTGGGTCATAGGGCAACTCGATATTTAGTTTCTCGAGGAACTGCCAAACAGACTTCCATAGTTGCTGCACCATTGTACATTCCTATCAGCAGTGCATAAGTGTCCCAGTTTCTCCACATCCTCTCCAACATTTATAGTTTGTTTAATAGCAGCCATTCTTATAGGTGTGAGGTGATAACTCATTGTAGTTTTGATCTGCATTTCCCTTATAGCCAGTGAAAATGAGCATCTCTTCATGTGCTTTTGAGTCATCTGTATTTGCTCTTTGGAAAAATACCTATTCATATCTTTAGCCCATTTTATAATTGGATTGTTTGTTCTTTTGTTGTTGAGTTGTATGATTTCTTTGTATATACAGGAAATCAAACCTTTGTCTGATACGTGATTTCCAAATATTTTCTCCCATTGAGTTGGTTGCCTCTTCGCCTTTTTGACAGTCTTTTGAGGTGCAGAAGCATTTGATTTGAGGAATTCCCATTTATCTGTTTTTTCTTTTGTTGCTTTGGGTGTAAAGTTACCTCCTATTACTACGTCTTGAAGCTACCTCCTATTACTAGGTCTTGAAGATGTTCCCCTACATTCTATTCTAGAAGCTTTATGGTGCTAGTTCTGACATTCAGGTATTTGATCTACTTTGAGTTAATTTTTGTGTAGGGTGTAAGACAAGGGTCCTTTTTTGTTCTCTTGGCTATTGATATCCAGTTCTTCCATGCCAAATTATTGAAAAGTCTATTTTGTCCCGGTTCAGAGGATTTTGGGGCCTTGTCAAAAATCAGTTGACCATAGATTTGGTGGTCTGTTTCTGCACTCTGGATTTGATTCTTTTGGCCAGTGCTTCTGTCTTTGTGCCAGTACCATGCTGTTTTGAGCACTGTGGCTTTATAATGGGGTTTTAAAATCAGGGAATGTTAATTCTCCCACTTCATTCATTTTTAGGGTGCTTTTAGCTATTTGGGGTCTCTTTCCCTTCCAGATGAATTTGATAGTTAGCTTTTCCAAATCTTCAGAGTAGGTTGTTGGAATTTTGATTGGTACTGTGTTGAATCTGTAGATCAGTTTGGGGAGAATTAACATCCTAACTATATTTAGCCTTCCTATCCATGAGCAGGGAATGTCTTTCCACCTATTTAGGTCTCCTTTGATTTCTTTTAGCAATGTTATATAGTTTTCTGTGTACAAGTCCTTTACGTCCCTAATTTAAGTTCATTCCTAAGTACTTGATTCTTTTAGTTGCTATTTTGAATGGAATTCTTTCCTTAACTGACTCCTCAGCTAGGTCATTGCTTGTGTATAGAAATGTTACTGACTTTTTCACATTAATTTTATATCCCACCACTTTGCTGAATTTGTTTATTAGCACAAGTAACTTTGCTTTAGATTTCTTAGGATCTTCTAAGAAGATCATATTTGCAAATAATGAGAGTTTTACTTCTTCCTTTCCAATTTGGATGCCTTATATTTCTTTGTCCTGCCTGATTGCTCTAGCTAGAACTTCTAGCACAATTTTGAATAATAATGGTGACAGTGGGCATCCTCGTCTTGTACCTGACCTTAGGGGGTGGCTTTCAGTCTCTCTCCATTGAGTACAATGCTGGCTATCGGTTTTTCATATATTCCCTTTATCATATTGAAGTAATTACCTTTGATTCCTAGCTTTTGGAGTGTTTTTATCAGAAAATGATGCTGAATTTATAGAATGCTTTTTCAGCATCAGTCGAGATGATCATTATGTCAGTTACATTAATTGATTTTCTTGTGTTGAACTGTCCTTGCATTCCTGCTATACACCCCACTTGGTCATGGTGTATAATTCTTTTAATGTGCTGTTGGATTAGATTTGTAAGTATTTTATTGAGAATTTTTGCATGTATGTTCATTAGAGAGATTGGCCTGTAGTTTTCCTTTCTTATAGCATCTCTACCCAGTTTTGGTATTAAAATGATAATAGTTTCATAAAATGAGTTAGGTAGAGTTCATTTTTCCTCAATTTTTTGGAAAAGTTTGAGCAGAATTGGTGTTAGTTCTTTCTGGGATGTTTGATAAAATTCCCCTGTCAAGCCATTTGGCCCTGGGCTTTTCTTTGTAGGAAGATTTTTGATGACTGAATCTCTTTACTTGTGATTGGTTTCTTGAGATCTTCTATTTCTTCCTGAGTCAGTGTAGCTTGTTTATGTATCCCCAGGAATTTGTCCATTTCATCTAAGTTGTCTAGTTTGTTGGCAAATAGTTGTTCATAGTAACCTCTTATGATTTATTTTATTTCTTCAGGGTCTGTGGTAATGCATCCCTTCTCATTTCTGATTTTGTTTATTTGCATCCTCTCTCTTATTTGTCTTTGTTAATCTTGCTAGTGGTCCATCAATTTTATGGATTTTCTCAAAGAACCAACTTTTATTGGTTTTTGATTCTTTTGGTTTTATTGATTCTTTCTATTGCTCTTTTATTCTCCCATTCGTTATCTCTGATTTGGTCTTTGTCATTTCTCTTCTCCTTTTTGCTTTAGGATTAGTTTGCTATTCTTTCTCAAGTTCCTCCAGGTGTGCTGTTAAGTCCTCGTTTTTTGCTCTTTCTTGTTTTATAATATAGGCATTTAAGGCAGTAAATTTCCCTTTCAGCACCGCCTTTGCTGCATCCTGTAAGTTGTGATAAATTGTATTCTCACTTTCACTCATCTCCAGATACCTACTGATTTCTCTTTGATCCACTGGTTGTTTAAGATTGTGTTATTTAATCTCCATTTCTTTGTGAATGTTCACATTCTTTGGTGGTTGCTGAGATCCAGCTTCATCCTGTTGTGATCAGAGAAAGTGCTTTGAATAACTTCAGTATTTTTAAATTTATAAAGACCTGTTTTGTGCCCCAGCATATGATCTATACTGGAGAATGTTCCATGAGCACTAGAGAAGAATGTGTAAACTTCTGTTTTGGGGTGCAGTGAGCTATATATATGTCTGTAGGTCTTATTCATTTATCAAGTTATTTAACTTCTCTATTTCTTTGTTATCTTCTGTCTGGTTGTTCTATCTATAGAGGAGAGTGGTGTGTTGGTGTATTGAAGTCTCCTACTATTAGTGTTGAAACATCTGTCGCTCCCTTCAGTTTTGCCAATGTCTGTCTCATGTACTTCGGAACTCCTTGATTGGGAGCATAAACATTTATGATTGTTTTATCTTCTTGGTGAATTGTCCCTTTAATTAGTATATAGTGTCCTTCTTTGTCTCTTGTGATGTCTTCACATTTAAAGTCTATTTTGTCTGATATTAGTATAGCTACTCCTGCTTTCTTTTGGTTACAACTTGCCTGGAAAATGATTTCCCATCCTATCACTTTCAATCTATTTGTGTCTTGTGTCTAAGATGAGCCTCTTGTAAGCAGCATATAGCTGGATTATGTTTCTTAATCCATTCTGCCAATCTGTATCTTTAATTTGGTAAGTTTAGTCCATTAACATTCAAAGTTATTACTGAAAAGGCATTTCTTGATTCCACCATCTTATCTTTTTTTATATTATTTGTCAGATCGATATATTTTTTTCCGTTTCTCTTTGTATTCTTTAAATTACCCTTAGTGGTACTCTTCAGTTCTGTGCCCTCTCTAGACCTCCTGCTCCTGTCTTTTATTTTCTGCCGGCAGAACTCCTTTTAGTATTTCTTGTAAGGCTGGTCTCTTGTTGACAGATTCTTTCAGGACTTTTTTGTGAGAACTTTAATCTCTCCCTCAGTATTGAAGGGCAGTTTGTCTGGGTACAGAATCTTGGCTGGAAGTCTTTCTCTTTCAGGATCTTGATTGTGTCACACCACTGCCTTCTCGCCTCCAGGGTGCTGTTGAGTAGTCTGAACTCAGTCTTATTTTATTTCCCTTTTATGTAGTAGATTGTTTTTCTCTTGCTGCTTTCAGGATTTTCTGCTTCTCTTCAACATTTAACAGACTGATTAGTATGTGTCTTGGGGAAGGGCTATTTGGATTTATTCTGTTTGAAGTTCTTTTGGCTTCTTTGACTTGTATGTTTATGTCCTTTATGAGGGTTGGGAAGTTTCCCCCCAGTATATCCTCAACTACTCTTCCTAGCCCTTTACTCCTCTTTTCTCCTTCTGGGTCACCAGTGATTCTTATATCTGTGTGTTTTGTCCATCATTTCCCTGAGTTCCCATTCAGTTTTTTTCATCTTTTTCACCATTTGCTGTTTTAACTCTTTGAAGTCAATTATCCTGTTCTCTAGATCACTTACTCCTTCTTCTGTCTCTAAGAAAAGGCATTTTCTTAGTTTTTTTCCTCCCCTGCCTTAGAGTAAGATTTGGCTCTTTAATTGCCTATTCAGCTTGTTGAAAGACAAAGGAAAAGCAATTTTAATAGCATTGTATTTTCCTAGATGTCTTTCTTCTTCTGACTTTTCCTTCTTTACTTATATGCAGACTCATCTGTTTCTGCCAACCCTTAATTACAGCTCCCGTTCTCAATTCAATTAAACATTTGCCAAACTCTTGGGTGTCATACAAAGGATGGGACTATTAAGATGATTGAAACTCAGGTTGCTCCACAGCTATCAGAGAGGCCTTCATGTACCCGACTACTGATATTTTATGTTAGGGTCTGTGCTGGAGAAAGCACCATGGAAGCAATAGAAGGGAGAAGAGTTAATGATCTTTGGTGGAGGATTAACAAAGACTACTGCCATAGGGAAAAATAGAAGATGGATTCAAGGTAATAAGGATTGGCAGAAGCAGAGGACTAAAGTAAATCTTACGTGTGTGAAGTCTTGTTAAATGTGTATACAACTTTAAATATGTAATCTAAAGATACTGATTTTTTAGTTTGGAACTTGCTGTTGGCAGGCAGTGAGAAGTTGTTGATTTAGAATAGGGAGAGATTAGAGGCAGGGAGGCCGACGAGGTTCTTGTCAAGTGAGATGGCATATCAAGAAGGTAGGGAAAGGGATAGGAAAGCTTAATGTCACAGAAATTTGGAAGATCATATGTGAGAAACTATAGTTAAGGACTGCATGGATGCTGTTGGTGATTATTAGTGACCATTGAGAAGAGTGTGTGAGTTTTGTCATGATGTCTTAAGAAAAAGTTTAGTAATTTTTTACTAAAATTTATACATGCTGTAGTTTCCCTTTGCATATACTATAGTTTCATATAATATTTCTTGAAAAGGCCATTCAATGCTGTTTATAATTATAATTTCTAAAAATTGCCTTTGTGTTTTATTTTTGTTTTTAAAGTAAAAATCAATTTTATTTTAAGTAAATTCATTTTATAGAAAAATCACATTTTTTTGCATGGGTAGGCACTGGGAATTGAACCCAGGAGTTCTGACATGGCAGGTGAGAATTCTGCCACTGAGCCATCATCACACCGCCCAAAAATCACATTTTTATGGAGTGATGTTAGAAAGCCATAATTATTGGTGTGGGGACTTTTAAAAGAATAAGTTTATTTTTATTAAGGAATAAAATTTCTGTATCTATTTGGAAATTTTTTCATTTTACAAATGAAAATCAATTGAAGTGTGCACAGTACATACCCTTTAATTTAAAGTTGTGAGGTTGGAAAATGTTCTGGATCTTTTCACTTATTTTTTAACATTTTTGTCGGCTAACATTTTCTTTTGTCTTTAACTCATGCTTTCTTTTGAGCTTTTGGGAATTGAGTTGTCCAGTTGTAGCTTGAACAATGCCTAGCATTTTCTGGAAATAAAATTTGAACTACAGTTGAGAAAACCATCTTTGAAACTTCAAAAGATCCAAAAATATATACTGGATGAGTATAGCTTTAAGCTTGTTTTCATTTTTAATTAGACAATAATAGATGAGTTTTTTCTTTCTGTAAAGAGATTTTTTAAAATTTATTTATTAATTAAAACATAAACAAAATAAAACAACATACATAATCAGTAATTCACAATATCATCACTTAGTTGCATATTCATCATTTCTTAGAACATTTGCATTAATTCAGAAAAAGAAATAAAAAGACAATAGAAAAAGAAATAAAACGAACACAGGAAAGAAAAAAAAAAAGATTATACCTACCATACCCTTACCCCTTGCTTTCATTGATCACTAGCATTTAAACTAAATTTATTTTTGCATTTTCCCCCCTATTATTTATTTTTATTCCATATGTTCTACTCCTTTGTTGACAAGGTGGATAAAAGGAGCATCAGACACAAGGTTTTCACAATCACACAGTCACATTGTGACAGCTGTATCATTCATGACAGCCTCAAGAAACATGGCTACTGGAACACAGCTCTACATTTTCAGGCAGTTCCGTCCAGCCTCTCCATTACATCTTGAATAACAAGATGATAGCTACTTGATGGCTAAGAATAACCTCCAGGATAACCTCTCCACTGTGTTGGGAATCTCTCAGCCATTGACACTTTGTCTCATTTCCCTCTTCCCCCTTTTGGTTGAGAAGGTTTTCTCAATCCCTTGATGCTAAGTCTCAGCTCATTCTAGGGTTTTTCTCAGTCCCTTGATGCTGAGTCTCAACGCATTCCAAGATCTCTGTCCCACGTTGCCAGGAAGGTCCACACCCCTGGGAGTCATGTCCCATGTAGAGAGGGGGAGGGTGGTGAGACTGCTTGTCATATTGGCTGGAGAGAGAGGCCACATCTGAGCAACAAAAGAGGCTCTCTTGGGGGTGACTCTTAGGCCTAAATTTTAAGTAGACTTGACCTATCCTTTGTGGGGTTAAGTTTCATATGAACAAACCCCAAGACTGGGGACTCTGCCTATAGCTTTGGTTGTCCACACTGCTTGTGAGAGTATCAAGAATTCAACTTGGGGAAGTTGAATTTCTCCCCGTTCTCACCACTTCCTGAAGGGGGCTTTGCAGATACTTTTCCATTCACTGATCAAATCACTCTGGGATTCATCGGGGCATCACTCTGGACAAACCAGCAAAATCTCATGTCCTACCTGAGATTCCAAGTACTTATGGCATTCAATCAAACTATGTACATAAGTTATATTAGGAAATGCACTAGTCAAAATAGAAATTTTGTAACTAATAAACATTTCTGTAAAAAGATTTTTAAGCTATGGCGTTGCAGATAGTGCGAAATTCCCTTTGACCACTGTACTTATCGCAGTCCCCTTTCCAGAGTCATTGACTGTTATCAGTGGTGTATGCATTTTTTTTTCATATTAGGTATCTTTATATGCCAGGGATAGTTCGTGCAAAAACTGGATACATGGCTTAACTTTTCAAAGTTGAGACTAGGTTTTATGCTACAAAAAAATAGTTCTAATATATAGTGTCTTCTCTTAAAAAGAGAGAGAGAAAACTTTAAGTATACATTTCAGTTTTCAGTAAGGATTCTGAAATATTGAAATTAAAAACCTGAAATTAAGCACTTACTGATATTCATGTTTTCACTCGAGTACAGTCAGTATAAAAAGCAATATACAGTGGTAATGTAAACTAATTCTCCCAAAAACCTGCTAATGCATATTTTCTAGTTATCTTTGGTTTTAGGGGAAGCTGGGTCTCAAACAACTAAACTATGGCTATTTCAGTAAACTTTGGCAACTCTTTTTCTTTCCCCTGGGTTCAGAATGATACAGAGTTAGGATCTTATTATGATCTAGGAGACCTAAATGCAAATCCTGACTCTATCACTCTTTAACTGTGTCGTATCTTTGTATCGCAAGTCATTCCTCGCATTACATTGCTTTGCCAGGGATTTGATACAATCCATACCTAAAATATATCAAGAGATTTCTATAATTTGGCTTTTAACCTAAATTCCTTCATCAGTATAAAGAATATTTGGATTTCCAGTCAGTGCCTGAACTCTGTAACTTGATTTTTAATCTGTATATTTTGCATTGTAATTATTTCTGTTTTTTCACTATTTCATCTTAAATATAGCAAAAAAATTACCTGAATATATAATTTCCATAGTGCCATTTCATTTCCTACAAGATTTGAATGAATTATAAATGCTGTTATATATTCACATGAAGATTTTGTTCTTCATATTAATTTCATTTACGGTATTTAAAAGAAAATTGGGAAAGTTCATGCTTCTGTGACGGCCAATTTATTTATCTTAAAATTTTACATCTTTTAAACTTCATGTATTAATAACAGTTGTTGAATATTTAGTAGTTCACCTTCGGATTGCATATTAATATAGTTGTTACTCTATAATTAAAATATAACTGTATTTCAATATTTTTCTTATTACACATATAGATAGTCTTTATAGTATGAGTTTCAGGTCATGAGAGGGAAGATAAGCTTATAAAAATTTTGATATGGCTAATTAAAAAAATACTGTTAGTGAAATGTAATTCACATACCATCAAATTAATCTTTTTGGATGCATGGTCTGGGAATCAAACCTGGGTCTCCCACATGCAAGGTGAGCATTCTACCATTCTACCACTGAACAACATGTGCACCCCAAATTCGTCTTTTAAAATGTAAAGTACTGTAGTTCTGGGTATGTTCACAGAGTTGTGTGACCAGCATGACTATCATCTAAATTAAAATTTTACAGTTTTTCTGTTTTCCTGTCATACCTTTCCTTCCCAATTGATGCATAGAATTTGACGTACCTTGACTGAACATTTTCTTTACAATTTTCTGAAAACTTTCAGACATTGAAGTCAAAGACAAGATATATCATAAGTAAAGGATATAAATATAATCAGGGTATTTAAAGTCTTAGTTGATGAAATAAAAGGCAGTGAACCATGCTGAACTTTGAATATATCTTTCATTGAAGCTTTTGTGTAGCGTCTTGGAATAAATTGTCAGAAGCGTACAGAACTGTGTCTACTTCTTAAAACGTGAATTGAGGAAGAAAATTCTTTATGACAACATGGCAAATACCTCATTATGACAAGGGCCTTTTTTAAATTAATTTTTAAATTTTTTAAAAATATAACAACAAACAAATGCAAACATTCTTAACTTTTGATCATTCCATTCTACATATATAATCAGTAATTCACAATATCATCACATAGTTGCATATTCATCATCATGATCATTTCTTGGAATATTTGCATCTATTCAGAAAAAGAAATAAAAAGACAACAGAAAAAAATTCATATATACCATACCCCTTACCCCTCCCTTTCTTTGATCACTAGCATTTCAATCTAAGTTTATTTTAACATTTGTTCCCCCTATTTATTTTTATCCCATATGTTTTACTCATCTGTTGATAAGGTAGATAAAAGGAGCATCAGACACAAGGTTTTCACAGTCACACAGTTGCATTGTGAAAGCTCTATCATTATACAGTCATCTTCGAGAAACATGGCTACTGGAACACAGCTCTACATTTTCAGGCACTTCCCTCCAGCCTCTCCATTATACCTTAACTAAAAAGGTGATATCTATTTAATGTGTAAGAATAACCTCCAGGACAACCTCTGGACTCTGGAATCTCTCAGCCATTGACACTTTGTCTCATTTCACTCTTCCCCCTTTTGATCGAGGTTTTCTCAATCAAACAAGGGCCTTTTTGTCTCTTTCTCTCACACTACTTTGTTCTATGTACCACACCTTTCTGAGCAGTAGAAACTCTTCAAGGAATTGCCTTGCGTTTTTTTCTTAAAGCAACATAACTAAACATATTTTTTAGTTTTTATTTTCAAAACAATATGCATTATTGTTTTGAAATAAGTAAATTGCAAAAATAGAAGTGTTTTAATCTCCCATAGTTTTTTAGTAAATTTTAAAATTGTTAATGATGTAACATTGTAATGATGTTACTTTTCTCTTAAGTAGAACTTATAAACACTTATTAAATAGAGATAGGTCTGCTTAAAATTTATGAGAAGATATGGTTTATTCATACTGTTAAAGAATTGGGAGAATTACTTTATATTACCACTGTGCATTGCTTTTTATACTGTCTGTACTTGAGTGAAAACGTGAATCTCAGTAAGTGCTTAAAAATGCAGTTTGCATGTAAATACAACTAAGTTTTTGTCTAATCCCCTGATTCAAAATCACCCAGAGAAGGGTCTGCCAAGGGACAAGGGAAATGAGGCAGTTTTCATTCTTTAGAATATAGAAAATACTTTATAAAATATGATTTTAAAAATATCAAAAGGTACAGATTATTTTAAAATATTTTGTAGAAAATATTCTATTTAACAGTGCTAAGGGTCATAGGAGTAATCAAAATATGCTTTTTCATATTGTTTTAATTATTTTCTACAGGAAAAGTAGCCATCAAAAAAGAAGACTTGTGTAACCACAGTGGTAGAGAAACTTGGTTTTCCCTACAGCCTGTTGACTCCAATTCAGAGGTCCAGGTAAATAAATACTGGCTTAATAATGCAAACTGTCACATACAGAAAATGGGTGAAAAATGGACTAAGTATACTAGTTTGTGTAGATACAGTTTTATTATACGCGATTTTTAATTTTGGCACCAAATATTATAGACTTTTGGATAATACAATGCTGGAAGGTAATATATGGCTTTGCCATATGAATTCAAGAATAATTTATGTTTGTGCATGCACGTGTGCGTTTGCAGAGGTTAGTTGGGGGGCATTTTTCCTTCTTCTGTTTGAGTTACAGAAAACAGTTACTAATTTTTTTAGAGGGGAAGAATGAAGGAAAAAAAGATGTTTCACTAACTCTGAGAAGAATCCCTAGAAGCCTCTTTCATCCCTCATGATCAGGATGCTATGGTTACTTTCTAAGGAACTACGCTTGGGGAAAATGTTACTCATTCAAACTGTGCCTGAGCCCACCACTGCTGAGCCTTCATTCCCACGTCCACCCCTTCCTGTTATTCTCATCTCTTTTTATTTGAAAGCATATAATTACTCTTTTTAAGGCTCTTCTTCCCTCTTGCCAAAATAAGTTGTCTTTTATAGGTTCTATGTGAGTAAGGAAGCATGTTTACCATGTAGCTGAACAGTTTATTTCTGAAAGTCTAAAAGGAGTTGCTCTATTTTAGAAATTCTCATTTCTATCTAAAGGGAATCTTTTTCTTGTAAACCTGTTTATTCAGAAAATATCAAAAGCATTATGAAACCATGCTTCAAGGGCATAACTTCAATCAGGATTCTTCCCCTCTAAAAGAAGTTAAAATTTGCAAATGTGACTCAAACAGGAGTTTAAGGCAAGAAAAAAAGTGCTACACATTTGTCCACAGATAATTTATAAATATAGTGTTTGGGTCTCCATTTCCTCATAATCTCTGAAGCATTTTCTTTGATTAAATTCTCAAAAAACTAAATATATGTGTACTGAAACCCCTTTTTCTTAAGTGTGAAATACAGCTGAAACTTTTCCTGTTTTACCTTTCAGCATTCTTTTCTTTCCATTAGACTATAACTGTTACTCAGATCCTAATTATATAGTACTATAATTGATCGAAATAGGAAGCAGTGTGATAAAGTTTAAAGAGTTTTAAACTGGAAGTCAGAAAATTTAGATCCTAGATTTTTTATGTGATTATTTTCATGCTCTTGTATGTCATGTCTATTAAGTTGCAATAAAAGTTGCCATGTTTGACTCATATAGTTGTGAGAATTAAGGGAAATATCTTTAAGAGTACTTTGAAAGCTGTTAATTCAATCTGAATGTAAAACATTATCATTTCCCACCCTTCTGTCTCATGGCCATTTCCCAAATACACCTCTGCCAGAAGGCAGATATAAAAATTTCAGATAAAACTGCCTGTTTTTTCTTTTTAATGCTTTTAACAAAAGGCAAGATAAGAAAAGACTTTGAAAATTAGGTCCAAAATACAATTTGAGGATTAATAAGGTTTAGTTTACTATCTTCTGATGTCCAGAGTAAGTCTACAAACATTTAAGGACTCCAAATCTCAGAAAGTAGAAATATATGCAGAACACTTTTAATTTTTGGAGATGGTATTAGAGATTAGTATTTGGTCACAGGGTTGTAATTGTTGGTATCTGTAAAACTCATCTCTGAAAACTTGAAAATTCTGAAATCAGATTTGCCTATTAGTTATAATATTCTTTTTCACTTGTAATAGATGATTTTCTTCACTATGGGTTATTAATTTTTACAGCTCTTTTATCTTAATACTTAATTAGTAAGATTATTTACTATTTAAAAAAAAATGTAGAAGAAGTGTACCTTAAGGGAGAGGGAAGTATGCCTAACACTTTTCAGGTTAATATGGTTTTTGTCTGGCCCCAAACCTGATCTAGGAATACTAACTAAATTAACTTAAGGAATCTAGAAAACATAGAAGAGCAGTCTGTGACACCCCATGATTCATACAAACCCTACTTTGCCAATACATTTGTTCACCTGCATAAGTTTTATAAAATTTTACAAAAATATCCTGGGAAATAAGAGCAGTTTGTGGAGTGACAGGAGAAAGCTATGAGACAAACTGAATTCAGCAGGAAGACTACACATATATTCCAAGCACACCACTAAGTGCTTAATTGCATTATCTCATTTAATCCTCAGAATAGTTTTAGGAGATAGGTTTTATTGCCTCCATCTTACAGATAAGGAAAATGACATTCATGGAGGTTAAAGAACTTGTCCAAAGTCCCAGAATGACTCAGTAGTGGCACCATGGTTCCAAGAGAGATCTGAGTCTAAAGCTGCGCATCACAGTGCTTTACTACCTTTTATTATTCTGTACTGTCATTCATGAAGAGGCTTCAGCAGGCATTAGAAAGAAAACCTAGGAAATATCTGTGTATGAGGAGCAGAAGCCTATTCGTATTAGCTCATAGACCACTTTTTAGTGGTAGTTTGTGATTCTGTTGACCACTCCTTAATATTTTAAACATTTTCTTCCTTAGTTTCTGGTTTGGCACTGGCTGTCATTCTGTTTCACTTGGTATTTCTGTGTCATGTGTCACTATTTGTGAAGTTAATTGTGCCCTGTCCTATAAATCCTCCTTTGCCCTTGTGATCTGCATTCATTTTATTAGCGGTTTGGCCCTGGAATTCACAAGAAATTTTTTTTTTTTTTTTTTTTTTTTTTTAAAGGAAAGACAGAGAGAAGGAAGGAAGGATAGAAGGAAGGAAGGAAGGAAGAAAGGGAAACATCTTTAAACATTTTCTTGTTTTTATTGTATTCTGTTTCTCCGTTTTTGTTACATGGGCTGGGGCCGGGAATCGAACCGAGGTCCTCCGGCATAGCAGGCAAGCACTTTGCCCGCTGAGCCACCGCGGCCCGCCTCACAAGAAATTTTAAGCATATATTTTTTCTTTCTTAGGAACTATGACAAAGAGCATGGCTGTGATAATTTCCTGAGTTTTAGAATAAAAAGTTTGAGTACAAAATGTGTTTTAACAATGATCTATGAGATTGATTAAACCAAATGTCCTATATGGTGAAGTTGGTGCTCTCATTAACTAAGGGTGTTTGTCTCGTATTACTTGTGCAAGTAGTAAATCCAGATATACTATCAATCACGTACTTTTGATGTAATTCCTAAGTTAATAAGTTCTTACCAACAAGCTTATCTTGAATTTCTGGATCAAGCCATAAGTTATTGATTGTTGTATAATTTTTTTTGTGATATGTCCTCTGTCTTACCTGTTTAAATATAATTTAAAAAGAAATCCAATGTTTATAGCTAATAATACATACGTCAGGTCTTTTTAAACATGCCTGATTAAAACATAATGAATGTAAAGGCAAGATTCATTATAGCAGGTTGATTACAAAATAAAATTATTTGAAAGTTAAAATAGCAAAGCAATGAGCCATTCTAGATAATTCTTTAAGGATAAAAACAATTATATACATAAATAACTGGCATTAATATAACATATTAATAAGACCTTTATTTTATTTTTCATCTGAGACAGTCATGTCCAAAACAATTTGCATAGTATAATTACTGTATAAAAAATGTCTGTCAGAATCCCAAAATTGGGATTTTTCCAGGTCATATGAAGAAATATTTTTCACCATTTGAAACATACTGAATTATTTTATGTGGAAATAGTTGTCGGAACTTTAGTATTTAAAAAAAAAAATTAGACTTGAAACGTTTTTAAGTGTGTGCATTGTGTTTTACCCAAATAACTATGTTAGTCTGAGTTTCCCTCACCATATACAGATGTGGTATCTTCTCTGTGGTACCAAGAATATACATAATTTAAAATTGAAATAATCACAGATATTTCTGTGTTAAATGTTTGTAAAAGTAATTGAAATAGTTAGTAAACAAAATATTAAACCTTCAGACAGTACCAGAGAATGTAAGCTCCTCAGTATGCTGCGTAATACAAGTTAATGTGATATAATTGCATAATCAACTTAATCAATTCTATGAAAGCATATAGAACAATATCTGCCAATAATTTGGCTTTTTTTTCTTTTTGCATGGGCAGGCACTGGGAATTGAACCCGGGTCTCTGGCATGACAGGTGAGAACTCTGCCTGCTGAGCCACCATGGCCCGCCCTGGCTTATTTATTTATTTATTTATTTTTTACATGGGCAGGCACTGGGAATCAAATCCGGGTCTCCAGCATGGCAGGTGAGAACTCTGCCTGCTAAACCACTGCAGTGGCCTGCCCTGGCTTATTTTTAATTAAAGGTATAGAGTACAGTGACAGACATTTTCTTACATATATGGAAGACGTACTATTGGTTATTGAACATTCCTGAGAGGACTTAAAATATCACAGCTGGTACCAAATTACATTGCAAATTCATCATCCAACACAGCTCCGTGCCAGAACCGTATTGCTGGTTTTTTGTAGGTAATATCTCTGGTTTTTCTTCTAGGTGCTTTTAGGATTTTCTCTTTGTCTTCTCTTTTCAGCAGTTTATTTTGCTATGCCTAGGTGTGATATACCCTACATGGGTGTTGAAGAGATTCTTGAATCTGTGCTTTAATATCATTCATCAAATTCAGAAAATTCTAGGCCATTATCTCTTAATTTGTTTTCTGCCCTCTTGTTTCTCCTGTCTTCTGGAATGTCACCAGGTCTCCTTTGTCTCTGAACTTCTCTCTTTCTCTCTGCTTCACTGTGGATATTTTCTACTGATCTATCCCATTTCACCAATCTTCTTTTCAGCTGCATCTAATCTGTTGTTTAAATACACCTAATTAGTTCTTCATTTAGTTTTATCAATTGGTTCTGCATTTGATTCGTTATGTAATTTCCAGTTCTCTGCTGGATTTTCCATTTGTTCTTCATTTAAAAACAAAACAAAGCAAAAAAACAGCCATTTTAACCTCTGTCAGTTAACACCACAATGTGGATCTCCTGTAAATCTGCTCCTTTTATTATTGTTGTTTTTGTTTTCTCTTGGTTATGGTGGTTTGGTTTTGTCTTTTGACATGCTTAGTATTTTTTGGTTGAATACTGGACATTGTGTGTGAAGTATTTTGGAGACAATTTGAGACTCTGGATGTTATTTTATCTTCTTTCAGAGACTTACTTCTGCTTCTGTCAGGCAGCTTGGTTGGAGGTAGATCACATTAATCCCATGAGGGATTTGGCTGATCCTGTGCTACATTTCCATCTTTGTAAAGGCTGATTTGTTTCCAGTTCACTCTTTTTCCTTGATTGTTGTCCTTCAGGGGTTCCATCTGAAAGCCTGGGTGTTACCTCACCTCTGCCTTGGTGAGCCTGGGAACCTCATTTTTGTCTTCCCAGCACCATGAGACTGTGGAAAGCTTTATTTAAACTCAGCCTCTCAGGTCATTGCTTGGGCTGAAGAGTCTCTTTAATAAGCTTTTTGAATGCCCTGCCAGCAGTTCTGTTTACATCTCCATGGCTAGAACTGTTTCATGGATAGATAGCCTTAGCCATCCCTGGGCTCCAGGGAAGCTCAGGATGTAATGGTTTGCTTGATTCATAACTCCCCCTTCCAAAAGATACTGTTTTGCTGCAATCCAAATCTGTAAAATGATGACAGATGTAAGTAAAACTGAATTTTTTTTTTTTGCAAAACTTGTTAGGAATATTAAATAATGTTAAAATGTATACATATTTGGGTCTCTGATACTGAAAAGCAGGTCAAATACTATAAAACCCTTGCTCATATTTCTTTATTAAAAAGCACCATATCAGTAGAAGGTTCAAAACAAATCTAGATGAGCAAAAAGAAAAGAAAAGAAAACCTTCTGAAATCCTATTAACAGAAGGTGACTTCTGACACTGTTTTGGTGGATAGCCTTCATGTATGTGTGTGTGTGTATAGTATGTGTGTTTTAAAAATTTAACATTGCTGTTATACACCCTATTTTGTAATTTGTTTTTTCTTTTACTAAATACATGTTTATATATTTCCATGTTAAACTATATGATGAGGTAGTGATTTACAGTTTAGAAATTACATTTTTCTTAATTTAACTTATAATGCCTTTTAATTCTAGTGTTACACCCTAATAGCATGTGTCTTGTGTCTGCTTGTTCTGCCTCCTCACTTTTCTTGACCACTTCAGTGTACAATTATGTTCATTGTTGACTAATTCCAAAGGACTGTTCTGTTTAAGTCGGTGGAAGTAATGAATATTAGGTAGGTTTTGATTCAAGGAGAGTGATTCCTAGCAGAACCCTATTATGTTTTTTTCCCCAAGCATTGACTATATATAGAACTAGATTTTTAGCTGTAAATAAGATGATTATATATTTTCCCTGCTCTGTTCTAATGGTTTTTATGGTTTCAGAAGACCTAGGTATTTCCTAAGTGACAGTTGAGAAGTTCTTATTTAGTATACTGTATCTACCATAAAATACATACATGTTAAAACCATAAAATTGCCTTGATATGCAAATGCTGGTGTATTTGGATAGGCACATTCACTAGCCAAGTGACACATGTTGGCATGACATGAAACTTGATTCAAAATTCTAGTTGGGTAATACTACAAATTACTACATATCATGGACTTTCAAGGTCACTCATGAACAGAGGATTGTGATTATTAGACCCAAGAATAATGAAGCACCTATTCTGTAATGATTTTAATCTATAATGATTTTATAAACATTTTGCCTAGACTTTTAGTAAAGAATTGCTTAATATAGTTTCAACTCCACTTCTGCCTTTACTAGCACTGATGCCTTTGTTTCTTTAGAACTTAACTTTCTCCTGTGTTGAGATGTGTCAGTATTGACTGTTGATCACTTACTGGCCATCTAACCTTGAGCTATACCTAGTGGGCCTCCGAGTCACTCTGGAATGACAAATCCCTGTAAAATCGTGGGGCTGATTCAGATTGGGTTTCTGTGGAAGAATGCCTGAGAGGAGTTGTTCCAAAGAGGAACAGTAATTAGATAATGAATTTTCCTACCTCTGATGAAATCATCCATGTCATCAGTCTCTAGATTTCACACCCTTAAAATCTCCATTTGGCACCGTGGGAATCTGTCTTGTCCGCTGGGTGGAGGTAACCCAGCACTGAGTCTTAACTGGTTTAGAATTGTTTGTCACGGGTTATAGATGTCAAGCTCTGAATTATATTGTTCCTAAGCCTTTGTTTCTTGAGAAGTTGATCATTTGAATTCCTTTAAACTTATACTACAGAATTTTTAAAAATCCACCTAGTAGTGGCTCTTCAAGAAATTACCCCTTTATTTCTAGTAATCCATCTTTTCATTGAGGCTTCTGGCCATATATTATTATCTTTTATTTATTATCTCCCCAATTAGATTATAAGTTTCTTGTTAGTAGTGACTATGTGTTAAACATCTGTGGATTTCTACTCACTTCCATTGTGCCTCCTAACACATAGTAGATATTTACAACTCCTTATTGTTTGATAAAAGTAAGTTACTGACAGATTGATTCTTATTGGCTTTAACTTAGTTTTATTGTATTAGAATCGTGTGATTTTTTCTATCTTTTAATGATACTGCTTCTGTCCTTATTGCAGTTTTTTCTTTTTTTGGAAAAAAAATTCTGTATTTTATAATTTGATTTTATTTTGTAGTTTTGTAAAATACAAGTGTAATCCTTTTTAATCCATGATAATTGAAATGCATAAATCTTTGTTGACACAGGGACAAAATTTTTAGATTTAATACCGTGTTTGATATGGGCATTTGACCTCTTGTCTTTCAGCATTTGATCTACGTTGTTGGTTATTAGTCATTTAATAAACACTTAATATGAGCAATGTCGTGATATTAAATATATGGGTATCACTTGAAAAAGTACATACCTTTAATTAATATTTTCTCAGTAAAATAGACTGCTCAGTTTATAATTCTTTGTCATTATAGGGTAAAGTTCACCTTGAATTAAAACTGAATGAACTGATAACAGACAATGGAACTGTGTGCCAGCAGCTTGTTGTACAGTAAGCATATTTCTTTTACCAGAATCAACTAGAAATAATCCTCCATCTTGTGTTCTTTGAATCTTAAGTTAACTCTTTATTTTAAATATTTCAGAAACTGTTATTTCAGAAATTAAACTCTGCTATGCCATTCCTTTATTAAGATAATTTCCGATTTATTTCTTACGTCTCGTTTACTCAGGTTATGATGAGTTAATTCATTTAACTGATATTTATTGAATATGAGTTCAGTGACATATTAGCAATAGGGAATTATAGGATCACAGATAAGGGTGCCTGAGTGCCTGGCAGGGAAGATCAGGACAGCCCTCCTAAAGGAGGTCCTCTAGAAATTTCACACCACGGAATAGAGCATGGGCGATCTTGGGGTTAGAACTAAATGCTTACCTTGAGATTACCATTATTGATTTCCACCTGCCTGGAATTTCTGTTTAAATTTTCCACCCTCCCATCATTTTTTATCACTCAAAGTCTAGTCTTCTACCTAGTCTAACCCAATTCCCTGTCTCTTCCCTCCCAAGTGCTGCTCGTCCTCTTTGTTATCAACAAACTACCTGCTCCTTAATTTTTAATGTTTCTTCTATCTTTGCCTTAACTAATATATGAATATCACCCGAGGTACTATCTTTTCTCTTTTTTTAATTATATATAAGTTTTATTTGAAGAATAGCAAAACGTACAACCACAGCATTTCAAAGGTACTGTCCTTTATAGCTTTCTAAAGCAGAGGCTGTTTTTCTACTTACACCCACATGCCTTAGGGCCAGGAAGTAGGATAGATATTCTCCTTATTCCCTTATTGCTGCCCTAGACCATAATTTATTCTCCTAATCGTGAAAACTCCAGCTCTTTTGAGGCAGTATAGCCAGATCCCTTACCTCCTTCCTTTCCATGCATTTATTGAAAACTTTAAGTTTTAAATCAAAATTTTTTTCTCCACCCTAACTCCCATCATTATTCTTACTAATATCTATTTCCACATGGAAGGATGACCCAGTTGACACCATGGCCACAAAGTTCTTGACTATCCTATCTTTCCCTAAATTTTCTTTCTACCTAAATCTTACAACATGAGAGCTTGACATACGAAAACTTTGCCACTTTAAAATTTTTTATTTCAAAAATCCTATCTGAGGACTTTTCTCTTTCCTTTCAGCTCAGTTGTTCTCCAACTATAACATTTTAAAAAAAATTTTTTTTTTAGTGTGAAGTAATTTCAAGTTTACAGAAAACATACAAGAATAATTCAGAGAATTCTCATGACCCTTTACCCAATTTTTCCCCCTTTACCCAATTTTTAGCATATTGGCACATTTACCTCATCGTTATTGATCTATCGATTGATCATATTATGTATATATAATTTTTTTCTGAGTCATTGGAGAGAAGGTTGCATACTTCATGACCTTTTAGCTTTTTAAAACTTGCTTTTCCTGAGATTAAGAATATTCTCTTAAATGACCCTGGTGGTGTTATCTAATCCAGGAAATTTGACATGCTTTCAATACTTTTATCTAATCAGCAGTTATCGGGGAAGGTGGTTGTGGATTAGGCAGATACTCCTTAAAGGTATCTAGTACCAAGTATTTGGTTTACCATCCTTCTCTTAGCCACTCATGGATTGAATGAAACAATGAATTACTTTTATTGGATTTTCATAATGGAAAAAAGAATGAAACAGTAAAATGTGTGATATAGGTGGTGATGGATAGCATTTCAAACAAAGAAAATCGTACTAGCAAAAACATGGAAGTGTGAAAAAACAGTGAACAAGACCAATGGGCCCTGTTATAATTTGTCTTATTATGCTAGTGGTAGACAAATATTAAAGCAGACATTATTTTAAAATATCTTCACAGTTTTAATAACTTTTATTAAGGAAATAAGCAGGAAGGCATAGAGGAAGGTTATTTTTAGATTATATGATCAGGGAAGAAGTGATATCTGAGCTCAGGCTTAAAAGATGAGAACTGGCCTGCCATGCAAATAACATGGGGTTGGGTTGGGAGAGAGCATTCCAAACAGCAGGAATAGCAGTAGTGCAGGTTCTGAGGGAAGAAAAAGCTTGGAATGTTAAAGCAACTGGCAGAGAACTAGTGTTAACTGGCCGGTAGTCGTGACATTGGAGAGATAAAGAGCCAACTTACACAGGACCTGTAAGCCATTCTAAGTACAG